>NC_084523.1:7803101-9100601 GCF_024500385.1 Phyllopteryx taeniolatus
CGCGACAGATGTGAGGTTTCCCAGCTAACTGGTGGCTAGCTCGGGGCGAGTAGGGGGGCTGAAGCCGTCGGAGAGTTGACTGGAACGACCGACGGTGAACTTTGAACTTTGGAATTGTCTTAACAAGTTGGCCACGTTAGTTGTCTAAAAGCTAAGTGGTCGACTTTTTTTTTTTAATCATTCTTTTGCTTGTATTTTGATTAAAGTGCTGTTTTTGTCGGTGAAGACTACTTGGTTAGTGTGTTCGAACCCTACCAGTTGCCCCCCCCCCCCTCCACTAGATTGACACGTCGGTACTGTTTTCAAGCCCTACCCCCCATCACCATCATCCACTTTACGAGCACTTGCGTTTTCTTTTTTTTTTTTTTTTGTGTCGCTAAAAGCTCTGCTGATGGTCAGAATTGTCGTCATGGCAACGGTCCGGAATTGACAGCTCTGTCTCCATCTTCTCTCCTCACTGTCTTACTATTATATGACCATTGTTATTCAAGTGGTTGTTATTGTTGTTCTGTTTTTCCTCCAGGTCCTGTCCGGGTGCGCCATCATCGTGCGCGGTCAGCCTCGCGGCGGCCCGCCACCGGAGCGTCAGATCAACCTTAGCAACATCCGAGCCGGCGCCTTGGCCCGGCGTGCCGCCCAGAGCCAGCCCGACACCAAGGACACCCCCGACGAGGTGTGTTGTTGTTGTTGTGCGTGTGTTTGTTTATATGTGTGTTAAAATAACAATTTTATTCGGGGTGTGGCGGCTAATATTTGCAGGAGGAATTGAAGCCGCGGTGCTTGTCTGTTCAACTAATTTCAGTCAACCACGCCAGTTGACTTCCCAGTTCTTTTCTCTTCAAAGCAATTATTCACAGCGTCAAATTGCTGCTCGATGTTGTAAAACCTTAAAGAACTGTTGACAACTAATATTTTGACATTCGTACCGAGAGAAGTTAAGCACGGATAGCAAAACTACAATAAAATAAAACCATTTTGTGATACAACTACAAGGAGAGTGAAAAAAATGTCTCACAAAAATAAAAGTGAAACTACTGTACAGTAACACAAATTGAATTAAGTAGAAGAGTACTAATAAAGTAAAATAAAGTACAAAATAATAAAATGATATAACATAAAACTAAAATGAACAAACTATTTAATATTAAATATGAACTCTGTCTAATAAAAGTAAAAGTAGAACCTTGATCATAAAACTAAAATGAAGTGAAATAATATGAAGTGAATATAATAAAGCTACATGATAAATCTAAAATCTACTTTATAATAATACCGAAATTAAGTAACGACAATAAAATGTAAATATTAAAGCAAAGTTACTGTGTAATAAAACTCAAATTAAGTATGGACATGAGAACAAAATGGAAACAAAAATATTTCTGCATGATTAATTAAAAACAAAGTCAAACTACTGTATAATTAAACCAAAAAGAAGTACAAGACCCAATAATACAAATAAATTAAAACCACTTTGAACTAAAACAAATTACTGAACCATGTTACAATTAAACTGAAATTAAGTAATACTACTCACCCTTTGATTGTGAAATAAAAAAAAAAAAAGAAAAATACACTATCAGGGCCATTTGTTGGCTCCTCTTAGCCGCTACTCGCTCAGCTCCCTGTTCGTTACTTTGGCATCTGCATGGTATATTATATAATACATGCGTATCATTTAAATTGTACTGAGCAGTCGGACACGTTCCATTTCTCGTTTGTGGTATCATCCGACTTTTTCATTTCCTGTCCCCAGCCGTGGGCCTTTCAAACCAGAGAGTTCCTGCGGAAGAAGCTGATTGGCAAAGAGGTGTGCTTCACCGTGGAGATCAAGACCCCCCAGGGCCGCGAGTACGGCATGGTCTACCTGGGAAAAGGTCAGTACGCTCGCTGTGTTTCTGGCAAAAACGGGTACGACCACTTGCTCGAAACTGTGCAGCGACACCACCGAACGAACAGGAGAGTGACAGCCGCTGATGCGCTTTCAGCTTTGTTGAACGGGACAAACTGTCAAACACACAGATACAAAATGAAAACACTCACAAGGGGCATTGAGGAAACAGTTTGAACATTTACACTGCGCTTAAATATAGAAAAATAATAATAAAAAAAAATCTGAATGTTTTCAATATTCATATTTGACTATACAGTGATATTTAGACATTCTACTTAACTTTGTCTTTTTCTCTCTTGCGTAGACACAACAGGCGAGAACATCGCAGAGTCGCTGGTGAAAGAGGGCCTCGCCACGGTACGGCGGGAAGGAATCCGAGGCAACAAGTAAGACGTTTCGACTAGTTGAGCTCATGAAAGTACTATAAAGAGAACCTATAGTACTTTATATTTTGGGACGTTGCGTAACCACTGGCAACACCGGCTTCTCTGGTTTGTAATTAGCGCGTTCTGGCCCCGCAATCGCAGGCAGCAGACAGTAGAAGCACGCCGTGCGCCCGTGTGACATAAACAAATTCAGTCAAGTGGTCGACATACGACAAATGCTGCCTTTGTGGAAAAACGATGCAGTTGCGACTGAGGGTAGTACCACTAGGGTCCACATGGTGACAGCAGTGCGCTGTCGTTCAAAGCTAATTGCCTTTATTCCCTCCTCAAATAGACCTTCAGTCACGTGACCTTTGACTAAACACACAAAAACACTTACTTAGTTTCCCCCCAGTGCCTTCACGAGCCATTATCCAGTGTGACTTTGTCCACAAATGGTGATGGGAGGATAATTAACATTAGGACAATGGCTTTGGATGGTGGAGGCAGACGTGTTTACAAGATGACTGGCATTTGGGAGGAAGCGGTCACTGGTTGTTTTGGATTATGGTGCACCCTGTACATGTAAACGGTCCATTTTGGGCATTGAGATTAGCAACACGATTGAGGGAACATATTAGGAATGCCCGGAGAAAACCCACCCAGGCACAGGGAGAACATGCAAACTCCACACAGGCGGGGCTGGGATTTGAACCCCGGTCCCCAGAACTGTGAGGCAGATGCGCTAACCAGTCGCCCACCGTGCCGGCTTATTTGGTTTTATTTATTTATTTTTTCCCATTTTATTTTTATCGTATTCTGTAAGTAGTTGTATTGTAATTTTAATGAATTGCACATGTGTATGTATGCTTTTATTCTGTGCGTGACATGTAATAATTTTGTTGCCAATCCCTCACACTGTGGCTGTAAATTATTGCGAGCGCCACACACGACGTCACACTAATTGCATGTTTCTTCTTCCAGTCCGGACCAGGCCAGACTGTGCGAGACGGAGGACCAGGCCAAAGCGTCCAAGAAGGGCATGTGGAGGGAAGGCGGTGGCGCGCACACCATCCGTGACCTCAAGTACACCATCGAGAACCCGCGCAACTTTGTGGACTCCCTGCACCAGAAGCCCATCAACGGTATTCAAAGCAGCACCCCGGCATTTTCTCAGGTTGTGCGACTCAGAAGATTCGCTTTAGGGAGGAGGGGGTGTCACGTAATGGCGCCTGCTCGATCAACCTTCAGAGGTGTAATGTGGCGCTCAGTGCTGTTAACAGCTGCTCAGTTCATTTGACCGGCCGGGCAAGAAAAGGGCCTCTTCGTTGCCTTTTGAATTTTTCCTCGCAAAGATGCTCCTCCAAATGTTGATGTGCCGTTTAAGCGCAAATTGACTTTCACACAGGTTTCTCTCATCCTGCAAGCTTTTTTTTAATGCATGCCAACATGAGGCTGTGTGTGTGTGTGTGTGTATGTATATATATATATAGTGAATGTATTGGTTGTATTTTTTTATTTTTTTTAAGTGATATTCTGTTTTTATCAAATGTATAAAAAGTTAAATACAACTGAATTGTACCAAAACAGTGATTCTTTGGTGTACCTCGAGAGGGAGCCTGCTCACTACTTTGAGAATCATGACCTAATAAATTCTAAGTATTACATTTTAATGTTGTTTTTATCAACCTAATATGTTAGTTTAAAAAAAAAAAGTGTTATTTATTTTGTATTTTTGAACTTATTTTTAAGCAGTTGTAATATATTTTAAAATCAAGTTATATACCTTCCATTTTATTAGATCCAATTTATATTTATTTTGAATTCTGATTATTTTCATAATAAAATGTCATTTAAAAAAACTAAATTATAAAGACAAGTTATAACCCTCACGCTGTCCTTTCCCCCCGTCAGCCATCATCGAGCACGTGCGTGACGGCAGTGTTGTGCGTGCCCTGCTGCTGCCCGACTACTACCTGGTCACGGTCATGCTGTCTGGAATCAAGGTAACTTCACTGTAAAAAACTGCTAGTTACATTTATTATAAAAAACCAAAACAATAAAAGAGTAGCTGTACAATTCTGTTCCACGTTTGTCTCGCTTCTGCTGCCATGTTATATCCACTCAGCAGCGTTCCCCATCGATCTCATTTATTATTATTATTTTTTTTTACTAAACTACGACCACTCGAGACAATCTCGCGCATCTGCCACTTGAAGATATGATGTTACTTTACTGGCTCGCCGCTGAAAGGCCGTGTCGTCGTTTGTATCCCCACATCCAACGACAGTGAGGAGCGCTAAAAAGACTAGCGTAGCAAATTAAAAAAAACTTTTCTTCTGGGCCTTGCAGTGTCCCACGTTCAAGCGGGAAGCAGATGGCGCAGAGTCGCCGGAGTCCTTCGCCGCCGAGGCCAAGTTCTTCACAGAGTCCCGGCTGCTACAGCGTGACGTGCAGATCATCCTGGAGAGTTGCCCCAACCAGGTCATCCTGGGAACCATCATGCACCCGGTAAGCGATGAGGACAGTTAGTGTGGCGCATACGTGGTGGTGCCAAGTTTCTGATCCATTCACACTCATTCTGCTGTCTTTTTTTCCCGCAGAATGGCAATATCACTGAATTGCTGCTTAAGGAAGGCTTTGCCCGTTGCGTGGACTGGTCCATGGCCGTCTACACACAGGGCGCTGAGAAACTTCGAGCTGCTGAACGGTACTAAAACACATTTTTTTTAAGGCACTTTGTGAAAGATTCTAAGGGTGTATTTGGGACTAATGTTAACTTATTCACTGGTGGGGATATTTTTATTCGACTGTTTATGACGCTCACATATTATTTATTATCTAATACGTTTTTCAATGGATATGTGTGGAAGAGGGCCTCGCCCAGGTTTTCTGTAAAATTCAAATTTGTAAACCATTGTAATGACTAACAAACCCCTGTAGATGGCAGCATTGCTTTGTATTTGAGATCAGCACAGCTTTTGAGTAGAAGATTTGACGGCGAATCTCGGCTTGTCATGTCGATTATGAGGGAAAGAAATGCTGAGACGGAAGCTGGACCTCGCACTCAAACGGAGTATTCTTTTGTTTACTTCGCTGCGTATATGGTCTCAGAACACAATATATAATATAATATATTGTGAGCTGCTCTAAAACGGCTGGCAGTGACTGGCATGACAAGCAGTCATCAGGTTCAGTGCAGTTCTCCATTAACTGAGCATTTCCAGCCATTTACTTCATGTCCACTGTCTTACATGCTTCTGGTGTGTGTCCAGATCTGCTAAAGAGCGTAAAGTACGCATCTGGAAGGACTACGTGGCACCCACAGCCAATTTGGACCAGAAGGACAGACAGTTTGTGGCCAAGGTGAGGCGTTTAGTATTTATGCGCCGTCGGCTGGAATACTCGCATCTCCAGACCCGCTACTTTAAAAACAAAACAAAAAAAAAATGTCATCTTGCTTGAGGCACCAAACACTGCATCGTTACAGTTGGGATATTGATGTTGTGCACCAACATCAACACAGCACCTCCCCATAATCATGTTAAATCACTACTTTAAAAAAAACAAAACAAAAATCCAGCCGTGCCCCTAAAAGTCTGTACATGTGGCGATTTAAAGCTGAAGACTGTGGAAATGTCATCTTCCCAATTTCTGTTTTAAAGGTCTAGGAGCCGTGAGTGATGCAATAAAAAAAAAAGAAAGAAAAAGAAAAAAAGATGAGCTGACTAGACAGCTTAATGGGGGGAAATTAATCTGCACACAAATTTATGTTCATGGCTGTTGGGCTTCCTTCTGCTCTTCATTTTTAACAAAAGAGGCCCACTCAAATGTATCTAATCAAACTATTCACTTGCTTCACTCTGTGCTTGGACCAGAGACACGACAGGTTGAGGCCTTGAAGTTTGCGTTCCTCTCACTTCCTCATCCTGTCCTAAAATCTGAAGCTGCAGAAGCAGCGCCCTGTTTCAAACTGGAGCCTTGATACCTTTTTAGAACCGACACGAAGGTAAAACTGAATAAAAGCCGACCCCCATTTTGTCCCCTGACACTTCTTCTTGTCTCCCAATAAACAAAGCTTGACGGGCACCTTGAAAGGGTCCCCCGTCCAATTAGGACCCAAATTGCTGGCTCATGCTGCTAAAAGCAAAAACATATTAGCTTTGGAGGTTATTGGCCGGGGCCTTGGAGGGGGGAGACGAAAGTGTCCTCAATGCAGAGTACACGCCTTCATACTTGTCAGCACATATCAGCTTAAATGGAGTCAGATGGACAGTATGGTCTGTGTAAAATAATATATACATTTCCACATCGTCTCAGTCCCATTACTGCCTTCACTGGATTAATTTTCCTGAAGCAACAGAGTAGAAAAATATTAAACATCCCCAGAGTTCTCCCTCCAGACTTTTTTTTTTTAACTACCCTGATTAAATTCACGGGTTGCCTGAGGCTTACATAAAAGCTGGCGATCAAGGGAGCTGGCTTAATGGATGCACACAAAAAGAGGTAGAATGATCTCAGATCTCACAAAAAGAGAGGCTGGGATTTGTTTGGCGGCAGGAAAAGAAATAGGGAAAAGATGTTCAGCTCGGCATTGGTATGGTTTGGATTGGGATGCTTAAAAAAAAAAAGCACTCATCTGGTTTGTGTTTGTAGCGGGCAGGGATATGAACGGGATGCTACGTAAATAGCAATACTGAAGAAATTGTTGATTGTTGATTGAGTGATTGTTTTTGTTTATTTTTGTCAAATTACTTATTTTTTCAATAGTTTAGTTTAAAAAAAAATATGTTTTACTAAACACATTTTGAAAATGTTGTTTATTTATTCATTTCAGTTTTTTAGTACTAAGCATTGTTTTTTTGTAAATAAATATTTATTCTTTTTTTTGTTTGAAAAAGGTCTTTTCATCAATAAATACTATTATTTTTGTCAAATTATTTTTAAATTTATTGTAACATTTTGTTAAATCATTCATTCATTCATTTTCAGTACGGCTTATCCTTACTAGGGTGTTGGAGCCTATCCCAGCTGACTCTGGGTAAGAGGCGGGGTACACCCTCAACTTAATAGGCATTAGAAAAAATATATATAAATATGCGCCATCTGTCCCTGGTGCACGTCGATCCTTCTGCCCGTCCATCTCTGTCCCATGTACTTTTCACTCCCTATTACCTGACTGATGGTTAGATAGCGTGGCGGGCCAGAGAAGGTCCCATCCCCACAAGTCAATCCTGCTGACGCCTCTTCATTTTCAGTTTTTTATTTGGGTCTGGATGTAGGCCATGTCCCGATAGTCCTACCCTCCTCGCCCCAGTAAAAGGAAAAAAAAAAAAATAATTCAAGGTGATAGAGTGAAAATGATGTGGCGTAAAAGCCTTTTTAGTTACCTTTCATAGCTGGGGATACTACACCTCCCTCCATTTTGCTCCCCCATAACATTTATTTATTTTAACAGGCAGTGTTACAAATATAGCATTTTAGCGAGTATAAGAAGATGGAAGAATACAGTAAAACTGCTCAACCTTTGAAGACTTACAGATATCTACTTAAATAGAATGTAAAATATTAAACAGTACATGCATCGTGATTACTTCATTGCAGCTCACGCTGGTGTGTGTGACTTGGCCACCTGGTGGCAGTATAAGTCATGTCGACACTTAGGAAGAACAGTTTCACAACTACTGTAAGTGACTCAGGAAGCTGTTCTAGTATGAGTAATTTTTCATAGAGGATGAAGAAAATATGCCTTTGTTTTGTCTGTCTACATATGTTGCTCTACTGTTTGTTTGTTTTGTCCTGTTCATCTGTTAGGTCAAGCAGAATGGAAAATCTGTATCCCTTTTTATGCCGAAACAGTTTTACTGTGTCACAGTGGAATTCAGCTAGCAGACTTTAGGGTTATTTTGACAGTAAACCTCAACTGGGAGTGGCATTAAACAAGGCTGAATGGTCAAAATTCTGCATGCGAGTCAAAGCAAAAAAAAATATTCAAAAATCGTCTCAACGACTTCTTGTTTCTTGAAAAACTCGAGGCACAACTGTACAAGTAAATACGACTAAAATAAAGTAAAACATGCCTTTTTGTTTTTAGCTGTCTCTCAAACTGGAGCAGCAACTTGGTGAAAAGGTTCCCGCAAAATTAGCGCCACCTGTCACGGCATTCCCACTATTTACTTGCTACATTTTTCTGTGATGCTGCAGGCTAAAAAAAAATACATACCGCTTGTTTATCTGAGGCATAATAAACGTTTTGTATTTTTTATGGAAATGCTGCCATAGATGAGTAAATCTCGCTTCCCCTAATCTCCCCCCCCCCTTTCACTCAGCCCTGTGGGTTAAAAGCACCTTCTCACTGCGCTGTGACAGATCTTAGCCACTGCAGATGTCTTACATGGCAACGACCTGAGGGTGGCAGTAGATTGCCACCTGTGGAAACCTCACGACTGGGACCATGAGTCACACCAAGTCTACTGCCCCCCCCCCCCCCTCCTTCATCTTTGTCATATCAGATGACATGGCTCCATCCTCCATCTTTGCTCCAGCTATTTGGGGCGTTGATCTAGCTCACCGCTACCACCCCTACTTTCCCAATTAGCTGCTAAATGCCTTATTTACGTGTGCGGGCCGCACAGTGACCTTGTGTTGGCATGTGACGCATTACCGGCTAGTGGGCCCGGTCTAATTCCTGCTCCCAGCTGGCTGTTGGCCTTGTTTATGTGAGGGGGAAATGAGCCTCCTGTTGAGCCTGCGTTTGTGTTTTAAATGTTTCCAGGCATAAACACACAAACGCACAAATACACACTCTGACACCGTTTTTTTTTTCATACCCAAGTCATTATCACCACAAGGTGCCTTTGAGATGTCACGGAAATAAGTTGAGATTTTTCCATAATTGAGTTTACCAACATATTCATTGACGCTGTTGGAAATGCATATTGGTCAAGCTCCCACATTTGTTTTTCAAAATTAACTGCAAGTAGACAATGTACATCCAAACAGCAAAATATGTAAGCTTGCCGACAGAGTGGACAACGAAGGGGTGGACATTTTTGACCTTCACTTAGTAACATGATTCAGTTAGCAAGCTGACTATGTACTGTTGAACAAATATTTATTTTGCGTTTTTATTAAATACATTTTTTTCAGGTGATATTTCACTATGACAGAGTGGACATGTTAAGCTTGACAACATCCTACTAAACACATAATGTAATGAAAATTAGGAACACAACTGTAAATATTTATTCTCCAATTATTCACTTTTTCAGCCTCCATTAAATGACAAAATGAAGGTTGTAATGTCACTGAAGGGTTTCTTCAAGGAGCAGTTACCCATAATGACAGGGTGGAGAGCAATTTAAAAATGTTCAAGGTGATTATGAAAACGGGTTATACATGGTCAAAATAACTTATTTGTCAAAAAACTTGAAGACAAAAAGGATTAGTAACATTTAAGCCTCTTATTTCACACACTGTTAGCAGAGACATGGCAAAATCACATACATCCAATAAAAAATGGTGTAAAATGAAGGAAATCCATTTTAAGAGACTTTTATCATTGTACTCTGTGTGTGCAAATTTCTGGCCACTCACATAATAAGAACTAAAAGTTTGGTTATTCTGCTACATTTTATTGTTGACGGCGTGATTCTTGATGAGGACACCAAAGGCACTTTATAGTAATGTTGACCCACCTGCCTGTAAACGTACTGTAAGCATCACATGGTTAATTCCTCCATTTTTGGGCGCCATCTCTGTCATGGGTAACCCCTTTCTGTCTTTTCTTTTTTTTCATAGAACTCCCAGTTTTTACTCCCCACTTCTTTGGTATTCATGACTTTAAATGATGACTTTTCATCTCAGGAGATTTGCATAATTTTCCCCGGGAGACTCGTGTGACTCAAGTTATTTGGTCGCCGGGCGTCACAGTCCCCGTGTGGCGTGTTATGCTAATGTGGTGCGCTAGTAGTAAGATAGATAGTAATATAATATTTTTCACCAACATAGTCGCCCGTTTACAAAGTGTAACAATGAAGCCAATTTGTATTTTAATTGAGTTAGGGAGCGAGCCATGCTAAGGAGTTAGCCTCTCAAGCTACGTCCTGACATGTTTGCGTTGGGTTAGTTGTTTCAAGTGAATTAATAAGTTTGACATGCTGCCAAAAGCGTATCACTAGCTATGACGTCTGTGAGCCAGAGGCTCAGCCTCACTGTGTTTGTTTACAGAGTAGCGTGTGGCCAGCGCATTTGAGACAGTAACACTTCCTGTCCCAGTTCCATGTTGAATATGAATACGAAGACATTAGACCTCATTTGCATGTGTACAAAAGGCCAAAACATGTCATAATCTACGTATTCAAACATTATTTCAAAATTGCCCATCCCGGAACATGATTGCAATCAGGCTGTAAGTCCTCCTCTCTGCTCCCCTAACACAAGATTGACAAGCCAATGACTTATTTCAGGAGGCAACACAATCAGTTGGGCAATCGTGTCCTTAGCTAAACTCACGGATATTTCCGTGAATTATGGCTGTCCGCTTGGGTTTCGACAGCAATGTAACGCTCTGCCAGCCAATCTCTGACAGCTTGTTTGTGTTTTAAATCTTTCGTCTTCTCCCCGGATCGTGCAACATCTTCACTTTGTCCTTCAAACCTCGGCGACTTGGTGATTCTGTCCCATACCCACCCCTCCCAAATCACTTCCTGCGTTTTATTTGAATGCTCTTCCTTATTTTGTGCCCTTCGCAGGTGATGCAGGTGGTCAACGCCGATGCAATGGTGGTCAAGATGAACTCAGGCGAGTACAAGACCATCCACCTGTCCAGCATCCGGCCCCCCAGGATCGAAGGCGAGGTACGGGAAATCACACAACAAACACACACAAAATACGTGCGAACGTTGTCTTACTATGGCCAGCAGACCTTAATTTTATTCTTGATTTTTACAACTGTTGGAATATTTTTCAATCTCGTTGTGTTGCAGGTTAAATTGACCTTTATGTTTACAATTCAGAATTTTTCTTTTTTTAAATAAAAAAATGGTGTTCTTTTCTTTTAATTACATTTATTAGAAAGTACAGTGGCTGCTGCCTTTAGATGGAGTTTAATTCGTTTCGTGACCATGCTTGAAACTCAAAACAGTCCTATCGCAAATCATCTTTCCCCACTGAAATGAATGGAAAAACCAATAATCCGTTCCAGCCCACAAAAAAAAAAGTTTTGTAATGTTATAATTAAGAAACAAAAAAGCAATCACTCATGTCATACTTTATAAAAACATGCAACAGTGACATAATTAAATAGAATATAAAGAGTCCAAAAGTTTTTGCTCCATTTTTTGCTTCAGTTCATTGGAAATAGTGCTGCTGCTCCTGGTGTCTGTGCCTTGGGCACCTGCTGGCAGTATAGTACAGATATGTGGTCATAGATGAGTCAGTCAAAACTCAGTAAGCCACAGTAATGTTAGTTGTTCGTCACAGAGGATCAACTGTCAAGGCACCACTGTATATATATTTTTTTAATTAATATTTGCTTTTATGACTGAACAAACATGAACATTTGCTACACCACAGAAACAAATGAGACTCATAACAGGAGGGTTAATGGTGAGTGTTATATGCGTCCTGACAACCTTGTCAAAATGACCATGGGAACTCTCCGTGACCACTCGGAGCCCCCCCCCCCAAGACGCTGCTGGCACACGCCCAGTGTTTGCAGCATTGCAGAGAGCGAGGCGAAGCGAATTTTAAGATTAAAACTACACACACGCACTATACACACACTGCTTGGTTACCTCGCATGGCAACCTACTCTGTCGTATCTGGGCTGCACTGGCTAAAAAAACAACAACCACATTAAATGTGTCAATAAAAAGGCCAGCAAAAAAATATATATATTGAAATGTCTCCTGCCAATAAAAGCAACAATAGTGTGGGCTTATTTGTTATTTGTGCACTGCCTGTCTGCAAATGAAAGCCTTTTCAGTAAGTCACCACATTGCATCTTATATTACAGACTCTGACAAGACCTTTTTTGTTAGTTAGACACATGTTGCTGATACCCTTCTTGAGTTACCGTGAAACTTCCAAAAGTGGCCCCGATAACTCAGTGTGGAAGAAGTAAAGTATCATCTTGTGAGATAAAACAAGGGCTTTGGAGGTTCCACTGTCGAGATGGCTGCCTCTCCTCTTCCTCGTTGAAGCAAGGTTCGGGAGCAAATTTTCTGCTGCTCGAGGGCGGTCGTTGTAATGGCGACCTTTTTTTTTTTTTTTTTTTCCTCCCCTCCCTCCTGTGAAATTGTTCATTGGCATCCTGCACGCTGAGCTTCGTTAGCAACGACCGCCCGCCTGCCGTCCGGCTGGCTCGGCTTGTCGTCGCCATGGCAGCAGTGCAGAGACGTGGTGATTCGCGAGCCCTCTGATGACGAGAGCAATGTGAATGCTACATGCTTTTTACTGTTATTTTATTGAAATCTGTTGCATATATGTTCTTTATTCAGTTTCAAATTATCACTAGTAACCATTCCAAGCGCCGACATGATCTGAAAGCGTGGTATACTTGCAAAAGTCAACACTTGTCTGGCCCCTTAGCCTCGTTTACCGCTGCGCAGACGGACGCTCGCCTGCGGGGCAGAGTTGAGCGAGAGGTCGCAGCAGGTGCGTTTCTCAGCCAGGCAGCCGCTCGACCCGTTTGACTCATGACGGCGATATTTCCATCCAAGGAAATTGAAGCAGGCAACGTACTGTACTTGTCGTGCGATTGCACCTCTCGTTCATTTCATCATAACCGCTACCTTGCACAATAGAGAAAAACAGAATGACTAGAAATAGACACGTTCTGTCTAGCACTGGCAATGTACGGTAAGTGTCATATAATCTTAATCCGTGATTCCTAAGTGTTTCTGTGAGAGGTGTACTTTAGGAAGTTATCAAACTTCACTTAATTTGGTCGAAAATTATTCATTAGAAATAATATAAATTTGTTCATCTATCTATGCCAGCGACATTTAGTGACAGGCAAATTATCTTCCACTAGGTGGGAAAAAGGCACATATTGATCTGTATATACTTTGTGACATTTTTGTTTTCTGTGTCTTGAGATTGTTCAAATGTAAAATATGTGCCTTGGCTCAATAAACGTTTGGAAACTGATCGAAATGACAACTGCCACTGTGCACAATAGAAGTGAACAGAACTAACTAGCAGAACAAGCTAACAGAACTAACGGCTATTAGAAAGCAGCAGTTGTGTATTTACATTCAAACTTCAGCTTTCAGCCAATGCGAGTGACATCATGCACACTGTGAAGGGAATGCTTTTATATTTCAATGAAAAAAAAACTATGTATTGTTTTATGTTGGAGCTCAGCTAGACATAAACATACAGTCGCTCATATTTTACTCGCACCATCGATGACTTATGTTAACGAAGACATTTTTCGTTTATCAACAGTTTACTTTAGTAGAGGTCCGCGCTCTGCTAATTCCTTTCTGTAAAGGTCTGAGCGTTCCGCAAGCATGGTGGTGTGCTTTGTGTACTTTAACGGGGTTAGCCAGGCCAAACGCTATGTTCGCAGTGCACTGATGAAGTGTGACAGCCCCTCCGACCTCGCCTATTGCTTCCTTTTAACAGCCCACCCCACCACCACCTTCTCCTCCACCCTTCATCCTGTGATGATTACAGTAATTGTTATGAGACTAATACATGGTTGATGTTTCCTTTCACTATTACTGCACTGGTGCAGTCATTTCCAGCTCGGCAGCTGGGAGTTTTTTTTGTCCTCCGCTTTGTCACTCGCGTGTCTTTTTCCTCTTATTTTTTTTTAGGATTTTTGCTCGTAGCAGCAGAGTAAAAAAAGAGTAAAGAGGGACGTCAGTGCTACACAAGTGACTCATTGTGAGCTCGTACCCACTCGCTTGCATGCAGGTTTTTTTTTGTACCCATGAGCTTTTTAAGTAGGGTTAAGGATGTAGTGCATCATTGTATAGAGCTCACATTCTACCAACCAGTCCCAACCCTCGTATTTCTTTACAACTGTATCTCTTCTGGACCTCCACCAAGGCTTAAACAATGACATATCACCTGAAAACAGGGTCTCCACCTATCCCTAATCTAAAACAAAGACCTCAATTAGCCTTTAAGATGCACTTTATCCTTTCAAAAGTGCCACATTTTTGTCCAATTACCTTGAAAATAATAACAACAACATTTTGAGTGCACGTGAGGTAGTTTGTATTAATTAAATGACTCGAAATTACAGCAACATGGCTTTATGTGTATTTTATAGATTATATAAAAAAATATCAGCTCACACTGTCTTCGGGTTTTGGCACATATTGCCACATTTAAAGAAGGTGAAGTCTTAAATGTGATCAAATTGGCCTTTAAAAAAACTCTTGAACAGTATACAGATTGGAGGTAGAATTATCCCAACATTGTTAAATGTGACTTTCATATTGAAATTAATTTCAGTCTGGATCAAATCTGAGTGTAGCCATGCAGAAAAACATACAAGTCTAACTCAAATGGACTTATTTTTCATTATTTTTTAATATTTAATGGATTAATGCCTAAATTCCAATGGGAATATGCTTGGATAATAAACAAAAAAATTTAAATAAATCCATACCAGTCAAAATCTCCTTTGCAGATGTAATGACAGACCATGCAGTACTTCGGTTCTGGATAATGAAACTCAAAGCTACTAAACCAATTTAACATGCGTGCTTTAGTTCTATTTTTGCCCCATTTCCCCTTCCACACTTCCGTCCCCCCGTCCCTCCGAATCCAAGCATCCTGGCACGACATGTGTGCGCCCACAGCGTACCCTCAGCCTGGCGTGACATGTCTTGACCCCTTAATTTTGGACGATGATGACACGGGAAGGGGGAAGAAGGGGGGCTGCCCAAGACTTGAGTCACTGGTGCACAATTTCTTTTCTTGTTGTTTCCCCTCCATTGCCACTGCATGTTAGCATTAACTGAAAATGCAGTGCTTGTTTATGGGCGAGACACTTCACATGTGTTTTGATGTTGTCATCTATGCTGTTCTCTTGCACCCTTCCCAAAAGCAGCAAAAGGTGTGAAATTTTGCTGCATGCTTTGTATGGCAAGCAATAGTCCCATCTAGTTGACAAGTCTTAAAGTTTCAATCCAATAGTCCATATTGCAAACTTAACTTAAAAGATTAGGTTTTTTTTTTTTTTAAAGATAAATGTGGGATCCAAGAATGTTTTTCAGTGGGATTTAGTTTTGTTATTTGTGGAGCTTATTGGAAAATTCTCCCTATATCCATTCAATGCAGCCAAAATGGCTTGAAGGTAAACAAACTGAATGGCAAAAAAAATAGTCCAAAACGTGCAAAAACATGTGCATTATTCTCCCAGCATCAATCCTTCCTGAGTCATGCCTTCCACTTTGACGTTCACAAAGCTTGCGCACATTCTCAGCCAAAGCAACCAGCCAGCGTCATGCCTCTCCACGGGAGTCAAAGACCATTCCTGAGAAGTGACTGCTAATTTGGGACGAAGGGAATTTACCCCAAATAGAACGAGAGCTTCCCCCGCAGGACAGCCAGCGCAAACTGCTGTCACTGGGTCACGCTTTGAGACACACAAGCCATGACGCCGCCCCTGCCGCTGCCGCCCTCCCGCGCGCCCCTGCCAGCCTTCCCTCTCCTTCCCCAGGCAGCATTAGCGCAGTTTGCGGGTGATGGGCTCAGACTTTGTCTTGTCACGGTAATTTCACCACGCCACCGTTGTCACTTGTATCTCCCGTCTCTGCTCGCTGTCAGAGGCAGCAAGGATTGTGGCTTTTTTTTGTTCTTTTTGATTGGGCGGGGGGTTAAATGTCTTGGGTGAAGCAGCATGTGGCTCATTGGACAAGATTGTCTTTCCTGCTCTGCTCCAAGTATGCGTTTGAGATCACAAGAAAGCTTCTGTTTTTGCTTAACACCGGCTGAAGTCATAGTGCTCCATACGACTTCTCCCCTCTTTACTGTAATGCATTAACTCAAAACATAATTGGCCTAAACAAATGTCAATCATTACAGCAGTGCCACCGATTGGTTGTGCACATATTGCCTGATAATATATTTAATTTTAGTTGTGGAATTAACTTTATTTAGCTGAAAACTGTTAATGTTTTTATTTTTTAGCAACTCATTTGTAGTTTTATTGTATAAATCTATAAATAACAAAACAAAATGGGAAATAATATGGCAAATAAGCAGACTACTTGAATGAAGACATCTTTATCCATGCGGTCTCTCTCTCTCTCTCGCTCGCTCGTCTCATTTTCATGTCTTCTGTCTCCGCCCGCCTCCCACCCTTTTGCGCACCGCTCGCCATTAACCTTCTAAAAGATGGAGAAGTGCTACCTTTTGTCATCCCCCACCACCCCGCCCCTCTCTGGCTCCCTGCGCCTCATTGGCTTAGAGTGCTGACATTTACAGCCCTCGGTGACACGGCAGCCTTTGCGCCGCGAAACAGCTTATTAGAAGAAGATATTGGAAGATAACCAGACAAGAAGTTACAAGCAAATAAACTGAGACATAGGGAAGGTTTTTAAAATCCGAAGTGGGAATGTGCGTAATATTGCATACACCGTTCCCACGTGAATGAAACTGACTGAAATGAATAATTTTTCAAAGGCTTGTGTGTTCATTTGGATGATGCATGTGTCTTTGTGAAGCTAAACAATGGCAGAGTTCCTAGCAAAAAAATTATAAGTTGTCCACCAGGCATTCATTGTGTCCTCGTTAGCGCTTGCCTTTTATTCTCCAGCTGCACTGTTGTCATTCTTTGATTATTATAGTTTTGTTATGTTTATTTTTTTATTTTTATTAAATTTTTTGTTTGATCTCTCCTCTACAAATAAAAGCACCTGTGACCGAATCCATGTGTTTGTCATACGCACCAAACCTCGGCCTCCTTTTCAAAATGCAAATGGCTTCTATTTGTGGCGCCTGTGTCAGAGCGTGGGCGACTGTTTTGTGACAAGTTGTTGTGCGCGGCAGCGAGTGTAGACGCAGCCGAGCTTATTATTTGTTATTCTTCATATTCTATTCATTCATGACCCCTCCTCCCCCTCCATTCAGGAGAAGAACAAGGACAGAGACAAGCGCTTCCGTCCACTCTACGACATCCCCTACATGTTCGAAGCCCGCGAGTTCCTCAGGAAGAAGCTCATTGGGAAAAAGGTGACTTTTTATAGCTCTTTGTAGCAGCATACACGCATGGCCTCCGAGAACTGTCAACATGCCGTACCCCCTTCAACATCTCGGCACCCTCTCCAGTCAAGTTGTAGCTTCAGACTTAGTGACCTACCAATCAATTTCCCGCTATTTCAGCCACTAGTGTTGTCTGTAAATGTGGAATTATTACACCACTTTTAATCTGGCGCACCACACAGGAGGTCACTCACACCGCAGTTTGAGAAAGCCTGTCGCTTGCAACCCAATTTGGCTTTCCCTGTCCTTTTTTCTTTTTTTAAATAGAAGACAATACATTAGCTCCAAACAGTGCTTCACAGCGTTTTCGTTTTCCAAGTCTGAAAGTCGCCGTAACATGTTTGTGTAAATGGTAAGTACTCAAGAGCGCAGCGGAAGCCATGGAGCTCGCCATTAGCTCGGGCGCACGCTTTTAAACGAGCAGTGTTGATTTTGACCACCTTGTGTCTATTGATCTGCCGGGTCCGTATACCTCGGGGGGGCCGCCATCATTTACTCACCAGCACGACACCGCCCCTGAGGTAAAGGGCACTTGAGTCTGCCGCATACACACCCACTGCTGTTTGAACAGCATTGCTACACCGACCGCATCGTGCTACCATTTACCTTTCCTAAACTGCCGTATTAGTTAACTTTGATCATTCATATCATATTCCATCTTCTCATCTCTTCCTTTTGAATCACCCTCATTAAAATGGAGCTGCAAGACAGCTTTGAGCATGTGAAGCAAGAACAATGATTTATTTTTTTCCCGTATCCATTGTGTTGGGGGAATAATGAATGCATGTGTGGGTTGGGAATAACAAATTTTCTTTTAAAGGTGTGAAAACACAATAGAACCTGACACTACGATGTGTCGCTCCAGTGTGCGGTGTCTACATGGATGTAAACAACGCACACAAAAGCACAGCTAAAGCACCATCCACTTCTAAAAGGCCAAAGACGAGTTCCCTTTGAGTGTCTTTTTTTTTTCTAGTGTTCTTTAATTGGAGAGCGCTAACTTTCTATATGCTGCTAAATCAATAGTTTTAAGAGCTCTGGGCACATTGGCTCATTGTCTCAGAGCCACAATAATACATTTTTTTTGCACGTTGTCAATTTGCACATGCCAGTGTTTTGAAGAACTTTCACAAGCATCCATTTAGAGACTCATTTTTAAAAGTTGCCGTTTTGCTCATTAAAACGCCTTTGTCGTGTGAACTTGCAGCCAAAAATGACGTTTTTATCACTTTATATTGAAAGAAAAAGATCATTTAGAAAAGCTACCACTTTTAGGTGAGTTTGTTTAAAAAAATAAAAAATAAAAAAAAAAGCCACTATTTTCCTTCTCTTAAACGCCATTATTGTAAAACAATGAACATTTTTGTTTTTATTAAGAAAAAAGCTGTCATGTAAATGAGGCCTTATAAAAGCTGTGTATAGAAACAATAAAACAATCATTCTTTTAAAAAAAAAAAAAAAAATCCTTTTTTAAACACAAGTGCAAAAAAAAAAAGAGAGAAGCTTTTTGAAGGTGGCAGCCTCCTCGGTGGCCTTGGCAACCAGGAAAGAATTAGTTTGGATTAAACCATCACTCGCCCGCTTTTGGGAGCGTGTTTGTTTTCCAGCGTAACGACTTAACCCCCGGAGGCTTTCATGTTCATCTGCGCTACCTTGACCTACTTGGGAGTTGCGTCGGGCGGAGGTGGGTGCAAGAGCGCACGCACCGCTTTGGGTTTTGGGGAGTTTAGTCGACCCACTTGCTGTCACGCTGTCTCTGAAGCACTAAGCCTCATGGAGAAGAATTAGTAGACGGAGACCAGCTCTGCGTTGAATCTATTTTCATAGACAAAGATAATTAGCTTTGACCTATTCGTGTACAATGAGAGTCACCTTCTACAATAGGCACAACGTCTTGTCCAGTCACAAGGTTGACTTGGCATATTTCCTGCATTCGTTGCATTACCTTTGTTAAGATCAGAATGCAGCACTGAGAAAACAAGCTCGAAACCCTCCAGGACATTACTCGGCATTAAAGCACGAGTAGCGGCGCGCTAAAGCTCAAAGCCGCGCGGCTCGGCTTCGGCGGAATAAAGCACTGCTCGCTCGCCATTAAAGCTGCTATTCATCATCCCTGTGAGGAAATCGCGGTGATTTTCTTCTTATCAGTAACGTGTCATTTGCATATTAAATTTTCCTTTCAGCAATGTGGGGGCCAGGTTTGATTTCTGAAGATGATTTGTGTATTTTACTGACGGAAAAAAAATCATAAAAAGCATAGCTTTATAGTATAGTGGAACCCCCGAAGTAGACCCCTTGTTTTTCTGATTTCAACACACCATCTCCCATGTAAAGTGAATTCATCATAAAACTTATCAACTGTGTATTATTATAATATAGCTACAGAGTCCAGGGGAATTTTGGAGCAGACTGTATTTATCTCTCAATTATCTAATTCAGTCTCACGAGATTTGTTGACGTCGCGCAATAAATGGCATACATATTGTCATACATTTTGAGATAAGCGCTACTTTTTAGTTAAATTATAAGCAACTGCAGTTTTCCTTCCCCTGTCATTTGTTTGTCTCGTGTGTGTGTGTGTGTGTGTGTGTGTGTGTGTGTATACTATATATGATATATCCCTGCCCTCTGTGAAACGGCTGCGTTTGCATGGTGACATAATCCCCCAAAGTAGCGCTTGTTGTGTATGCCTGGGTCTCAGCCTCAGCAGCAGAAGCAGCAAAAAAATAAATAAAAAACTGAAAGTCCAATGGAGACATTGCATTCAGCCACTTATCAGACTTGAGCACATTCGGATAATCCTGCGGGCTCAAAAGTAGCTCCTGTTATGTGCAGCTGCTCACACGTTAGCACTGTTAACGCTACGTGTGAATATGGAGAAAGGCTGCAATTGAGAGAGATGATTTTGGGCGGAATACTTGAAGTGTAACAGTCCCCTTCCTCTTGTGTTTTGAGATCGATTACTTTTAACCAGAACCTACTCTTGAGATTATCACCAAATGTCATGTCAAATATGACCATTATTGGTTTGGGTTTTCCACTCTTGCGTCGTATACTGCCGATGTTAATGAGGATGTCATTGAATGAGGATGATTAACTGAATCAAAAACACTGAATGTGACTTGTTAACGCACCAAAATGAGATTTTCTTGCCACCCGTCTTTTGTGCCTCACATTTTTTTAGCATCTATTTTTTTTCGCCCACATTCCTGTTACCATCTCTTAAGAGATTCCTGGTACGTTTTGTGGCATTCAAATGTTATTTTTTTTTTTTTTTTTAAATCAAACTTTTGCTGTGTTGAAGCAGTGGCAGTAGCCAGTCAATATTCTAAATTGGCAAAGCTACACATTTGTTTGCATTTGTTCTCTGGCAAAAGAGCATCCCATTGAAAAAAACATTCATCTTTATGTAAACAAATCCAATCAGTTATATTAATGGCAGGATATGCATTATTATTATAATTTTTTTTCAAAATGCTAGCAAGATTTGAATTTCAGTCAGGATCTATCAAAATGCGTTTAAAATTAGTTTTGTTTTCGCATCCTGTTCAACGGGCAACTAGCCACTTTTAGACTTTATCCCACATTATGTTTGGCTTTTTAGCACGTCTCACAACTTTTTATTCACTCCCCGCCCCCCCAACCCTTTTAATCTCCTCATTATGTGCATCTCTCATTATAAGACCTATTACATATTCTTGGCCACACGCAGCCATTTAAACTCACACGCAAGCACGGACACAATGTAGAACGCTTTTGTTTTGATTGCCTCACATTTTAATGCGAATATCATGAAAGCATATGTCACGTTTGGGCTACAAGGCATTGGAAGATATCCACGGGGCAAGCGAGCTTAAATGAATTTACGAGGTGACAATAAGACGGGCTTATTTGCATGGTTTCACAATAGCTGCTAGTCAGGAGGGTGTTTTTCACACACACATTAAAAAAATAATAACATTACATTAAAATAAACACTGGATCATCACTGTCTGACGCTCTCAAGTTAACGTCTTCTTTCCACTGGGTCTGCGTAAAACTATTTAAATGACCTTGTTTTGGTCAATCTGATTGCACCTTTTGATTTGATTTGACTCTTACGACACCCAGGAGTCTCTTTTACGCAGGGATCTCACAAAGTGTCAGAGCAGTAACAGAATAGCCAGCCTATTACACAGAATCCAGCGGAGTCAAAATGTTTCCACAATTGTGCACGATTACACACAGCGACACGGCATCCCGTCATTACATAATTTGATGACGTTGGCGCCGTTCCGCCTCTGTTACTTTTAATGTATAACAGCAACTCCGGTACATCTAGTTTCATTCGATCTTTGAATGTTTGGTACAGAAAGAGGAAACAAAGCTAAGAGCTTGACTCTTAGATTATCGCCCTCGGCAAGCGAAATGAGGTAACTTCTCTATACTAATGACAATGCGTATGCGTCACTGTAATTTGTCTTGATCTTGGAGATATTGTGTTAATTTGTTCTTAGTTTTCACGTTGTTTGGTGACTGCACATGGTGTCTGATGGTTCCAATCTACAAATAAAAGTGACGCGCCTATCTACAGTGATGTGGTTGGCTCTTAGAAAATGCCCATTTTGTATACAGCTTCAGCAGCACTGCCCCCCTGCTGTGAGCGCCTTACTTCTACCACGTAGCGAAAGCTCCCCACACAAGTCATGTGACAAAAGCGCATCTCCAGGGTGTTTGAATTGGTCTCCAGGGAGTTGTGTGGAGAACACAGTGGCGAGTCATGTGGGCTCTCGACTCTGTGTGTTTGTGTGCCCACACGCACCCGCAATCATCCTCTTGGGAGGTCTGCACTCATGCCTGACATGATGCACACTGACTGGGGTGACCTTGAGAACTCCCCCTTCCCACACCACCACCACCCAACCGCACAAGTCAAAATACCCCCGGAACACCAATTACTATTACTTTAACTTGTGCTTCCTTTGGGTACTTTTTAGTTTAATATTTCATACGTGTATATTTTTTAGGTCAACGTGACAGTGGATTACATCAGAGCCGCCACCGGCCCAGGAGAAAACACCCCGGCCTTCTCAGAGCGCACCTGTGCCACGGTCACCATCGGTGGCATGTAAGTAGCCCACGGGCTGCAGGATGCCCATCCAGAGTTTATAGCATGATCGCACCATTTTCAGTGTATAAATATGGTCGTTTACGTCTTTTTTAGGGTGTGGAATTTGCAAGAAAGTGGATCGCAACTGTGTTTGGCTACCATACAGACTTATTCGATTAACCGTTGCAGCCCTAGTGTAAACACTGTGCTAACTCATTTTTGGGCCTTTTTAAGTGGAATCTACTGCAAAATAGACACTCACGTCCTTTTATCGCCCGCAGTAACATTGCAGAGGCTCTGGTTAGCAAAGGCCTGGCCACGGTCATCAGGTACCGGCAGGACGACGACCAGCGCTCCTCGCACTACGACGAGCTGCTGGCTGCGGAGGCACGGTGAGCAACAAACAATAAACCTGCACGTTGTCACTTACCGATCCTGCACATAATCTCAGCATGTGTGACCTTGACAGTCAGGATGCTGAATACAGTTGATTTTAACCTTGAGGGTTTTTTTGCCCCCCACACCATCCAAAATGGCTATCCAGTTTTTTATTTTGGTGGCACGTCACAACCTATACTTTTTGGGGTTGTTTTCTCCTGGGAACCTTTGATACAATTTGACACACACATACACACACTCGTGTGCGAGAACGCCGGCTCTCTTTATGCAGCTGCTATGAATATAGTTATGGAGGTGCAGTGGGGAGATTTAGTGCAAGCTTTATTACTGTGCCATAGATTAAACTGGCTATAGGTAGAGCAGATGCAGCTTCCTTTTATAGTCTCTCTCTTTCAGTTGCTGCTTCCCTTCTTTTTTTCCACTTCTCGCACCTTGCTTTTCTGTCCTTCTTTGGCCATCCCTTTTCTCCTCCTGCGCTCCCTTAATCCCTCCCTCCCCCGGCAGGGGTCTTATTAGAGCTGACTTGAGGTTTCTGTCTTGCTTGTATTTTTAGTGCCTTCAAGGAACCTCCCTCCCTCCCCGTGATTAAATGCACTTGTACATGGTATGTCGTGAATAGGCGCAAAAGTGCTAGTCTGCTACTATCGTTCTCCTGCTCTTGAGGCTTTTTATAGCACCCATCATTATTGTTAAAACTCAACAGTGAGACACTGCCATTTTGAGACTGCAACAATCGAACCAAAATGGCATTTCCAGTCCGAGGCTACATGAGACCCAAAGCTGCAATCTTTGGGTGTCTTAAGTTTATTTTCCCAGCTCGTAGATTCCAAAACGCAGACATCGGAGTTAACTGTTGAGCCCCTTTAAAGGCTGTTGCTAACCGAAACAGCAGCGCCTACCAAGCACGTCAACCTGTCTCAATGTGAAGACTTGTGGTATGTAAACAATCACAGTGCACTATTCTTGCCATTCCGCTGCATTTCTCTATTATAGTCCCTATTATGTTGTTTTAAACTCCACCTTCCTTTGACAATAGATGCCTCCCCCATCTGTGTGTAAACAAATGCCTTTATCACCTGTTTGCGGGATTCCATAAAAAGGTGACACTACAACTTTGAGCTGATTTTAGCCAATTGGAACCTTGAATGAAGCCATTTCCGGTAAAGGTACAATAAGTCACTGTTAAAAAAAAATCAGCCTCCAATTCCCAAAACAAAGTGTGCTAAAACACTTGAGAAAGTTGATGTTTAAGAATATTACACTCCTTCGAGCGGTCATTTTGGCTTCATGTTTTTACTGCTTTGATTGCAGGGCCATCAAGAACGGCAAGGGGCTGCACAGCAAGAAGGAGGTTCCCATTCACAGAGTGGCAGATATTTCTGGGGTAGGTCTTTCTGAATTTCTTCACAAGGCACCTGTCCAAAAACACCCCGAAAAAGACATAGTCTGGCAGGAAGTCGGGAAGTCTCTCATTACCACCCGATGCACTGCTACAGCTGTTCGCAGTTGCCAGCGCTGATGATAGGTTAGCATAGGCGGAAGGGCATGCCAGTACACATTGTGCAATGATGAGGACAGTTAATGCTAGCTCTTTAAAATGGATGCTTTCCACTTGCTACTACAAAACAGGGACATGGTTTCATTTTCAAATCAGTTTTTGGGCACCCTTTTCCACTTTCAACTGACCAATCAACGGACCGGAAAGTATGTAAGTCCACCCTTTATGCATCGTACCACTTTGGTTAGGACTCCAGTGGTATGGATCAGTTGTTTTGTTACCCTTACAACTTTCTGTGTCCCAATTAACCTACAGTTAAGAGTGTCCTGGTCTAACCTTTTGGTTTCATACCACCGTAGTTCACTTTAGTTATAAGGAATGGTTATTTTGGTGCTCTTTGCAACTTTTTCCTCTAACAGTGGACAGACCATAGAATGTCTGGAATCTTTAGGTACTGTATCACATCGGTTGGTCATGTAAATATTTTTACACTGTTAGCGTCCTTTGAATGGCAATTTTAGCTTAGGTTTATTTGACCTCTGTTACAAGTAAATAATGCCTGCCAATCTTTCATCCATCTTCCAATCAGAACGTATGCCACATCTATGAAAAAGTGCTACACAACCACCACAAACTTGTACCTCTTTATTAAAATTCACAGTCACTCGAGTGGCCATTATGCCTCGACACATGTCGCTGAGGAAACCCTTATACATTTTAATGAACCACTTTAATAGTACAGGCCGCCAAAGACTCTCAATTGAACTTTGGGAACATTAGTGCCTCATTGTCTCTGTCACTTGAGCGTTCTTGTACATCGCACTCGAGAGACATTTGGGCAAATTAATTAGGTCCTCGTCCTTTTGTACAAGTTTGGATATTTTGTTTGCATTTTTGCAGAATTTATTCACTGCAAACTTGTAGTCCATTGCAAATGACATGACGGGGAGACACGATGCGATAATAGTCCCGCCTCATCCACAGCCAGCGCGACATAAGCCACTAAGCTAAGGCTACGTGCCGGGAGTGTTGTAAGTGCCGTAATTGCTCATTTTTGTTTTTGTTCACTGCACTCGAGTGGTGGTGTAAGTGAAGTTCCAATTTTGTCTCGCAACACAAAGCAAAAAAAATGACCAATTAACAGCTTGTAACTTGAAAAGCTTTTAAATTGGCACACACGCCAACCAGAGAGTTCACCTGTTTGGCTGAAGGTAGCAGTCATTAGTAGCGACACGGGTACGCTAATGCTAACAGGCAGCTTAATAAAAGAACAAAAATAGAAACCAGCACAAGCCCCCCTCCCCTTCTTTCCATCGCTATACGCCCACACACAGAAATACAGACTGTGCCTATATGTCATCTTAGAGATTATATACACGGAATGGTAGGCCTCCGCAAATAGAGCAGGCATGCTTTGTGCATGCCAAACGGGCAAGACTCAGCAGAGGGTGGCAGCAGAGTGGATAAAGCACTTGACTCACCTCGTACCTCCTAAAGATTGCGTAATGATCTCCCCTCTCATGTGCCGGGCTAGGCTGCGTCCCCGCCCACGCGCCGTAGCGATTGTGTTGGCGTGAACAAGAGAGCGCTCGCATCGCTCGGCTCCCACTCGAGCGGCTACTTTGGAACGCTGTGGGTGCAGTTCAGGCGGGCGACTCTTGTGCCTCCTTACCTACGCTCCCACCGAGCACTGTGGGAACGCTACAGCCTGACCTGGCTTGTGTTCCCATAAACTCTTGCGTGACATCATAACATGCCAATGAAGTGGAGGACTTTGTCATCAGTGTAAACGGAGCATGCCAGGGAAGGGAAATGTACATTTTTGGAGGGAAAAAACATTTGACACACACACACACTGATAAATTGCCCAGCCCTAGATACTGTACTACTGCAGTTGGCATACCAATGTTACAGACTAGCTATTTTGGTTTCGTCAACTTTTGTGTCTGGTTCCGCTTAGGTATGTCAACAGCATTGGGTACGGACCCATTGCTGTTGACATACCAATTGTACGGATCAGTTATTTTTGGGATTTTGCAAGCTGTAGCTTGCAAAACTATATAAAAACTCAACATTTATTTTGCTTCCTTGTTTGAACTCCATCATCCTTACCTTCGAGCCTTTGCTCCCACTCCCTTGGCTACTATACAACATACATAAACACAAACACACAGCAAAATAGAGTCCACCGGGCCGTGACTCACCGGTCTGTTATGCCTACATGCTTATTGCCTGGAGTAGGCACATATTAAATTCTTTTTTTTAGCGTTTATGATTCTTAGCCCATCTCCCCAGTCCTGCATTAATACACATGACTTCCCCCCACCCTTCCCTCTGCGTGTAATTTTGGCCCGGGCATTGCAAAAAAAAAAAAAAAAAAGTGAGTCACTGTTGCAGACTGAGATAGAGGCAGGATTGGGAATTACTTTGGATTGCATGAGCTTCCAGACATGTCACTGAGAAGTCGACTTCATTAGGCCTGACTAAGATTTAAAGATGTCTGGGGGAAAAAAAAAAAAAAAAAAAAAAAGGCTACGCATCCCCCGTCGTTGCGTCTATTTCGGTTGCTTTTGATAAAAAGTTGTAAAATGTATTATTATTTATTACTTCTGGCAACAGACAAGGCTGTTTTTTGCTGGTTTTGTTTGTGGCGAGCATGACTAAAACCTTCCACCTTTATAAACCAACAGAATTCTTCTTCATATAAATTCTTGTCTTGTTTTCTCCCAATCACCAGGAGACACAAAAAGCCAAGCAGTTCCTGCCCTTCTTGCAGCGGGCCGGACGCTCGGAGGCGGTGGTCGAGTATGTCTTCAGCGGCTCCCGCCTTAAGTTGTACATGCCCAAAGAGACCTGCCTCATCACCTTCCTGCTTGCCGGTGCGTACACACAAACTGAGCGTCATTGTACGCATGCACAAGTCTTTTCATTCAAGCTCGTGTGCTTTGAGCAGCATGTTTGTGTTTTATTTTTTTTAATTTAATTTATTTATTTATTTAAATCCAGCCCCCAAGTCCTGTTCATTATAACTACATGAATATTGATAGGCACGAATACACTCACAAAAAAGTCTTAAGCACCTATGCCTGAAGACGCACAAGAAGTCTGCCATTTTGGTTTGACCCGGGAAGTCCTACAAAGACCCACTTGTCCTATAGATTTTGTCCAATTGCAAGAAAACGTTTACTAGCGAGGTGGATTTAGCTAAATTGCAAACCATTTTAGTTTTTGTCATGGGGTGTGGGCTGGGCATGGCGGTGGCGTTTGATTACTTGTCGGAAAACTCAAAAGCTCTCGCGCAGCTCCACAATCTGAACACCATTTTCTCGGTAAGTACAGTTTTTGTGACTCATGCTTACCAGAAAGCCTGACTAAAACTGAATCATACGAAAACCAGCAACTGTAATTTTACATACAGAAAACAATGTGAAATAAATGGATGAAATGGAACAGTCAACATCACTTGAACCTTTATTGAAGACTCTTGATTGCGTTTACAGCAAGGAGGGGAGAGAGGGGTGTCATTTTCTTTCTTTCTTGAATTCTATAGTGTTTCTGGTCTTCTTTATTAAATGGCTTGCACTCTGAACTTTCTGTCGTATTGTGTAAAAAGGGGTCAACAGACAGCAAGGCGTATTCCGCAATGCAAGCTTTGTTTAACAGCTCAAGGCACTAACAAGCCTCCCGGACTGTTTGGCAAAAAAACGAGGACATGTCAGCGTAATATCCTGTCAAAATTCAGGCCTTCAAAATAAAAGCACGCTAGTATAATAACAATTTCACCACACTTTATTTGACCCCATGATGGCTTATTTAGCCGTCCCACTCAAACTCTTTTGTACTTGTTTATTGAGTGGGACGGCTAAATAAGTCACCACGTGGCCAAAGAGTGTGGTCAAACTGTGTTGTTATACGGCGTGCTTTTATTTTGAAGGTTTGTCTTTGGACAGGATGTTATCCTGATGTCTCCCTAACATGTCAATACGCTTGAGCGAATGTAGGAAAACCGGGACAAAATTTCCAGGAAAAAATAAATAATAAATTGAAACCGAAGGCACACGAAACCCGAGGTTTAAAAAAATGTGTATACAAGGGCACAATGAAAACATATTTAAGTAGAGGCACTGTGCTCTGGATGTACAAGCTCCATCTCTGACCTTTCACAGCCATCAGTGCACACCACTGTGTGCAGTGTGTGCGTGGGAAGGGCGGTGGTGTGAAGTCAAGGGCAGGCTGCCGATTGGGTAAAATGCATCCAGCAGATAGCTGGGTCCACTGGCTGACCGTATGTCGCATTGACACAGCAATAAAAGCCATGTCTTTCGGCAGCCCTGCGGTGATTTGCGCCTGCCTCCTTGCCGTTATGTCCTTCGCGCTTTTCTTTTCCGTCACCGATGATGATGCTTTATTGTTTTTGCAATAAAATTTCCACTTGAAGAAACCACGCAGATTTCCAGACAAACATCACCGCTTGGCCTAATTGTGTGTGACTGTGTCGTGGATGTATTAATTACTTTTGTCATTTGCTACTGATTGTCTTTGCGAGCCGCTGATAGTTTTTTAATTACATTTTGTGCACTGCCTGCCGCGAGATGAAATGGCAAGACCCTCGCCAATAAGAAATCTGCATGTGAGAATCATTTGGCAATTCCTCCTAATAATACTGCTTAGTATATAACACACACACTTTGCATTTCATATCAAAGCAAAGGTTATTAGCAAAATGGTAAGAAAGCCTGTTGGAGCATGAAAGTCGCGTGAAGAAACGAGACAACATGCATTGTCTTTAATACACACATGAGCGCAGATTAGCCTAGAGTGCTACAAATGAACCTCTTTCCTTTTCTGTTTATTTATAACCTCCATTCCTATTAGTGTTTTGACACCTCTACCCGTAGCCATTAGTGCCCCATTCATTTATTTTTAGGGCTAAATGTCAACTTGCACCCCCCTCTTCATCATCACGTTGAAGTTTTTTTTCATTAGCCGTATTCCTTTCATAGTGTATTCAGTCACGGCCAAATGTTTATTCTTTAACAATTCCGTGGGAGGCTGTCAAAGCGACGCCAGGATCTATTTACTTATTAGTGTTGACTGGTCTTTGAAGCCGATAACTTCTTTATACTCATTTAACACCACAAACTCATTCACCCCCACCGCGGCACCTCAAAAGCATCCGTATCGCAAAAGATGAAGCCGCCGTTTCAAGTCGGAAGAGGCCGGAGTTGAAGGCAACTTCCAAATCACCTTTGCTTGCTTTCTTCTTCGCAACCGCTACCTTTTGAAAGGCTCTGGAAAGTTCTGACTGGCGCGGGGGGGGGCTACTTGCACAGGAAGGGCCAATTCCGAGCGTCGATGAAAGGGGGAAAAAGGTGAAGTAAGTACCTCAGAAGCAGAGAGGACAGGCCAGCAGATAAAAGCAAAGCGTGCTGTGCGAAATAGCACCACAACTGACATGCTGAAGTACGGCTGGTATGAGGGGCCCCTGAAACTTTCACGCGGTGTTAATTTTATTTTTTTTTAGAGGCCACGGCAGGTGAAGGACAGTTTGAAAAGTATGTCAAGCAGCAGTCTGTCAAAAAGGATGAGACAGCCATCAGTCGGGATGCCAGGATTTACTGCATCAGCAAGACGCTAGCGCGCAGCATGCAGCTTAGAGCCTTTTTTTTTTATTTTTTTTTTTTTTTTTTATCTGCACTGCTTGTAAAAAAAAAAAAAAAAAAAAAAAAATCAATCAAAACGTCTGGAATTTCAAATGTTTGTTCGACCTCTACGTGTCAAGACTAATTTGACTGCATGTTTTAATTAAGGATGACGGCCTCTTGAAATTGCTTCATCGTTATGATTCTTACATCAAATAATTGACACATTTTGAAAATTCAGCCCTCGAAGCCCATTTCACTCAGCCACATGCAATTTAGTAAACATTATTAGTAGATTAGTTGACCTAGAAAAAAATCTCAAGAAGCTAAGCCTGAAAAGACGCAGAAGGTCTGCCATTTTGGGTTCTGAAGGCACCATTTTAGGGTCGATTTTAGTCTTTTTTCCAGGGGTTCTTCAACAACAAGCTCCTCCTACAAATATTGTCCGATCGCGTTTATAATTGAAACGTATACGTATATTACAAAACAACAGTCACACCTGCTCAGTAACCTGCAGTAATCTTAGTTGTGCTTTGCAGAGAATAAAAAATATACGCTGGTCAGTATTATATTATCTGTCGCTATGTATTGCTCCACCATTTGTGTTCAAATATTAATTGCTTAAAGGATTGTATTGCTGAATTGTTCACTATCTGCCAAACTGCTGCTTGATGTGACCTGAATTGAATTCGCTGCCACCATCTATTGCTCGTATCTGAAAATTTTACTTGCAAGTCAAAGCAAAAAAATCGTCCGAACAACGGCTCATATCTGGAAAAACCCGTAAGATGGGTTCGTCGTCTCGTAAGGCATCGCTGTAACTTAGTCCTCCTTATGGTGCATCTCGCAACTTTCTCCCGTGTGACGGGCATGTAAAAGTGAGTCCCCGTTCATTATTGAGATGTATTTTCCTTGGCTAGCCTGACAAGGAAGTCTTATTAAGCCGTTATTAAAAACTCAAGTGAACATTTTCAAGCGGCCTTATCATTGTGCCGCCACCACATTGCGTGCACGCCGTCGCCGCGCTAATTGCATCCCGTCAGCTGGACGTCACAAATAAGATTTCTGTAACGTCAACTCCTGCTGAGCTAATTGCATGGCTTCGAAATATTGATTAATACACACAAATTTGATTCAGGTTATTGAGGTTAATCAATATGTGCTGTGTGTTTATTGTTATTGTTTGGTAGAAGTGGTTGAAGGTATAAAGTATAGCCACTCCAAACGTCCTCCCAGACCACATCTGATGATTGATGTGCCGCATGGTGGATTGACATGTACGCTTGGGGGGGGCAGCTAGTGTGTGTATGTGTGTGTCGCTTGTGATCAGTGTAGGTCTTGTTTCTATCGGGGGTCACATAAGATGAATCAGCTGTACTCTGAGCCAGATGTTCTTCTTGGTGACAGGTGGGAGTTATGTAATCACTGGTGCCAAGGCGACCCGCACTCTGCGGGGAGGAGCTTAAATTGCTAGCTCTTAGGGACGACCATTAAGAAAACAATGATACATTATCGGAGGGAAAAGAACAACTATTTGAGTCAACCCCCCAATTCTGTCTTGATCCTGGCCTCCCAAGTTGCACTATAGCATGGTTGTTTCCTGTGCAAAGCACAGCATGTTCTATTATGATAGTAATGAAAACGTTGTTAATTACATAGCCGTTGGCGGATGGTCGGGCCGTACAGGCTTTCACTTCACTTTCGCAAAAACAGTTTGAATCAAATGAAAAGACGACAGGGAATATCGATCTGGACATTCTGTGACGATGAAAATGCACAGAGCTGAGCCAATGACAAGCCTAAAATTTCAAGTTTGAAACGCATCTGGGAGAAGGCGCTATACAGACGCTGTTACACATCAATATTGTGACTTATTTTGACACCGATAACACTGATCCAAACAAAACCAACATAGCACCGTCCCGTTGTTTCCTTCTTTAAGGCACTCCAGCTTTGGCAGTAACCTTTCTAGTAACCGACCATCATTTTGTCAAGGCTAATGTGGCAAGAACACAAAGTCACTTAAGTCGACAGGAACCGAGATTCAGGAACCGGGATCGTCTCGTCTCATATTCCAGTGCAACCTAAAGTGCTTGCTAGTGTTGCGATGATTAATTTAAGAATCGGGAGACTGAGGGACGTGATCTTGTGTCATGATTATTTCATGTTTTGTAGGTGCACCCTTCCTCTCAGCCGGATACATTGTAGTCCATGAATAATCTCCTAAAGCAGTCTTTCGCAAACTTTTAAAACATGTATCCCCTGAATCATCCTGACAGACTTGGCACACACCCCACCAAAAATAGTTACACGTCTGCTTATAACAAATAAGGTTTAGTTTTATCAAGTCAACATGATCGTGTGGAGTTCAAAAGCGAAATGTACGCACCACAGTTCGGTAATCCCATTTTTGGGGGATGCCGGAAACAAGACTTTTAGTCTTAGTTGAAGATTAATACAAACAGACAGTTAAATAGCCACTTAATTTAATGGTTATCATAGAGTTGCCAGGTGTAAGGCCCTGATGTCTCAGAACTCAAAATCCGCAGTGTCTAACTCCAGCGACTGTGTTGTTGTGCATGGCCCAGGTATCGAATGTCCACGCAGTTCCAGGAACACCCCTGGGGGCATGCAGGTGGCGGAGCCTTTCAGCGACGAGGCCATGCTGTTCACCAAAGAGCTGGTGATGCAAAGAGAGGTAAGACACCCCCCCCCCACACACGCATACCTCAGTGTTTGTGCTGAAACCTGCCATTCTGTCTGAGAGTGCATTTTGGTGCAATGATGTGTGACCAATGTCTGTTTAACTTTTATTACCATGGAGGGGCCCCACTTTGACTTAACCAAACAAAAAAGCCTTCTACTCTTGTTTTGTTGTGCACGCCACCATGTCAAAAATCCAATTTAGCCGAGTAGTGTATTTCAAAAACAAGCAAAGGACTGAGGTTTAACTCACTTTATAATCACAGGCTTATGGATTCAAGAAAAGAAAAACTAACAACTCGTGCACAAAAACACATACTGTGGCAATAAAATATACATGTTGCAAATGAAGGCAAACATTAAACAGGAAATGAGGTAATTTAAGCGAGACAAATAGAATAACAAAGAAAGCTGAGCAGCATCAAGGAATCTTAGACACTTAAATCTTGACGTTTCCGACCTTCAGTAAAATAGCAATGAACAGCAACCTTTTCTACTGTATATACTGCATATGGGGTTTGGAAAACTCCATCCACTGTGTGCCATTCATTCACATGCTAATGATTTTTCATGGGAAGCGGCGATTGGACCAAAGCCACGATTGGGGAGCTAGCTATAATCCCGCTACCGCTTACTTACCCAGGCCACACACACGCACACACAATTTGCTCCCCCTACTCTTCGTCGCTATCTCGGCTTTTAAAGGGCCTTTTTGTGTCGGTTGGCTGACACTCATGTCCTTCGGTGTTTAATTGTTATGGAAATGTATTTGTTTTGGGGGGGGGGGGGGGGGGGGGGGGGGGCTGGGGTGTGCCCACACAGGTTGATAGAGAAAGCCTTGTTGCCTTGTCGAGGCGTTGCAAGCCTCGCGAGTCAACGCAGAGGTTCTATGTGACAGACGGACGCATTGTTCGTGTTACACTCCCTCCTGATTTCTAGTCAAAGAGTAACTCCAAGTGTGTGAATATTTTATTTTATTTATTTATTTTTTAAATTTGCCCCCCCACCCTTGTCTCTTCCAAAAATTACTATACCCTATTCTTCTGTTGACTACTTCAGAATTAAAATTTTCAAGGTTCTGGACTGGTGTGCAATGCAATTTTGAAAACAAAGGGCTGCTGATGGTCAGGAAACTTGACTTGAAAAGTTGTCTCAATGGGGGGACAGGTGACGGGTATTTTGTTGCAATTCCTAGAAGTAAACACAGATTCTCTTTCAGTTCAAATGGTGATGTTCAAATCCAAGTATAACTTTAAGTCAAGCAGTGAAGCTGCTCTCAGCATTCTGAGAGGACGTTTGTGACATCCGTCTCTGCCAGCCTCCTCCTCTGAAGCCAAAGAAACTTTAGTGGTCTTGGCAGGGTTAAAAATCTGGCTCCGAAGCACAATGACACTGTCTCAGCTCAACAGCGTTGCTGTGTGTCATATCCACAAAGGAGAACTTGACAAAATGAATTGGCAAAATTTGCTCAGCTTTTCAATGACGCAAACGAAAGGTGCAGAAGTTGCTTGTGGTGTTTCACGTAGGGCCAAGTGTTCTCTAATTGTCAATTGTAAAGGAACCATAAAGCTTTCATGATTACAATATATGAAATTCATGTTTTTTTTATAATACATGTATTGGTCTGATGTTCATATTTTCTTGTTCATACATTATTTCAATATGTTAAATATTATCTATGTTAATGTTTACAAACACGTGTTTACATAAAGGTTTAGAACGAGTGAATTGACTTGGCCACTATGGAGAGGAGCTGTTGCATGGGTGAGAGGATAATCATTTGCTTGTGAAAGTCTGCTCCTGAACAATTTTCCACCCTACTTCTGAAGTGATGGCTATGTCCCTGCTTCAGGCGCCCGATTGGCGAAAACAGCCCTTGGGCTAGGGGTTGTAGCACTGTTGGTTTTCGCGGACAGTTTGGGAGCCGACAGTTTTCAGTTTGTTTTTCCAGCAAAACAAGCTTTGACATATAAACTGACCAAAATGGAAGCTTCCACCCACTCATGCTGTTATCTCGACGTTAAAAGATCCATGGTGGAAAAGGAAGCGCAAGCACGAGAGGAAGCGCAGGACATTCTGCTAATGAAGGCTGAGTGAAAAAGTCTCTGGCGCCGCATTAAATAAAAACAATGTAAGATGCCAAGGAAGAACTGGTCTGTGCCCTTGATCCACCCTTCCAGTGAACTGCTGCGGGTTCTTGAGTATGAATGCCGATTGCCAGATGTGATGAGAGTGAAGATTTATGAATGGCGCTTGATTGGGGGAGCTTCACATGAATGAGATTTAACGGCATTCATCAAAGCAACAGACATCATCAAGGACTTTTGTTGATTTGATGCGATGTTGACTCAACGGGTCTGTTTGTGTGTTATGAATCTCGCAACTACTCTGCAGTTTACCGATTCCCTTCTTGTGGCGTATGGATGAAGGTGTGATGACCTTTTTTCCCCATTTTTTTCCTCAAGTTAAATCTGATAAAAAGGAACAAAAGCCTTAAACTTTGTCTCCTTGCCAGTTCTCTGTTGCCGTAGATTTCTCTCACCTTGTCATCCCTCCTTTTGGTCTTCCGTAATCCCTCACCTTGCGCCTTTTTGCCACTCTCTGTGTGTGTGTGTCGTGTTGTGTTGTTTTTCGGCAGTGTTCTCAGTGTGAGTTGGCTTCACAGAAACACATTGGTAATAGCATCACTCCCCAGACATTCACATTTGGTTTTTCTTCCGTCTTTTAATTGCTCTCACTGTCCTCCACTTCACAGACAAAAACTGCGAGCCTTTGTCGATTTTCCTCGATGCTTCTGGGTTGTGACTTCCCAACCTTTCTTCAGTGGGAAGTTTTTTTTGTTTGTTTTTTGAAATTGTTTTCTCCAGGATGAGGCAGCTCGAGATGGGACACAAACACTCGTGTCCTGTTGCATTTGTAAAAGGCGGAAGCCAACGAGGCAGCCTTAAAACGATTCCCACTGCAGCGTGCTGCATTTTTAATGAGTTGAGACGGAGACGTCTGCGAAGCCAACAATATTGGCATCTATGGCGGGATTCTGACAATTTGGCACACTTGTTTGATATGTTATGTAACTATCATCAGTCAGAGGAATTGGTGAGATTTGATTAAGAAAGTGAACTGGTTAAGTGGACACCATTGTTATCCATGATTGATTGACAACCTTGTTCAGCCCGTGTACCAACTAATCTTACCCCTATAGGCTTCTTGCTTAATTTCTTTACTCACATTTTGACCATTGCAACAAAAAAACCACGACAGGAGTCTTGACAGCCATGTACACTTATTATCTGGATATTTGTATGCCCGATTACCCCCTTCCGACCAAATCAGCGATGGCCTGATTTTCTGACGCCTCTTAATGTTGTTTCGGATTGTCCCATCCAGCCACGGCGAGTCACACGCATGATTTGTAAATCGAAGATGACCGTGGTACGGAGTTTGTGATTGTCACATGAGCTATGACAGACTGAATAAGATGGAAGCCTAACAAAAAAATCGGAGGGTTTTTTGTTTTGTTTGTTTGTTTGTTTTTGTTTATCATTTTGTGACAGTCTGGCTGCCTTGTCTACTAGTACGATAAGACATCTGAAAGCAAAAGCTTACTCACACTTACCTCTGTTTCCATGCTCAGCTCCGGGTGTCACCTGGGACCGGTAGTGGTGGTTGTCGTGCAACTGGTCAGGTAGATTAAGATCTGCAATGCGTTGCCTTGAAGATTGGTTAACGACCTGCTCGTTGCCGCTTCTATCTAACTTTCTGGAACTTCCTGTCCAATCAGCATGATTTTCCTGTCTTAATTGACCTCTTCATCAAGTTTATTTAGAGTTTCTGTGGCAACCGCTTCAACCATCACGCGGGCACTGCAATGCGAATCAATTCACTTAGCATTCCCCGCACTCGTACGGACCCCTTTGCGTGAGTCCTCCCTCCATTCAAGCCTCTTTTACGTCTTTTATTTTGCCTTTGGGGGATGTGGGACGGCATCGGATTCCTCCGCAGCGTCCGTGCACTTACATTGATTTCCAATCCCGCCCTGAATTATTTTGGCGCAAGGCCGATTATGTGCCTACCGCAACTACGCAGGTGTTTGGCAGTGTCTCTTTCAATGTAATGACCTTTCCTGCAGGTACTTGTGTTTTTCACTCCCTTCAAACCTCCCCCGTTGTATGCTGCCCATCAGCATGCGAAATGTGCTTCCGAGGAAGATACTGAATAATGGATGCCGTGGTTTTCTGCCCAGTGAAACAAGAAAGACGAGTCGCGGTGGGGGGCGGGGCGAGTGGCCCCCTGGGTCCTTTTTTCCACACCACATTCTGTAGTTAAACAAACCGCCAGTGCAGACTGTAGGCAGTCTCATATCATAGATTACAGCTGCTTAATGGCCGCAGAGACGAGGTATCCTAACACATTCATAAACTCAGACCAACAGCTTGACCCGTTTTGCCAGTATGTGAAGCTTTACACTGCCCTATAAAGGCCAGTTTTACTCTGTAAAACCTCTCCGCTAGATTAATTACAGCCTGTATGGTTAATCTTTGTTGGATCATATTTGTGTTCCACACAGTTGTGATGTTGTTGTTGCTTTATGAGCCATTCATCATTCTACCCGCTGTTGAGTCCTGGTCATCCCCAACAAATGAAAAATGTTCCTCGGCTGAGAGATTTTTCCTGTGTATCCCGAGATAATGACCTTTAAAAAAAAAAAAATAATAATAATAATTTTCCACCGAGGAAATATTGAAGCATTTTTATGAACATAAATAGCTTTTATTGCGAACCAGACTGACCATCTGATTCCAGCTGGAGATTGCCTTATCTTAGTTTTTGGGTTTGCAACAGTGCTTGGGGGAGTGTGTGGATGGCAGCAACCCTTGAAAATGGTGAATTATTGCCCAGAGGTGCGAATAGGGCGACCCACATAACTGCATTCATGCCATTACGGCGACGCAGAGATGGATGGGCCTGAATAGAGATGGTGAGACGAGAGCGAAGGAAGAAACCTGCTTACCGGTTTATTGCCCCGACTTGTTTACGAGGACGACCTTGCACTTCAAGTGTGTGTTTTTGTGTGTGTCTGTATGTGATGGAATGGCAACTTGGCCAGCCACTCTTGATAAGCATACACTCTGCAAACAGTTCAAATACACGGTCGCTCAGCGCCGGGGGACCAGCCGAATCCCCTCAGCCCTTTTCCCTCCTACCTGAAGGGCACTGCAGCACTCTCTGGCGTCAATTAGGGCAAGGCAATAATAATGCTTGCGCCACTCGCGCTGCACTTCACTTCATAGGTCACTCATGGTATTGAACCTTTTCACCCCCTCAGTTCTTCCTCCTTATTTGACTCCTCTGTCGTTGTCCGTACAATGGGACTTAGTGAATTGGGCTCTGATGGGATAATAACCTTCTTTCTGAAGAAAAGACCGTTGAACGTGTGGAGTTGGATTGAACTCACATTTGTATAAAGAGGTGATGTTCAATGCTAGCAAGTGAAGCAATCGAGATGTAATTCACGACTCGATCGGTAGATGGGTGAGTAGGTAGATTGGCATATGGGTTCAGTAGGTTGGTTGAAAGGTTGATTGGTAGACAGGTGTATTAGAATAATAGATTGGTGTCTTGTTAGATGGGTAGAAAGACTACACTAGATTGATAAATAGGTTGATTGGTAGATATATCCAGTAGATGGGTAGCTCTGTAGCTTGGTACGTATAGTAGATATGTTCAGTATTGTGGTGGCTAGGATGGCAGATGGGTAGATAGGTCCAGTTGATTGATGGATTCATAGATTGGTCGAAAGGTGGACTCATAGACAGTAGTAGTAGACAGTATGTTGGACAGGTGCATTGGTAAGAAAGTAGGGGGATGCCGGAAACAAGACTTTGGTTGGTTGGTTGCTTCACCCTTTTTAAATCAAATTTGAAGACGTTTCCTGCCCTATCACGCGTCACTTGTTAGTCTGTGTTGCTAAGAAATGGGAAAAAAGATTTATCTGAGCATCTGTGCGTCGCATCGACCATGTTTTATTCAACGTAGTCCGTCTGGATCTAACTCAATATAGTTCTGTCGTCAGCTGACATTTAGACTAATTCCATTCTTGCTCTGGATTCTTGTATCGCCAATGAACTCGCTTGTACCCGGACGTCTCAACAAATAAAAAATGATGTCATACATTTGTCATAGTGCTTTTTGCTAATACAGCACATTAATACAGCACAATGACTACAACGCACCTCCACGCCGGCGTAACAGGTTGCTGATGTCGACTGCACAGCTGTCACAATGTGACCAATGCTGTTGAACACGGCTTGCATAAAACCTTGAACCACCGACAGGCAAAGGTGTAACATACTCGCCGATTACTGCACATTCATCTCTTTTGTGTCGCATGAATCAAATGGAGACAAAGTCAGAAGCGAGAGTTAGTCCTGGTTGTTTTTGTCTGCTGTCATCGCCAACATTAGGATGTTTAATGATTAATCGTGACTCCAACAGTAAAATTAAACATGGCCCACATGAAAAGGTTAGGAGTTTAAAATTTTCATTTTGAAAAGTGGCCCACTATTTATTTATTTTTAACATTTAAAAGATGTAACACAATTTGACCTCACATTGGTTTTTTAGCATGTTTCATAAACACAAAGTGAAGTGCCCCCCTCTCTTTCTTCCCTTCTTTCTTGATATGGCTCTCATTGGAAAAAGTTTGGGCATCCCTTAACTCAACTTTGATCTAAGATGGTTGTAGCTGTAGTCTGTGCTATGGGCGAGTTATTTTGCTATGTGTTGCACTAACATTTAACAGTAGAAATGCAAAAAACTGCCTACTGAATATCTTGTGAAAACAGCTTGAGTCTGTTTTTTCCAATACTGAATGCCAGGCCTTTGTTGTTTGCTTATCAGCATCCGGCCCCTGTCAAGAAGAGACCCCCACTGACCCACCACCCCCATTATGTCTTCCATTTCTAACCCCTTTGTCCCATGTTTTCATACTTTTTATTATCTATGCGCACCCGCGAGCTTGACAGATAAGAATAAATAATAATGAAGTCTGCGACGAGGAAAGATTTTAAAGGCGGTAATCCTTGACCAGCTTAGCACAGCATCCCTGTCCTCAATCCTGCGCCCATCTCAGCATCTCCTTTCCTTTCTTTATAAGACGTGGCTGCTATCTCGACAACTGTGTCAGGGATCAGCAACTCTCCGTCCCGACCCCAAAGCCCCGCCCGCCATCTTCCAACCGCTCGTTCCCTGTGTTTTCCCAGAGGAGAGCCTGGAACATAAAGAGAAGGAGAAGCCTGGCAAAGTCTTTTCACAAATAAAAAAACATCAGGAGATTGGGTTGTGAGCTTTGAATTCAAATAATGATAACAGCGGCAGTGGGAGACAGTCTGGAGAGATGCGCATGTGGGCTATAGAAATGTGCCTTCTTTAAAAACCCCTTCGGCTGGCTCAGTGCACAGGGGTGTATGCATGGGTGGTGCCATGAAACGCTGGCAGGGGCACTGTGCCGCAAAGACCTACATTTAATTGTGGTCATCGCCACTTTCATCAATCGACACTTCGTGGAATCCAGACTAATTTGCTTCCGACGTTACAGTGAAATTCGATTCAACTGCAGCCAAGGTTTTGCGAGCTTATCGTGGTTCTTCCATGATGCCCACCGTCCGTAAAGCTCTTAAAAACCCGACACTCTTGCCCACACGGCCAACAATCGCTGAGCAACTCGTTATGACGATACTGCCATAGTTTTCCAACAATATACCGACCGAGTGATAAACAATCTGTCAGAAGTGACAGATGAAGGGAATTATTTTATTATAAAAATAAAGTCAGATGAACATCAGGTGTGTGTCCAGATACTAGGGGTGTTACAACGTAGTCAGATTTTTCATTTCATTTTTTTTAACGCTACAGCATAACTTTGTATAGAACTTTTTTCATATTTAGAATAATTCAGATTTTATAAGAACGTTTTCAAAAAGCACATTTTGGATAATATGGAGAGCCACCAAATGACATGATAAAGTCAGACAGTGACAATATTTGATGTAGTTGTATTGCAAATGATAAGCTATAATGATTAATTGTATTTTTGTATCCCTACTCACTTCCATATATTTGCCACCGTATTGTTCATCTGCCACTTCGGCACCAGTTTCACCACATTTGGTGGAGGAGTGACTCTCAAAGCGCGCACAGCAAGTTATCTCCTGGAACAATACTAATGGACGCATGTACTGCTGTGAGCAAACAGTTTGTGGCTGCGCTGCCAAGCGAGTGGGAGGCCAAGCGCTTGCCAAGTCTACTCTCCTGCTCCCCCCCCCCCCCCCCCGCCCCCCAACAGTTGATTCTGTTTTCGGTGTCGACATCTTTATAAAATCATCTGCTCTGTGCCGGCCCGCCCCGATGGAGCGCTTGTCCCTTCAGGAAAATTGGCTCATTCAAAGAATGTGGGCTTTTATACTCTGAAAAGGGCCGCGGCTCGCTTCAGACAGAAGATTGCCTGAGCGGCTGCGTTAAAGGGTTATTTCAGGATTCGCTTTATTTTTTTTTTTTACTGAGTCATGCAACGCTAACTTACGCAAACTTTGGGTTGTAAGAAAAAAAAAAAAAAAAAAGTATAACCACTCTTTCAAAAACCCTCTTTCATGGAGTTCATCAGTAATTCATCAGACTACATTTTCTTGGTAAAATTCGTATTTTTGACAGATTTCTTCAAATGATTTTATATGCTTAAATTTGATGTACCATTGATGATTTTCTGGTCTTATCCAGAGTTTCCCAAATTTATAGCATGTTGCTTTTTATAGAAATGTATCACAGGCACCTCAAAAACTACATGAATCATTTTGCGAAACAAAGCCCACCAATTTTCCCGGATCTTTCCGGATTACTTTTGTCTTCGGAAATTTAATTGATTCCCTTCCTCCCCTTGCTTTTAGTCCTCCCTACATATCGGCTTTAAGACATCTAACAAGTCTTTGCAGTTCAATTATTATTTTTTTCACCCGCTGAAGACTCTTTGATGCAGAAGTCCCTTTGAGGTTTTAAAATATGAAACTTTTAGCGTAGTCTGTTTCGAGGTAGCAGTATGTCCATTATCACATTTCAGAAACAGATACAGAAAAACATTAAATTAGAGGTAACTCATGAATACGAAATTCCAGTGCTACTTTTCCAACAAAACCGTTCCAGCAATTGCGCAATATTGAATATAATGGAAGAAAACCACCTACGATAGATGACTTGATGTACCTTTCCAGTTGTATCAATAAAGGACAACTGTATCAATACTTTGCTCCAGCTCTTATGCAGATGCTACTTAATAATAAATATTGATTCGACAACTCGTTCAGCCTTGATACGCTCTTATTTACATGCGTTTGCCGCAGCGCCTGAATAATTTTCTGCCCTGACATGCAAATTTGCGAGTGATCCAACGCAGCCCGTTGCCTCTTTCATGTTGACATTGCCTTTCATCCCTTGCCGTGCTCAGCATAGCATAGATAGCGCTAACACGGTCAACCTTCTAAGTCGAGCTGGTGCCACGCGACTATTAGAACCTATCCAAAGTGTCAAGATTTCGCTTGCTTTTTTGCCCTTGTGTTGCTCGGTCCTGCTCACACGGAAAATCCTAAATAACGTGGATTTGTCGATTCGTTTTCTGTGCTCTTTTTTTTTTTTTTTTTTTTTTACCTGCTGCCTTTTCCTCAACATCTGCAGAAATGCAGGGAGCCATTTTATCACCCCAATTCCACCCCTGCTCAATCCCCCAAATGTCTGCAGCCAGACATTTATTCCTCTGTGAGAAAAGATGAAATCCCCCCAGAACAGTCGTCTAGAACTCTTCCGGCTCACTCAACGGAAAACAAATCTCCTTATTTCTTCCCCCGCAAACATATAATACACAAAGTTGAACAGCATTCTTTGAGCTCGTTACTCCAAGTTTTTTTAATTGGTAGTGGCACAAAAAAGATGTGAGGCTACTTGTGTCCACTGAGTTGTATTTTTAGCCCCGTGGTTATGATTTCTAATGGGCAATAAATCTAAAAAGAAATGCAGTGAAGTTTACAGCCAATAACTTTCTTTTTTTCCCCCCACGCCCCGCTTGTGTGTTTGTGTCTTAATCAGCGTTACCCCCCTCTCGCTTCCGCACATATGCCCCATTTGCCGCTCTCTCTCGCTTGCTGGGTGTGATTTATGATGCAAACTTGGCCTCAGCCCGCCGGACGGCCTCGTAAAAAGAGAGCGCCCAACCCTCCCATCGTCTCTGGTCTGGTCTGATATACACAAAGAACAGCTGGTTGCTGCTCAACTGCTCACAACTGCAGTAATATTAATCGTTTTCAGCAGATGATAAAGAATATATTATTGTGATTGTTGTTATATTGTCTGTCTACATGTGTTGCTACCACTTGTGGTCTGTTGCTTGAACGCGGCGACATCAATGCTACTTGTTGGCCCATCTGTGGCGTTTTGCATTGTGTGTTGGCATTAAGCTAGGAGACATTCCTAATGCAAAGTTATGCTGTTTTAAAGACACATTGGAACACGGCGTAATCATTAGCCTATGCTAACACCGTAGTAGTCAAAATTACAGTAAATATTTGGATGACAAAAATAGCCATAAATATTAAACCTTAAAATATAAAACACTCAATACGACAACTGAAGGTGTCTTCTTGTGCTTCGTGACGACTTATTCTTGCGCCGCGCAGCAAACCTGTTCGTATCGCACCATTCGTAACCTTGAAACTTATGTTGGAACCATAATACTGTCACCAGGGTGCCGCGATTGTACGAAACAATATCCCGACATGCATTCTTCTGAACGCCGTCCGGGGCCTTCGTTTGACATGAGGACCAAAGCGCACTCGCTGGATGGCCCTGACTCATGTTGACTCACTACGCAACACGCTCGCAGGCCTGCTCAGAATAGCCTGCTGCACTAGCAGACTGGCCAGTCACAGTGTACGTGCTCTCGCCCTTAAACATAGTCAGGAGCCGTGTGCCGAGTGTCGTCCGATTGTCGAGATGCTCGTTTTGGGTCTTTGCTTGCTCGCTTACTTACCAGCTCTTTTTTTATGCATGGCAACATTGAAACAGGCACTTAAAATGCTGATTATTCCAATATTTGAAGCATGCCGCTGTAGTCGGTGCACTCCCCTCACACAATCTTAAAAATACCCCATAGTAACCCATCATTTTGTGAAAATAATTTGAATGTATAACTAATTATTACACTAGACCGCCATTACACATTTCTTTTAGCGCACCCCATGGAAGGTGCTCGCGTACACTCAGGATTTGGGAAATGTTGTTCAAAGCTGTTACACTTAATTTTATTCACTCCTTGAGGGTGCTCGCATACCCCCACCACCTCATTTTGCCAACCCTTTTTTAAAGTGGTCCTTAAAATTCATAAGTAGTACCGGTAAATGTCTAATTAGTATACCACAGCACTATTCCACTGTCCGCTGCACCCCCAAAGGCGCACGCACACCACAGAAACCCTGTTTTAAGCTGTCCTTGTAAAGAAAAAAAATCATTGAAAAAAACGCAATGTAAATGTGTAATTATTATAACAGCTCACCATTCCACTTTTTATCTGGCGCACCCCCATCACCAGACTTGGTTGTCATTTCTAATGTTTATTTGCTGCTATTGAAATGCTTTGAATTGTTAAATCGAGTCCTCGTCCACCAAAAGAAAATCACACGTGCAGGCGCATTCATTTTGCGAGTGATAGTCCCCCCCAGTCGTGTTTGTGCTGACCTCACGAACCTTCATATTCTCTCTGACCCCCCCCCCCCCCCCCCGTCCCATTCCTTAACTACTCCCAGTGGTCCTGTCCATTACTGGTATCAGCAGTTCACATCCACCACCTGCCCTCCCCCCTCCTCGCCATCCTCCTCCTCCCGTGGTGGCCACATGGCCCTGGCGTTCATATCCCCCGTTCCATCTGTAGCTGGCACTCTTGCATCACATTTGCGCCGCTCGCTTCCTTTTCCCTGGGCCGTTGCTCTCCCTTTTCTCCCTCCCTTTAGCTGCACCTGTTCTTTTTTCTTTTTTTTTTTTTTTTTTTTTTAAATAAATCATCTTTTTGCTCTTTGATCTTTTATCTCTACAGTTCCATTCATGTAACTTCATACATCCTCCATTTACTTCCTCTTTCATGATAGCTAATAAACAGACTGGATGAGAAGAGGATGGGAGGGGGAAAAAAAAAAAAAGAAACAGGAGGGAGAGATGGAGTGGAGTGTTTCCCAAGGAGACGTGCCCTTCAGTAACAGGCGAGCCCATTGGCTGACGGATGACCCCGCGGCAGCGTTAACTGATGAGTATGACAAGAGGCCTTTTATAGCGCACACATGAAAGGACGTCATGCTATCGTGAGCCGGAATGCGCTGATGCAATTTGCACATTGATCGTCATTTATGGTAACATGACCAGTTTGAGACCAATATACATACATGAACTAAACAATCGATTTACTTGAGCATGAGTCAGTGGAGAAAATGTTTGTATTCATTTATTTATTTAACTTTTTTAAATCTTGCCCCAGTGAAATGCTGACAGGCTGTGGCATTTGCCGAATGCGCTCAAATATTTAAAACGCAGGCTGACTCATCAACACAAAGCCAGAAACGGCGAGCAAAGACTTCGTCAATGTCACTGTAAGTGATTTTTGTTGGGCCGAGCGAGCGGATGCTGCACTGCGGTGGGCTTACAACCCCCACCTCTCTCCCCACAGTCCAATGACAATTATTAGTGGGAAGTGGAGCTCACATCTGACAACCTACTAATTAAGCCGCAGCCCTTTGGTATTAAAGCAGACCCCCCTCGGTGTTATTATCACGCGGTCCTCCACTGACGCCACAAGCCTTCCTGTGCCGGAACATCCAGTTCCTTCCTATTTTTCCCATTCTGACAGATGAGAACACAAACTCCCGAGTTCAAGTGCCATGCCACACAAACACACACATCACTCTCCCTCTCTCGGGATATTATTAAAGGCCCTAAGCTAACCACAACACTGTCTTTCACATTATAATGCGACGGGCGAGAGACTGCAGGTATGCCACCTCCACCCCTACTCCAAACACTCCATTCCTTGTCAGTCCGGTTATGTAAACTTGTCATCTACATACACTACTACTACAACCAGCAGTCTGAAATGCCCCATTTGATGCGTCTCTTGTTTATTTACTTTATCAACATTTATAGTGACAATTAAGTCTTCAGTAATATTCTGTCATCTTCCACGCGGATGTAGAGCACGGGTGTCCAAACGTTTACCACCATGCAGATAAATCAAAGAAAGTTAGATTGACTTTTGATGTTCTTTACCTATTTGTTTATCAAACATTTAAAAATTCATCAGGATATGGTCAGAAATTAGATATTGAAAGGAAAAGAATAGCCTCAAGTAAATCAGATTTTTGAGGTGTCTGCTCCCAGGAGATCCGCCCTTCTGAGGAAAGGAAAACAAAACCAAAGATGATCTCCACATTCAGACCCAAGACACTGAAACATTCTCACTCGCTTGTTTTATAGCTGTATTTTCTCTGTTTAAGTGGCCATTTAGCTTATCCTTCCTGCTGTTTTGGGAATGAATAAAACAAACTGCAGACCACCACGTATGTTGCATGTTATTGCACTTTGTCAGGCGCTAATCTGTGTAGCCACCTCCCCACCCACCCACCACACACACACACACACACACACACACACACACACACACACACACACATATCCCCTACCAATGCTGATTGATAAAGGCACAACAGCTGGCTGTGCAATGAAAAGTGCAATTGATCTATATTTTCCAGGCAAGAGGAGGTCTTTGCATTTCAGTCGCTTTCACCCCAATTTATCACCTTTTACTCGTTTATGTGCAATTACATCTGCTCTTAAATCCCTAACCATGGAAGAGGTTCGCCTCATCAGTCGCGGGTGAACAATTCAGTTATCGTTGCAATGATTGCCATTCATTCACCTTTGATTATATCATTGTACGATTCTAATAATTTGTTGACCAGCCTGATACAGCACTATGGCTTCAAGCTGTAATGTCAACAACGTAGTAATTGGGGGGTGGGGTGGGAATAGCAGCATGGGACCTCTGCGCTGTAAATTACAACGTCTTCCTCATTCAGCATACACAGGGTTAAAAGCAATACCGCTGCATCTTGCTGCAGTATCTACAGCAATTGGCTGATCTTTACAGAAACACACCAGGAGAACAGGAAACTACAGCATATTACCTTTGTTTGTTTGTTACAAAAATTCTTTTTATTGCATTTATAACATTTGCCACGGTACAAATTCTGAGTGCTTTTACAAGATAAACCTGTAAAGATCCATGTTGACTTTTTTTTTTTTTTTAGTTTTTTGTTAAAAGGACTTTTCTGTATAAATATTTCCCCTTATCACTGCATTCTCTGTAGCATGGTGTAAAAATCACACAGAATGCCCAAACCCCGTTGTCTCTTTTTTTTTTTTTTTTTTTTTTTTTTTTTAACACGACCCTCATTTGTCAAAGTCAAGACAGCCTCTTAAACAACGTATTATTTTAAATAGAAGTTACAAGTTAGAAAATAGTTTGATTTTCTTTTTAATATATGTTTCTCTGTCACCAGCCCATGGTAGTTTTAATGTGTCCATATATATATATATGTTTATTTATAAGCATGTACAACAAGAACTTGTCAGTCTTTGCGTCTGCTCTGTACAAAATAGTAGTTTCTGTCAATTTTTTTCATTGTGCATTCTATTGCATGATTTAATTGGGAAAAGGATAAGGGGTGTGGCTTGGGGGCAACAGCAGGGGCCTAAGGGTGGGCCATCTTAGCTTTTTTAAATCTGAGTCTCCTGTACTTTCTCCTTGGTATGAGTTTTAATGACAAAGGGCTCTGCCAATGCTGTGATGTTGCTGGGCAAGGTTCGAGGCAAAGAATTGCCCACGTTGTTCTCTGTCCATTTGGCCCCGTGGCCACTCGGTTTATAGGTGTTGTATTTCGGTTTCATGGTGCTGAAGTCCATTTTATGGGGGCTGTAGTCCACTTTGTGTGGACTGTAATCCATTTTAGGTCTCTGAGCATGGGGACTGAATCCCGATTTAAAGGCGCCGAAGTCCGCTTTGTGCGGACTCAAGTCTGTCTTGAAAACGTTATAAGGGTCCTTGGGTTTGTAGTTGCTGTCAGGTTTACATTTCTGGACACTGTAGTCCGTTTTGGGTTTCGGCTGAGTGCTGTAGCCAGGCTTGAATGGACTATAATCCGGTTTAGGTCTCGGATGAGTTCCAAAGTCGTGGTTCAAGGGGCTATGCTCAACCTTGTGTTTATACTGAGGGTTGTAGTCAGATCGTAATGGGCTGTAGTCATGTTTGGATTTTGGTTGGGTACTGTAATCTCTTTTAAACGGGCTGAAGTCAATCTTTTGCCTCGGATGAGTGCTGTAGTCTGATTTGAATGGGCTGTAGTCTGTTCTTGCTTTTGGATGAGTCCCAAAGTCTGGTTTGAATGGGCTGTTTTCTGCTTTGGGTTTGTGAGTGTTGTAGTCCTGTCTAAATGGGCTGTAGTCAAGCTTTGGTCTGTGCAGGCTAAAATCTGGTGTGGATTTGTGAGCTGCTGTAGTCTGGGACAGACTTGTGGCCATGGAAGTCCATGTTGGGCTTGTACGTCGTATACGCTGCTTTCGGCTTGTGAAGGGTGAAATCAGGCTGAGGTTTGTATTCAGCCTTTGGTTTGTGATAGCTGTAGTCCGTCTTGTGACTCAGATAGTCCAGTTTGTGTATGCTATTATGGTCCCTAATTTCAGGTAGCGTTAGAGCCGTCTCTTGAGCTGCAGAAGCTGGTGGCGGAAGGTCCTCTTCATCGACCTGGATGATCTCCACGGTTCGAGCAGCTGCCACGGTACTCCTCTGCTGGTGGCGCTTTCTCAGTTTGTAGAAGGCAATGAGCATCACGGCAGCCATCAGCGTTACTGCCACAAAGCAACCAATTATGATCTTGGTGGTTTTCATGACCTCATCCAGACTCGGACCAGATTTGCCAGGCCTGCCGGTGGCCCCTTTGAGTCCGGGCACGGCAGATGGCTTTGCCGCACCTGGTGGGCTGTCTGTGCTTTGTAGCAACACAGTTGGTGTGGAGATGAACACTGGCTGAAAGACAGAGGGTGAGGCAGTTGTGGTGGTTATTCCAAGGCCCAGACCTCCTCCCGGTACGCCGGCCACCGCCGTAGCAGCAGATGTGGTTGTGGTCTTCTTGGGTTTGGGCATCTCTGTGGTCGGGCCCAAGACCTCCACTGTCACAGTTGTGAAGTAGCTCAAGTTGGATGTGTTGAGCTCAGCTGCACTCACGTTGAGGTAGGCCGAAGCATTGGACTTCCCAGCTGCATTGGATACCATGCAGGTGTACGTGCCAGTGTCAATAGCTAGGACATTTGAGAAATTTAAGGTGCCGTCGTTGAGTACCGATATCCTCAGATGACTGGAGGCGTGAGTCAGGATAGTCCCATTAGGTAGGAGCCAGCGTACTGAAGACATCTGGGCTGTGCGACACCGAAGCTCAGCAACTCTCCCAGCTGAGATGTTAAAATCCCTTGGTGCATCCGCAATGAACGGAGCGGAACACTGCATTGCGGCCACCTCGCCTCGGTCTACCTCCACAAGCTGTCGACCTCTCATGTTGGCAGGTGAGTGGCAGCGTCCGCAGCAAGTTGAGTTTGTGGGGATGTATTCCCTTAGCCAGCGTGCCAACCATACAGCATCGCAGCCACAGTTCCAAGGATTATGATGGAGATGAAGCTCCACCAGGTACCTGAGCGGGGAGAACAGATCGTGGGGCACAGCGCTCAGGTTATTATGGGCAAGATTAAGCTCCACCAGTGACGGTAAGTCATCAAAGGCATTGCGTTCTATCACGGTTATCTGTGAGTTCATCACCCATAGCTTTTTCAGCGAGTTCAGGCCTTGAAAGGAGCTCGGCCTTATCACAGGGAAGTGATTTTCAGAGATCTCCAGCTCCTCCAGACCCTTGAGGGGACTCATGTTTGGCATATCCCCCCTGATGTTGCACATGCCCAAGTTGAGGTACTTGAGATTTTGTAGACCTTCAAAAGCTCCTTCTGAGATGTACTCCAGTTTCCGCAACTCGCCAAGGTCCAGTCGCATCAAGGATGGCACCCGGTTAAAGGCGTAGGAAGGAATGCTCTCAATGGGGTTGTTCCTCAGCCACAGTTCTCTTAGTTTTGACAGGTACTCAAAGGCCCCGCTGGGTACCACCGTCAGCCGGTTGTCAAACAGCTCTAGGGTGTTGAGGCTAGTAAGTCCATTAAACGCGCCCACCTCAACCTGCCGAATGGCATTCCGCCCAAGCTGGAGCACCTCAAGGTGGTGCAGGTGCCGGAATGAGTCAGCCTGCACCGCCTCAATGGCGTTTTCCATCAGATTGAGGTGTCGCGTGTTGGCTGGTATGCCCGGGGGCACGCGAGTGAGGCCCCGTCTTGTGCACACCACCTTCCCCTGCTGATTACTGCAAGAGCACTGTGGGGGACAGCCCTGGGGTCCTTGTGACGCCGCCGCCCCTAAGGCCAGGGAGGCACTGCTCCATGCTCGTGCCATCAGGAACACTACACAGAGTAGGGCGGCTTTCCTGGCACGATGCGCAGCTACCCTCCCCAGGAGACTCATGATGTGGCACATTCATAATTCAGCATCATCTGGGGGGCTGGTGGTGTGCGTGGGGGGGGGAGCTTTGGGTACAGGAAGAAGAGATGGTTAACTGGCTTTAGTAATACGGGGACCAGATTCAGTAGGGATAAAGAAACTGAAGATGGACAGGGGACATACTGGTATAGGAAGGAGACTTTTGACTATCTTTAGTTAATAATGTATTCCCATGATCTGTGCTTCGGGGTGTGGGGAATGGGAAGTGGGGGCTGGCTGTTCTGCAACATGTATGAGAAGGACATAGTAGTAAATTAAGCAACCAAAAGCCATATTACAAAGTCAAGAAGGGAGGGTGTTGCAAACTGATGCAAAGAGGGGTTGTAACACTAGACACCTACCTCAAATTAACATTACAGGTCCTTGAACTCGGATGTATAGCCTCCCACACAACGAGCTGTGGCACTAACTTGAGATGCACGTATATCCCCGAGCAGCAACAAAAGCCTTTTAACAACTGCCCTGCTAAACCAGGATGAGCCCTTTTTGTAAATCCATACATCCAATCCAAAAGATTCAAAGGCCCTTTATGATTTGTCTCTTGAGCAACAACAATAACAAAAAAAAAAAGATTGTACATAGGAATCCACTCAGGCTCCCAAAGAAGCGGTGCTCCACTGCTGGCTTCTGGCAGTCAGCTCCTCTTGCCTTGCTTGTCCTTGGAATCGGACAGTTGATCCTCTAGATGGACACCTTATCCAGGTTTCCATAGCACTGGTCTTTTGACACGATTGTCCAAAAGAGTCAGATGGGACCAAACAAAAAGGCTGAAAGAGAATTCCACAGTCCCTTTTTGCAGCGTTCTTTGCTTGTTTGTTTGCGGTGCTCCGGAGGAGAGATTGACAACCCGGGGATTAAAAAAAGAAAAGAAAAAGAAAAAAGAAGCCCACCCCCCCACCTCCTCCTCTTTGTATTCCTGTGCCCACTTTTCAGTGGTCAATCATTTGCTCGGTTGGTCAGTTTGATAGCTCTTCTCTCTGTCCCTCTTCAATGTGGCATCGTTTCCACTTGATTTTTCCCCCCCCCCGTCTCTTTTCCTGCGCGCTCGGCAGGGGTTCACAAGGCTCGGCGCGGGTCCCGACTTTTTCCCGCCGTCCTTATCCCCACGTCTCCTCTCATCAAGTTGTCGCACACTGCGGCCGTGCGGCAAATTGCGGACGCACGCGCACCATCCCTGCCAAGCGCACAAAGCAGCAGCTGCAGCCTGCCTCCCGCGCACTTCCCAATAATCCGTCAATTTCTTCAGAGCGGGAGGGCGGGATGGAGGCTGCAAGTCGGAGAGGAGGGGGGAGCGTCCAAAGGAGTGGTGGTGTTGATCGTGGGTGGGGGGGTAAGTTCAGAAGGAGGAGGGGTGGTGCGCAGTTTCTCCTTTCTGTTCTTTTATCCTCTTGCCTTCCAGTCCTCTTTTTTCTTCTACTCAAACCACCCCTCCTTTTGTGGCGCCGATCAGCGCCTCCTCTCGGACGCGGTGTCCGACCAGGGGAGACAGCAGTGAGGCAGGCGAAGTGAGCGCAGGGTGCAAGAAGGGCTTCCAGGCGTGACGTTAACAGTAGCGTCGATGTGGAAAGGATGGGTTGTAGCAGCTAAAGAGAGAGAGTGAGCAAGCTTGGATTGCTCGCTCGCTCAATCTCTCTCTCTCTCTCGCACAATCTCTCTCAATCTCTCTCTCCCCCCCCCCCCCCCTCTCTGCAGTGTCCTGAGGTAGTTGGGTGAGCTCAAAACACTCAGACCTTTTTTAGAGAGGCATCGCTTGAAAACCAGTTTGCTCCTGCTGTCCCACTGCACTCTTTTATTTTAAACATGTTCCTGTCGCCTGGCCTAAGGGGATTTAAAGAAGAAAAAAAAAAATAAAAAAAAAAATGCTAACCATACCAGTCAAGAATGCGGGCTCACTATTCACGTTCTGTTCTGTTATAGTGGAAAACTGGAGGAACATGAATGGAGTGCTGACGCATCATCTCCCGGAGCTTGTGCCGGATGCGGATAACTACGCCACACAACCGCACTTTACCCTCCACCCGAGCTCACTTTACTCTCACCTCCTTGCCGTCAACACTCACCCTTCGACTGTCACTGTGTCACTCGTGATTGTAATAGGAAGCAATTTTTATCTGCTCATTGCCGTCATCGGGGTTGATTATGATTATGAGGTTAAGGTACAAATCTGATCATTCCTTCATAATGGAGGGCGTAAGCGGGTAAGGACCCGCCTCGGACCACCTGTGAATCCAGTGCATTGGAGGTTGGAGTCCCACCGTGGACCAAAATGCTAAGGAAGTTTGGAAATGTTTTATTGCCAGGTACCCTTGAGCAAGGCAGAGGACCCCAAAACTGCCCTTGGGTGCCACACTGACTTTATCCCTTCTGCATATTTTTTGCAAGTTAATTTCCAATTTCCATGAATCCAATGGGTTTCTATAGCACTGCCTTTTGACCTCACACGTTTCTGTCAACACTCGCCTGTGAACATAGTTAGAGCCTCCTAAACGTGCGGGACTTTAACCCTCAACGGGAGCAAAACCACACATGCCATTAAAGGTCACTCTCAGGAAGGCAATTGTCAGGAAACGAGACATGCTTTCCCTTCCACCGCTTGCAGCAGTGGAGCCTAAAACAAATGCACCCTACTGTCCCATCACTCCGATATTGCCGATGATTTGTACAAGACCCATGTCCATTAAACTGGGAAGCTTCGTGGGTAATTGATAGCCGCTAAAGCTAGCTGTGACGGCGCTGCTCGGTGTGTGTGTGTGTGTGTGTGTGTGTGTGTGTGTGTGTGCGTGAGCTACTGGATAACCATGTGAAAGTGGGAGAAGGAAAAGCGAGAGAGAGAGCGAGAGAGAGCACGGGAGGCAGAAAAGGTCACAGCGCCTGTAGTGCAGTGCACTATTCCCACCGGCACAACAAGCACACAGCCAAGCTCCTGCATTATACACCCACAGACTTTCTCCTTTACTTCACCGCAATTGAATACCAATGGGCTTCAATGGAGCACATGGCGGCCACATGAGTATACAGAGGGGATTTTCCTGCGTTAGGGTAAAGCGCTTCCCTTCCGACCAGGAATTCCCTTGCAGGACAGCTAGTGTGATACTGTGTAACTGAAACCTCCTCATTGATTGTCACATCTCAAATGGCACACTAGGCTAGTAAGTTGCAGTTTGGTATGTGATTGTTGCTGATAAGGTGCTCTGTAGCCATAGTGTGCCACTGTTTGGTGAGCAGCTAACCTGGAACGAGTCATCCCAGTCCAAAGCGTCATTGACATACCTCACATTGAACATACCTCACAATGACTTCCTCGTCCCGTCCACTTTCCCCGTCTCCTCATATCTCCCCGCTCTGCAGTATATTGGAATATGAAACCTGCTTTGTAGCCTGTCAAAACTTTGTGGTCCTCAACCTTTGAGAGTTGGTGTGTGAGTCCAACCCAGAGTGGGGAAAAAAACATGCCAAACCAGGAAAAATCACCTTTCCCCAGCGAGTGGCGTTCACGTGGAGTGTGATTCCAGGGCATATTTGCACTCTGCTAAACTGTTGGATTTTGGGTGGTGTTCCCGGCTTTAGATTGTGCCAGTTTTACGCTACGCACAGTGGACGGCAGCCATGAAGCGAGGTCACACAGTGGGGCCCCCATATGTTCACAGTAAAACACACACTCATGTTGACGAGACGAGTGTTGTCAGGCCTTACCTCCAGGACCGACCGACTGGCGACGACCCGATGAGCTGTAAGATACGTGGGACCTTCACACCATCATGCCAGCCCCGATGCCCTCTGCCTCCCCCTAGGCTCTCTGGAGCCGCCTTAGAACTGGAGGGCACCGGATGTGGTTTGGGGGTATCACGCGACCTACTTTGGTGTGGCTTTGACGGCAATCGTCTTTCGAGGGGGCGTATGCAAACCGTACCCAACACAACCCACCACCCCCTGGGGCGAGGGCTGGCGAATCTGGGCTTCGGCCAGTCGCATGTAGGTCAGCAGCCTGTGTCTTTTTCCATATGTATGCGTGTCACTACTTCCATTTGGATTAAAAAATCCGCAGTGCGCCATAGCACCAATGACAATCAAATTAGAGGAATATAAATCTGAATGTTAGGACTAATGGTAATGTCATTTCCAGGATCAAGGAGTCACAGCGCAAGTCCATAGGCGAGCCGCATACGGTTCACTATATGACTGGATATGAATGACCCTGCAATTGCGAAACAAACCTTTTGCCTTCCTCAGTTCAATGAAGTGCTTAAGACATTAGACCACCACCACCACCATCCGTCTTATGTTGTTTTCTTCCAACATGTCCCCTGTAGTTTTTTTTCAATGGCAATTTGCAAAAGTTTGTCTGGCGGTTGTATTGCGATTCCTAAGATGTGGAACAGTGCAATCATCCTGCCTTGAACTGGATGCCTAAAAGAGTGTTTTTATTCAGAGCGGAAACGAGGCGCACTATATTCGGCCCTGTCTTGAGGACTATTACGAAATTTTTGGACGAACTCGAGTGGCCTTTTAAGTGGCCTATAATGTCCCAGTGTTTGATTGCACTGCCCGCTGCTGCAATATTATCTTAAACCTCTTTTTCCAGGCCCCTGCACTGAAACACACGTGCGCAACTCAATGCTGACCTTCAGGCAAAAAAAAAAAAAAAAAAAAAAAAAAGACCTGATTACAGACCATCCCCGTTTTCATCTTCATTTCTAGGAATGAATACTGCGAGAGATTACTGACACGCACACATCAGTAGCAGTTCAAACAGCTTTCCTGTTTGTGATATCACTTCATAAGCACCACACAAGTTTAATCACGACACATCTTTTTCAGAGATTAATATTGCGGGCAATAAAGGCATATTAGCGGCGTCCGTCTGGCCAGGTTGGATAATCTGTGTGTGACAAAATTTGAACTCCATTCTGTCATCTTACTTTGTACTATCATATTGTCAGTCCTAAATGAACACATTCATCATACGTGTACTTTCTCAGATGAGGGCAGTATCGGGTCATGACAGTTCAAGGCAAAAATGTTTCCTTCCCGTCTCATACCACAGTGTTCAGTGCTTGAGCTTTAGCGAGCCGCCATTGTCTCTCGACTAATGGGCTTCATTATGTCGAGCTGAGTTCTTAGTGGCTGCCAGAGCTGGGATTAGCTGTAGCTCTGTGTTAGCTGGAAACAGAAGAAAAGGCACTGCTTCGTTAGCACTTCTTAACCCAATCGGCGTGGGTAAAACGACACGAGTGCCTTTTTAGCCCACATCTGAAAAACATTTTTTGTTGTTTTTGTATTAGCCACATTAGAATTCATTGTGCATCTCTGTAAGTGCGTTTATCAGAATGCTGCTTTGCTAACTGGCAGGTCGCAGAAAATGGATGTCTCTGTTGCCAGACAATATGCAGGTAAAACACTAAGTCATGGCAGCGGGAGCATCTAAATCTTTTGGACTCGGCGGATAAGCTGCCATCTTTTGCAGCGATCCACCCCCTGCCTCCTACCTCTTCTCCTACGTCCTGACAGAGTTCCTACGTACCTACAAAGGATACAAAAAGTCATTTGCTTTGACGTCTTCATCTTGGTCAAACCGAAACAGTTCATCGAATGTTAATGTGAGGCACAAACCGCGCGCGATTCAGCGCGTGCAGCCTTGATAGATGAGTCCCAGCATTGTAAGTAGTCTTAAAATTGAATATCTGCAGGTAATCTGATCTACCATTTAAAGCTCTTAAAAGGAAACTGCGATAATGGCGGTATTCTTTATCGCATATTTCCAGTAACTCAATTGTGTTACATTGAAATAGAAACCGTACTGTTATCCTGCTGACCTCCAAACATCCTTTTAAAGCTTATCAAAAGTCGCCACCTTTGCGGTGTTGTTGCAAACAAACCGCTAATCCTGAAATCTTGGTAGCTCTTCATGTCGCACAGGATTAGTCCGACCGAGGCCGGTACACCGACCCGGCGGCAGAATCAAAGCTCCATTCACGAAGATGTTTGATTGATGGAGTTAAGGTCAGGGCAGCCGAGTACAAACTGACCAAAGTGCCTTCCCCAAATTGTTCTAACGAAATGTGAAGCATAGAATAATCAAAAACCTCAGTCCAAAACCTCTGCACCACTCCCCGATGGGAGGTTGTCCAAATACATTACCGCACAATTAACTAGATAATTCCCATGGTCCAAATCCACAACAGTCCTCCAAAAGATCCCAGTTCCCAGGTTAGAGGTTTGCCTCAGTACGTTTTCAGATCAAATCAAATTCAGAGACGGACTGACTGACACTCGCAGTATTTGAAAATGATTTTTCAAAGCGAGAATTCAGTTTCCTCTCTCTTTCCTTGTTGGTATTCTCACGTTCTGCGTTCCCAATTGAAGTATAATAAAGGTAAGGTCCACATTGGTCACCTTCAGTTTAACAGGGGACTCATGACTCGTTGTCAGTTGTAAGAATTACCTATTTACGAGACTCAAATGTGGACATAAAGCAGGCGCACACTGCGTTTATTTCCTCGCAGCTGGCCAATGTTGTCGCTGAGTAATGGCCATTTTTATGCCTTAACCAAGGTCGAAACTTTTTATTTTTTTCCCTCTGTTTCCCTTTCCCATTCTTGTGAAGGTGATGTGTTGGGATTTCTTTTTCAAATTGACTCATGGGTGGATTGTTCAGAATGTGTGCATTTTAACTCAAGGGTAGAAAACTCTTAACTCATCTGCTCCTACAAGGACAAAACATGTCCTAACTCTCAAATACCTTCATTAAAGTCCCTGTTATGGATGGATACTGTCAACTGGTTGGTGCAGGCCGACATCAGCAAGAAACCGCGAATGAATAGTAATGAGAATGCACCACACCACACACACAAACCTTTAACTCAAAGGCCTCCCTGCCTGAGTGTGTTTTCTGTAGCAGTGCAATCAGGTGTCTCCCGTCTGGAGGGAGACTTGTGGCAGGGGTCCCACTCGGTCTGGGCTATGGTGGGAAGAGGAAAGGGAAAAGAAAAGCAGCAGGCAGCAATTTCTGAATTAAAGTCAATAATACAGCCGCGTGTTCCATCACAGGCGGCCCTCCCACGCCATCGCTAAAGAGAGCGGCGGGGTCCGGTGTCGATTGACTTCTCCCGAGTACCTGTGTGCCGAGCAACATGTGTTTGTGTGGGTGAATACGCGCTGCTTGAGTGCCAGGGTGTCAGTTATTGCTGCACAAGCCTTAAGACACATGCTGAACTTTCAAGACGTCTTAATCCTGGTCAACATTATATTTGGTAGTGGTGTCGGGCCTGCTTTTTGAAAATTCAGCCCCTGAACCCAGTTTCACTTAGCAACGAGGAATGTAGAAGATTTGTCTGTCAGGAGCAGACCCACACGAAAGTCTCAAAAGCCATGCTGGAAATATGCCATTTTGCTTTGAAGCAGCCATTTTGGCTCAGTTGCTTGTAGACCCACAAAAAAGTCTCAAGAAGCCATGCCCAAAGTCAGTATGTTTGCCATTTTTGTTTGAAGCTGGCATTTTAGGATCATTTTGACAACACTAAACTGCAGCGCCATAAAACAAAACAAAAAATCTATTTACTCATCTCCACAAGATCAGAGCTTGACCAAACGTCCTACGCTTGAGATTTATTGGCAGAAATGTTGAGATGCAATAACGCTGTATACTCTCATTGAGTCATCCTGCTCGTAACGTTAATGGGTATTGTCTTCTAGACAGTGTGCAAAACGGTACACGAGGTAGCACTTTGCCTTCATTCTGCTGATTTTTAACTCCACACAAGTTGATGCCACTGTTTTTAATAATCCCAGTGTTCCTCTCCCTGCTGATTTTGTTCCTCATAAGCAAATGTTAATTTGACGCATTTAAAACCCCTGTAACTGCCTTAATTAACAGGCAATGTTTGGTTTAATTAGACGAGCAAACGCATTAGTTTGCTGTTTACTGTTTTGAATATATGACTGTCAAATTGACTGCTCATGTACTGGGAATCATGTTAGACAATGGCTTTTTGTTACATTGATCACAGGATCAAGGCTGTATTTACTCACTTTGAAATCTATTCAAATTCGAAACACATTAATCGGAGCCATTGAGCGCAAAATTGCTCCTGTGCCTTACGTGGAGCTTTTGCACTGATACCCATTTTTTTTTTCCAGTTAATGGACTCTAGCAACAAGGCTAGGAGCCACGATATTTAGCGGGAATACTGCGGTTATTTCAGGTACCCGACAATCCACTTCACATCACGTTTGCTGGGTGGTTAGTGCTTCTGCAAGTTGTAATATATAAAAAGTAAGCAGCTAAAAATGATGGATGACCTGTCTGTCGGGTGATGTCCACTTTATTGCTGTTTTTTTGGGGGACGCGAGGGCAGTTGTTTTGGTTGTGACCATAAAAGTAATTTCTCCCCCCCCCCCCCCCCCCCCCCCCAAACTTGAAATAAAGCCCTCTCGAGAGTGAAACTGTGCGGACGTGCATTTAAATGTCTTTTTGTCTGCGGATGACTTGGCAGTCCGACTTGTTTACGGGGATGCGAGTTCTTCTATGGCCATCGTACAGTTTGTTAAAATAAAACAATAGAGGCTGCTCAGACACCTGAGTTTGTTTGGAGGAAGCCACATTTGAGCGTCGAGCGGAAAACGCCACGAGATAACAGCCTGTGGGCAAAAAGATTGGCTTTCTAAAAAGGTGCCGTGTTGGGTATTGGAGCAGGAAGTACAGGCAGCAAATTATTGTAAGCTCGTAACTGCATAGCACTCTACTAGGGTGTCTGCTTTTGCCTTTGGCTCCAATGGGAGTAATTGAATCTGTTGCCTGTTTTCATCATATTGATAACCACAATAGTCATATCTTATTGAATGATGGCGTTGAAGCGCGTCTGCCAAATGAATCAAGTGTAATCAGTGATACACACAGATGCAGATCATTTAATTACATCTACCTTTTGCAGGTGCAGGTGCTCTGCAATCTTCAATGCTTTGTTTATCTAGCTATTATCCTCCCCTATCTTGATTCAGTGCCCAGAAAGACAAAATTAAAATACATTTAAAAAAAAAAAAAAAAAGCTTGTTAGCAGCTATTGTTCACAAAAATCACATTACACCCCATGGCGAAGCCAGATCATGTCGATAGTGTTCCTTTAATTTCATTTACATGTGGTGTCAATACAACAAATGACCAATTTTTTGGCTCTATTTTCCGCTTTTCGGTTGTCCTTCTTTGTCTTCTGTCCTGTTGCCCTCTGCCAGCGTTAATCCTTCACGTCCTCTCCAAGTTAACACTGATTAGCGGCATCTGGATTATGGCGCTCATGTAGGGCGTGAAGATGAGGGCAAACGAGGACAAAAACAAAGCCTTTCCAAAGACTCCTACCAAAAAATGTGAACCCACTTGATCTTTTTACGATGGTTTGTGATGGTTTGACGTTCCCGACTATACCCCCAGTAACAGACTGCTAATAAAGCACTGATTTTGAAGCCTTTCTGACGGCGCAGACACTCCTCTTTTATAGCGCTCTGTTTTGATGGGTGGAAAATTCATTGGAAAAGACGAGAACGCACACACATTTTAGGCCGGCGTCCAATTTAATTTGCGCTCTCACATCTGATGCCACATGAACTGATTCATAAAAAGACTTGGGGCCCGGCCGCAGGCGAGAGAAAAGGCAACTAGAGGTGAAATCATATTTGCCACCCAATTGTAATTTGTTGTCTAGCAACAGACTAACTCTATTTACTTGGCGGCTGCTAAGCAGGAATGACACAGCAACATCTGCCCCCACACACACGACTGCAATCGGATCATTTTCATCTTGGCCTGAGCACCTGTTGTTGTTTTAGCAGGTTTATTTATTTTATGTTGCCATCCGTCATGGTGCCCGTTCAATGACTGACAGTTGTAACTGCGCCCGAAGTGCAGCCCAAGGACGTGACCTGTAGCGTGGGGTTCATGCATGATCAGTCGACCCACGCTTAGTCCAGCTGCACAAGTACTGTTTTTTGTTTTTGTTTACATTTTTGTATGTTTGAATTTGCTCTACCTAGTTTATACTACAAGAAAAATAGAGATAATTTTGAGCGGGTGGAAAAAAAAAAAAAAATAATCTTTTTATGCCAAATATATACCAGACCATGGCCCGAAAACCAAGGTACGGACCGTAACGTGGGTTACCTGTACCGTCCCACACCTCATGTCTTGTAACTCATTTACCTTAACTCTGAAATCGGAGTGAGACAAAAGATTGGAGTTAACCCTCAAGATAAAGTATCTATACAGATTTTATGCCACTCTGTTATGCCACAACTAACAGCCTAATAATAAAACATGCTTTGTGATAATCCTGACAATGGTAAACATTGTAATCATTATAAAAAGACTAAGAGTTGCCTTTTTAATACGTGATTTGTGATAATGTATTCCAATTATGTTTGCTTTATGTGCAAAGTGGCAAGTTTCCCTTCCCAGATAAATAGGTGCTGTACTGCATCGCATTATTACAGTTATTGTTGACAAAATATTGCAAACCATATAGTGACTGTCTTATTCCCACCCCAAGTCTCAAACAGGTCTACCTTGACTACAAATCTAATGCACTCAGATTTGTGCTGCGTGGAGCATCACATAGTGCCTCTTCACTAGCTCGCCTCTGACACTTCTCCCCCTCTTCTAAAACTTCAACTGTGCAGCCCGAGCGAATCTCTCTCCGCTTTTGACAAGCGCACATAAATTGACAAAAAGCCACGTTGAAAAATGCCTCTGTCTCTGCTCTCTCGCACGACCGTCTGCCTCATTCTCTCAATCTGTCAGCACAGACAGTCCGGGAGGACAGAAATGGCTCTTTGAGTGACACGAGCTGGCGATGCCATTTGCTGCGTCGACTGGTGAAAGGGGATAGAGGAAAAAAGGCGGAATCAAATGATTACGGCCTTGCCATGATTGTCCTGCAATCCCCCCTTCCCTTGTTTCTCCATTTTTCTCTCCACTGTGGTCACTAAAGACTGAATAACCAGCAACTTTACGGACATTTTCCAGACTGTTTGCTTGTAATCCCATTGAGCTTGGTTTAATATGCCACGTCCGCCGCAACGTATGATCGGACTATCTCAGGCGCACTTCTGTCACGGCGGCCACCGAGTCATGAATATTTTAAATTCCATTATGAAATCTTAATTTCATTCGTAGAGCGGCAGCAAGTGGAGCCTGAGCGCAGAAACCGAAGCTGTTGTAGTTGATACGAATACTTACAGCCGCAGCTTTAACAAAGCAGGAAAGGTAACGCATGTTTAGTCTTGAATGTGAACTCTGGTCAATGTTCTGGCACCGCATGTCAATTCTCGGACAGCTTAATTGTGGCTTATAGTGACCAAAAGTATCATTGTTTCCAGCATTATTATGAATGGCCATTTTATTTTTAATACATTTTAAATAAAAAAACAAATAGTCAGCAACCCAACATTAATGCAAACGCCTAAAAATGTCACAGTACCAGTAGTCTTCAGTCAACCACAGCCCAGTTCCTGTTTATTTCCTCAACCTGAAGCCACCCAATTTAAGGAAATTATTTGATATTGGTATTATTCCAAATGTAGCTCAATAGTCATCGACCGGCGTGCTGTGTCGCCACCCTTCAAAAGAAAAAGAGAAAAAAATTGAGGATTGTAGTTATTGCTGTTATTGATTTTAATAACCAGGCTGTTCAGGCCCAAAGCAGTTGCTTCGGTTCATTCGTTTCATTTCATCCAGCGAAGGATCCATAAAGTAATTTTCAAACAGATTTAGCATGATTTAGTTTGCTGACAAATGCTTTCCCTCTTCCTCTATTTTTTTTCTTTTTTTTTTTTCTATCCGTTGTACCTTTTTTTTTTTTTTTTTTTGCTTTTAATCTGTGTTAATTACAGTGACGGTGGAGAAAGTGTTACTTTAAGCTTTTGCAAATGGAGATTCAGGTCATGAACTGCCCCCCTCAAAAAATACACTCTATTGATCAGACGGGTCAGAGATTAAATGATGTTGAATCTCGCTGGTCATTATATTGCCAAGGGTCTCCCATTAGTCTTTGTCACTGATCTCCGCAGCCGCCTCCTATGATGTCTTTGAGTCATTTTGCTTTGGCGAAGGGAGGAGGAGGGTCTGAAAATGAAGATCACACAGGTCATTTGGCATCACAAAGACCCCCAGGCGCTTCCATCGATGTTTTGCTTATGTTCCCTTTGGTGTTTGCTCACTGGCAGGCAAAATCATGGTAGTTGATAGGTAGGTAGGTGCTATTCCCAATTTTGATTGAAGTTGTATCCATATGGTGGGGCATAAAGCATGGATTGATCGCTAAGATTTTGAATGGGTAAAAATATCAAATTCATTAGTGACCCTGGATGTCTAACCAACCTCCCAGAGTTTCCCTCGTTCGCCCGATTTGTCAGATTGGAACACATCCGTTACACACTGATGAAAAGAAAAAAATCATGAATGGGCATCAGACGCGTTTAATGGCGGGCATCCCGGGCAACCCGGCCCGTTTGACTTTAGACGGCATCTCAGCTCTCTGACAGTGATGCATGGAACATTTCTTAGGCACTAACAAAATAGCAAGCTCTGAACACACCTCATTTCTCCACCGTCATTTTTTTTCCTTTAATTATAAGCTCCATTAACACAGACTTGACATCCATTCCCGGTCAGTGCCATTAAGCGATCAATGCCAGTTTGTTTGATTCATTCATGTACTGTATAGGTCACAGGTGATTTTATTTTTTATTTTTTTATTTTTTTATTTCTTTTGGTAGACCTCTGCTCGGACCGACTTACCTTTTCCGGTATCATTTCGAGGTATAATAATTGACTGAGCAGCACTCAACTCAAAATAAATAAATACATAAATAAATCCCATCAGTTTCACCGACCAACACGAAATGGGTCGTATATTTCGTTCAGAAAAGGAAGCACGAATAAGTCTCAAGAAGTCAACCGTTTTGGTTTTAAGCATCCATTTTGGCTCGTACTCCAATTCGTGAATTTGCCCAAATGAGCCCCACGCGGCTGGGCAGAGCTAAATTAAATTAAAGTTATTTCCTCAAATACACAAATTTCTTTCGTTCATTATTTATTTCGCGTTCAGGGTCAGCCATTAATTGATTTTACTGCACCCACGCTCATCCGTCGTCTCGGTTTGATTTTATTTGCGGCTGAGCTTTGATTAATTATCTCCTCCCGGCAAGCGACACCTTTACAAGATATTGATTTTGGTTGAAATCTGATCAAGGGTGTGATGGCGCGTGCTGCTGATGGGCTCAAAATGTCTCATTTAACAGAAGCCTGCACTGTATGTCCGTTTACAGGGAAAATTACTTCTCACACACACTGGTGGGTATGAAAGGCAAGTGCTGGTCTCTCCCAAAAAAACAAAAAGTGTTTTTTAAGAAGGAAAGTAGCACTCCATAATATTGTACTTTATCAAAACATAGCGTAATAGCATTATCCATAAGATTTTAAGAAGTAATCAGTTTGTGTATCAGGATTTAATGCTTAAGTTCAATGAATTGTGCTGCTACTTCTGATGTGCCCGCCTTGGCCACCGGGTGGACATTATAATGCAGTCCTACAGACAAACGCACAAGAGTCACCGTTACTCTCAGTGACTCGGTGAGGTGCAATAATATTGGTTGTATTTCGCAGATGATAAAGAAAATATGCCTGTGAGTATTGTTAGATTGTCTGTCTAGCTGTGTTGCTCCGTCGTGTGTGTTCAAATAGCCGTTGTTAAAGGGTTATAACATCGACTATCAATGCTAACCATTAGCCCGTCTATGGTGTTTTGCATTATGTGTTAGCATTCAGCTAGCCTAGGCGTTCCTAAGGCAAAGTTGTTTGGTTGTTTTAAATGCCAAACTTGTAATTTTCTGGGCTTTACGTTTAGTTTGACAGTAAACTTCAACTGAGAGTGCCATTAAACAGCTTGAATCCTCTTTTTTGAAGAATTATTCATCTATCTGCCAAAATGCTGCTTATTGTTAAATGGGTTGAGTTTGCTGCCACCTTATAGCGCTTGCAAGTCGAAGCAGAAAATCGGCACCACTGTTCTTTTGTTTGTTGGTGAACAATGCCAATTTCCGAAATGAAACTGCATGCTTTCAATTTGTTTTAGTGCAACTTTTGGCTCTGAGAAGGTGTCACCCACTGCAGTTTGTTTATTTATTTATTCATTCATTCACTTCTTTTATTTTCATTCACTTCCAAAGAGTTAAGTGAATTAAATCAGCCGTCGTTTTAAGCGATGACCTTGGGGCCCCTGTTGTGCTCGGGAATGACTACAAGCGTGCGCACACACACACACACACACACACTGAAAACTTTGTGTGGTTTCTTTTTTCCCCCCCGTCGCCTCATTTCCATCCGCCGTGTCGACACAATCCCGGCATTTATGAGATTACCGGAGCCCATTTGCGTTCCGACGGGAGCCATCTTGGCTCGATGGAGGCCCTCTACAGGGAGCCATCTGGGCTCCAGTCAAAGCAATTTCTAGGCCGCCACGTGCCTTTCTCGCCATTAGATTTCTAAAGCTATTAAAAGGCAAGATGAACTAAAAAGAAACCTTTTTTTTTGGTGTAAAATGCACACGAATTAATTAATCGTCCCCTCGCAGTCTGTTTGATGCCTATGCTAGGCTACTTGGTTGAATGTAATAAAATAAGACTACTAGTCATTTTCTCTGCGTATTCCCCCTCCATCCCTTAGCCATTTGTCGGTAACCTTTTCTTGCCTTCGACCGCTTCCCCCGTTTGACATTCGACGGTGCTCCGTGGATGAGTTCTGTCCTAATGGCCTAGTTATGTAACTGCCACTGTGCCCAGAGTGCTAAAGAGTTTACATAGTGGAGGGCAAGTACAGAAGTATTCATAGGTAGATAAAGGTTTGAGTACGCTTTAAATTCTTTGACGTTTGTTGAGTTTATCTCACCTGGATCAGAAAATTCCTGGATGAAATGGCCACGCTGTCAGTTTGCCGTCTCAGATTAAGCCAGCGTTAAATAAGCTTTTTTTTTTTTTTTTTTTTGGAGTTTGAGTTTGAGCAGCGGATGAGGCAGAGCAGTTTACAAACTTAATTCTTGGCAGATTTCCCCCGTGGCCACGGCATTAAGCGGCGGCGCTCCTAATCGTTGGACTCTGCTTCCTATCTTGCCGGCGCACCTGCCCTCTCGTTTTCTCGCTGACTTGGGCTAAAACAATCCCCCCCCCACTCCCTGTGTTTTCAATCATTCTTCCATGAGTGGTCGAAAGCAAATGAATAGATCATTAGTCTGAATAGCCACAAATTCTGTTATGAGTTGCAAGTAGCTAATTGCGGAGGAGATGCGTTGCAGAAAATGCATACGTAACGCTAATTTAGCACTGCTCGTCAGCTATGCGTTGAACCGAAAATAGAAGCACATCTTCCGGACAAAAGGTTTATTGTGGTGAAGACAAAGCAGCACGTAAAATCTATGTTAGCTCAAAGAATCAATGGAGAACTGCAGTGAAGAACACTGCCAACTCCTCAGAGATAGCATCTGCACTTCATTTGTTGCAATGACACCTCTAACCTAATCCGCGATATAGATCCCTTACAATGTCTTTCTTTCTTTGGGTTCCAGGTGGAGGTGGAAGTGGAGAGCATGGACAAAGCCGGCAACTTCATCGGCTGGCTGCACATTGAAGGGGTCAACCTCTCCGTGGCGCTGGTGGAGAATGCCCTGTCCAAGGTCCACTTCACAGCTGAGCGCAGCAACTATTACAAAACGCTGGTGTCGGCCGAGGAGGCGTGCCGACTGAGGAAGGAGAAGGTGGGTGCCATTTTGGACAGGAGTGCACTCCTTTGCGACACTTAGTTATCCATAAGGCCACACTAGAGAACCCCAGACTGGCCAATCACAGTACAACACAGAGAATTGCATTTTACACTTCAGACATTTTCAATAAGGTTCCTTTTTTTTTTTTTTTTTGGTTCAATTTCCAAAAATGTAAACTTACAGAGGTAAATGTGGGCTCCGAATTAACCGATGCGATCACCTTGTCGTATGTAGGCAGCATGGTCCATTATCATATTTTGTCACTATGATCGTGAGCAAAAATATTGCATTTTCACAGAATCACGGTATTCCAATTAGAGCTCTAAAATGTATTATTTTTTAATGTTTGGGTTTGGGTTGAACATGCTCTATAATTACATTAGTAAGTTACCTGCCTTGGTAGTGAATCTCTAGGATTTATTACTCTTGTTGTAGACGTGCCAAGTCTCATGGCTGGTTGCAAACAATTTCAAGACAGCATAATAGTACCATACTGTATATTAACGTTACCTTGAATTTGTGGAAGATTGTTGGGTGGCGATCATATAAATGTATTGGAAAAAACAAGCTGCTAAAAATTCCCAAAAGAGACGACTTTTTAGACAAGGGTTAAGGTCTTCAGGCTCACTGACTCCTCGCACGAACAATTGAAGGGGCAGGGGTTGTGGCACTTTGCCTACACTGGCAACTCCACAAAAATATATTAAAAAAAAAAAAAAGACAAAAAGAACAGCTCAAACTGCTAATGGAAGGCTTAAGCGGTTTGAAACGGTGACTTTTTAAAACCGCTGTACAACCCTTTCACATTAGCCATCTAAGTTGGCTTTGTGTTTGTCTGTAAGGTACCGTTGCAGGATAGGGGGTTTGAAGTCGACCCACCTATTTTCTGGATTCCGACGTAGTATGACGCGTATAACGGGAAGCCGCCACCAGAGTGTGAAGTCTAACGCCCGTGAGTTACTTCCCCTGCACTTCCTTTCCTTCGGCTGCACTGCGGTATGCCGCAGCAGCTGTGGGAATGCACACTACGGACGTGGCATTGTCTCGCTTGGACGAGTTCTGTCTGAAAGGCACAGGAGAATCCTGATACGCCAGTTGCTCTCCGTGGCTAAGCTAACGAGGCTGACTTATGTATAGTGTTTACACTATATTTTATATAGTGTAATTCATATAGTTGTATTATGTAATATTATTTCTCCAGCAGATGTGTCATGTTAAACATCAGACTTGGCTACAGTAAGTTAACAAGAACCTGGTTGCAGTCTTATTGGCACTTCCACTGGTCTTTCTTTTCTCTTGTATCATTTGAATATTGTGGATGGTTAAAAATGTGGACATTTCTCCAACTTGGCAATGGTAACTTTGTTCTAGTTAACAACAACCTGGTCACAGTCTTCTCGGGACTTCCATTTGCCGTTCTCCCAGCTGAACCTTTGCCCTTCAAATAATAAAGGGGAGGGGGGGGGGGGAATCCTGCCAGATGCAGCCGCTGCCACCGTAAATCTTGCCGCCGCAGGAAAGCTCGTCTACGACACCTCTGATGACAACACCCGACCGCCGTCCGCCTCGGCCGAGTCGAGCCGGATTGACTTTCACCGCCAGCTCTGTGACTTGAGCTAACCTGAGAGCAGCGAGCCAGACAGACGGTGATCTTGTTTGATGTCGCGCAGTCCGAGCCCGGCCTGAGTTCTTTGTTGTGTGCGCGGCGGAGGATGTGTTGTGTTAATGCATAGTTTGCAACTCCCAGGCAGCTGACATGGGACTCTTGGTGGGTTAATTAACCCAGGGAGACCTCGTGGGAGGGTGGGGAGCTGAGATCTTTGCTTTTATATCCTTGTTTGAAGTCACGGCTGGTCTTTTTGTCTTGCATATAGCAGCTTGCATGGCTTCCTGTCTCCGTTCCTCTTTATCACGTCTCTTTTCTGCATCCCTCCGTTTCTGGCTGTAGAGGACATGCTGTGTCAGGCTTCCCTGCGAGAAAACTAGGTTGTCGTAGTGAAATGTAGACACAGATGCATTAATGAAAACTTGGCCGTCCAGGGGGGAATTAGCACAACAATGGGGGGGGGGGGGGGGATCGAGGTTCGCCGCAACAGCATACAGAACCCAAAACTGCTTAGTTTGGTTAAGTGAATGAGGTTTTACTACAATTAGACCAGTGGGACAAAGTGATTGTGCTCCAAATGAAGCCTTCCAAAGAGGAGGGCTCAGCATATTTGAATTTCTCGGATGTCAGCTCAAAATTTATTTGGGATAGCCATCGCCCCAAAGCCAGTACAAAGAAAACTCTTCACACAACACAAGATTTAAGTTGAGCGCCACTGCCTTTGTTTGTGGATGAGACTGTTGCTTTAGGACTAAACAATAGAATAGAATCGATTTGAATAGACAAAGCCATGGCAATGGGGAAATAGTTTTTACAGTAAATATATATATGTGGATGTGAGCAGCATCATGAAGAGTCTTGAAGCATTGAAAAAAATCCAGCCTCTTCCCTCACTCTGCAGGAGCCATGCGGCATTATGCCGCCTGAATATTGAAAGTCTGGATGTTTTTCAGACAATAAGTGTACATAGTTCACAGAGATACATTTGAGTAAGCTTCTTTTGTTCAAAATGGATCACTGTATTGCTTCGGTGCAGAAGGAACTGGTCAGCCCCGAAGGTAAGTGCGTGCAGATTAATTTGCGCCTATTAAACTCCTTTGTCAGCTCATGGTTTTATTTATTGCATCACTCATGGCTCTTAGAAATTGGAGTGCTTGGGAAGAGCATTGTATGCAGCAAAAATGTCTATATATCAGCAGTGGGTTAAAACCATACAAGTCTAATCATGTATCAAGAATATACTGTTGTCACCGAACTATTTTTGCTCTTTATTGTCTAAAAAACATTCAGACTTTTCAATGTCGAAGCAACATAATGCCGCACAGCGCTGCGGAGAGAGGAAGAGGCGGAGTTTTTCCAACAGTTCTCAGACAGTTCAGTTGTACAAGAGTGTTAATAGATTTGTTATCAGCTTTCAAGGCTTTAAATTGGTGAATAATGCATAAAAAGAACAGACGGCATGTTATACCGATTTGTGAAAAATGAAATAAAATTGACCATATTCGGGCATGCCGGGTTTCACCCCGACAGCGGCAGTATGCAGATGTGCAGCAAGAATAGCCAGTAGCATTGTATTCAGCAAAAAAAAATAAAAAATAACATGAACAAAACAGCAGCAGCAATAGGCAACTTAGGTTTGGTGATAAGGCACTTTTACTCTCGATGAGACATTGTTTAGTTTGTGTAATGACAGGTTTAACCTGTGCTCTCCCACACAGTCAAGCCCTTTGATACTGTTTTGTTGCATCAATATTGCAGCCTCTGTTGGCTCGAAAGCAAAGCAATCTCATTAAAGTAAAGCGGCCAGAGGAAGGAAATTGGAGTGTCCTAATTATGAATAGGTGAATCAACATAGGGGCCCCCCCGTCAATAATAATCTGAATGCACTTTCTGTTGAGCAAGGGTTTTTTCTGCTGTAATTACCCAACCTTGAAGGAGATTAACACACACTCCATTGGGCCAACGGAGGACTTGGAAGAGAGGAGAGAGCCGAGGAGGAGGAAGAAAAGGGAGCAAAAGAGGATATGACAGCCCGCGTTGAAGATATTTCATGTCACAGGACACTCGTCTTTTCATCACTATGCCTTTGACCCGTTCCCCTCCGTCCTCTTCACGGAGCTCCACGCGCTTTCTTTTCATTTATTCAATGTTCTCACATCCTTATGCTCGCTTTTTATTTCTGTGCCCCTCCGACTAATCATCCTTGAATCCATTCCTGTTAACTGGATTAATGCTTTGCGCCGTGCCCCTTGCACTGTTTGGATCCCACAGGAGGCTTCCCTCGTGTTGTGGTCAGAGTGTATTTTCTGTCATCTTTTCAGGAATCATAAACCTTGGATCCAGCGCGCCGCTGCCTCTCCCCATACTTGAGCCATCCATCAATGCCCGCTGCCCTAGCACTTGAAGCACCCTTGTTTTGACATTGAGCATGGTAACATGTCCTTGGTGGTACCTTTCAGCCTGCTTTTTTGGAAGCAGTCCGTCCAGGGTTGCAAAACTGACTTTTGGAACATGAAAGATGTCATTAACTCTCTATAATTTAACACCTTTGTGGTCCAGACGTCTTGAGTATTGCCACACAGTTGGACGTAGAACTGGGCGAGATGGACTCAAATTCATATCACGGTTTAAATTGAATCCCTTCGTGATAACTGTATATATCACAATATAAACCTCAATGTAAAACTTATCATCGAAGTGTTTCTGAATGGGTTATCCAGTCCCTTTGCAAAGCTACATTGATAAATTAAATACAAAAACAGATATAATTGTAACTGAGAACATATTGTACAGATATAAAAATTCAAAATTGAAACCGATATTAATAATATACTATATATATTAATATACCTTTGACCTTAAAGACTCCTTCTCCTGGCTGACATATGCAGTGATGTTCCGATTTAGTTCCGATTTTCAACGTGCTATCTGTGCCTACTGTGTAGGTGTATATTTTTTTTCTCTCCATATACTTAACTTCCTTGCTCATTTTCTGTTGCTAGTTAGTTAATCTTCACTGTGTTTTGCTGCTCTAAATTTCACATTTCATGTTAGCTTAGCAGTTAGCATAGCTTCTCCGTCTTCTCCTGTTTTCTCTTTTTGCTCGGTGTGTTGCATGCAGATACTCCTCGTCTTCCTTTCGCGATAACGGTACTCGTCAGAAGTGTATCTTATTTGCCGCCATGGAGGCAACGATTAGTGGCTGAGAGGAGCTGTGGTCGGACAGCGTTTAACCGCTATAGCTAGCCAGCCACAACTTGTGCATGACAAGTTAGCCATGATGGGTGACTGTTCGACATGGATGCACAGTTTTTTTGTTTTTTTTTTAACCAATCATCAACAAGCGTCATCGCAATTGGTCAGTAGAGGCCATATACCATAGGTCAAATGCATACCGACTAAACTGACTCGTCCCTTGTAGAGAATGCTTTTCCAGTCTAGCCTGATCTGACCTCAATGCAGGGTCAAAGTCTTTCCGGCTACGCTCAACATCTACGACACAAAGCTCGCTTAGCACATTTTCATACTGTTGAGATCACACACCTGGTTTAGCAGGAATCAGGATAATTGGCCCATTGACTGGCACTAATGGGCTCGTGTGTCTCTCTCGTTTTAGGTTTAGCCGCGGCGCACTACAGTATCACTCGCTCGGGTGGCTTCTGGTTAGCTCGGTGTTTTACCTTGACTCGTTCGGCAATGATTTGCCCTGTGTTTGTGGCGTAGAGAAGGTAAACAGTCCATGGAGAATCTCATATAAGTCGCCTTGTTCGGTATCCACGGATGACAGTGTCTTTTCCATTAATACCACGCTCACTGCTTCTATATGCCCCGGAGCCACAGAAATGCTTTCAGGGTTGCAATCTTTTCCTCTGTCCCGCTCGACTCTTCTTTTTTTGTTAGAGTGGAAGGAATAATAACACTGGCATTCTCTGGTCAGTCACGCACAAATGAAGGGGATTTATATCGGAGTTGCTTGAGCTATGTTACTGTTCGGCCTGCTGCGATTAGATTATTAGGGCCGAGCATGCAGTAAAATTGAAGAAAAGTTTGAAAATTCAGCCCACGTAGCCTGGTTAACTTGGCAACATGAAATTTTGCAGGTGCATCCATCATGAAGAGACCTACAAAAAAATCTCATGGACCCATGCTAGAAGAGGCACGGATGTCTGCCATTTTCTTTGAAATGTCCATTTTAGAGTCATTTTGGTCATACGTTCCCACTGAAATCATGAATCATCACATTTTTCCGTGGGTGAATAAAACGATATGGTTCCAATCCATCCTTATGCTGGGAACGGTAATACAGTTGCCCTGTGAACATTTGACTTCGCAAGATGGAGGTTGCAGGCTTTTTGCGGGGCCGAGCGGGAAGGGCGGCAGGATCGCGGGAAGGGGGACGTCACTGCCCGCAGGGTGGTCACAATGAGCGAGGTGACCCGTGTTAGACCATCTCATCGGAAAAAGACGCAGAGCGAGGGCTCTGGAAATCGCGGCATTCAGTCGGCATTGCGTCTTTACGTTTAAGCAGTGTGTGTATTTACTGTCCCGTAATGTCTTTTGCGTGTGTGTCATGTTTTGACAAAATGAGCCACTGACCACACAAAAACAAAAAGCTGACAGAGGCTTTTTCATATGGATTACATAATATGATTTCCAGCGCACACACCACTCGAGCTGTCGCTTTCCTGCTTACTCAAAGCCACTCGGAGCATGTGCGGATGTTCTCTGGGGGGGGGGCCGCCGCTCCCTTGTAGAAGGCATGTCCGGACCCTGGGCGCCCCGGGGCGGTGACAGGAAGACAGAGAAGCAGATCAGCGGGGCGCAGTGATGTGTGTACCCTCGCTGCCTCCTCTTCTCCACGTATTTATCCTCTTTCTCCCCCATGTCGGCAAGTGTGTCGGCACTGTGCCCGCCCCCACCCCTTTTGCCATCGCATGCTCACGTGGCAATCACCTGCCAAGTGCCAACCAGGGGCGGTCGCTGTGATCAAGGGGGAATATGACCTGCAGGGAGGTGCGCAGGGTGAGGCAGCACCCTTTACCTTGTGCCCTGCTAAATTATGCATGCGTACAAGTTGCTGAATTACACGCTGACTTGGACTGTGTCATATGCAGACTGCATCCAGCCACGAAGAGAAGCATTCCCAGGAACACACGGAAGGGGTCTTGTTTTCCAACACTCCATATCTTCCTGAGGACGCTCGTGATATCGCTGTCTCCTTTGCATCATATTCATCACCGGCGTGTCCTTGGCCTTTTGCGCTGACTTCTTTGCAGAGGTCCTCCTGGGCAGTTCATTAGTGCGGAAATGCCTCAAGCCCTTATCGCCCCCTCTGCACTGGGGATGGAGAAGAATAAGGGAAGTGAAAGAGCACCAGAGGACAGAATGCCAGATGACACACAGCTTTGCATTATGGCCAATAAACACATGCCGGGCCTCACCACCCTCTGCATTGGAAAAATACAGAAGTCTTGAACGCTCGCCTATTCCTTTTGGGCCACAATTCCTTCCCCTCCCCCCCCCACCATCTCTTTTGTGATAAAGGTGAGTGTGAAGGGCATACACTTCACTGAAAGCAGGTTCACTGATTGTTTCCCCTGGGAGACCTTTTTTTCCCCCACTCAGTTTGCTAACTGGAACAACCCATTTTCAATAATTGATCCCATCCATTATGCAAAATTCGATCAGATTACATTTGAACAACTGGGCCCTGGTTTATTAGACCAATGTGAAGCCAAACTGGTCTTGTCTTTGTGTAAACGTTAGTATGTGAGGCCATGGAGGTATAATTTCTCCTGATGATCAACTATGTGTAATAAATTGTAATTATAATATCAATGAGGGGCAATAAATGCTTATTACTTGTCAGTGGTCCCAGTCCAATATAATTTTTTGACTTCTTTCAGTTGGGACATTACGTTTTATTGAGCATTTTTATTTAATGGGACTTTGTTGATGGTGAAAGTCCACGTGCTTGATTGGCGAACACTTCCTCACGTCCAATTTTGGAAGCGATATGAGGATGTATGGGAATACTGGCATTTCATATTTTCACCATCGACCCGTTGAGGCTGCGGTTGTCTTCTCTAATCGGTCTTGTTTAACACACGGGGAAAAAAAGACATTTGAGCAGCAGGTTTGTTCTCCAGACAAGTTGGACATTTACACAGACTGACATTTTTAGTGTGCCTGCTAGCAGCTATAGTTAACTCTTTTCCATGTGAGTTGGGGGGAAAAAACCCTCCTCCTCCTTTCTCATACTAATAGAATGTTAAGCATTTGCTTCTGGATGGCACCACTTTCAAAATGCTCTCAAAGGCCGGTGATCATCCTCAAACCTCGGCCTATTTATTGAAATCATTGGTTCTGGACCTTGTTGGAATGCTAAGTGGCTCATCGTCCACTTTCCAGGTAGGTTCTTGGGGGCAGCGGAGGAATGTTCGCACCTCATCAGTTGTCTTTATTACCTCCTCGCAAGTCGATCGTCCCCCTCTTCCACAATGCACCTCATTTTTTCTCCCTTCCACAGTCATCGTTTTCTCCGTGACTCTACATGATCTTTCTTTCAGACTGACTCCCAAGTTTTACACCCTCCCCCGCCCTTATTTCTCCTCGTCATTCACCTCACATGGGTTAGGGTTAGTGTGAAGTGAATGCAAAGTGCATCGATTCATCGGGGCCCTCTTGAAATTGCTCAGTTTCTTCACTGTTGAGGGCTTTTGCCTTCTAAAAAATTACCGGGTTTGAAGCCCCAAAATTGGCTTGGCGCCTTGTGAAGTTGTTAGAATTCAGTCGCCGAAGTCACTTTTGCTTGGCATGATGAAATTTGGTAGGTGTGTCAATCAGAGTTAAAAACTGAGAATTGGAATCAAAAAACAGACTTACTACCATGTTCCCCGGGTCCTTCATAAGTGAACTTTTCCTACAGTTTTTGTCCACTACAAACTGACCCATATACTAGACAGCTGGTCGACGCTACATTTATTTAAAAATATTTTTAAGTTTGATGACTCATCATAAAACATGAAATTTAAACTCGGCTCAACAAGCTTGCCCCTTCTGACGTGCCGTTTTTTTGCATCTCCTGTCCTGTCCTCTTTGCTTTTGATATGAGCAGTCGCTCAAGTGAATTAAACCCTAATTGGGAGAAGTGCCTGCCTCACACACTTTGCTGAGCCCAAATCGAAAGACGTCCGCCGAGTATTAATCAGTGAGGTTTTTTTCGCCCCTGAAACTGACCGCTTCATTAACACTTGGGGCTGTGGTACAAAAACCTCAGGGATCATCGTAGAGTGACCTCGTTAAAATGTAAGCTGGCCGCATGAAGCAGACACCCTAATAGAGAATGGATGGGTGCTTGTTCCAGGGCCTGTCAACTTTGCAGAACAACAAGGGAAAGATGAGCATGTGCGATTGATTGGAAGCCTGAAGGTCGTCCTTTCAACATGTGAATGTCATCTCGGACCTTCAAGCAACAATTCCCAGAGAAGATCTGTGTTGGAGGGACTTTTTTTTTTTTTTTTTTTCCCCCCCTCAAATGTCCTTTCATATTTAGGTCAGTCTACTTTCACTTTGTTCCGGCTCCTGGGCTGGATGGACTGCTAAAAAACACTAAGTCTCCAGAAAGAGAAGAGAACACTTTGCAGTGCGCGTGTGTGTGTGCGCGTGCGCGCGTTTTGGTGCATTTTACAGATATTCTCTTCCTCTCGCCCCCGAGCCTTAGGGAGTGATGGTTACATAAACCGACCCTTATCATCTCTTCAATTCCAAAAATCCTACTCTTCCTCTAACAGTCTGCCCTGTTCTTGTTTTTCTTCAGTTTTTGTCCATGTTTTTTTAAAGACCACTCATCATAACCGTTACTCGGATCAAACACTACATTGGTGTGTAGACCACTGGCATGAAAAGCTCTTAGAAATAAGGCCAAAACTGGCCAATTTCCGGCAATAGAGTCTTTGTTCCCTATTTCAGTTGGCATCCGAGCTGTGTGACCCCCCCCCCCCAACTGCAGTCTGGCTTTACAAATGGTTGGCTGAGTCTTGGCGCCAAAACTTTGCAGTTCTCACACAGGCAAAACCACTCCAGGTGATGGAAGCAATTCCAAGTTCTGAACATCTGATGCGGTGTCATTTTCAACCAATTGCATCCCCGTTGTCATGTCCTCATCCACTTCTCTTTCCACCGCCAGATCTGTATTAACCTCGAGGGCGCCGTCCCGCTAATCCCAGCCTCATCGTCTGCCTTCCCTTGTTTTTGCCTCCCATTTCTCCGCTGAAGGTGTGATCAGAAAGATAAATGATCAGGAGTCGTCCTCGCAAAAAAAAAAAAAAAAAAAACGAAGTGAGAGTGAACGCGAGCCAGATAACGGCACCCTGGAAAGGCTGTTGTCATGGCAACACCACGGCAACCTGGGAGCAAGATTGCCCTGTTAATTAAAAAGTTGATTTATGGCCCTTGAATTGCATACTTGCACACAGTAGCATTGAGGTAGTCCTCTTTCTTAATCACTCAAATCCAAGAGAACGCTCTTTCCCGAACAATGGATCCACTTCAGGCTCGCAGCTAATCTTCATCCAGGTGGGCACGTCTGTTGTGGGACCGAATCGCACTTTGCTTGGCATCCGTTGGGTAAGACAGACACGGGTAGACAAAAAGATGTCATCTGGTGGCTCACCAGTGTAAACCGAGAATCAAGCTGAGCAAATGGTAGTGGTAATCAAGAACAAATTCCCTCGGCAATTGCGTGTGTGCTGACGGATGAAGCCAAAAGTACCCCAAAAAATAATGAAGTGCATTATACCAAACGCAAGGTAAATGTGCCCCCTTAGTGACATCAGTGCTCCATGGCGCTTGCGTAAAACATTCGGGATTACAGGAAAGTTAAGTGTTTGGAATGGAAAAAAAAATACTGAAAGCACGCTCATCCCAAACAAGCAAGAGAAATGTCTTTCAGTCTTTACATTTAAGATCTTTAGTAACGTTGATGTCATTAAGAACAGACAAAATAAAAGCGGTTGTCCAGGGATAACCTTTTTAATGAATGATTTTCTAAAATAAAGGTCTTAATTATCCTTTAAAAGGGCACTTAATCCTTAAATCCATCGTCAGAGGTCACATCCAACAATGGACGTAACCATCAATCATTTGTTTGTGTAGGAGAGGGTACTAATCTTAGGTACGCACTGGCTTAGCTAGCGATTTTTTTTATTTCTGACTTTTTTTTCCACCCAGTTAACACAATGCGCCATATCCGAAGCAATTTATCTCCGGTGTTGTGTGCCTGGTTTTGCATACCAGTCTTGTTGTTGGTGTGGCGTTCTTGAGGACGGCGTCACAGGTGTTTGTGTGCACTCGTTGCCCCAGTTACATATGCAGCAACGTGTCCTGTTTCCATGGTAATGCCATGCCCCTTTTGGCGTACACACACGTTCCACCAATCAAATGCCTGCAAGAATAGCTGCTCACACTCCCAAAAGCCCACCAACACGCCAAAGTGGATCAATTTGTGTCAATTTAGAATGTGTAGCAAGTTGTGATCTCCTCAGGTTGTCTCTGAGCCTTCAATTTGTTGTATGAATTCTTGTATGCGGGAGGAACTGTTTGCTGCTGGTGGTGGTAGGGGTCATATTAGCCGTGTAAGCCGGGGGTTGTTGGCGAGAACATCTGCTGACCGTGATATGAAAGAGAGGGGAGCATCTCGTCTTTTCTACGACCACTTCTCCCCGGCTCCCTTACACCATATACCCACCCCGCCATCCATCCATCCACCCATTGCGGCTTAAATGCATAATGCATAACCTTTAAGTAACTGCAACCGGGTGGTGCTTATCCCACCAAGGCCTTCTGGAAGTGTGCTCCTATATTTACGTTTCCACTCTCAAGGAGATTGGAGGGCCATGTGTGTCACGGTGGCAGCCTCACTTTGACCCTCCAACTATGGAAGACCGTATTTGGATGGAATCCCTCACCTTATATTGTTACAAGTTTAAGCAAATTGTGCAGAGCAAACACAAGTGCAGTATGTACAAGGTCTTCTGATTAACACTATTAAACACAAGCCGCCTCCTGATCACAATTGTACAAAAGAACCTTGGATAATGAGCCACATGGTGCTTCACTCAAAATATTATCGGGAACTCGTACAGCAACCTGTTCTGGTAAATTTCCATTACGGCTTGACCTGGCTATTGTATCGAGTCGGCCTTTGTCATTTCAGTTCCTTTAGGTTTCCAGTCTTTGCGAAATTGAGCTATAAGTCAGTTACGAATGCCTGAAAATGGTTTCCCTGTTTAAGCGTCACGCTAGCTAGTTCCACTTTTGCTCAACTGTATCTGGAAAATCACAGCGTGAATGTGTTCACCCAATTGCGTCCTGCTAACATAATGCACGGCTTCCATTTTTACAGCTCGTCAAGTTGAACCATTGTGCGGCGGATATGTTTTGCTACCACGCACGGCCTCGCGTCACATCGGACCCCATTGTTCCCAAGGCCGCTCGCATGCGTGTTTGTGTGCATGTATGTTTACCAACGCCCTTTATGCGTGAATACAAGCCAGGCGCAGGGAAGCCGGCCCGATTTCCTGTAAATCACTTTTCCTCGGCCAACCAATGGGAGCCACGCCCGACCCAAACTCGCTCGAGCCTCCATGACAAGGTGAGGCCTTGGGGTTAATGTACCGTCGGCAACCCTGCTTAACCTTGCAGGTGGCCTTTTTTCAGCATAGATGCTCACGTTTGCATTGTTCTTTGGCTCCAGTGTTTTTCTACTTGGGAGTTCCAGAAAGTTATGTGTGGGTTTTATTGGTAGGATTTTGACAATAGATAGCATAACATATGGGAAAGTAAAAAAGAAACAGGCATTTACACTAAACGGGCATCGTTTTGCTTGTCATACTCCCTCCAAAGCTGGCGTATTTGCGAGTCAACTATGGAAACAAAAAACTGCTTCAAGGGGACGTTTGCAGTATTAAAACTGATAGCAAAGTTTAAGTGTAAAAACTGCGAGCCAACGGAACCCAGCAACAAAAAATGACCTAACACACAGGCAGCATCCCACCTCTTTTTACAGTTCTGATATGAAATTCCCCGGTCGACATAGTGCCTCCTGTTTTGTGTCATGTCATGTTGTTCATACTGAACAACAATGCAGAATTCTGAAAGGGGCTTTTTTTCCCCCCCCACTTTATATACCAAATCATTTTTATCTGCCTTGCTGTATTATAGAACTTAATCATCCAAAAAAACGCAGCGAGTGGACAAGAAAGAGACTGAAAGAAAGAAAAGTCTACTCCAGTGAATTAATGAACCATTCTCTTTACCGCGGATTCATTAGGAATATAATAGGGTCTAAATTGATTTACAAAGGCTACTCTTATGAATAACATGCTCTTATTGATTTCAGTTGTTCTCAAAGTGCGATTGGCTAATGAATTAACAATGGCGAGCGCGCCAGTTCCGACGCTCTCTGTATGATGTTGCTTGGATTACTTTGCAAGTCTGAAATGTGCAGACTGTGAGTCCGCCGCGGTACGTTCGAAATCATAGGACACGCCACCGTCAATTGATTAGAAGGGCCGCGCAATGTTTTTTGGATGAGTGCTTTCTATTTTCTGAGCGCATGATTAGTCATAACTGGAAATGCAAGGCGTTCCATTTGGAAATTGAACTCCAAGTGGCCTTTCTTTGACGGAGCAACACAGACTTTTAATCCACCGTTTGTTTGTGCTCCAAGTGCACGGCCTGTACTTTGGAGTGCAGATCTTTTTATATTTGATTTTTGATTTGTCTCAGCAGACCGTGTACGCGCGCACACACACACGCACACTGGTTGAAGTGACGCACCTTTTAATCAGCGTTCAAACCGGCCTACACCTTCCTCCGCCTGGCGCTCGGTCACCCATCTGCGATGGTGTTTTCGCCGCACCTGTGCTCACCTCTCAAGGCGGCCTCGCTCACCATCAAAGGGCGAATTTGCACTTGGCCCCACTTGTTGACTCGCGTCTACTGGGGATGAGTCTCTTTAGCGACTATAGTCAAAAGTTTAAAATGATAAAATACTTTACCTTAATGTTGGTTAGCTTGGATTACGTAAATGTTGCTTTTCTCATAATGTGTCATGAAAAACCGTGGTTAAAATGTCAACTCACGCGAGGTGCGCCTCAATAATAGCTTTTCGTAACCTTTGCAAGATTGCAGTTCGAACACCAAATCGCATCAGAGTTGTGCCTCTATAATAAAACATTAAAACGATATAAGACCGTACACTAACAAATTCTGACTTTAAATGATTATCTGCATATATTTTCGAACTTGGGCTTTCATCATTTGGATTCATGCAAGATGCCAGTTCGAGTAAATGCCTCTCCATTTGGTAAACTGTAAAAATGAAAACGGATGTCGACTCAAGATTAGCTTTTTTGTTTCCTGGTGTCGAAAAATACTTAAAATAATTGTAATTAAAAAGCTCTGAATGTTGATGTTGACAATCACGATCCCCTCCGTCTTTTTCACACTTGAGGATGACTCATCACTAAAGTGGCCTTCCCGCCTGTTGGTGAGTAAAAGAAAGTGCTCGTTCACTTTCGAGGTCGTCATATAACTTTACACTTTTGCACAAAAATTAAACCGTTTCATCTGTTGGCTTTGAGCACGTCCCTGCTGTTAAGCGTTAAGGTCTGGCATCGGAGGTGTGAGATTAGCGCGTCCTCAGTGGCAGAGGGATGATTGAGCCAGAAAGAACTCCCGCTTTGCCATCAAAATCGCGGCACTGGACGTCAAAACAAAGTTATGTCATTCAGGAGTTGCAAAGGGCAGACTGAGCGGCATCCATTGTTAGCGCTTTTCTCACTCTCTCTCTTTGTGCGCGAGTGTCTCTCGGCCGTTGTCTGTCTGTGGCTGCTGGCTGGAGCATCTGGCTGCAGTTGCAGAGCAGCAGTCACATACCTGCATTCAAGTGGAACAAACTAGATGGTTGGCTGCTCACGGAAGGTCATCAGCCTTGGGCACTGTGTGTGTGTCTATATATGTGTGCGTGTCTGTGTGCGCGCGCACCGCAGTGTTTCTCATGGTGCACTCACAATACAATCCAAAGTACAATTTCAATTTATCTGTAAGACTCTCTTCATTAACGGTGTTAGGTTTATGGGTATTTATTATTCATTTTAACCAAACCAAGTATTTTCCCTCTACTATGATAATAAAATTTAGAGGCAAAATAATGCAGACAATTTATTAGGTGTAAAGGAAGAAACATTTTTAATGACATTTTTAGACAATTTGCTCACATTTATGTAAAGTAATTCTTTTTTCTGCATGTAGGGCAGTTCTTCATCAGTTATCCTCCTTTCGTTATCTTCCATTGATTGATTTTGCCTGGACAACTTTTAAAGTTTGCTAGTTTCCCGCCCACCTGAAGGAGACTGATGATCAGGGTAATGAATGGTGACCCCCCCCCGTACCTTTGCCATGCGTATTTGCCGCTGTAGAATACATACATAGTATGTCGATTTCTCACCTACCAAACTACTTAGAAAAGAAAAAAAAAGTCCTCATTGTTGATGCCTGAGTTTGCCACATTTTTGCCAGTCCTAATCAACCCCTTGACCTTTGTGAATTGTGGAATGCATAATTGACTGTAATTGGGTGGTGTGACCCCATCTCTTGTTAGCCGGAAGGATTTCAAAGAAACAAAAACAAATAGAGAATCCAAAAGTTGAACATTGCTTGTTTGTGCAGCAATAATCATGCCACAGAAATTTTCGAGGCAGTGAGCTCCTCTAGCTCCTCCTTGGCGTTGATTACCCTCTTGTTAAAATCACCCGCCTACCGTCATCTTAAAAAAAAAAAAAAAAAAAAAAAGTGTGAACACACTTCCAAAAAAATGATTAGCTCGCTTTCATTCTTTTTCCCCTTCACCTTTTGCGTGTTCACATGCTTTATTGCTCTTAAAGAGGAGTACAGAGTGATTGCATTCTGCCTTAACAATCACCCGTCACCCCATATTCTTTGTACAGTAAACACACACATCAGCTGGCATCTGTGTGGTTTGATACGTGGCCGCCGGCAAAGCACTTCCTCCTAATGAGCCTCCTGCCCTCCCGTTTCTCCAAGAGAATCCAAAAGAGATGTAACCTTGATACGGGAAAAATGGAACCTGCTTCACACACTCGCGTATACACACACACATACGTACATACATTTCCATCAAATCAATGCCACTCATGTTTTTCCACTAATGCAGAAACAAATTGTTGTTGCATTGCATCTTTTCATACCCGTTAAATTTCCTGCAATGATGATTCTGAAGCACCATATTGAATCGCATTTGCCTTGTATGTGTGTGTTGCAGGTGTGGGCCAACTACGAGGATAAGCCCAAGGAGGAAATGGTGCATATGTCCGAGGAGAAGGAGCGCGTGGCCAAATACAAGCCGGTGTACGTCACGGAAATTACAGACATGCTGCACTTGTACACCCAAGACGTAGAGACAGGTAAATGGATGTCCTTGATGTTTTATTTACTGTAGGAGTTCCAGTACCTCATCCTCCATTCATTTTTATTTGCCTTTAAACACCAGGCCAACTTTATGTACCACAATTTTTGACAGCCACAGACATGCCGCTTGTTGTTATCGCGTTGCAAAGATGGGAATCCATCACCCTGTCCCGTCATGTCACTTCTGACTGGGGAACTAACAATCCCTGCTGTTCCTGCTTGGATGCGCTTCCACACCGGCTGATGTATGTTTTCACATGAATGAATGCACACGTAGTACATCTCCCGGTGTGTTGTTGTGCTTGGTGCGACCCACCTCGGCGCACCCCGACTCCAAAAGCCACTCAGTAGCAAACCCCCGGAGAATTACAGATTAGTAGCACCCGCCACCAGTGCGTCAAATACCCAAAATCCAGCACCGAAGATGTGAAAAGCGCGGTTTGTGTGCAATGTTCCTTTGGCAGTGCTGTTTTTCCATTATTTGGGCCATTCTAAGTGTCCTGATCAAATCGAATGCGACTGGGGATACGAGATCAGTGATTCACAACAACTATGCTGCAACAGATTCATGTGGTGTGAGAGATCAGCAGGTGTGCTGCAAGAAAAGTTCAAATTTCATTAATTGGCCCGAAAATTATGATGACAAATAATGTCTTTGTTCATCCATCGATGCCAGCGATGTACAGTGACAGGCAGAACAATTCAATGCGCTTCCACTAGATGACAAAGTTAATTGTGTGTTCTCTTTTATGTCTGCGGAGATTCTCAGTCATTGTAGTCTGCAAAACTGAATTGGCGCAACTGGATCTACTTTTCTTCTTTGACACAAACGTTAAAAAATGACTTTGGTAATTATGCTATTAGGCTAACGATATATACTTTTAATGGCTGTTTTTGTTTGGTGGTGTGCCGTGATTTTTTTTTTTTCTAATCTAAAATATGTGCCGAGGCTCAAAAGGGGTAAAACACTGGATAATGCGCGAGGCTTAATCTCGAAATTTGTGAGTTTTCGCTGAAGGGTGTGGGCGGAGCTTGGCAGCAAAGTTGGGTTTGCCATGAAATATGAAAGAAACTCTCATAGCTCGGCTTTGCTACAATCTTTTCCCGAATGTGCAACACATAAAGGAGATCCTTTCATCATTTTCTGTCCGCCAGCTGCATGCGTTGCTTCGTCACGGTTCCAGTTGACGAGTCCTGAAAACAGACTTAATCTGCAGGCTGAGTTTGCTCACTTTTAATAACCCAATAGCGTGTGAGCACAAACACGCTGATCGCCTTCTCGTCATCTTGCTGTAGGCCCAGACGGGGAGGTTGAAAGCCCCAGCAGCGCCTCGGGCTAACACAGCTAGCCCAACCCTCCCCTCCACGGTCCCTTCCCCTCCAGGTGTTAACACACCGCTCAAGATCAGGGCCACGTGCAGTACCTGGCACTTCAATTGAAGTGAGGGGCTTGTGCCTTGAGCGTCACTTGCCACGGGGCGCAAGAATTTATTATGACACGCTATGCATAAGAGCTAATATCAAACATTGCAGCATTTTAGATGATAAAGCGGCAAGCACCCTTGAAAGCTGTCATTATTTGCATACATTTTTGAAAATTCAGCCCCCAAAGCCTGTTTAACTGAGCAACATGAAATTTGGCCGACACGTTCCATGAGTAGACCCACGAAAAAAGTCTCCAGAAGCCGTGCGTGAAAAGACAAAAGGAATTTGGGCATTTTAGTTGAAAGCAGCCATTTTAGGCTCATTTTCAGTGGTCCTTCAAAGACAGACTTGTCGTTGAGATATTGTCCGATAGCGTCAGCCACAGTGGGGAACTGAATCCTGACCTTTCATCCTTCACCCTTCCTCCCTCCATCCCCCTTTCTCTCTCTCTCTCTCTCTCTCTCTCTCTCGGTCGTTTTCATTTTCGCCGACGCTCGCTCAAAGCAGCATTAAGTCATCGCGAGCCCTTGAAGAGCACATCAAAGTGTTGTAGAATCACAGCAGCCAAGCGCTGTGCTGTATAATTAGGTTATGTTACAGTGACATGATATGGCGGAGTTGAGTTTTTTAATTTTTGTGTTTTATGGATTAGCCATCAAACTTTGCCGTCATGCTCCGCCCCCAAGTTATGACAAAAATGTAAATTCTTTGCAATTTAACATCTTCTGTCTGTCTTGTATACACAGTTCAAGTTGGGTAGCAATCAGTTAAAATCCTTCGGGAGTCCTTGAAGAACACCTGGAAATGGCCAAGAGTGCTCTACTGTGCCAAAATGGCTGCTGCCTCCGTCTTTTCGGGCATGGCTTCTTTTGAGTTTTTTCTGGGTCAATTCATGCCAAAATGGCTGCTTCTAATCAAAATGTCCGGCTTCCTGTGTCTTTTCGGGCATGGGTTCTTGAGACCTTTGTGTGGGTCAACTCGTTATAGACATGTCTATCAAATTTCATGTTGATAAGTTAAACAGGCTTCAGGGCCTGAATTAAAAGAAAAATGTAGGGTTCGCTACAGTTGCTATTAGAGTGCACTGGACTGAACATTGCGCAGATGTGATAAAGAAAAGCTGAAAAAGCCTCACATCTGTTTTTTCAGACCCCCCCCCCCCCCCAAATCACCTCAGCCCTTTCATTTGCCGAGCGATTGTCAAACGTCTGGGAGAAAATGTAAAAAAATATATATATATTGTTTTACTCTCAGCGGGTTGAGCCAACTCTGCGCTTGAACCCCCCTTAAACCTTCCATCCATTTTTCCCATTTTAATTATGCCCCTTTAATAACTCATAAGTGCAGCTTTCTTCATGCATGCCTATCTTTACATGCACTCGATAAGTGATTCATTTCACATTTGGAGCATTTTTTTGTTTTTTCTTCTTCTCCTTTATCCTCAATCCTCTTTATCTGTTAATGTACTCATTTATCTGGCATTGTCTCACTTTCCTCCCCACACACATTATCTCCCCTTCAAAGGACTATCGCGCCATTCCACCCCCCTGACTTATTTATTTATTTATTTATTTATTTATTTCTCTCTCCCCGGCATTGGCTTCTCTCCGTAGGCTATATGTAATTACTGTTAGGAGGTGAACCCGCATAGATCTCGGTGACCTTGCGCAGTCCAAAGACACGGGCCACTCCAGGCGCGTGCAACCAGGAAGTAGCGACCCCCACTTTTCCATCCTCAAAATCATTTAAAAAGAAAAAGAAAATGTGCCAAATATAGCCCATGAAGTATTTAGCGGCGTCTTGTGTGCCCACAGTCTGAATATTGGATGCCACATCAGCTGTTTATCAAAGACGCCAAGTAGTAGTCGCAGTAGTAGAGTATATGTTGACTTCGAAACCAAGTGTGTTCTAATTAAAGACGCGAGTGGCCTACTAAGGAGGATAAAGCCCAATCTTGACAATCTGCGCTACAAAAAACAGTTTAGCAGCGATCACATGATCAATGTTTGACAGGCAGAGTTTGTTTGCTCGAGGCAGATTAATCCAGCAGCGACTCAAAAAGTGACAAACAATGCACATCGCGCAGAAGACAGACTGACTAAAAGCATTTGCCAAATTAATGAAAGAATAAAATATAAACAAAAAACTCATTTCAGTTGATGAAACGTCTTTGTTGAATTGGGGTAAATGATCCAGTGCTGAAAACAACTTCCTTGGCGGAGGTCCTGCTTTCGGGGCTCTCAGCTGCATCAAAACGAATGCCATAGGAAGGGGGTTACCACCTCCGTCAAGATGTTGAAGAAGCGGGTGCATCATCAGCCTGAACTAAAGTGGCAGAAACGCAGCCACCAACAACTTATTGCGAGATGGCGACTAAAATTGAGCTTTCCAGGTTGTTCATATCTAAAGATGTTGCAGGAAGCGAGAGCGTGACGGCACACGAGGGACACGCGTGGCCTTTTGCCACACATCCCAAGGCTGCGTGGAATTCTATTAAGCGCCGTGTATGAAAGCCATTAAAGCGAAGGCAGGTAAATAATCCCAATAAGACAATAGACCAAAGAGAGCAACAGGCTCTCCGGCTCCCCAGTGACAAATCCCTTCATGACGCCTGAGCTGTTTCAAGTCGAAATTAGTTGAAATTTGAAGTCTGAAGTTGAAATGAAAAAGACGGGAAAGGGGTCCGGGCTTTGAAGCGCTACCTGCCTGAAGGAGGATGGGAGTGGTGGGGGCTGTGTTCATTAGGTAATGAACAGCTGCTATGCGTAAAAGGCGGAAGTGTGAATAATGCGTGCCGAGCGGCACCTGGTCTGGGGGCTCATTACGCCAGGAAGCGAGCGCTCAGCGGGATGGAGAGGCACTTTTGCACCCTCAGGTGTGCCCCACTGTTTGGGAGACCCTGAAAAAAGTAATTATCTTCAAAAGACTAAAAGTTTTTTTTTTTTTTTTTTTTTCCCCCCCCCAGAAGCATTGCACCCCTTTAGCCAACATCCTGAGAGAGTTGACGCAACCCCCCTTTCCAACACACCTTTGTTTTGTGAGGTTCTGCTTGTTCGCTACATTTTGAGTCTGGCGCACCCGCAATCTCCAGTTTCCAGATTCCCCCCCTCGACTCACACGGATGATGTCATGGACTTGATAATCTTGGAGAGAGTGAACGTGATGGATTTATCGTCAGAGCAGACGTGACAGGACTTGACTTGGGAAGTGGCCGAGTGAATCTCTAGAAGCACGCGAGGGGTCGTAAATCGGCTCGTTAAAGGCGGCGAACCGTGGCGACGCTTGTCAGTGGCCTTTGACTGCATTCGCTCGCGGCTATAATAATCATGTTAGCGCTCGCGGTCAAGGCGCCGGCTATTTAGAAGAAGAAGAAGAAGACCCCGAGGTGGTGTTAGACACTGTTCACTCAATCATAAATCGCCGTAGGAAGTTGAGGCACTTTTTTAATTTTATATTATTCATTTATTTTACATTCACGGCATAGATTCTGTTACAAAGGGACAATTTTGGTCTCCATCTCATCTCCCGCCTTTACCATTTACATAAATAGAACCATCGTCCATTAGGTGTTTGCATATTTATCCGTCAGCGAGCACCCTCTTGGCTCATGTCTCCTCTTTACGGTGGACACAAAGTGGAAATAAATATGTCTGATGTGCGCACGTGCATAAATATACACTGCACAAAGGCACGAGTTGGTCTAGATAGGCCAATAAATGAATGCGATTGGAGCCTTTTCACGAAATTTCGAGGGAGCCACGTTCTCCAAAATGGCTCCCAATCCTTGCTTAGCCCTCAGTTGGCATTTATCCTTCCAGTTAATAAAATCATCCCGCCTGTCTCAGCAAAGATAACCCCATAACTATTTACATACGCTTCCCGCGCAAGGTGTTAATGACGAGGCGCGGCTGCCGCAAATGACCCGAGCCCAACGCGTTCGGTGCTTCTCGACAAACAAACATTGCATTTGCGAAGGTTACTTGGGGCGGATTCAAATGAGGCCGCATGGCATTAACCTGACAGATTCAAGAGACGCAATGTTGGAGTGAGTAATTGCAAGACTGACGGCTCTGTTCTCATGTTTACATCCGCGGCTCAGGCGTGTTTTCTGAAAGGAACGATCTAATAATATGTGTATTCCGACATTGGGGCACTCACAACTTCCAACCACAGGCAAACATTAATTACAAACAAAATACAAGACCTGCAAGTCTCTTTCTTCAGCCAGTTTCGGATTTTCTGACAATTTCAAGGGAGTTAATAAAATTTGTTCTCAAGCCATTTTCAACACCTTAAATTGCTTAATAATACACGAAAATAACAAGACACCATGGGGATGGACCAGTAGTATCGATTTGTGAAACAAATATAAAATTGACCATATTTGGACATGCATGCTTTGTTCACCCACCAAGAAACCACCTGCAATTCCCCAACCCATACCCGTTGGTTACGTAACACCGCACTCTACCACCGAGGACGCCCCACAACGCTAGCATTTATCGAGTGTCGGGTCTCTTTAACAACCGTTGTGTCTTCTCTCCATCAGGAGGCCAGCTGGAAAGTCTGATGGAGACCATGAGGGGGGAGATCGCTGCCCAGCCCCCAGTGGAAGGATCCCACGCTCCACGCCGGGGCGACTTCTGCATAGCCAAGTTCGCCGATGGCGAATGGTACGCAAAAATAAAAACATTACTTCCTTAGAGCGCTGCGTCTCGGTTTTTGTCATTTCCCTTGTTGGCGCAAGAACACCCGACGTTTAATTTCATCTCGTCTCTAGTTAAGCTCGTGAGTGTAGACAGCCACGGGGTGTATTGAGCTCGCCGCCACCTCTTTTGGACCGCTTCAGTCAGCTCTCGCTCAACGTACTCGCGCACGTTAGCTGCACGTTCACATACGGTTGCCGCGGTGCAGGGAGGCCTATTTGAAAACACAAATTCTGCCTCAGTCCTTGCATTATTGTGGCACCAACATGAAAATGGGACTTTTGTCTACAGGTGAAGAACAAGCATTTGTGAAACAGACAACGCTGACAAAAATATTTTCTCCCGCAGGTACAGAGCCCGTGTGGAGAAAGTGGAGTCGCCAGCCAAAGTGCACGTCTTCTACATCGACTACGGCAATGTGAGTGACAGATTTAAAAAAAAATAATAAAATACAAATAAAAAATAAAATAATAATACACTACTGCTAATGTTCTATTATATCTATTACATATTTAGCATACATGGCATACTATCCATTTCCCTCCTTTACCGGTCACGACTGAAGCAACAACAACAGGAGGTGCATTTTTACGGCATCACCAAAGGCACTTCCTCCTCGTGCATGCGCTGGGTCATTTCCCACGATGCATTGGGGCATCACAAAAGGACTTTTGTCTCCTCCCTTTTTCAAAAGAGACGTTTACAACCGCCGCGCGAGTCTCTAATACGGCGTCAATAAATCTAGAGGCGTTTGATTGGAAGCAAATGTTGAAGGTGTTTTCCCTCTCGACTCTGGAGTGCGCTGATCACATTAGTCTAACATACCGTGCCTCGTTAAAGGGCCTCCGCACTTTTTAATGATGCTTTTTGCTCAGACTTTTTGTCACAATGGGCTCGACTGCTCTACCTTATCTTGGTACAAGTCATCCACTCAAGAGGACATTTCAGCATTCGTTTATTTTATGAGCTCATGGATTGGTAAAACAATTTTCCCTGGTGCATTGAAGCCCATCTGGATTGGAACACATGGGAATTTCCACAGAATGCCCTTTTTTTTTTTTTTTTTTTATGCTGTGGTACAACCACCCATTTCTAGTGGTAGTTTTGTCTGTCTGTCTATCTAATCTATCTATCTGTGATAAATACAGCACTAAATATCCAGCTTTCAGGGAACCAAATTAGAAGTGACTAAAAAGGCACACAGTGTGAGCCACTAATTGCCATCATTTGCAACATGCCGCTTCCCCTGTAAAAAAAAAAAATTTAATAAAAAATAAAAGTCATAATAATAACCACCCACACACACACAGACACAAAAGTTATTTTCACAGTTCTGCCGCCTTTATTACTCACAAATGTCTTTATTCAGAGGCATAATCACAGCAGTCAGGGCTAATTGTCATGCCTGCTGTATTGTCTCACTGCACTTGAGTCTTGTGTGCCGGCGTCTTGACTCCAGGCCCTCCAGCTAAATTCAAGCGGCTGTTTCATACAAATGACAATAATAAATGCAATCATTGTGTTGCTGCCAGAGAGAAATCGTGTCGTCCACCCGCCTCGCCATCATGCCGCCCGCCTTCAGCACCAGGACGCTGCCAGCACAGGCCACAGAGTACACCTTCGCCTACATCCAGGTGCCGCAGGACGTAAGTAAAAAAAGACTGACATTGATTTAGAACATTTTTAAGAAGAAGCCTTGGTAAAAAAAACTATGTTTGAATGCACGACCAAATCCATAGGATGACCAAAGGGACATGAGGTGGTCGTCTACAACCACGACATAGTTGCGGTTGCTAGTTTGGTTAGTTTGCCACCCACGGCTTGTGTCATCAATAACGCACACTCTGGCTAAAAGTGGGATTATTCCTATGACTATAAAACATTTTAGAAAATATTTTCATTTATTTTGTTTTATTATCATATTTCTATATTTTAAAATCACCTATTTTCATTTTATGTACACATTAATACAGTGATTCTAAACTGGTGGGTCACGGACTGGTAGTAAAAAATTGGCCTCACATCTCAGCATTTTCATATATTTTATCCCAAAATGTGATTACAATATGTCTCCAAAACGTGCTTGGTCACTTAGTGTGTGTGTGTGTGCGTGTGTGTCTGTGCGTTGAGACATGCTGTCACTCGTCCCTCGAGTGGGTATCTCCTGGAGGGTGAAGTGGCCCATCTGTTGCCGCGCTCACAGGCGTCACCTATAAACACCTGTAAACACTCGGGCACACACACAGGAATCTGACAGCTCTCGTCTCGCCGAGTGGCACCCACCTTATCTTTTGGTGTGCCCCTTACCTCCGCAAAGCCGTACCATTTCGCTGCCATTTCTTGGGTGCAGGTAGTTCGCGCCACGTTGCCAATAAACTGGGCTCTTCAGCTGTCGTATTAGGAGGGAAATAAAAGCAGTCAACTTTTGAAAAGTGAGCGACACCAGCATTGTTCCCACAACAACGCTCTCCGCTGTCTTTTTTTTATTTTTATTTTTTTATATATAAATAAATCTGCCTTGTCAAAGCTGCTCCTCTGTTACTTTGCACTGAATTCATAAATAAATCAAATGAACTGAAGGTAACACGACCACAAAATGCCAATTAATTAATTAGGAATTAAAGTCAGCCAGCCACACTTGAGCTTTCAAAAGGTTTTTCAACTCAAGCACTTTAAATGTTATGAAAACATTTACACATTTATTAGACTGCCAGTCATAAAAACGAGGAGACTAAAGCAGAGAGTGATTAAATGTGCTAAATGGCTTATTTTTTGTAATTCACAAAAAAAAAAAAAAGAAAGAAAGAAAGAGAGGAAAAACTTTCCATTTGGCAACGTTTGTCATGTTTCGAGATGGACATCTGCTTCACAGGAACAGGAGACATGCCCAAAACTCTTACATGTGGTCCTTTTGTGTATCCACCCCCAAAAAAAATGAAAATGTTAAAAGCTTTGCTAGGTTTGGCTTCGAAAAGTTAAATGTGATTTGGAGAAAAGTCTCGTTGACTCACACACTCCTGATAAGTTGGCTTCCATCCAAAAATGCAAAACAGAAAAGGTGCGATTAGCCTGCTTCGCTCTACAACAACAAAAAACAAAGACATTTCTTATTTCGCTGGACACTTGATTAGGTGCACCTCAATTAATCCATTTTGATTGATACTGCCATTTATGCATGGTTATCTTTTAGTGGGCCTCATTGCGTTGTACCTAATCAAGTGTCTAAGTGCACATTCAGAAATGCCCTCTTGAACAACCATCCTCATGCACACACACACACACACACACACATCCGAGGGCAGTTCGCTGGAAAGGGGTTGCCATGGCGACAAGACCAGGGCAGGAGGGGAACGAGGAGATGGTTGGGCTAAAAGTGGGGATGGCACAGATATTTTTCAATTTTTTTTATTTTTCTTCTCCCCAGTGTCAAATAACTATTATACGGTTAAAATATTGTTTTAGTTTAGCCGTCGTTGGTTACTTGGCATGAATAGTCGGAAAAATATATACTAAAATGTGCTAAAGTTTCAATTGAGTAAAACTGCTCACCCTTTGAAGGTCCCGTTTACCTTGAGCTAGGTGCTTCTTCTATTAACATCTGCTTTCTAAAATGTATTTTTGTGTGTAGTTTTTTTTGTTTGTTTGACTTTTTAGACGTGTAGAAGTTTGGTTCTGATCCGCATTGTTCCACTTCTGGGATTTCACGGTTGCTTCCGCATTTCCCGTAGGAGGACGCCCGCGCCGACGTGGTGGACTGCGTGGTGCGCGACATCCACAACAGCCAGTGCCTGCTTAACGTGGAGTACGCTGGCGTCACCTGCCCGCACGTCACAATACAGTTCGGCGACACCAAGGACGACGTGGGCCTCGGCCTGGTCAAGGAGGGCCTGGTCATGGTGGACGTGCGCAAAGAGAAGCACCTGCAGAAGATGGTCAGTGTGGCATGCTCACATTCAACTTCACCAATCCTGTCTGGACTTACTTCTTTGATGGCGTCATAAGTATGATCTAATTGTCTGGCTATGTGTGGGTCACACAAATGTAGCAGCCTACAAGTGTGGCCTAGTGTGAGTACGGCCAGTTGGCGTTTGCATTCGGAGCCCGTGAGTGCTTGTGTGCTGGCGGTTCGAAAATGATCGCATTTGCCTCAACGTCATTATTATTACACATCAAATAAGACCATCGCCATCCCTCCGTTGTCTGCCGCTTTCTCACACCGCAGCCACATGGCTCATTGACTATCTTGCCCAATATGCTAATTTCCCCCGCAGACCTACTCCTGCATATTAAAGTAAAGAAAAATTGCATGTCTGTAATTACAGCCGGCAAGCGCTTGCTAATATCAGTCAATCTGCCACTTAGTTAAAAACGTAAACGGGGAAGCTCATCGAGAAATACGGCCGCAGGCGTCTTAATTGCTCGTAAATGCTTGAAAACGCGCGCGGTTATGACTGATAGGGCTTTCTTTTGTGCACAATCCTTCACGCGTGTACTAAATTGCCTCACAGCGGCTCAAGAAAACTTCGCAATGTTGTCGTGACCTGTCAACTGCAAAGAGGTGCCAGAGGCCCACAATGTGGTTTTGAGGTAATGGACTTCATAGACAAAAGGATGGAAACCTCGCAGCAATCGCCCAAATAGGCTTTCCCACTTGCTTTGGGTGCATTTAATGGGTTCTCTTTAGTATTCCACATCAGTGTCTGCAGTTCCCCCCCCCCCCCCGACACCCCCTCGTTTCCTCTCTCCCATATTCTGATCTGGAGAAAGCTTTAACAAGCTGCAGTGTTGCCGACATGCTTACAAGTAAGCCGCCCCGCTCGTAATGCCGCTCCGCTTCCCAGCTCAAAAAAAGATCTCGCTCATTTTATACAACCGCGGAAAAAAAAAAATAATAAAAAAAATGATGATGATGCCTCTTGAAAGCTTTAAATGGAGTACGAGTCAATCCCACGGATGATGTACAACACCCGCTGGCCATCGCTGACTCCCACGAGAGTGAAAGTTAATAAAAACCCTCAGATAAGGTTTGTTTATTTGCTGTACTGAGTACAACAGCAAAAATCTGCTATATTTTCACTTTTACAGTCGGTATGAATCAGGGGGACAAAAAAACAATTGCCTGGATAAGGTTGCTTTGTGGACTTTAGTGCTAGTAACATCACCAAAAGAAAGTTCACAAATATGTGATCGAGTTACCAAAAATAAATAAATACATTTGAAAAAGTAGAGGTTTCTGCAAATAACGGGGATAGGTTAAAAAAAATATATATATAACATTGAAAAGGTGAATTTCCAAACGGTGAATATGCTGGGGTCCACTCCATTATAATAATTATTTAGTGAAATAAAAATAAATACAAATTTCAAATAATGAATAAGAAATACATAAAGGTAAAATAAAGTAATCAAAAATGGACAGTCTATATATAATTATTATAGCACATTTCAAGGGAGCTATGGATGCCTCAAGTTACAATAAAAGTACAGTCAAACCAAAATATATCTGACAGCAAAACAACCCAATTGTGTTATCTGACTAGAGTATAAAACAGATGTGACCAACATTAAAGTGGGCCTATGATCAGAGCCAAAACCTTTTTTTGCTTTTAATGATAACCAAGTTTACGTTACCCGAACTCACCCCAAGCTCTCGACCGCCTCTCTCTCTCTCTCGAGACTCATCACGGGTGACTTTTGTCATTTTTGGGTTAGGGTCGTCTTCGCTCGTTACCCGTAGTAGAATGTGTCGTGCTGAACACTGCGTGAGAGACGGGCCGCCGATTAGCCGTCGCACCCGAACGCCCCTTGCCAGTCAAGTCGTGGCTGTGCTGAAGCTTAACGCCGCTTGTCCACCATATGGATGAGCACGTCAGGAGCTTTCCGGAAGCAAAGGATAAACTGTCGTTTTTCTGAATTGATACGTGCCCGAGCAGGCATCATGTTCTTGACGTGCGACCCGGAGGTGTGCGCGCCCCATAAAGCGCGGGATTCATGTATAAATACCACACTGTCCTACAAAATACAAAATGCGTATACAGTTGATAGCACTCATGTCCCGTACGTGTGATTAGCGTTCACACACTGTACAGCAGATGCGGGCCGTCTTAATGTAAAGATTAATCCCGCCCACATCTGCCGCGCAGCGTGCGTCGTCCTCGCGCACCTGCCATGCGGCACTCCGAACAGATGGACGCTATTCCCCTTTTTTTATGCAGTGGTCACAGTATTTGACACGGTGCACATTACACCTGGAGCACGCCTGCTTGTTTTGGTCCATCAGCAGCGCAGTACCCAACACGCTGCATCTTGTAACACCAGCTGCTTTTTATGAAAGGCTACTACTCATCATCTGTGTTCATTCCTGAGCCTCAGAGTTAGACCTCTTCACATTCAAATGCACGATATAAAAATATCTTTTTTTTTTTTTTTTTTTTTTAATCTAGGCTCGGGATGTCAATGTGTAGGGGAAAAAAAAATAAATCTTGCATGCATCTTCATACATTAAAGTTAGCTAACTTGGAGATCCTTGCTCCGTTCAATTTATATCAGTCTCTGCTGCAAGTTAATTAGTTTCTTAATGCATTTAAATCAACATTGCTATTGATTAACACCATAATCAAAAAACATTTGTAATTATCTAGTAGCTTTGGATACCGGAGACAAATTCCTTATGTATTTGAAATACTTGGCAAAATAAAGATGATTCTGATGTTAGGCATCTAATTGATCCACTCACTCCAGTGGCAGCTGCTGTTTTTAATTTATAAAATGCTATTTCGTTCCTGGATATTAAATCACTAGTGTTAAAGTGAGCATAGATTTTTGTATTTTTTCTCAGGGGGGTCAGTGCATCGGTGGAAAAAAAACTAGCGGCAACTCAAACTCGATAAGCCAAATGAGAAATGAAACTTTACGACTTTTTGAATATGTGAAGTGAACTTGACAACTCAAACTGTAAAATCCATCACTTTTTTTGTTTTTTTGTTTTTTTGTTTTAAATTTACTTTTTTTTAAAACCCAACATGAGACAGACTTAAGGAATTCACTCGTTCTGGCAGAGTGGATGTACTGAGCTGTCCTTAAATTATCTTGGCTGTGTCGACACGAGACACCACTAGAATTGAAAGACGCCTGTAGAGCGCTTTTTTTTGTTTTTTGTTTTTAAGATGCCTACGGGCAATGGTCTTCAACACTGTAACATTTTAACATGAGTAAAAACAGAAGTCGTATGGAACAAAGGGACTTGCCGCATTGATTATGATGATTCTAGAGTCAATGTATCGATATAGATCATACTCATGCAAATGTGTGAATATGGCTATTAAGAACACTGATAGTTGGCATAGCATTAGCAAATGGCGCCTTGGGAAATGTCACATATTCATACTCGGCCTCTCTTTCCGCTATCTGTATGAATAGCTTTGAGGGGCCAGAAAGGGCGTTCCACCCGCCATCTGTTGGACTTCTATTCATCCATCCGCGACTTCATCGTCGCCGTCATTCTTTGAGTCCCCTGCGTCTTGTCGACGTCGCACCGCAGCCTAATTGCGGTACCGTCCGGTGGCAGGACGGAATGGCAGTGTGGTGGTGTTGCGTAGTGTTAAGCACATGTGTGGAATCCATACAGGAAATGAGAGGAAAAGGGGGTGCGCATATGCCGGGAAGCCTCCAGGCGGGCAGAGAAGTTCCATTAATCACAGTTGAAATGTGCTGCTTATCACATGGGAATTTGGGTATTTTCATAACGCACGGTGGCTGTTCCCAAATGAACCATATGAAGGTTTTTTGTTTTTTTTAAAGAATATTTATTTTATTTCCATACATTTTTTGTGAAAAACTGGCCTGGATTTGTTGATTTTTGTCTCGTTTAGTTTGCTGTCATTTTTATTTCAGGTTTGAGTTTGAGGAATTCTGCAAACAGGCCACACGTGTTATTCCCTTGATCTTATTCTTGTCAGTGTACCTTTTCCAGAAATGACTTTGCTCCGGCCTCTCATTGGCTGAAATGGCCATACTGTTGTTTAAACTGTTTAAAATCTAGAAAACCGTGGAAAACTCACTCCACACCCCTTCTTTGTTAGTCTGCCTTTTCCAGAAATTACTGTCTTGTCTCATTGGCTTAGAAGGCTCGACTGTTACTTTTCTTTTCATTCTGGTCGTCTGTTGACATATAAACTGCTTTTCACATCAGGAAAACTTTGTGAAACGCCTTTGTTTTCCTCTCTTTGTTATTTTGCTTTTTCCAGACATAACTTTCTTCAGCCCTCTTATTAGCTACAATGGCTTTACATGTATTTTCTATACATTCTTACCTGCAATCAACATATAAACTGCATTTCAAATCTGGCGAACTTCTGAAAAACTCATTTTCCCACCACTTTGTTCATGTGACTTTTTCTGAAATGAATTTCTTTGGACCTCTCATTGACAAAGATGGCCTTCCACCTTGAAGCTTCACCTGTTGCTTCAGCGTGCACTTAACAGCTGTATTGACCCAAGTGTTGCAATAATCTAGTGAAAAAGTTGGGCACTTTGAGTTAAATGAAAGGTTTATGTGGATCATGGCCACTTCCGCCGCCCCTCTCAAGCGACACATACCCCAACATGTCATCTATAAATGGCTTTTAGCTGTTTCCGGAACACCAATTGACAGACTTTCAGGTCGCTGCCCTCGCTGTTCAACCCCAGTGCCTGTCACTGCCCATCAAGAACACCCCCCTCCATCCCATCACCAAACACACACACACACACACGTGTGCACACACTCAGCGTCATGGATGTCGGACAGTATGACCGCTTTCCACCAATGGCTCGATACCTAATTTACAAGCCCGAGTTAGAGATGCGGGGGGCCTTTTAATGGACATTTTCTGCTTGCCTGCTATTGACTGCGTGCACACACACAAACACACACACACACACACTCCCACTCTGTCCCCGAAGACACTTTGGATATGTCCTCCCTGACCCTCGCCACTTCGCTCACCCACGGTTGAGGGGGATGCACACCTGCAAGTAAAATGTATATTGCAGGGATGTGCAAACCTTTTCCCCTGAGGGCCTTTTGTGGGAAAAAAATTACTTCATCTGACATAGAATGCCTGAAATGAATCTCTGAAGACAAAGCGGATGAGTTTATTGTCTTTGCAAAGAGGTCAGACAGCTACACACGGGGACATTGCAGCATCTTGAAAAGCTCCCCAAGAGGGGGTCACAAATCTCGTGGAAATGCATGCTGTCGGCTTCACGCCTCCACCTTTCGCTGTTGTTCTTGAGCAGACAGACTGGAGTCACTTGCCTTGTAATTCTGTTTCGACCACCTGTTGCAATTCACTAGTGATGGTACAAAAACGCACTAAACGCAGTTAGAGAATATTAAATATGGAATTTTCCATTGCAGGCTACATTGAAAATTGGAAACGGGCCTACTTCACCTTGTTTATGAAACCTGCTAAAAACTACCAATGCAATATGCTTGAAGTCAACATATGCTAAACATTTAAACATATTTAAAGAAAAAAAACAAACATTCCACATCAGCTTGGTGTTTTCGGTGACTGCAAAAAATTATTAGTTTTTTTTTTTTTTTTTTTTTTTTGGAAAATTGTGTTGTGTCTGTCTACCATGCTTTAAATTTGTTTGCAATTTTAAATGCAAAAAAAAGTGAAAATTTTTCATTAAGCTTTCTTTTTTACCTAAAACTATTATTTAAAATGAAACTTGACTTTTGTTACATATTTATTTTAAATATTGAAAAAATTGTGTGGTGTTTTTCAACACCTTTTCATTGAGCCGGGCTTCTATTTTATTAGAATATGCCAATAAAAAACATGCAGCGGGTCGCAAATGGCCCCATGTCGTAGTTTGGACACCCATTCCATTATTTTTGTGACCTTGCAGTAAAAGATAGAAACAGCAACATGTAAAATGTCTGCCTTCCATATTTGTGTATTTTTATTTTCACAGTGCCCTTGAGGTGGGGTGGGGGGGTGGGGGTGCAGTCCAGAATGTTCCATCTCATTTATGAGACACACCCCCACCCCCCCTCGTGTGAGCACATGCTGGTGGGCTTGTCATGGCACATTCCCAGCAGAACGCCTGATCCCCCCCAACAGCGTCGCTGGGAGGAACACCGAGGCCCCGTCAGGGCACCTCAAATGCGACAGTAAAAAAAAAAAAAAAAAAAAAAAGAGAGAGAGAAAGAGAGAGAGAGAAAAGAAAGTAAGTTGTTTGTGATGTAAAATGGCAGCCTGGCTCGTGCGTCTATTAAAATGGAGGTTCAACTACATTGCTGTGGTCAGCTGATATCAAAGTATTCGCCGAGGAAGCTTCTCCTTTGCCCAAAATCCCCGCCGCAGGCCTTGCAGTATTAATGCGGCTGCCATGTTGAATGACGGACCTCTCCCAGGGCGCGCCGACAACACGCCAACTGCAAACCATTTCATCTACAGGCATTGTCAGACGGAGACCGACAACGATGGGGCGCGACAAAGGAAAGAGCAGGAAAGGGAGATGGTAGCGGCGCGGTTCTGTTTTATTTGGTTGGTTGGTCGACTGCTCTCGTCTGGCAGCCAGAGCGCCTGATCGTCATTGCTGTTAATGAGCGAGGCCCGACATGCGACATTGTTCCCTTCACGGCTGAGTGGCTTCCCAGTGCCGCGACTTTGATTAGTCACTTACAAAATCTGTTTTCGCATAGTGTTTTTCTTTTACTGTGATGTTTTTCAAGCGGGCCGGGGCGAATCCTACGCACCAGATCGCGCGCAACCTGTCAGAAAGCCGCTGCCGATTTGTCACTCAACGGAACGCCACCTGGATACGGCACACAGCAGCCAGCCAGCTCGGCGAAAAGCTAGCTTGGCGCGCACTCTGTCCGTCATGTTTGCAGCATCTGTGACTGGTCTTGCAGGAACGATCGCACCTTCGCCAAGTTGTGCTGCGGGTCCAAAAAGTTAGGAAAAGTTTCCCTGAAGCTCTTTTTTTTTAACGTTAGTAGATGCAGTAAAGACATTAGAAACCTAGATGAACTAAACAAATCAAAACTAAGATGTAAACTAAAGAAATCAAGAAGCTCATCCTGCCTGTTACGCCTCTGATGCTACCTCGTAAGCCTGGAAATTGCAGGTCGACTAACCTCTCATACAGTCGGAAGTATCCCTCAGTTGCATACACAAACTTTCTCCTTCCGATAAAATACAAGCAAATTGGTCTTCGCAACCCTTACCGCCAAGCAGTACGGCGTCGTTCCACCACAGTTTCTGCAAAATTGAAAAGTTCATTTTTGTGAATGCACATCGCCACGTACCCTGGCAGTAGCCGCTTTCACACAGTTCTTGCAAAATTGACATCAGAAATGTCATCACGCATACTTTGAATTCTCTTTCTGATATCATCCACGTTATTTGTCTTCAGCAACGCTACAACCATGCCATAGTCTAGTTCATGAGGATTTTGGCAAAATGTCAGACATATGCGAGGCGACTTCAATCCCTCTGTCTGTGTTGATACTTTTTACACAAAACACCAAGTAAAAGTCAGCTTTGAAGGCCCACTTTGAATCATATTTCAGGCCTAGTTCGCGACGGTAAATTTCAAAATATTTTTATGAATATATGACAGTGCATAACCTAGCAATAGCTGCCTTAACTCAGCTTTATTCGTAGAGCACAGTTTCCACACTTGCAAATGTCTTAATTTTCTTTTCTTTGTCAATCAATGGTGATCAGTGTTCCGTCTTTGCGTTTGCACACTATTGTTGAGCTAACTGTTGCGCTTGGCTCCTCGATTGAAGGCCCTTCAACAATGTCACAAAAGAGCACTAACAGAAATGTTCACGTGCATGTCGTCCCCAGATGAGCCTTTCTTTGCCGTCTTCGTCACTGTTGCCTGCTGTAGAAACTCGTTGAAGGGATAAAGGGCCCGCCGCAGGGTTCCTGGAGTTGTCGGCAACTGGAAGGCCGTCCTTGACGTCAGTGGATGGGACCGCCGAGAAAGATGGTGGCGGGATCATCAGCACTCATTGTGCTTGCGTCGCTCTTTTCTTTTATGGCGACATCTGGCCCCCCCCACAAATCTCTTTTAGTCTGCTTTGACGGATGACTCGTGCAGCCGCTGCAACACTCGAGTCCGAGAACAAGAGCACCAGATGTTACCGCCGTTTCGAGTGTGCAGCGCATCTGCTGCTATAATAAGACACACAACGCCTCTATTATACAGGAACAGGAATTCTTCCACTATGGTGCTAGTTTGTCCAATCAGGTCTTCTCAATCGGGAAGTAGTCCTCACAACAAACAAACAAACAAACAAAGATAATTACGCATAAGTTGATAAGTAGCATATTATGAAGGAACTAGACAAGTCTATCAGGAGTAGACCCAGAAAAAGTCAATACACACAGGAACTCTGCCATCTTAGTTTGAAGAGACCATTCAGGGTAGTTTCAGTCAATTCCCCAGAGAGATTTTGTCCGACAAGTGGTCCTAAATTTCCAGGAATTTAAGTTTGCTACAAGGCGTGTGGGTGGATAATGAAGGTGAGGTTTGGTGACTTGCCATTAAAAACAAAACTAGTAAAACGTCAGGTCATTCTTTTTTCATTTTTGGGGAGATTTTAGCCCCTGAAGCCAGTTTTAGACAACTGCAGCTAGCATGAGTAGACTCACAATAAGATGCGGGAGGTCTGCCATTTTGGTTTGAAGTGGCCATTTTAGGGGTGCTTTAAAGACAACCTTGTCATTGATATCTCACCTAATTGTCAACCCAATTCGAAGTGTGTGACTGTGGACTAGACAGATGGGTGAAGCGAATTGTGAGTGATTTGAGTTTTTTTGACTCGCAAGTTGAATGACTCGCCATCAGAGTCTTTCAACAGCACCTTTTTCAATGCTAACATTTGACATGAAGTACAACAAACTGCAGTGGTTTTAAGTGTTTTGTTCTGTACAAGTCGTCCTCGTTGTCGTGATGAAGGGTACGTCTGCTCAAAGGCTAACTCGCTAAGCCCCCCACCATTTTTTTCCCCTCCCTATTACTCATGAGCGCTTCATTGAGCGAGGCTAAAAGGCTGTTCTAGCAGAAGCAGTCAATATGCTCTACACTGCTTCGTTTTCTTTTTCTTGCCCATTCTCGCAAAAAATTCTTTTCAAGCTAAACGGTTGCGGCGGCACGGGAACGCCACGCTCCCGCCGCGCACGTAATTAGAAATATTCCGAGAACCTTGTGTACAGGCAGGAGTTATTTAAAAAAGAAAGTAAATTAAATGTGTTTGTATTTGTGTCTGGTTCCTTTGACGGCACCTCGGCTCCGTTAGCGTTGCTAAGGGCAACTGACTCATTTGTTAAAGAAACTGTGTATTTGAATCTTAAAAGACCACATGCGATGTTTGATCCTATCAATCAAACATGACACTTTTGGACTTTGGAATGGCAGAATCACTCTCTGAATGTTCTCAACTCATGTTTCCAATGCCAATGTCATCTATTGATCAGAATAACACTGCCCGTCCTATTTTTTCGACATTATGACAAGAATTGAGAAACAGCCATGTGATGCTTTTTTTTTTTTTTTTTTGTCCCCCCACCTTTTGCAGGTAAAGGAATACATGAACTGTCAAGAATCTGCCAAGAGTGCCAGAGTAAGTCCAGCCTGCTTGGTTGCGTCCACATTAGAGTATATGCACACAAACTGTCTTTTATCCTCCCACAGCCTTCCTCTCCCTTTACTATACTACACAGCCACGTATGGATCGTTGCCAGCAGTTAGCGCAGGTCCGTAGTGCGAAAATGTGCATGCCGTATATGGAAACGGGAACACAAACAAGTGCGACACAAGGTGACCTCGCGTTCCCGGGGGAAGAGAAAACGACGCGTTTGTTTGAACGTGCCCCACAAAGCTGTAACTCTACTAAAAAATATATTGATACTACTAATAATAATAAATGATCATGACAAAATATAATTACTCAAGTAAGTAATGAGGACCAATTTTTTATTTATAATGTTCAAAAATTAAACAATTATTGTAAATAATACATATGTATCATGTAATTTAAGAGGAAAAATATGTACTAAATATAATAGTAAACAATAAAAAACATTTGTTAAATGTGCTTGGAACAGACATCAACCATATTATTTTCAGAGATTAAAAATAATTAAATAAAAAATAAAAAATATATACATCTTTTTATTAAACAGTAAAATCATAATTATAAATTATGCATTTGTTATAATAGTAAAAGATATGTACTAAATAATAGCTTGGAACAAACCAATATGTCCTGAAGACATGCTGACATATTGTAATGGATGTATTCTTTGTGTAATTTCCAAAGTTAAGTCTCACTGCTGCCTCCTCAAGGCACTATCCCGACGCCGGGTGCTAGATGGAGGCAGGGGCGCCCGCCGACTTTGGTTCGAGGTGTTACTTAGCGTAGCGGGGAGCGCGAGACGATGTGCGGGGAAGGGGAAACATGCATGCTACAAACAACTCATTGATTCCTTCTCTAATAACTGCCGCTAATTAGCTATGAATCACGGCGTTAACAGCCAAGCGGGTTCTGCCAGCCCGAAAAAGAAACATCTGACAAAAAAAAGTAGCGCGCACACACACGGGGAACCAAGCGCTACTAGCTAGCGCCTCTCTAAATTCCTTGGATAAAAGTTGTAATTTGGTGATTACGGGTTTATGAAATGCTCAAATGAAAGGTGACTTTTTTTTTTGTTGCTGTTTTTCCACCAGCTCAACATTTGGCGCTACGGAGACTTCCGCGCCGACGACGCCGACGAATTTGGCTACAGGCGCTAACATCAACGCAGAAAAAGAATTTTCACGAAAAAAAAAAAAAACAAAATAAACAACCATCCAATCAATGCCATTCCAAAGACCAACATGGACGTGGGGGGGCATCGGTTGGCATGGCGGGAGAGAGTGACTGACTGGACAGAAGAATTCAAACTAAAAAAACGGGGGCGAGGCTCATTCTTCCTTTTTAATTTGTGAACGTCGTTAAAAAAAAAAAAAAAAAAGCATGTTTGCGACGTCTCTGCACCCTTTCTGCGTGATTTGATAATTCCGAGGCTTTTGAGCGACAGCCTGTCCTCCAATTACTGCTTTTCTGCAAGGACAAATGTTCTGTTTATTTTTTATTTGTATTTTTATTTTTGCGCTAACGAAGAAAACTTTGCTTTCCCTAGTGAACTTCCGTTTCAGTGAATTTTGCGATGAAACAAAAGGACGAAAAGGGCGATTATGTTTTTGTCATGAAGTGTAAAACGTGTGTGACGGCGACATTTCGCCAAGTTTTGTCGTCAAAAGTGACACGCACTTCCCAGGACAACGTGGCGCCGCATTCTCCCGTCTTCTCTCTTCGTCTGTAAATTTTCCATTCTGTAGCGACGTTGGTGGGCTAGCCATCTTTTCTGTCTCACATTTGTCTCCTCAATTCTATTAAAAAGCTCAATTAAAAACAACCCAGTGACGCCTTTTCACCCCTTTTTGATGGTTTTTCCTTTTATTTGAAAAGCAATCACGTGTAAATCTCGCAGCACAGCAGCGTAAACTGAATAATCATTACAGGCCAAAATAATACAGAAACATGCCCATGCAGAGGCACTCGTAAACATTTAGTACGAGCACTCGTAGAAGTAAATGCGCTGTTTCACATGAAATGAATGTTAAGCATGGATGGCGTCAAGCAGCTCACTTTATGGCTAAATTCATGAAGGCCGTGACGACGACGGCGGGGCAGACAGATGACCACGCTAAACGCAAAAGTTTCTGACCATCAGCATCACTCGCCGTAAAGGGTTTTGTGAAACACTACATCAGTGAGGGGCTGCCGTGGCATGTTTACAACAACTATTGAGCCTAAAAATAGCAAAAAAAATAAAAGAGAGTGGTGCAGCGACATCAAGACACTCAATTTATATCTGCTTTAATTCGGTCTCTTTAATTTACTGTTTTTCTATTTGTAGTCCATGCGTTTTGGAACTTTCTTTTCACTGCACTTTGTCTTTTTACATTTTCTTTCTTTTTTTTCTGCTTCCTATTTTCTTTATTTTTACTTCATTTACTACAATTTTATTTGTTTTATTTCTTTGCTATGATTTGTTTTTCTTTTTTACCTAATTTCTCTTTTTACTATTTTTCTTTTTACTGCTGTTTTATTACTTTGAGTTGTACCTTGTGTACTATTACTACTTCTTTTTTTTTTTTAAATGAGCTTTGTTGCTTTGTTTTTTTTTTTGCGTTTTTGCCTTTAAACAAATTTTTATTTTTCCTTTTTTCCTTTTTTTAGTACAACATTTAGTTTCTTTTTAAAATTGTTTTCTTATTTTACTTTGCACGCTATGTTTCAAAATCCATTTTCTTTTCTCATTAGTTAAAAACTATACTTGTTTAGTGTTTTGATACATTTTATTTTTTTAACTAAACATTGATATTTTTAATTCCTTTATTATATTATAACAGCGGTGACGGTAAATGTATTTTTTCTTTCTTTGTCTATATATAATCCAATTAAATACCAGATCATATACATTTTCCTTATAACAAGCAAATATATCAAAGATGAACTATCATAGAAAATAAAAATTTGTATATTTTGAAATGGAAAAATTATGAAAAAAGTGACTAACAATACTAAAAAAAAAGAGAGAAAGATACAGTAATTTAATATTAATTTTTCAAGTTAAACAAATAGAAAACAGTCTGTGCAGCTATGCTATTGCCGGCCTTGCATGTATTTAGTATGTAATAAAACGTGAGCAGTTTTGCTGAGTTTGTTATTGCAACTTGAGCGTTTAGCAACGCGGCTGCTTAGCATTCAAAGCCTCGAAGATGTTTTTCAATTGCACGAAGCCAAAGAACTTACTGTGAGGGCCGAGGGCGTCGTCGTTACTTTGTTTACTGTTCATGAGTGTCTGTCGTACTAAGCTATTGCTTCTGCTGCTGCTGCACGACCAGGTGTCAGGAAGGCAACCCTCCTACCTCTGCCACACGTACGTAAAATACAACAAATTAATTCTGTGCGTACATCCCTCCTTGATGCTCTTTTCTTTCCAGGTGCCGCCAATAGGCGCCCAAATCGAAGATGGCGCCATTCCAATCTGCAGGTTGGGGTAAGAAATATTGATGAAAGAAACGGCAAACTAGGAAGTCTTAAAGAGAGCATTTGTCAGGATTATGCTGAGTCCGTAAATCATATTGTTTCATTTATGTTCCATTCGAGGACATGATTAAAAATTGTTTGTGGGTTTCGAATAAAAATGCAGTGAATCATTTTTATATATATATTTTTTGGTGTGGTGTCGGAGTCAAAAAGGCCAAACAAAGTGTAAGTGTGAAAAAATAAATAGATTTGAACACTTTCTCCCACTGTGTGCCAGACACCCACTCCTTACACAGTCCCTTCATTTAATCCACTTTTGCAATTTAACTAAAAGGGGAGAAAAATGTCTGTATGGTTAGCGAATTAGCAGGTTAGCGTAAAAGAGTACTGCTATGTCTCGTTAATTGTTACCACGACACCCTTATAAAGGACGAAACTGACTTTATGGGTAAGTGCAATAAGAAGCCGGTCATGGCCGCTCACCTTTCACGCCGTCAATTAGCGCCGCGATGCCTTTGCGCTTCACAGTCTTCACAGACGCAGTGCGTCCCATTTTCAGCCAGTTAGCATGACATTTCAACACGCAAGATAATTAGCCCTCATGTATAATTCAGTTTTGACAAAACAATTGGAGAGTAGCTGAAATTAGCATGCATTTGATTAGCGCACGGCACGTTTAATGCTAATAGGAGGGCTTTCCTGTGCAGTGGCAGATGATGAAGAGCTTTCGAGTTTTAGTAAGAAATTGTACAAAAAGTTAGGTCACAGACTATTTTCCAATAATAAACTGTGCTCCCGACATTCCACAAATATGGCCGGCATGCCATAATGGAAATTTTGGACCAAATTATATTTCACAATAATTTTGATTATTATTCTTTTTTTAATTAATACAAAAATACTAATCTGTTTATTTTAGTTTTTTAACAGTATTTCTTGTATTAAATAAACAGTTATTTTTATACAAATTATTAGTGCCTTACTCTTACCTACAAAATGATTGTGAGAGCATCCAAAGAGATTATTATAAATCCTTATTATGATTATACGTTATTTGTATTCCTGTCAACATAAAATCAGCAGCAGCCGCTGCGTCGTTTCCAGCCGCCACTTCGAATTGTCCATCGCCATGGCGACAGGTGCCTGTTGGCTTGCGCGCATGCCCCGCCCCTTTGCAACTTGTCTGTTTCTCAGGCAACACAGACAAGATATACAGTGGGTATGGAAAGTATTCAGACCCCCTTAAACGTCTTCCATTTAAGAATTATGGAGGCCACTGTACTCTTAGGAACCTTAAGTGCAGCAGAAGTGCCTTGCCACAATTCTGTCTCTGAGCTCTTCAGGCAGTTCCTTTGACCTCATGATTCTCATTTGCTCTGACAGCTGTAAGGTCTTATATAGACAGGGTGTGGCTTTCCTCCAGTATAATCAAACACAGCTGGACTCCAATGAAGGTGTAGAACCATCTCAAGGATGATCAGAAGAAATGGACAGCACCCGACTTCATTATGAGTGTCACAGCAAAGGCTCTGTATACTTATGGGTGTGTGATATTTCAGTTTTTCTTTTTTAATAAATCTGCGAAAATTTCAACAATTCAGTTTGTTTCTGTCAATATGGGGCGCTGTGTGTACATTAGAGGAAAACAATGAACTTAAATGATTTTAGCAAATGGCTGCAATATAACAAAGAGTGAACAATTTAAGGGGGTCTGAATACTTTCCGTACCCACTGTATTTAATAAATGATTGAGTGGTCTTGTGTGTAATTCACTCACACAAGGACATATAAAACACAACGACTCGGACATTAAGTTTGAGATTCCCGCCCTTTTCCCTGTCGGCGACGGGTGCTAGCAGGATAACGAGGCAAGTTGATGCGCTTTTTGTATGCTCCAGACGCACGTGAAAGTCAAATAGCCAGCGATTCCGCCTGAGGTTCTGATGGCGCTTCACTGGATTTGGTGTTCAACATCAGCGATTATGTGGAGGCGCTTTTGATTGCCGCCATCCCATCATGCAACTGGTGGCAGGGGTCTCTTCGTGCCATGAAAAGTCTCCCCTTGGCATTTGTCGCGCATGTATTAGCCTTTACATGATTGATTGAATTCTTACTCTTTGTCATCCGAGAAAAAGCCCAAGCGAGGGCAAATGGGGAATACCTGCCGGCGTGTAGCTAATTAGTGAGTTTTGCATATGCAAATGAGGGTGGCTATCTTGTGTACAAAGCTGCGCTTGCAGTAAACACAGGCTTAGTGCTTTTTAACCACTTTTAAGTGCCGCTAATTGCGTTTCCTGTTCAAACACACGAACGGGAGACAGTTTTTACGTCACTGCAGGGGGAAGCTAAAAATTGGACTAGCGTCTGAGCAGATGGGCCGAATTCAGTTGGAAATGAGGGAGGTTAGCTTGTGTATTTTTTTCTAAAGCAACAGACATACACAACAAATAAAGCTAAAGATCAAATGTTAGTTAGTTAGTTAGGAGTGATGCGAGGGTAGCTTACTGTTACTAGTTTTTCAATGCTATTTGCCCGCCTTCGTATTTCTGAGATTTGGTTGCTACAGTAACAGTACATAAATCAAATGAACAATTGTAAAATGTACCATTTATTGTGAAAGCCTCTGCATATTTTTGCGTGCAAATTTTGTCTGAAAAATCCAAAACGAATTAAAGGTGTATGGCTTGATATTTTCAAATCAAAGGAAGATTTATTCTAGCAGTCGGACTTATGCCAATAGTGATCCAACATCAGGGCCATCTCTTCCTCCAAGGAGGAGTTTTTTTTCCCTGCCGACTGTAATTAATAAATATCGATTAGTGGCGATGTGTTCTCCCCGTGCCTCCGTGGGTTTTCTCCGGGCGCTCCCGTTTCCTCCCACTTCCCAAAAACATGCATGGTAGGTTAATTGAAGACTCTTAAATTGCCCGTAGGTGTGAATGTAAGTGCGACTGGTTGTTTGTTTATATGTGCCCTGCGATTGGCTGGCGACCAGTTCAGGGTGTACCCCGCCTCCTCCCCGAAGATAGCTGGGATAGGCTCCGGCACTGCCTCGACCCGCGTGAGGATAAGCGGCTCAGAAGATGGATGGATGGATGGATGGTGGCGATGTTGCTAGATCATTAAAGCCAACGTCAAGCCTTTCATGAGACGCTGATCCCACATTTGGCATAGTGGCCAAGGGCAACACACAAACAATGATTACAAAGCCATCTTTAATAATTATGAACACAAATAATTGTGTTCTGATGTGAGCTACCTCAAGCAAAATTTATTTTAAAACCATTCGGTAAAAAACCTCCCCAGTTTGAAGATGGGTTGAAAATGGTGACTGGTAAGAATGTTGTCAAGGAACATGTTGCAATTTCTTTTCCCCCCAATACCATCTAAAAAATGTCTCATTAGAGTTCTAGTTTAACATTAATAATAACAGTGGGATAAATAATTCTTCATTCGAACTGTAGTTGAACCAACCTCCACGCCACACTCCCAGGGAGCAGTGATACATTTGGTTGTAGATAGAAAATAAAACATCAGTATACCTTCAACATATTTCACGCTGGTGACTCAAAGCATTAATAAGATGATGCTAAAACGCATCAGGGAAATGTTCAAGTCCGTCATGCTCTTTGTGACGGAAATTGCGGTTGCGGAAAGTTCAGGGCGTTGTCGTGGATCACACCAGCACGGTGTCATCAGGCAGGAATGGGTGGCGTGGGTTCTCGCGCTGTCTGGTACAAAGAGTTGAGCCTCACATTGCCGTGGTTACGCCAGAGCTGTTAGATATGTTCCCTGCTTTTTTTTTTTTTTTTTTTGCAAGATGTTCAGTCCTTAAGGCCCCCGTCTTTGCTGTCTCACCGCGGATAATTTGATGTCTCCACTGACTCAAAATCAATAGAACAAAATCAAACGCTTGTATTTCACAGCTAACAAGACGCCGGGCACATCGGTTGCTGTGGAGATAGTCCATCCTGTCCTTTATCACGCCATAAGATCCTCCAAGGACACGCCCGCCACTTTTTTTTTTTCCTGACGTTCCCTGGGGGCTGAGTAGTCGTTTGACACGTGTCAGACGGAATCTCAGTGAGTGCGTTTAAAGTTCAAGGTGTCCGTGACCGGTCCAGAAGAAAGCGCTTCTCCGGTCATTAGGTCTCGGACACGAGGTGGCCGTGTTCTCATCTGGTGCCGCTAATTAGCCAGCGGCATACGAAAAGACGCTGAGCCATCCATGAAGTTTTTATGCAGTAGGCGTTGACACGTCTGACATTCTTTTTGCTGCCAATCAAGAAGCTTCTTTTTTAATCAGTCACCCGTGCAGACGCCTCAGTCCAACAGGACCCCGTGAAGCATGACGATCTGTTGCCAGTAACGTTGACTACCACCCACAATAACGACGACGAGCGCATTTTGGAAACAAGGGCGCATGTGTCACCGCGTCGGCTCTTGTCGTCATCGAACTCGCCAGTCAACGAAATGGCTGACGATATTTGTCGATGCGTTGTTGCTTGCGAAAACTGACATTTTATTCAAAAAAGTTCTGCTTTAACTTTTGCAAGATATTCCGAATTGTCGTTTTTGTGCCTCTTCCCAAAGTCACTTTCCTCAAGTTTCTGATTGGCTGAAAAGGTCCTAGGATTATGATGGGTTTTTGTTTTGATTGGGAAAATTTCTGTTTCCCATTGAGTGCTGTGTTACATTCAGCAGTAACTTTTTTTAAATGTATGGTGAGTGCCAAATTTTCTTTGCCAGTCACAATTTTCAATTCTTCGTCCGTGTTAACGTACAAGGTGTCAATGCGAGACCCCGACTAAATTTCAGTGGTGGCCATCCTCATCAATCAGGCGGAATGTTCCTGTGCCCTGCCATGAAAAATGTTTGCAGGGTGGGAAACCACCATCAGGCCCGTTTAGTATTCGTTAGGCATGTCTTTGCGGCTGACACGAGAGTGTCATAATTAAATGTGACTTGTGTCATCGCTCCAGCTCAAACAAATTACATGCAGACACGACGGCGACAAAGTCGACCCCACCAGCTAGACATTTATATGATCAAAGTTCAATGCTTAAAACTGGAATTAAAGGATACACGATGTAACGATACTCAGTATATACTGCAAAAAAACACTTACGGCGTCAGTTGTGAAACTCTTTGCTTTATACTGCTCCAAGTGGCCAATACACACCAGAAGGAGCAGCACAATCTCCATTGATATTAAGCAAATACTGTTTAATTATTTCATAAAACTGTCTTCTAGAGTGCTATTTTTCTTGTGTGTGTGGAGGCTAGAACAGATTGACAAGAGGGCGGTTGTTTTATGGTGAAGTCACAAGCTTTATTGATTTATTTTGTTTTTCTTCTCCATAGTGACGAAGACAAAGATGATGACCCTGGCAAGTGTAAAAGACCCCCCCCCCCCCCCCCGTTCCTCCATGCTGGCAGTAGATGTCTGAGCTGGAAGCACCTGAGAGCCGGCACCATGGTGTACATTGAGCTTTATTTGCAAATCAAATGTGTTGTTGCCTCGAGGGGGGTCCTCGCTCGGATGGGTTTGTTGTTGTTGTGGGGACAAATAACTACGTACTTACGCCAGCAATTCTGTTGGCCATAAGATGCAGAATCAATGCAGACATGAATGGTATGCAATATTGTTATATGTTTGTGTATCATAGACATTTTTTCAAATGCGTTACGTCATTGAAAATCAAAAAGGTTTTTCGTGTGACTGTGAAACTTTCATTTGCACGAGACGAACCTTCAAAAGAACAGGTATGTTTTTTTTAAGTCAATGAAGTGGTTGAGGCCATAAGGATTGCACTAGTTTCTGGTAGCCAGTCATTTATATAAGCATAATAGAGAATTTAAAAAAATATTAAAATATTTTTATCTAAATCCTTTTTTTCCCAAATAAAATTCAAGTTAAATTTTGATTATCTTTAGGCTTGGAAATGTCAATTAATTGAGGCCGTATGAAGTGCACTACTTACCTGCAGCCAGGGTCTAAAAATACTAATTTGTAATGCATATTAGTTCTTTCTGAAAACATTTTTAAAGTTTAGAAACCAAATTTATTTCTTACAATTTTGACTGCAGCTCGGGTCTAAAATTCAGGATTATAAAACAATACATAATTGTCTAATATACATTGGTGCTTTCTAAAAAAAAAATTTACAAATTAGAGTTCAATATTTTCTTTAACGAGGGGCATTACTTCCCTGCAACCAGGGTCTAAAAATGTTCTCACATTAGTGCTTTGTAAAAAGTATTTTTTTTTTTAAAATAAGTTTCGATTAGGCTTTGCAAATGTCAAATATTTAAACATTTAAGTTGCTATCTTTGTATCTTTAAATTTAGGGAAGTGATTATCACATCTGCTTTGTGGAGGTTTCCCTCGGAGGGCCAACACATATACACACAAAAAAATCGAATAACTATATTTGCAATCAGAAGCCAGTGAAATGGGGATTGGTAACAAAAATGTTATTTTAGCAAGAAACAAAGTCTATAGATTTGCTTTCACGGGCCACAAATTAATGTGGCCCCCAGGCCTTGTGGTTGACAGTGTTAAATTAAGAAAAAAATGGGTGGATTTTGTTTAGGTGCACTTTTCTCCACGTTTGGTGTTCCCTGAACACTCGCACAAAACATTTTTATTTTATTGAAAAATGTGGCTTTGCAGGGTGTGAGGGAACCACGCGAAGTAAATAGCAGTTCTTATTTGCTCAATTAAAGTCTAACTCTCCTCCCACAGTTTAGTTTTTAACTTTGTGGTTCAAATGAAAAACTGGTGAGCCTTTGTCACGTATGTTTGCAAATAAATAGCAGCACACACAAGGGGGAGGGGCCTTCAGGTCCAGCGGACGATTCACTCCGTCCGCTGCTTTTGTGGCATCATCCAGCCTACTTTGAAGGAACGGCGTCCAGGAATCCGCTCTTCGGCCATGTCGACGGAAGAACCCTATTGACAAGATGTGAAATAAAAATGAATTTCCTCATTTCAAGACAAGAATCGTATTGGTTTTGAACACCAATCATTTTTTTTTTAAGGCAAGGTCAGAACCATTTTGAACATCTGATGAGGTACTCCCTATCACAATGAGATGACATGAAGCAAGAACCCCAATGATTTTATTTCTTTCACTAGGTCAGAGGCTATTGATTTTGGTTGTCTTTTTTTTATAAGCACTTCAGTTCTCGTGATTTATACAAAGCAAGAATCCCATCTATTTTGGAAGTCATTAAACTTTTTTCTAACAGAGGTCACAGGTCAAGTAATTTCTTTCAGCTGTCATTCAATACAAGAATCCTATTGTTGTTGAGTGTTGAATTTAGGGGAAAATATGAGCCAAAAGTGTTTATGCCAACAAACAGTTATGTGAGCAAAGACCAATGAAGTTCCTGGAGCGCAAATGGACAGTTGTCTTGTCATTTATTGGCAAGGAGTAACAACGCGTTGGAGACAAGTTTCACAAGTGGAGCGACTAATGTCTGTCTCAAAGCAGCGCTATCTTTTACTCGAGTAGGGGTGGAATGTTCCACTCCTTATAAGGCAAACCAACAGATGTTACAACTTTCAGAAACAAGCCCAGATAAATGACATACTTGCAAATATACACAATCGTCTCTGTTCCTCTTCCCAGGCTACACCTGTCTAGATATCACAACCTTTATTTTGTCCAATATGCAGGCATTCTATCTTTATAAAGATATATTACCATCTAAAGCATCCATTTAGGTGAGGAGGTCGCAGGTCAAGTCAGCACGATTTTTTTTTTTTTAGCTCTCCAATCACAACCTTTTTTTATTTTTGTATAGGTCAATGGAAGCCCTAATTGATTTTCACCAAAATATTTAAAATGCCCAAAGTGAGGCAACCTCACATTGAATTTGCACATTTTTCAGTTCACCAATCACAATGAACCAACTATTTTTTTTGCATTGGTCAAAGCAAGTCCCAATTGGTTTATACCAAAATATTTAAAATGCCAAATTAGGCAACATCACATTTAATTAGCACATATGTTTTCAGTTCTCCTATCACAATTAACCAACAATTTTTTTTTTTTTTTTTTTGCATTGGTCAACACAAGTCCCAATTAATTTTGACTAAAACATTAAAAATGCCCAAAGTGAGACATCACATCCAATTAGCACATTTGTTTTCAGTTCTCCAATTTCAACTTTTCTGCGTAAAGTGGGGTGACGTCACATCAAATTAGCACATTTGTTTTCAGTTCAATTTTGATGAACCAACTCTTTTCCAATCACTTTTTTTATTTTATTTTATTTATTTTTTTTGCATAGGTCAAAGCAAGCCCTAATTGATTTTGATTAAAATGTTTAAAATGCCCAGTGAGGTGACGTCACATCAAATTAGCACATTTGTTTTCAGTTACATTTTGATGAACCAACTCTTTTCCAATCACTTTTTTTTTGCATAAATCAAAGCAAGCCCTAATTGATTTTGATCAAAATGTTTAAAATGCCCAGTGAGGTGACGTCACATCAAATTAGCACATTTATTTTCAGTTCTTCACCAATGACAATTCACCTGAGGTTTTGTAGCTTCTGGCAAAGCAAGAACTCTTGATTTTGACACCAAGTACAGCTTTAAAAAAAACAACAAAAAAACATACATTTTAGACAGTATAGTAAAAGCGCAGCTCATGGCAAGAATACTATATCTTGAACTATTACCCCACGTCCAAGCAAGCACCCCATTAATGAGCCATTTTAAAACACCAGTTCGTTCCAGTGTGCGGGAATTAAAGTTGCGTCATGCTTCACACAGAGAACCCAATTGTTGTTTTTTTAAATGGCCCATTGTAAAATTGCTACGATGAAAGCGTCAAAGAAAATGTATACTTAAATTTTAGCAAAAAAGAATTTAGAGAGTGACGAACCGTCCGCACGGTGGGTCCTCTGCGTCGCCTTTGGTCCCGCCCCCTTTCCTGCACCTGATGTAACTTTGGCCTTGACGAGCTGCCAATCAAGCAGCTGCGCGTGGCGGCCAACTCCAATCATTTCAGCTTTTCCCGTCATCAATAATGTGACGTTTACCTGGCTTTCATCCTCACGTTGATAGATTTTTTTCTCTCTCCATCTGATCAGGCTCAAGGCTATTTCCTGTCAAGCTGCCAGACAACAAGGTATCGTGTCATATTTGTATTGTTTTGGGGGCACCACTCGTCATTACACTCACGAGTCTCACTCGTTTTTTATTTTTATTTTTTTTGATCTCTCCAAGGTTTTTGTTCTTGCCGGAGGTGACAGAGAGCTTTCGAGTCACGGGGCACTGCCGCTGGGATGACAACAGCTCCATAAAAAGGTACAAAAAAAAAAAAAAAAAAAAAAAAGTCTGCAACTGCATGGCGGTGCTGTGTACTGCCATACTTGGCCCTGCTCTACTTTCAGTGTGTTGACCTTCGACTTTTGCAAGCGCAGGAAAATGCCAGCCGCTTGCTCCTGTACTTGAAGTATATAAGGGAAATGGTTGTCACTGCATTGTTAATTGTGGGATTGCCCGCAGGGTGGAAAGAATCATTTTTAAAAATAAATAAATAACTGCTTGGCACTGTGGTTACCATGGCAGCCATCTCATACAAATGACAGGACAGTAACATACCTGTACTTCAACAAAGTTTGATGATTCTGATTCTGATACATGTATGAAGCCCCCCTCCGCTCACTCCTTCATAAACAAGCACATGGATGCTGGAATATAATGACGCTGCTAATTAATTTTCGGGAATCGAATTGGAATATATGTATATTACAAAATTATAATTAAAATCCCATTGACCCTGAACAGGATAAATCGTATAAAACATGGACGAGCAAATGTATTATTACTTTGAAAAATTGTAAAATATATAAATATATATCATGCCACACACATTATATTGTGAATTAATTTTCAAAACGTTTTAAGAATATTCCAAATATATCAAATTACATGTATGTCGATACAAATATATGATTAGCATTATCACAGTGGTTGTCCGTGTCCATATGTGCCCTGCGACTGACGGGCGACCAATCCAGGGTGGATTTCGCCCGAAGTCGGCTGAGACAGGATAGAAAAATGCAAAGGAGCCTAAAATCATTCCACCCACTTTTATATATTAAGAACAACACAATTGGCAGTCCTGTGAATGCTTTATTTTATTCTTCGCATTAATATGAAAAAAAAAATGCTTTGGCCCCTGTGGTCGTCTTTGTAGGCCCAAAGAAAAATATCTTGATTGCTGTTAGATGTTTTTTCTTCCATTTCGTTTAGCTGTAGAAACATACAAAAATTCAATACATAAAAACAATTTGAATAATTTTTGTGCAGTTGGCTGACATCTTTGACAAATCGTCTTTTCGTTGAACTGGAACAAAATCTTGAACTGCTAGCTATGCTAAACGTGTAAGTTTCTCCTCATGAATCCTGTTTTCCGACTTTGGCCAAAGCCCTGTCGAATATAAAAGTATTGCCTTGGTGCCATCTTGTGGCACTTTGGTGCCAAGAAACTTTGTTGAAGCTTCATTTAGACGGCCCATTGCCCTGTCTAGTAGAAAAGTAGTGCTTTACTGCCATCTTGTGGCACCTATAGGCAATTATAAAACAACATGATGACTTGAACACTGTATATCAATTATTGTTAGCATTGGGAAAATATTGTACTGCGAGTTCCACTGCAATTTCTGTCGATTTAATTTCGGCTAGCTATTTTTAGCACCCAGTTGTTCGTTCCGATTTTTAACGTTACATAAAGCTACTACTGTATCTCTAAATCTAACGCACTTCGGAGACATTTAACATACTGTTACAAAATTAGCGTTATTATCTGGTATTGACTGTCCTTCTTTGTCCCGATTATCCCAACTTTCAGCGGCGTTCAAGCGCATGGACTCGAGGCGTGCTAATAACGAAGCGGGTCCATCCATCACTGGCGGCACGACGTGATGAATCATCCCTCTCCAAATCAGCTCACGAGCAGGTAAGGCATCGTTAGCGGTGTCCCGATGCATCATGGGACCGCACAGCCACTATTTAGAGGGGGTGGAAGATCGGAAGAAATTATTCTTAATAGTGTGCTAAGAGTGATGGATAGCCTTCAGCTGAACTTTGCGCTTATCAGTATTATTTTTCGTGGTTTGTTCAAATAACATACAGTGCAAGCATAACGTGCTTAAGTATATAAAAGTTTATATATGATGGGGACAGGAATGTACGTTTAGATTGAACCGCTAATGTTAGCTTGCTTTTACCCCAGAAAAAAAATGCATATACGGGCAAAAGATTGCTTTTTGACTTTTTTTCCTTATTTAAGTTGTTAAATTTAAATCTAGTGGTGTGTTTTGTGAACTAAAAACACCACATGAATATGACGGTGACACCCTTCGCTCATGCTAAGGAAGTTAGCTTCTCCTCCGTCCTTCCATAAAAGCTACGTTTTTGGAATATGCTGCCCTCCGGTGGATAGGAGGGTGAACTAGCCTATGCCATTTTACATTCACTTGCAGATCACAGTTCTGAGGAGCGGGGTTCAATCCCCGGTCCCGCCTGTGTGGAGTTTGCGTGTTCTCCCCGTGCCTGCGTGGGTTTTCTCCGGGCACTCCGCTTTCCTCCAACATCCCAAAAACATGCATGGCAGGTTAATTGACAACTCTAAATTGCCCGTAGGTGTGAATGTGAGTGCGAATGTTTGTTTGTTTGTATGTGCCCTGCGATTGGCTGGCAACCAGTTCAGGGTGTACCCCGCCTCCTGCCCGATGATAGCTGGGATAGGCTCCAGCACGCCCGCGACCCGAGTGACGAGAAGCGGCTCAGAAAATGGATGGATGGATGGATGGATGCATATTCGAGCTAGTTGAGTCTTGATTTGTCCACATCAACATGACTTATCAGACACAAATTATTCTACCAAATAAACATGTTTGACTTTAGAAGACATAATTTAAGACAAGTGTGACCGTTTTGAGCCTTCAAATGGATAATATTATCAATTATTTTCCCAAAACGGAGGGTCACACCACACAAATCCGATGACTGAGCGCAGCAATCTGTTTGGAAAAGTTTTCCGATTAGAGCGCCGTTTGTTGACCCCAAACAGCGAGCTCGTTAGCACTCTTTGACTCGCTCACAAAGCCGCCAAAGTGGCGGGTTGAACGCGGCCCCCCAACGCCGGCACTTCGGCAGCCGCGTTTGTGTGCTTGCAAAGGCGTGTGAGAATACATCATCCGGTGCCGTACAGGCCCCAGCGTGTAGTCTTTGTCCCACGCCGTGATGGAGATGAGAGCTGGCGCCTTCACTCTTTCACGAGTTCAGTACATGAGATAACTCATTTGCAGCTATTTATTTTTCATTGGAACGTTGTCCAAGACAACTTATATTTTTCGTTATGTTACGTATGGCCTTTTGTAAGTTTTAGGTCATGCTAAACCCATTTTGAGAGTTGAGCATTATTATGTATACATTTACAAAATACAAAGTTTTATTTATTTGATTTACTATTATTATTACTACTTATGTATCACTATCACCTTACGTATGACTTTTTTTGTATTTGAAAAATACAAAACTCAATGAGATAAAGTAACAATTTCATGACATTCGTGACTTCTTTGCACTTCGAATTGATTGCTAGGGACTTACTGTTTACGGTTATGGCGCCCCCTGTTGCTTTGGCATGCACTTGACAGCAGCGCCGGCAACATGTCGGGGCGAGCGGGGGCACGGCCCCCTGAAATCAAATCCGCGCATGCTTCCCCAACTCTGTCTCCTCCGCTTCATGCTGTGTGCTGTGATGGCTGTCTTTTTGATCAGCTGTCTGCAGTGGGACTGTAGAAATGGCCACAACGTCATTTATTGTTTAAGGAAACATGTTCATCTTTATCATTTAAGTGCTTTAAACATGTATTAATTTTGTACAATGTTGCATTTGAATTATGTTGTGTGACGAGTTTCATTTATGTGATTTACCCCGTGTGCCGGTCGTCAAGTTAGCGTCCGGAAGTGGTGTAATTTTGCGTTTCAAAATGGGAGCGAAAACCCGAAAATGCTATGTTGGTTCCTCGAATGTTCCTGACTTGACATCGTTTTGGTAGATTTGCTTTGTAAAGTCTACTTATTGAGCCGATGTTATGTGTGCTTGCATATTTGTATTTTTTGTCCTCTCTGACAAAACCACACCCCCACACGAAGAGAGAGGAATTGTATTCAAAGGGGGAAATAGTCACACAAATTTTGAATTTGCAAGTATTTTCACGATTGCCATATTAAGATGCAACGAATATTGGATTAATTGACAAATCAGTGACACGCGAGTAACAGCGCCCTATTAACCATAGCCATTACTTGCGATACCCGAGTGCGTTATCAGAGTGAAAGTACTTAAGTCATGAAAGATGTTGTGTAGCAATCGCTAAATTAATGTCATAATAAAAATAATAAAATAAAAATATGCTGTCACATGATGCCCTCTTAAAATTTCTGCCAGCCCCCTCAAGTATGCATGCCTAGAACTTGCCCTGCTTGACCTCCTGAATCCGTGTTTTTGTTTTTTTACGCCTTTTTTTTTTTGTAGACATACTCTTGGGCAAATTACTACAATCGGTGAAAACAAAGATGAAAAATATGTTTTGAGAAATATAGTGCAGCAGGCGAGCGTTGGCCGTGGCGTACGTACGATAAATGATCGATAGTCGCTCATCAAAATGCTGTCCCGCTTGCAAATCAATCAATGGCCCCCGAAAGGCCACCATGGCGACGTTCCGCATCAAAGCTCGACTTCCCGCGGCTAATCAATCGCCTTTCCCGCTGACGGACGCGGCTGCCATTGAGATGATGCCGTTCGTTATCCCGACAAACCACATTAGCGGAATCCGGTCGGCACCTATTATTCCTGACTATGGACGACGGGGTTCTCGCCCCGCGGCTGCCGCAGGTGTTTCGATCCGTTTCCCGTTTCCTGTGCCACAACACAATGTTGTCACAGTAGAAATAAATGACATAACCAAATAAAAAAATAAAAAAAGCGTCCACATGCCTGGCCAATGTGAGTCCGAGGTCACCTTTGATGCATTAGGATTAAATATGATGGCGCCTCTCAGATCAGGGATTAACCGCCATGTTGTCCTGAAGCTGCCAGGAAGCTAAAGGAGTCAACACACAAACAGAAAATATCAAGTATATACACCATCTGTTTATACTTTATATTTACTGTCGACTGTATCTGTTTTGTAGTGGATGCTTGGCGTTTCAAACACTTGATTGCGTTTCAAACACTTGATTGAATTTTGCAGCTGTACCGACTGATGACACCCCGCCCCACAGTGTACCTAATGACGTGGTCACCCACAGCCCTCTGAAGCCCACCTAATACATGGTCCAAAATGTCCGAAACATTAGGGACACCCCAGTTCTTGTCTTTACAATATGTACATACAGTTGTCTATCATAGGAGACAGATGAATGTCATGAGATGCCAGTTGATACCCCTGTAGGTGTACCTAATGAAGTGGTCACCGATTTACCCCATTTACACACCCCACGCATACCAATAGTATTCAAAATGGCCAAAATTTTAGGTGCAAACTCGTTCTTGTGTGTCGGTACTCCAAAGTGTGCCTGATAGCCAAAATATTAGATACCCGCTCAAGTGTCCCTAATGAAGTGGCCGAAATGACCAAAATATTAGGTACACCCCAGCTCTTGGCGGCCGACTGGTTAGAGCGTCAGCCTCACAGTTCTGAGGAGCGGGGTTCAATCCCCGGTCCCGCCTGTGTGGAGTTTGTATGTTCTCCCCGTGCCTGCGTGGGTTTTCTCCGAGCACTCCGCTTTCCTCCCTCATCCCAAAAACATGCATGTTAATTGAACACTCTAAATTGCCCGTAGGTGTGAATGTGAGTGTGAATGGTTGTTTGTTTGTATGTGCCCTGTGATTGGCTGGCAACCAGTTCAGGGTGTACCCCGCCTCCTGCCCGATGACAGCTGGGATAGGCTCCAGCACGCCCGCGACCCTAGTCAGGAGAAGCGCCTCAGAAAATGGATGGATGGACCCCATCTCTTGTCTCAGTAAAGCCCATGTGTGCCTAATGAAGTGACCGAAAGGGTCAAAATATTAGGTACACCCCAGCTCTTGTCTCAGTACAGCCCATGTGTGCCTAAGGAAGTGGCCGAAATGGTCAAAATATTAAGTACATCCCAGTTCTTGTCTCAGTATAGCCCATGTGTGCCTAATGAAGTGGTCAAAATGGCCATAATATTAGGTACACCCCAGCTCTTGTCTCAGTACAGCCCATGTGTGCCTAATGAAGTGGCCGAAATGGTCAAAATAAGAATCAGATTCAGAATCAGAATCACCTTTGTTTGCCAAGTATGTCCAAAAAAACACAAGGAATTTGTCTCCGGTAGTTGAAGCCGCTCTACTACGACAACAGACAGTCAATTGACAGAGAACACTTTTGAGACATAAAGACATTGACAAAAAAAAAAAAAAACAGTCACTGAGCAATAAAGGGTTGCTAGTTGTCTGGTAATGGCAGTACATTTTTTTTTTTTTTTTTTTTGACAATTGTGCAAAAGATGCAGAGTCCTCTAGCACTAAGAGCAGTTCGAAAGACTAATATTGCAATAGTCCGGTGCAATGACCATTTGTGCAAAGGGCGCCGAGACTTCAAGGAGTGTATGCAGTTTAAAGTGACGAGTAGTAGTAGTACAGCCCGAGTGTGCCTAATGAAGTGGCAGAAATGGTCAGAATATTAGGTACACCCCAGCTCTTGTCTCAGTCCAGCCCATGTGTGCCTAACGAAGTGGCCAAAGTGGCCAAAATATTAGGTACACCCCAGGTCTTTTCTCAGTTCAGCCCGAGTGTGCCTAATGAAGTGGCCGAAATGGTCAGAATATTAGGTACACCCCAGCTCTTGTCTCAGTGCAGCCGAAGGGTGCCTAATGAAGTGGCCAAAGTGGCCAAAATATTAGGTACACCCCAGGTCTTGTCTCAGTCCAGCCCATGTGTGCCTAATGAAGTGGCCGACATGGCCAAAATATTAGGTACACCCCAGCTGTTGTCTCAGTCCAGCCCGAGTGTGCCTAATGAAGTGGCCGAAATGGTAAAAATCAGAATCAGATTCAGAATCAGAATCACCTTTTTTTGCCAAGTATGTACAAAAAAACACACAAGGAATTTGTCTCCAGTAGTTGGAGCCGCTCTACTACGACAATAGACAATTGACAGAGAACACTTTTGAGACATAAAGACATTGACAAAAAAAAAAAAAACAGTCACTGAGCAATAAAGGGTTGCGAGTTGTCTGGTAATGCCAGTACATTATTTTTATTTATTTTTTTGACAATTGTGCAAAAGATGCAGTCCTCTAGCACTAAGAGCAGTTCGAAAGACTAATATTGCAATAGTCCGGTGCAATATTGTGCAAAGGGCGCCGAGACTTCAAGGAGTGTATGCAGTTGAAAGTGACGAGTAGTACTAGTGCAGCCCGTGTGTGCCTAATGAAGTGGCCGACATGGCCAAAATATTAGGTACACCCCAGCTCTTGTCTCAGTCCAGCCCATGTGTGCCTAATGAAGTGGCCAAAGTGGCCAAAATATTAGGTACACCCCAGGTCTTGTCTCAGTTCAGCCCGAGTGTGCCTAATGAAGTGGCCGAAATGGTCAGAATATTAGGTACACCCCAGCTCTTGTCTCAGTGCAGCCGAAGGGTGCCTAATGAAGTGGCCGAAATGGCCAAAATATTAGGTACACCCCAGCTCTTGTCTCAGTCCAGCCCATGTGTGCCTAATGAAGTGGCCGAAATGTTCAAAATATTAGGTACACCCCAGCTCTTGTCTCAGTGCAGCCGAAGGGTGCCTAATGAAGTGGCCGAAATGGCCAAAATATTAGGTACACCCCAGCTCTTGTCTCAGTCCAGCCCATGTGTGCCTAATGAAGTGGCCGAAATGTTCAAAATATTAGGTACACCCCAGCTCTTGTCTCAGTACAGCCCATGTGTGCCTAATGAAGTGGCCGAAATGGTCAAAATAAGAATCAGATTCAGAATCAGAATCACCTTTTTTTGCCAAGTATGTCCAAAAAAACACAAGGAATTTGTCTCCGGTAGTTGAAGCCGCTCTACTACAAAAAAACAGTCACTGAGCAATAAAGGGTTGCTAGTTGTCTGGTAATGGCAGTACATTTTTTTTTTTTTTTTTTTGACAATTGTGCAAAAGATGCAGAGTCCTCTAGCACTAAGAGCAGTTCGAAAGACTAATATTGCAATAGTCCGGTGCAATGACCATTTGTGCAAAGGGCGCCGAGACTTCAAGGAGTGTATGCAGTTTAAAGTGACGAGTAGTAGTAGTACAGCCCGAGTGTGCCTAATGAAGTGGCAGAAATGGTCAGAATATTAGGTACACCCCAACTCATGTCTCAGTCCAGCCCATGTGTGCCTAATGAAGTGGCCAAAGTGGCCAAAATATTAGGTACACCCCAGGTCTTGTCTCAGTACAGCCCGAGTGTGCCTAATGAAGTGGCCGAAATGGTCATAACATTAGGTACACCCCAGCTCTTGACTCAGTACAGCCCATGTGTCTAATGAAGTGGCCAAAGTGGCCAAAATATTAGGTACACCCCAGGTCTTGTCTCAGTGCAGCCGAAGTGTGCCTAACGAAGTGGCCGAAATGGCCAAAATATTAGGTACACCCCAGCTCTTGTCTCAATCCAGCCCATGTGTGCCTAATGAAGTGGCCGAAATGGCCATAATATTAGGTACACCCCAGCTCTTGTCTCAGTAAAGCCTAAGTGTGCCTAATGAAGTGGCCGAACTGGTCAAAATATTAGGTACACCCCAGCTCTTGTCTCAGTCCAGCCCGTGTGTGCCTAATGAAGTGGCCAAAATGGTCAAAATATTAGGTACACCCCAGCTCTTGTCTCAGAACAGCCCATGTGTGCCTAATGAAGTGGCCAAAATGGCCATAATATTAGGTACACCCCAGCTCTTGTCTCAGTACAGCCCATGTGTGCCTAATGAAGTGGCCGAAATGGTCAAAATAAGAATCAGATTCAGAATCACCTTTTTTTGCCAATTATGTCCAAAAAAACACAAGGAATTTGTCTCCGGTAGTTGAAGCCGCTCTACTACGACAACAGACAGAGAACACTTTTGAGACATAAAGACATTGACAAAAAAAAAAAAACAGTCACGGAGCAATAAAGGGTTGCTAGTTGTCTGGTAATGGCAGTACATTTTTTTTTTTTTTTTTTTTGACAATTGTGCAAAAGATGCAGAGTCCTCTAGCACTAAGAGCAGTTCGAAAGACTAATATTGCAATAGTCCGGTGCAATGACCATTTGTGCAAAGGGCGCCGAGACTTCAAGGAGTGTATGCAGTTTAAAGTGACGAGTAGTAGTAGTACAGCCCGAGTGTGCCTAATGAAGTGGCAGAAATGGTCAGAATATTAGGTACACCCCAGCTCTTGTCTCAGTCCAGCCCATGTGTGCCTAATGAAGTGGCCAAAGTGGCCAAAATATTAGGTACACCCCAGGTCTTGTCTCAGTACAGCCCGAGTGTGCCTAATGAAGTGGCCGAAATGGTCAGAATATTAGGTACACCCCAGCTCTTGTCTCAGTGCAGCCGAAGGGTGCCTAATGAAGTGGCCAAAGTGGCCAAAATATTAGGTACACCCCAGGTCTTGTCTCAGTCCAGCCCATGTGTGCCTAATGAAGTGGCCGACATGGCCAAAATATTAGGTACACCCCAGCTGTTGTCTCAGTCCAGCCCGAGTGGTCAAAATCAGAATCAGAATCAGAATCACCTTTTTTTGCCAAGTATGTACAAAAAAACACACAAGGAATTTGTCTCCGGTAGTTGGAGCCGCTCTACTACGACAATAGACAATTGACAGAGAACACTTTTGAGACATAAAGACATTGACAAAAAAAAAAAAAACAGTCACTGAGCAATAAAGGGTTGCTAGTTGTCTGGTAATGCCAGTACATTATTTTTATTTATTTTTTTGACAATTGTGCAGTCCTCTAGCACTAAGAGCAGTTCGAAAGACTAATATTGCAATAGTCCGGTGCAATATTGTGCAAAGGGCGCCGAGACTTCAAGGAGTGTATGCAGTTGAAAGTGACGAGTAGTAGTAGTGCAGCCCGTGTGTGCCTAATGAAGTGGCCGACATGGCCAAAATATTAGGTACACCCCAGCTCTTGTCTCAGTCCAGCCCATGTGTGCCTAATGAAGTGGCCAAAGTGGCCAAAATATTAGGTACACCTCAGGTCTTGTCTCAGTTCAGCCCGAGTGTGCCTAATGAAGTGGCCGAAATGGTCAGAATATTAGGTACACCCCAGCTCTTGTCTCAGTGCAGCCGAAGGGTGCCTAATGAAGTGGCCGAAATGGCCAAAATATTAGGTACACCCCAGCTCTTGTCTCAGTGCAGCCGAAGGGTGCCTAATGAAGTGGCCGAAATGGCCAAAATATTAGGTACACCCCAGCTCTTGTCTCAGTCCAGCCCATGTGTGCCTAATGAAGTGGCCGGAATGGCCACAATATTAGGTACACCCCAGCTCTTGTCTCAGTAAAGCCTAAGTGTGCCTAATGAAGTGCCCGAACTGGTCAAAATATTAGGTACACCCCAGCTCTTGTCTCAGTGCAGCCGAAGTGTGCCTAATGAAGTGGCCGAAATGGTCAAAATATTAGGTACACCCCAGGTCTTGTCTCAGTACAGCCCGAGTGTGCCTAATGAAGTGGCCGAAATGGTCATAACATTAGGTACACCCCAGCTCTTGACTCAGTACAGCCCATGTGCCTAATGAAGTGGCCAAAGTAGCCAAAATATTAAGTACACCCCAGCTCTTGTCTCAGTCCAGCCCATGTGTGCCTAATGAGGTGGCCAAAGTGGCCAAAATATTAGGTACACCCCAGGTCTTGTCTCAGTGCAGCCGAAGGGTGCCTAATGAAGTGGCCGAAATGGTCAGAATATTAGGTACACCCCAGCTCTTGTCTCAGTGCAGCCGAAGGGTGCCTAATGAAGTGGCCAAAGTGGCCAAAATATTAGGTACACCCCAGGTCTTGTCTCAGTCCAGCCCATGTGTGCCTAATGAAGTGGCCGAAATGGCCAAAATATTAGGTACACCCCAGCTCTTGTCTCAGTGCAGCAGAAGTGTGCCTAATGAAGTGGCCGACATGGCCAAAATATTAGGTACACCCCAGCTGTTGTCTCAGTCCAGCCCGAGTGTGCCTAATGAAGTGGCCGAAATGGTCAAAATCAGAATCAGATTCAGAATCAGAATCACCTTTTTTTGCCAAGTATGTACAAAAAAACACACAAGGAATTTGTCTCCGGTAGTTGGAGCCGCTCTACTACGACAATAGACAATTGACAGAGAACACTTTTGAGACATAAAGACATTGACAAAAAAAAAAAAAACAGTCACTGAGCAATAAAGGGTTGCTAGTTGTCTGGTAATGCCAGTACATTATTATTCTTTTTTTTTTTTGACAATTGTGCAAAAGATGCAGAGTCCTCTAGCACTAAGAGCAGTTCGAAAGACTAATATTGCAATAGTCCGGTGCAATATTGTGCAAAGGGCGCCGAGACTTCAAGGAGTGTATGCAGTTGAAAGTGACGAGTAGTAGTATTGCAGCCCGTGTGTGCCTAATGAAGTGGCCGACATGGCCAAAATATTAGGTACACCCCAGCTCTTGTCTCAATCCAGCCCATGTGTGCCTAATGAAGTGGCCAACATGGCCATAATATTAGGTACACCCCAGCTCTTGTCTCAGTACAGCCCGTGTGTGCCTAATGAAGTGGCCGAAATGGTCAGAATATTAGGTACACCCCAGCTCTTGTCTCAGTCCAGCCCGTGTGTGCCTAATGAAGTGGCCAAAGTGGCCAAAATATTAGGTACACCCCAGCTCTTGTCTCAGTGCAGCCGAAGGGTGCCTAATGAAGTGGCCGAAATGGCCAAAATATTAGGTACACCCCAGCTCTTGACTCAGTACAGCCCATGTGTCTAATGAAGTGGCCAAAGTGGCCAAAATATTAGGTACACCCCAGGTCTTGTCTCAGTGCAGCCGAAGGGTGCCTAATGAAGTGGCCGAAATGGCCAAAATATTAGGTACACCCCAGCTCTTGTCTCAGTACAGCCCGTGTGTGCCTAATGAAGTGGCCAAAGTGGCCAAAATATTAGGTACACCCCAGCTCTTGTCTCAGTCCAGCCCATGTGTGCCTAATGAAGTGGCCGAAATGTTCAAAATATTAGGTACACCCCAGCTCTTGTCTCAGTGCAGCCGAAGGGTGCCTAATGAAGTGGCCGAAATGTTCAAAATATTAGGTACACCCCAGCTCTTGTCTCAGTCCAGCCCATGTGTGCCTAATGAAGTGGCCGAAATGGCCACAATATTAGGTACACCCCAGCTCTTGTCTCAGTAAAGCCTAAGTGTGCCTAATGAAGTGGCCGAAATGGCCAAAATATTAGGTACACCCCAGCTCTTGTCTCAGTGCAGCCGAAGGGTGCCTAATGAAGTGGCCGAACTGGTCAAAATATTAGGTACACCCCAGCTATTGTCTCAGTCCAGCCCGAGTGTGCCTAATGAAGTGGCCGAAATGGTCAAAATCAGAATCAGATTCAGAATCAGAATCACCTTTTTTTGCCAAGTATGTACAAAAAAACACACAAGGAATTTGTCTCCGGTAGTTGGAGCCGCTCTACTACGACAATAGACAATTGACAGAGAACACTTTTGAGACATAAAGACATTGACAAAAAAAAAAAAAACAGTCACTGAGCAATAAAGGGTTGCTAGTTGTCTGGTAATGCCAGTACATTATTATTATTTTTTTTTTTTGACAATTGTGCAAAAGATGCAGTCCTCTAGCACTAAGAGCAGTTCGAAAGACTAATATTGCAATAGTCCGGTGCAATATTGTGCAAAGGGCGCCGAGACTTCAAGGAGTGTATGCAGTTGAAAGTGACGAGTAGTAGTAGTGCAGCCCGTGTGTGCCTAATGAAGTGGCCGACATGGCCAAAATATTAGGTACACCCCAGCTCTTGTCTCAGTCCAGCCCATGTGTGCCTAATGAAGTGTCCAACATGGCCATAATATTAGGTACACCCCAGCTCTTGTCTCAGTACAGCCCATGTGTGCCTAAGGAAGTGGCCGAAATGGTCAAAATATTAGGTACACCCCAGGTCTTGTCTCAGTACAGCCCGAGTGTGCCTAATGAAGTGGCCGAAATGGTCATAACATTAGGTACACCCCAGCTCTTGACTCAGTACAGCCCATGTGTCTAATGAAGTGGCCAAAGTGGCCAAAATATTAGGTACACCCCAGGTCTTGTCTCAGTGCAGCCGAAGTGTGCCTAACGAAGTGGCCGAAATGGCCAAAATATTAGGTACACCCCAGCTCTTGTCTCTATCCAGCCCATGTGTGCCTAATGAAGTGGCCGAAATGGCCATAATATTAGGTACACCCCAGCTCTTGTCTCAGTAAAGCCTAAGTGTGCCTAATGAAGTGGCCGAACTGGTCAAAATATTAGGTACACCCCAGCTCTTGTCTCAGTCCAGCCCGTGTGTGCCTAATGAAGTGGCCAAAGTGGCCAAAATATTAGGTACACCCCAGCTCTTGTCTCAGTCCAGCCCATGTGTGCCTAATGAAGTGGCCAAAGTGGCCAAAATATTAGGTACACCCCAGCTCTTGTCTCAGTCCAGCCCATGTGTGCCTAATGAAGTGGCCGAAATGGTCAGAATATTAGGTACACCCCAGCTCTTGTCTCAGTGCAGCCGAAGGGTGCCTAATGAAGTGGCCGAAATGGCCAAAATATTAGGTACACCCCAGCTGTTGTCTCAGTCCAGCCCGAGTGTGCCTAATGAAGTGGCCGAAATGGTCAAAATCAGAATCAGATTCAGAATCAGAATCACCTTTTTTTGCCAAGTATGTACAAAAAAACACACAAGGAATTTGTCTCCGGTAGTTGGAGCCGCTCTACTACGACAATAGACAATTGACAGAGAACACTTTTGAGACATAAAGACATTGACAAAAAAAAAAAAAACAGTCACTGAGCAATAAAGGGTTGCTAGTTGTCTGGTAATGCCAGTACATTATTATTATTTTTTTTTTTTGACAATTGTGCAAAAGATGCAGTCCTCTAGCACTAAGAGCAGTTCGAAAGACTAATATTGCAATAGTCCGGTGCAATATTGTGCAAAGGGCGCCGAGACTTCAAGGAGTGTATGCAGTTGAAAGTGACGAGTAGTAGTAGTGCAGCCCGTGTGTGCCTAATGAAGTGGCCGACATGGCCAAAATATTAGGTACACCCCAGCTCTTGTCTCAGTCCAGCCCATGTGTGCCTAATGAAGTGTCCAACATGGCCATAATATTAGGTACACCCCAGCTCTTGTCTCAGTACAGCCCATGTGTGCCTAAGGAAGTGGCCGAAATGGTCAAAATATTAGGTACACCCCAGGTCTTGTCTCAGTACAGCCCGAGTGTGCCTAATGAAGTGGCCGAAATGGTCATAACATTAGGTACACCCCAGCTCTTGACTCAGTACAGCCCATGTGTCTAATGAAGTGGCCAAAGTGGCCAAAATATTAGGTACACCCCAGGTCTTGTCTCAGTGCAGCCGAAGTGTGCCTAACGAAGTGGCCGAAATGGCCAAAATATTAGGTACACCCCAGCTCTTGTCTCTATCCAGCCCATGTGTGCCTAATGAAGTGGCCGAAATGGCCATAATATTAGGTACACCCCAGCTCTTGTCTCAGTAAAGCCTAAGTGTGCCTAATGAAGTGGCCGAACTGGTCAAAATATTAGGTACACCCCAGCTCTTGTCTCAGTCCAGCCCGTGTGTGCCTAATGAAGTGGCCAAAGTGGCCAAAATATTAGGTACACCCCAGCTCTTGTCTCAGTCCAGCCCATGTGTGCCTAATGAAGTGGCCAAAGTGGCCAAAATATTAGGTACACCCCAGCTCTTGTCTCAGTCCAGCCCATGTGTGCCTAATGAAGTGGCCGAAATGGTCAGAATATTAGGTACACCCCAGCTCTTGTCTCAGTGCAGCCGAAGGGTGCCTAATGAAGTGGCCGAAATGGCCAAAATATTAGGTACACCCCAGCTCTTGACTCAGTACAGCCCATGTGTCTAATGAAGTGGCCAAAGTGGCCAAAATATTAGGTACACCCCAGGTCTTGTCTCAGTGCAGCCGAAGGGTGCCTAATGAAGTGGCCGAAATGGCCAAAATATTAGGTACACCCCAGCTCTTGTCTCAGTACAGCCCATGTGTGCCTAAGGAAGTGGCCGAAATGGTCAAAATATTAGGTACACCCCAGGTCTTGTCTCAGTACAGCCCGAGTGTGCCTAATGAAGTGGCCGAAATGGTCATAACATTAGGTACACCCCAGCTCTTGACTCAGTACAGCCCATGTGTCTAATGAAGTGGCCAAAGTGGCCAAAATATTAGGTACACCCCAGGTCTTGTCTCAGTGCAGCCGAAGTGTGCCTAACGAAGTGGCCGAAATGGCCAAAATATTAGGTACACCCCAGCTCTTGTCTCAATCCAGCCCATGTGTGCCTAATGAAGTGGCCGAAATGGCCATAATATTAGGTACACCCCAGCTCTTGTCTCAGTAAAGCCTAAGTGTGCCTAATGAAGTGGCCGAACTGGTCAAAATATTAGGTACACCCCAGCTCTTGTCTCAGTCCAGCCCGTGTGTGCCTAATGAAGTGGCCAAAGTGGCCAAAATATTAGGTACACCCCAGCTCTTGTCTCAGTCCAGCCCATGTGTGCCTAATGAAGTGGCCAAAGTGGCCAAAATATTAGGTACACCCCAGCTCTTGTCTCAGTCCAGCCCATGTGTGCCTAATGAAGTGGCCGAAATGGTCAGAATATTAGGTACACCCCAGCTCTTGTCTCAGTGCAGCCGAAGGGTGCCTAATGAAGTGGCCGAAATATTAGGTACACCCCAGCTCTTGACTCAGTACAGCCCATGTGTCTAATGAAGTGGCCAAAGTGGCCAAAATATTAGGTACACCCCAGCTCTTGTCTCAGTGCAGCCGAAGGGTGCCTAATGAAGTGGCCGAACTGGTCAAAATATTAGGTACACCCCAGCTATTGTCTCAGTCCAGCCCGAGTGTGCCTAATGAAGTGGCCGAAATGGTCAAAATCAGAATCAGATTCAGAATCAGAATCACCTTTTTTTGCCAAGTATGTACAAAAAAACACAAGGAATTTGTCTCCGGTAGTTGGGAGCCGCTCTACTACGACAATAGACAATTGACAGAGAACACTTTTGAGACATAAAGACATTGACAAAAAAAAAAAAAACAGTCACTGAGCAATAAAGGGTTGCTAGTTGTCTGGTAATGCCAGTACATTATTATTATTATTTTGTTTTTGACAATTGTGCAAAAGATGCAGTCCTCTAGCACTAAGAGCAGTTCGAAAGACTAATATTGCAATAGTCCGGTGCAATATTGTGCAAAGGGCGCCGAGACTTCAAGGAGTGTATGCAGTTGAAAGTGACGAGTAGTAGTAGTGCAGCCCGTGTGTGCCTAATGAAGTGGCCGACATGGCCAAAATATTAGGTACACCCCAGCTCTTGTCTCAGTCCAGCCCATGTGTGCCTAATGAAGTGTCCAACATGGCCATAATATTAGGTACACCCCAGCTCTTGTCTCAGTACAGCCCATGTGTGCCTAAGGAAGTGGCCGAAATGGTCAAAATATTAGGTACACCCCAGGTCTTGTCTCAGTACAGCCCGAGTGTGCCTAATGAAGTGGCCGAAATGGTCATAACATTAGGTACACCCCAGCTCTTGACTCAGTACAGCCCATGTGTCTAATGAAGTGGCCAAAGTGGCCAAAATATTAGGTACACCCCAGGTCTTGTCTCAGTGCAGCCGAAGTGTGCCTAACGAAGTGGCCGAAATGGCCAAAATATTAGGTACACCCCAGCTCTTGTCTCAATCCAGCCCATGTGTGCCTAATGAAGTGGCCGAAATGGCCATAATATTAGGTACACCCCAGCTCTTGTCTCAGTAAAGCCTAAGTGTGCCTAATGAAGTGGCCGAACTGGTCAAAATATTAGGTACACCCCAGCTCTTGTCTCAGTCCAGCCCGTGTGTGCCTAATGAAGTGGCCAAAGTGGCCAAAATATTAGGTACACCCCAGCTCTTGTCTCAGTCCAGCCCATGTGTGCCTAATGAAGTGGCCGAAATGGTCAGAATATTAGGTACACCCCAGCTCTTGTCTCAGTGCAGCCGAAGGGTGCCTAATGAAGTGGCCGAAATGGCCAAAATATTAGGTACACCCCAGCTCTTGACTCAGTACAGCCCATGTGTCTAATGAAGTGGCCGAAATGGCCAAAATATTAGGTACACCCCAGCTCTTGTCTCAGTCCAGCCCATGTGTGCCTAATGAAGTGGCCGAAATGGCCACAATATTAGGTACACCCCAGCTCTTGTCTCAGTAAAGCCTAAGTGTGCCTAATGAAGTGGCCGAACTGGTCAAAATATTAGGTACACCCCAGCTCTTGTCTCAGTGCAGCCGAAGGGTGCCTAATGAAGTGGCCAAAGTGGCCAAAATATTAGGCACACCCCAGCTCTTGTCTCAGTCCAGCCCATGTGTGCCTAATGAAGTGGCCAAAGTGGCCAAAATATTAGGTACACCCCAGCTCTTGTCTCAGTCCAGCCCATGTGTGCCTAATGAAGTGGCCGAAATGGCCACAATATTAGGTACACCCCAGCTCTTGTCTCAGTCCAGCCCATGTGTGCCTAATGAAGTGGCCGAAATGTTCAAAATATTAGGTACACCCCAGCTCTTGTCTCAGTCCAACCCATGTGTGCCTAATGAAGTGGCCGAAATGGCCTCAATATTAGGTACACCCCAGCTCTTGTCTCAGTCCAGCCCATGTGTGCCTAATGAAGTGGCCGAAATGGCCACAATATTAGGTACACCCCAGCTCTTGTCTCAGTCCAACCCATGTGTGCCTAATGAAGTGGCCGAAATGGCCTCAATGTTAGGTACACCCCAGCTCTTGTCTCAGTCCAGCCCATGTGTGCCTAATGAAGTGGGCGAAATGGCCACAATATTAGGTACACCCCAGCTCTTGTCTCAGTAAAGCCTAAGTGTGCCTAATGAAGTGGCCGAACTGGTCAAAATATTAGGTACACCCCAGCTCTTGTCTCAGTGCAGCCGAAGGGTGCCTAATGAAGTGGCCAAAGTGGCCAAAATATTAGGTACACCCCAGCTCTTGTCTCAGTCCAGCCCATGTGTGCCTAATGAAGTGGCCAAAGTGGCCAAAATATTAGGTACACCCCAGCTCTTGTCTCAGTCCAGCCCATGTGTGCCTAATGAAGTGGCCGAAATGGCCACAATATTAGGTACACCCCAGCTCTTGTCTCAGTCCAGCCCATGTGTGCCTAATGAAGTGGCCGAAATGTTCAAAATATTAGGTACACCCCAGCTCTTGTCTCAGTCCAACCCATGTGTGCCTAATGAAGTGGCCGAAATGGCCTCAATATTAGGTACACCCCAGCTCTTGTCTCAGTAAAGCCTAAGTGTGCCTAATGAAGTGGCCGAACTGGTCAAAATATTAGGTACACCCCAGCTGTTGTCTCAGTACGGCCCATGTGTGCCTAATGGATTGGCCAAAATGGCCATAATATTAGGTATACCCCAGCTCAGTACAGACCAAGTGTGCCAAATGTAGTAGCCAAAATGGCCAAAATATTAGGTACCAGAGGAGGCACCCAGTCATTGCTTTACAAGTCTTTGCCATCAAGTCTGGAGTAAAGTCCCAAGTCGAGACAGGCAAGCAGTGGTGGAATTTGGCATGTGCAAAGTGTGCGACTGCACATGCCGGCATTCTGGGTGGGGTGGTCGGTATGCGGCACTTTGGGGGTTACAAGTTGACACAAATACTTAAAAAGTAAAATAGTGTTAAAGGTTTGGAGCCTGTGAGGGAAAATTTTGACAATTGTTTTGCAAAGTAAAAGTTTGCAAATGTCTTATTTTGATTCAACAAAAAGATCAGTCTGCTGCTATGAATAAATATAATTATTCATATTTAGTATTTTTACTTTTTTCTCCTTCCGTTTTCCCCTTGAATGGAGGTTTTGTTGTGTGTGTATGCTTTTCTCAGAGGGGACAAAACAATGCAAATCGGCAAGCACGCATAACATAGGCTCAACAAAGTCGACTTTACAAAGCAAATCTATCAAAACGATGTGAAGCGAGCAACATTTAAGTAAAGAACACAGCATTTCCTTTTTCACGCTCTTATTTTGAAACTCACAAGTAGTGCCCTTTACGCTTGCATACTTGACAGTGTTTCCAAAGGACCACAATTGTCAACCAATCAGGAGTCGTACTGCAAAGCAAAATCTGATTGGCTGTTGACGCAGGTACGACAACGACCCGGAAACCTTGAAGCAGCTCATTGAACTTGCGGGATTGACCAAAACAAAAACTTTCGTGGTTCAATATGTTAACACAGACTTTGCCATTGTTATCGTAATATTTCATTTCGTTTGGCTTAAGGTTATTGTGCCTCGAGGCACCAGCAGTTGTTGTTTTTTTTACGTTTGTTGTTTGCTGGTTTACGTGTACCGAGCCAGAAGTCCCGCAGGTTGCAGACGGATACAATTGTGGTAAGTACAGATCTTTGCAACTCTTTTAGTTATGAGTTAACAAGCGTAAAGGGCAGTGCAGTGTGGGCAGTACGAGCGTGTGGAGAAAAACATCACTTTGACACTAAATATAATTGTCAGTTCGTATTAAAAAACAACAACAACCACGTTTTGTGCACACAAAGTATGTTCTTGTGTGCACAAAGCATGCGCAATATTTCCATTTACGGTGACAAAAGTGTGGCACAAATCTAACGCAGTGCAAAATCTATCCGTCCTCTAAGTCGGCTCTTGCCCCGTTCACAAGCATCGAGATGAGGCGTCGCATGTCTGCAGTGGCACATTTGGCATGTTTAGCAAAGCAGTGTAAATGGAAAAACAAACCCTGAATGGAATCGGAGAGCTTCTGATGGCAATCGGGCCTTCCAGAAATGGATGAAAAATCTGATTTCAATTGGATGTCTGCCAATGTGATCACAGCGTAAACAAATACACACGTTCGTAAAGAAGCACATTAAAAAGAGACTTATTGTTAATCTAAAGCAGGGGTATCAAACTCTTTTTTTGTTTTTGTTTCGGGGCGCATTGTAGTTATGCTTTCCCTCAGAGGGACGTTAGAACAGTGAAACCATATACATGTTTAATCATCACCAATACATATTATTACCATTACACAACAAATTGAGGGATAACTCGTTTTGAAGTCAGAAGACAAGGATAATAGTTTGTGCAAGTATTGTTTACGTTTCTGTCGAAGAAGGCTTTGGTAACAGAAGAATGCAATATCTCAACGTTCTCGTTTATTATTATGACAATTTGGAATTTGGGTACAGAGTTGAGCAAAATAAACGGAAGTTGACGGGCATGATTTGCTCTCGCGGGCCACATAAAATGATGTGACCGGGCCGCGTCTGGCCCACGGGCCATGAGTTTGACAGTGCCAGTTAAATGTGCTACTTTTGACGTGTGATCGCTGTTAATCAAGCTAAATAATGCAGGGTAATATGAATCTCCCCTTGAGGGATTAGAATCAATACAGTAAATATATAAATACATTATTGACTGATGTTTACGCGTGTTGATTAACTTACGTGAAGTTTGGGCGTCTGCGCATGCGCATTGTACCAATGCATTTTGTGAATGAAAAATAACACGAAGCTAATCATTGACTTTGTCAACGACAATAGATCGTTAAAACTCTGCCATATTGTATCAAATTGTTACGTTCTCGCTTATGATCCCAGAGGCCTCACAGTTGTTTGTTGTTTACTGCGATTTCCGCCATTTCCGTCCGCTCCCAGTCATGTTTTGAGCTTTCTCGGCCACCGTACCGATAGTCACCGGGCCAACGTGTTCCCGTAAATATCGGTGACGGTTTTTGAAACATTTATTTTAAAAAGTTTAATATGCGGATGTATCGTTAGATGTATATTGACGACATTTGGGCGCTCCGAGTTCGTTATTTGCTTCGTCGACATTGTTTTAAAAAATAGTTGGGAGTCGCGACCCAGAAGTGAAACGTCAACCGGAAGGAGAAACGGTGACACCGTTTGACTTTGCCGGCGCGTGTTGACAATGTTGTTTTGTTTGCAAAAGTTACGGCAACGCTTAAGAAAGTTTGTTTCATTGTTTACATGAGCGGAGGCGGCCATGAAGAGAATGTTGACTGCACAGGCCGGCTGAACGGAGGCGAAAGTGACACAAGTGGGGAGATGCTGTGCACAGGTAAGACATGCTCAACCTTTCCACTGCAATATCTAGCCTAAATATGGATTTATATTAGGGAAAACAACAACATCGTCTTCTACGTAGCATGTTCCTTCGGTGACAACATTTAGATTAATACAGGCTTACCTGCACGGTCTGATGTGGCACAATATTAAAGATTTTCTCATTTTAAATGATCTGTCATGATAAATATGATAAATATAATAATTAACACATTTGAGTATTTTAATTGTGACCAGTATTGTCTGTGATTGGCTTTCAAACAGTCCTCTTCTTCAAAAAGGAGAAAATGAATGTTATTTGTCACTTCTAATAACATATTTCAATTTTGCATTTGTTTAAAGCAACAGACTGAGAGATGTCTCTAATATTTTTTCACCAAATTTTGTGGCGATGTATGTTTGTTTGTTCCATTCAATCATTATGGCCATGAAAGATGTCAATAAGTTGAACAATAATTATTATCGTGCACAATTTTATAAATTAATGTACAGTTTAATTTACAATCTAATTAGTCATGTTTTAATTGACTTTATATTGATTTAAGTTTTTGTGTGTGTAAAGTGACACGTGCAAAAAAACATAACTCACTGCTTTTGTTTGTTGTATGACAGGAACGAGGAGGTTTTGGGTGCCGGTGCAGCCGACAGACGGGACTCGCAGCTCCATCCTGCTCCACAGTGATAGCAAATTGCTTTTGCACAGGTGTGTGTGTGTACGATTTTAAGGCAGCCATGTGGTGTGTTTCAGGAGATGTGTGATGTCACTTCGGCATTCCTTGGTCTGCTTCATAGACTGCACAACACTGACACAGACGCACAAAAAAACAATGCTTCTGAACAAAAAGCTTACAAACATATGTCCAGAAGCGTTGAATGTGTGCCCATACCAGTGTTTTGCAGTTGATGAAATTTGCCAAAACCTGTTTCATGTACTGCAAGAGTCAAGAAATTCTTGCAGTATATGAAACAGTACATAGGTAGTCAACTCCCTTCATTTCGCCTCCATGTGAGCCAGTACCTAAGTTTCTCGAAACTTAGGTTTTGGCCCACAGGGAGTCAAAAGAGGGACATCACACATCTTCAAGTGCCCAACATGGTGTCATCAGCCTCAAACTGCTTCCATGTCTAAATAAACTTGTCATCCAGTGCTTGTGTCTAACTTTTATTGAATATTTGTTCAAATTGTAAAACAAACAAACATTTTTGGTGCAATAAATTGCTTATTTGTAGAAGTCTTTGGTGTTTTATTGCTAAATTTAAAATAGCAGTAACCCAACTCTGCTCACCACACATATGTACCTGAAACCGACCAATCACCAAGCTTTATGCAAATTAATTTGCATAGCCACGCCCACTTCCCCACAACAACCAATCACAGCGCAGTATAATCCTAGATTTTTCGACTTTTGGCTTAACCAGCCAATCAGGTTGCTCTATTTTAACTCATTTGCATATCCCCTCTCCACCAATCACAGCATAGGCCCCGCCCCTTCCCCAAAAATTTTTTTTTGAAAAAAAAAAAAAAAAATCCAGAAAAAATTTTGAAAAAAAAATTTTGGGGGAAAAATTTTGGAAAAAAAAAAAAAAAATTAAAAAATTTTTTTGGGGGAAAATAAAATTTGAATTTTTGTTTTTTTTTTATTTTTGTTTTTTTTAAATGTTTGAAAATATTTATTTTTTTTGTGTGATGTGTTTGAAGAATAAACAGGAAGAGTTCAAGGCAATGTTTTTTTTAAACAGTTTTTATTTGTTTTGCAGAGATGTTAAGTCAGACATTACATCAACAAGTAAACTGGGGGGAAAAAAACCGCTCACAAGTTTGATGACATCAATGGTCTCCTCGTCGCCGCATGGTGAAGTTGTTGGCTGGTGGCAGAAGTGTGTGGACCAGTGTGTGGGGATCTAAGACAAAAATCAAGTCAACTTCTTGTGCAGCAAATGTTTTTGACAGATGAAACTCACCAGTGAGGAGGAGGATGTGAGACTTGTTTTCTGGGACTCTAAGTGCTCACACGGCTGCGATGCCAGGAAGCTGACCATGGTCGACAGCACCTTCAAGAAAAGCAAAAAAACCCACATTGATTCAAAGAGTAAATCATTAGGACAGGATGTGGACATCAACAACATTCAAGGAGCATACTCTTGAAAGTCTCCTGGTGAAACTCGTCTCTGTCCAGCTCAGTCTTAACGCCAGCCAGATCAAAACGCAGCCAGTGGAAGTCATCACCCAGTGGGAAGAGGATGCAGACCTGAAGACAAGACATCTGTGAGTCAAACATTTTTTTTTTTTTTTTTATTTTGGTAAGAAAAATTGAGCTGAAACTCACCAGTGATCAAGAGGACATGCGAGGTGTTGGCGTGTTAACACTGCTGCATACACAGGAAGCTGACCATGTTCTTCACCACCTTGCGAAAAACACATTTGATCAAATCGTCACAATTGCAAAGTGCATACTGCCTAAAGTGTGTATGGACCCAGTGCAAATGTGGTCAAACTGCTCTCCCACTTCTTCCCAGGCTGTTCCGAAGTTTGGCTTCAGCACCTTCTGGATGTGGTTGTCCACCTGAGGATGAGGCAACAACATGCAGCGTAAGAAAAGAGCTTGATCAAGAACAGTTTTGAGCAAAACAAATTTTTTGTAATTACCATTTATTGGTCTTAAAGATTACATTAATTAGCAGACATTACATTTAGACCCCCCCCCCCCAAAAAAAAAAAAAGCCAGGAAGACAACAACCAGCTCAGTGTTGTGGAATGGACCTTCAACGCCAGCGTGGACCAGCCTGTCGTCACCTCCCTGAAACACAAAAAAAGACATCCGTGAGTCAAACATTAACCGAAGATGTTTTTTTGGTAGCAAATTATGTTTGAGATGAAACAGACCAATGAAGAGGACATGAGGCGTTGTTTGTCTGGGACTTTGTGCGTTCACACTGCTGCATGTTCTTCAGCACCTTCAAAAGAAGAACACATTTGATCAAATAAGAAAAAGTCCCAATTGCAAAGTGCATACTGTCTAAAGTGTGGATGGACCCAGTGCAGATGTCAAACTGCTCTCCACTTCCCAGGCTGCCCCGCAATGTGGCTTCAGCACCTTCTGGATGTGGTTCACCACCTGAGGAAGAGGCAACAATATCTGTGAGTCAAAAATTAACCGAACATGTTTTTTGGTAGCAAATTATGTTTGAGATGAAACAGACCAGCAATGAAGAGGACATGAGGCGTTGTTTGTCTGGGACTTTGTGCGTTCACACTGCTGCATGTTCTTCAGCACCTTCAAAAGAAGAACACATTTGATCAAATAAGAAAAAGTCACACTTGCAAAGTGCATACTGTCTAAAGTGTGGATGGACCCAGTGCAGATGTCAAACTGCTCTCCACTTCCCAGGCTGCCCCGAAATGTGGCTTCAGCACCTTTCTGGATGTGGTTCTCCACCTGAGGAAGAGTCAACGACATCTGTGAGTCAAACATTAACCGAAGATGTTTGTTTGGTAGCAAATTATGTTTGAGATGAAACGGACCAATGAAGAGGACATGAGGCGTTGTTTGTCTGGGACTTTGCACGTTCACACTGCTGCATGCGCAGGAAGCTGACCATGTTCTTCAGTACCTTCAAAAGAAGAACACGCAGATGTCAAACTGCCCCGAAATGTGGCTTCAGCATCTTCTGGTTTTCCACCTGAGGAAGAGGCAACACGACGACAACATCTGTGAGTCAAACATTAACCGAAGATGTTTTTTTAGTAGCAAATTATGTTTGAGATGAAACAGACCAGCAATGAAGAGGACGTGAGGCGTTGTTTGTCTGGGACTTTGTGCGTTCACACTGCTGCATGTTCTTCAGCACCTTCAAAAGAAGAACACATTTGATCAAATAAGAAAAAGTCACACTTGCAAAGTGCATACTGTCTAAAGTGTGGATGGACCCAGTGCAGATGTCAAACTGCTCTCCACTTCCCAGGCTGCCCCGAAATGTGGCTTCAGCACCTTTCTGGATGTGGTTCTCCACCTGAGGAAGAGTCAACGACATCTGTGAGTCAAACATTAACCGAAGAGGTTTGTTTGGTAGCAAATTATGTTTGAGATGAAACGGACCAATGAAGAGGACATGAGGCGTTGTTTGTCTGGGACTTTGCGCGTTCACACTGCTGCATGCGCAGGAAGCTGACTTGTTCAGTACCTTCAAAAGAAGAACACATTTGATCAAATAAAAAGTCACAATTGCATAGTGCATACAGTCGAAAGTGTGGATGGACCCAGTGCAGATGTTAAACTGCTCTCCCACTTCTTCCCAGGCTGCTCTGAAGTTTGGCTTCAGCACCTTCTGGATGTGGTTCTCCACCTGAGGAAGAAAGGAAACAACATGCAGTGTAAGCAAAGAGTGTGTAATCAAGAATAGTTTTGAACTACCCTAAAGTTTGGTTTTAATTACCATTTTTGTCTTCTAGATTACATTTGGACCCCCCCCAAAAAATGAAAAAAAGCCAGGATTACACTGACAACCATCTCCTCTTGGCTGTGAACCTTTATTGCGTTGCGATCTCTCTGGAAAAGAAGACATCTGTGAGTCTAACATGAACCAACATTTTTTTGTAGCAACTGTTTAAAGTGTGTATGGACCCAGTGCAAATGTGGTCAAACTGCTCTCCCACTTCTTCCCAGGCTGCTCCGAAGTTTGGCTTCAGCACCTTCTGGATGTGGTTGTCCACCTGAGGATGAGGCAACAGCATGCAGCGTAAGAAAAGAGCTTGATCAAGAACAGTTTTGAGCAAAACAATTTTTTGTAATTACCATTTATTGGTCTTAAAGATTACATTAATTAGCAGACATTACATTTAGACCCCCCCCCCCCCAAAAAAAAAAAAAGCCAGGAAGACATCAACAACCAGCTCAGTGTTGTGGAATGGACCTTCAATGCCAGCGTGGACCAGCCTGTCGTCACCTCCCTGAAACACAAAAAGACATCTGTGAGTCAAACAAACGAAGATTTTTTTTTGGTAACAAATTATGTTTGATATGAAACAGACCAGCAATGAAGAGGACAAGGCGTTGTTTTTTCTGGGATGTTGCACGTTCACACTGCTGCATGTTCTTCAGTACCTTCAAAAGAAGAACACATTTGATCAAATAAGATAAAGTCACAATTGCATAGTGCATACTGTCTAAAGTGTGGATGGACCCAGTGCAGATGTCAAACTGCCCCGAAATGTGGCTTCAGCACCTTCTGGATGTGGTTCACCACCTGAGGAAGAGGCAACAATATCTGTGAGTCAAACATTAACTGAAGATGTTTTTTGGTAGCAAATTCTGTTTGAGATGAAACCCACCCGCGAAAGAGGCCATGCGAAGTCTGAGATAATTTGAGGGCACGAGTGGACTGGAGCAGCGAGGCAAAAGCCTGGACAAAGAAAAAAATGAGAGAGCAGTCAAGCTGATTATTAACAAGTGTCAACATTGAAAATGTGTGTGTTCATCTAGAACTTGTCCGGCAGGTGCAGGATGCTGACGGTCGGGGTGCTTCTCCTCCAGGATGCTGTGCTAGTACTGGAATGAAAAAGCAGGTGAGCATTCTTCAAACTTGAATTGAGGAGCTCATTTGTAGCTTACGTCCTCTCTCGGCACAAAGTCGATGACGACGCCACGTTTCCGCCACGACACTTTGATTCATCAAGTCGGACTTTGACGATGGAGGTCTTCACGAGTTGGCGTTCTCCACATCGGACCCCGTCACAGCCCGAGGAGGTCTCAGCGCCACCTGGTGGACGTTGAAGACAACCAATGCGAGCACACAGGTGAATTACCCGGCGGGTCCCGACACCAGCGCATCTCAGTGCAGAGAACTGCAGAAGAGAGATGTTAAACTATTGGTAAATTGAGCACGTCAGCCATTTTGTTTCATATACCGCCATCTTGTTCCTCAGGCATCTCTGGATCAAGTCAAGAGGCTCCTTCAGTCTCATCACAGCAGCAGGAAGTGACGTCACCTACGATGTGCACAACTATGTGAAGACCAAGTAAGCGCACAATCTTTGACCATCTTTTGGTACCTCACCATTGGAAATTCACGTGTTTGTATTTGCCATTGAGCGCACGTTACCACCTGAACCACGATGTCGTCACTGGAGCCCCGCTGCTGCCTTTCGCAACATTGTACTAAAACACAATGTAATAAAACATGATTTGTATTTCTGCGTATGAGTGCGAGTGAGTCTCACCCGGGAGGAGAGAGCGAGACCGAGCTGGACGTCTTGAAGACCTGCAGCACGGTGGGCTGAAAGACACAGTAACAGTTTGCATTTGAGTTTTTGGAACGTGGAACCTTTTTGGTATATTTGGTAGACATGTCTAACAGAAGGCAGGAAGTCAGCCATTTCACATTGAAGCAGCCATTTTAGGGTCATTGGACCATTGTTTGAGATGCGAGCCTGGGGACAGAAATGAGACAATTAGTCACACGCATAGATTTGAATTAATATACATTTAAGGGGGGGGGGCTGTCATTAAGCACCATTTTTAGGGCGATTTGAAGACGTGCGTCTGTGGACAGAAAATAGACAATTAGTCACGCAGATATTTTATTGCTGTACAAAAAACAAAACAAAAAAAACAGGCTGTCATTTTGTTGCTAAGCACCACTTTAGTGTCAAGATGACCATCAAGATGTCAGCCTGTGGACAGAAATGAGACAATTAGTCGCACGCATAGATTAGATTTATTAATATACATTTAAGGGTGGGGGGGGGGTCATTTTGTCCTTAAGCACCATTTTTGGGGCGATTTGAAGATGTGAGTCTGTGGACAGAAAATAGACAATTAGTCACGCAGATATTTTATTGCTGTACAAAAAACAAAACAGGCTGTCATTTTGTTGCTAAGCACCATTTTAGTGTCAAGATGACCATGAAGATGTCAGCCTGTGGACAGAAATGAGACAATTAGTCGCACGCATAGATTTGAATTATTAATATACATTTAAGGGGGGGGGGTCATTTTGTTGCCAAGCACCATTTTAGTGTCAAGATGACCATCAAGATGTCAGCCTGTGGACAGAAATGAGACAATTAGTCGCACACATACATTTGAATTATTAATATACATTTAAGGGGGGGGGGGGGGGGTCATTTTGTCCTTAAGCACCATTTTTGGGGCGATTTGAAGATGTGAGTCTGTGGACAGAAAATAGACAATTAGTCACGCAGATATTTTATTGCTGTACAAAAAACAAAACAAAAAAAACAGGCTGTCATTTTGTTGCCAAGCACCATTTTAGTGTCAAGATGACCATCAAGATGTCAGCCTGTGGACAGAAATGAGACAATTAGTCGCACGCATAGATTTGAATTATTAATATACATTTAAGGGTGGGGGGTGTCATTTTGTCGTTAAGCACCATTTTTGGGGCGATTTGAAGACGTGCATCTGTGGACAGAAAATAGACAATTAGTCACGCAGATATTTTATTACTGTACAAAAAAACAGGCTGTCATTTTGTTGCTAAGCACCATTTTAGTGTCAAGATGACCATGAAGATGTTAGCCTGTGGACAGAAATGAGACAATTAGTCACACACATACATTTGAATTATTAATATACATTTAAGGGGGGGGGGGGGGGTCATTTTGTCCTTAAGCACCATTTTTGGGGCGATTTGAAGATGTGAGTCTGTGGACAGAAAATAGACAATTAGTCACGCAGATATTTTATTGCTGTACAAAAAACAAAACAAAAAAAACAGGCTGTCATTTTGTTGCCAAGCACCATTTTAGTGTCAAGATGACCATCAAGATGTCAGCCTGTGGACAGAAATGAGACAATTAGTCGCACGCATAGATTTGAATTATTAATATACATTTAAGGGTGGGGGGTGTCATTTTGTCGTTAAGCACCATTTTTGGGGCGATTTGAAGACGTGCATCTGTGGACAGAAAATAGACAATTAGTCACGCAGATATTTTATTACTGTACAAAAAAACAGGCTGTCATTTTGTTGCTAAGCACCATTTTAGTGTCAAGATGACCATGAAGATGTTAGCCTGTGGACAGAAATGAGACAATTAGTCACACACACAGATTTGAATTAATATACATTTCAGAAAACAATGAACACGTACACAGACATACTTGATTCTGTAATTGATGTGAAAGTTGGCACTTACCTACTGGAGCGGCGCTTTTTTTCACCCCCAAAATGCTGAAACGATCTTGAGCAAAAATTTAAATGATAAAGCGCTATTATTTATTAGCGCATACAACACTCACTCGATAGATTTGTGTCATTTAAGATCGCGAGTCACGTAATTTATCATTGGCGGAATTAGCGTTTATATTTAATCGCCATATGCATCAAATAAATGTTGACGTTTATTGACGCCGATAGAGACGAAGCGTTGTGGGTTTTTTTTTGGGTAGCATGCGTGCAAGGTGTTAGCACGACGAAAGCGTGAATTAAAAGTGTTAAAAGTTAGCAAACTAAGTTGAAAGGAGGAGAAGACTCAGAAGACTCACCTCATCACAGACGTCGTGATGCTCGCGGCTTGATGGCGAAAAGGTCGTCGAGTCAATTAATCGCCACTTAAATAGTTTTCAGGTGCACCTGTTTTTTTTACAAAACTTTATTTAACAAAGAACTGCAAAAAAAAGTTAGAATATTGTGTTTTGAAAGTGAAAAACCAGAAAGATTGGTGAAAGAGCTCTAAAGTGTAGGTACCACCGGGAATCGAACCCTAGTTTCTGGAGTACCAATCATTGTCTGAAGCCACTCGACCGTCAGCAGTTGTTATTTCCGGTTCTCTTAATCATATTTGTCATATCAGTGACGTGTTGGAGCCGCAAAAAGCGATCAGTTTTCACGAACACTACTACTCAAACATCCGAGTTGCTAAACCGAAGCTGGTCCAGTGGTTTAAGACTTTGACTTTGGTTACTGTAGTCGTTGGTTCGATCCCTACTTTGTCCTCCATTTGCACTTCTTGGAGACTTCGCTTTATATAGCGAAGTGGAGCCTGACGTGGGAATCGAACCAGGGTCACCTGTACCGAAGGCAAACTTTTAAAGCATAAGCCACGCAATATAAGCAAACTTGCAAATTTTTGGTCGTATTTATCGGGTCCATACCGCCGTGTTCCGAACCAATAAATACGACCTGAATACCTTCGTCGCTAGGTCAAGTGTAGTCGAATGGTTTACGACAAAGACTTGGGTACAGACGGTGCAGGGTTCAATTCCCACCCAAAGCTTTGTTTGACTTTCCTCCATCATTATACGGCCAGATGGTCGGGGACGAGGATCGAACCAGGGTCACCTGTACCGAAGGCAAACTTTTAAAGCATAAGCCACGCAATATAAGCAAACTTGCAAATTTTTGGTCGTATTTATCGGGTCCATACCGCCGTGTTCCGAACCAATAAATACGACCTGAATACCTTCGTCGCTAGGTCAAGTGTAGTCGAATGGTTTACGACAAAGACTTGGGTACAGACGGTGCAGGGTTCAATTCCCACCCAAAGCTTTGTTTGGCTTTCCTCCATCATTATACGGCCAGATGGTCGGGGACGAGGATCGAACCAGGGTCACCTGTACCGAAGGCAAACTTTTAAAGCATAAGCCACGCAATATAAGCAAACTTGCAAATTTTTGGTCGTATTTATCGGGTCCATACCGCCGTGTTCCGAACCAATAAATACGACCTGAATACCTTCGTCGCTAGGTCAAGTGTAGTCGAATGGTTTACGACAAAGACTTGGGTACAGACGGTGCAGGGTTCAATTCCCACCCAAAGCTTTGTTTGGCTTTCCTCCATCATTATACGGCCAGATGGTCGGGGACGAGGATCGAACCAGGGTCACCTGTACCGAAGGCAAACTTTTAAAGCATAAGCCACGCAATATAAGCAAACTTGCAAATTTTTGGTCGTATTTATCGGGTCCATACCGCCGTGTTCCGAACCAATAAATACGACCTGAATACCTTCGTCGCTAGGTCAAGTGTAGTCGAATGGTTTACGACAAAGACTTGGGTACAGACGGTGCAGGGTTCAATTCCCACCCAAAGCTTTGTTTGGCTTTCCTCCATCATTATACGGCCAGATGGTCGGGGACCAGGATCGAACCAGGGCCACCTGTACCGTAGGTAAAGTCGTAGACCATTCGGCCACACATTTGGGTGACCGCGCACGGTTAGGGTGGTACTTATCCGGTACATACATACATACAAGCGTGATGAATGAATACAAACAAAATATCAAACTTGACAGCTTGGACGTCGTCGCATGGGCTACGACGTTGCCTACAGTTCAGGTGGTCTCTGGTTCGAACCCCGTGAAACACAAACTTTGTGAAAGGGTTTTTCCATCTTTATCGCTCTATGTATTTGGAGGCATAAATGGGGATCGAACCCGAGTTCACCTGAACCGTAGGCAAAGTCTTAGACCATTCGGCCATCTGATCTGAGTTATCACCGACGGAGGAATTGGTTGGTATTATGGTGTCCCTAATGAAGTGGCCATTAAACTCCTCTTCAATGTCCCTAATGAAGTGGCCATTGAACTGCCTCGTCAATGTACCTCACAAGGTGGCCACCTATCCTCCATGTTGATATCCCTGATCAGGTGGCCATTAAACTCCCCTTCAATGTCCCTAATGAAGTGGCCATTGAACTGCCTCATCAATGTACCTCACAAGGTGGCCACCTATCCTCCATGTTGATATCCCTGATCAGGTGGCCATTAAACTCCCCTTCAATGTCCCTAATGAAGTGGCCATCCAACTGCCACGTCAATGTCCCTCACAAGGTGGCCACCTATCCTCCATGTTGATATCCCTGATCAGGTGGCCATTAAACTCCCCTTCAATGTTCCTTATGAAGTGGCCATCCAACCGCCAGGTCAATGTCCCTCACAAGGTGGCCACCTATCCTCCATGTTGATATCCCTGATCAGGTGGGCATTAAACACCCCTTCAATGTTCCTAATGAAGCGGCCATCGAACCGCCAGGTCAATGTCCCTCACAAGGTGGCCACCTATCCTCCATGTCGATATCCCTGATCAGGTGGCCATATAACCTCCCCTTCAATGTCCCTAATGAAGTGGCCACCCGTGGCAAGACTGGTAGGTGCCCCCTACCACCCAGCTGAAATCAGGAGTGACTGCTCTATCCACTTGAACATCTGCTGTTTGTTTTGGTTTATTTCCACCATTTCTAATGACTACTCATTTGAATTAACTTCCACCTTGCTGTGTGTAGTATAGTTTATATCATATGAATGCAGTATTTTGTAAAGTGCAAATGGAAGTTCATCTGTCATGACAAGAATAACAATGAGAATTCAACATGTTCACAGGTTTTATTGAGGAGTGGTGTACAATGATATGGGGCACAGGTGGCCACAGAGCTTTGGGTGGCCCCCACTGGTGGAGCTCACGTTGATTCGCAGCACCGAGGCCAGGAACTTGTTGGGCTCAGGTAGGTGATTCCACCTGCAATTAATATTGTAACATATAAGATATATTGACATCATAATAAACAAACATACATAACGTCATAAAGTACATGTACGTTATGGACATATAGTTTGACATGGTGCACATGATGTCATAATGTTAAATGTGGCATGATGACATCATCCAAACAAAATGACAAGGCACACATTACAGAAAGTTGGGCTGCCAGAGTCAAAACGCTAACATGTGCTGCAATATGTCATTTGCCCTTGCGCTTGTCTGGCCCTCAGCCCGACGGTGTCGGACCCGTCAGCTCGGCTCTCCTTCTCCGGAGCGGACTGCGACCCGGCCGTGATGACAGCGCTGCGCAAGAGATTACAGCCCCTGATAGTGCGGTGCGCCAGCGTAATGCACACGCTGCCCTTTTAACTAGAAAACGCAGGCTAGCTCCCAGCGCTGTCCGCCCAGATCACATCTGCCCGCCGGTTGGGCCCAGGAGCCGGCACGGGACACTCAAATCTGCACAATCCACAATAAATGTGTTCGTATAATATACTATTGTCACTGTCAACTGTACCACTATATGAAAGTCTGATTATACATTATGTCATAAACATGTCTTACGTTAGTAAAGCTATGCTACATTATTCATGTTATATAAAACATGAGGTCTTACTATACATGTCATGAAATCTTTTGCATTATTTCACAATAAACGGGTTAGTTTGGTCTCTAGTATGTGTCATTTTATATAGGACTATAAAATTATGATGAAGAAACATGTGACCGGAAGCAATGTATATAATCTTGGAAAAATAAATAAATAAATATATATACGTGATCTCATCTGCAATCATCCAATTACAGCCGGCCCTGCTGTCATCTTACTTAATTGCTCAATTAAATTGACTTTAATTGAATTTCCCACTTTGACTTTGGGGACTCGTTAATGTCACTGGATGGAAAACGGGGGGGGGGGGGGGGGGGGGGGGAAACATCCCGGGATAATGAGACTGGAGTCACGTGAACGCCGGCGTGCCTCCCTCTCCTCTGACCCCTTCGCCCCCGACAAACTCATTCCAGTGCACTTTGGTAATTTCATGTTTGAGAGATTTTACTGCGTGACGACAAAATTTGACCACCGCCCGAAATGGAGACGCTCCAGCGGAGAAGACCAAGGCCAGATTACTAAACCAGTATGGGAAATTAAATATTTTTACACCCCTTCTCCCTGTCATTTTTTCTCAAAATGCCTTACTACACATGTTCTTTTTTAAACGCCTTACGATATATAGTCTTTGTTTTTAAACGCCTAACTAAAGATGGTCTGTTTCTTTCAACGCCTTATTATGGATGGGCTTTGTTTTTAAACGCCTTACTATTGACTTTTTAAAAATCCATTACTATACATGTTCTTCATCACGTCATTAAAAGTCATACCATGTCATTTTTATCATTAAATCTTAACTTTCTTTTTTTTATCCTTTTTTTAATCATTAAATCTTACTTTTGATCATGTCAAACTTCACATCTTCAACATCACAATATAAAATGCAATCTTACACTACATTATGTCGTAGCACAATTGTTTTACTATACAAATTATGATACCATCGGTCATGTCTTGCTGTAATTGGATACATTTGTATTTTTTATACACATAGTGCCAAACCCTGACTATGAGAAACTGAGCATAATGTCCACACATACCAACGTAACATCCAACAGTCTGATGAAGACCTTCTACCTTACAAGGCAACCACTCCACCACCTGTTCCAAGCTGTCTAGCAGCAGGCATTTTATCCAAATTACGAGGTCCGCTAAGGAACATCCCCCCCCCCCCCCCCCCCCCCCGTGTCGACGGCAAGGTGTAATTAATCACAGCTCTCTCAAACCGCTTGGACGAATGTGTGTGGGGGGGGGGGGTCGAATAGCTTCGCACTAAAAAGACGCAGAAAGTGGAAGAAGAAGCATGGAAGCTACTCGAGTTGGCACTTGAGATGCTGTCAATTAGCCGCAGCTCGTCGATAAGCAGCGGTGCGTACTCTTCTCCTCACATAAAACATCACCACCCCGCTGACGAAAGCTGTCGCAGGCTAATTGATACTTCTGTCCATCTCACCTTGGTGAAGGAACACTAACCGGGCATAAAGGTTCATCCATAGCATGAAGGTGGAACAAGAAAAAGCCCTATTATTATGACGGAGTGAACATTTACCTGCTCTTGCATTGTTGCTGAATCCTGAAGAAGATGTTTGGTTCAGAAATGAAATCAATTAAATCTCATTCATAGGACAATAATGCCACAAACATTGACGAGCTGGTGCAGTTTTGGAAAAATATACAGATTTGGATACCTTCCTACATTCAAAAGGTTCAGAGCAATGTACATCATTTCAGGTTCAAGTCAGTTTCACAGCTGCACCTTTCGCTATTGTGGGATCGGACCAACTGGAGTCGCTCTTGAATAATCGAATTAGCGATTCATTATTGATGGCACAGGAGACCAATGAATTTAGCTATACTATAACGTTTCCATTAGTGTACCAATTGTCCCGACATGGTCCCAGCTGTAACTATGAATCGGGTTTATTGCTTTAGTATACATACACATTTGGCTAGTCAAGTTTTTGTAGTTTTGGTTGGTTCATGCGCTGAAAATCTCCAAAGACAAAAGTGGAAGTGTCCGAGCTCGAGTCGCTTACAGGGATAATCGTGTCCCAATGCACGTGGCGGAACACGTGAAAAGATTAGCTCCTTAATGGCCGATCCAAGCGAGCCTGCCGCTCTGATCTGGCGGAGCGATCGATAAATCCACAGTCGGAGGACACATGATAAGGTCGAGAAGTTAGAAAGGAAGGCAGAGTACTCCCCAAAGTTGTCTCGTAAAGGTAAAAGAATCGGAATGCCCTTTTCCCCGAGACTTCTGCATCCAAAGATAAAGAAGCCTAATGTCACCGCGTGCCTTACGTAAGGAATCGATGCGCGCCGCTATCCTGCTAACCAATGTTGACATTTTGGCTCAAAGTCTATTGATTTACGGTGAGGACTGTGTAAAACAAACTAGTCTTGAGATTGAGATTTTCACTTAAAGAGCCATACTTTCTCATCAGGCATGAAAAAGAGGATCAGGGCAGACAATCAATGGCACATTGTGGGCTCGGCTCAATCGTGCCTCGCGTCGCAGAAAAAAAAGGAAACCGCAGAGCGGATAAATACTTTCAAGGACAAATTTGTCAAAGCGCTTCTTCCTGACTTCATAATTGAACCTCTGGGCGGCTTTAGAAAGTCGAAATATTTCACGGCCGGGAGAACAAGAAAAGACACGCAAAAGCGAGTCCAACTTCTTTTCTGATGCGCTTTCACACCGACGATGTTTTATTCCTTTTTGACACGGGTCGTGGGGTTTCATTTTGCAAGTCTGCAGCAAAGGCCCACGTGATTTTTTTGAAAGATTTTCACTTTGTTGAAAGGACTCTTTCTTTTTTTTTTTGGTTAACGAGTTGACTCCCTCAAACTTGATACATTATAGACTCCTGACAGTTTATTTCAATCTCAACTGCTTGCCCTGCAGGGTTCTTTTTTTCTTGTTGGCTTTGCTCCATACAACGTTGCTGACTATTCTCGCCGCTGTTTTGAATTCATGTCCAGTCGCCACATGCGTCCATTCGCAAACTCCTGACCACGCAGTCTTTCTTTCATTGTACACATACAATTGATGCTTTAGTGCTTTTTGCTACATGCTGCTGGCTATTGTTGCTGTTGTCCACTCGCACTGCATGTGTCACTGGAATTTCCCATTGAGGAACTAATTAAGGCTTATTTTATTCCACTGTAACCATCAGTGTTGTCCTCCAAGACAGGCCTGCCCGGGCTGCCTGGAGATGAAACTTTATCACTTTCCAACGACGAAAAGTTCAATTTGCCGTCGCTCCGATGCGGTGAAGCAAACAGCGTGAGGGGGAGGAACAGGAGGAGGAGGGGGACCATTGGGGAATATGCAAAGCAAGACATGAATACAGATCAGGTCGAATACATTTACCTCTCATCTCCACGCTGATGATGAAGAGCCGCTTTTTACGACGAATGCGCATCGCGCATCCGCGCCGCTTTCACGGTCACTCGTTTGAAATGCAGACGACCTGAATGGGAAAACAAAGATCAAAGTCAGTCAAAGTATTTACATGTCCACTTCCCCGGGACTCCTCAGATCAACGATACGATCGAGGGACTTCCGATGTTGGAGTAAGCGGCGACATTGTACCACGGACACTTTGTCCCACCCTTTTTGTCCAAAGACTTCACGTTTCCTTGCCAACCACAAAATTGCGACCCGCCGCGGCCGCCGAGCCTTCAGACTAAAAGCGCAGACGTCGTGTTCGCGAGCAGCCTGTAATTCCGCGTCCATTAAAACCTTTTCACACGTCGCCGGCACTCGGGTATTGGCGGATACTGATGACTGATTGTTTTTGCGAGGTGATTAGCTGTGATAATGACTCACATCTACACCTGTCAGCAGCAAAAACAACAAGCGTGTTGTACAGAAAACCATTAGCATCCGTGTCGACGTCTATTTCCTGAGTGAGAGATATAATGAGGCCTGCGCTAACAATGTAGATTAAGACTAATAGAGTATATGGGCTATCGTATACACAGCGCGGGGCTCGATGTGCTGCGCAAGGAAAAAATACAACGGCGATATAAAAGACCTCCTCAGCCTGGAAGCATCGCATAAAAGTCTGAATAATTCATACATTCTGCGCTTTCATAGTTGTATAATCTATAAAAGAGTTGCGGCACCTGTGGGGGATTTAAAACTGTGTCGCATGAGGAGGTTGAATGAACGTGGACTTGACACCCGCCTGACACATTCGGATTCGACTGACAACATATGATTGTACGACTCAATTCGAATTTGGCGGGACAAGTTGCTAACCGTTTTACGTTGACGCGACCTCGTACATCTTGGATCCTCCGTAATCCTGCCGATTCCCGTTCAGACTCGATTCTGGGCCTCTTCCAAAAGGCAAAGCATCTAAACTTTATACCATCCCTCCTTAACCTTTTGTGGAAAACGTCATCAGTCAAGGAGAGATGAAAAGGCGGTTTCTTTGTTTTTGGCCTAAAACGGCCACCGCGTCCCACAATGCAATGCAAAAACCGCGTTGCATTTTGCTCGATTTCAAAGCCTGGCATGCCTGCATGTCATGATTCCATATGCTCGCATTACGGAAATAGGGTGCGCTCTTGGCTCGCTGTGTCAATTTATGAATAAATAAGCCGGCGTGCTGTTTCGCTAGCCTGCAGTCAAAACACACACCAGCAGCTTCCCACTCGCCCAACCAAACAATAAATGTTACACGCTAATGTCGCTAACACATGGCTGCACGCTCCTCTATCACGCCGCAACCTATTGGCGGTGAACTTCCTGATAAATATTCATGCGGACTCTCCAGCGAAGGAGGTCAAGGAAGATCCAGGTGAGGCGTCAAGGGCGGCAGCGGTGGTGGGTGGCGGAGGGGGAGGCTGATAATGTCATCCATAATTGAAGACCAGGACAAGGGGATCGCATGAGGCGGCAGAAATTAGCCCGGTTGACCTGGCCAGGATGTGGAAACGGATCTAATGGGTTGCGTTTAAGGCCATTACTTTGCGAACGCGATGGATTTTGTACCATAATGTTTACATGCTGCTGGAAATTTACATTTTGTTCGCCTCATTAATCCAAAAGTCATTTTTAACTTACTGCCACAAAAATCAATACAACAAATACCAATTTGCTTCCTTTATGTCTGTGTAGATTGTCCTGAAAATACACAAAGGTTGAATGGAGGCAAATGGACTCCTCTCTTTTGTTGAATTTGTTTTTTCTTGTTTGCTGAAAATGTGAAAAAATGACTTGGGCAATTATGCTATTAGTTTCACGATTTGATGAGGGTTGTGACATCCAAAAAGTGGCCAAAATTTGGGGGGAAATTCAACCCCAAAGCCAATTTAACTTGGCAGACGCATAAAAAGTCTCAAGAAGCCATTTTGGAAAATGCACAAGGAGTCTGCCATTTTGGTTTTTAGTTTTTTCCCCCCATTCCGACACAGGTTAGAAACCACTAACCACTAACTTGACAGCATAACCCTCGTTGCAACCCAAACCCTGACCTGAAACCTTCCCATGGGATGATACCCCAATTTAAACTCGTCATACACCGTCAGACAAATGAATAAAAAAACCTATTTTCTCATCAACCGGTTAGGCATACAGCAAGTCCAGTTTTTACCCCCTCTTATTGCAGAGTCTACGTGTTGTGTGAAGCTGTGAGTAGATGAGAGAGAAGAACATGATTTAAGTCTCTACTGACCAGTATGAGGGCATGCATGACGTCACTCGCAATGGCTGCAAGTTGAAGTTTGAATGTAAACAAACAGAGAGGCCACTAATGGAGCTGCGGCGGCCCCGATACTAGTTTGCGCTCAGCTGGAGCCGCCGCGGTCAACTCAGCAGGCGGAGCGTTCCGGAACGTCTTCAATTCGTTGACCTCAGCAAAACGGCAAAGCGTGACGTCCACGAGACGCGTCGAGGCAACGTTAGACTCAGAGAAAACCTCCTGCCAGGAGCGTGTCTAAATAAGGGTGTGAGTCAGCGCAGTGGCGAGCAGCTCGAAGCGCTAATTTGAAATCCGAACTCTGGGAAGACACCCTAATTTGAAGACCTAACCTTTGTCGGAAACTCTGGGTTTGACACCTGAACTTGAAAACCTAACCACGTCTCGAAGGCCGACTTTGAGAGCTCAGCCAAGACTTGAAACCCAAAACATTGCTCTGACATAGTCTAAACACCCTTGACTTAACTTGACACCATAACCCTTGTTTGAAACTACACTTTGGGACCCTATCCCAGTCTAATTTGAGCACATAACTGTGGGATGACGCCCCAATTTGAAACTTTAACCTTTGCTAAAAACGCCAAACCAGGTTTGAAACCTGAACTTGAAACCCTAACCACGTCTTGAACTTCATTTCACACAAGACGAGACGTCCACGAGCGGCACGTGGGGGGAAACCTTCTGCCGGGAGAGCGTTCAAATAAGGGCATGACTCAGCACAGCGGCGAGTATCCCGCCAGACACGCTCCAAATGTCAGCGCTCTTCCCAGAGCAAGTCAAGGCTGATATCATTTCAAACCAATTTTGCACCTGTGCTTGTCTGCTGTTCGCCTTCCGGAAAAACACGCCCGTGTCGCGGCTCCAGGAGAGGCGGGAGCAAATGGGCCGTGCAAAAAAAGGCGCTTTTGGAAAATGCTCTTGCGTGATGAGCGCGCGTGCGTGCGTGAGATCAGTGTCACCCGTCACGTCAGCCACGACGCCGGGGTGTCAATCCAACGATTCGGCCGCCACGGCAACGGCAGACATGCCGGTGACAGTAACGCATGTCACATGATGACGACTTCTGCCACCGCAAAGGGGATGACGGGACAATTGTGACAGCACAAAAAAAAAAAAAAACAAGACGATTCTCCACAGGGCAACTAGAACAACGACCGGAGTGTAAACTGGCGGCAAAATCCGGAAAGAGCTTCTTTTTTTTTTTTTTTTGTAACGAGAAACCTTGAGCCTGACCTCAAACCATAATTGAAAACAAACTGACCCCGTCTTAAAAACGCAATTTGAAACCCTAACACAGGCTTGAAATCTTCAAAACCAAATTTGAACTGCTAACCATTGCTGAACATCCTAACCATACCAACCACTATCTTGGGTGGTCGTATCTACCGATACTATTTCATCACAATATTTTGCTCTAACAACGTAATGTGATCTTTGGTATCATGGAAGAAACCGGTTTGGAAATGCTTTGGGGAAAAATTCCCCAGATTTTGGGCTGCTCTGGCAAAACCCTTTCCAACGTGTCATCGGGGAATTCCGATTATCGGCCGTGGTCGGCCGTGCTCCTTCAATATTTCCTAGTTCCTCTCCATCTTCCTCCCTGTCGGTTGACTTTTGTTGTTGTTATTCCCGCTGGGCTTCTTGCGCCCGATTTCCAGCGGCTTTACTCACTCGGCCGGCTTCTTTTCATCTGGCCTTCGACACCCTCGTTCAATTCTTCGCCTCCCTCGCTCGCTCCTCCTCGTTTCCTCCATCCATAACCCCGCATGAGACTCCCCATGTGTGCCGCCGCCTATGCACAAACAACCTGTTTATTTACATTCACACACACACACGCGCGCACGCGTGCGTCCTGCTTTTTCCAATGACACTTCACAACAAGTACAGCAGCAGCGGTTTTAACCTTGGAAATACTGTTTTTCCATGTGACTTTCTTAATTGACGTTTACACAGCTGCCGAACAGATTTCCTGTGATTTTCTCCCCCGCAGATGTTGGGCCCTCAGAGGACATGAGTGGCTTTTAATTCCAAACATCTGCGGGAACGACGCTTACCTAACAAGTCAATACGCACCTATGGAGCTCGCGTTGCACACGAGATGGCGAATGTAGTGTGCACAGTTGAGATCCCGTTTGACAGATGTATTAAAAATGTCTGACTATGCATGGGATTATGTTGAATGTATGTATGAGTAGACAGTGATGCAGATTACTTATACAAATAAGGGTCTATAATGATGTAGAATATACATATTTTACAAAATGAATAATAAACGAACTCAACATGATTATTGTTTTATCGTATGAAAGAGTTGGTTAAAAAATGTTTAGCTTTTCTTGAGTATTTCTTAATTTGAATCCAATAAAATATAATAAACATATATATAACTAAAAAACAAATCTGATATTAAATACATTTATTTTACAAAAAAATACACACTCAAAATCATTATTTTGCTTTATTGTATTAAATATAAAATAAATAACACTCCCAATTCTTCCTGTATTTTTCGTTTACTTTTTAAATTTCTATTCATATAATTCTTTTGGGCTGGGTGGATTAAAAAAAAATTATCAACTGTCACTTTTTTATTTCATTTGTACCCCTGTTTGTTTGTTTTTTAGTTTCCCCCCAAAATATATACATATAAGTTTTGCTATTGCTATCTAACAGGTTTTTATTCCTACCCCCCCCCCCCCCCCCCCCCCAAAAAGAATGCTGTGAAAATGTTATTTGTTTTTCAGCTAAAACAACAACAACAAAAATGATAAAATTAAGTTTTTTAATTTCAAACATTTTTTGCATGTTTAGTTTGGCGGCCCAAAAATATATATATTTTTTTCATTTATATGTTTTCATTTTTCCGTTTCTATTAAAAAAGAAAAATGAATTTTCTTTATTTAGCAAAAAAAAAAAAATGTTGGACAGAAACCAGATTTTATGCAGTGGTAGCGAAAGTTGTTGTGGAAAAAAATATTGATTTCAAGCATTTTAAAGCAGGAAAAGCTACCATTTTTCAATCCCTGAAAAATACTTTTTTTAAATCAAGCGTTTCTAAACATTCCTAGCACCCGCGGGAACTTTGAAATCTATTTTCTCCACCCCGTCGTCACCATCGCTCAAACAGGCCCGGTGGAGCCCATCACTCACCCGTTATTGTCATGCGAGTCAAAGGACGTAACAATAAACAAATAAAAGCTGCAAATCAGTCAATAACGAGAAACTGGGACAGAGAGCAGCCACCCTGCCGGTTAATAAATTCCACTGCAGCGGGTGCAGTGCCTGCTGCCTGCCGGTGACCAAGATTGAAATTTGGGGAGGAGACGGAAAAGCCACGGATGGGGGAGGCGTGCGCATTGTCTGCATGTGCATGTCGGGGGAGCTTTTATCTTCTTTTAATACACACAACACACAATCTGTCTCTATAGGGGATTGAGGTGTCCAAAGGATGATCGAGAAACAATAAGGAAGCGTTCAATCTGACAACATAAAGCCTATTCGGCGGAATTCAGTACAGACTCTGTGGAAAATAATGACCCCCCCTCCCCACCAATATCATCTTGGGGAAGGCGACAATATTGCTGCTGTACTGTAAATATGGGACACATCATATCCATTCTTGACGATGCTTTATAACACAATGCATCTGGTGGGAATGCAATGCATCCTTGAAGTACTATTTCAGCCATTTGGATGGGATTTTCCATATATGAACACAGGCGTTGTTGTCTTTTGTCGGTTCTCTCTCTCTGACGTTGTTTATCCCAAGTTTCTCCAACTTGGTATTCCAGCAGGTGTTGTTTCTGATTACTTTTTGGGCTCCCTTTTCTCTTTGTGTATCCCCAGGTCTTTTATTGTTGCTTTTTTGTGCTCTCTTTTCGCCACGTTTATCTCTGAGGCGGCACTACAGGTGCTGTTGCTTTTGTTGTTTATCCTCCAGGTTCACCAAACAAATTCAAAAGGTGTTTTTTTTTGTAGTCGGGTCAATGTCACTTGAAAGTGCCTTTGGTGTCGTCATCTGAATCACTCAGTCAACATGAAAAGGTAGCAAAATAATGGAACTGAGGTCTTATTATAAGTGGCCAAACATTTGCACACATAAGCAGTATAATACGTCTCTTAAAATCTGTTTCCTTCATTTTATGCTTTTTTTTCCCCCTCATTGGATGCATGTGATTTTGCTCAAATATATATATATATATATATATATATATATATATATCAGCTCATCAGCATTCGGAACGAGCGTGTCCCATTCCTTTTTTAATGTGCGTGTTTAACAATGGCGGTTTGAAATGCGTGCTCTCGAAAACACAATTCCGGGGAGTACTCAAGTCTCCTATTTTTATTGCAATTATAATTTAAAGACGGAAGATTGTGTAACATCTGGCTCGTTTTTTTTTCAGGGGAAACTTTTTGAGAGCGATGCAAATATGTTCCATGCATTCAGGGCTAAACACTGGCGTCGCTTATTTGTATAATGACCGCATTCTTCACAACGGGGAACGTTGTGATGGGAATTGAGTCTCCGGATCACTTGAGTGAAATATTCATGGCGTTGCGCTACATATTATAACGGGACGAGAGAAGTAAGGGGAAGAAAAATGGATTCATCTTTTAAGAAGTTTTGGGGGAAAAGGGGGCAATTATTTGGGAATTCTCAAGCGGTCTTGAAACTTTTAGAGTGTTACGGCGTTATTGTCAAAGCCAGACCCCAATTGTTCTTTCAGCTATCCGCCTCAAATGGGCAAGGACATATCCAAGCACTTCCCTTCTTATTTCACTACTTTGAAGATCTTGCCACGGTCATTATTTTCAAGCTTAGTTCGATACCTGCGCTCGAGATTCTCAAAGATATTGAAGATAGCTGAGGTTGTACGAGACATTTGCTACTATTTTAACTATAAACTACTTTACGTGGTTATTGAGTATTTCAGTGCCCTATTAAGGCTTTTTATTCCTAAAATCCTGAGCTGTGGTGCAAACTAAATGGTCCGTGTTAGGCATGAGCAAACCACATCCCATAAACAGGTGACACACACACACGGACACACACACAGCAGTGAATGGAATCGCAGGCCTGTGTAATTACAATCAATAATTCATTTCCCCCTTTTCTGCCAGCACTTCAATTCAAACAAGCCGTCGCGCCAGCGCTGCCATCACGAGGCCTTCCGAAGCTATTCAGCCGTGCCGTAATTGGACGAGGGAGCTTTCCTCTTATTTCCTCGCATCCCGCCAAAATCTCATCAACTCAACGCCAAACGGAGTGGGGGGGGGGCGAGCACTCTCCTCGGGGTAATTGTCTTCCGACTCGCCCGTAAAGTTTGGGTCATTTGGGGAGCGGTGGGATCTTTGGGGACGGGGTGGTTAAGTGCCACACAATGTGACGCTATTTACAGCCTCTATTCACAAGGCAAACGGACCAAGAATTCATCCAGTCCAGGGGTTGAACATCATAAATGCTGCGCCGTTTTATGTATTTTGTAGCCAGCGATGTGTCGTCAACGATCACGTAAGGACAAAAATTTCAACGAATCAATCAAAATAAAATGTAGGAAAGATTACCAAAAACAACCTTTCTAAACTTCGACACAAGAATGCATTTTTTTTTTCTTTATGAATTTATATGTCGATATACCACAATAACTAAATAACTAGACTATCATGCCCCAAAAATCATTTCCTTGGTTCATTGTGTCTTTTCCCAGATATTATTTTCTTTCTTTCTTTGATGCATAAAACCTAAAAAAAAAATATTAAATTAATTCTGCAACATGTTATGAAGATTTGCGAATATCTTTTCAATGTTTATTCAACAAGTGTGATATTCCAAAGTAACTAGAGTTGTCCCGATCTGTTTATGCAAATCAGGGACAATAACATAATTTTTAGATGATCAGTATAGAGTAAAAAAAAAAAATCAGATTTTACATTTTTTTTTCTTCAGATTTAAAGACAGTTGAGAGAATTTGGATGTGCTCCCTCTTTTTCTTCTTACTTCATTGACGAGGTTTCGGATGAGCACTCGGTATTTTTCCTGAATTGGCTTTCTTCAGGTGTCCGATTGGTTAAAATGGCCTTAGAGTTAGTGGTTATAGCGCCACCTGTTGCTCTGACATGGACTTAAAAGGTGGATTTGACTGACTACTTAGCCCGAATCTGACACGTCATCTGCTGCTGGGCCTGCGTTATTGATCATCAGCGCCGCAGTCAGACTCGTCATCATCATTTTGACTTGACTGATCAGAGTCGGCGCGACCGTTGCCGTCACCGCTGTCAAGCGCGGGAGCTGGCGTCACTTTAAAGCTGCCGAGCGAATCCCGCAGAGTGTCAGGCAGAAGATTGCTCAGGGACGCCGCGAGGATCACGGCTAGCTAAAAGTTACGCCACGGCGGCGCATTTCTATCCGTGTGTGTCAACCGTGGAGATAATGGCGCCGGTGAATGGGCGGCACTGTCACCCTGCCATTCCCGCCTCGCCGGCTGGGATTTAATGTGACACTTATAGCAATTGCACGGCGAAGCCCTTCCGCCCGACAGCGAGGAAGCACGCCTGGATGGAAATGAGATTGTCATGTGTCAAGCACGCGCATCAGACCTGCCGCAAGACTGACACCAGGGAAGACGACGGCGAGAAAGCACCCCATAGAGTCCACGCTTGAAAGCGTCCATGTTCTTATCTACAAACCACGACGACAGCATGGCGCACCGTCCCAACATAAACACACAAACCAACTTGATTTAGTATCTTGCACAAAATGACTATGGTAACACATCAGATCTGGCAACCTGAATTCCCATGGAAATATAATTATTACAGACTTAATTTTTTTCCGTGGACAGCCTGGTACCCCACATTTTAATGGTCCCTACATTGAATTCTCTTGCCGGCCCTGAAGCAGGAAAAGGGAAAAGTGGGACCATCTCAATACCGCCAGGCTTTCCCGTATCAGTCGAACACCTGGACCGCTTGAAGGTGCCCGGCGCTGACCCTCTTAGAAGCTGATAGCGGGACGGCGAGGAAATTACCATGACAATACATCAAGTGTGGGAAAGACAGCAGTGGGAGTAAAGGTGGGGCCAAGGAAGGCCATGGATTTTATGCCTCAGGAGGCGACTTGCTGTCAATCAGACGTCCAGAGAAAACCACACACACACACACACACACACACACACACACTGGCTAATAAACATGCATGTAGCTGCTACATGGCCGCACTTTCATCAAGACAATCGATATGCTCAAAAATAAGAAATCATCGAGTGTGGCCAAGTGCGCTGACAGCACACTGATCCATATTGATGTGCTGAGCTACAATGAGAGATGACACAACACACGCACCTATACGGTTACACACACACAAAAGCTGGTAATTAGCTAGCCTGACAGAAGATCCCATGGCAAGCGAGGATAACTGCAGTGGAATTTGACTAGGAAAAGCAACTCCAAGGATGGCCGCTGTGGAGTAACAGAGCCTAATTAAGACATAGAGATAATTGGGAGGATTGTTCAGAGAGAGAGAGAGAGAGTGAGAGTGTGTGTGTTCGTGTACAGTACCCCCAAGAATGCGCACAATGCAAAATAAACTCACGATATGATACTGTAGTGATATTTAGATAATATCACCATGCAGGGATTATGTGTGAATCACTCGATCTTCGAATACATTACCACATCTAAAACAAAGTAAAGATCGCCAGCTGCATTCTAACCGGAGCCCTTTAGTTATTATTATTGCTATAACAATGTGATATTTTGTTAACAAAAGCACAATGCAAGGATTAGGCGCTAATCAATAAATTGGTGCAAAAAGGATACGTTGTGATAGCAAAGTCGACAGTCTTATCGGAGATTTTTTGTCAGCCAAACTTTAGAGAAGGCACTATATATATTGAATTATTATTATCCCAAGGCAATAGTTTTCCCACCATTTTATGACGATAGAGGGATTAAGCGAGAATTCAAAGAAAAAAAATCTTCTGTGCTTTCCACTACCGCGACACCTACTCTGTTCATAGCCTGCGTATCCATTCTTTGTTGGAGTGCGAGGTGCCTAAACTTGTCCGACTTCCGTGTTTGCATTTCTCTCCCTCCAGTCAAGATTCACCGCTTAATCCTTATCGTTTCCTAGAAAGCTGTGCTCATGCAAACAATGCATTCTACAGGGATTTGTCCATCAAACACACATGCTGGGCGCAACCCTCTTCCACGCGTAACGGTGGCAGTACAGTTGGATTCCAGCTGACGAATGGAATATGTCGACGGCAGTGAATGAGTTAAATTGGCAATGGGACAGCGACAGTGGCTGATAACAATGCAATATATCACGATATCAATATTTTGCCCCACACTGTGTGCACAAATAGGATTGGAAGCAACTGTAGCAGCGGGGGCGGCGGCGTGGACGTTTAAGAATGGTGTCGCCTGATGAAAAATGAGCCTTCCTCGCGGACAGTCTTCCGCTACCGCACGCTCTCGACACAACGGAGCCTTGGGGATGGATGAGGAATTTTGGGATATTGTGGCCTGATGTGTCACAGCTCGCTGGCCTCCTGACTGGCTGCTCGGATTGTGCCAGAAAACTCACACGAGGAAGGACGGGGAATGTTCCAACGCCTCCTATAGAGTACTCAAACACGCATGCTTGCCTGACTCCTTGCGGAAACACTTTCATCACATGCATGGCGTGATATTAGTTGAATGAAAGGGATGATTAATTGAAAGGCGGCTGGCTCTCGGTTACTAAGACATCGATTCTCAGCCGCCGCGATTATGCATCGCGCATCAGCAAACGTATTCATCACCACGAAGATAATTTGATTTTTAGCCCGGCGCGTGCCTGCGTCGCAGTTTTGCTTCCCAGGTGAGGTCATCCCTCTCAAATCCCTGCGACAGGGAAGAATCCCTCACCTATAGCGCCGGTCTCTCCCTGGCTGGGCGAACGGCGCTTTTTATGGATGAGGCATCTAATGACGGATCAGTCTTGTGTGATGAACCTTTTCCCAAGCCTGGGAATCACATGCCGGCTCAATTATCACTCCGGAGCCCACCTATTGTTCAGGTGGCATGCGCTTGCTAAGAGGAGGTTCATACCTTCCACATTTTGCATTAGTGCGCATCAATTATGCAGGTGGCGGCAATTACATATTTATGTATTCTGATAATTACACTTTTAATACAGCAGATGTCGGCTTCGCTTATTGCACTTAATGAAAATGAATGACAGACCACTTTTCCATACGGCGCATGGGCGGTTTCAGAACGCCGCATCTCAGTTATTGATTAGCGCCACTTAAATAACACGCTTGTAATTTCATTGCCGGCGCTCACCGCGGATTTGCATAATCAAAACCAAAATGGCTTCTTTACATTAATTCCCAGTGTGTGCTTGTTGTTCTTTTATTAATGAGGCAAGAGCGGCGGATACTAGCAGTAGCCATAGCGCAGCTACTTCATAATGCATCATTAGTCAGTCACCGGAAAGCTGTTCGCATAAGTCGACCCGGGGAACAAACTCTAGCGTGAACGGTGGGAAAAAGGAACTTTATCATGCATGACGCTCAAGATACTGGCGTCTAAACACTTGGCTCGATGGAAGAATTTCAGTCTAAAAAGATGTCCAAGGTGGCCGCACTGAAGCTGCATATTGCGTGATCTTGGGGTGATCATCTTTCCACAGACTAATTTTACTGCAGACTAATCTAGCAATAAGCGCGAGCAAGAAGGACAAACATTGAACAAACGGTAACAAAATAAACTGCACAGCCACAACTGACGCCGGAGTCACTCAACATGAAAACTGGCTAACAGGTTAATAGTCAGCCAACTGTACACTCTCATTCGCCGGCTCCCATGTCACTCACCAGGCCAGGCTCCACCATATGAGGCCGCACACATTCAAAGTCACAGATTCTACAGTGCAAAATGTGGGGACGGTAATCTCAAGCAGGCAAAAATCATACCTGTTAGATGGGACGACGCATTTAAATGCTGTGTCGCTGTGTAAAAGCGTGTCCAGTGGCAGAAGATTTCTGCGCGAGAGAAGCTTCTGTCTAACAGGGCTTGCTTTTCTCATTCAAGTGCTATGCTGGCAAACTTAAAGAACCCGCTGCTGTTGGAAAAGCACGCTTTCCCCGGTCAGGCCTATTAAAAGCCGCTTTCGCTGACCCGTGCAGCCAACACTACCGCTCGCCTCTGCGGACTCGCTGCCTACACCTGACATCATCATCAGCCTTCCCTCATTTGGCGCTCGAGCAGCCAAACATCAAGAATGCAGTTTCGCTGCACAAGACGAGCATTTGAGGGCTTACAGGGGGGATTCTACTCGTGTTCAATCTAAATGCAGATTTCATGAAGCGGATCCCCGCACTGGCTGGCTTGCAGGGGGAAAATGAGTCGGGGAAATAACCTTGACTCAATCCAAAAATAAATAAATCAAAAATAAGCCCTTGAGTTCTATTTAGCTCCTTTGCAGGTGAGATGACCACAGTCTTGTATTGATACATATCATTGCTTCCATGAGCACACGTTTGGATTTTAAGTGACTGGAAATGAGCGAAGGGGCAAAATGAAACGAAAAATGCGAGGGGGCATCGCGACATTCACGCACTTTATTTTTTTCTACTCAAGCGCTTAAAGGCAGTCCTTCACTGAGCCTTGTGACCACTGACAGTGCTTTAAATGGCGAGTGTTTTCCTGCATACTAATGCTATGCAAACAGAGCTAGAAGTCTTTAGACTTGAAACACTCGTATTTAGATTCAATTTTCGATTCGATTTTTCTTCTACTCCTACTACAAGCATATTAAAACGACAGGTATGGACTTGATATGCATGTAGCAGGACATCAAATCAAATCTTCCTCAACTGTACCATATCCTACCCACTGATTTGATATGCTCCCAGTGCCAGACATAAAAATCAAATCTTCAACCTAAGGCCTTCCTGTCTACAAGTTTTCCCGAGAAACATTTTGCGATATCGTGTTCATAGACAAATGCTGACGTGCTTGGCAGATGTAATCATTACTGAATCAATACAAGTCAGAGGTTGCAGAGGAGTATGAACTGCAGCGCAGTCCTAAAGTGAGAAGCTAATACTTGTTTCATGACGTATGAGATTATATATTTGTTTTTTTTTTTTATCTCCCTCGAGAGACGTCAAAAAAGCCAAATACTGCACACGGGTGTGACAAATGACACGGCCGTGTCAAAACAATTCTGCCCTGCAATATTTGCGCAAAGCAGCTTTAATGCTGTGGCGGAAACGCACATTTCATATTCATGAGATGCATCTCGGCCTGGCTTCTCATGTGCGAGGCACTGATTGACTGGTTTATAATTGTCGTGGTCATCAATCCAGCAGTCCTGACAAGGACAGAAAGGACATTCAGCAGAAGAAAAAAAGCACGCTGAGCTGGCAACGCCTGTGCCAGGAAAGCGTAGCGGAAATTAATACTCTGGGACGAAAGGTGTGTCGTAAATTAGGTAAACAAGCATCTCATCAAAACTGAAAATAACTTTGCATCAGAAGATTAGACTAATCCTGCTCTACAAACACCCGCCCTCACATCCGTGTTGCATCGTTGCTGCGACCTGTTGCCGTGGCAACTGCAGAGCGCCCAAACAGCTGTGTCGGGGCGGTCGCAGGCAGATGGGGTGAGCTCTCATTTGCTCATCAAAACGCTGCCAAAGCTGTGTTTGTGGCCCTGACTCTTGACTTGAGACTTTTCAAATTGTTTCTCAGGTTTTTGACAAGAGGCTTAACGCAGCGGACAGATGTCGACTCGGGCTCAAGCTACCCGATGAGAGATAAAGTCATTAACATGCCAGTGTGCTGATTGTAATTAAGTAAAGGAAATTGCGAGTGGTTATTATTTTCTAATTAAGCCAAAGTCATTATTCACCTCCCACGCTCTTCTTGCATCATAGTCATCAGCAGACAACCTTTTCCTTTAATCTACATTTTAAATGTTCCCCACTGCGGCTGTGATTCTACTCTCAAGCCCCTTTCAAATTGCCAGGATTTTCGTTTTCTGTTTTTCGTGAAAGTCGAATGACAAATTTGCCTAATTCGGTGAGGCTGTTGCGGCACACACTGAATTGGAGAAACCAAAAGACAACTACGACTCAAAGATGCAGTAGTAACGATAATACACATTTGAAACCAGTAATATTATATATATCTGGAATTCTATTACAGTCTATCGGTAAACAACACATCGCCACGCATCCATTTATCTAATGGCGGGATGTCGAAGCGCATACGGACATGGCAATGTCTTGATTCGCTGGGTTCAGTGTGAAAGAGACAGGTGAATAAATGCCAGCTCCACTGTGGGCCTTTAGAATTTAGGCACCCAGATGCTCCAACGCAGGGGTGTGGTGGTATTTTCCACTGGGAAACAAACAAGCGAGAAATTGATGGAGGAGTGAGCTTGCCATTTCCCAAATCACATCCTGAGGATCTTAAGTGCAAGAGAGGGGATGAAAATAACAGGATGGGGCTTCTTCGCTGATATCAATCCGCCCGCCGCTTGTCCCTGACAGATGGCCTGAACCACTATCCATAATTACCAGCAGTCAGAGCACATAAGAGACCATGAAAGGAAGTCCCTTCACTCCAGGACAACATCCATTCCCCCACCTGGTCACCTCTTAGAATGATGTGTGGAATTGCTTGTGTCTTGCTCAGGCCAGGGTTTGGCCAACCTTGCTCCCGGTCAATAGAATGGCATGTCAATCGGCAGCTCCATGACCTCAGATTGATGCCTGGGTGTTGATTAGTGCCAGAACACACCCGGACACCTTAGTAGAAGCCCAACACCATTATTGATAAATTCCACGCATCTTAGATCCTTGGCTTTGTCCCTCGATCCGTGAGCTAATCTCAAGAGGTGGTTTGAAGTACTGCCAGCGTGGAAGCAACAATTTGACAGCATCTGGAGACCATAAAAGACGTCAGCGAGTAATGAACTTTGGGAGGTCATGGTTCTGTGAACCAAAGTAATGATTTTTTTTTTCTTTGGGAAATACATCTTAAAAACAGGATGTGATGGTGGCCTTGAAAATGTCAGTGGACCAGAACCTTTTTACATTCAGACTGATTGTACTTTGATGTCTTGCTTCACTGGAATCAAAACCTAACACGGTTGATTTCCAGCAAACCGGTGCACAAAAATGTCCTTAAAAATCAAAGCTCTGACTGTAAATAAATAAATGAATAAAAACAGCTCTGGTCTACTGCACCAAATTACTGGCAGAAGCGCCTATGTAGGCCACCGGCAGCCTTTTAACATTCACCAACGTTATTTGATGTGAGTTAACAAAGCTGATCAAATAACCCGCCAACGCGAGCGGGAGGGAAACAAATCTTGGACCGGCGGGGATCCAAAAAGGACCAGAGTAGTGTCAAAGGAAATTCGAATCAAACGGAACACCGGTAGGACTTGGAGCGATAATATCTACTCGTCGCCCCAGCCCCCTTCCCTTCCATTGTGACATATTCTTCTTCACATTGTTCCCATCCTCCTCCCAGACGGAGGGAGAAGTCCGAGGAAACTTTTAATGAACAAGCTGAGTGTCTTTTTGGAATCACTTTGCGATAAGTCGATAAGCACCTCCCGCGTTGTAAATGGAGCCGCGGTGGGCTGAGGTCAGATACACAGCCCGGCGTGAGGGCTTGACCGGACAAAACGAGATGACACCTGTGGGGCGATTAGCTCAGATTTCTATTCGTAGCTGGCCAGGCCTGTTGGACTCTGATATAAAGACTAACATCGGATCTTGGAAATATTTTTTTTGATGCCAGTGAGCTAGGATATATCATGGCATGACCAGATAAAGCCTTGGAAATGCCACTGACACGGCTAATTGGGTTCCTTATTTTAAGGGCTTTCGGAGGACCCGCGTCAACGGTGATGGATTAGCCTCGGACACAAACAAAAAAGCATGATATGGTGTCACAGGACCACATTAATGCTCCTGAACCGGCCATGGTTTCTTATCGTGTAATGTTATTATTTGTATTAGAGGGTGTGGGCATGAGAAAGCGTGCAATGCAATTCTCTCATCAAACAGGAATAAGTGCTTATTAAAAAAATTACAATTTCAAAAAAAGACAAATACAAAAGAGACGCACAGGCGAAGGCGTCAATCCAAAGCCCTCTGGAGCCTGTCGTAATTTGCCGCAATGCAGATGATATGTGGCATCGTTAGAGTCACCAAGCGTACACTTCATTGACCCCCGGCAGTATTAACGAGATCAACCTGTTCACTTAATGGACAGCCGCCCCTGCCCTCCTACTCCTTTGGGAGCATGAATGGTGGGAGAGGGACCCCAGCATGACCTGGCCAGTGTAAATTGTTGGTCTTCTGACTGGAAGTGGATAACCTTGACCACCCTTACAAGCCTTCACAGTCTTTACTGAGCCGTAAATGCATGTGTTTGAATGACCTCTCAACAGCACAGAGGTTTGCTGCACGTTTAACACGGCAAATTGGAAGCAACCTTAATTGAACTGAGCTCAGCACATCAAGCGATTTGAAATAATATGCGCTGATAACTCTACCAAGAGGTCAGAAATAAAGTGTTGCTGTCTAATAGGGTTGTAACATAAAAGAAAATAATTCTAATTTTTGCTAGGGTACAGGGTATAAGGGACAGGAAGTGTAACGGCCTCTTGCTCTGGCCACACACTACTTTGTAAACGAAATACAGTACGGCTTGGGCTCTGGCTGCTTCTGGCAGTACGTTAACTCATGTTTGTTTTGAGGGCATAATAATTGAAGCTGATCTATTATACTTGCCTGCACTGTTCATGGCCTAACAAGAAGAAAATATCAGTCACTTGTTCCTGTTAATAATAAAGATGCACAATTTTGCCTTTTTCTCCCTTACTGTACCGAATGTGAACTGAAACGTAGCCTTAAAAATCAAAGTACAAGATTTTTGGTCTACCTTCAGACCCCTACTGTCTAATTACATTGTGTGGACCATGAACTTTGGACTCAAAATGGAAGAAATGTGTGTTTTGCCAAGAACAAACAACATACCGCATTGCGATTTCTTTATGATTTCCATTAAGGCAACAAGTCACAGCCTCGTTTCAGTCAGCAGTAAACATAAGACTGTCAACAAGTTTGTCGTTGTACCAAACAAACCTCCACATCTCCAGCTCGTTAGGCCCAATCAAAGCCAACAAACTGACGCCCGCAGATGGAGGGGGGAAAAAAATCCCTTACTTAGCCAGAGGAATAGGTGAGGTGTGATATTTGTAAGAGGCTATTCGTCATTATGATCCACGCACATGCCACAAACAGATGAAATGTAAACATAATATCATTTGCTGGGGCTTGCCATGCATGAAATAGCTTTTTTTACTCAGCATGAGCGTAATAAACAAAGTGACGTTCTCTGGTTCATTTGCAGTCTTTTTAAGTGTTTTTTTTTGGTTTTGTTTTTTTGTGGCGGTGTTCCGTTAATGGGCAGAAAATAATACTGGCATTCTCGCCAAATGACAGATAAGCTGAAATCACATCGGTACGAGTTGTTTTTTACACAGGGATGAGGGTGGCTTCACTTGTTAATGGAACATTCTTCAGATGCAATAGATATACAGCGCGCAGCATGTTCTCAATGCAGGTACTAATCCTCTCCTGTGAAAGAGTGTCAAGACATTACAGTCCTTCACTCTGTGTTAGTGCTGCCTCCGCGGATTTAGTGGGTCAAGGGGAGTCGAGCACGGTGGGATGGCACGAGCACTGTCCGTGCCAAGAAAAGGTCAGACAAAGGGCTGTGCTAGACGAAGAACTGCCCAGACTAGCGTCATTTCAGCGAGGTCGGCAAGCCTGTTAGGCTTCCACTCTGGGTCAGGGGAGGGGTGCAGTGCTACAGTTATTGCCAAACACTATCTGGTATTAAAAGCCAAAAAGCAAGTGTTTGGATGTTTCTCTGCAGCGCATGCAGTAGAGCTCTGCGAAAGAGAAAAAGATGCATGGTGGTAAGAAGGCCATGGATGGGTCCATTTACCTCAGGTGGTGAAAAAAAAAAAAGCCTCTATCCACACATTTATGAAGATCCTTACTATAACTTTAATGGGTTCTTCCTTGGCCTATGCACCATCTCTCTACAAAAGTGCTGTGAAATCACAACACCAACCAACTCACTATGAAGCAGGAAGGGTATGGGTGGATAGGAATACTTTTTTTTCCTGGGGTCAAATGGCAAAAAGTGGAAACAACAAAATTAATTCTTCTGTCTCAGGCCACCGAGTTAGGTGGGAATCCATTGTTGTTGTTTTTTTACCCTGCTAATCAACCAACCATCAAAACATACCCCACTTGGAAGAGGTAAAAATCCATCCATTTAGCCCCCGTATGTCCATTTGCTATGGCTTATCCTGGAGCCTATCCCAACCAACTGTGGGTGTGAGGCAAGGTACACCCTGGACTGATAGCCAATCGCAGGGCACATTTTCAGAACGACTGTTAGCGTGCGGCAAATCTTTGCAGATTCACTGGGCAGACAGCTTTGGGAGAGCTTGCTCTGAGCTATGACGTGCTAACAGATGATGCCTGAGGAACCCGAGCGCTGATGCCCAGTCAGTGCTAGACAAGGCAGGCTGATGGAGCAAGTGGGGATGCAGGGAGCTACTCAGGCATGGCAGAGGGCGAACAGGAGGGCTGGTCAAGCTTAGCAAGACAGCAGAGCAAGCTAACAAGAGTATGAAGTAGAATGAAGGGCCCCAGTGTGTGACACAAAACATGGTTGCATCCTCACAAGACCAAGAAACAGAGACATGATTAAAAAAAAGGTCAGGTGACCACTGATGCATGTCCTCACGCCTCTGCACTGCTCCCATCAGCGGCCCCTGTTTGAGAGATCACGGTCAATTAAATTCAAACATATCCATGGAATCAATCAGCGCACTGATAAATGAGCTCATTAGTCGCAAGAGGAATGAACAAAGACAGGATATCAGCCAGATCACTATCAGCCCCCAACCATTTCTCTGTCAATGGAAATCTCCATAACGCCGCGGTTGCATAGAACGTTTATGTCGAACATTGAAATAAACTGAATAAATTCAATGAAGACATTCCTCAATTATTGATTATTAAGAATAGTGTCAATCATGTGCATTACAATCGTATATAACATTCCCAAAGTGAGGGTTATGTTGTTATTTTCTTAAGCAATGGAGGTGAAATGTGCAAGTCGTTCAGACTCAAATATTTGGCTGCCAGGATGTAAAAATAATTTAGACTCAAATAGTTGTCAATACAGGAGTATACAGGAAGAGAGCTCAATTTCTGAACATCTGAATAGAAAATAACCTTTCAGGAAAAAAAAACCCCACCTAAACTGGTGGAAAATGAATGGAGGGAGGTTCTCCAAGCTACAAAAGAAACCGCTATAACTTTGAAGCAAGTGTTGTTAGGCTCTGGACTCAGAAGAATCGCTGGACTTAAGAGTTTGTGAATTTGAATGTAAGCAGTTGAGCTCTGAGTCTCTGGTGGCCAGAGCCATGTGTTCGTGATTTCCGGAATTAGGAGGTTAATCATCAATTATTAAGACCATTATGGCAATATCATTTCTTTAGTACATCCATGAAGATTAGTACATGAAGATTCCCCCTGCGATGCTGCCAAGGCAGGAAGCTTTTTAGCCAAAAGGGGGTTGAGACAAGGGAGGAAACAATCACGGGAAGGCCTAGAAAAAAATCTGTCTGGCATCTGTTATGATGCTAGAAGACATTTGCGGCAAATGCATGTCTTTGTTTTTAACTGCTTTATCTTACTATCACTAAATCAGTCCATGACTACAGCGGTGATAATATCCCTTTTACCTCCCACACGTAAACAAAACAAATACAATTCCAGTATTTGATGCATTTTTCAACATTGTGCCTGCGCAAACACCTCAGCAAGCAGAGCCAAGCTTCGAAGAGTTACAGTACACAAACTGTATGCACCCCCGGTGGGACATCCCTCCCTCTCAGCATGGCGATGGATCTCGCAAGAGACGGCGGTGAAACAAAAACTTTTCTGGACAGCTTCCATCTCTCTATTCCAAGTGGAAGAACAAAGCTAAATGTGGAGTAACATGGGAGTACGTCTACAAAGCATGGACGAGGAAGCCGCAGAGGTGTGGCTGCAATTCCCAAATCTTGCCATTTGAACAAGGCTGTGATTGCTCACGGTCGCTTTGTTGGAAAAAAAAAACAACAACAACATTTTCAAGGTCCTGGATTTGTCTTTAAAATGTACCTAAAGGTTGGTGACACATACGATCATATTCTTTATATTTTTTACTGCGGACAGAGCCGAGATGACATTTTGATTAAACCGCGCTGACAAACTTTATTTGCCTCAGCTATTTCCCACGGGACTTGCGCGGTGGCGCTCTGGCCGACTTCAGTCGCCGGCTATCGATCCTCCGCGGACCTCATGTCGGACGCCCGTTGCCGCGACAAGCGCTATAAATTATGGAGTGGGCCCACAGATGAACAGCGCGTCTCCCGAGTGAGTTGGCGAGTCGCAGTGCACCTCATGCAAGAATCCACTGCAAAGTTTAAACAGACAGAAAGGTCAAAAGGTATCTGAAGCGTATGGCCATGGAATACTATTGATCTTGTGTAAATTCCAGTTTGGCATGTGGATATTTGCCTTTGCTGTGCTAATCGCGAGCGATACAAGAGCTTTATCAAATATACAATACAGTATGTTTATGATGGTGGTTGCAGGTTGCAGTGGTGCACAGCTTCCCTACATCATACCGAGTGCTGTTTTTGCAACTGAGAACCGCTGCCACAGTAAGACATTTGACAAAACTACCCGTTTATCCATAATTCAGAGCGAAAACCTGATTTAGACTTAAACCATTACCTGCTACTTTCTGTCAAAACCTTAGAGCATCTCATCCCTAGATGACGAGACAATTCGGCGGCAACCTCCCGCCTCAACAGATGAGTGATGCGCTATATCCAACGTGACGAAAGGAAAAAAGTTTGAAAAACAAAAAGATGAAGAGACGTAAATGCGCGATGACGATGGCAAATAAAAGTGCCGGTTTGAGGACATTCTACTCAACGTGTGAGCAGTGTCAAAGGTAACGTGGCGTGACAGCAGGCAAGTTGTCATGGACAACCCCGACGCATGACCGGGGTGAACCAGACTAAGTGGTGGTGGGGGGAGCTCGAGCGTGGAAGAGGACGCTCTCCTTCATTACATTTGTTGTCCTCTGAGAGCTCATCTGTTGCTGTGGGAACCACAAGGCTGAACACACTTCAGGGCATTGCTGTTCATACTCACACGTAAGAACAGTATCATCAGTTACATCAGCAGTCCCTAAAAACTGAAAAAATATTTTCTCGTGAGAGTCTGAAAGAATTTTTATTTTGAAAGAACCGATAACAGCATGGATTCTGAATCCGTACAGCTGCGATTGACCTTAAAGGGTAAGTTTACTACGAACTCTCATCCGTCAGCGTAATTAGCGGCAGCAGGACAAGAGGAAGAGGAAAGCTAAGGCGTGTGGCAAAGACCAAGCGCGCACTCCTCTTGCGCGTCGGAAATCACGCTAATGTGCGCCACTTTATGCAAATGAGCCGCAACGCCATCTTATCCATATGCATGTTCGCGGGTCGGGGAAGGAGGGAGGAAGTGACGAGATACTTGTCAGCGGACCAGCAGGGGCTACACTAAATCTCTGCGTTAATGTTGAGTATATGCACGCGGAGTTGCGGGGATTATGCACGGGCGCGTGAGCAAGCTCTTCTTCCCCAGAAGGAAGCTGGAGGTTAAATCACACGCAGTGTTTATGCGTGAAAATACGACCGTGCTTTCCATTAATTTTGTGCAGGTGAAGTGGATTAATCTTTGTCATTGTTCTTGCTGTTGTCGAGATGAACAAGCTGTACACAAGTACCTACATTAGCGAAGGCCCTGTAAAGTGAATTCAGAGATTTGTTTCTAAATACATTACACATGTTTGAAGATGACTGATGAAAATGAGTGCAAAGACCGACAACTATGTAGTACTCAGTTGTAGACATAGCAAATTGTTTTTCAACATTTCTGTTTTCCTGACTTTTTCGACGCGGTCGTGCACTTTGGAGTCCGGCATGAGTCGCTCCTCCCCTACTACTGTATATAACAAATGGAGTTAATGGATATACAATGGAGCTGAGCAAGTTCGGTAGCTTTCATGATGCCAGCCGTTTGTATGCTGAAAATGCTCGGGGGAAATGCACCTTTGGGTTGCAAGATGATAGCAATATGTGGGTTTTGAGTTGAAAAAGTCGAGTAAACCCTCAGCTAAAATGCAGCCTGAACCACGAATCGTGCAACCGACGGCTATGAATCCATATTGCCGACTGTATGACTTTATCAAGAAGAAACAACAAGCTCCAAAATGAGGCAACAAAGCAACAAAGATGCACCATGTATGTCCCACTTGGAGCCCCCAATTGGGTTAATGCTTCAGGATATCACCAACACACACATGCATGCATACAGTGACACACTCACTGAGTCACCCTCCAACAAAACAAAACAAATTGGAGAAATTGTGAGCACGGACAAAACAAGCTGAGACTCCCTCGAGTCTTTTTTTTTTTTTTTTTACGGTCATGATGCATCTTCCACTTTAGTGATGCTGTCCTTCCACTCTTCCCAGGATCTGATTAGGGTAATTAAAAGCGGTGCCCAAAGAAAATGGATTGCTACCAAAAGTGGCCTCAAAGACGGGGCAATAAATCTCCCGCCTGGCTGCCTGTCTTCAGGCTGCCTCGCCGGAGTGTAATATCATGCCGCCTCTTGTTGGCGGAGGCCCGAGAGGAACATATGCTGACAGGAAGGGGGGACAGCGAGGGTGGCCAAGGGGCGGCCATTTTGTAGGTGACCCACTTGAGTTTTAATGAATAGAGGCGCAGGAGGACGGCTTGAGTGCGTTGTGCCAAAGAAAGCGTTTGTCCTTGCGGTTGTGCCACAAATATATTAGAGTCCTCGGCATCCTTGCGGGAGAGAGCCAATGCTTTTAAATTACGCTAATTTATTAGATTCTTTCTCTCCACGGGGTAACGCCGGCATCCATCATAAGCACGCAGTTTTCATTCCAGCCAGGTTTTGCAAACCCTAATCGTGTTATGGTATTCCGATGAAGATTTTCGTCGCCTATCCCTCCTTAAGGCGCCGCCAGGCCACCGATGGGCACAGCCGTCAGCCATTGATTGAACACTCCAGCATAGAATGGAGGCCTCGGCATGGCACGTATTGACAAATAAGAGGTGACACGGGATGGAAACAGCGGAAGGCGAGCGAGCCCTCGATAGGCTTGTAAATGGAAGCGGTCAAAAGCATGTTGTGGGACAAAACAAAAGAGTAGGGGTCATGGGAGGGGGAAAAAAAACACAAATCCAGGAATGGGTCTATCCAATGCTTGCAGGACTGGAGGAGACTAAATACGGGTATGAAATCCATTCCCGTTTCTGGATCACTTCTGATCCAAATGATGCATTATGGTGGCTATTTGATGCCAGTGATTGGAGGAGGCCCGGAGGAACTTACTTCACCGTCGGTTTGACACAGGAACCATGACAACACAGGAATGCACACGCTTCAATTTAGGAGGCATGAATAAACAATGGACTCGCTATGCACAAAGGAAATTTCCCCTGGCGACGTTCTTGACACAGGCCTGACCTGACACAGTTAACAGATCTTTCTGATCTTTGCTCTTCTATACACACTTGCATTTAGCGATAGCTCAGGTAACAAATTTACATTGACGAATGACTCGAGACGTCTGCTCGGGCTTAAAAATGTCCAACTAACATGTCTTGATGGAATAATCACGACTTTCCAGACCAAACTGTTACACTCTTGTAGGTGGCGATAATGCATCCATCTGCCAAGGCAGGCTAACTGGAAAGACAAAAAGTGAAAATCAATCCGGAATCCATTGGAACGTTATGCAGTGTGAGTGTGCTAATGGCTGCAACACAGGCGCTCAATGTTTTGTTTTGGGGCACCTGGTGGAGGTAATAAGCAAACACAAGAGCTGTGCACACTGCTGATATCTATTTGAAGCACACTGCCCTTAAGAGAGATGGAAACTGTTCCCACGGTAACACTTCGGAACGTCTTCATAAGCTCCCCACTGCAAGTTGCATGCTTGGAGACTGAAACCGAACGGTGTGATTTCTCGCAGCCAATCAGCAAATTTTCAAGTGTTTCACCGATGGTTATGTAGACGTTCCTGATCAAGGTCAAAATTAAAGACTTAATCCACTTCTGTGGCATTGCTTCGCCTAATGTCTCTCCCCCCGGCCTGCTGCATCACTCTATTCTATTAAAGGGGCTAAGTTTTAATTGACAAGCATCATATTTAATCCGTGACCCAGAAAAAGAGGAGCTGCCGCTGCAGTAAACATGCAGCGCATCCAAACACGGGTGGCTAAAAATAAGCATGCGCATCTCTTGCAGAGGATGTAAATGATGCCACGGTGCCATTTAGGGCGGTTACCTCCTCAAGCTGAGATGACATTTAGTGCTCGACATGCAGAAAATACACCCGTTGCTTTGCAGCTTCCATTGCTGTGGGAAGACTCGAGTGTGTCTGTGGCAATTGTCCTCATCCCAAATGCGTTTGACATGCTTCAGGTCAAGTTATTCCAAGCCCCCCCCCCCCCCCCCCCCCCCAAATAAATACATTTAATGAGGGCAAATACCGGAGGCGCTGCTTGCTTCTCACTTTGTTTCTCGGTCCTCAAATCCATTGTTAACACCAATACAAGTTAGATTCATTACCGCGGCTGCTGCCTCGGAAAAAAAAAATCCCACTCATTACCGAGATACTCGAGACGCAATTTGGAAATGATAAAAAGCATCCCAGCGGATGCTGACAAACTAGGCTTGAAAACATTCCGCCAGAACAATGACCGCGTGGAAGGAATAAACATACGAACATAAAGTAGACTTGAAATTAAGTACAACGTACTGTTACAAAAGGGGGGCAGCAGGTCCTGCCGAAGAGAATTCATCATCTTAACATACAGTACGACATACAGTACATATACAATATGTAATGTTAGTAGTACTGTACTATTAGTATGTCGCGTTCCCATTAAAAGCTGATAATTACAAATGATGTGCACTTTAAATCAAACTGCATCAAAATGCATCAAACCTGCAAAAATTTGGAATAACGCGGCATCACAGGCCATCTGTTAAAGCAATCTCCACTCGTTAATTGTGTTACACCGCAATTGGGAAGACAATAGAGACCAAATATGTAGCGCATAATGAGCTGCTGTACAATAATAAGAAAAATAAAAAAAATAATAAAACACTCACAACAGCTGTATTGTTCTGGCTCATCTAAAAGTGACGGCGACGTTTAGCTGTTTGCCCAAAACCTACGAGTCACAAAGGCTGTTCTAATAACAAAGACAGTGCTGGAAAAATATTTGGGGAATGCTTTATTTATTTAATACAGGCCACCAACGACTTCCATTTGTCATGCTCCGGAATACGCTCACCTTCTCGTGACTGGGTGGAACTCGAAGGCACGAGAGGACAAACGAGACGAGAGGCGAATAAAAGAGAAAATTCGGGAGGCTGCTCTGGTGTGCCAGGTGAGCTGAACATGCTATTGACAAGTCAAAGGCTTCACTTCACAGTACACACACTGTTCATTCTCCTTTCATCCTCCAGTTTCTCGTTGCCTCCCATTACAGATCCATCTGCACTGTGATTATCTGCCATCCTTTTCCATTTCACTCTCATGTCTCGGCTGCAATAACTCTACTCACGCAATTCTTCTGCTGTGTAAACCGCCATCCTCCAGATGGTCATTGATCATCTCGGTGTACTCCGGAGACAAGGAAAACAACAGTAGGTTTGGATGTACTTTTACAGATACAAAAAACAATCTCAATGTTGGACAGGAAATATGGAGAATCTTATGAACACAATCTAGGTGAGCCAGTTGTCAGCCATTTTGGAAAATTAGTTCGAGCGACACTATGCAGTAGCTGTCTAAGCCTGTTTGAAGCCCAATTCCGGAGGATGAGTTCAAGTTTCACCCGGCATCTTTAGCGATGCAGCGTACAGGGAGTAACAGGAAATGAATGGCAACTCATATGACTGTCAGATGAATTTCTCCCGTGGAAGCAGCGTTACAATAGAGCGACAGGCGGCGGAGACGTCTTTGTCGTCTTCTTGTTAGCACATTCTGCAACAGTTTGACACGTGTGCTACCACCACCTACAGGTGGAACTTTTAAGTGGTATGGAAACAGTGCAAAGTTTGTCATTGGTGATCAACTTACTCCGTGTAATTAGCGAGACTTAAATCAGTAGGGCAGGATAACCAAAACTCTTGTCTAATAACTTTCCTCCCTTATTATAGAGCCTGATTACAATCACTTTAGTGTTGAGGTAGATGGCGTTTCCTTGCTTTATTTCAGGCCTCAGTATAGAAACAGGTGATTTTCTCTCAGGGGACACGCTGTACTGTAGCTTAGCAACTGGCGAAATACTGTACATAAGAGGAGCTGGAACAGCAGGGAGGACGGCTGAGCTGTAAACAAGGTCCTAAAGTAAAAAAAAAAAAAAAAAGTCACATAGGCTGTAAATTGTCGACTACCTTTACCTTACCATACCAATTGGCGTTAGGGAGTATCTTTTGCACTCATCACCTTTGCACTGGGTGTCACTTCTCCCTCTCCATTGAATACGCAGTCTTGCCTGGCTGTATTTGCGCTGTGCCCATTACCTTAAGCGCGTCCGCTTGGCGTGAGCCAGATTCGGAAAGGAGTGAATCAAGCTTCTTGACTGCGAGCGGCCGGCCACCTACCTATAAATCACTTGCTAACTCCCCACGCCGCCGCCGCCGCCGCCGCCCCCTCCTGCGCTGCTGAACCGACCACCGTCCTTCTCCTGCACCCTTCTTTTTGATTGCCTCCTTCATGCACCCGCCTTTGTTCCTCGCTGCCTTCTTCACGCTCGGCATCAATCTCCTGTCTTATCTTTGCCTTCCTCTGCTCACCATATATGTTTCTATCACTCTCCCTTTGTATACATCCCGCATCACTTTCAGCTCGTGTTTATCCACCAGTTATCTCCATCGCTCTTACATTCCACCTCGGTGCCTCGCCTTTCTCCCATTCTTCTTCTGAGTGGTAAAATGACTTTTACTTTGGGCAAAAATGACAAAATCTGAGACGACAGCAGTGGGAGAGTAGGGTGGGTCGGAATTTATGACGCCAACGGGAAGCAATGTTTGCCATCCTCGATTGGTGAAACAGTTAAACGTAATGCTCTTAAGGTATTTATTCACGTTGTCTATTACAATTGGAAAACATTTGATGAGCCTGCAGGCTTTTTGTACTAAATACCTTGTTTCTAAACTGCTGTATTTGATGAGATGAGATTAAACACTAATGATCCCTGTGGGGAAGATTGCGTCCTTATCACAGAAAGCAATAGATACGGCGGGATGGAAATTAAAGAGCTCAGCAAACAGGGGACATGAAATATGCAGCCGGAAAATGCAACCTGGTGACACTGCTGTTTGTGTAAATGCCTCACACAAAAGAACAGGATTGCACAGAAAGACTGTAACAACACTTCCATGCCTCCAGCTGAAACAAATTACACACTTTATTTCACTAAAAGTGGTTCATCTCAACAGCTTCCTTGTACAAAAAGGCTGCACTGACTGGTTTAACTGAAACCAAGCCACACTGATGAGAAGCCGTCATTTGTAGTCCGAGGAGTCAGGGTGTTAGGTCCCCTTTCAAAGGGTTTGTTATTCAGCCGTAAAGTCAGAAGTTTTAGAATGAAGTAATTGAAAGTAAAAAGAAGAAGGTAAATTGCCCGCCCCGTCCCGTCCCCCCAAAAAGTACACAAACTAACTTCCCTGCAGTTATCGCCGGCTTTTCGTTTGCAGCCATAACGGCCCTCCGAGTGGAACCATAACTACGATGTGGCCCGTGACAAACAGGAGTTTGACACCCCTGCTTCATCCATCTGCGTGTGCCATCAGCGGATGCAGCTAATTGCAAAATGTCAGCAATAATGGACGGACAGGCAGGTAACGACACGCATCCAGGCGTCTGACAGACTCCGACAAATGGACACCGCCTTTGTGTCAGCAGGAGTGGGGAGGGAGGACAGTAGAGTTGTGTACTTATTAGATAGTGTGTCACTGGCTTAGCAATGAGGTCTCACTCACCTCCCTGCCCAGTGGCGTCAATTATACCCATCGCCCTCTGCTGGCTGGAATAATGAAAGTGAAGGTCACAGATATCTATTTCAGATTCTGACTCCATTTCAGGCTAAATCTTCTAAGTCCACTTGATCCTCTCTCCCCAGGGAGAACTTCTGGCCCGCTGGAATCAGGTTTACTCTCCAGTGAGCAGTCTTCAAATGGCTAGCATCCGCTAGTGCCATGGCAACGCTACCTGCTGGCGGAGGAAGTACACAACTACTCCCACCAAAAGCAGACTAAAAAGAACACGACTATTGTGTAGACTTGTCAAAATCCTGCACCAAACAGAAAAACAGATACTGTTTGCCAGATACTGAGAGATACTGCAGCTTCCTTCTACATTCCAAAGACATGCATGGTAGATTAAACAAAGACTCTGCGACCATTCCTGGATCTACACGTTTACCCGACCTCTCAGCCAAAGTCCGCTCAAATTGACTCCAGCACAGGATAAGAGGTAGAAAATGGATGGATGGCTTTTGGATGCAAGTAACAATCACGTTAAGTTCTTCAAAATAATTGTGACCAACCAGGGCGGCCTCTACTCAACATGTCAGACATCTGGCCAATCACGGATGAGAAACTGAGGTCCACAAGTACAATGTTGCTTCCCAAATGTCCCAAACTGTTTCCAGAGAGTCAAGATGTTGACGATGGTTCACAACCAAGAAGTTCAGACTATGATGGGTTGATTCCAGAGAATCAAGCGTAGCAGCCGTGTGCATCTCTTCTAGCATCATGCAAATCATCTTCAGCACCAGGTGGAGAGTCTCTTTCAGACGTTTTATCTTTAAACATGGCAACATGACTGGCAATCTGGGCAGTAGTACGCCACCTGTGACACTTTTAAAGTGTACCCAAACCAGAAGTCCCCATTGCGCCAAACTGGAAATTAGGTAGTTCCTACTACACCCATTTCAGATTACTGTGAGCGAGTCCTTGCAATGCAATGTCTAATAGAGGCTAATTATGGCTAGTTAGTGGCTAAGAATGGCAGATCAAAAAGATCGACAAGTCGCATCTCCACAAGTCGAGCAGAGGGCATACCTTTTCTATTCTCGACATTAGCGAGTCCAATGAAGTATTCCCTTCACGGAGGGCTGCAGAATAGAGCCCCAGTTAAAATGTCCCCATCAGGCTGATGCGGACTTAATAAGTGGCTTTAAATTTCTGCCAATCACCCCGCCTTGAGACCCTTTATCCTAGCCTCTACCTGCGCATACCTGAGGTTGACTACATCAAAAGGTAATGGCAGCGGTGCAGGCTGAGGCTCATTGGTATGAGCGAGGGGCAGGGGTATTTTCAGCTGCATTAGGCGCTGGCAAGTTCATTAGGCGGCATGAGAGGGCGAAGGACAGACAGACCATGGTGCAGATGAAGCGGCAAGATCTATGTCGACGAAGGTTCTGCACCACTGCATGAGAAGCTACCAGGATAACGTGAGCATTTGCATGTAAAGCGGAGTAGCAAAGGGCATGGGAAGAATAACAGGAACTTTTAAGTAGGAAAGTAGACAGACGTCTTGTGGCATAATTGTCTTTCTAAATTAGAGCATCTTGGAAAACAAAAGGGGGCTGCTTGGGGAAGATAGCAGCTGGTAGGCCTCAAGAAACAAATTTAGGTATCACAGAGAAATCTGGATCACCAAATTGAAATACAATAAGCCAGTGTGTGGAGAGTAAACAAGGACTATCCATCTTTAACTTACCTGATTGGAGTCGGAAGTCACCTTTAAAAAGGTGCCGACTAGCCTGTCAGGTGAAGTCAAGTCAAGTCAAGTCCCGACAGCTAGGCTAGCGGTTATTTTTGTTGGTTTGCTGGCTTCCCCCTGGGCGTGGTTCCAGATTTTAAAATGTGCACTCAGACAAAAAGACACGGCAAAATGATATCTTAAAATATGTATGAGTCATGACACGCTTACAAGCACCCACACTCTAATTATTTTATACTCTCCAAAGGGAAAGGGTTAGGGTTGTATGGGTTCAAATTACTGTTGAAAGCAGACAACAGACAAATGAGTGCAACAACTGCAGTTATTTAAAAGCACTGATGATGTCTTGACTATGTAATATGACCATGTTGACCATTTTAAATATTTGCTAAGCAACTGCTAGCAGGAAAATGGCAAAGAAGTAATTCCTTTTCAACATTCTACTAAAATAAAGAAAAGTGCCATTGAGGCAGTATCAAATATCAAACATCTTGTAGAGTGATCTCAGCTTTCCAAAAACCTTCCAAAGCTCATCTGTGCTTGTTCCTGCTCCAGTTGGTGTGTCCTGGCTCATATTGTGCCAGGATGACACACACACACACACACACACAGATGGCGACTGTACTCGCCACATGCTGTAACACAAAGCGAGAATCGCATGGATTTGTTATGGCTGGCGTCTTTAAATCTCTGTGGCAGTAATAACCATTTATCCGCCGAGTTGCATGTTGCCTCCCTCATCAGCTCAACTTCATTATTGGTGGCATCAATCTCTCTGATGCACGTTTTCTAATGAATGGCGCATGGCCCGGTAATGTAAATTAGCAGAGGTGAGTAAACGCAAACTCAATACGAATCTACACATGTGTCTGAGCATCCTGTCAGTTGTGTTACAGTTCATGTCAGTGACTGTGTAGATTTGAGATCCTGGTCCATCACACGCTCCGAGGCGTGGTGGTGCGGGAGCCAATTAGCGTCCCTCACTTTGATACCCGTCTCGTCAGGACCAGTGTGCTCACACATGTTAACTGTCTGTTAATGACCACACTTCACAAGCGACGCGCTCGCCCACGCCTTTGTCACCTCCTCGGATGGTACTGTATTTCCACACATACACGGATACTTTTTAAAAACATTTTTAAGAGAGTCCTCGTGGTCAAAAAATATCTCATTCACATGAAAGTGCACTTTCTGGCTGTCAAGTGCCTGCCAGAGCAACAGGTGATGCTATCAAACATAACACTAAGTCAGAAGCCTGAAGAAAGGCCTTTCCAGAAAAGGCACAATAACAATTGGAAATGTAGGTAAAAAGGCACTTGCACTGGATATTTCTGGAAGGAATCTCAAAGTAACTCGGTAAAATAACTAGGTAAAAGCGACTTCTACTGTAAAGATTTTGAAAATCTTCAGTATGGCTGCAGTTTCAGTGACTTCAATGCCAGAAACAACTGTTTACGTGGGCATGGTCTTGGTTTCCAGTCATCCTTCTCATCCTCCAGAATCGAAGAGCAAAACCTCACCAGAATGACCTTTCAGTGAGAGCTGATCCATCTTAATGAGGGAGGAGGGCAGGCCATCGTTTATCTTAAACGCTGCGTTCCAGGCAGGTGGAGATAACCGCGAGAGAAAAGCGGCACCATTCAACATGCTATATTAAATTCCCCCAGCCTCCCACGTGCTGGGTCCAGTCAGTCCAGTCTTGGCAGAGAAGTGACTTGGTGTGCATGACGGAGCTGCATCAGAGAGTGATGCCAGGCAGTCTTGGCAGGACTGGCTGCGTCACGCATCAGCAAAATTCGGCAGAAGTCTTGCGTTGAAGGAGAGCGGGAAGTAACGTACAAGTTGGGAGTAAGAGAGGTAAACCTGGGAAAGTTGGCAAGAAGAACGCAGAAGAAAAACATTTGAAATAATGCATTCAGGAGAAAAAAGCAGCACTTCTGTCTTGGGACCGTCGAATCCTCATGACAAGCTGACAAAGCTCAACGATGTCATCAAGCAAACAATGAGACACAGCCATAAATGTCATCCAACTGGACAAGGTCCAAAACCAGCCTTCTATTTTTATATTCTGTGCATGAGTACGAGTTAAAGTGCTTACTCACACTCGGAAAGATAAAAGCTAGTGCGGCACGATTATGGCCAAATAATAATCATGATCAATATTGTCATCACAATTATAAATCGGGATTATTCCTCATGTTAGGGAAAATTCTGTTTATTGTACTACTTTTCAACAAAAAATATGTAAACAGTTTTCAGTGCAAAATGAATCTTTAAATAAGAATACATACATAATATGACATATAATAATAATGTTTTTTTTTTTTAATTATCTACTTTACCGAGGGCTAACTGATTAAATGTGCTGTTACAAAGTTCAAACACGAATGGCAACTTAATAGTGAATTGATTTGAATATCCCCGTCATCAATACGTCTCAGTTGTTCTGCTTGACCATTGGTCAGTCGCGCACGGTCACAAACTGCAAAGAACACAACAGTTGTGATTTCCCTCTCGGTTTACTTCAGGTCAAAGCAGCCGCTACGACGACTGTTAATAGTGTCTTACCACGACACGCCGCCTCTAGCCAATGTGCTAAGAGGGCCAACTTCAAAATAAAAGCTTCATATATGCCATTTTAGGCTTTTATTTTGAAGTTGGCCACGGAGCGCAGTGCCGGCCCTTAATAAGCCTTACCCAGAAGTTCGCCCCCTGGTGGCTGGCTGACTAGGTTGCGGGCACTGCTGCAAATGAAGCACTTCTCATATGCAGTAGTGCCGACGTTTTAAATGTAAAAAAAACTCACAGACGATCAGTCTCATTTAATCGTGGCAGCCAAAATCGTGATCACGATTAAAATTCGATGAATTGTGCAGCCCTAATACAAGCCATGTATTAGTGTCTCTTTTGACAGTCGGAGTCCTTTAATCTTGAACAAATGGAAGACATTTTCAGCGTTTTTGCCTGCAAACAGACGTACCAGCTGTGTAAATTTTGCACATTATTTGACGTCTACATCGGGAATTATGTCATACTTCCACACCTGATAGCCGGCTACCACATTGTGAAGACTGGAGGTGGTACAGTGTCTGACTAAAAACTCACAGCTCAAGGCTAGCTGCAAACGTTGACATCAGTTCCCTGAATACAGATTATAGATGTATAGTAAAACCACAATCCCACCTGGACCCAGTGTGGATACTTTAACTATTAATAAATGGGCAATTCATTATTGTAACGACTTGAAAGAATAACAGATGGACTTCCAGAGAAATGATGATCAGAGAGCAGTGATGAGAGAAAGTCCTCAAGCACTAAGGGGAAGGTCAAACAAATGCAGCCAGATGTTAGAAGGTGTCCCAGATGGATCTTTCTGATAGCAGCGCAGATCCAAAGATGGCATTGCTAGGAAAGACTCAAAATCCTTGTTTGTGTCAACTTCCTGTCATTTCCCCAGCATCCCTGGCCCAGTGCGCAGACCTTTCACTCTGCTCCAGACAACAGACACCTACAGGGACCACTTCCCCCCCAAGGGCACCCAGCACGTCAGCTCTGATTAAGCCTCCACCCGGCCTGGAAAGTAGACGTCTTCCACAGCAGGGAAAGCGGTGCAGCGGGAAAGACACAACTTGTGCCCGGTAATAAATCGCCGCAGGCAGCCGGGCCCTTCGGAGTCACGGCCCGAACTAACCCCAAACAGATGCCGGCTGGTCGGGCCTGCCAGTCTGTGCGCCGGCCTGCGTGCCAGCATCATGATGAGGGATGGCTCTGGTCCAAAGCAGGTGGCTGCCACCCGGGCAGGTGTAGGCATCGTTAAGGTCCAATATGGCGAGCGCGGCGCATCAAGGGCGGAAGAAAAGTGATATTGATGGAGGCGCGTCTGCAGCGGACTGGTTCATCGAGCAAATCTGAAAATGAATATGGCCTTTTGGTAAGCACGTGCAGTTTGCTCGCGCACGACAGCGTCTCTTAATGGCAGTCACTGCGGGTTGAGAAGCGCCATCTGTTTGTCATTTTAGTCCTGGTAATCGTTGACTGTTTTACTACGATCCACGCCGTCTTTTAAATGAGTCCGCCGCTCCAACTTGTTTGCCTGCTGCCAAGTCGGCAAAGTCAATTATGTTTCTTGTTTGTTTACTTGGAAATTAAAAAAATTGGCTGACCCCTTACCAAGTGAGCGACATGATCAGTTACAAATTCATCCCATGAGCGATGCTATTATATTGGCGCACACATCTTTTATTCCTCTTAATTCGGCTGCGATTGCCAGGAAATTGAGTCGCGGTGCAGAAAACAAGAGTCTTTGAGGCAAAACAAGGCTGGAAATCAACTCGATGGTTTGTCAAGCAGCCAGGTTGCGCTCTGCAAACGAGCTTTTTCTTGGCGTCTGCTATTGTCAAGTAAATCAATTGGACAGAAGCGGCAGCTTCATTCTTGTGTTTAAATAATCCACATATCACATGTTGGGAATGTTGGCAGCGTGTGCGGCCTTCTCCGGCGGCACGGAGGACTCGCTTGCGTGAGCTGTCTGAGCCCGCCGAGGGACTTTGCCTTAATCCGCCATGTTACAGTCGGAGATAGCATTATTGCCGCTGTGAGTAAGCGGTGCGGCATAGGCCGTCCTGTTTTCTCCTCAAATACAACTAAGTCAAATCCTTCCTGGTCAGTTTTTCAGTTGATGACCAAATGCTTGTCCAAGGTCAAATTCAAACATTCATATGCGCATGTTGAGTTTCTCTATCGAAATGAGTTGATCGTAATGATGTGTTCACACGCCACGCGCAGCGGCACAGTGACGTCTTCCCGCGCACGGCATCTCCATTCGTTCATTAGCACTTGAACTCGGTCTTCGCTCGCCTCCCGGACGCTTTCATCGTTTCCCGCAGTCGAAAGCGACCCGCTATGCTCCCCGCCTCCTTTGAGCCTACCAGCCACTTGACACGTTTGCTACAAGGTTCTGCGCGTTGACCTCATTAGCTTCTCTGAATCACCTGGCGGCCACGCGCACCACGTGCTGCACCTCGGTATGACTCGCTGCTTCTCGGTGGTGGTCTGAGTACTAATGAAGAAGCATCGCAGTCGGTGCCATGGAAGTGCTACGCCTGGGAGACTTATTGACATATTAATTAGCTTATGGAGGGCAGATGGTTTTAAAAAAATCGGCAAATGATTTAAGTGCCTTGGTGAACATATTTCTGTAATACCCCTGGTCTTGATTTATTTGCAATTTCTTAATATTTAAACTAAAGTAGCGTTGGGTGTTCATAGACCAGCTATGAATGGACGCAGTTTCCTGAAAACAACTACTTCCTTTCCACTTCCCGATCCATTTGTCTATTTCCAGTTGAACAAGAGCTGCCGTGTATGGATCTTCTAAATTACTGGTGGGAAACATCCAAATAAGCAACTGCCATTTGTTGTGCGAGATTTTCAGAGACGAGAAGGATGAGTAACGGCAGCGGAAACAACGCACCGTGCTGTTGTTTCAATTGAACGTTTCGCCCCGGGGCTGTCGGCGCAGCAATCTCCTCTATGAGAATTTATGATGTTCTGTCTGCACCTTCTGCCGCAGAAGCCAAAAGGGCGCGTCGACGCTGGCTGCTGCATTTTTAAAACGCTACTTCCTTTTGCTCTTTGTTCTCCCAATGCCTTCAGACTCACCTTTAATTAATTAAGCCCCCTTTGTACTGTCCGTTTTAAAAAGCCTGATGAATTTTCCACAACTCACCTACCATTCCTCATCCTGAAACAAATTCCTTTGGGATCAATGAGCTACCTGTCGGCTGTCCTATTCTAAAAAGCCAGATGTCTACATTCCTTTTGTAATACAAAATGCCGGGCCTGCCAACTTGTCACCACAATCCCCGGCAGTCTCTGGCCTTCTCTTTGGTCACAACCATCTTTTTTTTCTTCTCTTCCTATTTAAAGGTTATCTGCATCCATCCTGTCCACCTGGGGCCCTCTGGCATTGGTGAACAGACCACTGCAGGGGTGAGAGCGTCCGATAAGAGAATGCGGGCGAGCAGATGAGAGGGTGGCGGAAAGATATGGAGGTCCATCGTGGCACCAGAAGTGGACCTTATTCATAAGATTGTTCAGGGATGGTGAGCTTTTGGGATGAGGAGACAAAAGGGCTGCTTTGCATGGCCGATCCCGTCTATGCCAAGCGAAGCAAGCATTCTGGGGAATAACCACTTATTTCATGTCTTCATGATGCTTCTCACGGCATCATGGGACACAGCAGCCAATCCCTGGACTCACTAGCTCACTTTCACTGTGTCTCCATTAATAACCAATAGGAGGAACATTAGGGGGGTGGGGGAATGGCATCTCTTTATCTCTGCAAGGGAGACGAGATGGCACATGTCGCCCTCTCTCTGGGAGGATCATTTGAGCGCAACCACTGCTAATTCCCGCAGCGCCGACGGCGCACTCGTCCATGCAGCTTGCAGAGCATACGCCACAGCAATACATGTTTACAAAAGGCTAGCGCTCACGGTATGGCCCATTTATGTTTGCCAAAGACGCGTAGAATGACGACATATGAGCAGATACAAGCACACATGTGCACATGAATAATGAATCACCTGCGCCTCCTGCCGTGCAGGCAACGTAATAGGAAGCTTTCCTCTCCTATTGTGACACAATTCTGACTATATTTAGTGCCTTGTTTGCAAGTTGAGCAGTACCACGTGTTGAGCCCGCATAGGCAGCAGCTGCGACGTACGTTGCAAATGATCTTAACTCTCATAAGCCATGTAATGAATTGCATTAGCCTGGTTTGCAGATGCACCTCACGGGACAGATTGAAACAAAATTCTGTTCTTGGCCAGTTTTAATGGTTGTGTATTTGCACTCACTGATGGTCACAACGGACTTCCTATCCTTATCATAGGATATTTAGTAGGACCGAAGAAAATGTGCCTTTTTTTATACAGATTTCTATATGCTTTAATGCACAGAAAAGAGGATTACATGAGTGATGATCTTGTTGGAAAAGAAAGAAATCACTGTCACATCTGACACTGTCTCAGATCGAACGTCATCACAAAATCAATCGGATTCTTGCCTTGACAAAGAGAAGCAATCACATGAAGTCGATTGGCTGCAGAGTGTAATGGGAGAGCGCTACGAAAAACACGATATTCACTTAAAAAAAACTCTGACTCGTGTAAAGTCCAGTTCCATGCATGTCTCACCTCCCAGTGGAACCTCGAGGAACAGCAGCACTCTGGTTGTGCTCAAGCATCCTTTTTTCCAGCTTGGCTCATAGTCGGCATTGCATCCCCCTCCTCATTTGCATGCCTCTGATGGGCTTAATCAACACGGTGAACTTATTTGTCAGGGGCTTGTACGCATCAGACACTCACTTCCATGTCAGCGTAATGTAGTTTTAAGACAAATTGAATAAAAACAGTGAAGGTCAAGGGGCTGCAATGAATTCAAGAGACGTTTTGTTATATAACAGCAAACAAACATGATCCGCAACACTTTTGACACCCTGTGAAGGACTGCTGTGGTGGCACTGGGAGAGCTGCAATGTGAATAATTATCATCATAACTAATGATGATTCATGGGCTGTTTTTCGAAGGATCACTGATGCAAACAGATTGTGCCACGATTGAGGCGGGTAAGTTTATCCCTGCGCACCCAATTGGAGGGCACCCAGTTCTCAAACACAAAGCCTGAAGTAAGCTCCACATGCACATGCACGCACACACACACACACACACACACACACACAAAGCACTTTGTTTTTCTAGCTAATTGCAGTCCGCTGCTACACAAACATCATTAATCAAGCTGACTAATATTAGTCAGTGGCAAGCTCCCCTACCTGTTTAATATAATTAAATCAATGTTGGCTCATTCACATGCATGATGTAGCACGGTGGCAGGGCTGGTAATGTTTCAAATGACGATAAGTATGATAATTGGAGAGACGCAAAAGTTGCGATGTGCGCACATCATACGCAAGACGTCCGGTCCGGGCTCTGACTTTGTACGGTTGACTTTTTAGATTTTTGTGTTTTATGGTAAGTTGTCAAATTGTGCTGTCATTCTCCACCCACAAGCAATGATGAAAACTAAAATGTTTCCCAATTTAGCGTCACATATTTGTCTAGCATACACGGTTCACATTTGGTAGCAATCAGAAAAATCTAGTTTCAATTTGAAGGGCAACTGGAATTATCCGAAATGACCCTTAAATGACCACTTTAAACCAAAATGGCAGCAGTCCTGTGTCTTTTAGCCGCATAAGTTCTTGTGTAGTCATGAAAGACAAGTTCATGTTGTTCGGTGAAACTGGCTTCGGGGGCTGAATTTTGAAAAAAATCCAAGAGCGTCTACCAAGTAAACATTTTGGGGGGGGGGGGGGGGGGGAACACGCCAGTCACTAGGATTAACCTGGCTGCAAAATATGATTCGCTTTTTTTTTTTTTCCAGGTATGAGAAAGGACAGGAACTGGAGATTAAGTTGGCCTCGGAATAACAACCACAAAGATATAAAGCAATATCAACATGGCCTTCGTACTCAGTGCTTTCTTGGTGCATTATTAATATTGGTGGATTTTTATCGCAATACTCGTTTTCACTGTGCTTCTTTCCGGAAATAAAAATGTACAGTGCCTTTTTTTTTTACCGAGGTCGCTGCTTTAACATATAAAGCGAGCTGTCTTTGTCAAGACACAGATAAAAGAGGCTGGGTAAATCAGATATTTGATTTGTGTCAGATACTGGAGGAGCGAAGAAGCAAAAACGTGTCTTTTTTCTTTGCCTTAAGCTAACGTGACATGGTAATGGCTCATAAAGGGAAAGTAAATTGGGAGAGTCAGGTTTATGAGCGCAGTGCATTGGGAGCTAAAGCGCCAGGGGAAGCAGCGGCAAGATGACTGTATCTGGGCATCATGATACCATCATTTTTGTGAGGGAATAAAGTGTTTTTTTTTCTGGGAATAAAAAAAATAAATATTCTCATGCTGGTCCAATGAATAAAAATTACAGACGCCGCACAGATTTGATTATCGAAATTGAATTTGGTCTCGTCTTTTACAGTTTCCCCACCCTCTGGGAATGGGCCAGCAGAAGCTATCCATGTCAATTTAATAGATCTGTCCAATAACAATGACTATTTCAGCACAGCGTCTGCAGACATTCCGGCTACAGTGATTGGGGTCTGTATTGAGGGATACCACAGCGGGAGCTATAAATTAAACATGAGGGGGAGTGAGTAAATTGAGATGCTGACGACGTTGTGCTGTGTCAAACCTTTGACCCCTCTTTCGTCAGATGGATCGCCCACCTGGTTGCAGCGTGAGTGTGTAGTGAGGCCTGTGATTGGATGGTGCCGCCAAAAAAGCCACAGTGTTTAGCGCTCTCTTCGAGCAATAAAGGAAACATTTGGAATTTAATGAGGCCTGCACACCAGCAGCAATTTTCACCACCTTTGTTCACCTCGCTTTGGCTGACTTTTTATGGACAAAGGCATTACACCCACAACAAGTGAAAATGGGCGGAAATATGGAGTTAGTTCCCACTTTTAACAGTTGTTCACTTTTCTGAGAAGACTTGCGCCAAGATTGTGGCGTGTGTCTGTTCACCAAAACCTTCCCAAAACTGTTCCCACAAAGCGAGATACAGACAATTGTCCAAAATGTTTGATAGCCAAAAACTACTCATGTCAGCTGCTTTGGTTTAGAAACCTCAAATTGCTTGTTTTCATCCTTGCCAGGTTCCCAACTGCTCAATGCTTTAGCAGTGGCAGCAATTCGTCGTGGTTTTCGGCACTGGCATTCAATTGTCGTGGCACCCAAAGGAAAATGGTACTTAATACGTTCTAGAGAGCTCTCTACTCTCATGCTTCGGTCTGAGGTTCTTACTGCAGGGAGTGAGAGAAATGTCCAAAGTGCTTACCGCTCTCAGTTACCTACTGCCAACTGGAGCCTATTGCCCAGATTACACGGTCTGGGCGTTATATGCAGGAACTTTGGCAGGTTCTTCAACAGCTTCCAGCCTGTGATGGAGAGTCCAAGCCTCACTTGTAAAATACCAGAGGAACAGGTCCAAACTAACTGGAGTGGAAAACCTGACCTGGGCTGTGAACATTATAGGTTATTGCCAGAATGCGTAAGCGTCATGGTGTTAATCAGATGCCACTTTGGAGAGGACGACGACCGCATGGAACATAGGAGTCTATTTTAATTAGGAATTAGGGTCTCTTATTCAGCTGTGTGCTGATGGGTCGCAGACGTCGGCTCATTAGCGAAACAACCTTTGCAAAGTTGTCGGCCCGTGTGGAGGTAATGAGCGCTCCTTGGTCTCGCAAGAAGCAAAGCAGAAGATGAGAAGATAGGCAAGGAGTGTACCAGCAAATACTAGCAATGCACAGTAGATACGTTGGAAGTAAGAGTTGGAAAGAGTTCTGAACCATCCATCGACAAGAAGACTATCCATCAGCATTCAAAATAAATTAGTCCTTTTCAGAAAAATCTCCGCAGCCCCGACTTGGGTGAACACCAGATTGTATTGTTTTTCTTTGTAAATGTATAAGGTGATTGAGATTCATTTACTGGAGCTCATTAAAACACAAATTCCAAAGAATCCAACAAATACCAATGTGGCTGTCTGCCAAAAAGCCCTTAAGGTTTCCCTGTGAAATGTCTCTATTATATCTGTTCACAGTTAAGTGGATTGAGATCCCTAGCTCCAAATGCAGAGGTTACCTTTCACCCCCGGAAGTGGTTAAAACAACCACTGTCACAAGTGCTGCTGCAGTGTTTGATGTCAAGGAGGGAAAATCCTGACACACTTTCTCAAGAGCAAAATGGGAGAGGGTGCAAATAGTGGCAGCTCTCAAACTGTAATGGAGCGCAGCGGCGGGTGGCTCGCTACATATTGTACCGGATGCCTGGAGAGCCATGGCAACAGGGAGAGGGAAGACGGAAAGCTGTAGGTTCAAGGACTTCACTTGTTCCGGCAACATTCTAATTACATTGGGCGTCAGCGTTTAGAGAGATGGATGCGCTGGCAACAATCGATCCCTGAAGCTTCTGGTGCTTTTTTGTTTTCCCCTTTAAACAGGCCTCCATTTGCATGTTTCTGAAATGACTACAAAGCAGAAAGATGATAGGATAGATGGTGACGTGAACAGTGACGTGAACACAGGTAGATGTCGAAAGAATGAAGAAAGCTGGTAAGCGTATATGAGGAGAAGGAACTAAAATGGAAAAGGACTGGGGAGATTTGTCGCATTATAAAAGAGTCAGTATTCCTGTTTTAGATAGAAAATAATTATTTGGATGATGCATGGATGTAGTGGAGTCTCGGTCCAGCTCGTCTGGCAGAAGATGTGAGTGTATCCGCGACTTTTGTATGTTGGCATTTACGCTAGACATATGCCCATGTGGAAAAGGCAGGAAAATCTCACTTTTTTTTTTTTTCCTGATTCCTAACCCCAACCTTAACGCAGTCAATAGCAATTAAGAGATCTCCAGCAATCCTTCACATAGCTGTTATTTTGCACATTCAGATTTCAACACAAAGGAGTGTGGTTAGTGTTAAACGTCAGAATCTGGTCGAGGCTTTCCGTCTTGGTTACACTTCAGATACTATGATGGAAGCCTGCAAATTTGCAGGTCGACTTCAACTCCCCACTGAGTATCAAGGACAGTGAGCTGGGGAAAAAGCAGGCTTAGCTGGAAAGTGTGAAAGAGGCTTGTGACTCTTGGCTTTACAACCCCAGAGAGACTATGCTAATAAAGCTACCATCTACAAATGTATTCATTGGAACAGCAGAATATATATATTTTTAAAGATCAGTTAGTATTAGCTCACCAGTCAAAGGTCGCTTTTGGTCACATTAACACTAACGCACAAACCTCAGAGGTCGCGTGCGAGTCTGCTAATACGAGAGGGCGAGCTAATCCATTACTCTTACGGACCCGGTGCTGTAATCTGCCAGCGTGTGACGAGCAATTCCGAAGAACGCTGCTGTCCTTGCGTTTGACGTGGTTCTAGCTTAGCGCAGGAAGGGAGGCAGTTAGATCCCCCAGGGGACAGGATGCGCGGCGGAATGACAGCGTGCCACCCCGATCCCTTTGTTGCCTGTAATGGATTATTCCGTAGAAACATGCAATTGGACTGCGCCGCTGATGGATAGCGGCCATTGTTATGGTAAAGCCATCGGGTCGCCTATTAATCTCAGTCAAGTCAACGGTGGCATTGTGTAACATTTTCCATTAAACCGCAGCACTTTGACAACAATGAACGTGCCAGTGCAGCAGCTTCCTTATTCTACGAAGGATAGAACGAAAATGTTTTCCTAATGTATTTTGCGGATTAATGGCCACAATCCGCCACTTGTAGAACGATAGCAAAAGAAAACATGTACATAATGGTATGAATGGTTCCATTTTGGATGTGGACTGTCTACAGGAGCAGGTTAAAAGGCTGGCCACCCCAATTTCCTAAGTAATGGTGAACCTGGCTGACCTACTGTTGTATTAAATAACATTACGCTGTGACCCATGGACCGAGAGCACTGACAAGAGGAAAAGAGGCAGGTAGAAAAAGGAGACAAAAGGCAAACATGGACCATGGCAGACGTCATGATTGAGATGCTGCAGCTTGGCAGAGACCAAGTTTCCACATCTCTGTTTCGCCGTCTGGCAGTTTGTAAGGTACCGAGCTTGTTACTGTCAAAAGTCACACTGCGCCGCTGATGCAGAAGTCACACGCTCTGTGACACATACAAGCACATGCACTTGTACTTGCTGCCCACTCACGTGTTGATGGATCAAGCGACTTCCTCCTCTGACTGGCTTCTACTGACAAAGCCATCTTGTCCCTGAGGGAAAAAAGATAACATACCTCCCCCCCCAAAAATCTCTATCTGATGTCATTGTCACATCCATGTACGATGCTGCGGTGTGTAGGCTGGCTCACTGGTCCCTGGTTCGATTCAAACTTGGACCACTCTTAACACACCACTTTGGGGCATGTCTTTGTGGAGTTTGTTTGCATGCGGTTAGCACATATCCGACCGACCCCCTACACACACACAGCTTTCTAGAATTTCCCACAACTTGGTCAAGCAACATCATGATTACAAAGTTGGGAGGCAAAAAAAGAGAAGATCATTAACAACGGGGTGGGATCAGAAGCGAACACCCCAAATGCCTCTCAAGGGACCGAAGAAGAGGATGATTACACCCAGCCATCAAATCCAACACATCCTTTAGGGAAGGGAGCAGGTGCAAAGCTCTGATTAGCATCAATGACACTCCATATCCCATCCATCTGATCCCTTGTAAGAGCCTGTAAAACCCAAATGAGCTCTGTTGTTAAAGCTAGCATCTTGTGAATAATACATCCTCTTATCAATACCACCGGGAGGGAGAGGTGGATAAACAAGAGAGCGCGCAAGATCAAATTTAAAAGGTGAACACGCTAATCAGATTTGGATCGTTCACTTCCTGGCCACCTGCGGGCCGTCTTCTGATGTGACACTGTTTACGACACCCAAGTTTCCCAATCAGACTAAAGCAACAGGTATGAGTATTTGTAAAGAGAATTCCCATAGATGTTGTTGATAATGAGGGATTTGCATGCCTTTTTTGATGCAGATGTAAGAACAGTGAGCAAGCTTTGTGTTTTTTTCCCCCACTTTGAACGGGTGAAAATGAAAGCATGTCCAGGGATTCATGAAAACACAATCACTAATAACAATGTGGCACGTAACGACAGAACGGTGCCACATTCGCACAACTGCAGACACCTGTGACATCTACTGTAAGTGCAGGACTCCGGGTTCCTGTATTGTTGTGCAAGTCATAAATTGCCTCTCTTCACCCATGTCCAGTAAACACATTACAGCTAGTACAACAAACGTGCCAACAAAAGCTGCCAAACAAAAGTGAAACAAGAGTCCCACAGGGGTTAACGCAACGGGGCAAATGCAGCAGCAGTAATGCACGCTTTCGAAGAAAAGCCCACCCAGATGGAGGTAAAGAGATTGGTTTAGAGAGACAGTGTAAGAAAAGCTCATTAAACCACTGTCATTGAAGGGAATAGACAATTTTAAAAAAGCACAAGAATTAACACAAGAGCGTGTTAAAGAAAGGAGAACACATCAGAGGCTGGACTGAGGAGAAAAGGCAGATCGGCGATGAGGAGAGAGGGAATTGTCAGAGTTACAGTACGGCTCTCCAATCAACCTGTCTGGATCCTGCAAGACAATCAGTGAAAAATTGAAATACCTCCCTGCTCCGCGCTCATTTAGATGAGGCATCTGGAGGTCGCTTTGTTTTGATCTGTCAAACTCCATTCTCGTACCAGTCGGACATATTTTTCTTCCTCCGGACACACCGTTGGCTGAGCTTCTATGAGTCTCAGTGGACTGTCTGACATTCACCTGGGGGATTTTTAGCACCAGACTAGAGGAACACTGTGGCGCATTGCTTGTTTCAGTACTGATAAAGGAAATATAAACCCCTCCATGGAAGGGAGCGAACCAACATCAGTCACCGTAAAGATGAGGGCGAGTCGCATTGCTGACCTTCATGGTTAGAGATGGACAGAATATTAGAAAGCAACCACATTCAGTTGGAACCTTCGATGCAGCTCTTGGTTTGGCTCCCAAGGAGTGTACTTCTAGCAATGTTTGAACAGAGCAGCATCTTGAAGTATTGTTTACTTGGTCCAGGCTGTAAAATAGTCTCGATTGGAAAGAAAAGGGGGTTCAGGTAAAGTGTCAACGTTGCATTTAACCAAATCCACAGTGCCTTTCCCTCTTCTGTACCGTTCGTGTCTTCTTCTCCCTCATCATTATGTAAACTCAGACTTTGATCTCCGTCGGCTTTATCGCAGCAAACAGCAGGCAGAGATGCATGATCCAGACAGGGATAGAAAGATGGCAGAAAGCGTGGGCTGGCACCGCATGTTGATAATAAAAATGTGTCATCTCCAGAGAGAAGGAAACTATGAAGCCACTGAAATGTACGACGCCTCTCAATCGTCCTTAATCAAAACAAATGACCTTGAAAGTAAAGGGTCACGTTCAAAGCAAGAGTCCAATTGAAAACCGGTCAGGCTGCAGTTGATCTCTGGTGCGATTTGGTTGGCTTTAGGTCAAGTTTGAATGCTGAATGGACAAAAGACACAAACCTATTTTTCATTTTGGAACAATTCCCTTCGACAACGTGGTTCATGTTCCCTTTCAGTGCTCCCTGTTACAATTCTCTTAAAAACCTTGAAATCTTCTGGATTATTCATCCTCCGACTGAGCCTTTTTCAACCCAATAACTACACTTTTCAACTCCAATGAGTGCAGAGAAGACACAGCCGAAGCATTCAAACGTGTCCCTGAAATGAAAGATGAACACATTTGACGTGCATTTCTGAAAAGCCCATGAGATTTTGTGATGCAATGCAAATACCGTATTGATGGCTGTCATGTCCAAATATTATGAGGTTATTCGGGTTCATTGTCTGGTTGAATCACCACAAAAGGCTACAATCCATTCAAGCAATTTAAGTGTAATTGATTTACCTCGAGAGAATGGAGGAGAGACACCGAAAGATACAGGATGGAAGATTCCGACGATTTCGCCGCACAGAGGACAGCCAGATTGCCCTTGCAGTCGGACCGCCTTATCAATTTGATTAAAGTGTGAAAGGACACTTAAGATCTCAATTGCCGGCACATTAGCAGTCCACTCAGGCTCGCCGATGCAGAATCCTAATGCTTGAGGTATTGCGGGAGCTGCAAAGATTATTTGATTCCACTTAGATATGCCCCCGCAAATCAAGCGGCGATTAGATAATGTGAGCGCTTGAATAGGAAAGGACCTGCTTGGTTTGAAACATCGATTTTCAAATGTTGCTTTAGCGGCAAAATAAAAAAAAACACTCACACAGCAGCAGCGTTAGATGCAAACGATGATGATATCTCAGCAGTGGCGACGATGAAGGGATTTTTACGAGCCTTCAGAAAGACAAGTTAGCATATAGATATGAGGCTAAATTAAGAATGGACCCTGCAAAACTAACGTATTTAGCATTAATCTGCAGTTTTTTTCATAGCAAATATTATGAAGCCATTTTCCATTGAATTACACGATTGGATTTAGACCTGATTTGCATCTGTCAGTTAGCACATCCCCTTTCCCCTATGCACACACCTTAAATAACAAAACCTTTCAGGATCATGTTTCACTACATTACTAAAAAGCGCTTACAAAAATGAGCTATGTTTTACAATGTAGCTGAGGTCCATTTACCATTATTTTTTTCAATTACAATTTTGTTTTGGAGTACCAGACAACAATCTTTTTTTGTCTTTGGGAGTGCACAGTGTTAAAGGTTCTTGGGAATGCTGCTTCTGTAAAAGTTTTAAGCCTATTTTTCAAAGGATTTGCCCCATTGTTTTGAAGGATACTACTCCCAAGATATTTGAGGTTGTAGTGCAAGTAGCAAATCGCAGCCAATCATCTTCCACCTCCAGGGATTAACGTCCTACTTAAAAGAAATAATTGTCAAATCCTCAAAGGCCCATTAAGGCATCATGACTTTGCTGTCTGCTGTCTTTGTTTTACATCTGTGTTTGTGGGCATTTTGCACTTGAATGCCCACCCAATGAGTAGCACTACAACTGGTGCAATATATTACAAGAGCTCTGCAATAACCCCCCACCACCCCACTCCCTCATGATGGTTTTGATTGAAGCCGTTTAAGAGCGCCGCGGATTCATCTGATGGTCCTTTCGGGTCTGTAATTTGAGGCCACGGCAACCTGACGGTGGGTCACGTCGAGGGGTTTCGGCAAATGCCTAGTGGACAAAGTATCGACGGTTATCTTATATAAGGCATTCATTGTCATGCGCGATGCAGACATGAGGATTTCTTCAAACCCACAGTCATGATAAAATATCTGTATTTAGACCCCATATGCTAATTGATGTTATATCATCACGGGTCCGTGTCGTTGTACAAAAATGATTGACGGTTGAGTCTTGAAAGGTCTCAGACAACGAGAAAGCAATCGCTGCAAGTAAACATGATTTCTAAAGTTGTATTTAAAGGCATACACTCTTGACTTAATTGGATGCTCAATTTGCCAATGTCTGCAAACAAATGGTGTTTTGCAACATTGATTAAAAGTCATCAGGTTGAAATCTAGAGACTGTGCTTCAGAATGTGGGGAGATTTAAATATGGATAGAAAATATCAAAGAGCATAAAGAATCGCATGGTGCATGCAGTCAGTCAGACAGAAACGTCTGCTGCTTTTCAAGTGATTTTGCTTTCAAAGTTCAGTCTGCCTTTTAATGTTTGGCTCCTCTGGTCTTTGTTATCTGTAAAATCTGCTCATCTTCTACCTGCCTGGCACTAATCTCATTTAATTTGATACAGTTAAATCGACCCAAAGACTTCAGTTTCACCAATTTCACCCGCCCAGTGAGCCAGAATAGCTGCCGACACCGACTGAGTCATGACGAAAACATGTTTTAAACCCTTTCTGGGTGATGGAAGCGTTAAACGACTCAAGCCAGGCAAGAGTAGCCCACAAAGTCAAGCGTCTCCATCGCAGCAGGTTCCTGATTGGGCAGATAGCATGCTGAGTGGCAGGAATTGTGAGGCTATTAGGTAATTGGTGCTTCATTTAAAGAATCACCTGTGTCCAAGGCTCCCAGACACTTCAGGGGCTCTCTGTGCAAATTAAAGCCACATTAAAAGTGGAGACTACCGTGGAAGAGCGACTGGACCCCCGGCCTTCCCTTGGTAAACCTTGGATTACTAAAATTGATAAAATGGGCAGAGATATTTTTGCCTTTTTTTTTGGCAAAGTAGCCTGAAGGAATCAGCTGTATTCCACGTTGAACTCACAAATGCCGTTAGTACTTCTTGTCGCTGGTGTTCAGCTCATTCAAAACGTGAGATGGCCTTCGCTCAAAGTCAATCACTGAGCGCGACCACCACCACCAGCAGCACTCCCATTCTATAACCACACAATTATAATATTCATGAGCAGTCCCGCTGATGGAAATGTTATTTCGCCTCAACCCACCACTCCCAACCTCGCGTTTTATTCCTTTACCGCGGGCTTATTTTCTGTTGTATTTCAGACGCACACGGAATGATGTGAATATTAACAACTGATGGTCTTTGATACGTGGATTAAGGACATATTTGTATAATGGGCAAGGTCTGCTGCACCATAAGGGTCATAAACATGCCACACAATAACACAAAAAAAAAGGAAACATTCATTACAACATATCTTCCATTCCATCATATTGTTATACACCTCAGGCAGAGGTTAGATTATTGATAGTGAGTGAGATGATTGTGAGTGGGGGGGGGGTATGCCATCAAATATTCTTCTGCCTCATGGTCATACTGCACATCACCATTGCTTCGAGTGCTACAGTCAGCGAGCCAAGCCTCAATCATTTGAACCTGAGGGTTACATCAGTGATAGATTGTCGGCATCTTGTACTTACTGGACTAAGATTATCTTGCCACAGGGGTTACGGCCCTCCTCTAGATATTTCAAATGCTTTTGCACCCCATTTGTTCCATAAAACATCAGTATGTATACGAAACATCAGGGTGAACTTTCAGGTTTTATGACATGATCATGCTGATAGTTGCTCGCATTGGAATGATGACATTGAAAAGTAATTTTGTCTGTAGGCTATGGGAAAACACCGTATGGAATCCAATGCAAATGAGAATCTGTGGGACAAGTGATGCAGACTATGTATTGGCATGTGGTGGTGAAGAAGAAGCTGAGCCAAAACTGGCCGATCTACGTTCCCCCCCTCACCTATGTTCACAAGCTGTGGGTCGTGACCGAAAGGACAAGATGGCGGATACAAGCGGCCCAAATGAGTTTCCTTTGGAACGTGTCCTTGGCTCTCCCTTAGAGAAAGGGTGAGAAGCTCGGTCATCGAGAGGGGTCTCAGAGTAGAGCCGCTCCTCCTCTGCATTGAGAGGAGCCAGATGAGGTGTTCCGGGCATGTCCCACTGAGGGAATGCAGAGGGAGAACAACTCCCTTTAGATTTCCAAGATTAAATAACGGTGTCCTCGCCACTCCATCTTCCTCTCGAAGTTCTACGGCGGGGGCCAAACCACTTCACACCCTCAACTATCAGTCAAAATTCTCCTAATTACACGGTCATACATTCGCCACTCTCCATCCAACAATTAATCATGCTCGGGCGAGTGTCCATTCCTTTCAAAGCCTTCATGCTCACTTTGCCACCATGGTGTGTTATTAACTGGCAGCCACCACAACACATAATCACAGGGATAATGAGCGTAAGTAAGCACATAAACAAATGGAAAACAAAGCTAGGAAAAAAATGGTTTTGTTTGAACATCCACTGCTAATTGAACTAGTTCTTCCTGCAGACAAGGCCAGAACATCCATGCCACAATAACAACGAGGAAGCCACGCAGATAATTGCAATCACCTGGTGAAGCAGGTGTGAAGCCACGCCCGATTTGACTCCGTCTTGATGTCGTTAAAATGAACTGGGGCCTCACATCCTGAAGTGGGACTAGTGTGAGGCAACTCACACTCACCCTGGCGCAACAGCAATCAATAGTCATTACACACCGCAAATGTGCAGTACTCCAAAGTTGGAGGTGGCAACTATTTAGGAAGAAGAGGCACAGAAATTCCCCACAAAGGCTCTCAATATTGAAGAGCACCTTCGGTCTTAGCAGGAGTAAATGTTGTGTGTCAATAAACACACTGAAAAACAAGTCAGGGTGAATAATTGATGATGCTCACAGAGATCACATACCTTAAAATGTCATGAATGTAATATGGCCACATATGAAGGCATCAATCATGAGCCGGTGGAGGGGGAGCCCGCGGTGCTATGTGAATCGATACAGGAAACAAACAAATGTCACGCGCGATGGAAGATGGAGACGAATCACAACAGTGTATTGGTAGCTTAGATTTTTTTGGTACCGGTGCAACCTGTTTTAGATAGCTTCAGATCAAATCAAGAGCTCCATTGCATTTCAACCATATCCTTTTTACAGCTGACCTAACAAGCTAGCGACTGGCAAATGACTAGCATGCTATCTGTTTTGGGGGCTGTTGTATTCCCTAAGTCGGAAGATCGGAAGTAGCTAAGTCCAGATCACGTGCTGCAACAGTTTGATTTCAAACCGTATTACGAGAGTAAATAAATAGTTGACATCGGACTAAAGCTCTGAAAAGTTCGGCTTCTATTCACTTGCTATAATCTGCAACTAGTTTTAATGATGTTCAGGAGATTTAGCCGCAAATGTACTTCCATCGAGAGCCTCCTCGCGCTTATCTCATCACCAACATTATTAGTTGTCATCGTGTTTTATTTCCGCGAAGCATCCAAAACGGGCGCTTGTACGATGGCAAACAACTCACTGTGCGTGCAAAATATGATCTGTTTGCACAAACGCGAGACATTGTGGCGACGTCTACCAAGACGACTTGTGCAATTCCTTCTGTAAATGGACAGTCTATCCTACAGTGCCTCAGCGCACACTTCAATTTGTTTTATCAGCAAGCCTTCTCACAACACACAAAAGCGTGGATGTATTCACACTATTCTCCCTGGAACAATGGTGTTCACTGCTTTAGCGGCGTAATTACAGCCTGTGTCCTTGCTCTCCGTTGGCTCCTGAGCATCCCAAATGTTCCTGTCTGGCTTTTTCATTGGCATTTTGACATATGTATATTTTTTTTACAAAACTGATGAGCCTGTGTTCGGTAGATTTTAGTAGGAGTTGGGACCATAAATTAATTGAATTTTTATTTTATCATTTATAAATTCTGAAAATAATATACCCTACCTTCATTGACTGGCTTGTTTTGTGCTTCCTTTTTTTTTTTTTTTTTTAGATGATATAAAACTAAATTCTTTCAAAAATGGTTGACTCATATCTCACATTCACAAAACTATAACAGTGCATCAGGAGATTGTATACCATTTTATATTTGTGGTAAATATGTGCAGAGACCTGCCTCAAATATCTTCAAAAATATGTTTAAATGTAAAACAATCATGATCACAAGTCAGTAAGGACAAATGCTTCTCGAAAATGAAAGGGGGGGAAAAAAAGGTTTTATAACCTTTATGTCACCATTCACCTTATGTTATTTACAACCTCGACTGCGGATGTTGAAGATGATAAAAGCTCAATAAGAGACAGTGCGAGCCTTGAGAAGGTTGTTGCCATTCAGCGGCTGGTGACCAAAGCCTTCGGAATCTTCACTGAAATGTCAGGTTAAGGGAGCGCACAGATGGATGAAAAAGAACATAAAAATCACAGCGTGCATCCATTACAAAAAAGACTCAATACCAAGAGAACTTTCTTCACACCACCTGCTTACACCCCCTTCTCTCTTTAATGCGGCTAGGCTTTTGGCTGGGAGATGGGAATTTGGGTCCAGGAAAAGTGTTTTAGCATTCACACAAAAGGTGTGTGCGTATGCAGATGTCAGTGTGTGGACACTTACATAAAGTGACACAATTGGATTAGAGTGAGTTTCTCTGTGTCAAGCTTTGCAAATCCACGCGCCTGATTGAATTAGCTTTTGTTTCCAAGTTGTCGAACACGGACGGTGAGCGAGGTTCATGGAAAGTCGAAGTATTGGAAGGGCTAGGTCAATTCCTTTGTTTTTGTTGTATACTGAAGACATTTGGATTGCAGATGAATATGAGACAAAAGTTCAGAGTGCCATCTTTGATTTCATTTACATCTAGATATGCTACAGACCTCAGGACAGAGCACCTTTTGTTTGCAGCCACTCACTTTTCAAGTGAGCAAAGGTATTGGAACATGCATAACTTAAATTGAACAAAATGTCATATTTGGTGGCAGAGACCTAACTTGCAATAACTGCATCAAGCCTGCGACCCATTGACTTCACCAGACTGTTGCATTCGTCACGGGAAATGCCATGAAATAAAAGCTGGAATTCTGAACCTTTGTCTCATATTCATCTTTTGATCTGAAACCCAAATGTCTTCAGTATACGACAAAAACAAAGAAATTGACCTTGGCCTTCCAATACATTTGGAGGGAACTGCATGTGGCGTGTAATTCCACCTCAGCCACGAATGCTGCCTGAACGTTCGGTATATAATTTGATGTTGCTATGGTTAATCACCAATGAAATGTCCCAGAGAAATACAATGTCGCTTAAGACCAGCAAAATATTCAATGCTGCAGTAAAACGAGCTCGTCAGAATAATGAGTGCATTTAGGGTAGAATGGCTAGGATCGGGTCAGGCTTTAGGGTTAGGATTAGGCTACAGTGTAGGTTACGGTTAGGTTAAATTACACCCAAAAATGAGTAATGTTGACTTTTCACCTGCCTTACTCATTTTTTTTTGTTCCATCACGTCTCACCTCAAGGGTGACATGCTTGTCACTAAAGCACTTGTGTCACTTTAACATAACTGCTTATTGGATATAACAGGTGCTACAAAATAAAAAAAACTTTTTAAAAACCCACAGCATTTACCTGTGGAATCATCAGAGCCACTCACCAGACTCTAAAACTCATTCACGCAACCATTAAAGTGAATTGTGTGTTCGCAGGCCCGGACTGCTGTAAGTACTAAATTGTTTGGGCACACTGCCACCCACTTCTGCTATTTCTTCCTGTAGTTTGGATCAATAAATACATGTTTTGCCCTCTTAAAGTGATTGGTAATTGATTAAAGAGTAAACGGCGTAAAGTGCATATTCGTGTAAATCAAATAAGCTAATCATATTAAACGATAATTCCGTGCAAAGCAGCTGTGGATTTTTGCCAATAAAAATTATGGATGTCATTGCCATTCAAACTAAAACAGAGACTTTTAAATGTGTTACAACATCAAAAGCTGATAGCCCCATCGCATAGATCTTCATGCATTTATTTCATTTTCAAATGGCGCTTATGGAAAGGGACATTGGGATTCCACGCCACAGACCCTCTTAACCAGTCATAGAAAGGGATAACTGGTCACAGTGGTGTCCTTCTCTGGGTATTAATTCATGACTCCCTCAAGCATGCAAGCCATCAGTGCATTCACTCTTGGAGCCGTTTGTGTGAGGGTGTCCTGACTCGTGAAGGTCAAGCACCCAGGCAGGGGGTATGTAAGAGAAGCTTTGCGGGGAATACTGATTGACAGTGTTTACAGCAGACGCCTGAGTTTACCCCGCCCACTTTATCGAAACGAAAATGGATCTGATAGAGCTGCGTTACACTCTGTGCGTCTGGAAAATGACCCCATGACGCTAAAATATTTGCACGAGGTACTATTTGACAACAGCTGTTATGCTCGATGAATTGGGGAAAAGCAGGTCGAAATGTCTTGCAATGTGATCACACCGGGCATTCACCAGCAAGATGATGAGACCCATTGAAGGAGACGCTGATCACTAAAGCCACTAGCAAAAACAAATAATAAGTTCCTAACAGAGTTAGTGACGTGTAAAAGTTCACCCCGGCATCCATTTTACTACTGTGCACTGACTGGGGTGAAAAAATGTTGTTCACACAGACGGAACGAGATGAGAAGACTCCCTGCAGACACAACAAGGTCAAAGTCCTGACACAGATCAACAACTTTGGTGTATTACCAAAATGTCAACATCTTTCATGTGTGAAGTTTGCAGAACCAAAAGGCCTTCGATACCACGGAGAGGCATCGGAAGGAAAAAAAATTAAAATCAGAGATGGAGGAAACTGGATTGTGAGCGGAAGGTGGTGAGAAATTGTAAAGCCAAAGATGTGAAAAACATGGCTATGCAAGACCTTGATATGCTAAATTAGGATTCCTGACCTTACACCAAACTTCTCTGCTTTCCCATTCAATCCATAAAAAGTTGTTTTTTTTAAAGCAATATCACAAGACAACACATTGGCTGTGATGAATTCCTGCTATATCAATAAGGTTTGTGTTTAGCCGTTAAAATTCCAAAGAAGATACCTCGGCTAATTTGAGTGTGATAACCACCAAATGGAAACTTTGACATAGAAACTGTTGGAAAATGTTTGAGTTTGAGTTAACTGAAATATAACTGACCAAACAGTTGCGATTAGCAGCAAGTTTGCCTTGCTTTCTTCAGAGTAAAATGTAGTCAGGTGTTTGAAAAGATACCTTTTTTTTTCCCACGTCTCGGCAGCAAGGCGGTACGATAAAACTTTACTCGTCTCCTTGTGACTTTTTGCATGCCATCTGTTTTTAGCAAAAGCAAACGATGTGAGAATAATGACTCTGCTGGAGACGGCGCGCCGGTAATTTCCCACCTGTGGATGCACACATGGAAACGTGAGCGGGAAAAACACGCCCGATGAAAGGACCGAGCTCAGAACTTTTTTTGCAGGGCGGGTGGCGTGACAGAAACTCTCTCAGAGGAATACAGAAAAAGTGGCGACGTGGGAGGTTTGCCAAGCGGGTAATAAAAAGGTCAACGTGAATTCAGGGACGAGGCCACGCAGTGTGCCGGTTAGCCAGCCCCAAGCATGGGGGTTGGGGCTGGCGGGGGAGGGGGTGGGTAGATCCTTTGGGATTGCAGCATAGGGGCAGGTCGAATGATATGCTCGGCCGGGCGTGGTTTGCACATATGTTCAAGTAAACTGGGGGGGGGGATGGGTGTTAGGGAACCCAACAAAGCCGGAAAAGGGTTTTTGGGATTACCGGATAGGCCGACTAGACGATGAGAAACACACTGAGGCAGTCACCTGGATGAATAAATCAGATATTATAAAGTACATTGTCATTTTTAATCTCTCATCCATCGACTGTTGCTCTGTCGTTGATAAAATATCGCCACTAATCTACGCTCTTCAGCTCTTTTATTCATTCCTTGTTTCTTTAAGATACATTGTCCCATAAATCAGCCTGCATTGTTGCACTTGGGTATATTTAAGAGACATAATGGTGACGTGGCTGACAAGCGATGGGAAATAAATGGCAACAAGCGAGCGGCGATAGCGCAGTGATGGAGAATTAAGGAGCCTTTGTGGGTGTAATGTCTGAGCGCGCTGCCAAACTCACTCATTTTACACGACTGGCCTTTTCAAGCTTTATCACCTCCTCTGCGACTTCCTTTCACATCCCAAGTTTATTGGGTGAATTCGCCTTTTGCACCGCTTTGAAGGGCTTACAGAATGCAGGTAAGACTTTGAAGGGGAAAATCGTTAAGTGCTTTTTTGATAATGTCAATGGCAAAACCAACAGGTTTTCTGATTTAAGCATGGAGAACACATCCGTCCAAGTCTGAAGAAGAAAGTTGAGAATTGTGATTGCTAGAGCTCTGACAAGAAAACAAAGGACCATACCATTTAAACAAACGGTCCTGCTTGTGAAAGCTGATGTTAGTCGCCACGAATGAAGACGGTCGGTTGACAATTGCGAATGCTCAAGCACTACTGAGAAAATTGTATGGAAACGGGTTACCAATACTGAAAAGGAGAAACCGTCTGGCCGGAAACTGTCAGGAAGCGAAATGCATACCACAGCAATGAACCAAACTGTCCTGCTTTTGGAAATTTAAGATAGCAGTCATGAATGAAGAGGCTCACCTGAGAACTGTGACTGCTCAAATGTCAACGAGAAAGTCGTTGGGAAGTGGAGCGTGCAACGTATTCAAGTGAATGCTTAAGGACCAAATTAAAATTTTAAAGGCTGCATACATTTTTTTTTTTTTTTTTTTACTACTAATGAAAATAGTCCATTAAGTAAAAGGTGAGAGATTATTTTCTAATCAAACGCCAAGACTGATTTTGACTCCAGTAATTCACCCTCTTAAAGTGTATGTGTGGTCACTTTAAAGTTCACGCTGTATTGCATCAACATAAAGTACCTGACCCTGGATGAGTGACTCTCAGCGTCTGTTTGTCTGTCCCCTGATGATCTGACAGCTGCATCTGCAACTAGATTAGCCTGCTAATGCTAATAGGCTCCCTTTGGTTCAGGACAGTGTGAAACCAACTAGCACGATTCCTCAGCTGGTCAACAGTGCGGAATCTCATAAAAAGTCACCGCTGGCGTTTGCATTGCAGTGCGTGGGCAGCCGCACACTATCGCGTGGGTGTCAACCAGCTGCAAAACTGGTTAAACAAAAATAAATAGATACATAAAACGGTGCTTTGACGTTACTTCCCGTCTTGTTTTCTCACTGGCAGGCGTTTGAGTCTGGATGTCAACAAGTGTTTCACGCCTCTTACAAGCTCCGCGGTCAAAGGGCACCACTATGCACCACTTGAGGAATCTGTAGAAATGAATTCAGTTCTCCCGGCTTCTTTCGGAATATTCTGGCAGGGAGGCGGGTGAGAGGTATGGACTAAACACACAGAAGGTGCCAGAAAGACTTGATGAGACTGCTTGTGGTTAACAGCATCGAGCTGATTTCCTTGGAACACTATGATTGACAGATCTCATATCCATGTCAAGCGGTGCTCTGCAGTAGCCTGACGGCAGAGCTGTTGGTCACAAACAGCAAGCCTGATGAAATGAACAGAAGAAAGCAAGGGACAGGAGACAAAGAAAAGGCAGGGACACAATGGGAGTGATGGGCAAAGGAAATGGCAAACATGACATCATTACATGTTTAGCATTGACCGCTGTGTGTTCAGCTGACCCGGTGGCTCTCAACCGGGGTGCGGGAGGCATCAATGCAGCCACCCGGAGGCAATCGGCGGATGTGAAGACGTTCTAAGGTCAACTCCGAAGGCACGAACACGAGAGGCAAAGAGGAGCCAACCAAATCCCTCCGGCTCCATATCAGATGGAATTAAAAATGCAAAAGCAGGAGCTATACATCCACGCTAAAGAATTAGCTTTAGCATACTCCCAACTAGCTCCAGGCGGGAAAGGAAGACAAAAGAGAAGATACCAAAGGGAATTGGTAAAATGGAGTCGCATCATAATCGGCTTTCATGTTAAGTAATATTTCTAGTCTGCTGCCTCAACGACCCCCCGCATGAATTTAAAACATTTTGATCAAAATATACGAGGTGTGGTCAATAAAGTTATTGGCCTGATATAACAAAAGATATTTCTCAAATCCAAACGACAAGTTTTCACTTTTTAAATAATCTCGCTGGAGTGTAACAAACTTCCCCAGCCTTCTCTGCCATGCCTTGGTGCACCCCAGGAGGCATCCTTCCGGGATCCTCCATCAGCTATGTCGTCACAACCATTATGAAGTCGTCCACATCTTCAAAAAAAAGGGGGGGGGGGGGGGGGGGGATGACATGGAGCCATGTCAGGTGAGTTACAAAGTTGCTCCAGAAATGGCTTTGTCCTTTATTTTTATTTTTTATTACTCTCCATGGAGACGCACACAAATAATCCTCACCTGATAATGACCTAAGTTCCCCTTGTCTAAATTACAAACCGGATGAAAAAGAAGACAACCGCAGCACAACGGCAAAGATAGACAAAATATCTGGAGCGTGTACGCATCGACGGGGGAATAATTCATGGGCTCAGATTGTGGGTTTGGAGAGCTGCCCGCGATGCTGCGTGCATTATGTTAGCAGGCTGTGGGCACATAAATCACAGCGGCGCGCGCAGCAGAAAGCAGTCGCCGAGGCTGCGACTCACAAAGTACCTGTTTATAGGGAATGACAGTAAAACTCGGCATCCACCACCACAAGACGAGCACTAAGCGGCTTAATGTCAGCGCAGAACACTGGAGAACAGAACAGGAGCTTGATAAGGGAGCGGCTGCATGGATGGATGCATGGATGGATGGGCGGAGAATTAAACTAGAAAAGGATGGACAAGTGTGTGTGTGTGTGTGTGTGTGTGTGTGTAGAAGAAGAAAATACCCAATTTGGTGACAGGCTGAAGTCACCTTCCCGCCTTCCTTTAATCCACTGGCGCATAATCCGGGTAGCGTAGTACAAAAATATAGATTACACAACAAATGCTTGCGCTAAACATGACGAGATCAATTTCTGCTTACGTGGCGCGATTCCACCGAGCACCAAGCAAGCGACAGTCCAATGTACAAAGTGGTCGAGATTCAACAAACATGAACCCCTTTTTCTCACTTGGAATTCACTTATTCATGTGTTAAATTAAAACACCATAATCTGATGAAATGCTTTTTATTCTAGTCTACTCTTTTGTTATTGAGAAATAATGGAGAAATCGAAAAGGTGTGCTTGTGCATAAAGTATCAAAAGGAAACTAAAATTGATTCTGTTTAACTCATTCACGGCTGTGGACGCTTATATTCCTTTCTTAATTGTATATAAGATACAATGCCTTTTATTGTCACTATGCACATGTACAATGAGATTAAAAGCAGCGCCTTCTCCAATGCAAACATGAAGTTTAAAAAATTGAATAAGAAAAAAGATCAAAAGATATTTAAAACAAAAGATGATATTGCAAGAAGATGAATAGAATTGTGGTCTGAGTCATCTAATTGCACAGTGTACGTATGGTTTATCGCACAGACACATTCAATATTGCACAGGATAGTACCAAACACGTGAATATTGCACAGTAGGTGAATAAAGGACGCACGGGGATCAGGGTTTAGACTGTGGAGTCGTATTTGTAAATGAATTCTTATATTGCCATCAAAAGCCCTTTCTCAGTCACAGCGTCATTGTTCTGCTTGAAATGTTTCTTTTCACAAAAAGCTTGTTTTGTCGCTTTTTGGTCAAAAAGTGATGTTTTTGGTGAAAGCAACTCATGTACTGCTGCTGATTACTAAAGAACAGTAAAAGCTAGGAACAAACTTTTTTTCTGGTGAAAGAAGAGAATCTACTCTTTCTTTTGGGAGTTTCGGAGCTTATGTTATCACAGAACACAATATTGTGTGGGTCTTGAAAAATCAGTCAAAATGCTCTGAAACGGCTGGCAATATGGGGAACACGGCAGGCAGTGAATGAGTTATTATTAATTGCGTAATACCTCGAACAATTATAAAATCAATTCATTGCAAATATGTAGAAAATAAAGACTCAGGAACAAGGGCAGGGGTGGCACTCCTGGGGGGTTGGGTTAGATGATTTGCTCAGCAGTAAGGTTACAGTAAGTTTCTACAGAAACTATTGCCCCGTCAGCGAGCTTCTATGGCCTGATGCACCTTCCGGGCCTTGTTAGCGCAAGACTGGAAACCCGTAATTGAAATTGGCAGAGAACGGGCTGTGCGCTGCTGGGGGGCTTGGAGTGGGTGCGGTGGGGGGGATTGTGAGTTGGAGGAGGAGAGGAACAAGAGGCAAAGGCTGAGTTAACCTTTTGACGTTTTGACACCCAATTGGTGTACCATCCCGTTTTAGTTTGGAAGATTCTTACCTGGTCAGAAGTCTCCTGTCGCCCCCCCCCCAGAGGCGAGGTCTTCAATGCGGGGAATCAATTTGCGGTATCTTCCCCCCCCCCCGCCATATGGCCGAGACTCGAATCAGCGCCGCAATTAGCACCGCAGCCAGGGGAGAACTCCTCCAGAGCGGAACGCCGGCGTCTCGCGGGGCGGCTACGGGATACCCGACACAGAAGAATGCATTCAGAAGACAAGAACGGAGTGAGAATGTGCTTGTTATTACGCAGTTTTTGTAATAAGTGCTGGAAAAACATTATTTCCACTTCAGCCTGTTTAGGCAGCAAAATAATACCTCATACAAATCAGTCTGCGTTGAAGCTAATTACGCTACTGCTATATTTACAACTAACTGTAATGACATTTTTTTTTTAACAAAATAGTACCACCCGCCTAGGCAGAACACTTTGTGTTGTACCTAAGTACAATTCACACATTTACAACTGTTTTTTTTTTAAGTTAAAAATGGCAACACACCAAAGTCTAATGCAACTGCTTAAAGAGAAAACTCTGATGTAAAAAAAAATGAATGCTAAGATGTTTACAAATAAATTTAAGTTCAAAATGGTACCACACCAAATGATTCCTTTGATTTATACTGGAACCCGTTTAGGCAGAAAACCTGAATCTGAAGTTGTAAAATCAATTAAGCTTCCGTCGCTTCAAGACATGGCGACTAATCAATATAACTGTCGATACATTATGCTGATTAGCATTTCAGTTACCAAATTGATCAAAAATTCATGAGCAGAATTTTACAAAATTCTCAACTGCACAGTGAAAAGGTGTGACGTCATTTATCGAAGACAAACTCAGGTAGCCAAAGAGTTAACGTCTGGTACTTGTTGACCCGACAGAAAGTGAAAGCCAAACTGGCGGCGGCCCAGGCGCACGCGTAAATACAAGCTGCCACACGCTGACTGACTACAAGGCTCCCTGGCTCAGATTAGCTCGATGCTAACAATTAAGGGCACAATAATGCACTGCGGAGGAACCTCAGAGTGGCCTGTGCATGCATGGCTGGGGAGTTGATCAAGAGGTTTGTGGAAGCTGTTTGTCAGGGGAGGGGAAAAAAAAGGCTTAATTAAGTGGGAAAGAAAGCAAGCGAGTTCATTATTTACTAATTGCTTGGCAGTAAACTGGCTACAGGCTACATTCATTATCCTTGGGCTTGGAGAAAATTAAGAGCCAGAGGAGGTTTGAAACTCTCCGGTATTGACTAGAGACAATACTGACATTATCCCAGGTCAAATTGACATACATTAAAAAAATATTTAAATGCACACATTTCTGCCATTTATGAGTCTACGGGAACCATCAAACTTCACCACCATGCTCCGCCCACACGCAGAATTTATAGATCGAACGCATCACTTTCCCGATAATGTCGGTAGCTGTAACAGGGTGCCCACAATGTTTTAAAAGGTAGTAATTGAAAATTGTTCAAAAGGTATTCTATTGAATTTTACGAGCTATCCGATTACAACGGTATTGGTCAAGAGTGTGTACTGATTACACAGCACCACCTGCAGGCAAGTGACTCACCTGTGGCACCTGTATGGACCGACACGGTCTACCAGAATGGAAGACCCCCCCGGCCCCGATGGCCCTCCTGACGTCCACGGTCAGCAGGCACGCGCTGATGCGTCACAGCGGTCACGGTCTCCAGGGGCGGATGGCCGGCTAGGGGGCGGGGGGGCGACGCTCCTCTGCGGCTGTATCAGCATGAGAAACATTTCAGCCAAATGTCAAGCACTGGCACATTTGCACACTTATACAGCACATTAGCACGGTTACATAACGCGCCCGCTAAAATATTGATCCGGCGCAGCGCAGGGCGAGATAGTACTGAGCAGATGCACAGAAGGCAGCATGAACTTCATCCTCAACTATAAAACCCACAAAGACAGGCGAGGTACAATCAAATTCTGACTTTAGCTAACTGTGTTTAACTGCTTAGTCAGTTCATCATTATATTTACAACATCACTCATGGCTCTTTGACCTCTGAAAAACAGTTTGGGAAGATGATAGTAACGACAGTAATTTGCTTTGTATGAAAGTATGAAAGGCTTTTTGTCTGGTTGGGGGTTAGACAATTCTAATCAATGATAACTTATATAATAAGAGCAATTTATTTTAGCGAATGAACAAGATTTCTTTGTTGTCTTGATGTTAGTGCGCAATGGTATATGATCGTAATATAAGTACAACTTCAAACGACGCGGTGGTTAGTAACTCAAGCAAGAAAGCATTTTGGGATTTCCTGAGAATTTGTCATTTTGGAGATGCAAGGATTCCAGCCAACAGCAACGATATGTGACTTACTCCCGAGCTCAGTCTCTTTTGAACAAAGGGCTATAATTCGGCTCTTCTGTGACATTGTCTGTACAGTTATTAAAGACTATATGTTGGCAATGGTTTGGACTCCGGAACGAATGATTCCAAATAGAAGAAAGACAAGGCCTTGCAATTTTGCACTCCACTTGATATCAATTTAAGATCACAGAAGAATAAGTAGCGACCACACTCCGCCGCCGAGCTACACTCGCTCTCCAGTCAGTCGGCAGCAATTAGCCTTGGCTACTTGGCACTGTCGGCGCAGATCACCTGCTCACTGACAACGGCACCTTTTAAACGCCCGAGACGGCCCGCCACGGCAGGGCGCGCAAAGACGATTTCACAGGGGGCGCCCTACCGATAGCTCGTGGGCCTCGTCGGCAAAATTGAGGTGTATGTGTGTGTGGAAGGTGTGTGCAGTCACTATTTGAGATCTGCATCTCTGCTGCCCCTCACAGGAAACGGGTGGCAACAGCACACACTATGCCCATCTCTCCCGAGTCTTAATAATGGCCACATTTCTTCCTGCGTTATTTACATGTTGTCTGCGTCAGAGTCACACCGCACTCAAGTCTCAAGTCACCCACCTCCCCTTCTTCATGCTGCTGCAGTATGCACGCCCATGGGTGATGGCTTCCTGCTGCGTGCGGTGCAGCGAGCTCATAGAAGCTTGTCAGGAGTACACGGCGTGTCAGCAAATGCTGAATACAAATGAGCATTTCTTTGTAAAAGCAGCTGGGACGCTTGTATAACGAAGCAAGGTCAAAGTCGCAAGAACTCACGCCGTAAAACGCATAGGAAGTTGGCAATGTTGGCTTGAAGTTGACATTTTGGGTTTTTCGATCTGGACACAATTTTAATCTTGGAATTTCTGTTTTTCTTCTTCTGAGAAAAATTAAGCCCCACCTACCAGTATATCTGATTGACATGAACTTTGATTCATCATGACCGGACTTCCTCAACAAAGCTGTCAGCTCGGTTTGCTTGAAGCGGTCATGGTTCAAAATAGTATAACTGCCCAAGTTAGTTTTTAACGTTTAAAGAAAAACAAGGGAGGGGGGGGGGAAACAGCACATTGAACAAACAAGAGTAGTCCAGTTGGCTCGATTCAACTTTTGTGGATTAAAATGAACTGGGTGACAGAAAATCTACAAAAATGTAAAGGAAAAAAACTCAAAAGCACAGTTGTATTTTGGATTGATATTGCGACGCTAAGTTAAAACCTAGGCAATTATGCTATTAGGCTAGCAAAATGCTAACCTTGGAATTGCTCTTGTTCTTTCTTCTGGTTATTATTATTATTATTTGGGCAAATGAAATATTTTAAACTTTTCTTCTTTAACATTCTCTAAAATTCACAACATTTTTCAGCTCTGGACAAAATGTGAATTTTGAAATTGCTTCGTTCCTTCTTCTGGTTATTATAATGTCTTCCAAAACGTCTGTATCCTGGTGAATGTAAGGGTCAAGAATAAGAGTTAGGGCACAGAAAAGCCAGAAGAAGTCTTGCTTTAAAAACGCACAGGAAGTTGGCCATGTTGGTTCGAAGCAGATGTGTTCGGGCCATTATAGGGCTACTTTGCGGCATGTGAATCGATGGTGTCCATGGTCACATCATGTCGACACGTGGTAAATTCTCCGCTACATTTCTCACGGTGCAGTTCCTCCACGCTGTTCGGGACTGCTTATTTTCTCTGGAGCCTTACAGCCTTACTGCAGTGCCAGCAGCATAGCATAGTGCAGCAGTGGGTCCGGCGAAGATGTACTAAAGAGCTTTGGAGGCATATAAGCACGACACAGCAAAGGAGCTGACTGTGGAGCACTGGACATCGTGCGGATGCCCGTTGAAGACATGAGAGCAGAGCTAAAGTGAGAAACAGGAGATTGCTGATGAAGATTTGATTCACCTTGTGACAAAGACAGAACCTTCAAACCTTTATGTTTGCATATTCTAATGCATCTCAGAATATTTACAGGTTTTGTTTACACTCCTCTGCGATAACGCTTAAGAGAGCAACACAGCTGCGTTTCCTGAAAGCTGGCTCGGCAGTTTTGCGTTATAAAGTGCCTCGTTGCGATGTGCTGCAGGCCTCATGATGTTTTAAGTCGGACGACTTTGTTTTACAGCGAGCCGTTCGGAGGGCGCACGTATTATTATTTCCCATGTGAGCTCGCCTTGCACAGCTGAGTAATGGAGATTAGATTGAGATTGTTGAAAATAATCCACACATTTAGACAAGTCTTAGAGGATATACCGAAACGCCAACCAGGATACAGCGCAGGCGGGTAGTGGAAACGAATGGAAGATCTCTCCCCGCACTCACCAAACATGTTCATTAATCCTCTAATTGGATTAATTAAAAGTTGGCTAATTATGGTCCTCTATGGTGCGAGGGCCAGCCCACAACGTAGTGCTGAGTCATGGAAAGAGCCTGACGAGAACTCTCCTCGGAAGCCAAATACGCAGCACACCTCGGTTTACGGTGTCAGGCGGCATTCAAGTGGACAAAAGCTATCAAATAAATGGAAACGGACTATAACAAGGAGTGCAAGGCTAGCATTGGCTTGAAATGATATTTTTTCAATAACACTCAGGTTTGGGCTCTGTAGGTATTTGCAGTCTCCCAAATATCTGTCCCATAAAAATGTAGGTGAGATAGGACATAGAAGCAAAGGCATCAATAGTGCGCCAAGATTGTGCCATTGAATACCGATTAGTTAGCTTTTGAGGCCAACGATCCAAAGGAATAAGGACAATAACGCGGGTGCTAGGTGAGTTACTGATAGTACAGCAGTTCATTCGACTGGCAACCAGTCCAGGGATTAGACACCCTTACACCCAAGGTCAACTGGGATAGGCTCCAGCAAGCCACAATCCTGAACGGGAAGTCGTAGAAAACTGATCGGTGGGAAAATTGTACACAGAGTACAGGATGCTGCTGCCCGAGAGGGGAGGATGCAGTGAGCATATGTTGACTTCATTCTGGAACCTCTCCGCCGCTATCTGTCCTCTTTTCCCTCATTCCGCCCTCTAATAACGACGAGGGATCGACAAGGCGACGGGGCCAGCTCTGTTATGTAAGCGTGCCCCGACAGCGGCTGCTCAGAGGATGTGCTGACAGCATGCTTTCTCAGCGTCATTAGCGCGCCATCACAGCTGGCTCACAAACGGTCGACGGGGGTGTGATTGAAACCTTTCCCACAATTCATCCACAGCAAAGCCAACTGACATGCAGTCTCTCTGTGTAGGATGTGCTGGATGCGTACCTTTAAAGGGCGCGGTCTTGTGAGTGACGTAAGGAGGTGGCGATGTAGTAGCTCCTTGCGAGTGTTCTCATTTTGTATTTAACGGTTCGTCCCGTTCACTAAACGTCTGAAATTGCGACTGTGGCACAATTATACCTCAAGACATTTGTTTCTCAAATCGTCTTTCCTCACTGAAATGAAACCAAATGTCATTGATCCTTTCCAGCCTCCCAAAACAACAATACAAATGTTTGTCATGTGAGTCAAGGAAAATAGGACTCTATGATATTGTACTTCATAAAAACATACAGTAATGACAATTAAATAGAATGTAACACATTTAAGCTGCACTAATATTAGCCATTCTTCGCAGAGGATAAAGAATATATATGCCTGTGAGTATTGTTATATGATCTATCTACATGTTTCTCCACAGTTTGTATGTACACTTTGTGGATCAATTCCACAACTTCTTGGCCATACAGGCAAAAAGAGCTGTTGGCTTTGCGTCCTTCCCTGCAGTGTGGTTTAGCACAAGCAGCTTGGCAGCAGCTACCGCTCCGGCGGTGGAAGGACTTGGCCTAGCAACCACTCCGAGCTCTGAGTAAACATCTGCGAGGCACAAAAACACGGGAGAGGCAGAGGATACGCACAATCCCTTTAGCCTTAAAACTTTGATGGCGAGGGAAAGGTTCTCGCCGCCATCCGCCGACCCTCGCCTCCAAGTTTGGATGGAAACTTCGGGGGCGGCAGAGGGTGAAGCAGTGAAGCGGAAACTTTTCCAGGGCTGAGAGGCTGTTCGGGAGAGCTGCACAGCGGCGGAAACGAGCGACGAGGTGATGGTTGACGTACTTATGATTTTGTTTATGCCACCGGAAGCAAACTTCCATTCCACAATGTTGTAGTTATGTAACATTTGCTTGGTTGGCAACGAGTGTGCGTGAGCGTGTTTGTTTGGCATCCTGCAGATTGAAATCAGACTTAAATTGATAAGCCACGCCCATATTTGGCAGCTTGAAGTGGTCCAATGAGACAGTTTCATTGCCATTTGTGACACGATTGGCTCAGAGGTGGATAAAAGTGTTTTTGTTGTCTCCACCCTGCGGTACGCTTGCTCCCATTGCCGTGGCAACCACAGTCACAGCAGGTCCAATTCATGATTTCAATTGTCAGCACAGAGGGGGACGAGTTTGATTTTTGAATTGGGCAATGGAGCGACATTTGGCAGGGAGGGCAGAGAACATCATCAAGTGGGAGACAGTGAGGAACAGCGTGATGCGAGAATCGAGACTCATTTGCACACGTCCCCCTAAAAAGGAGCACCGTCCCTCCGACCCCGAGGGTGGAAGGCGGCACACAGAATGGATTGCACATACTGTGCTAAAACGCTACACAAGTAACAGTCCTCTTGGCATTCATTACTCACATCATTTGGAATATGATGAATCATTTTTGTACAATGATGTCATATATCTGAGGCTTACCATCACCAGGAAAGCAAGGCTGCTTTCAAAATGTCTCTCGACGACGACTTGGCTGAAACTTCCTGCGGGAAAAACACAACCAATGTTAGGACATGACTTTTCTAGGTCTAGTGGAGAAATTAAATATATTTTTATTATAATTATGTTACCTTTAACACTAAAAATAAAATATTTTGTTTTTAAAATACTGTATAAATATTTAACCACCTGTTGTTGTTATTTTCATCCAAAAGCATATGAAATAAATATATTATCTGAAAATGTATTAAAATATCTCAAGGCACCATTGTAATAAAAATATTCCAAATGTATTTTTTAAATTTCAAATATATATTGGCATTTCATATTAAATATATTCAGGCATTGGACATCTTCTGGAAGTTGGTGAAGTTCAGTTTAACCACCCTTAAAAGAAGTCATCACTGAGGAAGGTGACAGTATTTTTGGACCATGTTGAGTCCTTCGGTAATGTTACACAAACAAACAAACAAAAGCGACAGTTGTGCACGCGTGTGCGTCTACGATTTGATGGACCACCGAGACGACTAGAAGGTTCTTCAAGGAGACTCCAGAGTCGTCCGGCAAATGTGTTGTGTCAGAACATCCCCTTCTCTTTGCACTTTGAAAGCAAGGGGGCGCAGGCTGGTGTGGCCTTAATGCACTGCACCGACACGTTTGTCTACACACTCTGCTTGGTGTTTGTGCGTATCCACCGAGGAGTCTCGACAATGACAATGTACATCAAGCGGGAGCCCGCAGCCAAATGGCCAGCGTGGCGCGTTCCCTGCTTCCTACGTGGACAGCTAGGTCAGACACATACAAACGCACACACACACTGTACAACAGTGTCACAGGAAGTTGTGCTAAAAGTGTAGCGGACACATGCCGACTCAGCGGCCTTGAAAGCATTAAGGGCGGACAGGAGACGAGCAAGTGTGGGGGGAGGCAGGAAAGAGAAACAAGCAAATGGTAAATAAATCAAGTTGCTCCCAAACGACCTTGAGGTTAAAGTAAACAACAGCAGAAAAAAAAAAAGGACAAGGGAGTCACACTTAAAGTCGACATTCAAAGTGACGTGTGCTATTGTTTATTCTACAGTGTGCGATTTTTGCACTGCATGACATGAGACTGCACCGTTACTATTTTGAAATGGGATTTCTTTTGAGTGGCTTTAGGGCAAAGTCACATGTAAAATTCTAATTCAAACCGATGTGTAATGTTTTGCTTCTCCATTTTTTGCACTGCACGGTTATTAATTTACGGAATATTTTTTGACCCAAAGTTACGCTTAAAGTCATACTTCAAAATGAGTTTTTCTTCTCCAGCGTAAGCACCGCATGATACCTTGTGGTTGTTTTTGAGCTACAGTGGCCGATTTGTTCCACAAACCTGCGTTTGAGAGTGCCAAAATTTCAGAGCATAAACCCACCTTAAGACAAGTGAAAACATAAGCGACAATGATATTTAACATTTTTATAATTTGTATTAATTTATGCTATTTATTTTTTTAAGTCGTAAATAATTCTTTTTTTTTTTTTTTTTAAGTATATGTATAAATTACTGTAAGTTTGAAATGAAAGTATAGCCAACGAACCAACTTCCCTACTAGTTAGAGCAAACATGCTTGTCGGGGTCTATACTGCAATGACTCGAAATGCCCACGTGAATCAGGAAGGGTCACGCCAACAGTGCGATGACACATCAACGCGCAAATGATGATCATACCTCATCGATGTGTGTGCAGGACTAGACAAAAACACAAACGCACGCTGGTTGGCTTCTACAACGGCCGGCGGATCAATGAGAGGGCCCGGACGGCAGCCTAACAAGGCGGGCGATAGAGTGGCACCAGCTTCTGATCCCGACGGTGGAGACGGAGCCTCCAGGGCGAGGGTGCAAGCGGAAGCGGGAGGCGTGGAGAGAGGCGGGAGGGCTCCAGCCTGGCAAAATGTATCAGGAAGGAGAGTAATGATGGGAAAAGGAGGCGACAGGGACGGGAAAAGGTCTCCGAGGCGAAAGTGTTAGCGGCGGAAGAAGCAGCGGGAAAGGTACATGCACCCAGTTACGTGTGTGTGTGTGTGTGTTGTACTGTGGAGATACAACTTCCTCATCTCGTCAAATCCAGGTTGACACCATGAGAAAGACTGCAAAATAGCTGAAATGGCATGCTCTGCGCTGAATTTCGACCGAAAATATACTCAAAGAGTGAAGAGCGACGTTACATAAATACTGTATTTATTATTCAGACTAGGTGTGTGACTAGAATTTCAACTAAACGGTTTAATTTTACATTTTGAAGAATTTAGTAGGAGCATCACCATACAATATTTGTGCAAATTTAAAAGCAGTTACAATTTTTGATCATGATTCAAGTTGGTTAACCCAAATAGTCAACTTGTGAATTTTGCTAAATAATGTCACTTTACTACTAATAACTGTGCGGCGATTTGAACAAAGCCCAACAAAACGTTGAGCCAAACTGCTGCTTGTTGCGGAGCGAGGTAAGTGGCTTGTCCAAGCTGTATAATATAAAGTATGCAATTAATACAAGCCGGATCTTCGCAGCTTAAGTATGACTAGTGTTTGTAATCCTTCACAGCAAGTGCATTGCGTCTATAGGAGGCTGCCTCTCTGCTGCAATGCAGAGGATTCCCCCACAATCCCTCTCTGTCGGTCCCCCTCCTCCCTGCATGAAGACAGAGATGGAAGTGTGTCGATGTAACACTCTTTTTGCAGCAGACGTGGGCCCACGTACCCCCTCGCCACGTACGTGACCCGTGTGTCGGGCATGAATGACAGCGACTCCAACTCGACTCAACGCGGGTCCTGTCCATCTTAATAAATTCGAACATTTCCTGCCGAATTTCTACATTAAAAATCATTTCCATTACTTCTTGATTGTTTGTTAAATAATATTATAGTTTTAAGGGATGGTGAATTTGGGGTTTTTGTTTGGTGTAAGCTATAATCATCAAAACTATACATACATTTGAAATATAAGTAATATTTCACTGTGTGTCGTTTCACTTCTTGAACTACAGTACCTAACTAAATGAAGCTTTTGACACTATTTTAGTGGATTGTGATGCACCTATAAATAGTATGCTCACATGTATTGATGTATGCTGCAGTGTGTTCTAGCAAGTTGTACAATATTTGCCATTTTTTCCAAAGTAAACGACGCTTGTGTATGCATGTATGTGTGCTGAACGCGGTGGGATTAAAATCCGAGGGTGGCCCGGCTTTGGGAAAGATCAAGAAAAGGATGAACGCTAACAGTTCTGTGAAGATGACGAGCGCTCACACGTCCGTCAGAATGAATTTGGTTATCGGCGACGTCGGCTAAATTAGCATCGAAACGATTCCCGCTGACGGCCGCCTATCTCCGCAGCCAAAATGTCCGTGTTTATTGCAGGAGTTGAGGAAGAGGTAGGAGGAGGATGAGACTCTGCGGTATGGGGGAGATCATAAAAAGAGGGGAGATTAGGTGGGAGGGAGGATTTTGAGAAAGATGCTAGCTTGCGAGACTTTTTAACAGCCCCTATTTCCTCAAATAGTGGCTGCACCTTGAATGAACACCATTCCACAAACGCTTGCTGAGTGAGCCATGGACGTAAAACGGTTGAGACGACCAATTTTCACACGCGGATGTTAAAAGCACATTTTTTTTTGCCCACTTGAACCACGTTAATAACCAAAACAGCAGCACCAACGCACATAAACGACACTCGGAACAAATAAAAATGCCCCGATACTACGCATCGATATTAATTAAAAACACCGATGACAACACTTTAAGGAGTCTTCAAATTATGCTCCGCAAAACGGACGATAACCTCCACTCGGCACGTCAAGAGACAAACGATGGCGTGAACGATGGCGTGAAAACTCTGTCCTAGTTTTATCTTACAACGTGTGCATCTCAAGAAGTTGTCTTGAATTTCTTATGACTTTATTTTGCTGTTAACACACCGAGGTAAAACTTCCACTATTCCTATTCCTGCTTGCTTATGTCCACCAGCATTGACCTTCTTCTTCATCTCTGACCAACTGAACTGTATTCCTTAAACACGGCAACCCCTTGTGTTTAGAGGGAAACACCAGGCTACATTTAAGTGTGTGGTAAGAATGTTGGATGTTAAAATGTCAGCAATGACATGTTGTCACTGGGGGGGGGGGGGGGGGGGGGGGGGAAGCGTTATTTCTGAGTGAAACGTTTGCCCTGTTCAAGGACATTTTGTGGTTTTGAACAATATCTGATTAAAATAAAACACTTTCAACACAATGGCAAGTCTTAAGACTACATTTCTAGTGTTAAATAAATAATACTAATAACAGTCATTTTTTAAAATTGCTTTTCATTAAATACTTAGCTGTAAAACATTTTGATTGCTCGGAAAAAACAAAAAAAAACTTTTTTTGTTTTTTTGGGATTGACCAAGGACAAATTGTTGACATTCCTGAATCCCATTAAAGGACATTTACAGCAAATAAAGCTAATTGGCGTCCATTATGTAAAAGGTAAGTCTCTGAATCGGACAGGTTTTTATAAGCTGGACATTTTGGAATAACATACATTGTTTTCCACACATGGAAGCTGTCCAACATGTGCCAACGATTACAGAGACAGGACCTATTCGACTAAATGCACTGCAAAAAAAACCCGCATTACCGATATGAACCATCCATTACACGTCTTTTGACAGCTCACACCCCGCGAAAAGGATCAATGCGATGCTTTGGACATCCTCCAAGGATGACTGCATTGATGAGAATGTTTCACCATCACTTTGCGCAGCGCGTTATCATAAATGGCACGCTCATTAGGACGCTTCTCTGCGGAAACCGATGCACGGCGCTGGGGATGCATCATCCTCCCCATTATCCCGCTGACGGCTATTGACAGAAGCACGCGAGACGCCACCTTGGACCAGCGGATTTGTCCATTTGGGATGAGGGCAATTATGCGGATCACCTGATTGCTATTGTGGATGGAGATCACATTTGCAAAGTGGGGTGGGCTTTGCCAGACAGGCGGGAAAACAAATGACAAAATAATAAAGATTGAAGTAAATTGGGGACGTCCTTCACCAAAGAGGTGGAAAAAAATATATATTAAAAAAAAAAAAAAAAAATGAAAAAAATCAAGAAAGACAATGGGCCCTCTGTTAGAAAAATATATGCCTTTGCATTGTCCATGTTAATTATAACCTCGTATTATAATCTAGTTTTAGTGTGAGGACAAGAACGCAGACCTTGTTCCTCGCTCTTTTTGATAATGTATTATCACTTTGTTACAACACAACGCAAGACGTCTGTGGTTGGAAGGCGCCAGTTGGACTTGTTAAATTGTAACTCCAAAGAAAGAAATCCTTTCACAACTTTTTCCACAATTAATGTGCTCTGTACAACTCAAAAAAATATCTTTTTGAGGTGGAGGGATTAAAAACAACTGAAATAATGAGGTTGCGCAAGTGTGCACACCCTCTTTAACTGGGATGTACCCAAAATACATTTCAGATGTTCTAGTAGGCTTTTCATGCCATTTTGTTGTTTGTTTGCTTAGCAGCACCCTGAAGGTTTTGTGCTAACAGTGACTGCTATTTTGAGCTGTTCATAATTCCTTCCAACTCTCTAAGTCCCCAGTTCCAACTGAAGAAAATACAGACGAGGCTACCGTGTCGATTAGTCAAACTGGCGCCTGGGGCAATTATTTTTTTTCCCCCTTCCAAAAGCACATGATCTTTTGCAAACAATCCTCGCTTTCAAAATGAAAACTACATTAAAATTGAATACGGAGATGCCTTTTTTTTTTTTTCTATATACACACAAAATGAGAACACGAAGCAAATCTGTTTCATGAGTGTGGGACTTGGATAGGAGTTTCACCCATGAAAAATGTCATTTGATTTCATGAAAACTCAAGGATGCCATGTGAAAAAGTAAGTTGAGCTCCAACAAGGACCACCTCCTTGGTCGAGGTAACTAATGCTACGCCACCAGCTGTTTTCTGCAGCCCCCTTTCACCCCTTGAAACTTCCTCGTTTTCCCCACTGGCTGGCCCGAGGCTAAAAGGGAAAATGAACTGTCGGCTCTCTGGCTGCCGCGTCTGTGTGTCATTCTGTCTGCATATTCATAGAGTGGAGATAAGCGAGCGTTGAGCAACCCGCGCGGCAACGAGACATATTGATCGCCGCCGAGGGAGGAAACAAAAGGGCAGGGGGAGTCGGAGGCCTTCCATCCAGAGGACGCGCAGAGAGGAAGGAAGACGCGATTACACGCCGTCCTCCACTTCATTTGGTAACCGCTCACAAATGAACAAGATGGCAAGAGCGGGGACGCAAATGGAAATTGGATAAGAGTAATTGGACAAGAGTGATAATACTAATCCTATAGCCGTTCAGTATGCATGAATGGGGTGTAATCCTTTGGGTGGCAAATGTTTGGAACCACGAAGGCTATAATTTTTTTAAAGTGTGTCTTAATGTATGTACCATACAGTAATAGATGAGCCATTTAGAGGTGCTAATGTAATGTCTTATAAGGCCATTTTCATCACATTTCAGAGCTCTCCTTCACTAAATACAGCTTGAAAACATTTTGAATTTTGTGGTGGAATCAGCTTGAGACTGAGACACGTTTACCCATGCAGCGTAGTGATGCGCAACCTAAGCAACACGCCTATTTTTTATTTTTTTTATTTAACATACGTGCTTCAGTGCCCTGCAACCAGTCCTTGTAAACAAAGCACACACGTATGTCCTGACCTAAAAACGTCACTTACCGAGGCAACCAGAACAGTCGTTTTCTCTTGCAGCATCAACTATTTAAGATAAACAGCGTCAGCCCATTTTCAGATGCTAAACTTGCTTGGAATCCTAAAAGATTAGGCAGCAGATTTCACACTCCATACCCAACATGACAAGAAACTTTATTCTCTTGTTTTTTTCCCCCTGAAATAATAATAAAAAAAACATCTTGTATATTCTTTTGGAGATACCACACAACGATAAAACTAGGGCTTTACGAGTGTGTCCAGCTTTAATAGGCGGGGCCTGGCCTGGTGAGTGACGTGGGGGTCGGCGAATGAGAGTTTTGAATGGGCTGGCTATTAACTGCGTGTTGAGCGGCTGGGCGTGACTTGTTTGTATTCTTACAGTTGGATTTTGCGTGAGCATTTTTGTAAACCAATGATTCCAGTTATTCGATGAATCCCTGCAGCCCTAGATAAAACTAGAAAACCTCAGAACTGGTCCTAATCTTGTTCAGTATGTTTCCTTAACTTAAAACTCTTGTCGCCAAAGTTGGTCGAAAAAGGTCTGATTGATTTTGTGTAAAGTTCATTTCAGGCCGTTGAAGTTACAATTTCAAGGGAAAAAGTGTACAGTATATCAATAAGTATCGCTATTCATTAGCACGCTAAGCTTGACCGTCAAACTGTGGTCCGGCTAAAACACGCTCCAGGATGAAATAGAATCAGTTGCATGTTTGCCGCCTTCTCAAATATAAAATGGAGCCATCCCATATTTTGGTTCAGACTCTCCAATCTCCTAGTAAGTTCTGGCTAAAGTATTTTTTCTTACTAACTTTATGCCTTCCAAAGCAAGCCAGAGTGCACACGACTATTATTAGTACAGAAAGAGGTGGGACTGCATTAACAGAAAGCCAATCACCTTTCGGGCTAACCATTGTACAAGGACGTCCCTGGGCTATGAACACTTTTTTTTCCTTTTTAAACATAATGGAAATAGTCAAACGCTTCAACAAGCACAATCAAGCCTCGACGTTCAATTTGTGCTTCTCACCCCCTTCGCGTTGGCATACAGCACACACAGACACACACTGGTTTAAGACCCCTGGGACCCCCTTTCAACCAACGGCCTTTTCTAATCCAGGCAATTAGCGGGAAATAATTAATGATAAAAAATGAAAAATTCGAGGGCAGAGAGTCTTGAAGATATAGTTGTGCACCGTAAGCAGTCAATCCCCGAGCTCAAGGTCCTGGTCCAGTGTTTTCCAAATCCCCTCCCCCGCAAAAACAAACCAAGGGTCCCTATCCTTTGGAAAATACGGTAACACATGAGCTAACAGTAGGGATGAATTGTCTGGAGGACATTGTTCCAGGTGTGATGTCAGAGGGAAGTAGCTGAGTGTGTGGTGTAATCATTTCTACCCCCTCACCCCCCAAGGAAATCATCATTCCTGCATCTCCCTGTACTTTAACTCTCCAAGCATTCACAGTGAAGAGAACGGTGGGAGTGTGTGTGTGTGGGGGGGGGGGGGACAGAATTACACTCCTGAGCACTCCTGCCCCCTGGTGGTCTTTTTCAGCTGCTTGTGCAAAGGAAGCATGAATAAGCAAGGGAAGAGACTGTTTCTGCATTCATTCCACCACCTTTGCCTTGGTTGGGGGCGTCTCAGAGCTTTGCCCTAATTCCAATTCCGAAGGAGAGCGAAGGGAAGGGAGGGGTGACAAAGGCTGTTTATTCATAAATGCGAAAGCTGGGGCGTTTTGATGGGAAAGAACAGACTGAAGGGAGGACCGCTTCTCCAAAGAAATGCTTTTAGCAGTCACAAACTAATAATAATAACAACAACTGAGATTTATATAGTGCCTTTCAAGGGACCCAAGGAGTCTTAACAATAATTGCAGGGGAAATGAAAATCTATATGTTCCAGACCCACCCACGGTAGGGGAAAATCTGCGATATTAGTGACTAGTGTTGCCACGATACCACAACTCTGACTTGGATACTATACATTTATAAAGCACCTTGATACCAATACTGAAACGGCACCATGGCAAAAACCTAAAAGATCAGTAAAAGCAGCGGAATCACAGATGGGAAAACATGGAACTTGAAATTCTTTCCATTTTTATTACTTCCAAATAATATTAGGCAATGGAGAATATTGAATAAAATAGTTTTACATTCCCCATTGATGAAATAAAAATTGGACACAGACATTCAGCTGCTAAGCAAAAAGAAATGATTCGCACAGCTGCTGGGATTGGTAGCCTTGTTTAAAATATAAAAATAGCTACATAAAGATTTTTGCCACATAAATTAAGACGCGTGAAAAGCAGCACACATTTCTCTTTTTACATGCAGACGTGCACTTCTTTCCAATGTCCTCATTAATAGTTATGAAAATGATCATACTAGAAGTACATAACGCTCCGGGGCTGCTCAGTTTGTGCTGTTTGAAGGTTTATAATAACCATAACATCTATGCTAACTGTTATTAGCCCGTCTATGGCTTTTCACATTAAGCTAGCAGACTTTCATTTTATTTAATTATTTGTTTTACGTGTCAGTAACACAGTAAACGTCTACTGGGAACGACAAACCGCCTGAAGCAAGCACATTTTGTCTATATTTGGAGACTTGATGGCTATCGATTGAACTGCACACAGCCACTCTTCAAAATACTGGCACTAAAACGACATAGGATGGTACCACTTATGACAGCCAGGTATCGCACTACTACTTGAGTAACGGTACAACATAACAACCCTAATAGATGACATCGCATATAGCTAATTTGTAAACATAACATGCTTACATGTTCAAAGTGCCTTTCGGAGCACATCATTGAGAAAAAGGCTAAACATGGCAATGTACAAAAATGCATGCAATATCACAAATGCACAAAATATGACCAGTTTCATTCACGTCTTGGCACTGACCTGTGCAAAATCAATAAAATCAAAAAAATCTTCTTTTTTGGAAATGAAGGATGCAGACAAATGCAAAAGTGACAGTTTTAAAAGTCTGAATTTGTGAAAATAGATGTGAAAAGAATGAAAAACACTTCTAGGGCACGAATTAAAAAAAACACCATTCATAACCTTGAAAAATCAAGTAAACAGAGGGGCTCCCCTTTCATTTTTTACTACCTCCAAAAATGGTCCACTTCAGGGTCCCGAGCCCCCAGTTGAGAACACGTCACTGCATCTGAATGAGAGCAACGAATGTGTAGTTGCTTTTCTTGGCCAGCAGATGGCGTGAGTAGTGTAGCGCTGCCTGCAGGGCATTGGGTACGTGTCAAAAGATTTGGTTTGAAAAAACACGCTGCAAACATGTCATTATTAGCTACCTGCCAGGATAGCCTCATCTTAGCCACATAAGTCATGTATAATACAGAAATAAATGATCCAAAAAACGCAATTTTGACTCATTGACGGTAATTAAATGCACCTGGTCTCTTTAAGTGTGACGTCGCATATTGACCCGTGAAAGTCATTAGGAATACACGAAACCATACGAGAAGACTGTCATAGTATATATACTTTCACAGTCCCAATAAGCGAGGTAAAATACATCATCATCATCCAGCAGAGTTCAATTATTATGATTATTAATGCCTTTTAGCACTGTTTACCTTCACTGTGGCGACTGGCGAGACGAGTTGCTCGAGGTCCACCTACCGACAATTAAAGTCATGCGTCAGCTCATAAACACTTTAAAAGTAAACAATTTTTTTTTTTTTTAAACATACCGTTTGTTTACATATTGTCTTTTTTTTACGTTTAATTGGAAATGTGTTCGTTTGATAGCAACCCCAGTTTCAGTCACTTCCGAGTACGTTATGGGCGTGGTATAGCTTTTAGCCAATGAAATGGCAGTACACGTTCGTAACGCAAGCCACTTCGTTTTTCTACAAACTCATTAAATATATACATAAACAAAACCAGCATGAAAGCTTACATTTCCGTTATTTTTCCACATTAGTTGACATTTTACAAATGGTGAAACGCATTTAAAAACCCAGTTAATTAGCAGCGAGTTATCTGAGGGGCGGACTTAAAATGTCAGTACACTTTTGGGGAATTTGGGGACTTTCTACAAACTTCGCTTGGGTAATTATTGATGAACTAATCATTAAAAAATATGTGTAGTAAACTTAAATGTTCATTACTGTTAACATTAGCTGACAATTTAGGAATGGCGTTTTGACTTCGTTTACTTGAAAGCTGCCATTTTCCCCAAGTGCGAAATGCGTTCAAGTCACTTCCGGGTAGAGTTCGGGGAGTTGCAGGGATTTAACCAATCAGCAGCAGGTTGTCAGAGGGGCGAACTTAACGTGCCAGTACCCTTTTGTGCCACACGAGGGCGTGTGACTAATTAAATTGGGCTAACATTTTATTTGTTTATTTATTGTAAATTGTCTGGGTGGGGGGGGGGTTCCCCAAAAGATTTTGAACAATTTTGCATGGCTGAATCCGAAAATGACATCCGTTTCTCTTGTTCAGGTCAGATTTTTATGCCAAGTTGTTATCAATGTATTCATCAAATTTAGCTTACTTGATAAAAGTAAATTCTGTCAATAGAATGTCACGTCATGATTTTTAAAAATTCAGGGCTTGAACTTGCGTTAATTTGAAAAATTCCTGAACATGTCAACAAAAACGTGGCCATAGTTCAAAAAGTTGACCTGACTGGACAAAACTGTGCTATTTGGATTCACCACATTAAAATTGTCCTAAATCACCTAAAGAAATATTAGACAATAAATGTGTTGTTTGTCGACCATTGTTATTAAATATCTTATTATATATATATATATATATATATATATATATATATATATATATATATTATTCAAATAAAACTTGGCAACAAAATCTAAATAATTCAAATATTTAACATAAAATAGTACGAATAAGGATTTTAAAAAATATATTTAAAACCATCACTCGTGTTTCCATGCATTTCCTTTTGTTTTAAACATTCACACAACGCCGCGACGTGCATAAAGGCTTGAAAAAGTCATTACAATAAGTACAATAATAGAAAAACTCATCCTTAAATATAATTGAATATAATAAAAGAATAGCCTCCAAAAACAGCCCCCACCCCCACCCCTAAACTCTCTCTCTCTCTCTCTCTCTCGGCCTGGGGTTTGAATTCATGTGTTGCTATTTTTAGCTCTCCCGTGTTTCCAGGGGAAACCTAATGACGCAATGACGTCAATGCAGGTCACCAGCAAGAAGAAGAACAAGCAGACTGGAGGAATTGTGTGTCCGGAGCGCGCTTGCTTTCTTTTTCATATTTCATCGAGGAAGAGGAGGATGAAGAAGATGAAAGATGATAGCGAGCGGCAGGCAGTCTGAGAGCAGGAGTGGTGGTCGTGCATGCTGGTGGTCGTGCATGCAGCCTGACTGCTCAAATGTATTTTTGGGGGTTTTGTTTTTTTTTGACGCCGAAACACCGGTGACTGCACGCAATGGTGAGCATCTTTCCACGATCGTCAAAAGTGCACGGACATTGCGTGTGTTTATGGAAGTGTGTGCGTGTGTGTGTGTGTGTGCGTGTCGCCGTGCCATCGCGTGAGCGTGCACGCCGCATGAAGGCAACAAGTGCCGATTCATCCTCATCCTCATCATCCTCATCCTCATGCAGGCGCGCACACTCGTACATTGCCCGCATTTGTGTCACGCGTGGACGTGTTTGTTTTCGGGGCGTTCACCGCCGCCGTTCAGCACCGCGGAAAGCTCGCGTCGTGCGCGCGGCGCACGTGCTCGCGCGCACGTGGACGAGCTCGCTCGGCCACGTGCACGCCGCTCAGGATCGTCATTTTGATGTCGAAATATGCATGTTTGAGATTTGGATGTGACACTATAACCCCCTCCCCTCCACGTATGACGCACATGGTGATGTAAGTGTGGCGGGTGCATCGGCGTGACGTCACGACCACACATGCAGAGAACAGGCTCTTAAACATGTCTTCCACGTTTTGTATTTTTTTTAAAAACCTATTACTCCACTGTATGTTTATTATGGTGCTGTCCCTAATATTTTGACCCAGGCAACCATAATATTAGAAATAGCTTTCATTAGTCTGTAAAGGCAGTTTTTGGTGGTGCAGGTGTACCTAATGGAGTGGCCGGTGAGTGTTTATACACAGAAGATATTTATGCAAAAAAAGTACATCTTAAGACTCAATAAATGCGCAAAACTATGTTACCAAATATGGTTCATGGCCTAATAAAAGGCTCTGTTACCATAGGTGATGAAAAACTGTCACCATACATGCTTCCCCACCAGATCAAGTGCTCTTTCCAAATATGGTTTCTTCCCAAAATTAAAGTTACGTTACCAAATATTATTGCTTTCGCCCCCCCCCCCCCACCCCGAAAAAAAGGGCCACATTACCAAATAAGAGTTCTATAAGATTACCCGACTCAGATTTAAGTTACTAAATGCAGTTCTATGGTTAGTTGAAGTAACTGATAAGGGGTACGGTACCAAATATGGTTCCATGCTCTATAAAAGTCTACATTACCTTGTAAAAGAACTACGTTACTGACAAAAACATTTCCAAAGCTCAAATGCGGCTCTATGCCAAACCCGTGGCGGATGATAAAGAGCTATGTTACCAAATTTGGTTACATGAAGCTAAGTTACTAAATGTAGTTCAGTGGCCGATAAACGTCTACATTGGGCAGTAAAGGAAAATGTTCCCAAATATAATTCCACGTCCAATGCAGGTTACCTGATAAAGAATTACGTGACTAAATGTGGTTCCTTGCCTAATAAATGACCACGTTACTTGATAAAGAACTGTTACCAAATCTGGTTTCACAGAAAATAAAGGACTAAAGCACAGATAAGGGAACATTATACCAAATATAATACCGATAAAGGGACAAGTTACTAAAAGTACTAAATACCAGATAAAAGGCTGTTACCTAATATGGTTCCAGACCTGATAAATGTTATCTTAAAAATGCTAAGTTACTCAATGTGGTTCCATGGCCAATAAAGGAATAAATCACAAATAAAGGGCTGTAACCAAATATGGTTCCAGACGCAATAAAGGATTATGTTACGGATAAAGAGCTAAGGACTAAATGTGTTCCCTCGCAAGGAAATACATTGTGTGAATTTATTCAAGTGCACTTTTACTTCAACTGTCCAGGTGGTGGCGGCAGTGAGGTTCCAGAAGAGGGGAGTGAGGGGGTCCCGGTTTGTCCTCCGTGGGTCTTTTTGCGGTCTGGGCTTGCTGTTCCTAAGGCAGTAGCCAGGAAGCCCTTACCCCAAAAAGTATCTGCGCCGGACCCTGGCATCGGACACAAAAACAGTCACAACTCCTTTCCCCCAATGACCAACTGTGAGTATATGTTGGTCACAAAAAGCATCCGTTCATTTAACCCTGTTATGAACATTAAATAAGTGTTTGTTCTATAACTGGGTGATGTCATAAATGTAATAATTTGCAGTGTAGTCACCAGTCCCACGTTGACCTTGTGTCAGATGGCCATCCCCCATCGCTTTGGCCCGGGGAAATGGGACGCTGCCTCATCCCGATGTGGGTCACCGGTCCGCTGTCACTGGAGGGGATACAAAATACACAACTGCACACAAAACACAGCATTTCTTGTCGATTGTTGTTTTCAGAGAAAGCTCCAGGGCTTGTGCCCAGGCCTCCTCAGATTGTTGCCCACACAACAGGGGCTTCAGCTGGGTAATTTATGCTAACCAGAGCCTGAAATGTCTCCCCCCCCCCCCTTCCCCAATATGTTACCCTTAAACAAGTTTGATGGATTTTTTTTATTTTAAATGTTACTATAAAATATTTAAAATAGTGGGAAAGCACGAACTTGGTTTACAATGCCTGTGTGGAAGCATCTCTGGGGCACTGGGGCCCTCTTGTGGACGTCTTGAGAGCTGCAACCACGGCAACAAGATGACCCTGTTGAGGGAATCTAATTTCATTAAAAAAATAAGTCTTCTTATTTGAAGCTTTTGTGCATATTGTTATTAAACAAACTAATACAATTTAAAATGAGTTAAAATGAAATGCACGTTGAAAAATTTAATAAAATAAAATGTAAATAAAATTCAATTTAAAAATAAACTATACACATTAAATGTACATTACAATTAAACATTTAAGTCAAATAAAGACAAATGTTCACACAGATAAAATTAAGTTTCAATTGAATACAAAATATTTTATTTTTCCACATAATTAAATTTAATGTAAAATAAGTTTCAATGTAAATAAAGCCTCAAAACACAATCAGGTTTTATTTATTGATTTAATACCAAAACAACAATGGTGGCTTCATGCCAGTAGGTCCGTTAACAAACAAGCTTTGATTATTTAATGTACATTTGTGCTGTGAAGAGGCGGGTTCAAAGGCAGCGAATCCAAGAAGCTCTCCAGCGTGTCTCGGTACTCTTCCGGGTGGCATCGCATGTGTGCCGCGTGCTTGGACACCTCCCACTTCCTGCTGCGCACGGCCACGCCGCTGCGCCGCCACCCGGTCACGATGGCGTCGAGGACGTCCGCGTCACACATGGAGTCGTCCTCGCTGGAGAAGAAGAGCGCCGGTGCCGTGACCGGGCAGCTGGCGAACACCCGGAGGGCATGCTGGTACACATCCGCCGTGCTGCTCTTGAAGAGCCAGAAGTACAACATTGCTGTGCTCTTGATGACACGCTCCAGGAGTGGCGCCAGCGTCCTGGCCAGGCCTGGAACAATAAGAACAATGTAGTCATTAAAAAAAAATAAAAATCTATCGAGTTGGTGTTCTTATTGTTGAGCCAGCTAACAAACATTACATGCATTTAAAGGCAATGGCACATTCATCTCTAGCCTATGACTGTGGGCGAGATGCGGTGTACATACTGGACTGATCGCCAGCCATTCACACTCACTTTCACACGGAAAGACAATATAGTTAGTGACTTTAATCAACGTATTTTTTGTCAAACGTAGGGGGAGGAAGTCAGTATACCTGGAGAACGTGAACACCACAGAGGAAGTCCGGAGCCTGGATTCGCACTATTGACGAATACTTCCTCATGTTCAATTGAGTTCTTTTAACCTGAAATTTGCATTCCTGATATCAAATTTTAAACTGACCGTTTTTTTGTCTCCTGCGCTCTGAGCCAGTTTGTGTCACATCTTTGCTTTACCGAGAGCAGACATTTTAGAATCTGACCATACGTTTGTGTGGTATGCTAACAAAGTGGAGCAGTGGGTCACCTAGTGGCTCACCTGATCCCCGGCGGGCCCTCGCTTATTGTGGCCACATGCTCCAAGTCACATAAGAATCAATAGCGACCTATTTTGCCTATAGCAGAAAGTTTAGAACCTGAGTGTGTTTTTTTGTTTCCTACACTGACATCAATGGGTCACCTGAACTGATCTCCGGCGGGCCCTCGCTCACCTGTGGCCATGTGCTCCAGGGTGCCGGCCACCAGGCTGTCGTAGATGTGCCCCACGACCCGGTGGGGCAGGGCGGCGTGCTTGGCGTGCCCGTGGGCCACGTGGACGAGCACCTGCGTGAAGGTGTAGCCCCCGATGGACGAGGCGTACACCAGCAGGGGCCGCCCGGCGAACTCGGGCCCCTCCAGGACCTCCAACACCTCCAGGCCGTAGTCCGACCCCCAGCGGGGCCACAGGAAGTGCATGGCGCCGCTCTGCACCAGCAGCACGTCCATGCCCCGCGTCAAGTAGGCCTCAAAGTACTTGACCGCCGCCCCCGGGTGGGCCCCGAGCCACGAGAAAAAGAGGAGGAGAGGGCGGCGCGGCGAGGAGGCTTGTGATTGGACGAGAGTGGCAGGAAGTGGGTCAGGGGTGGCGGAGGAAGGGGAAGAAGGGTGACGCGCTTGGTAGTAGGTGATGCCTCTGCCGATCGGCCGGCTGGTGAACCTACCGTCCGGTTGGGGAGGGGGCACACCGGTGGTGAACAGCCTTGAGGGAAAACAAGAGCATGATAACGTTACAATGCAGCATTCTATAGCAACAGTGAACATGACCTATTTTACACCAGTAAGCAAAACGACCTAAATATACACACATCTGGAAAAAAAACTACAGCAACAACAACAACAACAACAACAACACAAATAATTACCCGGTGGTGAGTGGCAGGTTTCCCATGGTGTGTCCGGTTACGAGCAGACCGCTGCCGGCTTGTCGTCGTGTCCAGCCGACAGATGGAAGAGCGGAGTCGCGATGGAAACTGCGCCGGCGACAATGCTACCCCACGCATGCGCGCTCGAATCCAACAGGAGAGCCACTACTGCGTACGCGTGGACTCGAATCGAACACTGCGCAGTTAAAAAGCGTCTGCGGCATTTGAATTGGAGGACGCTTTTGTCCTGCACGTCTTGTATCTACTTATTTATAGTCGAGATAAGCCAGCGGAACAAGTTGTGACTGCCCTCAGTCTAAATACGGAAGCGTATAGGTCAAAAAGAAAACCGGCTGGAATGCAGCGCCGTCTGGTGACTGCAACACAACGTCTGGCCACCTGACGGCGCTAGAGCAACAGTAAATCGGGGAAAGTCAACCAGAACATCTGATTCATTTCAATCGGGTTTAATGAGGTTTTCCTTGATTGGTGCTCATTATAATTTCTTATTAGATGTTATTAGTCGAAAGTAATCCCAAAATTAATTAAATACATTGGGAAAATAAGGACATTGAGCTGAAACTGGAGTTAAACTGCCTTTTACAGGATTACATTCATAGCAGTGATTGTATTTATTCAAGTCAATTATAAAGGATTGGATTAGAATGCATACAAATTATTATGTTAATACACTTCATTAAAGAACTAATCTACATTCAGCAGTGGCTAGAATAAAATACTGTGTTAGTAGTATATTCTTATTCATTGACATACAAGTATATTCACGACATTTTAGATTTCGAAATGACATTTAATTTTAGAAAAATATTTTTAACATAAACGTATGTCAGGGTCAAAGCAAATGTGGGTGCCATTGTCAACACGAAAACATAACGTTAAGGCCACCTAGCCAATCAGAAGCAGGAGGAAGATCGCTTCCGGAAATGACACACGCGCAGCACACAAAAAAGGTGCCGCCATCGATACTTTCCACAGCTTTTTGGTACCCTGCCCCCTTTGCCCTCACATGCAGCACCACCCGCCAACTCCACCCTGGGCTCTTCCTTTTGCCCATTGTTTGCGTGGACGCCCAGTTGTTTCCAGTGGAGAGGGCAAAGACGGACTGGAGAAACTAAATAATACATTGCATTACATAGATGCTTAGCTATTTGGCATAGCTAATTAACCCTGATCTAGTGCAAATTATAACCACAAAAACATTAGAAATGGACTTCCTTGTGTAAGAACAACACAATATGTTGTGGCCATTATGAGGCTATAAAAAGACTCACGCTTTCAATGGCAGAGTGAAAAACAATGAAACTTTCTCCGCTATTGTCACGCTAAAGCGGGATGTACGCGCACACACACACACAACGCAACTCTTTGTACGTCCTCAAGAGATTGCGTGTCTTGAGGACGTCAGTCAGACTGGGCCAAGGACAAAAAAAGTCCCCAAATTCAGCAATCAACTGATAAGACAGGAATATGTGGCAAGGTGCACACAGGCCGCTTGGAAAGTGCAAGTTGTAGAAGGCTGACAGCATTTGTCATCATTCAATGGTATGCATGTATAAAAATGACTATTCATATGATCAAATAGGTTCATTTATGAAGGCGTAAAAAAAAACATCAATAAAAGTGACAAAGAATTTGAATTTTGTCGGTACCATTCTTGTATTAGTCAAGACATAAAGTTTCAGAAAACCACCTAGAAATGTTAACTTTGCTATTAAGATTCACACGATTGCAACAAAATGTGAAAATGATGAAAAACGACCTGGAAAACAATGTCAAAAGTGGAAAAAAAACAAATAAAGTCCATTTTGGGGTTCCCCCTACCCCCTCAGAAAAATTCCAGTGTTATTCACAAACAACTGGGGGGGATAATGTAGGGAAAAAACAACTTGGCCTTGCTAACAAGTCGGAATTTTGTCATTATGATTCACGCAGTATGGAAAAACAATGTAGGAAAAAAACTACTTGACAGTGACAAAAAAGTTGGAATTTTGGCGTTACTTTTAGTCACTGAAATGTAAAGAAAATGTAGGGAAAATGCCGTAGCAATGTTAACAAAAGTCATGATTTAAAATATATATATATTTTTTTATTCCAATTCATCCAATAGTCACCCCCCCAAAAATAGAAGGAAAATGTAAAAAAAACAAAAAACAAGTGTTAAAAACTAATTTTGGTCCATTTGTCAGACAGTATTTTCGCTTGTGTTCGTAGTTTCTAAAATATAAACAACAAACAGGTGCATCAACAATTGTGAGCGTTCGATAAAACAATGCCAAATTTCTTAGTGGAAGTGTTGTGGCCATGGGAAAGAGAATGTGCATGTTTGCAGGGTAAAAGTAAGATTGGTAAGAATAGCAAGGAGAGTCAAGGTCAAAGATGTTATTAAGCTTGCAATGAGCTGATTGGTGGGCGGGGGCAGGAGGGGAACGAGCACCCATTCAGGAAATTGTGCTTCCCTGGTGTGGTTTCAAGCGATTGTTCCTATATTTGGGACATTCCAGCGAATCACACGGTCTGCGGAGGATGTGGGACGTCGGACATACGACGACGCTGCAAATGGCGGTCACTACAGTTCACTCGCAAAATTCATGTTAAATAACAACAACAATCTTCCATAAAGCAGAAGGTGAACAGGTGCAATTTGGTTATTCAAATAACATGTCATTGGGAAATGATTACACATTTTTTTTTTTTTTTAAATCATCTATACATTCTAATTATACTGCAGTCGTCATATAATATTTTATTTTTTTATGCATTTATCATTTAAGACCGCGACCCTAGTGAGGATAAGCGGTAAAGAAAATTGATGGATGGATGTATAATTTAAGAATGTAACAAAAGCTCCTAAAATGTTGCGCAATATTCTTGATTGTTATTGTTAATTGTTAATATTTCACAAATTCTGCCAGGTTATGTAAACTTAAGAGCACAACTGTACTGAAGACGTGCATTTCTATATCCGTTTTTTCCCCCCCCCAACTTATTTTTCTCCCCAAGAACGACCTTCCGCAAATGAACAATTGAGGTGTGACCGATCGTCATTGTGATGTGCTGAGCGAAAGGGAGGGAAGGGCCGAGGATGGGGAGAGAGGGGGGAGAGAGAGAGAGAGAGCGAGAGAGAGAGAGAGAGAGAGAGAGAGAGCGAGAGAGAGAGAGAGAGAGAGAGAGAGAGAGAGAGAGCGAGAGAGAGAGACTACAAGTCCATGCAGTCAGACCTGCGCTGACACACAACAACAGAGCCTCTCCTGCAGAGCACACACACACACAGTAACGCTTCGGAATTCTGCATCTTACACCATACATCTGCGGGTAAGACACTTTGCATTTGTTACATTTTGGGAAGGTGTTTTATTTTAAAATAATAATAATAATAATAATTGGGGCTTGTTGTTGCATGGCAATGACTTGCAATCAGTGTGACTGCTCAGGAACGCGTGCGCGCATGTCAGCAAGACGCAGAAAGGTGCTCAAATCCCGGGATTAGCATCGGGGGACTCTGGAGCGCGTCTGGTGGGTTGCGTTTTAGCTGTCGCTGCATTCATTAGCTCGGAAGCGGTGCAGTGATTGATGGCTTTGGAGGAGATCAACAGGTTTTTTTGATTTTGGGAAGGGGGTGGATGGACAAGTAAAAAGGAGTTGAAGGTGTGAGCATCCGTTGAGGGCGACAGATTAGAACACTTAGGGAATTAATCTTCTTCCAATGATCTTTAAGCCCCGGGAGTGGCACACGACAACGTGATAACGCATGACATTGGCACTACCGGCTATTTCGGGACAAGCCCGCCAGTCACGGTCAATGATGTGCCGGAACTATTGACCGGCTCGTAACGTGTCGGTTTGAAAACTACAAGCTCACTTTGTTGCCAATGCTACCGTTGCCGCTTACTTGGGTCATGTTGACCTGACATGTACAGCGACCATCAGCTCGGTCGTTGGCAGCGGAGACCGAAACGGTCTCTATTTGGGGTTCCTTAGGTTGCCATAATAAGAACCGCTTCATTCCAGCTCACTGTCCTGTGTGTAAGGTACCAATGCGGGATGGTGGGGTTGAAGTCCACCCAAGAATTTGCCAGGTTCTGACATAGAAGTGTCAGGCTGCCGGTGTGTAAGGTACCGGTCGACCAGCGTTTTATTCGCCTGTCCCTTTCAGACAGAACTCTGTCTGCTGTCACACAGCTGCTGCGCCTTATGTTATGTTATGTTATGTCTCCTGTTAAGATAATTATATGCATGGCGATGACAGTGAACGCTGCTTTCAACGCAAAGGGGCGTGGACAGCAAGTTCACACTCTGGTTGCAGACCCTTAAACATTGCTACGCCTCTGAAACTGGGTCGGAACCTGGCAAATTTCTAGGTGGACTTCAACCCCTTCATTTTGGTGAACAGGTGGGGGGGAAAAACAGTAACGAAGTGTGAAAGGTGTTAACGACAAGTGAATAGATGACGAAAAGACCTCGTATCAATGAACCAATCATATGGCGGGATAGACATGTTTAAGCAAGATGTTCCTGGACCATTGGATACTTGTGGGAACAACTGGGTAAAAGCCACTTTTCTGTTCCCAAAACAAAAAAAGCACGCTCAGTAAAGGCACGCTTTACGCTCAAACCCAAACAACTACAAAACTATCTCCAAAAGTCAGGTGTGCCTAGTTCTGTGGTACCTCCATTCTTGCGAGCTTTACCCACCCTATTATTATCAGCCAAGCGGTGCTTGTTTGTTAAGGGCTGCGGTTGGGTTTATTTAGATAGGATTGGAAAGCCAGGGGGAGTGTTTGCACACTTAATGAAAGCGACTCTGGCAGCAAACGTAAAAGACAATCAGTCAAGATTGCTGCACAGTTGACTCTCCCGGACTAAGTATGCGACAACAGCGTGTCAATTATGTCTCGCTCGAACCCTCCGCCATCCTTCTTCGGCTTCTACTCTGCTCGGTTGAGCAGTATTACACCATAATGGAAGGGAGGCCTGTAAATTCTCACTGGCTGTGCTCTTTTTATGGCTCCTTTCCATTCGCTCAGATGTCTGTCACAGCAGACAATGCCTTGATTTAAGGGCGCGTATTGGATGATGTGACAAGTTAAAAGGCCGGATAATGGCACACTGTGGTGGTGTTTTGGGGGTTCTTGGTGCCTAGTGGCTAGCCAATTAGCTTGCTGCAGTTTTGGAGTATACTTTTGGGGTGTATAAACAAATGTAATTCTGTCATTGCGGGGGGGGGGGGGGGGGCATTTGCCAACCGAGCGACAAAGCGCAGACAGAAAAAAAAGCCAAGCTGAAATAGTCCAAGGGAAAGGCTCAGCATGCAAAAACAAAGAAACAAAAACAAATTATAATAACAGCGCTAATAACAAACAGACACAGTTGGGCAACCACAAAGGAAGGCAAGAAGCTGACTGGCCGGGATGGAGATGGCTCGGCTCACGACTCATAAAGTGCAGAGACGCATCTGGGAAATAACACGAAACAACAACCATGTATTAAAAAAAAAAACAACAGCAACTGCAAATTAAAGAATTTTGCGTCAGACCAAAGTTAACTTTTACCACGCGCGCGCGCGCACACACACACACACACACACACACTCGAGGTGATGTGGAGTGAAAGTGATACCGATGCTTAAAATGTGAGAAAAATAAATAATTGATAGACTCAAGCATGTAAATAATAGATAAGTGATGAGAGAAGATAATTTGGCCAATAACTCAAGCGCAAATGACATCTTTCCTGTTATCATCTCCAATATAAAATTCAAAAATGTGTTTGTGTGGGCGCACCAGAGAACAGTGTGTGTGGGCGCACAATGGCAAGGTAGCCCCCGACGTTCATTCGTACGATCTTTGCACGCATGAAAGTCGTCCAAAGCGTGTAGGTGGAATGCTTGCGTGGTCGAACATGCGCCCAAAAAACATCCTGGTTGGCTTTAATGTTGTACAGATGAGATTCTAAAAGTAGGTAGTCTGTGGAAGGCATGCGCTTGAGTCGGTAGTCGTGCTGTGGCCCGGATTAAGGACTTTGAGCACTTCTGATGGGGAATTAATTTTGCTACGGTGGAATATCTGCGTTTTCACTCCCACGCGAGCGTACAAACGCACTGGAGAGTTACAGCCAGCAGTGGAGGAGCAAGACAAAAGGGGGGAGCCGGGAGTTTTGAGGGGGGATACAGGTTGTTGTTCACGCAGGGGGGGAAATTCCTTTGCTCCCCTCGTCTTTTCACTGAGGCAACAGTCTAGTGACTTTGAACCATCAGAGAAAAAGGAGGTCCCTCAGCCGGTTCTCGAGCAGGACAAGCTCCCCCCCCCCCACACTATATTCCGATGGAAGACTGTGAAGGTAACGCAGCGTAATGTACATAATGACTGTAGCATCCAAAAGGAAACCACTAATTGAGGGGTCCGAAATACTTAAGTGGTGTTCGGAGGGTGAAAGCGTTTGGGCCTGCAAAGTCCGTCAGTCGCTCCGAGGGGCTGGCAAAGAGATTGATCTGGCCTTCCAAAAATGCTGGTCTCACTCCAAGTTCTGCTTGTTCTTGTTTTCTAGGTCATTTCTCAACATGTAACCGATTTGCGAGACACCGACGACAGCATGCTTCGCCTCTGCCGGACCTCAGTCCTGTGCTTCTGGTGTCTTCTTCTTCTGGTTCACGAGCAGGCCTCAGCCGATGAAGAGGGGCTCTGGGGACCCAAGTCTTCCAGGGAAGAATCGCCCCAAAGGAAGTCCAGCTCTTACTGGTGGACCCCGAGCCTGCCGAAGCTCCCGTCCCTTCCTTCATTGCCATTCAGTCTGCCTTTTTATCCTGCTGGGGGTAAAAGCGAGGCCGCAGAATTAAACCTCACCGGCCAAAAGCTGTCAGACTCAATCGATCAATCCGGGTCTGGAGATGGGATCATATCTGAAGTCTCTGCACTTCCCACCGGTTCCACTCAGGAGTTCCTAAGCAGCGTGACTGAGATGAAGACGGAAAGTCTTCCTACAGGAACATTGCATTTTCCACACAGCAAAAGTGACAATGGCACTCTTGTTGCAACCTCTGCTACACATATCAGAAATACTCAGAGTCCCACCAGCTCAGGCACGCCGGAACAAAACGGACCACAGAGACATCCGCCGTATAACACGACGCTAGCATTAACAGCGCACCACCTCCCAGACGACAACAATGAGTTTTTACAAACGATCTCCGCAACGACGGCAGCAGAAATCACATTTCCTACCGACAAGACACCGACAAACCCGAAAATTGGAATCACTCTGACACCACCATTGACTCCCCGTGAGACCACTTCAGTGAAAGCACAAGACTCGTCAGAAAATCAAACCACTCAGAGCACCAGTTCGGCAGTGATCGCCACCACTGCCGCCAATGGAAAGGTTACTGCCCCAATAGCAGAAGGTATGCAAAGTCAAACAAAAAAATCGTGGCGAGATTGATTGCGCAAAGGTGATCAATCATACGCAGACATGCGTTCAATAGTCTGCTGTCCAAAGGCCTGCATAGAGGTCGGGACGATCAATGGGCGTTTCTGACATGTCCAAGATCTTGTTGAAAAGCAGTCAAGTACAATTAGATACAAGTCACCATCACAACTGCAGTGGTCAAGGGCTGTAGGCCGTAAATTCAGATTCAAAAGAACAGTTCAGGATTCTTTTCTGTTTAACACCACCACCAGTGTATATTTTTGATTAATAATGCCAAAATCAGGTGCATTTGTACAACCTGTTCTCATAGAGGTTGCGAACAAAGGGAAAGACTGAGAAAATGGTTTGCTTTTAAAGACCACTGTGACATTGAGGGAACATCGTCTCTCCGTGGCCCATCCCCCACCTGTAGAGACAGTATCTGTATGCTTAATAATCAGGATAAGACCCTCCCCTCCAGGTACAGACATATCCATCATGTCAGGTTAGAGGTTAGTCCGGTAGCTGATCAGTCGATAAATCCAAGCTTGCGGGGGAAGGGGAAGTTGGGGTCCCTGGACATTTGATAAAAGTGCAGTGGAGCAGATTGGAAATGTGATTAGGGGGGGTTAGGTCGTGTGATTGGACAGGCGGTCTGTCCACAGATGTCGGCAAAAATAAGATGGGATAGGTATCAGAGGTATTTATTGTACGCGTGTTAATATGTTGCTTACATTTGATCTCACAACATCGGGATGGATTAGTCCCATGGTACACCGCTGGAGGAGTGACGCCAAACCGCAGCGTCGCTCCCCGTTTCCGCTTGTGTACAATGTGGCAGTGGGGAGGGTACCACCCAATATGGCAACGTATCAGTATTCGGAGCGCACACTCAGCGAAATCATCCACGGCTCCATTGGGACCGTACGCTCGCCAGCCGCTGTTCGCCAAAGCTGAACACGCTGCCGCTTCTACCATCCTGCCCCGCCGCCTTTTGTCAGCTTTGTACAAATCCGAACAACCGCTCGGCTGCTTTGAAAGCTGAAGTGTTTTGACAAGGAAAAGACACTCCTTGCGGGGAAAACTGTCATATAACCGTTCTTAAAACCACACAGTAGGACGCTAATAGTATACACTTGAAAGCACACACACACACACACACACACACAGTTAAAACATACAGGACAGCAAGAGATCCCAACGCTGTCAGCTCGGTCGAGATTTTAAGGCTGACGAAAGACAAATTTCTAGCTTGAAACCCGATAACTGCATGATATGACCGGACACCGGCTGGGAGCCGTTTATCTCCATTTAGGTACAGTATTTACGGACTTGTAAACCCGCACCCATCTTTTCTAGACCGGCTGAATTTAAGCCTGACCAATTCCTGCACAAAATGTAGCTTTTTGTTTCTAAAACGTTGAAATCACGGCGCACGCACATCGAAACGTCAATGCAATTAGGCTACGGAGATCCACACAACAGTGCCATGGATGGCTGGCTGCATAAAAGTGGAGGCCGGGCTGACCCGTTTGACACAACTAGGTTAAGATACAGTCCTTCCAATCCAAGCGCAGTGCAGTGTTAAACTAGTATTTGGTGTGTGTGTGTGTGTGAATTCACTTTGAAGCCACCGAGAGCTTAAACCGCTCGTCTCTTCACAGCTAAGGCAGATGAGGAAGGTGCGGCCCCTGATGGCGACACGACGGACGTTTCAGTGCCGTTAACAACGTCCCTGCCAGGAGAAACAGGTGAGCTAAGAGCTATGCTTCTTCCCCATCCCTTAAACTGCTCGAGTCTGCGTCCATTCTGTTCATTGCTTCCGAAGGGGGGGTTCAAATCTCCTAACCGAAGGTGCTCAGTGACAACAATGTTTCATTTGACACCATCGACTATACGATCGAGAAAGTGCTGTCTAATAAAAGCGCTGCTGCATTTATTGTCTTGCTACTTCCCTCACGGGATCAGACATGTATAACTCGATCTCTGGTGAAATATGTGGCCCAGTTTGTAGGAGCAGCTGTAGCCCACTTCTTCGCCTGCTCGCTCCAGAATAGCAAAAGTGATTTCCCCAGAAATAGATTTGTTAAATGTGTCACTGGTTTTAGAGAAACTGATCCTGTTGAAAAGGCCATTGTGTGAAGGTGACCCTTCTGCGGCCCAAACATTTTGTGACATGACAAGTACGGATGGCTTATTTGCCCTGGGTGGTCTTAGCAGGTGGATTCGTAACAGCTGGGAGTCTAAGCCCAAAAGGGATCCAGCAGTCTGTCAATGGGTTTTTAGAGCAAGCACTGCAGATGTGACCGAGTTGTTCCCACAGGAATGTGTCACATGACTTAGCGGCACGCAGCGGAACCTAAATTCTGTGATCCGTCCTTGCTCTGTGGTCCACCAAATCCCAGCCAGACCGTCAGCTCAGACGTGCACTGACGTGAGCGCAGCGTCCAGTAAGGTTTTCCACCCACGCCTCAAAAGGGTGACATCCTGACCGCCCTGGAAAGCAAACACACGGACGGACACGGTTCCGAGCCACACCTACTTTGCTCCTACTACTACCTTGTTTATTTTACGTTCTGGTCGTACTTCCCCTACACGTTAATGCCTCTGATCTAGCAAGATGAAATCTCAAGCAGCACCGACATTGATAACGTGTTTAATTAGGCAAAACCGTTGAAGCCCTAACAGCAGACTAATAAAGTCCAACTGCTGCATTGTGCTCCCAGTTTAGGGCATTATATTTCCCCCAATTTGACATTTTCATTACAATGTGCTGCAATAATCCAGAGGCTTAAATGGGGTAAATAAGCCACGAACTGACTACCAATGAAAATGCTCTGTCATTGCAGTAAAGTAAAAGCAGACGTTTCTCTTCTTGTGCCTGGAGCTAGCGGCGGGCAAGCACGGGTTAAACACGCTGGGCAGAACACTTGTGCCAGATAAAAACAAAATAACAAGGCCACCTAAGGGAGTGTCCCATGTTTGAAGGCGGCTGTTCATGGGAACAAGTAGACAAATGAGGGGACCAGAAAAGGGGAGGATGAGGGGAAAATGACCAATAAAAAGGTGCGAATCCACATCTGTTCTCTATGCATGTTATTTATTCTCCATGCTTATAGGTCTATTTTGATGGGCACATTTCCTGCAAAACAACACTATACCAGCCCACAGTGAGATTGCCTGTGCTGCTGGGTTATTACTCTCAAGGTCTGGGGTCCATTAAGGGAGCCTGGATCTTTATTGTCTGCGATAAGCCAGCAGCAAAATGACAGACGAGCCTGTGCACATGACAGCAACGCATCGCTCCGTCTTTCTATCTCATTATCAGATCAGTAGTTCCCAATGTTTCTTTCTAGGTGGAAAGAATAGGGGGAAGAATATGATTTATGGGAAGAATAAGGGTATAATTTAATTGAAAGTCAAGGAAACTGATTATGTGCTTGTTTTTTTTTTTTTTTTTTTTTTTTAAAAAGGGATTACAACTGAAAGTTCACAAAACTTTCAAACAGAGGACTGGATGTCAAACCTGTTGAGCGGCACCGTTACGTTCCTTCCAGACTGCAATAAAGAACGCTCCGGGGCCTGCAACTTCTCAGACAACTGGGAATCCATGACATCATCCATGAAAACAGCACAAAACAACACAAGTACCAACCAATCGAACAGCCCGTCGGCATTCCCGTCTCCTCTCATGTTGGTTCCGCTGTACACAGACTGGAACAGCGCCATGGCGGCCTGGGGCCTGGCCTGGGAGGCGCACGTTTACGGTGCCGGTTGCATTTTTGCAACGCTAACGCTGGCCTCCACGCTCAACCTTCTCTGCTTGCCTCTGCGCTGTCCATCTGGTTGTGGCTATTTTGCTCTAGTCAGCCTGTTTCTACTGGCCGCCGGGGGTAGCAGATCTTTCTCGCTCCTATACGACGCATACGGCCATCAGGGCCGCTTGCCCTCCGGCGAGGCCTCGCTGATGCTCTACGAGGCACCGTTTCCTTGTCTGACAGCTGCGTTCGGCTTGGTTTTCCTTCTGCTGTCCATGCGCTCCAGGATGCAGCTCTCCTACTCGGCCTTCCAAAGACCCTGCTTCCTGGCCTGTGTGGTCATCCTCCACTTCACTGCTGCCTTCGGTCCGGGCACCCTGTTCAAGTTCTACAAGCAGAAACCTCCGCTTTGCCTATTTCTGTCACTCATCTCCCGTGGAGCCTTTGTAGCCCTCGCCACCTTCCTGTCTGCTGCCTATTTTGTGTTCTATGTCTACGTGCGAGCGGACTCCAAGCACATCTACCACCTCAACAACACATCTCCAACCCCCGCCGAGCGATACAACCGCTGCCCCTTCGCCGAGAGCCGCGAATGGGATCGTGCAGCCGTAACAGTTTGTCTTTCCGCGCTGTTTTGTTTAGCCTGCGCGGGGCTGCAGCTGTACGCAATGCTCAATGCGATGGGTGTCACCGGGGGAGAAGACGTCTTCCGTCCGTGGTGCTGGTGGGCTTTTCACTTCAGTTGCAGACTGTGCGAACTAGGAGTTTGCCTCACCTTGGCGCTGGTCGTGGCACAACCAGTATACTGCTCTGACCAGCTACCTTCAGCTGGAAGCTGTTGGACAGAACTGCTGGCATCTAAAGCGCCCATCCTGCCAGGGAGCTGCCAGTGGAGCTTAGGCCAGCAGGAGAAGCTCGCTATTGTGAACACAGTAGGCCTTGGCGAGACAGAGTGTCTTCCTCTCTACACACTCATGGACGAGAGGCTGTCGAGCAGTCTGAACGGGCTGGACTTCTTGTACCACAGCAACCGGGCGCTGGCCTATCGAGATCTTGATGTAAATGCGGACATGAAGGGCTTACAGAAACCTGGAAATGGAGGCGGTGGGGAGCCGTCAGGTGGATCCTCCTTTACAAGCGATTCCACCACTGACCTGCGGCCACCGTCGCCCATCAACTTGCGTCGCAGCATAGACGAGGCCCTCTTCAGCGAGGCTCTTTTTCCGATGAGCCTCTTCAGCACTACCAGGCCAACGCAGAGCAGCGAATTATCCGCACATGACCACTGTGCACTTCCAAACCCCTGTGATCCACACTCAAGTGACCCTGGCCATTTCCCAATCTCCTCTTGTGCAGACATAACTTCAAACGCAGGGGAGATTATAGCCGGGGCTCCTTCACCTCCATCCCCGTCCTCTTCCAGCTGCTCATCTCCCGAGCGCTGGAGGGGAAGCTCCTCGTCCAGCTCCCCATACCGGGCCTCCATCGGGGACTCGTCGCTGGTACTCTGCCCGAGTCCAGAAGTACAAGCTCGGCAGCAGAGTGACCCACAGAGGGACTACCAAACACTGGGAGCCGCCTCGCAGGAGAGCTTGGACATGGACATGTCGTCCGAGGCTGACCGATCGGTGCAGGAGGAGTTCATGAGTGCTTGCAGACAAATCGATGCGCTCAGCATATGCAGCGAGACCATCGATTTGTAATGGACACAATTTGCATGGTAGTCTAAGGCCTCCAAACAATACGGTGGCCATTAGATGTCTATGAGGGTTTAAGTGCCAAAAATGTCCAGAGACAACGGGCAGTTGGTAAGTTTTACACTTTTTCTGCCTAGTAAGTAAAAAAAAAAAAAAAAAATCTGTGAAGACTAACAGTTAAAATAACAAATGTCTAACCCAATGGGGGATACAGCAGGTCGTGTTTGACTGCATTTGTGTATTAGCACTTATAAAATACTACTGATGTTCAATTCAATTTAAGGAACACAACCTTCAGAGGATAAAAGTAAGCAGCGCCCTCTGCTGGCCACTCTCCTTAAACGTCTTGACATGGACTGCAACCCTCTGCTTACAAATTTATATCCACGAAATGCATACACAGTTTAATAAAGTTTATTTCTAAATAAGTAACTTTGTGGTGTTTGTCCTCAATAAGAAAGCAGACAAGAACAGTTTGATTTCTTTATTTGTTTCACCAAATTGAACAGTAAAGCAGCTTACCCTCTGCAGTGCTTTTTAAACGGTAAACAGGTGGTCTCCCAAAACAAATACTGCACTCATATACCAAGCTTCTCAATTCAGGATGAAAAAAATAAAAATGTTTTAAAGTCTGAATATGAGGAACGCAAAGCTTATATTTTCATGCACCTTTTGTGCACTCTCTTTACATTACAAGACTTGGCTAGTTGAGCGAACCCAGTGCAGGGCGAAGTACTTAAGCCTTATGTCGAAACTGTGGGGCCTTAGCATAAGGCTTCATCAAATACATTAACAGTCAAATGTTTGGAGACGGTTTCTCATTCAACAGCATGAGAAAGTGTGGCCAAACTTTTGACGAGTAGTGGACATAATACAACATGGAAAAACACGCGCAGCAACTCATTTTGTAACGGAGACTGTCCACTTCAAAGTACCATTAAAGCATCCAGTAAAAACAAACAGTCGTAATAAAAAGGAAACAGGGCAGAAATGGTGTAACACATGTAACAGGCTGTTTGTTTACGCTAGATTTGATTTGGACGTTACAAAAAGAGCATGTATAAATATAATTGGCAGTACGTATGCAGTTACAACAAAGCGGGATAAAAATACAACCGTGTTGGGCTGGTGGAAAAAGAACATGCATATCAAAAACCCTTTGTCGCTCAATTTAAAGCCCAGAAGAGACGATACAGCCTTTATAACAAACTCACTCGTGGAAACATACCTGATTATATTCAGTTTTTGGTCCCGTCGTGTGATTTTTAGGCTCATGAATGAGTGGAGGCGGGTCTGCTGATTGCAGGCGGCGCCCGAGGGTCCAAAGTAAACAATAGAACTCACGGAAAGAAAAGAAAAAAACACGACCACAAACGTAGTACCAAAAAACGCGAGACTCAAATGTGTCGTCAAGGAATATCCGGAAACCCTGATGTGCCTCGTCTTGCGTGCAAGGCGCCCTCCGTGAATACCCCACCCATGGGCTGCCCGCTTGATGTTGGTGGAGAGTCGGGTATAGAGATGAGCTACAGGTGAACTTGATGGTGGGTGGGGTGGGAGGTTTATTGTCATTTAAACATTTGGTCACTTTTTTTTTTTTTTTTTTTTTTTTTTTTTCTTAAATAAGGTGGTGTGGTGGCCCATCCGGAGCTCAGTAAAGACGCTTCTCGTAACTGTCGAGGTGAAACCCAAGGAAACATAATTAGTGCTGGATGTGTGATTTCAACAACGGGATCCATTTTGCTGAATGGTTAGCTGCTGCATTGAAAGAGACTCAAGCACATGCCAGACTACAGAGTTATTAGACCATTTTGTTAAAGCTGTACTGTGTTGCATGAGCCAGCAGGCTGAAAAAGTTAATCAACTATTTTTGTTAGCAGCCCCATTAGAAGACATGCAGTTAAGCTCAACATCACATTTTTGAGTTATTTCATTTTTACGTATATTTTATCCTGGAAATGACAATGTGTCAAAAGACTATTTTTGTTATTTATATTTTGTCAAAAAGTTACATGCGCTAATTAATCCATACAAGGATATCTAATGCTCTACCTTGAGCGGCTTGAGCCCTTTGCTCTCGACCATGCCAAGACAATTTGGTAGAAAAGAATGGATGTCCTTAAGATTGACCAGCATTATTAATACTACTAATAATTTAAAAAAAAAATAAAAGAAATCACTAACTCAAAATGTAGATGATATTAGCCAGTTTCATAAATTAAAATGCATATTCGCTAACATCTGAAGCTATGTTTTCTGATTTAATTGGTTAAGCACAAAGCAGGCTCTAAGGTGGAAAAAGTGCTACTTACGAGTGAAGTCCGTGAACACCTCCTTCCACCTGTGCAGACATGGTTCTCTTCTCAAACTTGAGCTCTCCAGAGTACATCATGGAGCTGACAATACAGCAAATATGCATTCAGGTGCCGTTGTTGAATTGTAGGCGTAAAAAGAATTGACGCCGTCCTTACCGGAGCACCGAGAGACTCTTGGCCCCGATGTCCTGGCAGCCGTGTTGGATACCGGCTATGAGGTAAGGTACAAACTTGTGGATGGAGCCCTTGTCCTGCACCGAGCCAGACACGCCCTGGGCCACCTTCACTGCGTCGCCCTCGCTGTTATAGAGAAGAACACCTCTCACTTCTCCATCTCTCGCTTAATTTGTATGTGATCAAATGTGGCTTGAGCGCACCTGAAGTAACGTTTCTGGCTGCTGGTGCTCTTCTCCATGGCGTCCAGGGAGCCCATACCGCGGTACTTTTTCAGCCGCACGCCGTCTGAGAAGAAGTACTCACCGGGAGCCTCGGTGGTCGCCGCCAGCAGGGAGCCCATCATGACTGCGGCAACAAAAGATGGAGAGAATGATTTACATAAGAAATGAAAATTTGAAGTTTCTTATTGGGCCTTGAGCTTGACACCTATGATGTAGACCGTACTAGGATAATTTGCCGGTTCCTCAATATTGCGCCAAAATGTTCTTTTATTATTACAATTGCAACTTTCATTAATATCCCTTTTCATTCTTTCCAGGCTTTTTGCTAGCCACTTACTGACAGCAAGTTTGTATGTAATGTATTCAATGTATTTTCTTCAAAATTGTCCAATATTACTACTGATCATTCTCCTTTCCTTTCCCTTCCCTTCAGTCTTACATTCTTCCCAGGCTTTTGCCAGCCACATACGCACTTCAAGTTTGAATATGCGCTCTCGACTACGCTAGGATGATTTGGCATTTCCTTTAAATATATCACTAATCACATTTTTTTTTTTTAAACAGCAACATAGTTTTTATGAACAACCCCTGTCCTAAAGTCTTCTTGGCTTTTGGCAGACATACGGGCTTGGATGATTTAGCACAAAAAACAGATTATTTCCTCAAAATATAAAAAGGATTATCATTATAAAATGGCAATTTTATATTAATATCTCTATAATACCTCATGAATGGTCCAGTAAAAGAACAATGATTTCTTGTGTGTCCCCCCACACCTCCCATTCTTACCTGTGGATGCTCCGAGGGAGAGCGCCTTGACCACGTGTCCCACCGTCTGGATGCCGCCGTCAGCGATCACTGGCACGCTGAAGCGCCGGGCGTACTCGGCCACCTTGTAGACCGAGGTCCCCTGAGGCCGCCCACATGCCATGACTGCAAACGTCGCCAACGCAGCGAATTACACAACAGACGCGGATAATTGGGACAGACATTACCTTGGCAACCCAGAACAGGAAGATAACCAAAGCGACCAATAGCGGTCTCTGGGCTGCTGTTACCACCAGACACATTGAGAACACAATTGTATGAGCACCTTCCTGCGTGATGCAGATGGAGCCGCAGCCCATGCCGACCCGCAGTGCGTCCACTCCGGCGTCGATCAGATTCTTGGCTTGCGCTGCTGTCACCACTGCGAAGGAAATGGGTCAATTAAAGCAAGTGGTGGGCCACCTATGGCACATGATGGGAAATTTTAAGAGGAACCATTGTTGGGAGAAGATTAAAAATGTCACAAACCAATAAGAAGGCATCTACAGATTGAGTTTGTAAGACCTTTTTTATAAAACCACTGAGTTAAAATGAAGACTACCATTATATCCCAATGTTGGAGATTTTGCAATGTTTTTGATATACTATATAAAATAAGTATTAGATATTTGTTTTAGAGTGATAAAGGATAAACCAACTAAACTTACCTACTGAAACGCAACAAAATGAAACATTTACCTAATTAAGCCTCCTGTTATATTATGTTTAAAAATGGCAAGTCATTCATTTTCTGTAACACAAAAATACAACTTATTCTGCTTATCTTACATTTCTTCTTTTAATCATATATTTTTTTATGTTTTATTTAATTATAAAAACACCCCCTACATGACACAAGGGGCCAAAAAGGAATGTCTAATTTATATAATTTTCTTTCTTGACAATCGGAATTATTTCCAATATATTCCATATATAACACACACACACACACACACACACACACTTACTTCCACCCTAATTTAACAAGAGTGAATAAATGAGAGGAGGGTTAAGCTAATTCAATAATATGGCATTCACATTTTTGCATTTCTTTTCATGTTTAAAGCTTTATGCACGTACCGTTTCCGCCCACCACTTGCAATTCGGGAAATTTCTGCTTGATGTAGTTAATCATGTTGATCTGAAACACGGAGTTGCCTTGTGACGAGTCCTGGAGGGAATGGGTTTTTTTTTCATGAAAACATGTGACAGGAAGTGCACAGTTGCTGCAGGCTAAAAGCGCAGTAAAAAGACCCACCAGAACCACCACGTCCACGCCCGCCTGCACTAGGAGGTCCAGCCTGTACTTGTCGTCGTCACGGGTGCCAATGGCGGCGCCGCACAGCAGCTGCTTGCGCGAGTCTTTGGAGGCCAGCGGGTAGTCCCGGTTCTTCTTCAGATCCGTCCTGGCGATGATGGCCACCAGCTCGTCGTTGTCGTTCACGATGGGGAGCTTGCCTGGTTTGCAGCAAGAACTTTAACAAACAAAACACAAAAACAAAGAGTGGTGCTTTTACCTTTTTTGCTGCGCTGCAAAATGTCATTTGCTTCTTTTAGAGTGACACCAGCCGGAGCGACCACCAGCTCCTCCCTCTTTGTCATCGCCTGAAACAGCACAAGCGCACTATTTATATTATATATATATATTTGCATATTCATGTATGCCAGGGTAGGCTATTGTATGGATTCCCAGCCCCTAATTGGAACACGACTGGAGTCTGGCACACACCTCCGCCAGGGTCTTGTTATGGTCCTTCTCCGACAGAAAGTCGATGTCCCTGGAGGTGACGATGCCCACCAGCTTTCCGCCCATCTTGCCCGTCTCCGTGACGGGTATGCCCGAGAAGCCGTGGCGCACTTTGGCCTCCAGCACGTCGCCGACCGTCTGGCGGGGGCTCATGACCACAGGGTCCGTGATAAAGCCTTGCTCGAATCTCTGGAAACATGAATCGTGTGTATAGACGTGACTCAAAAAATCACTGGGTTGATGACGACTGGATACCCACGGCTTACCTTGACCTTGCGGACCTCGTTGGCTTGGAATTCGGGCGTGCAGTTGTGGTGGATGAAGCCAATGCCTCCCATTAGCTACAAAGTAAATATTTGTTTTAATTGATAACCATAACAATAATAATAATAAAAAAATAAAGTACCCATTTTATCAACATCTTACCGCCATTGCGATGGCCATGGCCGACTCTGTGACGGTGTCCATGGGGGAAGAGATGAGCGGGGCCTTCAATGTGATCTTCTTGGTCAGTGCTGATGTTAAGTCCTGACAGGCAAAAAAACATTTGAATAATATAAACCAATAAATCATAAGCAGTTGTATTCATAATCTTTAAGACGAATAACACGCAATGCAGATAAATCCAATAATTATCAAGTAAAACTGTAAATAAAACAAAAATGGAAAATCAAGACACTGATCATTTCAATGACACAAGCAAAGCCAGGAGTAGGAAAAACGATTGTCATTAACTGAATAAATATGTTATAAAAGGTTTTTAATCAATAAAACAATACAAATAAAACAAGAAAAGGCTTGTTCTAATGGCAAATGAGCCAGTGCCCTGAAAAAATAAAAATAAATTCATACAAATGTTGAATAAAAAACAGTCAAATAAATGAATATGTAAATATAATAAATATAGTAGAAAAAGCTATATTTACATGGTAAAAAAAAAAAAAAGAGAGACCGCTACTTTCAAAGCCAGCGTGTCTTGCACATCAGCCACAGGGGAGCGCCATTTTACATTTTATCTTGAAACTAAAACAGGAGCTGAATGAGCAAATCAACGAGTCTTTTTGTCAAGTACACATTTTATCAGAAGAGTGATACCAACTTCCCACAGCTGAATCTATCTGCGTGACAATAATTATAACAACATTCCTAGCATGTGGTGAAGGGGCCAACGAATCCTTATCAGACGTAAACTAGCGAGGGGGCTGCTTTTCTCACATGGCGAGAGCTAGGAGGGGGGTTGGGGGGGGGGGGAAACCTATCAGCTCTGACTTCCATTTAGAGAGCACACACTGAGCTGTGAAATTCCAGCTGGGAGATGCGAACATGTGACTGTACACACACACACACATGGCCTCTGTGACACCTCGGCCCAGACTGTGGAAGTGGTCCATTTCAAGCCAAATGTAGACTTGCTTTTGCTCGTCAAGCGTGAATGGACACACTGTACAGAGACCAAAAGTAGGATTATTTTACATATATTAATGTGTTCATATATTGTTTTATATTTTAATTGTTTATATATTTGTTTTTTCTTTTAAAAATAAGCATCTTTTGATGGTTTTCTTCCAATACGTCTGTAGTCATGCAATCTCTGTATTGTGACGCTTTCCTGGAAATATCGCAATGACGTCATATAACTGGAAACGCTAGCTTTTTCCACTTTTTGCTTGAAACGATGAACAGAGCACATGGTGGGGGAAGAGAGATTACAGATATCAATTAACCAAAACCTGACAGATGAACAAAGCGCAGGAAGGGGGATTTGCTCTAAACCCGCCTGAGATTATCACATCCGTGGCCAATCACTTGGGAGAGGTGGATGAGATGAGCAATCGAAGCAGACGTGAACAGCAGGCTGAAGGGAGCGGCGTCAAATGTGAAAATAATAAAAAGAAACAAGGCTATTTTTGTTTCACAGTCGGGTTGGAGGTTTGGCGTGACAGGCACCTTCACCCACATTACAGCGTACTCACCACTTCGTCTGAGGTGAAGTCGATGAAGCCCGGCAGGATCAGGAAGTCACTGAAAGACAACACAAAAAAAAGGACAAAGTCAGAGGCTAACGTGAGAAAGCGGATATCCCAAATTTCCTGCCGTTTGTGTGTAATGTATTGACATAAAAATGTCGTCAAAAAGCATTACAATCAGTTGAAATACCTCAACGTTAGCAAATGTATTTTTGCTCTTCGTATTTAGCAATTACTGACACTGTAATATCTGTGATGCCCCCATTGGTGGGATGAATGAAGTTTGTGTGAGTAGTTTTACTCAATTGCAATCTTGTTTATACTTGTACGGCCATTTACAATGTTAAAATGGTACTTTAAAAAACTGCCTGTACAGTTAATAAAGACTTTATTCACTTTTCAATTGACATAACATTCCAAAAATACGCGGCTGGATGGTTGTGTTTGCGCCCACACGCCCACAAACATCCGTGTTGAGACCAGCAGGAATTCCAGAAAAGCATCTGTTAGCAATTAGCTGCTGCCGCAAAGTTCAGCCGCCACACCGCAAAAAAAAAAAAAAAAAAAAAAAAAAAAAAAAAAAAAACAAGACGAGATTGTCAACGAGGTGTTGCCTGCACACGCAATGTACCCCGCAATATTGATTTTTGACGTGCTGTGTGACTGCTGGGGTGACACAGATTTGGTGTCTTGCAACAGGGCGGGACGGATGGGTGAAAGAAAAAGCCTATGGTGCAAAAAGTCTTGAAAAAGGGTCCAAAATAAACTGTATTCCTGTCTTTATAAAAGTATATTTCAAATATTTGGGGGGGGGCGTTAATCATTAGATTCACGTGTTAAATTGATAAACATTAAAATTACACATGAAAACAATGACACAGATTTAGAGAGCAAGTATTTTTTTTAAATATGTTTTAAAAACAAACACTCATAGCATTTCATGCCTCCCTCAAAAAATTGTTTTTATTTTTTTTTCCCCAAAGGTATTGCACTAACTTTACATTATTTAAAATTTTTCCATTTACTGTATTAAGTAATTAAATTACACCTCAAAACAGACAAGTTTAGAGAACAAGTCTTAGTTTTTATTTATTACACAACTCAACTTTGACTATTAGATTAAATGTAAAATCAACCAACTCTAATCAAATTGTGCCAGAATTTATTACAGTAATTTAATATTGTAAGAATTAAATGTTTTCATTTTTGCTTTCTGAGTGACAGAGACGCAAAAGAAACTGTCCAACCTAGAGCCAAAATGGCCTCTGCCGGATGTTCGTTATTCTCCATACTTTACGCTTGTTCAGTTTAGCAAAAATTGCTTCCATATGGGATTATAGTGTTAAATTTGTGTCGTATTTCTTTTTTTCTGGCAGCCGTTACTCTCAGGGTTGTGCATTTTTGCCCATTTTAGGAATTTACGGCACAATGTGACCAGTGTGGACCAACAACAAGTCCACAAAAACCTCCAAACTCCCAGTGTGGTATGTGTCAAGAAGCCAGTCTTTAGCCATATACTTAAATTTATGGCATGTCAAGGGATTTTCAGTCCAGAGGGCGATGAGTGTGCTTACTCTTGGAGGCCATTTCGGAGAGTACACAAACCTCCATTTTGAGGTTATACAAAATTAATATACCTTCGACTGGGACAGCTGGAATTTGACGCCCCGTGGCTAAGTCACACACTTTTGGAACTTCCCTGCCTCAAGTTTTCTCCTCCCATTCACATAATTTCAATTAGGGCCGTCATGTGAGCGGCCTCGGAGGAGGCCGCGGTGCGCGTGATTAAGTCACTAATGGGGAACGCGTCTGGAAAAATCAGTCAATCAAAATACTGCCGAGATGCACAGTAAGACCATTTCTGGGTATAATCGCAATGACTTGCCTCGTTATGTCGTAAAATGTGACTTGTAAGTTAGTCATATTGGATACTAGGATGCTGCGATTGGCTGGCAACCAGTTCAGGGTGTACCCCGCCTGCTGCCCGAAGATTGCTGGGATAGGCTCCAGCACGCCCGCGACCCCTGTGAGGAGAAGCGGCTCAGAAAATGGATGGATGGATGGATATCAGGATACTAGCTAGTGGTCAGTGAGGTCTAAATCAAATCAGGAAATGAGCGAATTTAATCAATTAAATATGACAGGCCATGCATAGACCACATGCACAGTGATAGTTAGCAAAGGTTAACACAGTGGGAACTCCACAACGGCACTCCAAAACACATTTTTGCCATAGGAAATAATGGGAAGTAAGGTAGAATAAAACTATAATAAAGTAAAACTACTCATCCTTTGAAGATGCCTGGCAAGACACGTGAATGCCAGAGAATGGGAAATGGCTCATTCCCAAGCCAGCCGTTAAGCTAGTAGCTACATGCTAGTCCGTGCAATTGTGATTTCATTATATTTACCGCAAGAGTTATACTGAGCGGCCAGGTTCCACTTCCTGTCATCACAATGGTTAAAGTAAACAGAATGAGCTCTTTTGTGCAGTTTTGTTACTGAGCCCAAAAAGTCCCAACTGCACGGCATACTAATTATGCTTGCATCAACTGTGTAAAATTAACGTGTATTTAATTGCTATCTAATTAATGGCACCGAACAGCCAAGAATAGCTTGATTTACCGACATCGCCGGAACTCCACTTTTGTTAGAATTTTCCCTAGAAAATGTCCAACTTGTTTTCCGATTTTGGAGGTTCCACTGTAAAGCGATGATGTTGATCCCACGACAACTGATTGCTGATAAAATGTGCGCTCTCATTCGGCGTGTCGTCACGGTGCGATTGACCTCAAGGAACTTTTGACTTTTGAATTTTACTTGAATCAGGACAGTCATGATAATTTCGTATGAGGTTTCAAACTGACTTGTTCTACTCACTTGTAAGTCAACCCATCTCCTTTAGAGCATAGCTCTTCAGCCGTTTGACCGTCGGAGTGTTGGTCACATCTGCTGGTTCAGAACGTGTTGGCCATTACAAAGCGCTAAGTGATGACACGTGTAAGCGTGTGTGCCTTTCCACAACGAGGTGGAGGGGGGAGAAATCTTACTTGTACGTGAGGCCGTCGCCGACGGAGAAGAGCTGCTGCGCCGAGAGTCCGTCCTCGGGGACGTAGCCCGTGCCGCCGCTGATTAAGTAATCTGCCATACTGTAAAAGAAAGAAAGAAACTAAGATGATACACTATGTTTGCATTTTTTTCTCATGATTCCTTTGAATTTTATTTTGTTGTTGTTAGTAATTAGTCACGAGTCCCCTTAATTTTCTGTTATTGCGCCTTTTCCCTCAACTACTTTCTTCCGGCTTCTGTTTGGCTACATCCCATCCCTAATTAGGTGTAATTCGCAACGTTCAGTAAAGAACAAATCATCCCACTGTACCCCTTTGTTGAAGCTTTTAGGCAAGCAGTTAGTTGATAACACAAGTAAGCGCAAATGCCTCTCAAGAACCAAGCACCCGCTGCCTCTTGATGACGTCATACATATCATAAATACGTTGTTTTACCAGGGGATAAAAGGGGGATGTCAATATTGCAATGCGCTAGTCGCGACTCTAAAGAACATGACCTGAAGAAAACAGTGGACATTACGTTAATTCCTAGGTAGAGGCATGTTGTTAAAAAAATTATAATAATACCTCAAAGCTCGACTTGAACGACGCTTATTAGTGGATTTCCTCTTAAAACAATGCGTACGCTCAAATCCAGAAAACGTCGTACGCACAAAAATATTCAGATGTATGAAACTCTGCGTACTCGTGAATCCAAGCACATTTCCTTCGTACATTCCAATCAACGTGGAAATGAGCGCACATGTTGGAGTAGCCGACTCCTCCCCGTACACGCCCACATTTGAATATGCAAATCATATTTAAAAGAAGACTGCACCTGAGACGCCGATCTCTGCTTGATCAGGAAAAAAAGGAAAATGAGCAAGGTAATGAGAAAGATTTTTTCTGAATGTGAAGTTGCTCAATGAAGTGGAGGCGCGCAAGAAAATCCTCTTTGTCCTCACAAACATCAGTGGTTCATTAATAAATACACTGGTTAACATATGAATTCTCAGTCCTTGCCTCAATTGCATTGTTGAAATCAAATGTTGCCGGGCACGAGTTGTTCATCAGCGCCAATGATTCATGTGTCTGGTGTGCAGATTTATGAGAACAGTTTCCCAGCATCACCTCTAAGTGTCGCCAACGCACCAAAAGCTGCAGAAACGCGCGGACGCCAGACACGGCACATTTCCACGGTCATGTCACTCTTGATACATCTGAACTTTGCCGTGAAAAAAGACCGGGCGAAACGTTTTTGTGCGTAGGCACCTTTTGTACATGAGGCCCCAGGTGACCTACATCTTCTGCTAGCAAACATTAGCGACCTTCAAAAGGCTACGTTACGAGAGATCAGGTTTTAAAACAGCTCCAATATCCGGGCCGAACTGCTTGCTTCCTATACGATAACAACTGGCTTTAATTCGAAATAAACGCTATTTTGGGTGATGTTTAAGACAGATTTGCTGTAGAACGTTAATACGAGTTGCAGCTGGAGAGGTCACAAAAACATCCACAAGCGTTCTACGTGATCACACTGATTTCAGGCGTAAACAAGTGGAAACAAGAACAGTGCTCGAATAATTAATATGCCAACAGTACATTTAAATCTTACTATACATGCATTGACAGTCATTCGTACGATTACAATCTTATTGATCGTCGCATTTGGTGTCAAAAGTGTACGTATACCAACTTTTTTTGGGGTCAGTGCACGCTCTAATGGGTTTACATGTGGAGCAAGTTAGCGATTAGCAGCATGCTTCTCTTCTCGCTCGGATGTGCGCATGCCCGATGTCTTAAGTGTTCTTTCGACTTTTTGAAGGGAATATCTGCCAAGCGTTTTAAATGAGCCGGATCCGGATCCGGATCACCGGATATCACGCTGAGTTAAGCCCAAGGTGCAACGCGATCTCCCGGCTTCGTAGTGTATCAATGTGCAGTAGTTGTAGCCAGGATGCTAACAGGCATGCTAACGTCGGCGTTGAGTGTTACCTCGAGGAAGAAACGAGGGCAGACACGTCGCCCGTGGATGCAAGAAGTGAGTTGTTGTTTTTTGAAAAAAAAAAAAAAAAAAAAATTAAAAAAAGTATGGCAAGAATGGAGAGACTGTGGCGCTGTTTTGTGCCACGGTGCGGGGTTAGTGAATATGTACCAGCCGCCGCCTCGTTACATCCCCTTTCCGCGTGGAGGCGTGCTGATGCTCGCCACGCTGCTGACGTGTGACGTCACTAGCGTCGAGGTACGCATGCGTATACGTGGAGGGTGTTTTTTTTTTTTTTTTAAACTACGAAAAAAAAATTCACATAAAAATAATTAAAATAACAAAAACAAAAATACATGTTGATCAGGAGCAACACAGGTAAATAACAGGATCATCAATTAAAATAAGAGCAAGAACGATATGAAGCTGCTGCCAAACCCCACACAATATATTTGAAAGTACCAAGACAAACTTGTTCATTCAAATTTAAAGTGCTCTTAAGTGAATTCCGGTACTTAATGTAAAACCTGGGCCGGTATAGTTGAACAAAAAGCTATTATTCTGTTGTATGAATGGCAGCAGGTCGATACACGTTGTACCTGCTCCCATCTAGTGGAAGGGTATTTAATTGTCACAATACGTCGCTGGCATAAATAGACGAACAAAGGCATTATTTGTAGTAAATAAATATGTAAAATTGGCACACCTGATGATCGCTCGCGACACGTTAGTGGTTGGGTATCACTGGCATAGTACATGGTCGTAGTTAGAAATGCACAGTATTGGTTTAAATCACTTTTTTTTTTCTTTTTTTTTTACACATATTAGCATCTTTAGTATCAAACGGTACTACACAGGTGAGGAGTTGCTTGTCTTTAGTGTACTGAAAAGCTGACTATCCTGGAGACAGAGAGGGCACGGATAGGTCACCACACAGAAATAAAGGTTGTATCCTGGAAGACAGAAAAAGGCATGTTCAAAATTGGTCTTGGTTCTTACCAGTCTTGGCGTAAATCAACCCAAAATTTGAATAATATAAACTCAAAAGTGTCCCAATCAAGTCAGAAGTTTTCAATTGCGTAAACCTGCAAGTGTGTAAGTACTTATGCATTGTTGTGATTCTTGACATTTTCAGACCAAGTCGTTGAGTTGCTCATGCTCACCATATCATCATGTACGAGAACAATGGACAATGTCACACTAAGTGGGGAAACTTCTGCATGCGTGCACTGAGGAGAACGTTAGACACAAAGATTGACTGAGTTCCTTTCGGTTGCCATTAAAGTGAGAGTAAGATGACGAGGAGGGATTTGAATGGCTGAAAGTGGGTCATTGGCCGTACGGCTCAGTGGCTCCTTTTCCCCGCGGTGATCCCGGAGAACCTTATTTTTAAAAGCTTGCACTAAGTCTTGTTTTTTAAGCATCAGGCGGTAAGCGAGGGCAGCTTATTATCTGAGTGGCCTTGGAACCGGTCAACCACAGATCGGAACGTCCTACCTCTCTGGGCCCAGTCCAGCCTGGATGCGGGTGGCGCTGTAACGCTGTGCTGCCGTCTCGTGCCGGACGTAGTGCTCCCCAGAGGGGTGCGCGTCTCCCCACATCCTCCGCCGGTCCACCTGGTGGCCCTCGTAGACGTCCATCTCTGCTCCAAGTTTGACGTTTGGCTCCCTTGCAAAGTGTAGACTACATTTAGGATTCCACGAGTGAGAACCGTGAAAGTTGTTGTCCAAATACCCTTATCTGGCGGCAGCAGCAAATGTTCCCATGTAGCGAGGACTCACAGGATGCACCTGCCTTGAAGGGAGCCAACAGGCATGTCAGCGAGGGGCGTCACCAAGGAGATTCTCCCAGAGAGCGGGTGTCACCGTGGCAATGTTAAGCCGGCACGGCGTCACCGGCCAGAGTTGGAAGTCGCCGTAATGGGGAAACGGGACAAAGCATACCCGGCCGGGCCCTGGAGCGGAGAGAGCGGGACGGGTGCGTGTGAAACCATCTAATCCAGACACAGAGGATTTCACTGTGAAGATGAGCATTTTTTTTTTATACAGTGATGCCTATATGAAGTCACATGACCTCCCCCCCAGTGTACTTCACTGTTCACCTCCAAACAGCAGACGTGTACTACACACTTGACTACGACCACCTGCAGGTGACCGTGGCAGTTAAGATGGAAAATCCTCTTAAACTCCTTCACCACATGCTAACGGATCGGATCTGCCCGGTCGTGTGACATGAAAGGCAGGACGTCACTTGCAGACCAAATTGGGGACGAGCCGGCTTCAATGAAAGCGCACAGACGCTTTGAATTTGTATTTGCTGTAATGGCCGTCATGCGCGCGACGTGGACGCACGCGGTCACGAGGAGCCAACAAACCGTCTTAAAACTAATTAAGTGCAGTCGCACACGCGCACTGGTTTTATTCGAAACTGAATAAAGATTCAAAGTTATCAACTGCATGATAAGCATTCACATGAATAGATGGCCCACAATGACTGAACCTCTGTCTTTCATTGTTTTGGACTATTTTGGGGGACTTTAAATAACTTCAAATTTTTGTGTGTGTGTAAGTCATTATCAGTGTGTTTGTAGTGGTAAAGTCAATCACAAAAGAATAAAAATTGTGGTCCCTCACCATCTTAAGGGTGCTTGTTCAGCAGATTAAATTGTATTGCTGCGGTTCACATTATTAGGTCCACCTGTGCAATCGCTAAAACATAACAGACTGTTAATTAATACTTAGATAAAAAAGCTTGAGAGAACTATGTTTTGTTTTAACAAAATATTTATTGCACTTAACATTATTTTTGTATTATGTTGAGACACTGAATTAGCACGTCTAACATTAGTAATTAGTTGTTGTTTTTTAATTAGCTCAATCTCTGTTATTTAATGTGTTTTGACGTACATTTGTTGTATGTTGACGAGCAATACATGCAATTGTTTCCCGTGTCCCCATTAATTGTTATCATGCAGCCAGTCATTAATAGTTATCTAAATAAGTATAGAACACTCGGGGCTGCTTCATTTGTGTTGTTCAAAGATTTATAATGACTGTAACATCGATGCTAATTTGTGTTAGCCCGTCTGTGGGATTTTGCATTAAGCTGGTGGACTTTTATTGTTTAATTCTCTTGACACAAAAACAGCTTGAAGCAAGCACACGTTGCCTCTTATTTGAAGAATTATTCGTTCTCTCTCGAATTGCACACAGCTACTCTTAAACATACCGTTTTTGATGGCAAAGTATCGCCGTACTTTTTTTAGTACCAGTACACCATGCAACCCTACTCCAAACAAAGACATACAGGTTCAGCATACTAGTAGTAGATTTTTGTATTTAGTATTGAAGTACATTATTAGTCATTAATTTATACCTCAAAACGTTTGATTATAAAAAGTATTACACTAACTTTATATTATTTGGTAGTTAATAGTTGTATTAAATGAATAATAATTCAGTTATCCCACAAAGACACAGGTTTGTGTAACTATAACTTTTTAAAAAATATTTTAGATTATTAGATTAAATGTATTCAAATAAATCATCTCTCAAAACCAAGAAACGTGATATTTTTTTTTTACGTGTTTACATTAATCATAGTAATTTAACTTAGATTAAATGAATCGTAATTAAATGTCACCTCCCTTTAACCTTGTCAGTCGTGATGACTGTTCCACTGCCCTCTGGCGGATAATACATGTCATTCCACCCAGCAATACATGTATACAAGTACTGTACAGTACTGCCTTAAGTCATGGACATGGAGGTTGCATTCCATATCCTGTCATTGAATTTAAAGTTACATTAAAGAGGAAAAACTAAGGGCAGTTTATGAGGTACAGCATGGCTTTCAGTGAACAACACGAGGTTTGAATTTGTGCTCGTTTAGATTTTCAGTCTGAATGCTTGGCTGTCCTCCAGCTGCTGCGGAGAAACTTCTGGCACATCATGAAAAAAGTTTCACAAAGCCTGCTTGCGCAACTTCTCTCTCTGCCCCTTTGTTTTTGGACGTTATTATGAAAGTGTACGACAGGAAGCGGAAAGAAACATTCCCGAGTTGTTATTCGCGAGGCAAATAATACCATTGAGCCGAGTAAGTAGTTTAATTTTTCAATGGCTCCTCCAACTAATATGGCACAATATTTCAGCATACGTTGTTAGAACACTCATTTAAGATGCGAGCCTGCCTGTACTAGATACTACCTGGTACAGTATGTCAATTGCATGAAAGAACATCATCTTAACTCATTCAGTGCCAGCCCTACCCAGTTAACATGGATATTTGACTTCGAAAGCAGTCAGTGGCGCTGAATGTGTTAAAATGGGAATATGTAAAACGATAATCACAATAATAAATAAAAGAGGAGTGCGTCATGTTAAGATAAAAGTCCTAGTGTTTCCTAATGTCATGACTACCCCAGAGGGGAATCGTGGCCACTGTGTGGTGAGGAACTTTCACACTTGGCATTTTTTGGGAAAGTCCAGGACTGCACTACCGTAGGAATGAATAAGGAACCGCTCCTCTTCAACAATTCCATGCAGTCTGGATTTCTGCATCACTGGAAGCGAGGACATTGTGGTTTGTGATTATTTTTATGATTACTACTTGTAAGTCAGAGAGGGGTTTCAAAGCGCTAACATTTATTATTTATTTACATTTGTATTTTTTCATTGTAATTTTCCCTTAACCGGAAACACCCCCCCCCCCCCCCTCTCTCTACCACGCCCCCTACCTATCGGACCACCGAGATGCGGGCAGGAGGACGACCACAGCTCTTATCGATAAACACTTTTTTTTTTTACGTTCATTTAATACTTACTTTCATTTCGCAATAGCTTAATACCTGCTAGCGCCTTAGGAGATTTCGGCTTGTTTTGGAAACCTTCGGCACACATTTCAAGAAACAAGACACAAAGTGAGTTCTTGCTACGTTATCAAACCGCCGCCGTGCTTTTAAAAGTTATGTCACATGAATTAACGTCGTTTGTCCTTTTTGTAGTTTCGTCCGCGTTGTGCGGAATTTGTGCAGTCTTGCTGCTGGTGCCTTCAGGTACCCCTGTTGAATGGCAATGTTGTCCTAATTCGACTCGTTTTCATCTTCGCGATGTAATTTAGTATCATGTAAGACGTGAGGGGAGGATATCTGCTTGGCTAGATGGCGAAAGGTGTGTTTTATGCAAACGACAACAACTTGAACGAGTTTCGGGATATGAATCAAATCGATACCCATAGTTACATTTGTACTGGAAATTACCGGAAGTGAATTGCGTGTATTTCTCGTGCTCGTGTTGCTATTTACTGTATTCATGAATGCACTAATAATTCCCTTCTTCCTGCTCAAGTTACTTCTACAAATCTTGACTGTTTCTAGCTGACTTATTTTTTACTGTATTTATTTATATAAAGTTGTCCTAATTAGTTTATATACCCGGAAGAATTTGTGAAATATTGGCCATTTTGGGGGTGAAAATGACTGATGACCGATCATCTCATTATTTTCTTTATGGTTACAGTATGTTGTGTTATTCTAAAATGACATAATTTGAACTAAAAGTAGCATAAAATAATTGTTTTTCCTGATCACTGGTATTTTCTTTAAAAAAAACAAAACTACCGGTACAGAGCTTACAAATTCTGCCATGGTATGTAAACTAATGTCCACAACTTTATCTATGTAAATATACACAGTACATTATATATTATGATATTACAGTATATATATTTGATTGCACAGGGTTGTTTTTGCTCATCTGGAGAAATGGTGCCAGCTGTTCTGAAGCTTTACTTCTTCGGAAGCGCCGTGGCCATCTTCGCCTTCATCTTCAGCCTGGCCGACTCGGTCGGCGGTCTCATGTACGTCCACGACCACCGCTGGATGCTGGAGATGGAAAGAGGTCCCGCGCCGAGGCATCATGGGGGGGGGTCATCTTAAAAATGTAACGGAAGAGTACGTCTGAAAATTGCTGAGCCAAAGACAGAATTGTACTGTGCAGTGGTTGATACATCACAGCATATCAACGAAAGAGCCATGTGTCATGCAACCATGCCTCTAGGGGCTGCAAGCTGCATGGAGGAATGACTTTCGAATCCATATTTTAGCATCATGGTCTCATGATGAAAAACAAATCATGCTAACTGGAAAGGCTGGCCTCCCTGCCAATTGTTTGTCGGTTTGTGTATTTGTATTTCAAATGCGTGCCTGTGATGACGAATGTCGGCGAGCATCTCCATTGTCACGTAATAAAATGAACGGTAAATGTGTGAAGCCTAAAAAAAAAAAAAAAAAGCCATCGCAAACGTAACAAAACTGACGCTTTCATTCTCGACCTTGTGTTGTTTGACTTCTTGTTACTGTGTAGAATAAACATTCTTTGAATAAAACCTTGAGTTCACATTGTATACAAGTGCTTTTTGAATACGAGGTTTAGCAGCTGGACCATCAGCCAATGGCAGCTGTATTCAATCTATAACATTTACTTTGTCTCTTTTCGGAGTCCAAATGTATCACATCGTCACAAAAAGTACACATTTTTAACTGTATATTAAATATGTGGACCATTTATACTTCATTTAATAATAATTAACCTGATATTTTATTTAAAAAAATAAATAAAACATGTCAAATACAGTATAGAAATTGATTCTACCAATATGTGTATTAGATTATTTACAATAAATAATTTTTTTGATGAACCAATTTAGGGTGAAACAGTCTACAGCAATGCAAGAAATATCACAGGACTCTTGATAATGTAAATGCTCGTTGGGCCAAAGTTTGCACACCCGTGCTTTAAGGGGTACAATGCGTTGGTGCCCCCCAATTTTGTGTGATTCACGAAACAGTACCCTCTTGTGGACACTCATTTCTACTACACCCACAACTCGAGTGGGAAAGTGGAGTGTAAAAGCTCAAACTTGCTTCAAATTGTCCCGCAGCTACATTGTTCACGATTACTTCTAGATTAAAATGTAAAATGCATGTGTGCCCTGTTAGGTGACACTGGCCCCCAGCGTTAGGGTGATGTGAGGGGGATGCGGGCTCCAGCACCTGCCGGAGAGGACGCAGCACTTTCCATGTTAATGAGCCGTCCCCTCCCTATTCCCACATACCTGCCTCTGCCCCCGCCACTCTGCGCGCACGCATCCCGCCCGAGGACACCGACTGGGGCTCCCGAGTTTTGTCCGGCAGCGGTCATGATCTGGAGGGGAGTCGTGGCGCTCTGCCTTCTGCTCCGATTCGGGGCCGAAACGCGCACTCGCCCGCGGAGGGGCGCCGCTCCCTCCGCGGGCACCTCCGAGGCTTCCGGCGGTCCTGCTTTCGAGTCGTGCCAGGTCAGCCTGACACCAGCCGAGCATCGGCTTCTGGACGACAACACACACGAGGTGAGGCGTTAACATGCTCGTACTCAGCGAAAGAGGCCAAAATCCATGGTGTTGGACAATTTTAAATGCAGGGTCCTCTAATTAAGGGCCGGGGTCCATTTTGTGGTTCTGGGACGTTTTTCGTTCAGAATGGAACAATACATTTTGGGGTGCAGAACTCTTGATTTCGTGATTTTTGTCGTTGTTCTCTTCAATCAAAAACTACCGAATGACTTTTCTTGTATTTTGAATAAGACGAAAACAACATGCATTGACAATCATGAGGAAATGTCAAGCAAAAGAATGCTAATAAGTAGTTTTCCAATTTGACACTTCATGTGGTGTGGTTTTGCTTTCAGACAGGCTTTAATGGTGACGACGGCTCTTATGTGATTCTCACGTGGGTGGGCGATGGTACCGGGGTAAGTGTGGCAATAAAACATCACCGCTATACAACTACCCGAAAACAACTGTACGGTATCGGCACAAATCCATCTTCTAGGTCATCCTGGTGTTGTCCACAATCAGCGCTCCCATAGACACATTCCTTGAGGGAGGCTCCTCACGCCTTTATAGAAGGTGAGTCGTGAAGAACAACAAAATGCCATGCTAAATAGTCATGTTGTCAACCAATCACGTTTTTCCTTTCCAGTACCGATTACGGCAAGTCCTTTCACGACATCTCGCAGAGCATCAACCGCACTTTTATCAAAGAGGAGTTTGGCGTCAGCGTGGGACCAGGAAGTTCTGTGAGTTGGAAGCCAGGAGCTAACACAATGCTAGTAGTTGCTAGCATGTTAGTCGAGGCTATTTTAGCATTGCCGTCCGATTAAAACCGTATAGCTCCAAAGAAAATGGTATTTTTTGTTTTGGAATTAAAATGTATAAAGGTCACAAAAGTGGAGATACAAGAACAATTCCATGGTCATCTTGGCTTGATTGGCTGGGAGAAGTTAGATGGGTCTTTGGGCTGGAGCCCCAGTTCAGACACCAGAAAATGGTTCTCATCCTGCCTACCACACATTAGAAAATCTTTGCTGATTGGCGAAGAAAAGTCACATGGTTCTTTGGCACGAACCCCTACTTTTTTTTAACCGGAAACCCCACTGCAGACATCGCCCCAAAATATTCCTAGCGCACTGTCTTTATATTTTAGTGATATTGTTATCAAGTACCTCACACTTTTGTTGGTCGTCATCACAGTTTGGCTGGGAGAGGTCACATGGTTCCCATATACTGTATGAATTTTTTGAACAGGTGATATTGACCGCCGACACACCCGTGGTGGACCATCCGGGCGGCATCATTTTCACTTCCACGGACGCCGGTGCCACCTTTCGCTTCGTCCAGCTCCCCTTCCACCTGGCTCAACCCATCACCTACCACTTCCTCAACCCCGACTTGCTGGTGGCGCTTAGCATCGACGTGAGTCACAAACAGCGTTGTTTGCTCTACTTTTTAAGAAGCAGACAACACTATCGCAAGCATGCACAGGTCACGCCTTTGGGAGAAGACGGTAAACACGGCCAATGTGTTTCTGTTCCTAACTTGCAGGGCGCGCTGTGGCTCTCGCTGGACTTTGGCGCCGCGTGGACAAAAGTGCATGATGGAGTGCATTCTTTCTCATGGTGAGAATCAACAGGAAGTCAGACACACAGAAACAACAACTTCAAAGACACCTTGTAAAAACACGAGACGCTATTTTTAGACTGGACTCACGTTGAATTCTATTCAAACCTAAGTTTTGGAAGTACGTCTTTTCCTTTCTTTAGGGGGGCTGGCGTTAATTTGTTCTTCAGTTGCAGCAAAGCAGATACAAGTAAGAGCAAAAAAATGGCCACTGTAAATCATTTCTCTCATCTCCCCTGATTTTTACAATTGTTTTTCTTAATACATATCAAATTAATACAGACTTTTACCTCCTGTCGTTGTAGTGGATGCAGAAGAGAGGGGCGATCTGCAGCTGAAGAGGACCAAAGACCTTGGCAAGACCTTCGCCGTCATCCACGAAGATGTCTACAGTTTTGGCTACATCGGAGCCTTTCTCTTCTTCTCAGTCATGGAAGATACGGTAAGACATCTTTCAAGAACAGGCCGCTATAGAATATACTTTTACATTACGTGTTATTTTCCTCCCAGCGATCACCAAGGGTCATGTATTTTTCATCCGACCAAGGAGACACCTTCAGTCGAGCCTTACTTCCGTCAGCCTCCACCGAACAGGTGATACTTTTGTAATGTTTCCAACTAAAATATTATTTACAAGCATGTTTCAGTTAATCAAAGACAATGGAACCAATTGAGAAACAAAAGTCTTGTTTCAACGTGAAAGGCTAACATCGTAGCGGCTAACAGAGGCGCTCCATTAACAACGAACAGAAGCTAACATTCAGCCAATGTTTTTAGGAATAAACCTCGAAGATAGCGGCTAATAGATGGGTAATACTCATTGAATACGACAGAGGCTAAACTAATGGAATGCTAGTAGTCACTAACTTGCGCTAGCCGATAGTAGTGTAACATTGCCATCCAATGAAAATATACACATTTCGTGCAATCCAAATCAAGATGAATGTTTTTTGTTGTTGTTGTTGTTAGCATTAAAAAAAAAAGGTTTTATGCAAGTCTCGGGCAAGCTTTTGGAGTGAAATACGTTAAGTGCTGCAGGTACAATTTTGGCAACATCTTAACGTAACTTACTTTAGACACAAAATTATCGCTACTTAATAACAGGAATGTCTTAAGGCCACTTGATTTGAGGGGCATTCCTTAGAATGTAGACGCTAATGGAAAGCTCATATCCAAAGTTAGCATAGCATTATTAGTCGTTAAAAAGTATCGACCAACGATGGATTTATAACAAAAATAAATAAACACCCGCAAAAGCACTTTCTCTCAATTAGACGGGCCAAAAATGAAATTAGTCATCATAATCACACACGTTCTCATGCCTCCATCTTCTTTTGTGTGTGTTTGCAGTTTTACTCCATCTTGGACGGCGACGACGACATGCTCTTTATGCATGTGGACAACCCTGGAGGTAAAAACAAAGAAGAAAATAGCTCAAAACTTGGCACGTTGTTTTTGTAATGGAAAAACTCAACTGCATAGACTGAACTGGTTTCACGAGTTCTGGCTGCTGCTGACAAATCATTCCGTCATACTCGCTGTGTTTGCGCACACTGTGCCAGCTGGATGTTTTTTTCTTTCCCTTCACCTTTTTTTTTAACATTCCCACCAAGCCTCTTTACCCTTTTGAACACCCATGTCACTAAATGGTCGCAATTTCCTCCTTTTTTTTAAAGCCTGATGTTAAGTTGACAAGACTTGAGATAAATAGGGGGCTTTATCTTTTGTCGCCTGCGGAAGGGAGGAGATTTAGGTTACGCCACAAAAGGCTGACAAGCGTATCTGGAGATCAGGGTGTATCACAAGAACACACACAAACACACTACTAATGTGAGCATCACTTATTTCAGCTGACATTGTCCTTCAAGGCGGCACATGACAAATTTATGACTTGACATTTACGCTGCGGCCGCGACCCCGGTGAGGATAAGGGGTTCGGAAAATGGATGAACGGAACTACACTGCGTTCCAAATTAATATGATATAATTAAATTATATTTTTCTCAGCTTTTCCTAAATAGTTGATACAAATGACAGTCGGCATAAATGTAAAGTCATTAAGCATCAGAATACATACAATTCAGTTTTTTTAACAGACCTCTCAATAATATTTTTTTAAAAAGAAAAAAACTTAAATTGCACTGTTTCAAATTATTATACACAACATAGTTTCAAGACATGAAAATAGTCATTTATTGAATTTGCAGCATTAGGAGGTCATATTTACTGAAATCGAACGCTATTTCAATACAAAAACAAGTTACATTTTGACATATTATTATTATTTATTATTTTATAGCAGCTTCACAATTTTACATCCATTAAACTTGTGACTTTTTGGAGAGTTTCTGCTTGAATTTCTTCTGAGATGGTGCAAATTGTCATGCTTGAAGACGATTTTGTTCGGGAAAGCACAATTCTTTTGGTACCACGGAAGAAAGTGGTCAATCAGAAACTCCAAATACTTCAGCACTATGCCCCCTTTTTCAAATGTCAAGGTACACGATTGCAGGAATTCATAAACCGCTTAGGGGTTCAATTTATGCTTTGCACCATAGTTATTAGCAAAGCTTTAGAGCTATACTACCCCTAACCTGCAGTGACAGAACGTTGAAGAGAGCATGTGGTTTATTTTTGGGCTGCAAGGGGACGGTTGTCGAGGAGAAGGACAAACGTCTGTCATCATCAGTGTAAATTCCCATAGACACCTACTTCGGGACAATGTACACGTCAGATGACCGCGGCATCCTGTTTTCCAAGTCCTTGGAGCGCCACTTGTTTGATGGGCAGCGCAAGAGCGATTTCCGGAACATCACGTCGCTCCGCGGCGTGTATCTCACCAACAAACTGGACAAAGGTAGGCTCGTCTGTATCCGTGTCGTGTTAAAATGCACCCATGAAGATTTGTTTTCATTTGCTGTTTCAGATGGACGAATCAGATCAGTCATTTCATTCAATCGGGGAGGAACGTGGCATCGGCTTTCCAAACCTCAGAATGTGGAATGTGGAGAGGAAGTAAAGAATGTGTGTTACATGCAATTCAAAGATGTATTATTTGTACATACATTTGTCCAACCCATCACTGTTTTTAGCAGTGCAACCTTCATATTCATGGAGAACACAGTCGTATCAATCACATCGTCCCCATGCTCCTAATGTCTGAGGCCACTGCGGTTGGTCTGGTCCTCGCACATGGTAACAATCACTGCTTTATCTTGTTACACACAGTTTTATATGCTTTATAAATCTCCTCTGCTTTAGGCACGGTGGGTGATTGCCTGTCGTCGTGGCAGTATCCAGATGTGTTTGTCTCGTCTGACGGGGGTTACAACTGGAGGGGCACGCTGAGGGGTCCCCACCATTACAGCATACTGGACTCTGGCGGGCTTGTTGTGGCTGTGGAGGCGCGGCGCAAAGGACAAGTCAAGACGATCAAGTACGGGAACACACAAAAAGGTCTTGTGGTTGTCTTTTGATCTCTATTGTTGATCGGTGACAGGCTTTCAAACCAGGTTCCAACAGGTGTTATTGCTATTGTTTTTTTTCCCTCTTATCTTCATATTAATCCCCAGAGTCCTCAACCAAGTTCACACTGGTGTTTTTGTTGTTGCCTTTGCTTTCTTTTTTTTGTCCCCATGTTCCAACAATTGCTGTTGTTGCTTTTTGTTTATCTCCAGATTCCCAAACCAGGTTCCAACAGGTGTTGCTCTTGTGTTTTGTTGACATCTCCTGCGATAACCTTTTTCTTTTGTGTCTCAGGTTCTCGACAGATGAGGGCCAGTGCTGGAGGTCGTACAACTTCACCGAGCAGCCTTTCTTCTTCGCCGGCCTGGCTTCCGAGCCGGGCACCAAGGCCATGAGCGTCAGCGTATGGGGCTTCCGTCCTGAAGACGACAATCAGCCCATGTGGGTGGCGGTCACCATCGACTTTCAGAGCCTCATCACTAGGGCATGTGGGTGGTTGTTGGAAATACAAAATTACCCATAACCCTCCCTGTTTTAAGACTACATTTAATGTAATTCCTTTAGGTAATGACCTGGATTATGAGGAGTGGTTGGCGCACTCAACAGAGGGAGGGACTTCGGAGAGGGATGGCTGCGTTCTGGGTGTCAAGGAGACATACCGGAGGAGGAAGAAACAAGCTGTGTGTCGGAATGGTCGCAGCTACGTCATGGTAAAGAAGGAAAGTCCCTGCCTGTGCACCATGGAAGACTTTTTGTGGTAAGAACAGCAGATCAGAATTTGAGGAACTGTTCAGCAGTGATTCTAAACAAACTACCCTTTCCAACAGTGATTATGGCTATCAGCGCCACATGAACACATCAGTGTGTGTGCGACAGCCCGACACGCACAACAAAACATTGGAGATGTGCCTGAATGGCGAGGAGGACGAGCTCCTGACAGCAGGCTATCGCAAGGTTCCTAGTAATCGCTGTGAGGGGGGATTTTCTCCTCAGCTGGCAGTCCAGACGGTCATCAGACCTTGCGGTGTCAAACCCAGCCCCGATTCACCCTCCGCCCACTCCACCGTGCCGGTGACACACTTTGACACACCGGTGAGTAGCTTTGACATCCAAAAACTCTCTCTCTCAAACACTTTTAGAGCTCATTTTGTGTAACCAGCGAGAGAGGCTGGTGCTGATACTGGTGTGCGCCGGTGCAGGCATCATCGTCCTCGCCGCCGTTGTCTCTGCGCTGGTCGCTGTCAAGAGAGGGGTTTATCAGTACAGGTGAGCTAAGCAGGTGCACACCGGGACCACTTCGGAGGCTATTAGGAGCATTTTGCCTGACTGTTGTTTCACGCCATCCGCCTGCAGGGCACCAAATTATCGCTTCTCCAATCTCCAGATTCAAGATGATCGCAATGGAGCCATAGGGGATTTCCAAAGTGCCAACAGCAGCAACGGAACGACCTGTCCGCTTGACTCAGATAATGTAATCACCACTGAGTCATACCAACTAATCAGTATTTTTTGTTTTACTTTTAAAGTAATTCATAATTACAATGTCTCTTTTTTCAGCAAAATCTTCTGCAGTGAAACCCCTTTTGAACTGACACTAAAGTGGATCAGAAGAGCCATGACAAAATAACATTTATTTATTGACGTTCATTTCTTTGAATTGCTTTGCTCCAGCCTTGATTTGTATATTTTTATTTGAATATTAAAATACATACATGTTGAGGCTACTCCTGTTTTGTACTGCTTTTTAAATAAATGACTGATAAATTATAAAATTATGCACAATGTAAGTAATACAAAGAATAACAGGCAATTATTTCGTGATTGTTCTGTTTTGAGTGTGGAAATGTCAACTGCAAATAAAGCTGTATTCATTTCATTCCGTAGAGAACCTTGCGGGGGCGCTATGGTGTCCTGTACCCCTATTGAATTCCGCGAAGAGGAAAAATTGCGGAAGTATGAAAGGATCATCTCTTTGAAACGACGTGTCACTATGACTACCTTAAAAGAAAATAAATAAGATTTAAAGTAATCCAACGATCATTTTACCACATATACAATAGTAACCTGTAGAATTGTTTGTGTTGTTGGTTTGTAAATTAATAAACACACTACACTACTGGTATTACGATGTCCCTGCTGCCACAGCCTTCCTTTTTACGTCGAAGTGAGCGCTCTGTTGTACTACAGCAACTCAGGTGTCACTTCGAGATTCGACACTGAACGTCTGCTTGTCACAGCGGTTATTTCTTTAACGCGTAAGTCAAAAGACCATAAATCAAATTATTGTAATTTTCATTTTTAAAAAATACAAATATCACTTTTGATGGCACTGTTTATGAACGTCGGTGAGAGTCCACGCAAAGAACGTAACGATGTAGCGTCTTTATGTCTTGGGCATACACTTAGCATAGTAATATAAAAACACATTTTAAAGTCCTGTATTTTAGTTGTAAAGTTAGTTTAAAGTTTGTTAAGTCATACGGTTTAGGTGTTCTAAATGAAAGCAGTGGCGATCAAGCGACACTCTGAAAGATGGTGCTAGTGGACCAAACTTTAGATGGCAGCTAGCCAACAGGTAGTGCTTCTTGGAAAAATGTTAGGAAATAGTGGCTGGTTAGTATAAAGATTTCTATATTGATTGTTGAAAAAAATATTTGTGTGCTTTGATGGACGTTTCAGAGTGGCTGAAGTTTACTGAATATGGTGCGGACTGGAGGTAAAACCCTAACTGTATTAAAACCACACACAAAAAAGGGATTTTTGTTATGTTCCTGAATGGGACACTGATTATGAAGCAACCCTCTAATGTGGTTATTTCTTCCTCAGGTATTTTGAAGTTGGCAGCACTTGTCTCCGTGTTCATCCTTGCCATCTATCTGGCATTCCAGCTGCTGGAGATCAGGATGGACTTCCGGCTGGGAGGCGTGATGGGTGAGCGATGAGCAACAAGGAAGGTTGGGCACGCAAAATTCCAAAATCACTGCAACCGTGTCTTGTTTTTTGTCTTTTAGACAAATCGGTTCTCGCGAACGAAGGTTGTAAGTATATTTTGTGTGGTTAGAACACCTGTTCTTGGACCAATGAGTGGGGAAAATCTTTGTTCACTCACCAGATAAACCAGTTCGACACAAGTGCGGGCTCTCCAAGGCGTGTCCTGTGGGTAATTTTGCCTTCAAAATGGCGAGCGGCGCAGCTAGCATAGTGGGGCCCAAAATGTGCCTGGAGGACAAAATGTAAGCAATGTTATGACTTTGCTTTGCCGCAATACAGCACCTATCTTTGTGTTTGATGAAGGTGCGGGAAGTGTTGTCAAGTCAAACTTTGCCCTGGAGAGTGGGGGTGTGTCCTGTTCCACATAACATCTTATTGTTAACTCATCTTCTCTGGCTTTTTTTAAGGCTCATGAGTGCCGTAAAGAACAACGTGGGACGAGGAATCAACATCGCCCTTGTCAATGGTAACGCCGCACCATCCCTCCATTTTCCGTCACGCTTATCCTCACTAGGGTCGTGGGCGTGCTGGTGCCTATCCCAGCTGACTCTCGCCGAGAGGTGGGGTACACCCTGAACTGGTCGCCAGCCTATCGCAGGGAACATATAAACAAACAACCATTTACATCTACGGGCAATTTAGAGTCTTTAATTAACCGACCATGCATGTTTTTGGGATGGGGGAGAACATGCAAACTCCACACAGGCGAGGCCGGATTTGAACCTGAGTCCTCAGAACTGTGAGGCAGTCATCCATCATGGTTAAATCCAAAATAATAAAGCAACTAACAGTGATGAATAGCGTTATTGGATTTATATATTTCAATCAGTAGGGGGCGCCTATGAATCTCTTCAGCACATGGCCTTCATCACACATGGGACGTTTGGGTCAGATCTGACCTTGTGGAGTGCACTTCATTGAATAATTTACTGTTTTATGGTGACTCATCTCATCTTTGCTGCCAAAAAGGAAGACTTCCTGTGGATTTTTGGGCACGGTTTCTTGAGACGTTTTGTGAGTCTACTCATAACAGACATGGCTGTCAAATTTCCTGATGTTTGACCAAGCTTATACATTGTGGAGTTGACTTATTAGAGTATCTTCTTTCAACAATGGTAGACTGAGTTTTCAGCCATGGTTTCTTTACACATTTTCTGTGTGCTTGCTTGTGATCGACATGACTACCAAATTTTATGTTGTTTGCTCAAGCTCTGGTCCTGTGGAGTTGATTCACGAGTTTCCTGTTTTATGGCAAGTTCTCCAACTTTGCCGCCATGCTCCACCCACACACAATGGCAATCCATCCATATGTCCAGTACATGAACTCCAAACTTCATAGTAATTGGACAAAATCTCTTGGCTGAGTTAGCTTCTGAAGCACATATGGAAATGTTGGCTTCGAACCAAAATCGTAGACTTCCTTTGTCTTTTTGGGTATGGCATCTGGAGACTTTTCGTGGGTCTCGATAGAACAATTTGGTTTAACTCCTAATTCTTTGTCATTACACAGGAAGAACAGGAAAGCTGAACAAAACGGACTTCTTCGACATGTGGGCAGGAAGTGAGCGCCACATTACTTAATAAAGAAAAAGTCGGCATACAGTACAAATGTGTCAAATGTCACTCCGTTCCATTCTTAGATGTGGCCCCCCTCATTCAGTTCCTGAAGGGAATAGAGGACGGGACGGTGGTCATGATGGCGTCCTTCGACGATCCTTCCACCAAGTAGGCACCCTGTTTCTTGTCACGCGCATTAACCCCTCCCTTTAACCAATGAAATTTTGTTCTTTTTTTCCTAGGCTCAACGACGAAGCCCGGAAGCTGATTGCCGACCTGGGAAGCTCGGCCATTAACAACTTGGGCTTCCGGGATAACTGGATCTTTGTCGGAGGGAAAGGGATCAAGACCAAGAGTCCATTTGAGCAGGTAGGTAGTGTGTGCTGGCAGCCTTTCCATCCAAAGCTTGTCTTTAATGTTGGGAAGATGACCTTCAAACTCCAAGGACAGGAAGTTTATTTAGACTCTACTCGAGAAAAAGGAAACTCAAGCCTCAGGAGACTAAATTATCTGCATTTGCAAGACAATCTATAATTGAAACAAATGCTTAATAATAATAATACAATAGCAACAGGTGGCGCTGTAACTCCTTACTATGAGGCGTCTTTAGCCAATCAGAAGCCTGAAAAAAGGCATTTCTGGGAAAAGGGACAATACCAGCAATCCAGGAAAATATAAAATTAATAAACAGATATGTCAAAGTAGTAGTTTGGGAAGCCTACTTCCAAACTATTATGATATTTACCATGATTTGTATATTGTTGTTTATGGCAGCACATCAAGAACAGCGCAGACACCAACAAGTTCGAGGGCTGGCCGGAGGTCCTTGAGATGGAAGGCTGCGTGCCTAAGAGGGAAGACTGACCCCCGTCGCATGTTCCTCATCTGAGTCGCCGCCTTTTTCCGTCCTGTCAGACTGTTTACCGCCGACAATCTTCCAAAGGGCTCGTGCTGGAAACACAGGTTAAGCTCACCAAGAAGGGACTGGAATACCATCCAACCTTAATCCAGTTGTATTATTGACATTATTATTATTGCACTGTCTGCTATGCCTGCTAACCCGCCTTCACCGTGAACCAAAATGTACCAACTCTACTGTGAACTATGTAAATATATTTTGTCAAGGAGGATTAAGATTGATTTAATGAACAATCTTAACATGTCTGCTTTGTTATTGCTGGAATTTTTCTCCACCAGTTAATGATTAATACAGCACTCTTGGTACTATCTTGTTCCACATACACACGCAATTAGATGTTAATGTATTTGTAAATGACATGTACTCTTAAGTAATCACCTCCATGTCAGAAAGCTGCAGAAGAAATCATTTCTGTAGCATTTATCACAGCCTCTCTCAAAATGTTGCTCCCAGAGCATAAATGACATGCCTTTTTTATGTGGGAATTAAAGCTTTCACATGGGTTTACTCACATTTGTTATCGCTGTGTTTCTATTTTAACATATTACAAATGAAAATTGTAATAGCTAGAGGATGTCGGTTGGTGGCAGCAAAGGAACATGATTGGTTGGTGTAGAAGAGAGCACTTACAGAACGATTGACAAAAAAGGGGGTTCCACCAAAGTAGCATTACTGTTAGCTTTGATTATATGTTGCCCCTAATGAACACAAATTACTCTAATTGCAACCAAAATTCATGTTTATATGTACATTTAAGGCGGCACGGTGGCCGACTGGTTAGCGCGTCAGCCTCACAGTTCTGAGGAGTGGGGTTCAATCCCCGGTCCTGCCTGTGTGGAGTTTGCATGTTCTCCCCGTGCCTGCGTGGGTTTTCTCCGGGCACTCCGGTTTCCTCCCACATCCCATAAACATGCATTAATTGGGGACTCTAAATTGCCCATAGGTGTGAATGTGAGTGCGAATGTTGTTTGTTTGTATGTGCCCTGCGATTGGCTGGCAACCAGTTCAGGGTGTACCCCGCCTCCTGCCCGATGATAGCTGGGAGAGGCTCCAGCACTCCCGCGACCCTAGTGAGGAGAAGCGGCTCAGAAAATGGATGGATGGATGTATATTTCAACGCAGTTTTATGGGGGAATGTGAAGAAATTGTGTTCAAATGTAGACTTTACTGCATCATTTATGTGCAATATTCCCAGTAAATTAAAAATGACCTCCCAAGGGTGCGTTCGTTCCGGCCTGCTGTGGTATCAACCCCGTGGTGGTGTGCGGGAAAGCGGTGACGGACATGCCGCCCTCGCCCACCCACCAAAGGTCCGCTCATTCCGGCCTACTATGGAAACAACCCCTTCGTGGTACACAAGAAAGCGGGTACGGAAAGGCCGCCCTCGCCCACCCGCCAAAGCTGCGCTCATTCCGGCCTGCTATGGCAACAACCCCTTGGTGCTACGTAGGAAAGCGGGGACGGACATGCCGGCCCGCCAAAGGTACTTTCATCCCGGCGCGCTGTGGTTACAACCCCGTGGCAAAGGTGCGCTCATTCCGGTCTGCTATGGTAACAACCCCGTGACGGTGTGTGGGAAAGCTGGGACGGACATGCTGCCCTCGCCCTGCCGCCAAAGGTGCACTCATTTTGGCTTGCGATGGCAACAACCCCTTGGTGGTACACAGGAAAGCGGGGACGGAAACGCCGCCCTCGCGCACCCGCCAAAGTTACGCTCATCCCGGCATGCTACGGCAACAACCCCTTGATGGAACACAGGAAAGCGGGTACGGAAACGTCGCTCTCGCCCACCCGCCAAAGCTGCGCTCATTCCGGCCTGCTGTGGCAACAACCCCTTGGTGCTACATAGGAAACCGGGGACAGACATGCCGGCCCGCCAAAGGTACTTTCATCCTGGTGTGCTGTGGTTACAAACCCGTGGTGGGGTGGAGGAAAACGGGGACGGACACCCAGCCCTCGCACGCCCATTCCTGCCGCCAAAGTTACGCTCATCCCGGCCTGCTGTGGTAACAACCACGTGGTGGGGTGCGGGAAAGCGGGGATGGACATGCCGCCCTCGCCCACCCACCAAAGGTGCGCTCATTCCGGCCTGCTATGGCAACAACCCCGTGGTGGGGCACGGGAAAGCAGGGACGAACACCCCGCCTTCACATGCCCGCCAAGAGTGAGTTGGTTCTGAACTGCTGTTGTAACAACACCCTGATAGGACACATGAACGGACAACACCGCCCGTGCATGCCGCCAACAACCCCTTGGTGGAGCACGGGTCGCGGGGAAGGACACCCAACCCTCGCATGCCCCCCAAGGGTGCACTCGCTATTGCCTAATGTGATAACAACCCCGTGGTGGGGCATGGGAAAGCCCGCGGTGGTACACGGGAAAGCCGGTACGGAAAAAGGTCCCGGGTACGGATACACCTCGCCCACCCGCCAAAGCTGCGCTCATTCCGGCTTGCTCTGGCAACAACCCCTTGGTGCTACATAGGAAAGCGGGGACGGACATGCCGGCCCGCCAAAGGTACTTTCATCCCGGCACGCTGTGGTTACAACCCCGTGGTGGGGCGCAGGAAAACGGGGACGGACACCAAGCCCTCGCACGGCCATTCCTGCCGCCAAAGTTACGCTCATCCCGGACTGCTGTGGTAACAACCCCGTGGTGGGGTGCGGGAAAGCGGGGACGGACATGCCGCCCTCGCCCACCTGCCAAAGGTGCGCTCATTCCGGCCTGCTGTGGCAACAACCCTGTTTTCTTGTGCCTACCACAGCAGGCTGAAATGAACGCACCCTTAGGACCCATCCCTCACATGCCCCCCAAGGCTGCGTTCGTTCCGGCCTGCTGTGGTAACAACCCTGTGGTGGTGTGCGGGAAAGCGGGGACGGATATGCCGCCCTCACCCTGCCGCCAAAGGTGCGTTTATTCCGGCCTGCTATGGCAATAACCCCTTGGTGCTACACAGGAAAGTGGGTATGGAAACGCCGCCCTCGCCCACCCACCAAAGCTGCGCTCATTCCGGCCTGCTGTGGCAACAACCACTTGGTGGGGTGCGGGAAAGCGGGGACGGACATGCCGCCCTCGCCCACCCACCAAAGGTGCGCTCATTCCGGCCTGCTATGGCAACAACCCCTTAGTGGTACACAGGAAAGCGGGTACGGAAACGCCGCGCTCGCCAACCCGGGTGCGGATACACATCGCCCACCCGCCAAACCTGCGCTCATTCCGGCCTGCTATGGCAACAACCCCTTGGTGCTACATAGGAAAGCGAGGAGGGACACCCAGCCCTCGCACGCCCATTCCTGCCGCCAAAGTTACGCTCATCCCGGCCTGCTGTGGTAAACACCCCGTGGTGGGATGCGGGAAATCGGGGACGGACATGCCGCCCTCGCCCACCCGCCAAAGGTGCGCTCATTCCTGCCTGCTGTGGCAACAACCCTGTTTTCTTGTGCCTGCTGTGGTAACAACCCCGTGGTGGGATGCGGGAAATCGGGGACGGACATGCCGCCCTCGCCCACCCACCAAAGGTCCGCTCATTCCGGCCTGCTATGGCAACAACCCCTTAGTGGTACACAGGAAAGCGGGTACGGAAACGCCGCCCTCGCCCACCCGCCAAAGCTGCGCTAATTCCGGCCTACTATGGCAACAACCCCTTGGTGCTCCATAGGAAAGCGGTGACGGACATGCCGGCCCGCCAAAGGTACTCTCATCCCGGTGTGCTGTGGTTACAACCCCATGGTGGGGGGCGGGAAAACGGGGACGGACACCCAGCCCTCGCACGCCCATTCCTGCCGCCAAAGTTACGCTCATCCCCGCCTGCTGTGATAACAACCACGTGGTGGGGTGCGGGAAAGCGGGGACGGACATGCCGCCCTCGCCCACCCACCAAAGGTGCGCTCATTCCGGCCTGCTATGGCAACAACCCCTTCGTGGTACACAGGAAAGCGGGTACGGAAACGCCGCCCTCGCCCACCCGCCAAAGCTGCGCTCATTCCGGCCTGCTATGGCCAGCCCTCGCACGCCCATTCCTGCCGCCAAAGTTACACTCATTCCGGCCTGCTGTGGTAACAACTCTGTGGTAGGGTGGGGGAAAGCGGGTACGGAAACGCCACACTTGCATAACCGCCAAAGGTTCGCCCATTCCGGCCTCCCAAGGGTGCGTTCGTTCCAGTCTGCTGTGGTAACAACCCTGTGGTGGGGCACTGGAAAACGGGGACGGACACCCAGCATTCGCGCGCCCATTCCTGCCGCCACAATTACGCTCATCCCGACCTGCTGTGGTAACAACCCCATGGTGGGGTGTGGGAAAGCGCGCACGGACATGCCGCCCTCACCCACCCGCCAAAGGTGCGCTCATTCCTGCCTGCTGTGGCAACAACCCTGTTTTCTTGTGCCTACCACAACAGGCTGGAACGAACGCACCCTTGGGACCCAGCCCTCGCATGCCCCCCAAGGGTGCGCTCGCTACGGCCTGTTGTGAAAACAACCCCGTGGTGGGGAGTGGGAAGGACATGCCGCCCTCGCACAACCGCCAAAGGTGCGCTCATTCCGGACTGCTGTGGCAACAACCCCGTGGTGGGGCACGGGAAACCAGGGACAAAAACCCCGCCTTCACATGCCCGCCAAGAGTGAGTTGGTTCCGGCCTGCTGTTGTAACAACATCTTGATAGGACACGTGAACGGACAACACCGCCCATGCACGCCGCCAAGGGTGCATTTGTTCTGGCCTGCTGTGGCAACAACCCGTTGGTGCTACATAGGAAAGCAGGGACGGACATGCCGGCCCGCCATAGGTACTCTCATCCCGGCATGCTGTGGTTACAACCCCGTGGTGGGGTGGGGGAAAGCGGGTACGGAAACGCCACCCTTGCATTACAGCCAAAGGTTCGCCCATTCCGGCCTCCCAAGGGTGCGTTTGTTCCAGTCTGCTGTGGCAACAACCCCGTGGTGGGGCGCGGGAAAACGGGGATGGACACCCAGCCCTCGCACGGCCATTCCTGCCGCCAAAGTTACGCTCATCCCGGCCTGCTGTGGTAACAACCCTGTGGTGGGGTGGGGGAAGGACATGCCGCCCTCGCACAACCGCCAAAGGTGCGCTCATTCCGAACTGCTGTGGCAACAACCCCGTGGTCGGGCACGGATACGCCGCCCTCGCCCACCCGCCAAAGCTGCGCTCATTCCGGCCTGCTATGGCAACAACCCCTTGGTGCTACAAAGGAAAGCGGGGACGGACATGCCGGCCCGCCAAAGGTACTTTCATCCCGGCGCGCTGTGGTTACAACCCCGTGGTGGGGCGCAGGAAAACGGGTCCTGCCGCCAAAGTTACGATCATCCCGGCCTGCTGTGGTAACAACCCTGTGGTGGGGTGAGGGAAGGACATGCCGCCCTCGCACAACCGCCAAAGGTGCGCTCATTCCGGAGTGCTGTGGCAACAACCCCGTGGTCGGGCACGGATACGCTGCCCTCGCCCACCCGCCAAAGCTGCGCTCATTCCGGCCTGCTATGGCAACAACCCCTTGGTGCTACATACGAAAGCGGGGACGGACATGCCGGCCCGCCAAAGGTACTCTCATCCCGGCGTGCTGTGGTTACAACCCTGTGGTGGGGCTCAGGAAAACGGGGACGGACACCTAGCCCTCGCACGCCCATTTCTGCCGCTAAAGTTACGCTCATCCCGGCCTGCTGTGGTAACAACCCCGTGGTGGGGTGCGGGAAAGCGGGGACGGACATGCCGCCCTCGCCCACCCACCAAAGGTGCGCTCATTCCGGCCTGCTGTGGCAACAACCCCGTGGTGGGGCACGGGAAAGCAGGGACGAAAACCCCGCCTTCACATGCCCGCCAAGAGTGAGTTGGTTCCGGCCTGCTGTTGTAACAACACCTTGATAGGACACGTGAACAGACAACACCGCCCGTGCACGCCGCCAAGGGTGCATTTGTTCTGGCCTGCTGTGGCAACAACCCATTGGTGGGGCACGGGTCGCGGGGAAGGACACCCAACCCTCGCATGCCCCCCAAGGGTGCACTCGCTATGGCCTGTTGTGATAACAACCCCCGTGCACCGTGGTGGGGCATGGGAAAGCCCGTGGTGGTACACGGGAAAGCCGGTACGGCAAAGGTGCGCTCATTCCGGCCAGCTGTGGTAACAACCCCGTGGTGAAGTGCGGGAAAGCGGGGACGGACATGCCGCCCTCGCCCAGCCACCAAAGGTCCGCTCATTCCGGCCTGCTATGGCAACAACCCCTTCGTGGTACACAGGAAAGCGGGTACGGAAACGCCGCCCTCGCCCACCCGCCAAAGCTGCGCTCATTCCGGCCTGCTATGGCAACAACCCCTTGGTGCTACATAGGAAAGCGGGGACGGACATGCCGGCCCGCCAAAGGTACTCTCATCCCGGCGTGCTGTGGTTACAACCCTGTGGTGGGGCGCAGGAAAACGGGGACGGACACCCAGCCCTCGCACGCCCATTCCTGCCGCCAAAGTTACGCTAATCCCGGCCTGCTGTGGTAACAACCCCGTAGTGGGGTGCGGGAAAGCGGGGACGGACATGCCGCCCTCACCCTGCCGCCAAAGGTGCGCTCATTCCGGCCTGCTATGGCAACAACACCTTGGTGCTCCACAGGAAAGCGGGTATGGAAACGCCGCCCTCGCCCACCCGCCAAAGCTACGCTCATTCCGGCCTTCTATGGTAACAACCCCTTGGTGGGGCGCCGGAAAACGGGGACAGAGACCCAGACTTTGCACGCTCATCCCGACCTGCTGCGGTAACAACCCCGTGGTGGGGTGCGGGAAAGCGGGGACGGACATGCCGCCCTCGCCCTACCACCAAAGGTGCGTTCATTCCGGCCTGCTATGGCAACAACCCCTTGGTGCTACGTAAGAAAGCGGGGACGGACATGCCGGCCCGCCAAAGGTACTCTCATCCCGGCGTGCTGTGGTTACAACCCTGTGGTGGGGCGCAGGAAAACGGGGACGGACACCTAGCCCTCGCACGGCCATTTCTGCCGCCAAAGTTACGCTCATCCCGGCCTGCTGTGGTAACAACCCCGTGGTGGGGTGCGGGAAAGCGGGGACGGACATGCCGCCCTCGCCCACCCGCCAAAGGTGCGCTCATTCCGGCCTGCTGTGGCAACAACCCTGTTTTCTTGTGCCTACCACAGCAGGCTGGAATGAACGCACCCTTGGGACCCAGCCCTCGCATGCCCCCCAAGGCTGCGTTCGTTCCGGCCTGCTGTGGTAACAACACCGTGGTGGTGTGCGGGAAAGCGGGGACGCACATGCCGCCCTCGCCCTGCCGCCAAAGGTGCGTTCATTCCGGCCTGCTATGGCAACAACCCCTTGGTGCTACACAGGAAAGTGGGTATGGATACGTCGCGTTCGCCCACCCGCCAAACCTGCGCTCATTCCGGTCTTGGTAACAACCCCTTGGTGCTACATAGGAAAGCGGGGACGGACATGCCAGCCGGCCAAAGGTTCTCTCATCCCGGCCTGCTGTGGTAACAACCCCCCGAGGTGGGGCATGGGAAGGACATGCCGCCCTCGCACACCCGCCAAAGGTGCGCGCATTCCAGCCTGCTGTGGCAACAACCCCTTGGTGGTACACAGGAAAGCGGGTAGGAAAACGTCGCTCTCGCCCGCCTGCCGAAGGTGCGCCTATTCCGGCCTGCTGTGGTAACAAGCCCGTGGTGGGGCACGGGAAAGCAGGGACGAACACCCCGTCTTCACATGCCTGCCAAGGGTATGTGAAGGCGGGGTGTTCACCTTGATAGGACACGTGAAAGGACACACCGCCCATGCACGCCGCCAAGGGTGCATTTGTTCTGGCCTGCTGTGGCAACAAACCCTTTGTGGGGCACGGGTCGCGGGGAAGGACACCCAACCCTCGCATGCCCCCCAAGGATGCACTCGCTACGCCCTGTTGTGATAACAACCCTGTGGTGGTACACGGGAAAGCCGGTACGGCAAAGTTGCGCTCATTCCGGCCTGCTGTTGTAACAACCCCGTGGTGGGGTGCGGGAAAGCTTGGACGGACATGCCGCCCTCGCCCACCCGCCAAAGGTGCGTTCATTCCGGCCTGCTATGGCAACAACCCCTTGGTGATACACAGGAAAGCGGGTAGGGAAACGTCGCCCTCGCCCGCCTGCCTAAGGTGCGCCTATTCCGGCCTGCTGTGGTAACAACCCCGTGGTGGGGCACGGGAAAGCAGGGACGAACACCCCGTCTTCACATGCCTGCCAAGGGTATGTGAAGGTGGGGTGTTCACCTTGATAGGACACGTGAAAGGACACACCGCCCATGCACGGCGCCAAGGGTGCATTTGTTCTGGTCTGCTGTGGCAACAAACCCTTTGTGGGGCACGGGTCGCGGGGAAGGACACCCAACCCTCGCATGCCCCCCAAGGATGCACTCGCTACGCCCTGTTGTGATAACAACCCCGTGGTGGTACACGGGAAAGCCGGTACTATTGTGGCCTGCTGTGGTCACGACCCCGTGGTGGGGTGCGGGAAAGCGTGGACGGACATGCCGCCCTCGCCAAAGGTGCGCCCATTCCGGCCAGCTGTGGTAACAACCCCGTGGTGGGGTGGGGGAAAGCGGGTACGGAAATGCCGCCCTTAGATAACAGCCAAAGGTGCGCCCATTCCGGCCTGCTATGGCAACAACCCCTTGGTGGTACACAGGAAAGCGGGTACGGAAACGCCGCCCTCACCCACCCGCCAAAGCTGCGCTCATTCTGGCCTGCTATGGCAACAACCCGTTGGTGCTACATAGGAAAGCAGGGACGGACATGCCGGCCCGCCAAAGGTACTCTCAACCCGGCATGCTGTGGTTACAACCCCGTGGTGGGGTGGGGCAAAGCGGGTACGGAAACGCCACCCTTGCATTACAGCCAAAGGTTCGCCCATTCCGGCCTCCCAAGGGTGCGTTCGTTCCAGTCTGCTGTGGTAACAACCCCGTGGTGGGGCGCGGGAAAACGGGTACGGACACCCAGCCCTCGCATGCCCATTCCTGCCGCCAAAGTTACGCTCAGCCCGGCCTGCTGTGGTAACAACCCTGTGGTGGGGTGCGGGAAGGACATGCCGCCCTCGCACAACCGCCAAAGGTGCGCTCATTCCAGACTGCTGTGGCAACAACTCCGTGGTGGGGCACGGGAAAGCAGGGACGAACACCCCGCCTTCACATGCCCCCCAAGAGTGAGTTGGTTCCGGCCTGCTGTTGTAACAACACCTTGATAGGACACGTGAACGGACAACACCGCCCGTGCACGCCGCCAAGGGTGCATTTGTTCTGGCCTGCTGTGGCAACAACCCCTTGGTGGGGCACGGGTCACGGGGAAGGACACCCAACCCTCGCATGCCCCCCAAGGATGCACTCGCTATGGCCTGTTGTGATAACAACCCCATGGTGGGGCATGGGAAAGCCCGTGGTGGTACACTCATTCCGGCCAGCTGTGGTAACAACCCCGTGGTGGGGTGCGGGAAAGCGGGGACGGACATGCCGCCCTCGCCCACCCACCAAAGGTCCGCTCATTCCGGCCTGCTATGGCAACAACCCCTTCGTGGTACACAGGAAAGCGGGGACGGACATGCCGCCCTTGCCGGCCCGCCAAAGGTACTCTCGTCCCGGCCTGCTGTGGTAACAACCCCGTGGTGGGGTGCGGGAAAGCTTGGACGGACATGCCGTCCTCGCCCACCCGCCAAAGGTGTGCTCATTCTGGCCTGCTGTGGTCACGACCCCGTGGTGGGGTGCGGGAAGGCGTGGACGGACATGCCGCCCTTAGATAACAGCCAAAGGTGCGCCCATTCCGGCCTGCTATGGCAACAACCCCTTGGTGGTACACAGGAAAGCGGGTACGGAAACGGCGCCCTCACCCACCCGCCAAAGCTGCGCTCATTCTTGCCTGCTATTGCAACAACCCGTTGGTGCTACATAGGAAAGCAGGGACGGACATACCGGCCCGCCAAAGGTACTCTCATCCCGGCATGCTGTGGTTACAACCCCGTGGTGGGGTGGGGCAAAGCGGGTACGGAAACGCCACCCTTGCATTACAGCCAAAGGTTCGCCCATTCCGGCCTCCCAAGGGTGCGTTCGTTCCAGTCTGCTGTGGTAACAACCCCGTGGTGGGGCGCGGGAAAACGGGGACGGACACCCAGCCCTCGCATGCCCATTCCTGCCGCCAAAGTTACGCTCATCCCGGCCTGCTGTGGTAACAACCCTGTGGTGGGGTGCGGGAAGGACATGCCGCCCTCGCACAACCGCCAAAGGTGCGCTCATTCCAGACTGCTGTGGCAACAACCCCGTGGTGGGGCACGGGAAAGCAGGGACGAACACCCCGCCTTCACATGCCCCCCAAGAGTGAGTTGGTTCCGGCCTGCTGTTGTAACAACACCTTGATAGGACACGTGAACAGACAACACCGCCCGTGCACGCCGCCAAGGGTGCATTTGTTCTGGCCTGCTGTGGCAACAACCCCTTGGTGGGGCACGGGTCACGGGGAAGGACACCCAACCCTCGCATGCCCCCCAAGGATGCACTCGCTATGGCCTGTTGTGATAACAACCCCATGGTGGGGCATGGGAAAGCCCGTGGTGGTACAATCATTCCGGCCAGCTGTGGTAACAACCCCGTGGTGGGGTGCGGGAAAGCGGGGACGGACATGCCGCCCTCGCCCACCCGCCAAAGGTGTGCTCATTCTGGCCTGCTGTGGTCACGACCCCGTGGTGGGGTGCGGGAAAGCGTGGATTTACACCCAGCCCTCGCACACCTCCCAAGGGTGCGTTCGTTCCGGCCTGCTGTGGTAACAACCCCGTGGTGGGGTGCGGGAAAGCAGAGACGGACATGCCGCCATCGCCCCCCCGCAAAAGTTGCACTCATTCTGGCTGCTGTGGTATCAACCCCGTGGTGGGTACAGGTTGCGGGAAAGAACACCCCGCCTTCACATGCCCCCCAAGAGTGAGTTGGTTCCGGCCTGCTGTTGTAACAACACCTTGATAGGACACGTGAACGGACAACACCGCCCGTGCACGCCGCCAAGGGTGCATTTGTTCTGGCCTGCTGTGGCAACAACCCCTTGGTGGGGCACGGGTCACGGGGAAGGACACCCAACCCTCGCATGCCCCCCAAGGATGCACTCGCTATGGCCTGTTGTGATAACAACCCCATGGTGGGGCATGGGAAAGCCCGTGGTGGTACACTCATTCCGGCCAGCTGTGGTAACAACCCCGTGGTGGGGTGCGGGAAAGCGGGGACGGACATGCCGCCCTCGCCCACCCACCAAAGGTCCGCTCATTCCGGCCTGCTATGGCAACAACCCCTTCGTGGTACACAGGAAAGCGGGGACGGACATGCCGCCCATGCCGGCCCGCCAAAGGTACTCTCATCCCGGCCTGCTGTGGCAACAACCCCGTGGTGGGGCACGGGAAAGCAGGGACGAACACCCCGCCTTCACATGCCCCCCAAGAGTGAGTTGGTTCCGGCCTGCTGTTGTAACAACACCTTGATAGGACACGTGAACAGACAACACCGCCCGTGCACGCCGCCAAGGGTGCATTTGTTCTGGCCTGCTGTGGCAACAACCCCTTGGTGGGGCACGGGTCACGGGGAAGGACACCCAACCCTCGCATGCCCCCCAAGGATGCACTCGCTATGGCCTGTTGTGATAACAACCCCATGGTGGGGCATGGGAAAGCCCGTGGTGGTACAATCATTCCGGCCAGCTGTGGTAACAACCCCGTGGTGGGGTGCGGGAAAGCGGGGACGGACATGCCGCCCTCGCCCACCCGCCAAAGGTGTGCTCATTCTGGCCTGCTGTGGTCACGACCCCGTGGTGGGGTGCGGGAAAGCGTGGATTTACACCCAGCCCTCGCACACCTCCCAAGGGTGCGTTCGTTCCGGCCTGCTGTGGTAACAACCCCGTGGTGGGGCGCGGGAAAGCAGAGACGGACATGCCGCCATCGCCCCCCCGCAAAAGTTGCACTCATTCTGGCTGCTGTGGTATCAACCCCGTGGTGGGTACAGGTTGCGGGAAAGAACACCCCGCCTTCACATGCCCCCCAAGAGTGAGTTGGTTCCGGCCTGCTGTTGTAACAACACCTTGATAGGACACGTGAACGGACAACACCGCCCGTGCACGCCGCCAAGGGTGCATTTGTTCTGGCCTGCTGTGGCAACAACCCCTTGGTGGGGCACGGGTCACGGGGAAGGACACCCAACCCTCGCATGCCCCCCAAGGATGCACTCGCTATGGCCTGTTGTGATAACAACCCCATGGTGGGGCATGGGAAAGCCCGTGGTGGTACACTCATTCCGGCCTGCTATGGCAACAACCCCTTCGTGGTACACAGGAAAGCGGGGACGGACATGCCGCCCTTGCCGGCCCGCCAAAGGTACTCTCATCCTGGCCTGCTGTGGTAACAACCCCGTGGTGGGGTGCGGGAAAGCTTGGACGGACATGCCGCCCTCGCCCACCCGCCAAAGGTGTGCTCATTCTGGCCTGCTGTGGTCACGACCCCGTGGTGGGGTGCGGGAAGGCGTGGACGGACATGCCGCCCTTAGATAACAGCCAAAGGTGCGCCCATTCCGGCCTGCTATGGCAACAACCCCTTGGTGGTACACAGGAAAGCGGGTACGGAAACGCCGCCCTCACCCACCCGCCAAAGCTGCGCTCATTCTTGCCTGCTATTGCAACAACCTGTTGGTGCTACATAGGAAAGCAGGGACGGACATACCGGCCCGCCAAAGCTACTCTCATCCCGGCATGCTGTGGTTACAACCCCGTGGTGGGGTGGGGCAAAGCGGGTACGGAAACGCCACCCTTGCATTACAGCCAAAGGTTCGCCCATTCCGGCCTCCCAAGGGTGCGTTCGTTCCAGTCTGCTGTGGTAACAACCCCGTGGTGGGGCGCGGGAAAACGGGGACGGACACCCAGCCCTCGCATGCCCATTCCTGCCGCCAAAGTTACGCTCATCCCGGCCTGCTGTGGTAACAACCCTGTGGTGGGGTGCGGAAAGGACATGCCGCCCTCGCACAACCGCCAAAGGTGCGCTCATTCCAGACTGCTGTGGCAACAACCCCGTGGTGGGGCACGGGAAAGCAGGGACGAACACCCCGCCTTCACATGCCCCCTAAGAGTGAGTTGGTTCCGGCCTGCTGTTGTAACAACACCTTGATAGGACACGTGAACAGACAACACCGCCCGTGCACGCCGCCAAGGGTGCATTTGTTCTGGCCTGCTGTGGCAACAACCCCTTGGTGGGGCACGGGTCACGGGGAAGGACACCCAACCCTCGCATGCCCCCCAAGGATGCACTCGCTATGGCCTGTTGTGATAACAACCCCATGGTGGGGCATGGGAAAGCCCGTGGTGGTACAATCATTCCGGCCAGCTGTGGTAACAACCCCGTGGTGGGGTGCGGGAAAGCGGGGACGGACATGCCGCCCTCGACAACCAACAAAGGTCCGCTCATTCCGGCCTGCTATGGCAACAACCCCTTCGTGGTACACAGGAAAGCGGGGACGGACATGCCGCCCTTGCCGGCCCGCCAAAGGTACTCTCATCCCGGCCTGCTGTGGTAACAACCCCGTGGTGGGGTGCGGGAAAGCTTGGACGGACATGCCGCCCTCGCCCACCCGCCAAAGGGGTGCTCATTCTGGCCTGCTGTGGTCACGACCCCGTGGTGGGGTGCGGGAAAGCGTGGACGGACATGCCGCCCTTAGATAACAGCCAAAGGTGCGCCCATTCCGGCCTGCTATGGCAACAACCCCTTGGTGGTACACAGGAAAGCGGGTACGGAAACGCCGCCCTCACCCACCCGCCAAAGCTGCGCTCATTCTTGCCTGCTATGGCAACAACCCGTTGGTGCTACATAGGAAAGCAGGGACGGACATACCGGCCCGCCAAAGGTACTCTCATCCCGGCATGCTGTGGTTACAACCCCGTGGTGGGGTGGGGCAAAGCGGGTACGGAAACGCCACCCTTGCATTACAGCCAAAGGTTCGCCCATTCCGGCCTCCCAAGGGTGCGTTCGTTCCAGTCTGCTGTGGTAACAACCCCGTGGTGGGGCGCGGGAAAACGGGGACGGACACCCAGCCCTCGCATGCCCATTCCTGCCGCCAAAGTTACGCTCATCCCGGCCTGCTGTGGTAACAACCCTGTGGTGGGGTGCGGGAAGGACATGCCGCCCTCGCACAACCGCCAAAGGTGCGCTCATTCCAGACTGCTGTGGCAACAACCCCGTGGTGGGGCACGCAAAAGCAGGGACGAACACCCCGCCTTCACATGCCCGCCAAGAGTGAGTTGGTTCCGGCCTGCTGTTGTAACAACACCTTGATAGGACACGTGAACGGACAACACCGCCCGTGCACACCGCCAAGGGTGCATTTGTTCTGGCCTGCTGTGGCAACAACCCCTTGGTGGGGCACGGGTCGCGGGGAAGGACACCCAACCCTCGCATGCCCCCCAAGGGTGCACTCGCTATGGCCTGTTGTGATAACAACCCCATGGTGGGGCATGGGAAAGCCCGTGGTGGTACACTCATTCCGGCCAGCTGTGGTAACAACCCCGTGGTGGGGTGCGGGAAAGCGGGGACGGGCATGACGCCCTCGCCCACCCACCAAAGGTCCGCTCATTCCGGCCTGCTATGGCAACAACCCCTTGGTGGTACACAGGAAAGCGGGTACGGAAACGCCGCCCTCGCCCACTTGCCAAAGCTGCGCTCATTCCGGCCTGCTATGGCAACAACCCGTTGGTGCAACATAGGAAAGCGGGGATGGACATGCCGGCCCGCCAAAGGTACTCTCATCCCGGCGCGCTGTGGTTACAACCCCGTTGTGGGGTGGGGGAAAGCGGGTACGGAAACGCCACCCTTCCAGCCTCCCAAGGGTGCGTTCGTTCCAGTCTGCTGTGGTAACAACCCAGTGGTGGGGCGCGGGAAAACGGGGATGGACACCCAGCCCTCGCACGCCCATTCCTGCCGCCAAAGTTACGCTCATCCCGGCCTGCTATGGCAACAACCCCTTGGTGCTACACAGGAAAGTGGGTATGGAAACACCGCCCTCGCTCACCCGCCAAAGCTGCGCTCATTCCGGCCTTCTATGGTAACAACCCCTTGGTGGGGCGCCGGAAAACGGGGACAGACACCCAGCCCTCGCACGCTCATTCCGGCCTGCTGTGGTAACAACCCCGTGGTGGGGCACGGGAAAGCGGGGACGGACATGCCGCCCTCGCACGCCACCAAGGGTGCATTTGTTCTGGCCTGCTGTGAGTTGGTTCCGGCCCGCCAAAGATGCGCCCATTCCGGCCTGCTGTTGTAACAACCCCTTGGTAGGACACATGAACGGACACACCGCCCCTGCACGCCGCCAAGGATGCATTTGTTCTGGCCTGCTGTGGCAACAACCCCTTGGTGGGGCACAGGTCGCGGGGAAGGACACCCAGCCCTCGCATTCCCCCCAAGGGTGCGCTCGCTACGGCCTATTGTGGTAACAACCCCGTGGTGGGGCGTGGGAAAGCCGGGACGAACACCCCGCCCTCCAAGAGTGAGTTGGTTCCGGCCTGCTGTGGCAACAACCCCGTGGTGGGGTGCGGGAAAGCGGGGAAGGACATGCCGCCCTCGCCCACCCGCCAAAGGTGCGCTCATTCCGGCCTGTTATGGCAACAACCCCTTGGTGGTACACAGGAAAGCGGCGACGGACACTCCGCCCTCGCACACCCGCCAAAGGTGCGCCCATTCCGGCCTCCCAAGGGTGCGTTCGTTCCAGCCTGCTGTGGTAACAACCCCGTGGTGGGGCGCGGGAAAGCGGGGATTTACACCCAGCCCTCGCACACCTCCCAAGGGTGCGTTCGTTCCGGCCTGCTGTGGTAACAACCCCGTGGTGGGGCGCGGGAAAGCAGAGACGGACATGCCGCCATCGCCCCCCCGCAAAAGTTGCACTCATTCTGGCTGCTGTGGTATCAACCCCGTGGTGGGTACAGGTTGCGGGAAAGAACACCCCGCCTTCACATGCCCCCCAAGAGTGAGTTGGTTCCGGCCTGCTGTTGTAACAACACCTTGATAGGACACGTGAACGGACAACACCGCCCGTGCACGCCGCCAAGGGTGCATTTGTTCTGGCCTGCTGTGGCAACAACCCCGTGGTGGGGTGCGGGAAAGCGGGGACGGACATGCCGCCCTCGCCCACCCACCAAAGGTCCGCTCATTCCGGCCTGCTATGGCAACAACCCCTTCGTGGTACACAGGAAAGCGGGGACGGACATGCCGCCCTTGCCGGCCCGCCAAAGGTACTCTCATCCCGGCCTGCTGTGGTAACAACCCCGTGGTGGGGTGCGGGAAAGCTTGGATGGACATGCCGCCCTCGCCCACCCGCCAAAGGTGTGCTCATTCTGGCCTGCTGTGGTCACGACCCCGTGGTGGGGTGCGGGAAGGCGTGGACGGACATGCCGCCCTTAGATAACAGCCAAAGGTGCGCCCATTCCGGCCTGCTATGGCAACAACCCCTTGGTGGTACACAGGAAAGCGGGTACGGAAACGCCGCCCTCACCCACCCGCCAAAGCTGCGCTCATTCTTGCCTGCTATTGCAACAACCCGTTGGTGCTACATAGGAAAGCAGGGACGGACATACCGGCCCGCCAAAGGTACTCTCATCCCGGCATGCTGTGGTTACAACCCCGTGGTGGGGTGGGGCAAAGCGGGTACGGAAACGCCACCCTTGCATTACAGCCAAAGGTTCGCCCATTCCGGCCTCCCAAGGGTGCGTTCGTTCCAGTCTGCTGTGGTAACAACCCCGTGGTGGGGCGCGGGAAAACGGGGACGGACACCCAGCCCTCGCATGCCCATTCCTGCCGCCAAAGTTACGCTCATCCCGGCCTGCTGTGGTAACAACCCTGTGGTGGGGTGCGGGAAGGACATGCCGCCCTCGCACAACCGCCAAAGGTGCGCTCATTCCAGACTGCTGTGGCAACAACCCCGTGGTGGGGCACGGGAAAGCAGGGACGAACACCCCGCCTTCACATGCCCCCCAAGAGTGAGTTGGTTCCGGCCTGCTGTTGTAACAACACCTTGATAGGACACGTGAACAGACAACACCGCCCGTGCACGCCGCCAAGGGTGCATTTGTTCTGGCCTGCTGTGGCAACAACCCCTTGGTGGGGCACGGGTCACGGGGAAGGACACCCAACCCTCGCATGCCCCCCAAGGATGCACTCGCTATGGCCTGTTGTGATAACAACCCCATGGTGGGGCATGGGAAAGCCCGTGGTGGTACAATCATTCCGGCCAGCTGTGGTAACAACCCCGTGGTGGGGTGCGGGAAAGCGGGGACGGACATGCCGCCCTCGCCCACCCGCCAAAGGTGTGCTCATTCTGGCCTGCTGTGGTCACGACCCCGTGGTGGGGTGCGGGAAAGCGTGGATTTACACCCAGCCCTCGCACACCTCCCAAGGGTGCGTTCGTTCCGGCCTGCTGTGGTAACAACCCCGTGGTGGGGCGCGGGAAAGCAGAGACGGACATGCCGCCATCGCCCCCCCCGCAAAAGTTGCACTCATTCTGGCTGCTGTGGTATCAACCCCGTGGTGGGTACAGGTTGCGGGAAAGAACACCCCGCCTTCACATGCCCCCCAAGAGTGAGTTGGTTCCGGCCTGCTGTTGTAACAACACCTTGATAGGACACGTGAACGGACAACACCGCCCGTGCACGCCGCCAAGGGTGCATTTGTTCTGGCCTGCTGTGGCAACAACCCCTTGGTGGGGCACGGGTCACGGGGAAGGACACCCAACCCTCGCATGCCCCCCAAGGATGCACTCGCTATGGCCTGTTGTGATAACAACCCCATGGTGGGGCATGGGAAAGCCCGTGGTGGTACACTCATTCCGGCCAGCTGTGGTAACAACCCCGTGGTGGGGTGCGGGAAAGCGGGGACGGACATGCCGCCCTCGCCCACCCACCAAAGGTCCGCTCATTCCGGCCTGCTATGGCAACAACCCCTTCGTGGTACACAGGAAAGCGGGGACGGACATGCCGCCCTTGCCGGCCCGCCAAAGGTACTCTCATCCTGGCCTGCTGTGGTAACAACCCCGTGGTGGGGTGCGGGAAAGCTTGGACGGACATGCCGCCCTCGCCCACCCGCCAAAGGTGTGCTCATTCTGGCCTGCTGTGGTCACGACCCCGTGGTGGGGTGCGGGAAGGCGTGGACGGACATGCCGCCCTTAGATAACAGCCAAAGGTGCGCCCATTCCGGCCTGCTATGGCAACAACCCCTTGGTGGTACACAGGAAAGCGGGTACGGAAACGCCGCCCTCACCCACCCGCCAAAGCTGCGCTCATTCTTGCCTGCTATTGCAACAACCTGTTGGTGCTACATAGGAAAGCAGGGACGGACATACCGGCCCGCCAAAGGTACTCTCATCCCGGCATGCTGTGGTTACAACCCCGTGGTGGGGTGGGGCAAAGCGGGTACGGAAACGCCACCCTTGCATTACAGCCAAAGGTTCGCCCATTCCGGCCTCCCAAGGGTGCGTTCGTTCCAGTCTGCTGTGGTAACAACCCCGTGGTGGGGCGCGGGAAAACGGGGACGGACACCCAGCCCTCGCATGCCCATTCCTGCCGCCAAAGTTACGCTCATCCCGGCCTGCTGTGGTAACAACCCTGTGGTGGGGTGCGGGAAGGACATGCCGCCCTCGCACAACCGCCAAAGGTGCGCTCATTCCAGACTGCTGTGGCAACAACCCCGTGGTGGGGCACGGGAAAGCAGGGACGAACACCCCGCCTTCACATGCCCCCTAAGAGTGAGTTGGTTCCGGCCTGCTGTTGTAACAACACCTTGATAGGACACGTGAACAGACAACACCGCCCGTGCACGCCGCCAAGGGTGCATTTGTTCTGGCCTGCTGTGGCAACAACCCCTTGGTGGGGCACGGGTCACGGGGAAGGACACCCAACCCTCGCATGCCCCCCAAGGATGCACTCGCTATGGCCTGTTGTGATAACAACCCCATGGTGGGGCATGGGAAAGCCCGTGGTGGTACAATCATTCCGGCCAGCTGTGGTAACAACCCCGTGGTGGGGTGCGGGAAAGCGGGGACGGACATGCCGCCCTCGCCCACCCACCAAAGGTCCGCTCATTCCGGCCTGCTATGGCAACAACCCCTTCGTGGTACACAGGAAAGCGGGGACGGACATGCCGCCCTTGCCGGCCCGCCAAAGGTACTCTCATCCCGGCCTGCTGTGGTAACAACCCCGTGGTGGGGTGCGGGAAAGCTTGGACGGACATGCCGCCCTCGCCCACCCGCCAAAGGTGTGCTCATTCTGGCCTGCTGTGGTCACGACCCCGTGGTGGGGTGCGGGAAAGCGTGGACGGACATGCCGCCCTTAGATAACAGCCAAAGGTGCGCCCATTCCGGCCTGCTATGGCAACAACCCCTTGGTGGTACACAGGAAAGCGGGTACGGAAACGCCGCCCTCACCCACCCGCCAAAGCTGCGCTCATTCTTGCCTGCTATGGCAACAACCCGTTGGTGCTACATAGGAAAGCAGGGACGGACATACCGGCCCGCCAAAGGTACTCTCATCCCGGCATGCTGTGGTTACAACCCCGTGGTGGGGTGGGGCAAAGCGGGTACGGAAACGCCACCCTTGCATTACAGCCAAAGGTTCGCCCATTCCGGCCTCCCAAGGGTGCGTTCGTTCCAGTCTGCTGTGGTAACAACCCCGTGGTGGGGCGCGGGAAAACGGGGACGGACACCCAGCCCTCGCATGCCCATTCCTGCCGCCAAAGTTACGCTCATCCCGGCCTGCTGTGGTAACAACCCTGTGGTGGGGTGCGGGAAGGACATGCCGCCCTCGCACAACCGCCAAAGGTGCGCTCATTCCAGACTGCTGTGGCAACAACCCCGTGGTGGGGCACGCAAAAGCAGGGACGAACACCCCGCCTTCACATGCCCGCCAAGAGTGAGTTGGTTCCGGCCTGCTGTTGTAACAACACCTTGATAGGACACGTGAACGGACAACACCGCCCGTGCACACCGCCAAGGGTGCATTTGTTCTGGCCTGCTGTGGCAACAACCCCTTGGTGGGGCACGGGTCGCGGGGAAGGACACCCAACCCTCGCATGCCCCCCAAGGGTGCACTCGCTATGGCCTGTTGTGATAACAACCCCATGGTGGGGCATGGGAAAGCCCGTGGTGGTACACTCATTCCGGCCAGCTGTGGTAACAACCCCGTGGTGGGGTGCGGGAAAGCGGGGACGGGCATGACGCCCTCGCCCACCCACCAAAGGTCCGCTCATTCCGGCCTGCTATGGCAACAACCCCTTGGTGGTACACAGGAAAGCGGGTACGGAAACGCCGCCCTCGCCCACTTGCCAAAGCTGCGCTCATTCCGGCCTGCTATGGCAACAACCCGTTGGTGCAACATAGGAAAGCGGGGATGGACATGCCGGCCCGCCAAAGGTACTCTCATCCCGGCGCGCTATGGTTACAACCCCGTTGTGGGGTGGGGGAAAGCGGGTACGGAAACGCCACCCTTCCAGCCTCCCAAGGGTGCGTTCGTTCCAGTCTGCTGTGGTAACAACCCAGTGGTGGGGCGCGGGAAAACGGGGATGGACACCCAGCCCTCGCACGCCCATTCCTGCCGCCAAAGTTACGCTCATCCCGGCCTGCTATGGCAACAACCCATTGGTGCTACACAGGAAAGTGGGTATGGAAACACCGCCCTCGCTCACCCGCCAAAGCTGCGCTCATTCCGGCCTTCTATGGTAACAACCCCTTGGTGGGGCGCCGGAAAACGGGGACAGACACCCAGCCCTCGCACGCTCATTCCGGCCTGCTGTGGTAACAACCCCGTGGTGGGGCACGGGAAAGCGGGGACGGACATGCCGCCCTCGCACGCCACCAAGGGTGCATTTGTTCTGGCCTGCTGTGAGTTGGTTCCGGCCCGCCAAAGATGCGCCCATTCCGGCCTGCTGTTGTAACAACCCCTTGGTAGGACACATGAACGGACACACCGCCCCTGCACGCCGCCAAGGATGCATTTGTTCTGGCCTGCTGTGGCAACAACCCCTTGGTGGGGCACAGGTCGCGGGGAAGGACACCCAGCCCTCGCATTCCCCCCAAGGGTGCGCTCGCTACGGCCTATTGTGGTAACAACCCCGTGGTGGGGCGTGGGAAAGCCGGGACGAACACCCCGCCCTCCAAAAGTGAGTTGGTTCCGGCCTGCTGTGGCAACAACCCCGTGGTGGGGTGCGGGAAAGCGGGGAAGGACATGCCGCCCTCGCCCACCCGCCAAAGGTGCGCTCATTCCGGCCTGTTATGGCAACAACCCCTTGGTGGTACACAGGAAAGCAGCGACGGACACTCCGCCCTCGCACACCCGCCAAAGGTGCGCCCATTCCGGCCTCCCAAGGGTGCGTTCGTTCCAGCCTGCTGTGGTAACAACCCCGTGGTGGGGCGCGGGAAAGCGGGGATTTACACCCAGCCCTCGCACACCTCCCAAGGGTGCGTTCGTTCCGGCCTGCTGTGGTAACAACCCCGTGGTGGGGCGCGGGAAAGCAGAGACGGACATGCCGCCATCGCCCCCCCGCAAAAGTTGCACTCATTCTGGCTGCTGTGGTATCAACCCCGTGGTGGGTACAGGTTGCGGGAAAGCTAGGACGCGCATGCAGCCCCTCCCCCGCGTGCCAAAGTTGCGCTCATTCTGGCCTGCTGTTGTAACAACCCCGTCGTGGGGCGCGAGGAAGTGGGGATGTACACCCAGCCCTCGCACGCCTCCCAAAGGTGCATTTGTTGCGCCTGCTGTGGTAACAACCCCGTGGTGCGGTGCAGGAAAGCGGGGACGGACATGCCACCCTCGCCTGCCCACCAAAGGTGCGCTCATTCCGGCCTGCTGTGGCAACAACCCCTTGGTGGGTCGCGGAGAAGGACACGCCGCCCTCACACGCCCATCAAGGTGGGCTCGTTCCGGCCTGCTGTGGTAACAACCACATGGGGGAGTGCAGGAAAGCGGGGACGGACATGACGCCCTCGCCCGCCCGCCAAAGGTGCAATCATGCCGGTCTGCTGTGGCAACAACCCCGTGGTGGGGCGCAGGGACGGACATGCCGCCCTCACCCACCCGCCAAAGGTGCGCTCATTCTGGCCTGCTGTGGCAACAACCCCTTGGTGGGTCGCGGGGAAGGACACGCCGCCCTCACACGCCCGTCCAAGGTGGGCTCGTTCCGGCCTGCTGTGGTAACAACCCCGTTGTGGAGTACGGGAAAGCGGGGACGGACATGCCGCCATCGCCCGCCCGCAAAAGGTGCACTCATTCTGGCCTGCTGTGGTATCAACCCCGTGGTGGGGTACAGGTTGCGGGAAAGCTAGGACGGGCATGCCGCCCCTCGCTCGCCTGCCAAAGTCGAGCTCGCTCCGGCCTGCTGTGGTAACAACCCCGTGGTGGAGTGCGGGAAAGCGGGTACGGACATGCCGCCCTCGCCCGCCCGCCAAAGGTGCGCTCATTCCGGTCTGGTGTGGCAACAACCCCTTGGTGGGTCGCGGGGAAGGACACGCCTTCCTCACACGCCCGTCCAAGGTGGGCTCGTTCCGGCCTGCTGTGGTAACAACCCCGTGGTGGGGTACAGGTTGCGGGAAAGCTAGGACAGGCATGCCGCCCCTCGCTCGCCCGCCAAAGGTGAGCTCATTCCGGCCTGCTGTGCTAACAACCCCGTGGTGGGGTGTGGGAAAGCGGGGACGGAAACGCCACCCTCGCACGCCCATTCCTGCCGCCAAAGGTACGCTCATCCCGGCCTGCTGTGTTAACAGCCCCGTGGATGGGCGTGGGAAAGCGGAGACTAACACACCGCCCTCGCACGCCCGCCAAGGGTGCGCTCATTCTGGCCTGCTGTGGCAACAACCCCTTGGTGGGTCGTGGGGAAGGACACGCCGCCCTCACACGCCCGTCCAAGGTGGGCTCGTTCCGGCCTGCTGTGGTAACAACCCCTTGGTGGCACACAGGAAAGCGGGGACGGAAAAGGCGTCCTCGCACACCCGCCAAAGGTGCGGCCATTCCGGGCTTCTGTGGTAACAACCCCGTGGTGGGGCACCGGAAAGGGGGGACGGACACCCCGCCCTCGCACGCCCACCAACCGTGAGTTTGTTCCGGCCTGCTGTTGTAACAACCCCGTGGTGGGCGAGGGAATTTGATTTTAATTTTAAAAAATTCCCCAAAACGCAACTAGTGCAGCATGTGTGCACGTTTATCAATGAGAATCCTGTGACCGCAGGTGAACCAAGGAAGGGGGCATGGCTTTTGGCAAAAACGTGTGACAAAATGTGTGTCACTGGGTGTGGAGGTGTTAAGAAGATACATTAGGTGTTTTGTAAGGGTATGTGAAACCTGTTTCGTAAATGTCTCACCTTTATTTTTGTGTGTTTTCAGTCCTTGTGCCCACGCCTTTGTTGGTCCGGGCACACACACAATATAATTTCCCTGAACCCTGCCACTCATAACAAAGGTGTTACGTGAGCTGTGCCGCAACCCGATGCTGCTTGGCTACCACACAAGCCCTCTCTCCTCCCAGTGGCTCCATTTCATCCTATGCCTAGAAGGCCTCTGCGAGAAATCCTCAAATTCAATCAAGAGTAAATCTCATTACTGGATGGAGCAAACACAAACAACTGGGGTGGAACCGATCAAGTAGTTTTCAGCACAAGGACAATGCGCCCCACCCCCGCAGTCTGTCTAAACAGGCCAAATAATTCTCTATTTACTTTTAATATGCCTCCTCATATTCAAGCCTGCCATTTTCTCAGCTATCGATTCTCACACTCCAGTAATGTGCCTCAGTGGGCTGATAATTATAGTTTCCTTGGCTGGATGGGAGACTGGCCCCTTAAGTGACATTATGAAAAAGTTATACTAGGCTAAGCTTATCCCCAATACATTACAAATTATACGATGCATCAGCGACAGTACTGGACTTGTAGGATTAAAACTATCTCCAAATTTTGTTGTTTTTCCATTTTGTTGCCAAAATGACAGCGCTCCCCTTTTTATTTAAACAAATGTAAAAGTCATGCTAGGCTCATCCACAACGCATTACAATACTTTGTGACTTTGGCTGAAAAGCATGTTCAGTTTATCTCCAATTTTTTTGTGTTTAATTCGTAGACATCCATGTAAGTGTGATGGCTTTCTATGATCCTGTTATACAACTGTCTCGCTGTCATCCAATGCCAGATGCAGTCCACCAGGAATGGATAAAGATAGAAACACACACAAACACAGGAAATATGTATATCCACAGGAATTGGAGGAAGCAACTAGGGAAAAATATGTCTTTTACAGTCACCAGGACTGTTACTCAGGGTCATGTAATCATGGAGATACAGTAGCATGTCTTTTATCCAACAAGACCTAGCAATGATGTCAAACCCTTCATCCTCTTCTCCTCCAGGTGGGAATAACAAAAGTACTGAGCTATACCTCACTATTAAGTCCTCGTAGTTTTAAACAAAATTATAAGTAGCAGGAATTTTTGTAAGCCAGTGTGCAAGTTTCTCAACATTTCTCAGTGTATCCAGACCAAGCAAAGACTTCCTGTGTCGCATTCTCATGGAGAGAAGCCGCCTCATGCCCAGGCTTGCGTCACCTCAGGCGGGGGAGAGTTTATCAGGTGTCACTGAGCAAGGACAGGACCTTTGTATTTCAGCACCCACAATTCGTGCCCTCTGCAGGAGGATTCGTGTTATAACGCCCTCAATGTCAAATGACTGTGCCAAAATAGAAGGTGGAATCAGCGGTCTAAGAACATTGTCTTAGTTGTCTGTCATCGGGCAGGAGGCGGGGTACACCCTGAACTGGTTGCCAGCCAATCGCAGCGATTCAAGCTCCTAATGTATATAAAACCTCTAAGTGTCCTTGGAAGTGAGATATACCTGTAAATTGTGTTGAGAAATCAGGTTGTTATTGAGGTTAGTACCAGGGGGGGATCTGGAAGTGGAGATTGAGCACAGATGTGAGCTAAATATGACAAAGTTTTCAGTTCTGCCATCCGAGTCGTCCGTTTCTTTTGCTAAAGTACAGCAGGTGCATCAAAGTGTGTATTTCACCCAGTTTTGTTATATCTCCAAGGCTATTGCTTCTGTCTGGTGACACTGAGGAAGTGCAACTTCTCCTTTGGATCAAGTGTTGTTTGTTTGAGGAGTCAAGGGTGCTTCAAGTCCATGGGGCAACTAAACGAAGTTGTGCATATCTGGGTGTCGCCCAGAGGTCAGTCGGTGCGCAACAGATGTTAAAAGGCCAAATCACAAGACCACCTTGGACCACGCTTCTCTCTCGGATGGGTGAGGCCGAGCCCATCCACCCTCACTGTGCCCGCACAGAAACGCCGGACACCAGATTACTGAGGTGCGTGTGTGACAGCAATAATGCACTAGTACATCTCTGTAGACATGCCTATAAGATCTACCGTAGTTGCTTGAGGTGGGGCCACTCTCAGTGCCACAGCCCTTGTGATTATGTTAACTCCCTGGATTGTCCTCTTATTTGCACTCTAAAGTCCCTGGAGGTATTAAGGCACTGTTAAGCCACTCCCACCACACACCAGTAGCACTGGCTGGCCCACTATCCCTGTCCTATCCTGCCCCGTACTATTTATTAATCATTGCATCCCTTCCTAACAGGGTGCAGCAGAGACTATTTCAAACTCCCCTGTTACACAGAAAACCTGTTGCGGCATAAAAAGACATCAACCATTCTACATGACTGAGCAGATAAACAGGATAGGTTAGAAACAATACAAAAATAACTGTGACCTAAAATCAGCAGGATTGTGAACTTGACATCGAGAAATCATCCAATTTTTCAGTTTTAAAAAGCTCATGTCGAGATTCACAACTGCTTGAGCACCGAGGAGCAAACTGTGAAAAAAACAATTGACATTCCAACGGCATCTCAATGACTGGTCGACACAATACAGGGATGACGTAGCATTGCACAATTTACATTGCCATCCCCTAAACCCGATCGGCATGTATTGTTCCAAAGAGCAGGTACAGTTATTTAGGGCTAGTGGGGATAAAGTCCTGGCTGTAAAGTTTTGTCTAGAAAGGCATTTGTTATTTGTTTGAAGCTTACCTACAACAAGACAATAATAAACTCATGGATGACTTAAACTTGGCATAACGTAGCACAAACCCATTGCATTTTCTAAGAATTACTGCACGTCAGATTTGTCAAGGAGCAGATACTGGGAAACCTAAGAGGGTGATTTTCCCAAAATGCTGTGGATTTTGAGCCAATTAAATGTGTATGTGTTGTCCGTGTATTTTGGAGTTTAGCATCCAATGTAGGGGCTGGGGGGTCTCATTTGTCATCCATGCAGATGATCGGCGAGTTCTGCTGCGTATATACTGATCACGTTTGTGTTGAGGGGTTATGTGGTGCAGCAAGACAGCGAACACTGAGAAGATCTAATCAGCGAGACCAATGGAAAGCCTGAGTATGCTGTTCATGCAGATCAGACACACCAGTGCAGACACTTTCTCAAATGGGTACAATCAGACAAAAATATATTTGTGAGCAGTTTGACAAGAACAAAATTTGACAAAATTATTTTAGAATGCTGAAAGATGTCATGGAGATGAAATTCCAACGAAATAACTGATTAAAAAAACCACCCTCATCATTTATTTGATCGATTGTCCATTGCCCTTCATAGTGAGGCAAGCATCTTTTCAAAGCAAAAAAAAACAAAACAGAAAAAAGACTTTTCACTTGTTGCTTTTTGTGTCTGCTGGCTTTTCAAGCGCATTGTGTCAGATCACGAGAGGAGCCACGCTTTTCCCACGCGCGCACGCCGTTCCCGCTCTGTGCCAGCCTTGTTTGCCACAGCACACAAATAATGGGGCCCCTTTGAGGCCTCGGCGGGGTGCCCAGCGTGGGTTGGGGCTCGCTGGCTAATAACAAGCAGGCTATTATGATGGCGAAACAGATGCATGTTGGGTTGTCATGCGTTTTGTTGTGCTTTGACAAGGCCTTGCATGTGTGCGTGTGTGTGGACACTCATCAAATGGCCATTGTTGATTATGTCTGGAATGCAGGTCCATAGAGTTCTACCTCCCTGCCCATGCCTGACGCCCTTTTCGACCTACCCCGAAGAGATGTGTGTATGTGGGTTGCCAAGAGACCAGATTACATCACCTCTGAGGAAGCCTTCTCATATGCTGCATGGCACGACGGCTCTTACAGGAAACGTCATTAGCTCCAATACATGATATTAGCCCATGTACCTAAATAACTGAATCCCCCTCTCACATAGAGTTCTCGCTAAATTGTCATAATAAGAGATCCGGCATTTATTCACCAACCCAATAAAGTGTGACCTTGTTGTATGTACAATGTACCTTCCTGAGATTGGATAATTAGGTGCATGGCCAGGCTAATGCTTTCAACACAACAAGGCTGAAGAAGTGAGTGTCAGGTGTTAAATGGCTAACTTATCGTTATGCTCTTTCCTTTCACACAGTCACCTCTACCTCAAACTTCAACCCCCTATTCTGCTTCAGTACCTTCCACATGGAATATCGAGCCGGGAAAAACCCCGCTTTGATGAGCTTTGTGAAAGGGAGTCACCTCTAAATTGTTATCCAACATGTATTAGCTTTAACGTAGTGTGACACATTCTGCATTATAGCCGGTAAAGAGAACAACACTGATGACCGCTACACGTGCAAGGAGCGACACACACAGGACAGTTGACAGGTCATGGCCATCCTCTTGTCTCTATCAGTGTTAATCCCATATTCCCCAAACCAGACCCCCCCCCCTACCCCGGTTATCCCTTTAGCTGTGACACTCTGTGTGACATTGGGATGAGGAAAGACTCTGCATTTTAGTAATCTCTGTCGGGCATTTTTTTCCTTTAAATTTTAACTCTCAACCTTGGCTCACTTCCAGTGATAGCTTCACCATCCAAAGCCCACATCATAAAGCAAGTATGCATGTACAGTATACACCAACATGTTGTAGAGCTACATTTTTCAAATTCTTTTTCATGTTTTTTGGCCTTATCTCAACAGCTGACACGCAGGGTTTGACAGGGATATTAATATTCGAGTTGACACGGTAAAATTGAAAAAAATCCAATTGTTTTTACAGCAAGCATTACAAACAGTGAGCGTGCTCGGATTCTGTCCTCCCACTCGTCCCTGGTGTCTGGCCCTGTGATGGCTTTATCACTTATTTATAAGATTTCTGAGGTCAGCGTTGGTATCACTGAGACTCTTAAGCCCCTGAGTGCCCGTGAGCAGATACACTCATGACGGAGATTGTGAAACCTACAGCTCATAGACCATACAGCCCTCGAAAACATTTGATCCGGCCCGCAATGAGAGGTGGGTAGTAGCGTGCTACAGTTACTCAAGTAACCTTTTGGATAAATTGTACTCGTCAGATTAGTTTTAATGCAAAATTCTGTTTACTCTTATTTGGAAGAAGAAATGGTACTTTTACTCAGTTACAATGATCTATTTGACTCTCGTTACTTTTATGAGGCAGGACTACACAACCTCGAATCCTAAGTCCAAAAAGGCATGCTTGGAGGAAATTGCTGTGGAAGAATTCAAAGATTCCCAAAGACGTACTCCAAACTCTTGCAGAAAATCTTGCCAGAAGAGTGGAAGCACCTCCACGTGTCCAGTGCGTGTCTTTCAAGGAGGTCCTGTAATAACTGATGGTGCCTGTGACGATTTATCTAAAGCTATAGTGACACTTGGCCCAAGCACCATATCTTTGATTAGAAGTTCCCCCACCAGCTCGAAAGCAGCAACTCGCTTTCACTCAAGAGACTCCCATTGGCGTACGACGCTAATAAATTTAACGGAAAGCACACAGTTGGCCCGCGGCACCATCAATCGACAAGATGACATCATTGCGCTCGCCGCTCGGTCCGTTACTTCCCAGATGAAAGCAAAGTGAAGCAGAAGCATGGAGATCCTCTTTCAGGATCTTATCTGGGAGAGGACGGTGCATGAGACAAAGAGATTGAAGACGCATTTGGATGTTCCACTATTGCTCTAAAGTCCAAGAAATAGGTGACATTGTTTGCCCAATTGGCAGAGGTTTTTGATTGGGTTCTAGCATGCAAACTCCAGTTCCCTGCCTTTGATCAAGCAGTAGATTATATTACTGCGCATGTATTCTCACTATGCCTCTGCACCTTTGATCCTGCAAGATTTGTCCGGGGCAAGCCGCCCCCCGCGACGTCTCGTTCTATTCATGTAAATCTCTGGCTTGTTTTGCAATCTGAGAAATTTGAAACGGCCCAACCACTTGTCGTTGTGGGCGAAGTCGTGCACAACTAAACTACTGATCTGCTTGTTGCATCTTCATATTTGTCACAACAGGCGACAATACTTTCCATGCAGGGAATTCTATAATGTTGGTTGTTGTCTTAGGAGATTTTGATGTCACAGCACTCAAAAAGACAATTTGTCGATAAATGTGATGTATTTATATGCATCGCTGCTACTCCAGGACAATATGGCTGATGTGCATTCATATTTGAAGATTAGAAGAAGAAGAAGAATCACCTTTTATTGTCATGAACATGCATGCATGATTAAAGACCCTCCTGGTGTTCCCGTCTCATTGCCAGATCCATCAAATAGAACAAAGATGTAGACATTCCCTCAGGCCTCCGCTATACATCCATGCAGGTTCCCTTGGTCAATATCTGTTTCGACTTGCCAACTATTAATCTCCCGCCGTGTAAAAGATGTGAGATTTAATTACAGATGGATTAAGTATTCCATGAGGGGAGGAAGCATGGAAAACCATGGCAACAATATGAACGAACATTAAGTCCAGTCAGATGATCGCTTCATTTTGTCTGACAGCAAATGCATCTGTATTCCACTGATGCAGCGTTTCAGAAAAAAAAACAGGAAGTTGGAAATGGTAACTCCTACTGGGAAATGTACAAAGGAATGCCACTCCAAATTCCTGCTTGTAAAGTCGCCCGTCAAATCGATTTACAGAGATGTCCTCAGATGTCAGAAACATGATAAAGAAAGTAAATAAACAAGAATGCTGACAGTCAAATTTGTAACATATTATCCAAGCACTAATACATATCATGGTCATGAGCTATGGTTTGTTTGACTCCTGTAACATTCTGAGCTCAGGCCTTCAAAGCTTCCACCGGGATATGTCCTACAAATGCAGTATTAGGGTCTGGTTTGAATTAGCCAGATGCTAGCAAGAAGTCTCGCTCATGTTCTCTGCCCATCTTAGTTTCCGATTCCGATTTGAAGTAGGTCACCCGCCTTCAATCTCTCGTTCTCTTCCAATTCCTGGCAGCACTCCCCGCACTGTATAATCCCTTTGCAGAAACACCACGCTATTTAAATGAGGCTCCATTTCAAGCTATTGTAATTTCCTATTTCCCTTTGTGGCTTCTTCCTCTGTTCCCTGCGCCATCGTTCCCGGTACATTCATCATCGTCGGCGCACCAAAGAAATTACACATTGAATACGACCCTGGCCCATACATCTTCCTGATGGCGCTCGGAGCCTGCATATCAGGCGGTTTGGCTATTGCTCTTTTGCTCTTATTAATGAGGCTGGCAGTAATTCTAAAAGACGCTTTTGACAAGACAGACATCTTCCGAGAATGATCATTCAGTTGTGGGATCCGTTAGATGTCATCAAACATTTCTGTGAGACACATTGTAAGTGCATCTCGGGCAACCTCAGGGCCAGTGCGGCAAATGCCTCGAGTTGTGAGCTGCATGACGATGCTACGCTAAATGACTCGTGAGGACTGTCACCATGTTGTCATTTTCTGATTTCAGAGCGTGCTGGTGTTGAAGATCCAAGTCTTTGCCATGGGGGAGGGGGGTTAAATAAATTAACTTTGCAATGAGGAAGACATGGGAGGGGGTATTTTACACTCCACTTGTCACCATCAAAGACGTTCAGTCCCGGAGACGCTTGGATGCCCATGCCTTGACCAAATACACTCAGACCAACCTTTGATCATCCACAACCCAAACTTCATACACACGAGCTGGAACACATGAATTTCTTCTGACTGAAACATCCATAAAAAGAACAAGTCAGAGTAGCAAAAGTAGCCTGTTACTCTTCCAAGTGCAGCTTTTGGGGTGGCTTTTACACTCTGCTAACCTGTCCCTGGCTTGACTTACTATGTCGAGCTAGGGATTATGATCATTATCATTAAATACACATGGCTGCCCAAGGAGAGGTGTTCTTGCAAGGCGACAGCGGATTTAATCTAGACACAAATGTGTGTCTGGCTGCTTTAACAGGTGGCCACTTTGATTTTGTTCACTTTCAGTTTAACGTTTGTACTATGTCAAGTGTCCTGTATGTCGAAACACGCTTAGAATGGAAGTACTTTGGACATGGTTGCCTTACATTTACTGATTTTGCCACACAATGGACGAGTGGGTAAGCAAGCCTGCCTCATAGTTCTCACCTAAAAACCGCTGCTATAGGCTCCAGCTCACCTCCAACCATAACGAGAATAAGCGGTGTAGAAAATATGGATGCATTTTGCTTACATTTACAAATAGCATGCCCAAATTGTACATTAACGCAAAAGTCAACATTGGGCAGCAGCAACATGGCAGTAAAAATATTTTCGCTGAAATAAACTGCGAAAAGATACACCAAAGGCCGCCGGCGTTTTCCTTATCACATGTACATGGTCTGTACACATACAATGTGCCATATTGGAACATATGCAGTACCACATTAAAATAAAAATTAAACAAAAAAAACAGAACCCATATAACCGCTTATTCCGCAGTTTTATTGGATGCAAGGTCCCTCATAGTCGTCTTCCACTGACTTTTTACCTTCCAAAGCGCTATGCATAATATTGACTGCAGTCTCTCTCCGCATTTGAAAAGCTTAAACCAAGCCATTAAAAAAGAACCTTGGGTAAACACTCCGATCTCTTCACATCTTATCTGATGACTGATAAACAACAGAGTGCGCCCTCTGTGGAGATGTTATCAGCTCTTTCAATAGGCCATTTTGGCTTCAACGGTTCTCCGTGGTATGCCAACAGCTTTTCCCAAAGCCAGTTGCCATCCGGCTCAGTGGAGACATTGCTGACGGGGAGAGGCTTCGATGCCATAAATTGAATTTAAATGTAAACACGCATCTCAAACTCCTCAGCTTGGCTATAAATAAATTACAGATAAATAAAAATGTATATGCTGTTCATCACAGTGAGAGCAAGAAGTATTACAATTCTGAGTGTGTTTGAATTTCAAACTTTAAGCCATTGCAAAAAAAATACATTATTCTCAAGAAATCTGTCACGGGTAGGGTGTTTGTAATTTTGGAGTGCAGGCAAAAGGCAGCTGGATCCAACTAGGAAGCGGACAAGGCAAGGCAATCGCAAAAAAAGTATTTGATTTGAATTTGAACATTGGTTCTTGAGATTATTGCTTGCGTCGTGTCAGGCGTAATGTATACCAAATTATATTTCGATCTGTAAAATGTTCTATGCTAAAACCCTCACACCCCCCTTGTTCTAAATTGAAGTCAGTTAATCGAGAAGTAAATTTCAAAGGAGATATGTTCCGGCATTGCCACATCCTTCTCCCATATTCTCTCAAAACCTCATCGACATTTTCCTTCTATCTACATTGTGCCTCCATTTGTCACTCTCTTTTCCAGCACCGGTGCAGTCGCCGCAGGCCTTCAATTTCCTGACTGCCATCACCACCTCTTATTTAATTAGTGCAGGTATGGCAGTGTGGGCGGGGCTTGTCAGAATCTGGATCATAAGAGCTGGTGTGGGGAGGGTGTTGTTGTTGTCGTCTATCATTCTATAGCTTCTATACGGGCATGTGATGACAACCAGAAATGTCTTTGTCGCCGCGCCCCTGAGAGCCTCGGCGGCCATATGTCGAGGATATCGTATGAATGTGAAGGTATGACTTTTCGCAGGCTCGCATAAACATCACCATTGTGTCATGGCACTAGCAGAGTTCAATTCAGTGTTAAAAGTGACATAGAACATGTGGAAATAATTCATTCCGCATAGACTTCATGTTCAACTCTCGCTAAACTACTTCAATTAAAACCAATTTATTTACATTAAATGTTAAAAATGTAATTCATCAAATGGATGCCACAAAGTTTGTATATATTGTAAAAACATATACATATATATATACACCTTGAGTATACCTACACCCGCTAAGGTTGGGTTAATGTTAGGTTTAAAGTTAGGACTAGGATTAATGCATTGTAATGTTTTATATTTCTATTAGACAGTAACTCTGCTATCACTCCATACTTTGATATTGTGCCTTTTCCAGGAAAGACTTTCTTCAGGCTGCTGATTCGCTGAATTTATCTCACAGTTAGTCTTTTAGCACCATCTATTGTTGTAAAAATGCCATTGTGTGTTCTTTAATACATGGGTGGGTGTACTTAAATGTAGACATAACCTCAGTCATGGTCTGTTTAGTCTTCTCAAGCCTTGTTCATGTCTCTGGACATCACCATGCAACACGTGTGCTGTATGTAGACCCGCTTTCCACCCACACATATAAGCATACCTCAAAGAAACTGCTAGGAACCCAGCAACACCATATTTCAACTCCTTGATCAAATTATCATCTTAAAGGTTGAAGGAGCAAAAGCGAAACCGGAGCTTTACAGGCTTCATTATCTTGACACGGACCCACCGCAGCAGCTCCAACATGTCTAGGCATGTACCATGACGCGAGTCAGCCTTCTTGATTGTGGTTCGTGTGTCTGCACAGAACAAACAGTGCTTGGCCCACTAAGCTCCAGCATGCCTGCGACCCTAGTGAGGATATGCGGTACAGAAAATGGATGGATGGATGTGCTGACAAACCAGTTTTCTTGTTATATGACATATTGTTCATGTGTGACTCATACCCACATTAGTACACAGACTACCAAGTCAGGGACAAACTTTTCACGGTGGTCAAGGCACCACACGGATAAGCCACGAAAGGACTCTAGCGTTTTACGCTGATGTGCATGTCGGGCACAAAACGCCTGCACAGCTCTGTTTTCTGTCATGAACGGCAGCCGTTGTGAGCGAGGACTGCTATATTTGATCCTCCAGCTGTTTTGACGGCTGCTTTGAACATGCGTCACGTACTGGAGGTAGCGCGGTCATTGACTCGCACGTTGGAGAACTCTCTGGATCTTTCTATCCAAGAGGGTGGAGCTAGCAATGTTATGTTCAAAGGCTGCATTGTGACTGAGGACTTTGATTTATAAAAAAAAAATAAAAATAGAAAAAAGAATCATCTGAATGCTATCGGTCTTTGACGTTTTGAGAGTATATGAACTTATTTGGCAGTCAGGCCAAATTCCAGGAAACACAAGACAGTAATGAGATCTCAGAGTGCAAAGACCTCCATAATCATCAAATCATTATTCTGAATCTAAGGGAACAAATGTAATCAGACTTCTGGCCCCGCATACATGTGGTACATTTTGTTCGAATTGGATAAGAGTAAGCTGCTATATATGTTAGGTTTGAGATTTTAAAATGTATATATTTTGTGACTGTAATATATCTAAACATCCTTGAAGATATACAGTATATAATTCACTTGTATTTCTTTTACTTTTTAAAAAATTATCTATGTATTTTTTTTTACAGATTAGTTTAATGTACAGGTATTCTTTTTATTATTCTATTATTATTATTAATTATTCTATTTTTTATATTTTTGTTTACAAATATTTACTTTTGTTATTTTCTAACAAACTACTTATTTTTGCACCTGTATTACACAAATACAAACCAAAATATGCATAAAATGTATTTATTTTACTTTTATTTTCGTTTAATTTATATGTTTTGTACTGATTCTCTATTTTATTATAAGCGGTGAAAGAAGATGGATGGATAAATATTTTATTACTACTTTATTTTTGGTTAGACACCATAAAAGAATACCTTATAATTTCTCCTAAATAATTAAGACTGATATATAACTCCTTGAGTCACGGTGACCGACTGGTTAGAGCGTCTGCCTCACAGTTCTGAGGACCGGGGTTCAATCCCCGGCCCCGCCTGTGTGGAGTTTGCATGTTCTCCCCGTGCCTGCGTGGGTTTTCTCCGGGCACTCCGGTTTCCTCCCACATCCCAAAAACATGCATGGTAGGTTAATTGACAACTCTAAAATGCCCGTAGGTGTGAATTTGAGTGTGGATGGTTGATTGCTTTTATGTGCCCTGCGATTAGCTGGTAAATAGTTCATGGTGTACCCCGCCGCCTGCCCGATGATAGCTGGGATAGGCTCCAGAACGCCCGCGACCCTAGTGAGAAGCGGCTCAGAAAAGGGATGGATAACTCCTTGTTGTGGGTGGAGGCCTTGAACGATGCCACTCGGATTATTTGATAAAAGTTTAAGAGACATTTATATCTTTTGTAATCTAATCTTGCATTTTATTGAAAATGTCCTTTCCGTCCATTTTTAATGTGAGAATGTCAAGAATACATCGGTGACAAAATGTTGAATGAATGTTGAATGTTGACTATAATTGAATTGCGGACACTCAGGCCGTCCCTCGCTGCGTGTCCATTTCAGCCAGACTAAAAATAAGCACGACTGAGTTAAACATTCACTCAAGGCAGCGCGTATGTGGCCTTCATTTGGACACCTACACCCCTGTCCAGTTTATGGTGCCATGTGCCAAGTGGCTCTCCCAGATAAAAGTGTGAGAAGTGCCCCTTGTAATTTTCATCAAACCGTGTGATCTAGATTTAGTATGATCTCAATAAAACTGCGAGCTATGTGACAAAACAAATACCAAACAACAGTTCCAGCACATGAGGACTTACACCTTGGCGAATTCAACCGAACTGTTGAGTTGGAAATGAGTCTTCAAGTTGTGATAATCCCAATTGTAGAACGAGTATTCCCATTAAAACATCAAGTATGCAGTGTTTAATTCGCTTTCCATATCCTTTATTCCAGCTGTAGCATCATCGCACAACAGTACAAAGGAATGAGTCAACGAAATGCAGTTGTTGATGACCGCCATATAAAACGATTGAATCCATAACGAAAACAAATTCCTCAAAATATAGTAAACGATACCATTTCTGGCATACATTAAGATCTCAAAGCTGCTTAACATGTACAATTTTAATACAAATAATACACTTATTACAGTTTAACCACATCATGAGAACTTACAGCATGTGTTTCCATTAACATCAAGTAAATGCAGTGTTCATTTGGCTTTCCGTACCTCGTACCCTGGCATTAGTTTCATAGCTAACTTTAGTGCCATCACAAGACAGCGCAAGCACAGAGTCAACTACATTTGGAACTACAAATGCACAGTTGCAGACAATCACCATGTATCAAAAATCCAAATTTTTGGCTCACATCTCAAGTGTGGTTCCCAACAGAGAACAAAGAAATTGCCCACATACTGTACATTTACACAATACAAATGACAGATCCATACAGTTCTGCCAATCAGGACTTACCGGGGAAAGTTAAATGGAAGTGTACCATAACTTAGGTCTTGTGCAATGAAAATACTTGCAGTTCCTACCTTAGTTCTTCTGGAAACTAAGTTTCACCAACACATCTTGGGAATCAGCCTCCTAGACTGGGCTCTGCATGGTCCCTCGCCATCTCAAATGTCGGTGCTCTACACAAACATAGACGGAGGGTTATCTACACAGCGATCACATACAAAACCAGGAATACAAATTGAAGAGAGAGTCAAAGGGGAATAGACAGGAATGTTGCACACATTTTTTTAACTTGTATTTTATAACCTTGTGTTAATTTGTCTGGATATGTTCAATACAGGCATGGAAAAAATTGTTTATGGATGACATCAACTGAATCCAAGGTAGGAAAAGTTATTTTCCTGGTTGAATCAACGACCGTCACTTGTTTTCAGGAACGGACATTTTCTTTTACTGTGATGTTCTTTGCTCAAATTGTGTGGTGCTTTTAAGGACACGTGACAGTGGTTCCTTTTCGTCACACTCCTGAATTGTAAGCGATAATTGTTGTGTATAGTTTGGGATCTTTTCAAAATGACCATATAAGGTTTAGGACACACAGAAACAGATGTGGTGGTTGTTAGCAGTGTTAGTGACTATTTTATCGAATCAACACAAACAAAGATTAATATCTTATAGAATTCCAGGAGTTGGCATTATGTTTACAATTGCTGCAGATTTGTTTAGTCTCATATCTGAATGAGCACATTAGCTGAGCTTTTGTTCTGCCCTCAGCTGTGCCCGAGCATGCACATATAAACCTCCAAAGCACCAATGCTTGGGGAAAAAAAGTGCGCCCACACTCGCCTGCAGCAGCCAGGCCTCGCCTCCCCCGCCTGTGCCGTCATTAAGCAGCCGACATTCTTTCCCTTTCTGTCGTTCTTGTGCGGTTTGGAGTTAAAAGCCTCCATTCATGAGTGGAATGAAGCCAAAAGGCAGGATGCCCCACCCTTGTGCAGTGCCGACCTAGTACCCACCTTGGTGCTTCAGTTTTTTGTCCCCAGAGATGAAAATGAAAGAGGAACATTTGGGGGTTTCCAGGTTTAATAGTTACTCTCGCTAATGTTGTCTGTACTGGTAATTATATCTCCCCTGCCAGGTCACAAAACTATTCCTAAGTTTTGTTTGCGAGTGGAGTACAGACTCGTGTCATGGCTTTGTTATATTCCTTAGAGTTAATTTAAAAATTGTCATCTGGAATTGAGCATGCTCTGTTTATATGACAGTGAGGTTTTCCAGGTGTTTTCCAGGTTCCTCAGAACATTAAAGTGGAACTGTACACGAAAAAGTTGGAAAGTACGGCTCGTTATTTTGGTACCCTTGCAAACTCTTCTGAAAACAGCGCTTGCAATGCTAGAAAAGTCAGAATTCTCTGGGCGGAATGTGAAGGAAAAGTAAAACATCAACGTGATATTAAATTCCTAATGATCCGTCAATGGTTTGAGTAAAATCGGAAAGGTTTCCAGGTGTGCAGGAAACCTGCACCCTAAACGGTCAGTATTTTGTACAGTTTACAACAATGGAAATACACTCAATTGTATAATTAGGAAAGGAAAAAAAGCTTGCAATGCAACAAAAATAACTTTCTGGGCAGAATATGCAATGTTATTTGATCTGAAAATGTGAACAGAGTGAATTGTACATCAAGAAGTTGGACAGTATGGACTATTATTTTGGTACACCTGACAATTTTGACAATGAAAACACTAAATTATATGTGTAAATTGTAAAACAATTTGTGATGCGCCAAAATGTTAAATTCCTTGTGCTCGGTCAACATTTTGACTAAAATATTTCATCAGTATGGATAGTTCTGACGGATCATAAGTCAGTTAAGACAGCTATCTTGTTTCATTCTACACCTATATTCCACCCAGAAAGTTTACAGAGAGTTTGTATTTTTTTGTAGCATTGCAATGTTTATGTACTGTATGTGGTCAAGATTACCAGTATAAGTTTGACAACTATAAAAGTGTTAAATGAGGTTTCCAGGTGTGCTAACTCTCCAAAACTCTCCGGAGAAACTGCGACTGTGGGCATGTTGTTGTGTGTGGGGGTGAACTTGCGGTGAGGTAAGCAGTCGTCAGTGTCTTCACTAACAACACATGAGTGAGTGAGTGAGTGAGTCATTGCATTGTGTAAGGCCACTTTGTCATATCTATAACTACCTATCGTGTTTTTAGATGAAAGATCATAAAAGCCACTATGGAGATGATCTGTTATTGTGCTTTATACCATATGTGCCATTTTGCACACTTTCAGGACATGAAACTTTCAAGACATGAGGGCCGAGGCTGTGAGTGCTTTAATTGATTGCACGATGACCGTAGAGAGCAAACATGACTGTTTGGAGCAAACAAGGTGGAGCTTCTGGTTGTATATTTCCACTGATTTTCACCTGACGACACGGCTCTCATGCCTGATTGCACCATTTTGGTTGACGCCTCACTAGTCTCGAGTCTCGAGATTCTTCCCATGTCAGAATACAGGAAGACTGATGTCACTGACTTAAGGTAAATCATGTTCCTGTTTTTCTCTCACTTGTCTGATCGGATCTGAAAAATATGGTCGTAAAGTGGAGACCTTGTAAGATAAAACCAGCCACAAACTTAGGTGATTATGGTCCCTAAGAATTTGATTGTGACATTATTGCAACACAAAAGCATGCAATTCACCGATGAACCAAGCAAACAATAGAAAAGTGACACGGTACAATGCTTTGTATGTTTACTGATGTTATCAGCTATCAAGAAACACAAACTACTTAATTCTCTGCTAACCAATCAACAGACTCCACTGTGCCTATCTCTGCCCTATGGGAACCATACCACTCAAAAATATCTTAACAGCAAAACATGTTGGGAGTCTTTATCAAGGAAATGCATAACGTGAACAGAAACAAACTGTACCACCAAGTAGAATCTTCTGGATTACATTTACAGCCAACCGCCTGTGACACAACTTGTGATTAAAGTCAAGACGTTTTAACTTCTTTTGCACTTGTATGACAGTTCGGAGTGGTAAAACACGGTGTAGTTATCAACACATTTATGATGGCGAACGTTGGACACAGTAACATATTTTTTCTATTTCCATGGGAAATGTTTTTAAAACTCAAACAAATGTGGATGTCGACCAACTTTTGAGGTGCTTTGGACTCTACAATAGAGTAGCAAACCAAACTGTACGGCTTATTCAGAGCAAAACAAAGGCTGCTGGCACTATTCTCCCACTATTCCAGTAATCAACGGCCTGTGAACGCAGCACAGCTTCACGCTATGTGGTGGTGTTTATTTCCAGAGCGGGTGACGTCCAAGCAACACTCCGCCTATATGTGGCTCGTCAGACGCTGGTGGGGGCTGCCATTGGTGAACTGTTGTTGCTGTAGCAGCTTGTGTCGTAGCCTCTGGGAGGGAGCGAGGAGGGGGTGGAAAGAGAGGGGGGAGGCGGTATAAAACCTCTCTCCCACAACAGAGAAGCTTCACACAGGAGGAGGGCAGTGGAAAAGGTGGACTGGAAGAGCGCAGAAGGACCCCATCTGAAAACCCACCACCCTCTTTTGCTTATTTACCAACAACAGGATTGTGCCGTTCAACTCTGTCAGCATATCTCCGCGAGGAAAACAACCCCTCAACTGCGGCACACTCGGCCCTAAATGAGCACAAGAGCCACCACACTTGGATCTGGGCTCAAAGTGGAGAAAAAGACGCACCAACGAGCGCGCAGTGACCAGAAAAAAGCGCTCACAGGCCGTGGCCTTTGCCTTCCTCAATGCATACCCTTTGTGCCCGGGGAACCATGAAACCAGAGATCAACGCCGCCGTGGGATTTTTGTCGAGATTTCTGCGGGTAAAAGGACACGTAAACGATCGACAAGTCCAAACATTCAGCCAGAGTCTACAGGACATTTTGTCAGGTGAGCAAAACCCCTCGTTATTTCAGATTCCATTTAACAAACCATAAATGTAAAGACAGCTCTAACTAAATGTGGATTTTGGATTTCATTCGGCGCTAGAGTGGGCTCCAAATTCAGCTTGTTGTCGGACCGAGGGGGAGTCAGAAGAAGCCTTCTTTGTTCTCGCTGAGTCTCACTATCAGCGCTACCAAAGCGCACAGCTTGACGCACTAAGGACCCGACAAATGAGGGGGAAATGGCTGATCAAATCGAACCATTCGACGGTTAATTTGACACTATTGCGTATTTTGCTGTCAATACTGCATACAGGGGGCTTATAAGCGAGCCACTTTGTTAATAAAAAAGTGAGGGAGGCTGTTGGGGGGGGGGGGGGTAACAAGGAAGTGCGCCTAGCTCGACAATAACAGAGACTGCACAATTACGTAATGCCAAGTCATTTATAATTAAACAAATAAGTAACCATTCATCAAAATAATCCTGTTAATTATAGGGAATGTTCAATTGATATGATACTAGTGAAGTTCCACTTATTTAAGAAGCATTTCCTAAATCAATGAATTTTGATTTGGTTTATTGTTTAACATGACAAAATGTAGCTAAAAACATTAAGATCTATTCTCATTTTGTGACATCATCATGTGCTTGTTCATATAATCCATATAAGCAGAATTAGAGTAACGAGTCCTACTTTAGGGAATTAAGGTCTTTTTTCCCCCCGACTCTGCTGGAAATCTGCTGCTATACATCTGCTTCACTCCACGTATGGAACAGCAGATGATGACCTACATACCCACCAGAAGGCCCCTGCCTGTCCCTCAGTAAAATTTGAGACGGGACGCGTTAACTCCTTCAAAACTGGCAAAAGCAACGTGTGTGTTACAGCATTGCAAAGTTCAGCAATGAAGATCACAGAGTGTTCCATCTTTGTGTTCATAGATAACGTAGAAGCGAATTATTCATCGTGTTTCGTCGATGGAAAAAAAAATGACGGCAGCTGGCTTGTAAACAGACAAAAGTTTCTGCAAATGGATTCTGCCTTAGTGGGGGAGGAGGGTGTTTTGGTGGAGCCTATAGCAGGACATTAAAGACGGGGGCGGACGCGACGTCATCGGCGGGGGGGGTGGGTGGGGGTTGGGTTGTGCACTGAAAATAGACTCAATATGTACGGGAATTGAGGTTGGTTATATATACTACCATTCTCTGCTGTGAAGTGTGAAGGGGTGCAACCAAATTGTTTATCACCTATAGCATGACTAGTGTGAATAAAAGCGTCTTTTTGTTAAATTCTACAGATTAAGTGCATCGTCGGCCTTCTGCTTCCCAGCCCCCCTCCTTGTCGTGGTTTTTAAGAATAGGCCATGCTGAGCTGATCCCAATCCCAGCCAGCTGATGCCTTTTGTGGCTCGGCCCCATAGATCTGCCAGTGCTTTTCCATTAGCTTGTACAGGCGTCAGTGTGTGGGTGGGTGTGTGTGTGTGTGGGGGGGGGGGCATTATGTTGTTCGTCCTGTGTTTGAATACAGGTGCCCTCCCTGTATGTAGCCTACTTCACTTGTTTGGTTACAATGATGTCTGCAACAAGGGGAATTCAATATGGATGAACTCTATCCAAGTAGACAGCAGGGGCATTTTTTGTTCCTCTGTAAATGAAATGCTCCAAACCAAGGAGGCCTCAACGTGTCCAGATCTCGTTGCCGTAGAGGAGTGCAAGGTTGTGTATATTTCTTCCTTACACGCCCAAGCAACAGTCAACACTTTCAGTCAAAGCCCGAGGGGAACTGAAAGTGATGGCGTCACTCCTTACTCTGGAAAAACTTCCACAAAAACAAGAACCCATCCCTTTAAGAGGGGGCGGAGCCACGCCTCCCAGATGGCTGGCCTAGACTTGGACTTTCAGTGTTTTTGTTCAGCCAGTCATGGGAGACTTTGTGACACTGGCGGCAGCCGGGGGAGGGATTGTGCAATTCAATGGCTCTCTTTTTTTTCTGTCACGTATGCACAGGGCGCTGTCGACTGCCTTTTTTATGGCTGCTTATCAGGACCAAAACAGGTCTTGTTTTTCTTTGGTTGCCTGTGCCGCTGCGCCCTGACAATAACTGCACTTAGCCAGATCCAGACTGAATATCTACGACAAAAGCCAATAACTACCTGAGACAGAATATCAAGCTCTAAAGTACCAAGGATAGGCTGTCATAGAAATTCAGTTATCAATTATTTGTGTATCAGAAGCATATTACTTTGTGAAAACACTCAATTCCAAAGCAGCTGCATTGTGATACTGTATTGCCCAGATCATTTGATGTGCTAACATTTCCCTTCTTGTGAATCCATTCACATCCACCAGTACCAAACGTACCCAGTCTCGTTTTTCTTTTCTGCAATTTTTCTACAGCACCTCATTTAAACACCATGCTCGTAGTGTCTGCATTACAGTGAATCACAGCTTCACAGCTAAATTCAACCTGTATCCTCCTCTTTGTGTCCTGGCAGAACAATACAAGCACCACTGGTTCCCAGACAGGCCCTGCAAAGGTTCAGGGTACCGCTGCATCCGCATCAACCACAAGATGGATCCTCTGGTGGGGCAGGCGGGCCAGCGCATCGGCTTGACCATCCAGCAACTCTACATGCTTCTGCCCAGCGAGCTCACACTCTGGGTGGACCCCTTCGAGGTGTCCTACCGCATCGGCGAGGACGGCTCTATCTGTGTCCTGTACGAGTCACAGCCTGTGCCAGCAGTCATGCAAGGAACGGTGGTCGCCAGCTCACCCTCAGGGAGCGGTGGCTCAGGGAGCCCCATGGTGGACAGTCACATAAGCTGCAAGGAGGAACTGATGGTGCTGGGCAGAGCCAGTCCCTCCAAAACCTACAACATGATGACTGTGTCCAGTTAAAGGGTTCACACTTTTGGCTGGGCCTACTTATCATTCAGGGTCACACCTTGGCCAGTCAAAATGAATTTGACCGGATCAGGGCGAGCCTTTTTCAAAGCTAAGAATATGAAATGAAACAGTGAAAAAGAAAAAAATTAAAATAAAAGAAAAAAAAACAGAGGATTTGCCCTATCATCCAGGTGATGGAAACCTTGTAGGTTTGATATATCTCCCCCCCCCCCCCCCCCCCCCCCCCCCCCCCCATTATCCTCTGTTCTGTTGTGTCATTGGATCAGCTAAGTACTCCACTTTTTTAGGAGAGTCCTTATGGAGAGTGAACTGTTGGGGCAGCTACACCACCTGACCAGGACCTCCACCCACCACCCGACTGTAAACATGGTGATCAGCTTCATCCCTGAAGGGATTGACTTTGCACTTTTCTTACTTGTGGTTACTAATGGGTACATGCTAAATACACCACAGCAAAAAACAAACAAAACAAAAGAAAACGCCAAATTGTACCGAATTTATTCAGAGAATTATCCCCCTTGATATTCAAAGTTTGAGGATGTTTTGTTGAGGAGGAAGTTGAGGGTTTAGCCCATCGAGGTAAAGCAACGCAAATGAAAACATCCACAGTATTTTCTGTAAAATTCAATTTTGGACCACAGTGAATCTTTACCTGCTAGTGATTGGAGCCAACCTCCTCGACTCCCCCTCCCCCAGAAACTCAACCTACTCCTGGCCTGTATGTAAGTGCAAGTGCTTGCGACACCTGTTACCTATGGCTACCAGTGTGTCAGCTGCACTCCCATAAACCATATTATGTGTAGCTTTCCGGGGAAGGGCAGAGGCCTGCCACTCCCCCCTCAATTTAATGAATGTTGTTGAAATTCACAATCAAGTTCCTGTGTTTGTCCCCTTTTCCTTACCATATGATCTCCTGTTTCACCAAATTGCAAAGTGTAGCAAAGAAGGAAGGGCCAATTCTACCCAAATCTGTTAGAATTGACATTGAATGATGCACTTTGACGTTAGATTGTCTGGGATGTATTTCTTTTTTTTTTTTTAACCGCCTGCATTCCATCCATTCGAATGTCATCTTTTACACAATATTTTTCCGCCCTCCTCATTTGTTTTTGTTCATACTGTAGCTCCCCGGTTGGAATAGACGGCTGTCTGTCCAACAGGGAGTGCGAGACTGGATTTTAAAAGCATTTTTACACTGTATTTGTGAACATTTCAGAGATTGCAGATGGAGGATGTTTGTTGGTGGTAGGTGAGAAGTCGTGGTGTTCACACGGCACTGTTCATGAAGCTGATAGAGGTTTATTCCCTGGAGTCTGGATTAAGTGACGGGGGCACGGAGCATTGACTCATTTTTGACTTGAATTTTTAAAGCAACACCAGGCCTTGTCAGCCTTTTATTTCACTTAGATCAGTGATTTCCGAGGGCCCTTACTTTTTAAAAGGGAAGTCCTTTTATAAGCTTTGGAGGTACATTTGATTTATCTCTTCTCATGAATTATGAGCCATTAGTGATTTCCAAGTGACCACCAGACAACCTGGTGGTCTCGACTGCCCACACACACACACACACACACACACACACACACAGACAGCCTGGCAGCTTCGCCCTCCCCCTCGCCCAACTTCGAGTGCCTCAACTGCCACATATCAGAACCCAGCTCAGACCTCCCTTCCAGCCGAAAGCAACGCCAGCACTGCTAGCCTGACACCACCACACTGACCCCACGTGTACAGGTTGACTTAATGTGACACATATCACCATACATCACCCGTAGTGGAGCCGGCAACGAAATGCCAGGATGTGGATGGTCTGTTTTGTGATGGAGGAGCGGGGCAGTGCCAGGGCCGGACTCTTGTCCAGGGCAGCTAAAATCCCTCTGGCTCTCCTCGCTCAGAAAGTGGTTAGCATCGCATCCAGACCCCTTCTGCCCTCACTTGGCAGTGACGGATAAATAGCGCACGCACACACACATACACACACACACGTTGGAGTGGGGGTGGGCTCGGTGGATGGGAAACTCGGAAGAAGCAAGATGAATAATTGAGGGTGCCATAGCATTGTTGTCTCGTTTTCATCTCACTGGATTGCGTTGCATTTAATTACTGAGTAGCATCATTGTTTACATGCATATGAAAGATGTGAGGGCTGCACCCACTACGAGGTTCTGGGGCTGTATCTGTCACAGCAGGCTGGGTGTTTTTAAGCTCCCCTAAGCCTGAGAGGATCATGAGTAATCGAGCTATAGCCTTTGACGCACTGCACCCCCTATTTGCCTCACACTCTGCTGATACCCCCTTCAGCAGAGAGAGGCAGAAAAAAAAAAGCACGATTCTATGTTGTTGTCCAGAAGAGGAGCTGGTTTAGTTTCCACCAATGTCTCCTTCCTATATATGTCAAACAAGTTATGATAGTTGTATTTTATGGTCACACTGGTAGATTTTCCCATCCTCTTCTTAAGATTTGTAATCTGTTGTATCAGTTTAAAGACCCAAAATTTAAGAAAACAACCAAATCCCCTTTGACGCCTTCACAACCGTTACCACCACCAACAAAAAATGGCTTACGTCCTCAGTAGGAGTATCGATTTCAATGGCATCCATTCAGCTTGTGCGCACATAGCTTACAGAATTGTCGTAGAGTGCTTTGAGTAAATAAATAAATACATAAATTTAAAAAAAATAAGTCAGCGGTAAAATAGCACATTAAATGCACTAAAATGTCAAAACGTTTTCTTCTGGAGACGCAAGGAGTCTCTCCTGGAATGTATTGCCAAACTCAGGCCTGGGATATTCAACAAGACTTGTTAAGCGTGTTAAGACGTGATACAGAAAGGGAACAACCGTTTTTTTTTTTTTTGTTGTTGTTGTCAATATTGTCATCAACTAGCTAAATTATTGCCACTTTCACATTTGAGGTGTTTTACATATTGTAAAATGTATTGTGACTACAAGCAGTGGTAGAGTGCATAACATTACACATGGGAAGTGCCAATAATTGAGGTGTTTATTTTTGTCTCGATGTGTTCCTTTTTGTAAGTCATCTTTTAACATGGGTAACTCTTATTGTAAGTGAAGCCATTTTTGAAGAAAGTGTTGGCAAGGACCAAAGTTGTTTTGGTTTTTAAAAGATTAGTTTCCACAATCTGTAATCATAGACGTATCCTTTGTTTTGTTATTTTTCTTTTTTTAATTATTTTTCTATTTACATACAAAAGCAGAAAATTGACAAAAAAAATGTGAGCTTACCCAAGAAGAAAAAGCTTGTGATCTCATGTCTTTATCTTGTTAAGTTTTATTGTTTTTTTTCTTTCCTTGGGTATGTTGTGATGAACTGCTGTAAATTTGTACAGTTCATGTAAATTGATTGTGCGGAAGTTGTACAGATTTCTATATTTTGGAAGAAAAAGTTTTTTTCTCTGTAATAAAAGATTTCCTATCTTGGCATCATACATCTGTGTGAACTGTCACTATTATTTGCCTGCTTTGGGGCATTATTTAAGACACTTTACGTTCGAGTTTGTGTGATATTTGTTGGGACCAGACTGTAGTCCAGATTGGGATTTGGCCTCCTCAGTGTTTAGAACTGGGACATCTGTGCCAAGAAGACTGCAAAGGAGATCACATAAGCATTCCTTCTGTCTTAATGACTTTTCCTCTCCTTTGACTTTATTTTTTTGACGTTTTATATTCAAGCCACACACATTATTTTACCTAGGATGGTGCCCAAATTAGCCTTGCTTCTACCTGTATATTTTGGCTTTCTACTTTGAAACATTCCATGAGCTATTTTCTGCATTTCCATGGGCAAAAATGGTGGTTCGGCTTCCACTACTTCAATTAAAAGACAGGAGAGCGTGAAAGTCCAAAAATGACATGACGGGGCTGCTGACTTTGCAAAATCAAGAGTTCTGATCCTCGACAGCACGTTGCGCTCCAGAAAGACAGCAATTCGGGCCATTTGAGCACATTAAGGAGGCAACAGTGTCGAGGCATGGGGTGGGACAGTGGGAGGGCTCAAAACAAGGATTATTATTATGACTTTTTAAGCCTGTGACTAAATACTTTAAAATATTTTGTAAAACAACTGGCATGAAATCGATATTAGTACAGTGATAGTACAATATATGAAAGTTTATCAGTGTTTGTTTGCTGTGTTGGATTCAATCAAAAATACTTTTTAACAGAGTAAGGCGTTGGTCCAAATTTTGGTGCAGATACATTTTTCATCATTTTGTCCCTCTGTGAAAAACATAACTCCTAATGACAACCTAAAAATACAGTATTGTACATTTTCAAAAAGGAGACAAATGCCTATAATTGTTGTTTTCGACCCTGATAAATGGAACAAAAGTTTAACAGTCAAATCGAGCACACGTGATCTAAATTTAACAAGATCATTTTGCAACCCTTTGCCTCATCTGTTTTATATAAATATTTGATCGCTCTCAGAACATGTTAGATGATCTTGGCTAGAAAGAGTTGACGCACGGCTTTTGGTTTGTTATGACAATGGCAAAGAAACCTCACCTAATTTTTTGATAAACTAGTGGTGTGAAGTGGTGAGTTATGAGCCTGAAACGATAAGGAGAACTCTGATGTGACTGTAAACAAAGTCACTCAAATCTGATTTCCTACCTTATCAGTACACTCTGTCCTGTACTTAAGTTCTATTTGCGTTTAAGTGGAAGCTGTTGAAATAAAGGCCTTACTCCTGCAGTGTGTGTGTGTGTGTGTGTGTGTTATTGCTCAAAGGACAAAAGCTAAACTGCAGCTATGCACTGTTAAACTCATTGTCTAATGTCTTTATTTGTGGTGCAAATTGGAATTTTCCATTAGAACCGGACACAGATGATATTCATAAAGATGATTTGTATGCAACTGGTATCATATGTCAAGTATCATATGTCAAGGACTTCAAAGGAGTCCAATTGCTTCCACTGCATTTTCTACAACATTGCTGTGTAGCAATGGGAGCTTTTGCCCATTGATGTCCATCTAGTTACGAAACTATCCAATTGATTATGATATTGCAGTGTCCCAAGTACGAGCATCATTTTGGCTTTGAAGCAGTGTCAATCCACACTCCCCTCCCCCGAGTTCCCTGGGAAGCTCCTCAGGGCCTCCTGGAGTCTCCACCAGTCATTTCTCCCTAGCCCCAGGGGGTCACAATGCATCCCAATGTGACCGCATCCCACCCAGCAGCGTCAAAACAGCGGGCTTTGTATTAGAAGACGTGTGGAAGACAAAGAAGTCCACAATCACATGGGTAAGTCTTGTTATGTGAGGTTAAAGTGGAGGTGTGGCAGTTACTAAAAGGGAGAAACTTTGTCCTCATTCAAACATGCAGGTCGTGGGTGGGTTGGTGGGGGGATCAACCTATGCACATACAGTATACAATACGTGCCTTGACACGTCCATGTGCAAACGTGTGCATTAACACTGCACAGAATTTGCCCCTAGTCAAAGCAGCAGAGTACTGCACACTCAAAAGTTTGTTGATTTAATGTAGGTAATACATTTTGAAATTTTGCCAGGATATTTTTAGACAATAAAAATTGGTAATTTGTTTTTAAACTCTGTGAAAGTTAAAAATCCAAAAGGTGGAGGGTTAGGGTTAATATTTGGCAGTTTAAGACTTAAGTTTTTAAGCCTGTGTCAACACAGTATGGTCTTGTTTTGATATTTCCTGTCTAGTGTTATAATGGACATGAACAGGTCAAGTGCTGTGTTCTCCATCTCCTACTGACTAATTTTACCTCCCAGATTCTCACCGCATCGCACATTTTAATCTCCGGTATCTATCTTTCTCATCCTTCACCTATCTTTATCCCTTCCTTCCTTCTCCGAACTGTCACCAGTCAGCTCGCACTTGCACAGGAATTAATTTCCACTGGGTTGTGATTCCAGACCTTTAGCAATCAGGCTCTTTTAGCGGAAGAGTGAAGGGACATGTGACTCTTCTGTTATCCCTGCTTCTTTGGGTTAAAAACGCTGTACATACAAGGAATGCTTGGTTAGAAATGGATGTTCACTACACCTTTTTCAGGTATGTACTACATCTACGCTGTTGCTATTAGCTATTTTAAGACCTGTGACATTACGCCACCTTGGGGGTCTTCTCTCTCTTATGCAAAAATAGGACGACTAGTCATTAAATGCTCACCTTAAATCGAAATGGTACAAGGTGGGCTAAAGCTGTAAGATCATAGCCGTGTTATAAAGTAAACTGTAACCCCAATGCAAGGTGGTCAAAACAGCAGTAGAATATGATACATTTTTAACTTTTAACAATGAAAAGACAAAGTAACTCACAATACCAAATTATTACATTATGTTCTGTACAGAATGTGAAGCAAACAGAGAACTTAAAAACAACATATGTACCAAACCGTGACTTGGCATACGTTTACAACCTAGTTGGAGCCACTTATAATTATGATATAGATAGCTTGTCCCAGGCTTAGTATTGAACCAAACCAAACCTTAGTGGTACCAATATTAAGTTGGCAATGTAAAGTGTTGTAATCTAGGTCACACCTAGGAGTAGCTAGCAGCTGCGAGCATGTCTTCCTCTTCGTACTAGAGTCCATTGTTTGTCTGCCGGTGCGAAACCATGTGTTTCCCATTTAAACCTAATCGAGAGCTACGTTACTGCTCGTAAACTGTTGGTTTTCCGTTTGTTCTCCCGGTCTAGCGTTTGTGGAACCCAAAGCTGCGATGTCCCTGCCTACAAAAAGATTTGTCTGTCCGACATTCACTCTTGTATACCAACCAATGTGCCCAGTGTGCTAATGATAAGCCATGGCGTTAACCACTGCCACAGTCGTCAAGTCGTCGTTTGCCTTTTCCCCACATATGGTCTACAAGTTGGCGATCAGACGTGCCGGCAACATATTCCTGCGGCCGGCATCTCCCAATCAGAAGGCTCTCAAGCACTCGCAGGGCAAAACAGCCGCCTAAATATAGCCCAGCCTTGAGTTTCAGCAAGAGGCCCTTTGCATGTAGCCGGGGCCCCACACCCAACCACCCACATACACAGACGCGGACGTATTTAGTTGGCGCATTTCATTTTAAAAAAGGACCTCACAATCAATAACGTGCACTTCATGGCATATTGACACAGTTGGAAGGCCTATTGCATTGTTTGTGTTCATGGCTGTCAGTTGACAGGAGAAAAAGACCTCAAATGGTGAGAATAAGGCCACAAACTTTCATTTCCTCAAAATACTGTTTTGTTGCAGATACATTTTTAATGCCAGCTTGCTCATCATGAGCTCCACTTGTAAGCACGTGTTCATTTAAAGCCCCTTGCTGCTTATAAACAGCCCCGAACCTCCAACAACGTGATGATCGGCACCATTTCTCTTGCGGTTTGCACGAAAAAGGCGAGGGAACAGAAAGCCTCATCTGTTTCCTGTTTGTGTCACATGTGAAGATGTGAAGCGAGGCGGTGGTGCAAAGAGACGGCGGTGGCACAATGGGGGGAAAAAATGCAGGAGGCGACGAAGCGGAGAGAATTGGGGATACGGAAAGACGAGAGATACGTTTAAGAGTCGAGAGGAAGTGGGGGAGCGAGCGTGTCGCATAAAAGGGAAAGTTTATAAAAGAAAGATAGCTGTCAGGAAGATGTAGGCCTCATCCTCCCCACAATGACTACATCGTTGGGAGCACGAGCACACACACACACACACGCACGCACAGTGTCAAACACCAACAGTTGATACTTAACAGTCTGCAGCAGAAACACGCTAGTGAAAACACATAAGTGTAAACGGGTCGAGAACACGCTGTGTCGCTATTAAACGGGGATGCTCGTCTACTAAAGCATGCAAACAGGCACGTACACACACAAGAACATAAGCGAGTCAACGCGCTCATTAGCTTTAAGTACAAACATAGTGGTAGAGGTTTGAATCAAACAATTAATCCCACTGATTCATGAACACCATATTCCCAGGCTCCTTGTTTTGTCTGGGGGAGGTATTCCGGCTCCTGTGGCAGTGAGCTATAGATAACAGAATGACCTAACAGCTTAATGACTAACCATGGCAAACTCATTTCCCTATGGCACTAATATGTTACTCATTAAACATCACACTTCTTCCCAGTCAAAAACGCAATCGGTTAAATAATACAACCAGTGAGGTTGCTGTGGAAGGTATAAAAATAACATGTTTTTGGTAGACTTGCGCTGTTTGCTGAATAGTCGACAGGGAATGTAAGATGAAGTTGACAAAAGTTGGTAATGGAAAAGCGATTTTGTAGCCTAGATGACTACAAAACTACTTGGATTAGCTTCATCCCGCATATAATGATTCAAACGGTTCTGTGATGTTCTGAATTGAACTAAACCACTTGATGAAAATGTGAATATCAACACTATTTTTTGTTTAAAACTAGAGGAAGCATACAGCTAGCTATGAAGCCAGGTCCACGCGACAGCATGTAATGTTGTAATTCAGATGGCTTCCTTGTTGTTGTTGTTTTAGCTACATTACAACCAAGTCAAACATCTTTTGTAGGCATTAGCAATACAATTGGACTGCAAAAGCCTCCAGGCTCAGTTTCATATAGATGTAGCTACCACCCATACCGTTTTCACATCCCTAACTGAATACACAATCCAGATAAGGGATTACTGTTGGAAATGTACTGTCCCTAAACCGCAGTTCACAAATGTGGCATCTTTGACGATCCGGACAATGCATTAGTCAGCGAGAGTTGCACTCTGTCGCAGCTGTCGGTGGTTGGGGGGTGTACGTAGGGGGATATTTGTGCCACGACACCTCCGCCCACTTTTGGCATTCCCGTGCGCTGCGTTCGCTCTAATGGCCTACTTGTGTCAAGGGGGTGGAAGCACACATTCAACAGAAAAAAAGAGGATGAGGTGAGGTAAATTACGACTTGTAAGCATCACTCCAGAGACAAATGTTTTCTGTACGTGCCTGTACTCATGGACGAAGCGTAATATAACGAAAACCAAATAAATAGTTCCCAATGTTCACAACATGAAAGCCCATGATTAAGAGTGAGAGGTTAGATGGATACAATGTCATAAACTCTCTCATATGGGAAACATCTGCAACCCTTCTCTTTTCTAATCTCCCTCCTGCTTTTTCCATCTTTTTCAACCCCCCACTGCACACAAACAACACTTTTGGCTTCTTAATGGCTCTCCACCACAGTCGGGGTTGTGTTGGAAACGTGGAAAATAACATACGAGCATTTCTGTGAGAAGCCGCTCGAAGTGCTGACCTCTCTAAAAATCAACAAGAGCCTCTTAGTGGGACGCAAAAGCTGTTCTGAGGGTCGGGAATGTCGCCTTGCTGTGACTCTTCGCTCTGCTGTGAAAACTCATGCGTCGATGCTGTTTACTCGCTCTGGCCTCGTCGGCATATTTCTGGTTTTATATCCATGGGTGTTGGCACTGCAATGGCAAGAAATGAAAGCTGCGGCACACCGCTAAAAACTCATCCATAACCCACGGTCCATAATTGGCCCCAGAATACACATTCATGGTTTTGTCGGAAATGTCAAACAAGCCGCCATAATCTTCTGTGAGGTCAACTACTAGGGCAATTGAAGAGCAAATGCTACCTATGCTTCGGTCAACACTAACTTCTTAGAGCACAAACTCCTGAAAAAAGAAATACCATGTATGTATGCGCCGTAGTGGCTAAGCGGCATAGGAACGCCATTGGACCCTCTGTCAGTCAATTCATTACACTCGTTCAAGTTTTTCACCTTTAATCTATTTTCCCTATTTTTTGTTGTGTTAGAATCTGATGGTGCTATTAAGCATAAGAACAGAAGTCTTCCTTTTCAACATACGATAGAATTAGTCAACTGTGTCAAACTAGCCAAACTAGCTCTCCTGTTTAAGGGCGCGCTGCATCTGCATTTACGTCGTACTTTATTTGGAAGTTTCCTCTCGCATTGTTGACATTCTAGGCTAACATACAAAGTACATACAAATGTCTACTGGCCACAGTACCTATTTACAAGAACCTACAATTATGTGAGTGGTCTGATATTCTTCTAGTAGAATGCATCACTCTTTGAAAATCTTTCCCAATTTCTCTCTTTGATTTTTTTGTCAAGTTGACTAAAATGTATCAAGTTTGAAAATTATTTTTGTCCACATCATTACTTGGTTTGTTCGCATGTAGAGCCAAAGAATAGCGCAAAACCAGTTCACGGAATTTTAATGTATACCAGACAAATGACGACATCAAGGTTCATAGTTGTAAGCAAATAATAAATGGTTTACATAATCTTGTTTTTCAGTGAGAGTGTCATAAGTATCATGTTTGTTGTGTGCTTGAAACCCAAAAGCATGGTAGAACTGAGTGTTTTTCCATTTCTTCTAGGAGTAGGAGCCAAATCAAAGAAGGTGAACATGGTTTGTGCCAAATACCAGACTTTCCTCTCCCGACATCCCAGATCGTTAACAAGGACATGTTTGATGTTTGTCCTCAATGTTCACAGCATTGTTGGGCTCCTCCTCTTTGCTGTGGCGCATTATTTTGCTCGATACAGCATAAACCTTCAACAAGGATGGCTTGGATCAGCACTAAAATATTCATAGATATTGACCTCTTGTTCTGAGATATCAAAGACGATTTAAAAAAACCTTTCAACAAAAATGAAAACCCTACCACAACACTATTGTACGTCTTCAAGCAGGTGTGAGAGTGGTACAATAGAAATAAGTTTGTTTGACAACCTAGAGATTTGCATACCGCAGTGACTGTACTGTGTGGAAACTGGGATAATGAATCCAAAGCTGAAGTGGGCAAGAAAACATCAATTTCTCAACTTTACTGCAACAGAGTCAATCACCAACAAAAATGGAGAGGGTGTAGAATATGTGCTATTTGTGTAATCACCACTTAACCATGCAACTTCACACAGACAAACGATTGAGTGCAACATGAAACTTGACGCCAATTTGTGTCACGTCTCCTTCACTAGCAGATGCTCACATTCTAGACGAGTCTGTGCAGATAAAGCCATTAGTTGCTGAGGGTGGAAGCTCGCTGGTCGTCTGCCAGCCCGCAGGGGATTGACTGACCACGCTACAATGGAGGGTATGAGTTCGCTTGGGGGGGAGGAAGGTTGAGGCAGGAGGACCTTGAGGGGGGGTGGTACGAGGAGATAAAACCAGACAGATGGAGCAGACAATGTGGCATAGACACCCAAACTGCATGTCAACAACGCTCAGCCCCCTCCCTCAAGGCCTTCTTTATCTCCCCCTGTGTGCCAAACTTTCTTTACATTCTCACTCCTGTGCCAACTTTGAGTCAAAAGTTTGCCAGTAATCACATTTATGGCCACATGCTCCTCAATAACAACAAAGAAAATCTTCCTCCTTCCTCGTCATCCTTATCTTGTTGTGATCTGATAAAAGAAGGAGAGTGGGACTATATCAGGAAGCTTATCTCATCTTCTCAGGTTTCTAACCTCAGCTGTCCCAAGAGCCACGAAGCGCTGTCCTCTTACGTCCGTCCGCCTGTCTTACGTGGCTCTCGCCAAAAGGTCACTTTTCGTCAGTTCTTTTCTAGGTTTTGGAAACGTCTTTGGAACGGGAAACGTCACCTTTGACATCCACATGAATATGGATGTGTTGTTGTCAAGAGCCAGAAAATTCCACACCCACTCCCGATTTAGTAACGTTGTTGTTTAATGTGAATTTAAAATCTTGGATCTACATCTTTGTTGAATAAGTTTTCCTTGGCCCATGTCCGAGTACTGCTATCAATGACACCTATAAGCAGTAAAACTCCATGCATGTGTGAATGCAAAGGTGCAGTTAGGGAAATTGCCTCGTCAAAGCCAGTGTGGCTCTTTGAGGACAAGCTGGAGAGGAGACAGGAAGTTATTCAGATAAGGGTGCTGTTCACACACACCGACACATACACTTCCACATGAATACCCACTGATTCCTGAACACAACAGATGAGGCTTTTCCTCCATATACATGGCCTGCTGAACTGGTAATGAACATATTATCCAAAAAGCAAACAGCAATCCAGTAACGTGACCAAAACTCTTTCTGATAAACATCCAGTAAAAGTATACTCCAACAATAAGTTGTAAACCCCCAAGAATAAAGTTGTAAAAACTAATGTTGGATTTTTGTCAAGAAAAGAAACAAACATTGAGAATACAGTCTGATTTTTTTCTCGTAAAATTTTTACACTAATCTTGCACTATTCCACTAGCTAAAAATTCATATTTATCTAAATAAAAGTTTGCCTTTAACTGTATAATATTACGCCTTTTCTCTCTTGAAAAATTACGTCAATCAAGTCATACTATGCGCTATTTCTTGGAAAAAACACTTTTTAGCAAAAAAAACAGATTTATTCTCGTAACAGCACTACTTTTGAGCCCCCCAAAATGTTATTTACACAACGGCAACTTTATGACTAACCCAACTAACTTAATATTTAATCTCCTGCAATGACCTGAGTCATGTTTCACAATTGAGTCATGTAGCATTGACGCATGCGGCCAGTCTGGGTCCTTTTGGAAATTGCATTCCATTACAACAGACATCTTGCAGAGCATGACATCTATACGATCTACTATATATTTCTTCTAGATCACCACATGTAAAGCAGAATCCTAAGCGGCTGGCTTCTTATTGCCCTTATGTTTCTGTTTAGCCTGGTAAATCTAAATCCGAAAATAGCCTGACAAAAAATTCCAGTATATACCCTGATGAAGCAAGTCTGTACACAGTGCAAGCGGTGGGAATCTGATGAGGAAAATGTCATGCAACATCTGTATCCTGTATCACCTTATGTAAGTTTACGCTCTGACATCCCCTGCAACCCACTTAAACAGATAGGTAACAGGTATTGGAACCCACCATGTCCTTGTGCGCTTAATCTATTTTCATTATTGACACTGCTACAGAAATTGCACCTCTGTGGTCACTATCAGGTGATTAGTAGTCAACAGGGACATTTCTACAAAGTAAAAGGGACACCCCTCTTAATCAATGACTTTTTCTATAATCAATGTATAAGCTACATTTGCATTGTTCTGACTGTTTGATCTTTGACTGTAATGTGATGAACTCTGCTTCGAATGTTTGCATCTGGAAGGACTTGTGGGACAGCATTAACTGCTGTCTGCTGGCTCTAAACTAAAAACCATCATTGAAGCACCTTTCCTTTTGGTATTAGATAGTTTAAGATACGTCTAGGTTATTACACTCAGTTTGGTGCCTTCCTGAACAAACTCTTCAGCCTCACCCATAAACTGTTTATTGACACAGTAGTGTTAGAGGTTTTAAACCAGCTCTTCCAGTAAAAGTACTTGGGCTTACTGTAGGCCACAGCCAACATGAATTTCGACTACCATTTTTCTTTAAGGTATTTTCTTATGTGACAGCTCATTATTGAACTACTACTTTCTTTTTCAAATGCGCTAGCCAATCAATACTGATCTTTACTCTCGACAGGATATTGAGCTCCCCGATAGAAACGCCTCATTGTGTTTCAGGGAACAAGTGAGGATTTCTGCAGTAAAGAAATGCTGCAATGCTGTATGTCAATACTTAGCATCTTAGCGATGTCAGATGACACTCGCTGAGAGTTTGTGGAACCCATTTTTTTATGGTGTTCTTTTCAGGGCTTAACGGTGCAAAAGAAGCTGCATAAATCAATGGTGACAGTGGAGGGAAAAGACTCGCTGGAATGACACTAAAAGGAAAAATAGTGGGTCTGTTAAAGGCTCCCTAAAGACACCTCGCTTCAGAATGCCCACAAAGATGAAATGGGCATCGTAATCAAAACTTTAAAATCCTTTTGTGTCACATATTCGACGACAAATCCAATCACACACTGGCCTTGTGTTTACCGAGCCATTACACCCCGCCACCATAATCACTGACCGCTCTGTTTGTGCCCGTTGCGATTTCTTCCGCCATCTCGTTGCCGCCTAATCTCCGTGATTATCTGTTATTACAGGCCAATTTCAAGAAATATCCATCAAGGTGGCAACCAGCAGCAGCAGTAGAGCAGCAAGATGATGAAAAAGGCCAATTAATCAATGAGGTCGTGTTGTTCATTGAACTAAAGTGCTTTGGGAGGACGTTGCGCTGCAAAAGAAAAGTTTGCTAGGTAACAGGGGAGCCAATCACAGGGCTACTCTTTGGGGGCTGCTGGGTAAAAAGAGAAAGAGGCTCAGCAAATTAAACTGGTATAAACTGGACTCAAGAACCTGTTCTCATAAGTATCAATTACAAAAAGTAATTTGCAGTTATTTGTAGAAAGCATTTTTGGATTTATTTCTTTCTTTTTTTACATAATGCTTGTTTAAACAAAACTTTTTCGAAAATAATACAAAACAACTGTTTTAGCTGCTGGCTAAAATTAATTTATTGACTAAATACCTGCCTTATAGGTAGGGTTGGGTCTTGCATATGAATCTGAACTTTTCATCCTATTTCCTACTAAATGCTAAATGCACTATTGGCCTATTAATTGGTGTCTGAATAGGTTAGTCTCACTTGCAACATAAGGGTATTGCAAAGCAAAATTATACATTAGCAACTCATTTTGTTGTCTAAAAATTGTACCACCAATCCACTCCCAACAGACAAACGGCCTTGTCCTCTTACCTGCGACGGCATTAATTATCTTGCATGTCAGTGAAAAGCACAAAATTGTTGGGAAAAAAACAACAACCAGGAGGTTAAACCATTTCAGGGTTCAGCCTGCACAGAGGATGGTTGCATCACCTTGCCAAAGGGGAACATTAGTAACTATATTTACCATCCCTAATGGGGGACAGATTATATGTCCTCCTCCTGTGCGGACACTGGACGCTTGGTAATGGAATTGTTGTGTTCACCGGCACTACTTAAAACATTTAGTATCATTATGTGCGCCGGCCTAAAACAGATTTCGTGTGGAAGAACATTTCATCCATTTAAATCAGGAATTAGTGCACAAATGAGTGAATTCAAGCTTGAATGATGAGGAGCAATACTTTCAAGTGAATGTATTTATTATAAAAAGATGGAAAGATGGAAGGCTAAGACTTCTCAAAAGAAGAACAGAAACACTTGCAAAAAAAAAAAAAAAAAGACTAAAAAGGAACACCTGCCTTGCTCATGCATTGCCTAGCCGCCCATTGTGTGTTAGCGGAGAATAGGGGGTGGTGGAGTAGAAAAGCAGAAGGCAGGGTTGGCAATGATGCTCAGCCAGAAAGAAGCCCTGAAGCAACAGGTGTTCCTCAAAATAATCTCTGGTTGCTGGATTTCTTTTTTTTCATGTTTTTATCCTTGTTCCTGACATATAATCCCCCCATACTTCCATATCCCACTGGCCTATTGTCCCAAAAGGTAAAATCACGCACATGCAACCTCCATTGTCCTGCCACTACTGGCCTAATGCTGCATTGGACAGACACCTTTGTAAACAAGGGCCCTGGTCCATCAGTAAATCCATCCACTTTTTGTGTCACATGTTTGCTCTATAATGGTGCACTCTCTTTCTGTCCAAATCCCTCATTCTGCTATGCATTTTTTTGCATGTAGCCTGCACCCAGTGGTGGGGTCTGATTCTGTCACTGCACAGTCAACTGCCTTCTGCTCTTTGGGTCATGTCACCGGGTAAGGCTGGAGGTGTATACAGCATTAGACATCCTCTGGGTAGGACACAAACACAAAATTGATCCTCTCCTCCAGTCACAAGCAGAATTCTGATAGATTGATCCTATTATGGTAATTTAAATACATATTCGTTGATACACTTGCAGCAACTTAAGTCACTGAAATCTAGTTTTCAGAAACCCAGTTTTCATTGTTTGCATGTTAATTCTTTTGTCTTTTATCCTTTGTATGTGATACCATTTTCCACAATTCACCATAGCTATGATTGCACCTCTTCTGGAAATTACTTTATTCTAGGTTTAGATTGGCCCTAAAAAGTCTCATGTCCAAACCACCTGAGATGTCATTTCTGGGCTCGTGGCACACAAAAACATTGGTTAAAAAATAAAGAAAAGAAACATCCCAAAAAAAATCCTTATGCATTGTCTCAGCACATTGAAGTTCTTTAAATTGTAGATGTCATTGTTTTGGGTAGACTCATTTCTTTTCTATTCTTTGTTTCCAAGTCTGCAGCATGCTACTGAAAGGCAAATATAAACGTCCCAAAATCCCTGTCCATCAGGTCGGCATGCCGTGGTTTTAATCCAGAGTGCTGCCCAGGGGAGCCTTTCAAGCCACGTTTGGCCCTGTGAAGGTGTAAAAGGGTGGGCAGGCGCCTGGCGGGACACCTCTATGGTCTTTCTGAAGGCCTTGGAGGATGCCCAGCATGTGTGTCCACTCAATAGTAAGTATAAAAGACCAGGACACCTCACAAAGAGACACCGGCGTGGACAGGACAGAGCTTGGCGGATCACAGGGGGCGGGTGCGAGTGCCTTCAAGCATGTTTCTAAAGACCAATAAGAGAACGCTTGGAAGGCAAAGGCTTAAGGCTTCTTCTTACAGTGCTGTATATTGCATTGAAAGCATTAGATCATGGGGAAAATTCATGCAGACAGCTAATAGCCAATGGCTAGGTCAAGTAGCAGCCCATGTATTTGTCTGAAATGTAACGCAGGCATCTCCACAAGGACAAAGGACGAGACAACAACTCAGCCTTCCCACCCCCCAACCTCAACCCTGCTCACAGCAATGTGTTCACAAGCCATTTCTTTCTTAATCCCCACATTTGATAAAAACAGTGTGATTGAAGGATGTGCATTCCTCCGCTAGGGAAAATTTTGTACCAACCGCCGGCTGTTTCAATATACTTGCGTAGGCAGACAGCGGGACCATTGTGAGTTATATTTATGTATTTCTGTTATTGTGCTGTCCCGTGGAGAGATGACCCACTTCTTACAGCTCAGACTGTACAACGGTCTGAGCGCATACAAGCGATTTTGGGGGTAAAATTTTGTTTGCTATGATCGAGATGGACGAGAATACAAATCATTGCCTGCTCTGGTGACTGTTGTCGAAATTGTTTCTCTGTGTGATGGGCTCAATTTTCACTATTGGCAAATTTGAGGATTTATTAAAGGATGTAGCAAAAAAGTACAGGCAGAAAAAGCTGTTACGTCGATGACAAATCAAAATTGTACTAACTTTACTTTTGTTAAGTACTAAATCACTGAGCGACAGATGACTTTGTGATGATCCTGGGCACATGTAGCCACCAAGAGCTCACATGCTCGCCATCAACAGAAAAGACATTCATGGGCACATCATGTGCATGTTGTGTTTATGCGTCACTGTGCCACGTCAACCTCAAAGAAGGGTTGCAGTGCATATCGATCAAACCCAGATATACTGATGTTTTTCTAAACATCACACAAAATACATGGTGCGACATACGGCTTCAGCCAAGCAAAAGCTGTTCATTCCTTAGAAAGTTGGTAAAAGCTCTCGCTCGCTGCTAATGCTAGCATCCTAACAAGCATCCTTGTCGCATGTGTCAATGCCTACACAAGTATTAATCTTTGCCGAGCAACATTTGATCCTAATGGCATATATGACGGACGAGCCATGTATTCTCTTCCCCAACACAATTACTGTGTGCCAGTGTCGAGTGCCACTCTCTTCTAAATTTCACATTGCATGTCCTGTACTGATTTCTGCATACGACTGAGGAAGGACCAGGATGCAAAAATGCCAGAAATGGAATGGCCAAGAGGGAGGAAAGCACAAAGGAAGGATGTAATCTTCAATGATAAGTCACATGGCTTTTAAGCTTTGAATAGATGTGACACCTGAATCCGAGCTTGAGGCTTTCATACTGACATTTTAGCACAAAAACAAGAAAAGGTGTACCTCTTTTTGTTTGCCTCCTACAACCTGAGGGTACCTCTTGACATAAGCCTCTGTGACCCCCACCTTCTTTACCCTCATCCTCATACATCACCACATGATCACATACACTGGAGGACCATGTTACAAAAGCACAGGTGGGGTCTTTTGTTCAAACATGAGCATAACCATGACAGTGTTGCCATACTGCCAACAGAAAGTGAAAATTGGAAGAATATATGGAGGTGGCCCCCTTGTTGCTTCCACTCTTCCAGGAAAATTTGTATGCGATATTTTAGATTTTTGCTGTTTTTACAGTTTGCAGATCTAACCCACATTTTTATGGGTGAGCTTCCCAAAAGAACCACCTGCATCCTTCAACGACATTGGGATGAGGGTTTTTCGGTGTTTTGGCAGTCCATAGATTGTTGTGGTTGACAATAACATTTCACAGTCATACTGGCATGAAGCCCAGATTTCTAGGGGTGGGCTTTCCAACAGTACCAGCCGGGTCCTTCTACGATGACAGAAGTTTCTCTGTTTTGGCAGTCCGTAGATCGTTGCGTTTGGACATAAATCATCACGCGAGAAAGCACCCAATAAGCACGACACCCACAGTGGGCAGGTTCGTGCAGGGATAAGTCACTCAAGTCTGTGCAATGAATGTATTTGCCATGCTGAGCGGTTATTTCCCTCTGCAAACAACAAGCAGCCTTTGAACGGAGGTGAGCGAACTCACCCCTAACTCATTTACGGGTCAGTTGCTGGCAAATTGAGACAATCAAAAGGTCATTTTTACCCATTAAAAAAATAAAGGTCCATGATGCCGAGATGCAACCATTTTGATGGTTTTCCTGTTTCGTCTGTGCAGCCATTTTGTCGACGCACGCACAAGCCCCAGATGATTGCTGCAGCTGTGGTAATTGCTTTCATTACTGCTCCTGCTACACAAGAGCGCACGTTCCCAAATGACAAACCACACACACACGCACACACACCTAGAGTGTGTTTCTAACAGTGATTTCTACATGTTGCATCAGCTGACGGTTCTTCACTTCGACACACACACACACGCTCAAAGTTAGTGAGACTTATTTAAAAGGCCATATTCCCTTTAGGGATACTCATCACTATAGAGTGAGAAGGCGCAAGAAGAAACTGGGTGTCATAAAAAATAATAGGTATAGGAAGAAAAATACCTTTGACATCATGAAATAAAAATATTAAATTTGCAGCTTTTTTTGTCCCTCTTGCCCTGAAGTGGTAGACAGCTGATGATTGCATTATTTATGCTCATGGAGTGGCCTCTGGCTCAGTAAGTATGGTAAGATGGGCCATTGTTATTGCATGGTGGCATGCTTGCCTTGGCTAAGAATTAAACATACAGCCCACATCGCACTAATGTCGCAGCCTTTCTGCCAGGAACAAAGGACAACAAAATTGGTATTCTGATACCCTAGCGCATGGATGGTGAAGACAGGCCAGGCGAATTGTTTTGTAATTGATGATGCTAAATCTCAATACTGGGATCTAAACGAGAGGCTAGACAGCGGATAAGTCAGGGATAGACCGACACCTCTGTGCTGTTGCCCCGTACCAAATGTTATTCAATTGTCTGGACAAAGATTTCCATCTTTCCAGGACTTAAATGTGCTGCTAAAGATGCAGTTCCTCCCGTACTCGAAAGGGTCAAGGGCAATGTGCTTGAAGTGTGTGCGTGTCTTTGTGTGTGCGTGCACTCGTGCATGTGTATATGTGTGTGTATTTTAACCAAGTGTCCGTTATCTAATGATGAGTCTGTCTGAGCCTGGACTCCCTGCACATCTAATCCCAGCACCCTTCTGTCCACTGCCGCTGTGTCGGAGCCTGCGTGTATTTTGGGGATTAATAACTCCAAACATTGTTTGTTTCAGTGTTATAAAGTGAATGAGCGTGACACCCACTTAATCCACCTTTCCAGAGCCCAGCAGTCCACTTAGTGGGGTTAAAACCCCAATCCCTTTGGAGAGAAATCAATGCACCAGGGAGCATTGAGGGACCTATTTCCATTAGGGCACCTCTTCAACACCATACTATCATCCTTCTAGAAAAGTGTTCTCAAGAATATTTTAAATGATTGAAGGTCTTTACCTCTCATGAGAGAGCCACCCACTTCCCACGACCTATGACTGTCCCCCAGCCTAACCAAAGCGCGCCGACCAGTACCAAAGGGAGAGGCAAGGGTACAGGACCACCACCCCCCACGCCCAAAGGATGGATGGATGGATGGATGGATGAAATTCTGTTTCCCAATGAGTGAAACCTAAAAAAAAATCTAATTCAAAACAAATGGCATTTGCCAGGTAATGCATTCCAATGTCAAAGAAACCTGATCCATAGAAGTTAACATGGAAAATTAATTTTTAGATCTCATCTGATTATATCACCTTGTGCTTTTTTAGGATCTTGTTACATTTGTTCCCTTGGATCCAGAGAGGAAATTCTGGACAAATGAGCCAACTTCGCTCCATTAAATACCCCCTTTATCGCCCCGACTTAAAACATTCCAACCCCTATTTCCCATTGTACGTCATCTTGCCTGTTCCTAATTGGAAGGGCCAATGTTTAAAATAGATGGAATTCACAGAGCCTCGATTTGGACGTCGCACACTAAATGTATATGTTAGCAGTCTGTCCAGCTGGCTGCTGTGGAAACTAAAGGACGTTTGAATGTCGCTTCCCTTCAAGGAGGCACTAATACATGCAAGCAGCAGGCTGAGGGAGGCCCACCTGGAGATGAAATGAGGCAAACAGGGGAGGCGATAGGGGGATTTTTTTTTTTCTTTTGGGGGGGGGGCATGATGAGGCAGATGGATACAATACGCTCACTCACACAATATCCCAAGAGCTACAAAGGCTGCCAGGCTGTTTTCCTGAATTCAACGAGCATGTCGTAAAAGACAATCCTGTATTTAGCCCCAGTGAGCCCACACCTCCAATCCCCCACTGTCTGGACCTCATCTGAATATTCTCAATTCAGCATGTCTTAATCCCTCAACCTGAGAAGCAAAGAAATTCCAGATCAGTGCCTGGAAAGCAAATAAACATCCCAATTAGATTTATTTACAATGAAGCCATGTGGTGTTTTACTTGAGGCCTTTTGGATCTTTAATCAGCCATCATCATGAATATGCAAGCAACAGAGAGGCACTATTGCAGACATTTACATTGACATGCACACTTTACGAAGACGTATTGCTCTGTGCATGTGCCTTATAAGTGTCGTACCTCCTTGAATATGCACTTGAGCGCTGAATCAATCTATCTGCATCAAGTCGCCTATGAAATGTGATGTCAAATGAAAATGGATCTGACCCCGAGGTCGATTGTCCTGCCACTCTTTTTACATGGCCCTGACTCCGAGTGATTCACATTAAATCTCAGACCTGATCGTTGAAACGGAGCGTTGCGCAGCGGGGAACTGAATCAGAATCATCTTTCTTTTGCCAAGTATGTCCAAAAAACACACAAGGAATTTGTCTCCGGTCGTTGGAGCCGCTCTAGTACGACAACAGACAATCAATTGACAGAACACTTTTGAGAAAAAAAACTCCATACCAAACATGTTTATCTGACTACAGGTACTGGTGTGAATAAACTGAAAGTGTAAATTTACCTGCCAATCTTATGAAGATCATTATCTGATGTTAATTGTTCTTGATTGTAAAAGTGCTCAGATTTACTCTCCACGAGTCTTAAAAGGCAGTACAGGTAGTTATTGATTCACAATCAATGTAGTTAGTATATTAAGGACTCTCACATGTCTAATAAGGTAAGGTCCATCAGGTCTAATAAGGTCTACCTGTCAGTTAATAATCAATGAAGCCTACATTATAGATACCTACTAGTATACAGTAGTAGTAAAAACAAGGACAGAAGCAGGGCAAACGTCAACAACAGGCCCAGCGCTCTTCACGCTACATTGTCTCCACGAGTGGCGCCCCCCGCCCGAATATTTTCAGTGTATGCTATTACGGCGGCCATGGGGGACCGCAGACTCAGCGCGACCACTAATGCATGTCTGTCTTCAACCTCCCCCCCAATGGAGGCATACAAACACGGAAAGAAACGAGGTCAGAGTGTCATGAATGCCTCTCCTGTGAGTCTGCTTGCACTTCATGCCACAATGAAGTGCGTCTGCATGGGCATCATCAGTGTGTGTGTGTGTGTACCAGTGTCTACGAGGTTACCGTCACGGCATGGGTGGACATTTTAGCGCATTATCTGATTGGCTGAAGTTGTTGATGAAAAGAAACAGACCCCCTGCAGACTGCATCCACTGAACCAGACAGTCAAACACACACACACACACAGTCCTCGAGCTTTATGCCCGTCCCCCACTCGTAACTTGGCGAGATTTGTTCCTATGCCGACACACCCTGGTCTCCCGCTTTGCTGAACTCGCTTATGGTGTTCCTAACAAGTTGACAGATGTAGGGCACCATGGGGCGACTGATAAATAAACTCAGCTCATCGCCGGTGAGCTGTGATAATTCGCAGAACATGTTTTGATACCTCCATGATAATTATTTTAATGTGTGATGGATGCTAGAAACAATGGCAGAATCCTGTTTATGGACCCGAAGAGCATCATTATACAGAAAAATGGGACAAAGTATGCATCCATGTGCTTGTAGTCATACATGCAATAAGACCGAGGCGGCGTCGTGTGTTTAGGCTAATTGTATTATCACGCATGAGTATATTTCTGGATGCAACATGAGGATGGCTTCATATTTTCGGTATGTAGTGCTAATGGTTTACGCGAGGCGAAGTGTATGCTTGTCACTTCGGGTTTGAGCCTGATAATTACGACACAAGGTCATGCAAGAGCCAATTGTGAGACTGAATTTATTTTTCATCTCAGGAATTGGTCCAGGATTTTATGGCGATGCCACCATGTGCAGGGTCAAGGTTTCCTTCCAGTGATTGAAATCCACCTTGATTGCATTTGTAAATTATTCATTAATGCTTTCAGTTCTCTGCGGCGAGCACTCCTGAGACGAATACGGAATGTTGACGGACGATGCAAAATTAATCGTTGCAGTGAATAAAGGGATTTGAATTGCCAGGAAAAGCTTAAACCTGCAGTACTGGGATGATTCTTTGGGATCTATTCTGTAATAAGAGACCCTTCACTTGGTCATTTGTGCTCAGGGAAGCATTAAATATACACAACACACTGTTAAACAACCTTCAGGTCAGAAAGAAATAGATTTCTGTCTTGTTCAAACAGGATTTCCTCATTCAGGGGCCCGGCTGACGTAAAAAGGCCATCCAGCGTTTCTATGGTAATCCTCACCTTGAGGCAATGTTCCACCGGCCTCAAATGTGATATAACAGCCTCGATCGTTTAGTGACGTGTCCTGGTGTTGATCCACTGCACCGTTGTTGTCACATTTATTAAGCAGTTTTCCAGGAAGAGCAGACAAAGGGATGGTTTTACTGCCTCGCAGACTTTACCGCTGCGCAAGAACAATCAATGGTCTGTGATGTAGCGTATGAAAGTTGTTGTGCACTATTAAAAAAAGAGATCTTTTGTTTACAAGCAAACACTGTTTTTTAGAATTAACACGCTATACTTCTGCAAACTCTGCCATAAGTGTTTGTGGCATGTTTGACAAATATGTCCTCGACGAGACTCTGTTACCATAGTAGCTTGGTTCTCCCAAGGTCAAAGTCATGGCCCAAGCAACGGTTCGGTGGAGGATGCTACAGAGGTGCAAATGAACCTCCGGGCCCTGACGGAGTGTGTTTGTCACAGTACAGTAGGTGAGAGGATACTGGAAGACAAAGGGGCGGGGGACAATGTGGAACGGGAAGCAACACTTGGATTTATACCGAGGGCGGCTAGAGGAATGAGATAATGCCAAGGCAGGGGAAGAAAGTCATTGGAAGCTCGGAAACGAGGAAAATGGGGTTGAGCTGACAGCTGGAAATGAACACAAATGGGAAAAGGGACTGGATTACTAGAAAGGTCGTACGTGAATAACTGTTGACAAATATTTAAACCAAATGAGCCATGCAAATGAAGCAGAGGGATGGGTGGGATAATCAAACCGAAGAATCAGTTCTACAGAATCTTGGCATTGATAGCTAGGGTAGCACCTAAGGTAGGTGCAGGTGTGGAATTTATAAGCCCAGATAGTGCCTTACAAAACTTCAGAAGAATTGTCAGATTGGTTTTCACTGGACGGTACGAGAGTAGCCGGACAGTCATTCAATTGTTACATAGTTTTGTAGTTAGGTGAGTAGGTCAGTGCTTCGTATGCTTTAATAATCCTGTTGAGAAACTAAGGAATAAACGTTGTTCTTCAGAACCAATTTTGAACCAGCTGTTCTATTTGTCAAAACAAATGTAAAACTTACATCCCCTCTTCTCTGTCAAGTTGTTGCCTTTGTTTTGTTTTTTAAATCCTAAGGTGTTTTATGCCCAACATAACGAATTTAGGGAGTTTGCGCCTGCTTAGCGCTATTTGTTTATACTGCTTGCTGTTAATCCCTCCGAAGAAACCTTCTGGGAAATAAACAACTCGGAGTTTCAGAATCCTACAGAATCTAAACAAACCCACCAAAATGATCTATGATTTTCTTCATGCACCAATAATCTCTAAATTACCAAATTGTCATTTTCGCCACCAAATTCCCTGAAGTGTTGCAACTGCAGAGATTTAACTTTGTTGACACATGCAACACAGCCAAGCACACTTTCAAGCGCTTACAAATGTCTGTCAATACCGCAATCTAAGCTGCATGAGCAACCCAGATGCTGATTACAACGGCAGCAGGCGGTATTTGCTGTATCAAACAATAGACCAGCACCACAACAGCAAACTATTCATTTCCCACTAGGAACTTCAAGACAAGCAAACAATGTTTGCTCAGAGGTGAGTCATAGCACGGTTTACAATTATTAAAGATGATTTCACGAAACACTTATTGTTGCCTAACAGCTTAACAGAAACGTTTGATAGGACAAGTAAAAGGAGTTTTTTTGGGCGGGTCGGAGGATTGACCAAAGAAAACGGGAAGAACCTGAAGGTCAGACTGAGTACATATTGCAAAACTAGTTAATTAGTCAAGTGAACCATTACTCCTAAACCAATGACTAAACTTCATTGTACAACACTGACCACCACTAGCTCCACATTTTGGCATGTACCGCATAACTCCAACCGATTGATTCTTGATTATCACTATGTTTTAGCAGTCTCGAGACAGTCAAACAGATGATCTGACAGCACTACATCAAAAGGCACCCAAGTTGCCATGACGCCAGGCATATTTAAATTGCCATCTGACCTATTTCGAGTTATTTAGCAGCCCGGTTAGCGGTCAAGCCTCAATAGTCGTTTATCCTGCTGATTGCGACCATGGAACAAAATATATTATTCCTAGTCATTAACACACAGTGATACATTGATTCTCAATGCCCAATGGGGGCTGGAGTGAGCTACCTGACAATGTGTTACGCTGTGATATACAAAGGCTGCTTTCTGACGACGTAGTGGGGCTGTCAGCAGGCCTCTCATGCACCAAAAGCCGGCAAGATTTTTTTTTGCACATTCCAGATGTCATGGCAACAGTAAGCCCGCAAGCCCACTCAGTCATCGCTGAAGGTTGTCAGTGCACATCATGCAGTCTCGCCGCCTGGCAGCGTCGCTGACATGCGCTCAACGCAGCTTTTGCTCCATTTCCTGTCGCTTTGTTGGCTTGTTGTTTAGGGTGACATAAAAATGAGCAGAAGACCGTAAGCGGCACCCTGAGAAAGAAAGCGTAAAAGTCATACAATTTTTGTCTCATTTGTGAGACTGAATGACGGGATGCTTAGAATGGGATCGATATGGCTTTCACCTGTAATGCAATGGTTTTCATGGACTGTACAATTGCAGTTTTCAGTTCATTGTTCAGTTCAGTTCAATGTGCCTGTTCTTTAAAAAAAACATGAGGCTTTCATACACAAAGTAGTTTCTTAAGGCTTCTTTATACTCGCGCGGACGGCGACCGCGCTGACGTCACTGCAGCTGTCCCTCACGTAGTTTGCCTTTATACTTGAGCGCAACCCACGCGCGCTGTTTTGAAAGTCTGCTGTAGTTCTCCTCCAAGTCGGGGGTGTCGTTATGGCTGATATTGGATAGGACACCACAGGGTGGAGTTTCCTCCTTTTTTTTTTTTTTTGCCATTTCCGGTTGCCGTTTTTACCTAGATGGACCTAGATGACCAGATGTTTGTACGTTTAATTATGCTGCAAAATCGAGAAGGCGGCGACGAAGATGGTATGTAGAACCAAGGGGCACGCTAGTACGTCATCACAGCATGTGACTAAAACGGACCAATCACGAGAGATGATCTCCGCAACGTTCGACGCGCAGCAACTATTTTTGTCGGGTGCGCGGCAAGCTACGCAGAGGTGCTGCGCGAGGCAATTCGTCGGTCACGTGATGCAATGTGGGCGTTGTCGGCCGCGTGACCGCGGGATTATAAAGAGGGCTTTAATCAGTAGCTGATTCCCGATTGTTGTTGTTTTTTTTCCCCCAACGAGGCAATCCATAGCTTGTCTGCTGTGGTATTGGTAGTAACTATGAAATTATGTTCTTACAATAAACCATCAATCCTAACTTGCATTGAAATTCAATTCTTAATTATTTACCAGTGCAGCTTTTCTGCAGCACAGCATGACCATGACACCTTGACGTATTTCTACAGTAAGTGTACTTTCCACACAATTGCTAACTTAATTCTTGCGGGAGCACAATGCCGACATTAAGCGGCAAAGCCTCAGGGTTTCAGGGCAGACCAATCAGACACGACAGCTAGTGAAATTCATGAGGCATGCTCAAGCGAATAGTCACATCATGGGATGAATCAGGGTAAAAACTAAAAAAGCGCAGACTCCCGCAGACCATCACATTTGCTTTCTACACTTGGGGGACCCTCGATTTTTAAAGGTCGGAATGTTGCAACACGTATGTCACATGTAAATAGTTGGTGTGGATGTAATTCAGCTTTTAAGATGATGGTAATGAACATCATAAGAATCTGGCTAACACCCAACTGAGGGTGGTGGGTGTGTTTGCGCCACTGGGCATATGCCTAGCAAATGTAAAAAAGGTCATTACAAAATTATTTTAATGTTAGGAAACCAAGCCATTAGCTTGCTTTCTGTATTTTGTGGCTTTTTAAAAGAAGAAGGCCTAATCTAATACTTTTTCAATAGTCAGTCAGTACAGTACATTCCTATACCCCGAGGTTCCATCTATGCAAATGTGTCCCAAAGGGCCAATTATTTACAACAAGCCCTCAAGACACAATAATGCACTTTTAAGACTACAAGACAAAAACAAAAATCAGCAAATGTTACTGAGTATATAAAAGTATATTTTTCTATTTACTGTATTGTAGACTTTACACCGATTTTATCAGCCTGATCGGTATCGGCCGATAATTAGCATTTTATGCTGATCTTTAATGTCATAATTGGCAGATCCGATCAATGACCCGCATTTACTACGCGTCGCCATCGTGCACAGTATATTTTAGTCCAAAAGCTAGTGTATTTTTAGCCTTGACGCATTTCTTTTGACGTAGTACTGTAAATATCTCACGGCCAATAAAGTTATAAAAAAAAACGTCGGCGGTTATTAAAAAAACATGACAGGCAACACGTAATGCAGACTACAAGACAAATTTGCTCGTTCACGATTGCACCACGTCAGACTACTACAATAAAATCTTGTATTCCGAAACCACCGCATCCCGATTTTTACGATCATTGGGCTTTATCTTGTCAACTCAAATGCGACCGGATACACTCGTTACCGTGGCGACGACAAAAAGAGTGGATAGCGCCGACTGTATTATAAGAACAAAATGGGGAAAAACGTGTGTTTGTGGTCACCGGGGCTCAGGACAGGAGAGGACGTTCGTTTAAGGCTTGCTTGAGGTATGTTCACATACTTTTAATACAATACGGCTCGGAAGCAGGCAACAAAAACGTTATGTAGCCTAGCAAGCTAGTGCTAGCACTAACGGTTGTACGTAAACATGCCGCCGTTCTGTCGAATCATGCTCTAAAGTTTCGGTGTGGGTGAATTAATGTATTACAGTCAAGTACCTTCACCTTACAGATGGTAATGATACAACTGCATCTGTTGCCTTTTGACAGCTTGCATGCAATTTTTTTTATGAGCAATGACGGGAAAAAGTAAATTAAAAAAAAATACTTTTGTATATGTGTGGACACGATTCGCTGTCTACTTTTGCTTAGGAACATTATTCTCTGCTTACATGCGGTGTTATTCCCGTAAAAGATAATAATGCCTCAGTCCCTTCCGGGGCTGAGTGAACCCTGTGTGTGATTAAAGAGACCTTTTGATAATGGAGGGCGAAGGGGCTTGGGGCGCTCTGCTCAGGAATATTATCTATTCTCCGGAGCACCTTTTATATTTGCACTTTGTTTCAACAGGGCTAATATTAACCTACCAGCCTCCTTTTTTTTCCTCCACAATCAGGTCTTCACTCTATCTGTTTGTTACCTGATTGAAGTGAGCAAGAGAAGCCTGCCTTTAATGAATGTCATAATGAAGCATTGTGGAAAAACACACCAACAGTATATGGTTAATATTTTATTTCATTTTTACGATTTTTTTTTATTCTTTCAACTCCTACTAGAAACAGCCCTCTGACTGTTTACTTGCCCTGGCTCTTTATTTTGCATATGCAAATATCTCTCTCATTTGAGGGAGTTGTTTTTTTTCATGGTGAATTAGTCACCAAGCAACGAGAGATAACAGCTTAGCCTGATAAAAATCGTTACATGATGATCCACTTTCCAGAGGATTTTCACATTTTAAATGTGAAAGTGTGTGTTTCGCATCCACACAACATTTTGAACAGAAAATGATGAGGTACACTTTTTGGAGGAAAATGAAGAGAAGTCAGGAAAGTGTGGAGTTGGTCCCACCTTTGCAAATTTAACTTCTTCCTCTCATCTGGGAAGATTATCTATGGTATTTTGGAATGTGTCTGTGGGAATTTCTATCTATTTGCGAGGCTGTGAGAAAGCCTGTCTTGCCATCTTTCTTCCAGTTCATTCCAAAGGAAGTATAGAGTTGTTCAAAACGTCTTGATATGATGAAGAATAAAGATACCCTGATTTGGTAAAAAAATGTCCCCCAATCCTTCAGTCCCTATAGTGTCTTAAAGTCCTGTGGACACAAACAAGTTCAGGACTTACCTTAGTTGAGTTTATTAGTACATGAAGTCACAAAAATTGTAATACACACACTGCAAAAGCAACAATTGCTTTTAATACAAAAGGGCTTGGGCAATCAGAATCCCATGTTGAAAGCAACTGGTTAAAAGGTAAGTCCAAATACTTTTATTCAACACTGTACACAATTACGTAATGGAATGCAGACACAAATATGTTCAGTCAGTGATCACCCTTACTTACCTTACTTCAGTTTATTAGAACATGTGGACACAAAAATTACAAAATATGCCTGGCTTTTAACTGGAACAGAAAAGAGTGAGCACATAACTCAGATTCTGCTCCATCCCTTCCCAGGTCAACTGACCAGCTGCTTCTGGGGGTACAGAGTTCTAAACGAAAGCTCAGAAGGGATAGAGCTTCTTCCTGTTGCTGGTCCCAAACTTTATGATCTCCCTGACCAGGCCCTCACTGTCCATTTTTAAAACTCTTCTTAAAACCCATTGTCATTCCTTGGCTTTCAACTTGGTATGAGACTCTTGTGTTTTATTGTTTTTAAATTGTTTATTTTTTTTATTCTGTTTAATTATTGTATGTCTTGTGTTTGATTGTATTTGTGTACAGCACTTGGTTACAGTTGTGGTTGTTTTTAAAGTGCTCTATAAATAAAAATTAGTTAATTTTCTAAAATGTGTTGGTACGATGTATAGGCTATAGTGGGACCCCGACTGGGTAAAAGATAAGTCCGAAGACTTTAGTTGAACAGTGTAAACAATTAATGGCATGCGGACACAAACATGTTTAGCCAATGATCATAATCACTTACCTTACTTTAGTTTATTAGTACAGAAGGACACAAACATTATAAGACACACTTCTTCCTTATTTACAAGTCACACATGCAGATGTGTGCGACAATAAAAAAAAAAACGACAATAGCTTTCAACACAAAGGGCCATAGCCAGGGATTCTCACGGATAAACTGCGCGTTAAGGCCTTTTTTTTATATATATATAAAAACACCCGGGACCCACTGCCTACACCGCATTGTGTTGAAAGCAATTCTCGCTGTTACACTGACATCAACACTTGCTGTATCTAATTTATTTAAGGCCAGAAGCCGCATCTGCTGTGTGAAAATGCACATTGGACACGAAAATGTCTCACTACGACAAGTCCGGTCTGAAAGGGGCGCCTCTGAGACTATATCAAACACACAGAAAATTCCCAGGTCGATTTTAATTCAGCATCCCACCAAAGTAATTTACAAATAGGACTATAAGCCATGTTAACAACAGCGCAGATGGCAAGTGTGAAAGCAGCTTTTGTTTACTGTATGTGTGCTTGAGTTACGTACCTGCTATAGCTGTTGCTTTCAGAGCCATGCTGACCTCCATGAGTCAAATGAAAATTGGGAAAATCCTTGAAGGCTGCCACCTGTGAAAAAAAGAACAGCACATGTTGCATTTCAGCACATTTTTAGCAGTGCACGGGACGGAAGAAAAATGAGATCATGAAGCTAAAGCTTCACAAAAGAGTCACAGAACCAGATCACCTTCATCTGGAACCACATATGTGGAATTCAAAATAACAAAAGGTCATAGGAAAACACAGCCGCCATGGCAACGTCTTCCAGGCTAAATGTTCTGTTTTGATCCGATGAGGAATAATCCAGGAATGACAGCTGTAATCATTGTTGTCAGGGAAACAGAAATTGAGATTCATGTTGTGCATTTTTTTTCCTTCTCAGAATCTGTAATCCCGTCTGATTTCCATAACGCGAAAAAATGCGAGGTGAACCAGACATGATAATCCAGGAATGGACTCTGGATTAAGCTGGGATTGTATGCGCAATGCAGTGAGAGTACAATGAAGATGGTTTTTCCACATATTTGTGTAGTATCGGACCGCTATTGATTTTATCTGGCTGCCATTTTGGTCTAAAGCCGCCATTTGGGCAAATTCCAGGCCCCTCTTTCTCGGGAATTTGCCCAAACTAGACTCAATCATAACCTGTTATGCTAGACCGATTGCCTTTTCTAAACTTGCAAAGTTGTTTGTGCCTATCCCATCAAATGCAGGCAGAACATGGCGGCGACGTTTGATAATAAATGATTAAAAATCATGAAATCGCTTGAAGGATTTGCCATGCAAAATGGAGTGCTGTTTTGATTCGTGGTTGGTTTTAACGTCGTCTTCAAATATTCTGGGATTGTTTTATGATACCAAAGCTATAACCTTGTTGATTTTTGGTCCGAGTAAATGGATTTCTAATACCAAAATCAATACAGTTTTGTGCTCTAGGTGGTTACTGTAGTAATAAATGTGTTAATATTGAGTAATTTGCAAAGTAAAACCTGTATTCATGCCTATATAGGATGTATTTTATAATAAAATCTTGTAGTCACTCTACAGGGCTGATGTTTCATTAATCTTCTCCCTCTCTGACACCCATGTTGAATTTAGTTTTGCTTCCGTGTGAGACGAAAAAACATGATATGCCGCAGGCGACTAAAAGAAGTGCTTTTCATCTGAGATGCTTTCATTTAACAATTTGCTCTCATGTCAGCACATCTGATGCCAAGTCACATCTCGACAACGTCCCTTATAACACAATAAATAAGCACGTCGCTTGACCGACATGCAAATGTTATAACAGCACGAGGGATCATTTTAATATTTTCTACAGCCGAAAGTGTCAATATTGAGGAGATGATGAGCTGAAGACTTGAATTTGTGCTTATTTGGGTTACTTACGAAACAACCATCATGTCAGGTCACCATGTACCATGTGTGTGAAGCAGCTGTATCACCATTATCATTGTCATGACTGATTTTGACATTGCTGACAGTGACTCCCACTTTGCCATCTTATTTTTCCCCTTGTACAGCAGGGAACGGAGCTAACAAGGAACAATGTTGGATCACAGAGATGTTTAATAATTTTACACTTACATTTATATTATGTGCACTGCAATTGACGGGCGACCAGTCCAGGATGTAGCCTGCTTTACGTCTCAAAGCAGCTGGAATAGGCTCCAGCTCGCCCCAACCCTGAACAGGATAAGCTGTATGGAAAATGTACTACTATTAGGAAACAATAGAGTATAAAATCTAACATTTTTATGACTTTTTTTGCAGGAAGCCAAAATGGTAATGCCATGATGTCACAGTCTGATGTCATCCCTATGCTCACAGCCACATGGGAGTGTATTTGCACACTAGCCAGGATTTGCTATGATATATTGGGAAGTGTTAACAAGCTTTATTTCAGCATTTATACACAATTGCGTGCAATTTTTCACCTCTCTCGATTCAAGTCGCGTTGGTTTCAGGAGACACAGTAATTCCAGTTCCAAGGAATAATGTGGAGAGATTACAGGACAAATGAGTAAATCTATCAAGACTTAACATGTATAGTCCACAAAAATTAGCCTAACAGGCTTTTTCGTTCCTGCCTCCCAGGCGAGCGAGCACCTGCGTCATGGCCCACAGTAAAAACAAACATCCATTATCCCCCTGAGATGAGACTCAAATCCCACAAAAGCCCATTCCAAGCTGTTGGAAACGCAGGTTCGGCTGCAGCACGTCTCGGCCTGCCAAGACTAAAAGCCATTGACAAATAAACTCGTCACCTCTTTGTTAGTCCAGAATGGCCATAAAAAAAAAAATTCATGAGGATTTTTTGAAATTTCATTTAACCACCCACAAGTCCAGTAAACTTTGTCTCTCGTCTCTTTTGTATTTGACGCTTGACGTCACACATTATAGCTAGTGCTATACATTTTAAGCAAATAGAGAATGGAAACAGTTAGGAGAGTTGTCTTTCAAAGAACAATTGTTTCGAAAAGGGGGAGAATATACCAATTATAGCCAGTGCTGTACATTTTAAGCAAATACAGAAGGGAAACAGTTTTGAAGGTGAGTTGTCTTTCAGAGGACAATTGTTCGAAAATGGAGGAGGGGTGGAGGGGGAGGGGGGGGGGTGTTGGCGGCGTGAATATACCACCAAATGACTTCCTGTGCTTTGAAAAGTTGTCTAGAATCTTTACACTCACTATTGTAACAGAAAAACTCACCACTTATAACTCTTTAAACGTAGTCTTGCCAAAACTTTCCCTCACAGTCGTTGTTGTTCTCCCCCTCCCCTCCTCCTCCTCCTCATTCTCATTTTACAGCGCTGTAGTTTTCGCCAGCCGTTAACTTCCGCATGGCGGCTCTCACCCCATTGGTCGGAAGCGGGCGGAAAGTGGCCCAATGAGAGACGAGTTGCCAGGCAGCCTGAGCCATATTGGGATGCGCTCACACACGCGCGCGCACACACACACACACAGCTGTTCCATTGAAAAGCAGCGGGATATCTTCACAAAAGCCTCTCGCTGCGTACACACACACAGTTTTATATTGTATGTTTTAAAAAGTAATCTCGGTTCTGTAGTTCAGCATTTTTTTGTTCAACCTAACTACCTGTTTTTACATCTAGCATGGGTTTATTGCTTACCGCTCTCACTTCAAAGGTTTAAACTGAGACATGTGACGTGTTACAAAAGTAAAATAAAATGATAAAACAATAGTTCTTCATTAATTGGAAAGCAGTCCTTAATAGTATTTTCTGTTTTTGTTTTCCATATTTTAACGAAGGGATATTGCAGATTGAGGAGGGATTCATTTTACCTAACCTTATTTCTGTTATGTATTGCCTAATGGCAAATTCATTGACCCAAATCAGCAGGCCCAGCATTATTTGCCCATCTGCTCCCGAGACAATACAAACTTTATGAATATCCTATGCATTTCTTCACCCACCTTTCACACTAGTTGCATATCTGCAGATTGCAAATAGCTTGATACAGGCACATTATGGCTCGCAGAGCCTTAAAATATAATAAAACAGGACAAAGGGAGTGAGAGAAAAAACGGACATGAAATGTCGAGCAATTATAACTCCATCTTCAACATCCCTCATATTCTGGCCTGTTGCCTAGGCGCCATTTCCACAAATTGTGCCCATTTGGCCAATTTCTGTTGTTTGGATCAGCCTGTTCCAAAGCCGGATGTCATGTTATCGGGGCAGAATGACCCACCGTGTTGTTAACCTTCATTACGACTGAAGAAGCCAGTGCCTGTGCCTGCAAGGCCGTGAAGTAAAATCTGAAGAAACATGTATAAACATACGGCCCTGAAAAACGCCTGTCATTTCTCATCTCCCCAAAGTGACTGTTTCAAGCTCAACTCCCTTCCCTGTGTTCCCACATGCCTCTCGTACACGAAAACACACGTTTAATTTGGTTGGGAGGTATTCTGGGCAGGGTTAAAACAACATTTTGGCGAGTACTTGGTGCCTCGCCGGGACTACGAGCGGAATAATATTTGGATTTGCAGGCATGGTAAAGACGGCTTCCGCTCGTTTTCGTATAAAAATACAATTTTATCCTTTGGCTAGGAAGAGGATACTCCCAAAATGAAGTTGTGATTAATTAGAACACCTTGGATGTGCTAACTCCCCTTTTCCATTTTTTTCTGTGTGTTTTCGGACCATTTTGTGCTTTGACTTGCAGCAGTTTAATGAACAGTCCTACAAAACAAGCTCAGAGAGTTCAAGCTGTTAATTGCCACTCCCACTTGAAGTTTACTGTCAAACTAAACATAAAACAAAGAATTACCCGTTGTGAATTTAAAGGCACAAACAACTTTGCTAGAAGATTACCCCCACTAACTTAATGCTAACACATTAGAGAAAACAAACTTGACAAGCTAACGATGAGCATCGATAGTTGCGATATTTGAACAAAAACAATGGGGCGACACATGTAGACAGACAATATCACAACACTCACAGGCAAATATGATTTATCCTCTGTGAAAAAAACGACGACTAATATTGCTGCTGACTGAATCCCTGAGAGTTGTGGTGACTCCTTTACTCCTTTAGGTCTGTATGACTGTATATACTGCACCTGGTGGCCCAGGTGGGCACATCAAAAGAAGCAGCACAACGAACTGAAGTATTAAACCATGATGCAAAAACTTTTGAATTTAATTATGTTATTACGCTATGTTTTTAGATAGTACAATATTATAGAGTGCCATTTTTCTGAATTAAAAAAAAACACGTTACAAAAATGTTTGTTGTTTTTTTGGGGGGGAGGCTGAAAGAGAACAATAACATTTTGTTTTTGTTTTGTTTGTTGTTCTGCAAATGGATCAGCTGAAATAAAAGTGTTCCCAAAATAGACGTGACATGTCTACGCTTGCTTAAAACTGCAAAATTATCTTAAGTTCCGCTGGAATGTGGAGTAGCAGGAAACTGAAAAAGCTCATTGTGTGTGCCCACACCCGTGTGGAGGAGACGCTTTTAGCCAACAAAATTGATCACAGTCTGCGCACCCTTGGCCTTCGCCCTTGTGAACCTCCCGCCGGTGACGCTCCAGCCGGCAGACAAGCAGATGGGGGAGACGGAGGGGCTAAAATAGGCTAGGCCAGTTTAGGGGGTGTCACTGTCAATCAAACTCATACCTCAGCGCCCTGTCATTTGAAGTCACTATTTTGATAGTTTTGTTAACATCACCTTCAGGCGTGAAAGTCGGGATTCCCATTTTCCTTTCTTCGGATCTCTGATATGTCATTATACAGTGTATCACTATCAATACGATTATAGCTCCCACTTGGCCCTAATTGTACAAATATACTGTTATTATAATGTCGCATAATTAGACTACATTTTCTAACATGCAACATCTTCATGCCGATTTTCTTTGACCTCAGTTTTGTATTTTTTAAATTATTTTTTGGGCCGGCGACAAACGTATGACACGCTCATTTGTAGAACAATGAGTACATTCCATGTGAATGAATATAATGATGTAAGCACACTGGAAATGAATGATCAAGTGGTAATCATGCAAAGTGATTTCAACATTAAAGCACACCTCCAGAAGGAAAAACAACCTTTTTAAGGGGATTTTTACATTTTTGAATGAGGACACATTGGGTGTATATATGGGGTTATGAATCATTTGTCGTTAAAACCACATTTAACGGACAATGTTGTTTGTGTTAGTTATGCAACGGAAAGGCCACTCATGCAGCTCCTCTGTAGGCCTCTGCTTTCATCTAGTGGACATTAATGGAACCCCATTTTAGGTCTTGCCGTCTTTCATTTAGGGCTTTTTTTTTTACACTAGAGGGAAGCATTGAGCAATTTTTTATTACTGCTGAGTCGTTTTAGGAAGTTTCCCAAACTGTAATCATATAATTTAATTTAATTTAATTTACGTTCTTTTTTGTGACTTCTCTTTTGCCTAAAACATAAATAATCACTTTATTACAGCGATTATTAATCAAAAAGGCCTTAGCCAAGAAACATTATTTTATTTGTATATTATTTTGTGACTTTTGCTTTGTGCTAACTCCCAAACAATCAAAAGGGCCTTGGCTACGCAACTTTCTTTGGGGGTGATAACAGTTTTTTTTAATTTGTTTTTGAGCAAACATCAGTCAAATAGGCTTTCGTGTGATTTTAACTAAGTGTACTCTAACTTATATTGTATGTATGCTACACATAATCTCATCGATTAAAGTCAAACACAACCATTTTTTGGGTATGACTTTAGTTCACACTTCCTGAAAGATCGCTGAGGTCATAGGTTGTAGCCAGGCCCTTCTGAGCACCAGGACGCGAACGTCCAAAAAAAAAAAAAAAAGTCTCCTCTGACCCCTTGTCTTGAGCCTGCCCCACTTTCCCGCTATTGATCCCACATTGAGGTTATGTGTGACAATCCTCTTCCCCAAAAAGGCATTTTGAGTGTGAACATGGATCATTTAGGTCATCTGCAGGCCTGGGGGAGGGGGGTGGGGGGGGGTTAGGGGGGGAGTAAATGGCGGTGGCGTGCAGTTCAAAGGTTGTGCGGTTCAAACACACACAAACAGAGGGAGGCTCAAACGCATAGCACAGCAGCTGAGCTCGGACACAGAAGGAGTTAAACATCAGGTATTGTTATCTTCATGTTTTCATTCCAGTTATGTGTAACTCTCATGTAAGGAGCCATATTTGGGCCCGTATGCCTTACTCTGAGGCACTACCATGATTGACTTCCAGCCAATGGCAATGAAAAACAAGGGGAAATACAGAAATACTACAAAATATAATTAGATTTCAGTATTATAATAGAACGCTAATGTGGTCGTGCTAATTGTTTTAATAATAATAAAAATGAAAGCAAAAGGTCTTGTAATGTATTTCAGTAATTTTCAAAAATTAATAAATATTTAATTCAGATTCATATTTTTTAGAATGTTATTTCTTTCTTTATTTATACAAATTGAATACAAAGATGTATTTCATACAGCAAGAATAAATGATTATTTAGGTATTCATTGTTCGTGTGCCATTGAAGAGGATGTTTTAAAAGGAAGAAACCATTATTTCAAATATACAATAGAAACAACACTATTTCATTAAGTTAAAATGAGCTTCTTAAATGATTTGTTTTAAATAGTTCTCATTTAATCACGCCAAATTATTCTGATGCCAACAGATGAAATGGAAGTTCGGACACTTCTGCTGATACTCTTCATAGTGCCTTTACAGTTGTCCATCCTCCAAGCAAGTAAGTCCCAGAAAAATCTAAAATATCCGCAATCTTAGAAATCTGCCGAAATGTTTTTGTAATCCTGTGGTTTTAGGACGAGACGCTTTGGACGTCCGTGAAGATAGTGAGCAGTTAACAAATACAAATGAGGAGAACAAAGATGCCAAGCGAAACATTCTGGAAGAAGAGCGAGAGAGCATGCTGGTCGCAGGGATCGTCCCTCACGAGTGGACTCAAAACAAATCAAATAGTGTGCCTTCTGGTATTCGGACTCCTCCGTCTTACCATCGTCCCGATCCCGAAGCCCTCAGCGCAACTGTGACTCCTGAGGACCACAAGTCCATCTCGCTGGCGGAAGACGTCCTCATCGAGGTGCTCGGGAGTCCGGCTCGTTATTCTGAGCACATTAGTCCAAATGTGCAAGTCCAAAGTTTGACGAAGGCTGCAGACACAACAACAACAACAACAAATGCCATCATTGAAAGACGAGAGCATGAACAAAATAAAGTGAGCAAGCCTCTAGTCAAACTGCAAAAGATCAGAGGCGACAAAAATACGACCATTAGAAATCACAAGCGAAATGGGAGGAAAAAGAATCTCCAAAAAACAAAAGGAATGAAGAAGACTAAAAAGACAGAGCGTTTTCCTTACTTCATGGATAGCTACTGTCCTCCGGATTGTGCCTGCTATGGAAGGTAAGACATGATGACGAAATCCATCGTTGACTATTAGAAAGTTTTATTCCGATTGGTCACTTGTTGCTAGGGAGAGTTCATAGAGATGCCCGACAAAAATCTTGTTATAACATAACCGCATGAAAAAACTGCTCCATGAAGGAAATGTATCTAAAATCAGCACCACAGGGAAAATCACTCATTTTTAAATTGGATCGTACTCTCCATGAAATCGAAAATACACATTGAATTAGATTACGGTACAGCAAAACAGCACCAGACTACCAGTATACCCTCCATCTGACTGTCTCCCAGGGTATAAATACGAAACTCACTTCACAGAAAACGGCAGTTTGGCACATAGTGAACAATTCTTCTGGGAGGAAAAAAAAAAAAGAAAAAAAGAGGCTTCAAGCTGTTTATTGCCACTCTTATTTGAAGTTTACTGTCAAACTAAACATAAAACAAAGCGTTTTAAACAACATATCTTTGCCTTGAAGTCAATTTAGCTTAATGCCAACAAACACTGCAACGTTACAACCCTTTAAGCAACTGGTATTTGAACATAAATTGCAGAGCAACACATGCAGACAGACAATATAGCAATATCCCAGGCATATATTCTTTATCCTCTGTAAAGAACGACTAATGTTACTGTGGCTTACTGAGCTTAATTGTGAAAGCTCCATGTATAATCGTATGTCTGTATTATACTGCTACCAGGTGGCCAAGGTGCCCATCCCAGAAGGACTGGCACAATGTCCATGGAATTGAAGCAATTTTTTGGGGCAAAAAAACCTATTTAATTATGACATTACTGTATGGCTTTATAAAGTAAAATATTATGGAGTGCTATTTTTCTTATTGAAAACACAGAAGGTTTTTGTGGAGATTGGAACGGATTAATGGCATTTCTATTTATTTGAATGGGGAAAGATGACTTGAGGTATCTCAAAGTACCACTGTAAATACATCGAAAGAAAAGCAAAAGAAGATCATACGCTACATTTACCTGTTTTCTAGGGTGGTCCAGTGTTCGGACAAAGCGGTGGACAAGATCCCCTATGGCATCCCCTACAGCTCCCGGTACATCCTCCTGATGAACAACTGCATCGATAGCATTCAACTGGACCTCCTGCGGGGATACGCCTCCATGGAATTCCTGGTCCTGACCAAAAACCAACTCACAGACGACTCGCTGGAGGGGGCGTTTGAGGGTGTCCAGGCCCTGAAGCGTCTCTACCTGGATCAGAACCTGCTGGCGAGCGTCCCGACAGACCTTCCGGCTTCCCTTCAGGAGCTCCGCCTGGACAACAACCGTGTGAGGGTGATGTCGCAGTCATCTTGGGCTCGCTGTCCTGGCCTCTTGGTCTTGAGCCTCAGCAACAACAGTTTGGGCGACGGTTCAGGATCCCTTCTGGATGCCGTGCTGTCTCCCCTACACCACTTGAGGACTTTGAACCTGGATCAAAACCAGCTGACGACCGTTCCTCTGGGGTTGCCTCTCTCCCTCAAGGAGCTGTACCTCAGAGGGAACCTCATCGAGCACTTCAGCAGCAGAGCGTTCAATGGGACGTCACAACTGGCGATTTTGGACCTGAGTGCCAACAGACTGAGCAACAAGGGCCTGCCCAAAGACGCTCTCCTCAACGCCACCCACCTGGAGAGCCTCAACCTGGAGGGCAACAAATTTAAAAAAGTACCCAGACACCTTCCCTCGTCGCTAAAAGCGTTAAACCTTGAGGGCAACCTCATCTCCGCTATTAGAAGAATGGCTTTTAACTCCTTGAAGAACCTGGAACATCTGGGTCTGGCCCGGAATAAGATCTCCAAAGTAGTCCCGGGCGCATTCCGGAGTTTGCCCGCCCTGCACCAGTTAGACCTTTGCCACAACGCCTTGCGCCAGGTACCCAGGCAGCTACCGCGGGGCCTCCACTCGTTGGTGCTAACTCACAACAAGATCCAGTTGGTGCCCCGGGACGCATTCTGCTGGGGTCTGGCAGGCTCGGGGCTCAGCGGGCTGGTCCTTGTGCAGTTGGGGAACAACTTGATGGACATGGGAAAGCTGGACTCAAAGGCTTTCAGGTGCTTGAGGGGTTTCCAGGTTGTGCACTTCTACTGAAACAAAGGCATAGGTAACATGAAAATGACTGCTGAGATACTAATATTTATTGTTTTAGCTTGGTGTAAGAAGTGGGATCCACTTTTGATCATATTTTGACACCATTAGGTTGTTTCATTTTTGCTTGACGAGTCAAAAATCCAGTAAAATATGTTAGTGTGTGTCCAATTTCACAAAAAAAAAAGGGGGGAAATATCATATAATTCGTCATTTACCAATCTTGAAGGACAATACAACAATTTGCAATGATGAAGCGTACTGATGATCAGGTGCATGTCGATAAATTAGATTATCATGGAAAACTACATCTATTTCAATGGTTCGATTTCAAAAGTGAAATTGTATAGATTCACTACACACAAGAGTGCAATACACTGAAAAAAAAGTCCTTTGAATTTACTTAATTCCAACATGTACATCTGTTGCACATCATTAAAATGTGTTAAATTAACATGGATCATCATGTCATGTGCGACCGATGTACATCATCAAATTAAGCACTTTTTTTTTTGTGTAGTTCATGATTTTATTTTTTTTTATTTTTTTTTTTACGAAAAACCCAAATTCAACATCTCAAGAAGTTAGAATCTTACATACCCAATCAAAATGATGATACACTGTATACGTTTATTTGAAAAAATTCAACTACTGAAATAAATTAAGTTTTACATTGCACCTATATTATTTGGGTATTTTTCACCTCGAATAATTTTTGATAGTCCTGCAAATGTTTACCAGCATTTCTTGAGAGAGAGAGAGCGAGAGAAAGAGAGAGAGAGTGAGAGAGAGAGAGAGAGAGAGAGAGAGAGAGAGAGAGAGAGATTTATAACAATGAATGCTGTCTATTCAATCTACCTCCGTGTTTCTAAATATAGGACACATTTTTCTTCTTTAATGCCAATGAGACCTTCAAAGAATGTTTTTTTTTTTTTTTTTAAAGAATGTAAATATGTGTTAGTATATCATATGGTCAAGTTGCATATTTGCTGAAGTTCCAAATATAAATAAAGTAGTGCGTCTGGCAACAAATCAAGGAGAAGAGACTGGCTTTATTGAGCAAACTGCCCACTAGATAGCAGTAGAGTACAGGGGGAAATCAAGCATAATGACAGTTGCCCCAATGTTTGCACTAAACTGTCCATTGAGCCAAACATATACACGAGGAAGCTTACCTTATGGGTTCAAATGATATATTTTAACTGCAGAGACTGACAAGGAAGCTAAAGATGTTTCGAAGCAGAATGTGAATTGCACATGTATGTTTTGCACCACTTTATTAAATTCTTCTCAGCAACGTGGCACCGCACCCACGAAGGCCCCGGGAACTACGACCAGGAGGGAGGGAGGGAGTGAAGAAGAAGAGAGGAAGGAGGGAGGGACGATGGGGGGAGGATGGAGGATGGATCTAGACGCTGTTGGCTCAGTGTCCAGGAAGGGAAGAGCTGCGGCCGGGCAGGCGGCTCACCAGCACCTCCCTACAGTCCAGCAGGACCCTGACCCAAATCACAAGTACCTGGAGACACCCCCTAACAATCCTGTCTTTTATATTATTGTTAATTACAGTGTGCAGAGTTAAGAATGCAATCCATCATTTTGTACTGGTTTCATTTTGGTGTATGAAGTGGGATCTACGTGTTTTACTGAGGTTAACCGATCTTTTCACCACTTGATAAGCCATTTACCGTGTTGTTATTTACTCACGGCCTTAAAGCACGTCCATGTGTTGCGGTTCTGACCGCATCCAGCTTGACTGGAAGTCCAACCACGTATTAAGGGGATGTTTTGTAAACACTTGAAGGGCTCTTTTGAAAGGGAAAATACCTGGAAAAGGTCAAAAGAAAATCTCTAAAAAGGATCCCCAAACTGTCGCAACAGGAAGGTCATATTACTCGTCTTCTTCTTCAGGAATGAGAATAAAAGGTCCTGGTGAAGGGTTAACTGACACCTCGGATCCACAGCAGAGTGCGATTGCACACGAGGGAAAGGAGGTGGCGCTTGAGCTAGTCGAGAGAGGAGCGGAGGGAAGGAGGGGAACCATGGGAGCCAGACGGACCTCCGCCGACACTACACTACACATGCATGGGGCCTATATCTCCTGCACCGTCCACGGCATGCTCCTTGTCATTACATTGTGCCTCTTAAAAAGTCAAACCCACTATTTTTAACAATGTTTCCAGTAAGGCTGCAACGCCCCCACAAGAAGGCCTGTGAGGGTCCAAACATGAACAGCTAGTGGCCCGTAAAAACTAACGCATGGAAATTGAAGTAAGGACAATGAGCGAAATAATGAACTAATATTGCTGAGGAGTTAAGACTGTCTGCATGTAAAGTATATCCCTATGTCTGTATTATACTGCCCCCAGGTGGCCATGGCGCACACGACAGAGGGAGCAGCACAGTGTCCATTGAACTGAAGCAAAAAACGTGGCAAAAACTGTTAATGAATTTACATTGTATTTAATTATGTCATTCCTATATGTTACTACATACAATACATACTGTATGTACGTACGACTGGTTGCCTGTCTCTATTTGTGTTATGTGGTTGACTGGTGACTAGTCCAAAGTGTAGTCCGTCTTTCAACCGAAGTCGCCTGGACCAAGTTCCATCTCATCGCAACCCTGAACAGGATGATCAGCATAGAAAATGGATGGATGGAAGGCGGATCCAAAGTCCTCACGCAACGGGTTTTAAAGGGCTTCCCAGCCAATTTGGTGAGCTACAGGCCGGCCACAAGTGGTCCCAGTGAGCCACACTTTGGACACCCCTGGTTTCAGTCGTCAGGTGCAGCGCAGATTGAGAGCAAAAACAAGTCCATAAACTTGAACGACATACCGACGCGTCTGTGTAACTTCATAGGTGGGACGGATTGAGCAGACTTGATGATGAGTGAGCTTTTTCGGAATAGTACTTCAATTCTATCATCCAATGTGGATTTTAATGACACCATTGTTGACTCATCAGAACCATAGCGACACACACACACACACACACACACACACACACGCACACCCACGCACACACACAGGTGGTCTTGCAAAACTCCCCTCAGCCATCTGTCGGTCTCAGGGCGCAAAACTATAAAGCAGGTCATCGCAGGAAGCGCTTGCCCTCCTGCTTCCTGTCCAGCCTCAGTCGCAGTCTAGACGGGCAAGCGAATAACAAAACGTTGTCGCTGGACTGTGCAAGAAGTTGGAGAATTGCCGCTGAGTCTTAAAGGTCATATGTGCCGTTTTCCAACGCCGGGAGCAGACGTTACCTAAGCCGTTGCCCTCGGAGATGTCATAAATGGAGAAAAAGAAGTGCAAGGCGACTTTGCAACCATCAGCAAAGTTGCTAATTATACATTTTGAGTCATTTGACACAGAAAGTGTTGCCTTTCTTGGTCAGACCTCTCATTTAGCTGCTGTAAAATTGAGTTGGGCTACACTTTAAAATGTGATTATGCGCTAATGTTACCACTCATCACAACAAATGGGCTTTTCATGTGGGGGTGACATTTTGGCACACTTGGGTTACTTATGCTCACTTTTGATGACTCATTGCTATTTTGCAATCAAAAGTGCTCAACGTTCAAATGGCGCGTAATAACCTTTCCAGGTGCTAAAGAATTTGCACCGTGTTGACATCCAAATGAGCGTCTCATTTGGGAAAGCCGTGCTATTACTTTGCCTATGGTAAACACTTTGTGGTTCAGGAAAAGAAGACACTTATTGTCGGAGATCAGAGGCGACGAGGAGAAAAGACATAATAGCCACACAGCAGAAAGCATTAAGTAGGAGGAGCAGTAATTGGCTCTCTCTGGTCATGTGCCATTCTGCTGTAGTCTCAAACATGACATATTTTTCCAAATATGAACTCAAAGTGCCACCTTGTGGTGCAATCTCTCAGTTTGTCTGAGATTTTAAAAAGATTAGACTCATAGTTACACTCGAACACAGTAAAGAACATGGACTTTCGAACAATTTCATCTTTGTAATTTTGGACCTTTTGCTGTAAACATATAATGCAACACATTTTGTTATGGTATGTGGTTAATTCCCAAATAATGAGCTGTCGTTTTAATTCACTTTTTCAGGAAACATTCAAGGGTCTTGTTGATGCATTCATTCAGAATGAACAAAAAGTCATCAGAATCCAATCAAATGTAATAGTTACATTACTTTGAGAAAGTCATCGAAATAGTTAAACTAATATTACGTTTTCAACAGGGTAACTTGTAATTGTAACCAACTACATTACCAAAGTCATCTTCCCAACACTGCTCCTGAGGGTTCGCTGATGTCTCGAGGCTGAACCTTGATCCTCTCACCATCAGCATGTCCCTATTTTAGGTGTAACCACCTCCACTCAGGTCTAATATCATCCTTGGGCGTGAGAGAAAGTGTTAAACGGCGTCTCTGTGCATTATTACCTCAGTCTGACCAAGGAGGAGGACCGTGACACAAAGTTGGATGGCGGCGGGACGTTTGTGGTGCAGACGCTGGAGTAAACTGGGAAGAATCCAAAAGAAACCAAACTGATTGGCTGCTGAGCGCCGAGAAATCCAGATGCACGCCGTCAGTCGGACGGGCCTAATGAGTAAAAAAAAAAAATACTACAGTAGCGGCAGATGTTTGGATGAGGAGCCCCAGCAGAATACTTAATTTCACGCACACTACTCTGATTTGTGAAAATGTCAGTGCAGTTGTGATAAAACTCGATTTACGGCCTTGCGGCGGCGCGCCGTCGGCGACCCGTCCACATCCGTGTCGGAGCTTTAAATGGATCAACGTATGGTGTCATTACTTTGATTGCAGTACGCTAGCGGAGACAAAAAAGCTGTCTTGGCTGCCGACGCTACCACATCGCACGACTTTGTCACTTGCAAAATGACAGCAGCAATAACAGGAACACTTAGGAAAGCACAATTTAGCTGCCTTTGACTGTCCGAGATTGAATTCTAAAATGGCGCCATTGAAGTTAAGAGTCATGAGTGTGAATGCTTGTAGAATATATCCTCGGACATCCTTTTTCCTTTTTCCAGAACAGGGACTCCTTCTGATTGGACACGATGATCACGGATTATCACTGTGTCCAATTAGAAGGAGCCCTGCAATCACCACCGTGTCCAATCAGAAGAAGCCCTAAAAACATTTATGTAATGTCAGATTAAGAGATGAATGAGTCTTGTCTGTAGCTGCAACGACACAGTCCTCACTTGCAGGACAAAATTAGACCAGCAGGAACAGGACCATGTGACCACTTAGGACCAAAAACCGGTCTAGGTACGGGTACCTTTGACTATATGTTTGATTCCTTGAGTGATGGCATTGCTAAAGCACGTGATTCATGCAAGTGCTTGTCAACAATCCAGCTGTAGATGCTGCAAGGAGATACTGTTCCAGAACAAAGGCCACCCTACTGTGTACAATCAGGATAAGTCACTGAGTCGTACCCTGAGACAAATGAGCTGTCATGGCTGGAGACACTACGAAAATGCACAGCTTAGTGCGCAGACCAGGAGAGCAGCTGGAACAGAAACATGTCATTACATACTGCAGCAATAGCCTGTTCCAGAAGAACTGGAAGACCACCGTGAGCCCCAGTGTCCAATACAGAGATAAATCCACTGTCTTGGCTGTAGACACTACAACATTGCATGGCTTTGTTGCACAGCTCAACATGAGAACTGTAGCTGTAAGTAGGAAAAGGAACATTCCATTTGCACTACAGGGAGTTCCTCTTCCAGAGCAATCGGCTGTGTTCAGTCATGATGAGCCCCAGAAAGAGACCAATCCATCCTATGTAGAAGCTACGACACCACCATGGACTTGTTGCACGGTCGTCAGCAAGTCAACATTGGAGCAGCAAGAACAGGAACGTGTCATCCTTGGACAAAAAACTTGTTTAGGTGCGGATGCCTTTGATTCCTTGTCAACAAGTTAACACCAGGAGCAGCAGGAAAAGAAACTTAAGAGCAAAAACAGATTTAGGAGCGGATACCTTTGATTCCTCATTGACAACGGAGAAGTAGGACCAAAACCTGATTTAGGCGGAGATACCGTTCAACATTTGATTCCTAATCAACTGTTCAACATTAAAAGGATTATGAACAGGAACATGTGTTCACATAGAACCAAAAACGGGTTTAGGCACAGATACCTTTGAATCTTTGTCAACTGGTCAACATTAGATCGGCAGGAACAGGAGCACGACATCATTTAAGACCAAAAACAGGTTTTGACACGAACGCCTTTGACTATACGTTTGATTCCTTGTAACCAGGTCAACATAAGAGACGCAGGAACAGGATGACAAGATTATTTAGGACCAAAATCAAGTTAAGGTGTGGATACCTTTGACTGCACCTTTGATTCATTGAGTGTCAACATTGCAACGAAGCGTGATTTTTTTTTTCTTTAAATATATACAAGACATGATTCCGTACTGCTGGGACATCCTGTTCCAGAACGGGTTCCCGACTGCACAGCTGAAGAAATAAACCTGAACGCTAAAACTAGACGTTGACTGATCAATGCGGTCGGAGCACGGCGACTGTTTGTCACTTTCCGTCTGTCTTGTCCCGTCTAGCCAGAATCAGGACGTTTATTGTGTCATGAACGGAATAAGCGGCATCACGGTGTTCAATCAGGAAGGGCCCCGGAGACTAATCGGGCCTGCCGAGGGCGTGGATGATGATGGACTAAGCTATCAGGATGCCAAATCCTTCATTTCCGCGATGGACAAGTCAAGACAGGATCTTCCAGTAAAAGCAACGGGACAACGTCCTTAGTCGTTTCATTAGGAAACCTGCTGATGTTAGCTGATTTGTTCCTGCTCCAGGCACGGATCCCACCATTGCCGCTCCGCTACCGCCGTCCACACCGCCTCCATTGGCAACTTTTTCCGTGTTGTTGTCGAACGCTTCAAGATGTTTGGTAGGAAATTTCCATCAGATCCGCTGCCACTTTTTGCCTAACATGGCCAAGACTTTTCCAAGAAGAATCAATGGAGCGGATGCTGGTCTGCTTGTAATAAGCAGGCACACACGCACGCACACACACGCACACACACGCACGCACGCACGCACACACACACACACGCACACACTTTATAGTCCTGATCAAATAAACTGAAGTCTGACAACATTCCTGACGACTGGGAAATGGTGGAGAAACGGAAAAAACAGCAGGGATCAGGAATCTAAACGACATTAATGGATATGAGATTAAAAAAATTAAAATTATAATAACATTTTAAAAATGACTTAATTAATCTAAGAGAATATTTAATGTTAACACGAGCGTTGTAAAAAGAAAAAAAAGTATTCATATATTTCTTTACAATTTTATTGCATTTTTAAAAACTTATTAATAATTATTTTTTTAATAATGTTCATTAATGTATTGATTTAAATTCAAATTTGGTGGTTGGGTGGTTTGGTGGTGTTTATTTTCGTGTGAAAAATCTAACAAAATAATTTAAGCCAAAATAAAAAATATAATGAAGTAAATATACAACATTTGGAGAGGGATATAAAGTAAAAATAATAAATAAATAATTTTATAATAATAATAATAAAATAATACATGCATACACTATATAGCCCATCAGAGGGCACGTGATTAACACACCAATGCCGACTGTACTTGCGTTTCTGACTGACATACACGATTCCCTGCAGGCCTAAAAAAAGAAAGAAAAAAAATCTGACTGGCTCCAAATGTGTCTTGTCACATTATTGTCCAGATTCCATTAATATGAAGTCTGAACACGCAGAAGAAATGCACACAAAAATAATGATCTAACATGCCAAAAGACAGAGGGGAAATCATGTCTCATTGTTGAATTTCAGCCGTGGGTGTCATCTGGTGTTATTTCAAGGGTGGGCATGTTGAAATAAGGTCCTTGTGCCTTTTCACAGTATTTACAAAACACTTCCAAACAATTATAACAATTAAAGTACATTTTAAAACCACAAAAGGAGTCTTTTACGCCTTAACATGCACTCAGCATATCATATCAATCGCTCGACACCATCCAACTATGCCCTGCCCCATGGGAACAATGAATGGCATAGCACAGGAGAAATCTGATTGAATGCAGATGTGTTACCCCAGCATTGGAGGCACGTTGTTGATTTCAGCCCCTATTTTGCAAGCTATTTGTTTTCGCTCTGAGAAAAAAAAAAAAAAGCTAATTTGTCTCGAACAAGACGTTCATTTTGCAGTTAAAAGCATTCGAATCGGTTGAGTTAGGGCGACGCTATTACAAGCCGTTTGTTGGGTTTGTATGGCGGTTTTTCTCTCCCAATGTGATTCATTTTGTTTGGAAGACATCTAACGAGTAGCCCGAGGGGGGAAAAATGTCCATATGACTTTCAAAGCATTTTTTTCCCCATGTAAAATCTTGGTGTCTGACACACAAAGGATTCTGGGAGAGAATTGCACTTCGCTGGAAAAGCGTCTTGGCCGGTCAACTCGCCAGCGAGCCAATCAAAAGTCAAGTCGTCGCGATGGAAAGAGAGGAAAGCCCAGCCAATCGGTCCTCATACGTGGCAGCCAATACAGCTCCACGGCAGCCGTTATACACTTGTTGCTAATGCAGATTTATGGCAGGAGACTCGGGATATGGGAAAGAAATGACGGATGGGAGAAAAATGAGATCGCACACAAAGGGCTCTATTTCTGTAGACGCCGCATCAGCGGTGAGGCGAACAAACGCCGGCAGATCCGGATTTTCGTGCAAGACGAGGCTCGCTGCACCTTTGCTAGCAGAGAAAGTCACCGTGGAGGTGCACGTGGCGGCGTGACCATTTGGTGGTCCAAAATCTACCTAAATGGCTGCTCAGACCACTTCAAAGTCCTGGGATCCGAGTTGTTTTTGGCACTTAGGTTTATCACTGGTTGTGGTCATGTACTGTATACACGTGTAATGTATTTTGTGAGGCTGTTTTTGAACAAAAGCGCTTGGTGTGACGTGGAGCTCATTCTACCACTTTAAACAGCATATAAACGCTATCCCACCACATGTCAACATTTCCTCCTGGAAATGACTGACGCGCATATCAAACCTACACAGACGTCGTTTGCTTATTTAACGACAGAAAGCATTCCATTCTGGCCCGCTCAAAAAAGTGTCCATCTCACCTGCCTCACTTCTAAACAGAAAGTGCCGACCTGAGCACGTACTTGTTCCCTCCATTCCGAACCTTGCTTCTAATCGAGAGCTTGATCCCGCTTCCCACTTGGAAAACCGCGGCGTCATATTAAACCTGCGCGTCATATTAGCATTTGGTCTTCTTATAGTATTCCGCTAAAGCTCCTTGGTGTAATAACTTGTAAATCAGGCAAATCACAATTAATTGAGTCATCGGGCAGGCTGGCAGGCAGCTGTGTTTGCCGACATTAGCACATCCCGTCTCTTATGCCGCGATGGAAACGTTCCCCCAGCCGGTTACCCAGGAGACGGCACAGACTCGGACGCTAGATTCCCCAAAACAGCGAGTTTTCAGGGTGCCCAATGGAACAGGCTGCTAATTCAGATCAGAATGTCTTGGTAACAAAGTACAGTGGTACCTCGACTTATGTACCAGTGACCAGAGTTTTTCGAGATGCGAGCCGTCACCTCGACTGAATTTTTGTCTTGAGTCGCGAGCAGAAATTCGAGTTACAAGTGCTAAATCGTGTCAGTTAACTTCACCACACGCAACAGATCGTGAACAAAACCATTTAACTTACGACAGTCCGCTAGCTTAATGCTAACACGCAATGTAAAAGGCCACCAACAGTCTAACAAAACTAGCATTGATGTTGCCATAATCATAATGCTTTAAGGAACGGATATTTGAACACAAAAAAAAATGCGGCAAAACAATGCAACAAAACTCACAAGCATATATTCTTAATCCTCTGCAAAAAACGACAAATATTACTGCAGCTTGCTGAATCATTTAGTTGTGAAACTCTTCTTTGTGCATTATATGTTTGTATACCGCCCTCTGGTGGCTAAGGCACACATACCAGAAGGAACACAATGTCAATAGACATTGAAGGATGAAGTTATGCTGCTTTAACATGTCAATTATATTTAATACATTTTATTACTGTATGCTTTATAAGTACAATATTGTAGCACGCTATTTATTAAAAACACATGACTATAATTTTTGTTTAAATGAATTGAAATGCCATTAAATCGTTCCAGAATCAATCAAACCATTTCTTTTTAACTTCTACTAAAAGTGTGAATGCTGTACTTTTGCCAACTCTGTGTTAGTCAGAAGGCCTTGTGCACTGCATTCCGCGCATGATGCATCTGCACGGCACAATGTCTTCTGTCTCCAAACTATTTGGGGAATAAATGGCTTCAAATGGGATTAAAACAACTTTAAATGAGTCATTAATTATGGTGAATGGATGTCATTTTGCCCTATGAGCTACCACTGAGTGTGTGAGTGTGTGTGGTGTGTGTGTGTGTGTGTGTGTGTTGCGAAAGAAAACAGTGCAAACATTGAGGCAAACTTCCTCTAGCGAGCATCATTATCACATGAATACACGTCAACGGCCAGATTCGTTTGCATCGGCCCGCAAAGGTCATTTCCCACAGGGCCCCGTGTGTATGTGTGTGCTTGTGTGTGTGTTTGTGTATGTGTGTGCCTGTGCGTGTGCGCGCGTGTGATCTGTTTATCCCATTAGCCGAGATACAGCCGGTCAGAAAATGGGGACAACTTTGTTCCCGCTCCTGCTCCTGCTGCTGCGAAAGGACTTAAGAATGGGACCAGTCTGGGATTTGCTTGCACACTCCCAACTCTCATTCTTGAAATATTTCTGCCAGTATGAATATAAAAATGCTGGAGTGCTGGCCTATGGAGGAATAATGGAGGAAACAGTGACTGAAGTAAACCATTTTTCAACCTGCAACTTATTTTCATTTTATTTTCATTCAATCCGCAACGTATTGAAGAGAAATCGCTTGAGTCAACACATCGATACAGCCAGCACGCGCGAATATAAGTTCAACCCTCTGCGATTTGTGGAAAAAGTGAGTTTCTATGGACCTTTTACCTCTGTCGAAACCCTTTTTGATCAAATAAGCTCCCACTGAGCCTTTCCTATTTCTTCAGAATGAGCCTAAAATAGTAGCTTCAAACCAAAATGGCAGGCTTATCGTGTCTTTTTAGGCATGGCTTCTTTTTACATGTCTACCGAATTTCACGTTGCGAAATGAATCTGGCTTCCGGGGAAGAATTTAAGACATTGGGTCAAACTCTGACCTTGCGAAGTTGACGTAGTTTTATGGCGCGTCGTCAAAGTTCGTCGCCATGTTCCTCCTACACGCAATTGCGAAATCTTAATATATCTCAAAATTGAGTGTAAAATATAAGTGTCCTACACGTGACAACAGCATTTATGTTCTTCATTGTCTGGGCTTTGGGTTAGGATGGCAAGAAAATGCACTCGACATATTTAAGGCCCAAAAAAATACTTTTATGCGACATTGACAGACGGCCTTTTTTTAAGTTTGTTTGTTTCACTTCCTTTTCATTGTCTATTACAACTGAGCCTCCTTCCATTATTTGCCGCAGATTGATAGATGCAATACTTGATTTCCTCCCTCCAATGGACTCCATCGGAATTTAAAAGCTAAGGATTCTACCCCAAGCGACAAAATGGGCGTTGGTTTCGGTCATCGTCTCTCGGCAAACGGACTAAGATGGAGCCTTTCATCACATTTGGGGCTAACGTGTGTGTGTGTGTGGTCCACCCTCTGTCTTATGTAGATGTGTGTCTGTCGGAGGGGGTGAAGCAACAGACAGGATGAAACCTGCTCCCCTGCTATCTGATTCTGTTTAGTCTCCAAAATGAACTCCCACTCGATGCGAGTATCAAGCGATTGAACAAATCGTTGCGTCTGAAGCAGAGTCCACTTTGGAAAGACCCATGCAAATGGCCCTAAGATTGATCTTCAAACAAGATGGTGGACTTCCTTTGTGTGCTCGGGCATGGCTTCTTGAGACTTTTTGCTGGGTCTACTTATGATAGACACGTCTACCAAAATTCATTGCTAACGCGAAACCCACGTTGGGGGCGGAATTTTTTAAAATGATTGTAGTGGTTGCTTCAAACCAAAGTGGCAGACTTTGTGTGTCTTTTGGAGCATCGGTTCCTGATCATTTTTTGTGGGTCTACTTGTCATGGACACGCCTACCAAATTTCATGATGTAAAACTTAATTCGGGGGCTGAATTAAAACAAAGGAAAAATCAAGAGTGTGCTACCAAGGCAAAACAGCTGCTTTAGATCAAAATGGCAGACATGTTTTGAGCTGCCTACTGAATGTCATTTGCCTCGGCGAAAACTGGCAAAAAAAAAAAAAAAAAACCTTTACAATTGTCCGACATTTTGAGTATGGGATCACCCTCAAATGGATGGTTGACTTATTGAAAACAACTAAACAATTTCGCACCACATGCTCAGACCCTCATGACTTCTTTTTCTCATCATTTGATGCACCAAGTCGCTGAGGATGAAGAACAGGACTTCTCCTTCCGCTCCGGTCCCATACATCCCTGATGACTGGAGTTCTAAATAGGTGGGAATAATGGGACTAAATTAGGCAGGAGTGTGTTAATGAGAATGAAGTGAAGGAGCGTCATGTCCTCCCTATCATTACCAGATGTCCCAGCGCCTGCCAGCTGAATCATTGCTCCACTCTCCCTTTCTTCCCCTCCTTCTTCGTTGCCTTTTTCTTCCCTTTCCAGCTGTTTTTGTTGCCTGGCCTCCACCAATTGTTTCGGGTCTTCGCCCTCCCTCCTCTCTTTTTTCTCCTCTCTCTCTCCTTTTCAGTGTCTCTCTCCCCTCCCCTTATTGTGACAGAGCACACCTGCTTGATCTCCGCTGTCGAGCGCTCCCGAGTCCAATTACCACAAACGCCCGAGAAGCCGCTTTTCGCTGCCTCATCCCCCCCGAAAAAACAAACTCGACTGGATTTTTTTGGGTTTTTTTTTTTTTCAGGGAGTCCAACCTCTGCTCTTTAACTTCTGCTTCTACTGGGAACAGGTTGGTTGGTGCATCCTTTTCACTTTTGGGGGAGAGTGATGGGTTATGGGTGTTATGGGTGGGAAAAGTGCTGCGGGAATTATGGGGAATGTTTTTTTTAAATGGTGTCATTTCATGTATATTCCTTTTCTATGTCTTTGCAAGCTTTTCTGATTCCCACTTGGAATTCCACTCAGGCACCCTTTTGCCGGGATAAAGGGGGTGTGGTGGGTGCCTGTTGATGCTAGTCCCTCATGCTCCCCCCTTTGGCCTTTTGTTCATCCAGTTCAGCCTTTTTCCTGCCTTTTTCGTAGCCAAGTGGACTGTTTTGACACTTGGCCGATTGATTGTTTGGATGGAGCCCATGTGGAACCTCCTGCATTCCTGTGTGGCGACGGCTCGAAAATCTAATTTTTCTGGGTTTACACAGAGAGAACAGGACTCCGGGGGGAGGCGTTTGTTCTCAATTGTGTTGGGAAAAGGTTTGGATTTGCTGCATAAATGAGGGGAAACAAGCATTTCTCTGTGATGATTCACCCCATTAATATTAGTAATGGCTTGTTTTTGAGCAGCAAATCCCCTTATCTGTCAGAAAAAGAACCGCCTCCTACCCACCGCTTTCCTGCAGGAGCCAAATTGCTCAAGGGGCAGTTTAAAGGCTTTGGATGCAAGATGATTTTAAAAAAACAACAACAAAAAACTTTGTACCTGCCCTTAATCCTATAATTGCACAGCTTCCATCCTCGATCATTGAGAGAAGGTTTCAGCTAACTCATTACATCGTCTTTGCCAGCAGCAAAGGTGGGGGGGGGGGGGGGGGGGGGGGCACCTAATGGGACTCAGCTGCAGTGGAAAAAAAAGAGAGACAAAAGTGATGAAAATCTGGGCTTGGAGGACAATCAGCATGGAGCCAAGCAGATGTTTAACATTTGAAGCAGCCATGAGTGAATGGAAGGTTTGTGCAGTGGAGATCTGCTCTTCTTTTCCATCTGGTGTCCAAAAGCTCAAGAACAATGCAAGCTGCACGTCTTTCCGGTTAGGAGGATCAAACAGGCGAGGAACATACCAAATGCGACAGGGGGATGGAGTTGGGCGGTGGCTGAAATGTGGCTGATCATGCAAAAAAAAAAACTATTAATGGTTAAGTCTATTGTCTTATAAGGGGATTCTCATTCTCTCAATCCTGAGTGTTTGCACATGTTCTCTCTTGTGAAATCTCCTGATAAGTCACAAATCCATCGTCAGGAGCTCTTCCAGAAACTTTTTCATCAGCAACCACGTGGGAGGAGGAGGGAGGGGGACGGGGGATGTGGGGTTCGGAGGGACACAACATGTTTTAAACGTCCCGTGGCCTGTAAATACCTTCAAACGCAAGGACAGTATGGCCTCCTTCAATGTTGTCAAAAGTCGAATGTAAACTGGGAACCGAATGGAGGAAAAATGATGTGAGCCAGAGCTGCTTCCTGTCTGGGATTCATTAGGAGTGCTGGGGCCACATTTGGGGGAGGGGGAGACTGCAACAAAGGGATGGTGGGTGGGTTGGGGGGACTGGGAGGGAGACTTTGTTTGTAGTCATGTAGTATATGAAGTTATGAATCATGTTTAGGGTCCGCAGAGAAGAACATGGAGATATTTTCCAGAAGGGGATGCCAAATTGTGGTGAAGTCAACGCACACAAAAACATCATCCGAAGTGCCAACTCATAGCGGCGCGTGGATCGATCCAAATATCGATACCAACGTTGCTATTGATCACTGATACCAGTCTCTACTTCAGTTCAATGAAAATTCCCATTTAGCCATCCAGCTTAAGTATTAAAAAAGTATAGGTATTTACTTGTTATTGGATCGAACAGTTTGGATTAATCCACCTTCTTCTTCTTCTTAATTATCCAAAAAATATTGGCATCGGTGATACTCACCCTGGATGTACTTGGTATCGAATCAATATCAAATTTAGTGGTATCGCGCACCACCCCAGATGCACGCTCAAGACAAAAGGCTTAGCCTTAATCCACCTTAATTATTGAAAAATATCAGTACCAAATTTTGCAGAATCACACACGACCCCAGACGGAGCCTCAATTAGTTCCATTATGCCTTTAAATGGACTGTGGGCCTTTTTAAGGGTGCATACAGGGTAGAGGGGGTGCACCATTTTTTCCCGGGAGGTTTTTAACACATCACGAATAAGTCTGGCTAAGAGTTAGTTAGCCCCCGTCACCACTTGTTAAATGAGTTGGACTTTTTGGAACTTGTGATGACTCAACCAAAAAGCATGTTTAAAAACAGCTAAATCCTTTCTGTGGTAAGTCCCTGAAGTACCTGCCACACACACACACACACACACACGCAAAGCCACAGCTGGGAAATATTACGACTCCAGTTAAAAAGGAATGCCGTGAAAAATGATCAGCAATCATCCCTGTGAAAATATCCTTGTGGCGCACTGAAAGAGAGACAAAACATAAACATTGATTTTTTTTCGGCGGGGGGGTGAAGAAAGCAACATTTTCCTTTGAGGTGCAGATAAGAAGTGTTTGCGGTGGAGACGTGTTGCGGCGCGTTTTGACGCATGTCCTGGTTTCGGCGGATTCTCGACGAGGCCATCATCCCGCCAGCCCTACGGACACACTCGTGAAAAGGAGGTCTACGCCTGAAGGCGTGGCAGGTTGTCTCATGTCTCCTCGCAAGAAAGAGAAGAAATTGTGCAGAGCAAACACAGAATGCAGTGCACAGGCTCTTCTGACTAACGTGGCAGCAGTTTTACCAAACTTCGTGATGAAAACAATAACAATGAGCCACATGCTGCTTCACCAAGTCTTGCCTGTTCTAAGTTTTTATCACAGGAAGCCATCCTGACAGAGATGGTGCCAGCCCTGCCTCATTTTTGAAGAAATGGTTGAAACCAAGAAGTCAATATAGGCATGATTTTAGATCAAATTCAACTGAAACAAGAAAGAAATTAGCTATGTTTGATTTTTTTTTTTAGAGGGATGGCGCATGGCTTGAAAAGATAAACAAACCAAGTATCGGATCATGTAGGACTCTCTTGTTTTACAGATGGGATTACCAATGGATGCGCATTGCCAGATGCGCATCCAATCCCAACAATGAACATTGCCATTGAAGGAACCCCACCCTAAACAAACAACCTAAAAGCGTCTCGACCCACCATGCGTGCAGACGTCTTTTCTCTTCTTTTTCGCTGAATTTGTTCTTTTTTGAGATAAGAGAGCTTGACACGGCCAAGATGACTCAGCCTGCGAGCAGAGTGGAACAACATGTCCTCTGGATCTCATGAAGCCCAGACAAGAAGTCTTTGTTGAGACAACATGGCAAACATGGTGGAAAGTGCAGCAACATGGGGGTTTTCTTCTCGTAAACAGATTACTAATCAAATGCAGTCCATTCTAGCTTAAATGGAAGTGGCCGGAGACGAGGTTTACAGCATTTTTGCTGGACGAGGGTCATCATTATGACTCGGGTCCGACCGTCACCCCCGCGGCCTCACGTAACCCGGCTCAGATGGATACTGTTCGCAGTATCAAGCGCCATAACAATGCTGTCAGAGTATAACAGTCAATCAGCGGCAAACGGTTGCGATTTCCGGGCAGTCGCGCCAAACGACTTGTTAGCCGCATGTGGCTCATGTGTGCCCTTTCATTATGGAGCTTACAGAGGCTACGAAGCATGGCGAGAAGATTGGCGGGTCCACGCGCTGCGAAAGGTCAGCGAGTGTGTATTTCACTTGGGTTGTGTGTATAGAAACAGTGTAGACTAGTGAACGACGGCAGTCAAAAGCGAATAAAATTACATTTTTATTAGCTTATAAACTGTATTATTGGACGACCTGATGTGTAATGTTGTAGAAAAGCTAATCATAGTAATGTAAGATTAGGCTATGCAATGTGGATAAATGGTAAAAAAAACAAAACAAAACAAATCAATCAAGTCTTACTATAAATCAAGCCATTTTTTTAAAAACAAAGTCTGACTACAGATGTCAGTTTTAACAATGTCTTCCAATATTGTAGATTATTGATTCTCAACTGGTGGGTCAGGACTCAAATCTTTCAATATTTTGAAAGGCATGCATCAGAAACGCTATTAAACAGCCTCTTCCTTAAAAAGTGCTATTGGTGTTTTTATAGCATAATAATTCAGACTTAAAACGGTAATATAATGCTTGCTCTGGTCTGCAGCATTCTTTTAATAGAAAGAAGACAAACGATTGATGTTGCAATTACCTAAAACGAAAAGAGATATTCATTTTTGTACAGCCAGTTTTCATGTTCATCCTCAGTTGATAAGGTTCACATTTCAAAATACGATACAGTATACAGTACACGTTTCCAGAGGATATTTGCCTTTATTGTTCTTGACTTTTCTAAAAGTGGGTCACGACTTAATGATAATAAGAAAATGTGGTTCAACAATTGAGAACCAATGCTATACATCATATTAAAAACATCTGACTCTACAGCATCCCAATTTTTTAATGACAATGACAAAGTCTGACAATAAGTCTGTCATTGCTTTATTAATCATGTCATATGAAGAATATACACATCATACTACACGTCATACCATACACAATGTCTTACTGTGCATCATGCCATTTTTTAACAAAGTCTGGCTGTACATGTCATTTTTCATCAAGTCTGCCCTTCAACATAGTATTGTGCGATTTTCCTCTTTGGTTGAGCAACAATCAGGCCGAGCCCCCCGACCTGGTGAAACTGACACGCAAGCTTTTAACCTGATTTGGCCTTCAACTACCAGCTTTCACCTTTAACCTTCAACATCTCCATTATCCATTATGTCCCTTCACCTGCTTTGTCTTCTATATTGACACCTGAGTCTGATTTGGCCTTCAACTACCAACTTTCACCTTTAACCTTCAACATCTCCATTATCGTCTCCCTTCACCTGCTTTGTCTTCTACATTGACACTTTAGTCTGATTCCATTTCCGAATTGAAGACTTGCCGATGTTTTTTTTCCCTGTTCCTGCAGGCTTCTTTCCACTAGCAGCACCATGCGGTCAGCCTGTCTCTCTCTGCTCCTGGTCACCGCCTGCTGGGCGCTTCCCTTCCGCCAATCTGGTTTCCTGGACTTCATGATGGAGGATGAGCCCGGCTCCGGTCTGCCCGTGTTGCCCAGAAAGGTGGACGAGCCCAGACAGGTGGACGAACCCATGATGTTCCCTGAAGGACCCAAGTGCCCTTTCCGCTGCCAGTGCCACCTGCGCGTGGTCCAGTGCTCCGACCTCGGTAAGACCGCTACACGGGGTGAAATTTCCAAGTGTTAGGGTTATTGCTCCATCCACCTGACACCGCAAGGGATTATCAGCCCCGAAACAGCAGCATTTCACAGTCTTAATCCATCAGGAGGAAATTGCTTTCCAGAAACGCGTGGAACGGAGGAAAAACCTGACCGTCCAATGTTAATGAAGCACAAATGTTCTCCGAAAAAAAAAAAACACTTCAAAAGCAGAATTACTCTCCTCACAGTCACAACAGTTTACCCAAATGTTATCGTTTGTCTAATCTGACGTATGACATATACCAAAGACAAAAAAAAAAAAAAAGGTCCTCTTTCCGCTTTTGTTTAAAAAGCAAGGGGTGCTCAGAACTCAGGATTAAGCGGGGAGTCATAGACAAACTGGGTTAAAATACCAAGTGCCTGGCCGGACTCCCTAAAACCACACAAACGTCCGACACGTCCGACATAAACATTCCACGTGAAGTCCACGGTAGCAGTACCCGGGGGTACAAATGACACTTAGCGAGGGTTATGAAAACACTGTGGCTGCATCGTCATGGTGACAGTAATAACAGGAATTGAGGAGCCGCCAGGAGGCTCCTTGTATGGTGATTAGAAACATGTGACTGTTAAAAGCGGTACACCAACAACAGGCGTGACAGGTGACTTTAATTATGACCAAGTAAGCTGAATGACGCAAGAGGTTTCTTGCCACTCGAGTTAAAGGTAGTTTTAATGGTCTCATGTACAGTACATGGTCTAGCAAAACTTGCTCTTTGCAATAAACCCATCCCAGACGCGCACTCGCCAGAAAACAAATCCAGAACTTGTGTCAATAACTTTACAAGGAACTGACTGAATTTGAAAATATATCTTTACTTTCTCCTCCTAACTTTATCAAAATAGGCCGAGGTGTGACTAGAGAGAGATAAACTCAACCGCGGTTGAGATTTTGGGGATTTATATGCCAGGGGGAAAAAAAGGGACGGCAGCGAACATGAACCAGGGCGCATTCATGATGATGACGCAACAAATATTCTCCATCCATACCCTCCTTCAAGAGAATTGCTTAATGTTGTCGGCTCCAAGAATGATTCATGGCAAATGGGTTGCTTGTGCCAGCCTAAACATCAAAAGTTTCTGCCGTTTAAAAATTCTGGTATCTAAAAAACACATACGTATGTGTTAAGGTTTTTTTTTTCAGTTGTTATTATGAGCTAATTTAGCATTTTTTTTCTTAGTTCACAGCGTGAGCCAATTATGGGCATTTTTTTTTATTACTACTTGTGTTTCAGAGTCTGTACTTTTTTACTTTTACTCTAGTAGACTTTGAATTAGTACTTCTACTTTCACCAGTTTTATACAAGTACTCCTCTACTTTAGTACAGAGAGAGAACTTTTGCTGCCTCTGTTGATAAACAATCCCGATAAGACAAACCAAAAGGTTGTTGATAGCTAAGTGCGCAGTTTGCCGCAGACCAAAGACTCATCGATCAGAGACGTCATATTCTCATAATCCACTTCTGCAACCATGGGGAGGAAATTTGCTTAACGTGTGGGAAGTGATTCAAACGTGGCTTCGCAATCAAGCGTCGTCATTCATGGTGACTTTCAACTGCGGGGGCGAGACTTACTGCGCTTCTCTTATCCATTTCCTGGACGTCAATCGCCTTATTTTGCTCTCCAGATTTCAAGCGTTGCGTGAAGTTTGACATAATCTACAGCTAAACTACTAAAGCCCGTCGTGCCACACCCATTGTGTTTGGCTACATTTTTCGGGTTTAATATAAAACAAATCTGGTAGGGTGGGCTGAGGAGCTCAAACCTCAAACCAGACCTCAAAAACAAAAACAGTTTTTTCCCTGCCCCTTCCCCTCAAATGTAAAGGAACACATTGCGTGTTGTCACAGATGGCAAAACGCCGTAACCGTCAGATGCCGCTCCTTCGAAGCATCTCTCGCCTTTAGCGCAGGTGTCAGTTTCGCAAGTCGCTTCGACGGCCCGTGTCGTGCAAAGCTAAAACCTGAGCTCAGCCTGCAGGTATGTCGCTCAGGAAATTTGTTTCCAGTTCCATTTCCTGCCATGTGTGTCTCAGAGAATACTGAATATTTATTGTTATTTGGTCCCTTAGAAATGTCAGCATCTTGTCAACACCTTGTGTCCTAGTTCTTGTCTTTTGGACCTTATGTGGACTCAAACAATTTCCATGAAATGTTATGGAGAGGTGGAGGAATTTTAAATCCTGATGAACATTCAAATCTAGGAGTCTTTTGTTGACATTTTTGGATAGTTTGGTCTCAAGTCTTTGGTTTGTGTTCCCAGGTCTGAAGGAGGTTCCCAAGGACATACCAGACGACACCACTCTGCTCGACCTGCAGAACAACAAGATCACCGAGATCAAGGAGAACGACTTCAAGAACCTCAAGGGGCTGCACGTAAGAGACCGGAGTCAGTGGGGATACACTCGTAGTTTCCATGCACCTGGCAACTAATGAATTCACCAGTTCTCATCAAGGTGGGATAGCGATGAATCTTCTGGTACTGCCACTCCCTCAATCGCCAGGTGCACGGAAACTATTCACGTCAATTTCTGAGATCTGGTTCTCCCGTCGGAATGGGCCACATTCCTCGCATCGCCTCGCGTCTGTTTACACAAGCGTGGAACAGCAGGAGACGAACACCAGTGTGGACTTGAACTTTCCCCCCTCCCCCTTGTGCTGACGACTGATAAGCGCCCAGGATGTAATGGAAAGGTTTATCGTTACCTTTCAGGAACGTGATATTGTGGAGAAACTTGACTTGAAATGTCAGAATGCTAGAAGGACTCAAAATGACTTCTTTACAAGGCCTCCCAGCCTGGGAAAATAATGATTTTTTTTTTTTTTTGATGATGTGTTAACACATGGTTATAGGCTTGGCAAAACATTGCGGTCTGGCTTGGTTTATGGACTCTGGTTATATCATTGCTCCCAATTACAATGCAAAAGTGTTGTGCTGATTGGAAATAGAGCATAAGTTGATGATTTCAATGTTTTTCCATCCACAGGCATTGATCCTGGTGAACAACAAGATCAGCAACATCCATGCCAAGGCCCTTAACCCTCTGACTAAGCTTCAGCGCCTCTACCTGTCCAAAAACAATTTGAAGGAGATGCCGGCCAACATGCCCAAGAGCCTGCAAGAGTTGCGCATCCACGAGAACGAGATCACCAAGATCAAGAAGGCCTCCTTCCAGGGAATGTCCCATGTCATCGTCATGGGTAAATCAAATAAAACAAACGTCCAATGTGTATTCCACAGGGATGAATTTTGTCCACATTCTTCTGATTATTTAATTATCTTCACAGAGCTCGGATCCAACCCCGTGAAGAGCGCAGGGATTGATTCCGGGGCATTTGCTGACCTCAAGAGAGTCTCCTACATTCGTATTGCGGACACTCAGATCACGGAGATTCCCAAAGGTACTCCGTTAATTTAACTTGATGTATTCAGCCTCAACAATGATGTTTTGGTGTTGTTGTTTTTGCACAGGTCTACCAAGCTCACTCTCTGAGCTCCACCTGGATGGAAACAAAATCTCCAAGGTCACCGCCGAGAGTATGAAGGGCCTCAAGCAGCTGGCCAAGTATTCAAATATTTTGTTTCTCTCTTTTGCACATCAACCCCGTTTGCCAGAAGTAAAATTACAGGATGTTTAAGTGAGTGTTTAAGTCTTCTTAGTTGGAGGACAAATGTGAGGTATGAAGCAGAGCAAAAACAGTATTCTCTTGAAGTGGGCCATACCGGAGGTCTTCCCACGAGACTGGCACTTTTGATACACTGGATTTGGGATTTTTCATCCTTTTCAAATCTCTTGATCTCCTTGGATACAGTTTGGCAAAGCAAACAATAGTTGCGGGATTGTCCAAATGACTGGTTTGGAAATAAAATAGACTGTGGAAATTTTGGAATGAACAAAGAGAACTTTGATGCAGCACCAGTAGAATGTGTTTCACCTTCCATTTCGTCAAACTGAAGTCTTGGATTGGGACAGCGAGAGGTGTGAGGAGACCATGTTTCCGTGTCATAATTTTCTCACTGGCTACTACCACTGTACAACTAATGATAATCATACAATGAGCTAAGTGGTGATGTCACTTGTTCCCCATAGGCTGGGTTTGAGCCACAATGAGATCAGCTTGGTGGAGAACGGCACCCTGGTGAACGTCCCCCACCTGCGGGAGCTCCATCTGGACAACAACGCCCTGACTACCGTGCCCCCCGGCCTGCCTGACCACAAATACATCCAGGTTAGACTTGAACTTGGGATTGCAATGACTGGTTCCCAGCTATTAAACAATGACACACGATACGTTTGTCATTGTTTAATAGCACATGTATTCACATGTAGTCATTTTCTCTGCTCGTTAGGGAGACTGCTGATGTCCCATCCTTGTGGGATGTGTTTGACTTATTTTCTCTCATTTTAAAAAGTTCATTGTCCCAAGAAGACAATCATGGGACATTCACCCCATTTGAGCAAGTATTTATGAGACAGCAAATAGTGCTGGCTCTCATGAGAAACACATTGTTTCTTTGCGGGATTCATTGGAAACGAATCAGAATCCTTCACAACCATTCAGTTTGAGAGGCTGCTCATAATCTTTTATTATTGTGATATAACTGTATCTTATTTTGTAATACCTCTGTGAGTTTGAATTGAGTTATGGCCTCCATTCGGGAGGTTTTCAGCAGCATTTGAAAACGTGTAGAATCTGGCCAAAACGACTTCACCAGTTGCCATGTAACTTAGCCAGCGTTTTCTTTAATTTCCAAATTCGGATTGCATAGCCATTGTATTCCCGAGCACTCTTGTAGTTTGCATCTGTTTTTATTGCATACATCCGTCACGGACATACAGGAATTTCCAGTCTCTTTGTTTTCTGTGTTGCTGATCAGATTAAGCGCTCACAGAGACTGGGTATTATCTGTTTGAAACAATGATTGCACGTTATTAATTCAATTCCTTTCCACAGGTGGTCTACCTCCATGCCAACAAGATTGGTGTGGTGGGAACGGAAGATTTCTGCCCCCCTGGCTTCAACACAAAGAAAGCCATGTACTCGGGCATCAGCCTGTTCAGCAACCCTGTTCCCTACTGGGAAGTGCAGCCCATCACCTTCCGCTGCGTCTTCGACCGCTCCGCCATCCAGCTGGGCAACTACAGGAAGAAGTAGAGAGGCTCTGTCCCCAACGCCCGCCATCTTTCACCACCACAACCACCACCGAGGAAATGTGCATTTGTAAATGAGCGTGTGAAAGTGTGTGTGTTTGACCACTGATCGTCACCCCTCTGACCCAACTTTCTCCTGATGGTGGACATGGACCTCAAGCACATTTAGTTTTTTTTGACATTGTTTTTTTTTAGCTCGGCTTCGGTTGGTAGTAAACACGGCTTGCAGCAAACACCCACTGCAAATCATTGGTAGAGCCGTAATATATTCTCACACTCATACTGTAGCATAGTCATGTGCATCATATGGGACACATCATTTTTTTGTAGACGAGGCCTGTGGAGCAGGCGGCAAAGTCGAGAATGTTTTCAGTCATTTCTGTTTTCACGAAAGCGTCATTTCCATCGCTTCCTCACGCTTGCTACGCATCTCCTCTTCCGCTTTTGATGTCCAGTGAGAACCAAGGTTCCTTTCTAAATTTAGAATAAACCATATATGTTTTAAATGTCACTCCCAAAGATTTATATGCATGCTTTTGCTGTTTTTCTGGAATGTCTTCTTAATGTTCTTTCCACTGCTACTCCATTGTTAGTTTCAAGAGAAGGGTGTCCCGTGCACCCGTACGTTAGTGTGAATGTTGGATGTATAGACACTGTATATAAATGCTGTATAAAAACCTCTCATTGCATACAAAAGGCACAAGAACTTATCACAGCTTAAACGTATAATTAATTTATCAACAACAAAGGTGTTCCTCTTCATCTCCAGAGCAGGGGTCTCCCGCAAAAGGTGTCCTGAAAGAATAAAAACCCTAATGGAAAACCTTTGCGATGGTTGTAATGACAGAAATGACCGTGCATTGTCGTCATCAGTCACTTCCAGGGAAACAAGACCAAAGAGATGGTAAGATCGTTGCAGAAGACGGTGCAAGACTCCAGAAATATACCACATCCTGGTCCACTAGCGAGCAGGAAACACCACCTTAGCATTGTCTAACTTTACGTGACCATTTTTATGGTCCGAGACAAAGAAATATTGACACAAGGAGCACATTCAGCCTCTGTGATTTACAGCTCTTCAGAGACTGTGGGAATATTTAGGTTAAAGAAATGGAGCGGGACTCTGTGGGCGAGACAAAGCTGTTAGCTTCAAATAAGCCTTTGCGCTCAAAGATTGACATCGATCTTTTGCCGCAACATCTGTAAAAACGTCCTGACAATTGAGCTGTAGGGATCAAACGAACCTTTTCCGAGACCTCCACGTTTGAGGACCAAGCCTGGAAAGGTGACTCCATCTAGAGATGGTCTAAAACCAGGAAGTGCTTAGTGATATCAATCAGGATAATGGTGACGAATGGGTTCTATTTTCCTTTGTAAACCAACGTAGGCTCACAGACATCGACAAGGCGCAATGGTTGCGGGGAGGAGCAGAGTCCTTTTCAGGTTTTCATGTCAACGTATAGGGACACAAACTAGCTCTAGATGGTCGACACCGACCTGACCAGAAATGACGGTCCACATACCCCAGTGAACTTCAGCCACCAGATGGCATCTCTCACTCTGGACTCAGGAGAACTATTTTTTGTTTCTTGTTACATCTTTGCTTTTACCAAACAAATGATCTTTTATCGAAAGCATATATTCCAATTCATTTGGACATCAATTGAAAACAGTTCACAAGAATTGATGAACATATTTACATGAGACTCATTAAAGCCTCAAACAGAAACCACAGAAGACTTTCAGGTTGGTGAATAATATATGATGGTGAGGACTAGGTTTCCTCATGCATGTCTGTTGCCCCCATGTGGCACATAGGCACATTGCTTCTATTCACAGACACAGACAAACACACACACACACACACACACACACACACAAACACGCTCAATTTGTCTGTCGTCAAGCCCTGTAAGCCTAATTACCTCCTTGAGACTCATTACCCACCATTTAGCGGGTGGCTGCAAGGGCAGTTTTATGCGTGTGTCATGCGTGCTTTGGGTTGATGTGTGAAAATCCTCAAACGAGAGGGAGAAAAAATACATTTCCATTTGCTTTGGTCACACAATAAATTGATGCTTGTAGAGGGTGTTTACATGAGTAGAGCGATCAAACTGAACTCGAGCTGATGCGTCTTTGATTCTCGGCCTTGGTTGTTCTAATCTTTAATCTAACACCAAATCCCATTAGGAATATCCAAATCAACCCCACAGATGACCACTTTATCGCTCGTGGAGATTCTCTTCGGCACTTGTGCAGCACATGTGCCCCCGCGAGGGCTTGTTTCGACCACATGGCCGCACGGCAGAGACAGAAGGTGGCGTCTGGCTGCTTGTCTGAGAGTTTATTAGAGGACTCAGTGTGTCGGTGCCAAGGCGTCCCAGAATATCCCTGTTTGCTAATGCTGCGTGTGCCCGGACCTGTGAACAGCCCTGTCGGAGCATGTGCATCCCATTGGTTTCTGTGCACTTATTCACTACATGTGTGTGTGTGCGTGCGTGTGCGTATACGTGTGTGTGTATGTCAGCCTGGGAAGTGCTTGTTGTTTCATGTCATTCGCCGCAAAATTTTCCCAGTGCAACAATGATGAAATCTGCCACAAAACCATTTTTCATCATTAGATCATTTTATCATAAGATCTAATGTGGACACTTGTTATGAAACAAGATTAAACAAAGGAGACACCTTTATGTGAATAGCTGTACATCATTTCATTTGTGTTGCAGTGGCTGTGAGCCAGTGGATTTGGTTTAATTGCCAATTTGCTATTACCAAAAACACTAACTGAACAACCTTTTGCAATCTCATTGGTTATAAAATGGGATTTGATATTATCGCAAATGTACTCAAACGGACTAAAGTGGAGTTTTTGACCATAAGGGACTGATCGATACCAACCGGCTGGTGCCTCACTGCAGACTCGCTAGGTACCAAGTTCCTTTTTCGTACATTTCCAAGGACAATCAGACAGTTTTCTCCACAGTCTCCAGGTCGAGGGGGTTTAAATCTAAAATTGAAATATAAAACTGGAATGGCAGCTGCTAAACACAAACCTCCACCAAGACCGAACAATCCGAATGTGGATGATCCTGTACGACTTCATAGACCTTGTAGATACAAGAGTCACACAAAGAATGTCCGCAAAGTCTACCAAATGGCGGTGAAACCTAATCTCTCTGTCGGAGGTAATGCTTAGAACATGTGTGTAATCAAATAGGTTTTCAGAGATGACACTGGCTTCTACGCCTGGTGGAGCAACAGAGCAGAGTGCGACCAATCAAAAGCAGTCGCGACATCCTGCCGTGCTTTGACAGCGTGATGAACATTCTCCAACAAATGGTGGAGGCATTTGGCTCGTTTTCCCTCACGCCCCCCCCAACCCTCTTTCCTCCTAATTCTCTTTCAAGAAGGTGAAGCCCCCCGCTCAGTTGTCAATGGAAAACTATCTATTCGGACGATTGTTGGCCTTCAAAATGTGCTGAGAGGAAAGAATGCAGCGGTGGTGTAAAAACATTGAAAGAAACACGAGATGGATGCGATCTGCTTCTACTTACCTTCTAGCAGTGTTTGGTATTGCAGACTCAATGTTATGTAAGACTTTTCTGGCCGTCTTGTAACAGTTTATTTGTTTTTTTGGTCAGACTTTCCAAAACTGTATTCACACAGGAATCCTGCTCAAGTGTCTGTTTTTTTTGTTTTTTTTAACCCACAATTAGTATTTTTCCCAAGAACAACAAAGCTTGCACAAGGTGATCACCAGGATGCTTGCAAAAAAAGTGATACCCATAGACCTTTTCTGGTTGCACCTGTTGTTGGTTTAGGACACTTGCATCCATCCTGGTGACATCTTTTGATTCTCTGCAACCTAAATTTGCAGGAAAACGTCCCCCCCATCACCGCCATATATCCCACTAAAACCTTCTCCTCCTACTTCTTCCCAGCAGCCATCCTCCTCTCCTCCTCCTTTTTTCCCCCTCTGTCTCTCCATCTCCCCCCTCTGTCTCTCTCCTGTCTCTCTCTCTCCTCCCTCTCTGTCTTTCTTCTCTGTGTTTTTCTCAAGAGACATCCACTTTTTGAACACCGCAGTGTTCTACCACCACTGGACCTCCAACCCCACGCAGACAGTACGCCGTGAGAGGACCACAGGTAAGCAGGCATGTGCAAGGACAGAGTGATTGATTGTTTCCCATATGATTGGATGCCTGTTTGTGGGTAGACCTTTTGGATTGTTCCGGACTGGTGTTGCAACAAAGAGAATGCATGGAACAAAAGGGTTGAGGGTGTTGTCCTTTGCATTAATGGAGATCTCTTTGGATATGCAATACATTTACTGTAACGGTTTAGGACCAAGTCTGCAAAGACTTGTGCTCGTGCATCCTCTGCAGGACTGTCATAATATGATGGCAGGGACTGAGTGCTTAATTGATGGACTGAGGACCCGAGCGATATTTTAGGCTAGTTCACGTTCAAGGATTCCTGGGACATCTGTGTTGCGTTACCACTGCCGTCGCCTCTGTATGCGCAGGAATCCTGTGAAGATGAAAGATGATTTGTTGTTCAGGGTTCAAGTTGCCCCCTTGGGTCTCCAGTCTTAAACTCCTGAGTGATTATACAAGGTTCCAGGAGAGTGGGTGTGGCGTTGCTGCTAAATGAGTCTCCTCGGGGTTTGTTTTTTTGTTCTTGCATCTTTGTTGAACTTCTTTTGACGTCTCCTTCTCTGCTTCTCATTCACTTTTTAGAAACCATGTTTCCTCTCCGTGTACACCTGTTGGCAGCGCTTGTCAGCCTGGCGCTGTGCCAGTATGAGGACTACGACTACGTTCCGCACTCCTTGATAGGACCCTCCAGCGCAAACTGCGACCGCGAGTGCGAATGCCCCATCAATTTCCCCACCGCCATGTATTGCGATGGCCGCAAGCTCAAGTTTGTGCCCATGGTTCCGTCAGGAATCAAGTATCTGTACCTCCAGAATAACCAGATTGATGAGATCAAGTCTGGCGTATTTGACAATGTCACCTCCGAGCTCCGCTGGCTGGTCCTCGACAACAACCAGATCACCAACGGGAAGATTGCGTCAGGTACCATCGATAAATTGACCGCCCTGGAGAAACTCTTCTTCAGCCACAACCTTCTCACGGAGCCAGTGGTCCCCCCTTCCAAGTCTCTCGATGAGCTGAAGATGACACACAACAAATTGAACAAGTTTCCCTCCGGGCTCCTGAATGACAAGGAGAATCTGACTTCTGTCAACGTGCAGCACAACGAGCTCACCTCTGAGGCTGTCGCCGGCGCTTTCAAAGGGTCCAAGAAGCTACTGTCCCTCGACGTGAGCCACAACAAGCTGAAGAAGCTGCCCGTCGGCGTACCCGCCTCGCTGGAAATCCTCTATGCTGACAACAATGACATCGACAGCATCGGTTCGGGGTACCTGAGCAAGGTGCCTGCCCTGCGGTATCTGAGGGTCTCCCACAACAAGTTGGTGGACTCCGGTATCCCCGCAGGAGTGTTCAACGTGACGTCACTGGTGGAACTGGACTTGTCTTTCAACAAGCTGCAGTCCATTCCTGATATCAATGAGCAGCTGGAGCAACTGTACCTCCAAGCCAATGAGATCAACAGTGAGTGGGCACCGACACATTGTCTTCATTCGTTTTTATAGAGTTAATGTAGGCGTTTATGGGCTAAAATCTAAGTTTTTGATCCAATTCTCTCCTTTTCCTACAGAGTTTGACCTTTCAAGTTTCTGCAAGTACGTTACCGCTATCAACTTTTCCCACCTGAAGCACCTGCGTCTGGATGCCAACAACATCACACAGAACAGCATGCCCCCGGAAACCTCTGAATGCTTGCGCATAGCCACCGAGATCCTGTTTGAATAAGGAACTTACCCGCCGTCATCCACCATTTATGGATTTACTTGTTTAAATAATCCTCAACACACACATTTGTTCGGCCAAAAAAAGTAGAGGTATTGCAGCATCATTTCCAATAAACACCGATTTAACAAAGTAATAATACTGTATGCAATGACAGGGCAGATTGAAGTTTGAATAGCCACCAAATATTTGTAGATAGACAAAGCAAAAATGTAATTTGAAAGAAAAACAATCCTAAAAAAGCTACAAAACGACAAAAGGTTTAGAGGTGCTGTAGCTAAGTTTGCTAACCAGCTAGGATCTTGAATACACATTTTTGTAGATCTAAATGAGAAGGCCAAGGTTAGCAACTTGCTCGCATTTAGCTTTGAGTTTAAAAAAAACATTCCAATTTGACACGTTAGCTTGTCGAATGGAGACAAGACGGAGTAAACAATAAAATCGCCAGTGTCTCTATAGTAGCTTCACTTTGTCTTTGTGATCTATGTTCCGTGTTTAGCATGTATAGTATCGTGTTTAACAAAGCCATTGCTGTGCAAAGGGCCAGCAAAAAAGACTGCGTATTCAACTGTTTTGTGTATAATTCATGAATAAATTGTAAAATACTATACTGACTTCTTGAAAAAAAGTTCAACATTAGCTCATGAAGCTAAAACGTCACATATTTGTTTGTCGTGAGAATTGCTGATGTATATCCTTTCCATTACATGCATGAATTCAAATGGTATCATTCTTTTGATAATAAACTACAGCTTTTGCAGTTCTGCCAGTGCTCCATTGTTGTTTAACGCGCCATTGTCATAGAAAATCCCATCTTGTCTGGATCCTTTCTTTTTCTTCATTATAGAGTCACATTGAATCAGTCACTGCTCATGAATTTACTGTGAGGAACTCAGTTTGAATAAACCATGTTTCCAATATGCTTGTATGTATGGAGCTTTTTGATCTAAAGTGTGGTCGCATGGAAACACATCAGAATAATCATATTAGACTCAAATAAAGACATTCCCTTGTTTAAATGTTTAAAAAAATGCAGTGTTTAGTGCGAGCTTCAGGTCAGCTTGTTTTTAACTTGCTTAAAGAATGTACTACCTTGTATGTTTAGAACACCAAAACAATGCACATATTGTACAAAATATAAACTATTTGTCTGGGTGCCAATGAAGATCTTGTTTATCGATTCAAAGGTCCGTTCTTGCTAACACGGCGAGCTTCTATCATTAGCATCAAGCAAAGCTCTCAGCTACTGCTACCTTTTATTGCTTCAAGCTTGAAGCAATAAAATATCATTTTTCCAAGTTTACATTCATATCTCACAGAGCTAGCTAGGCTAACTGGCTCCACTCCATGGCAGTCGGCATGTTTGGCTCTTTGCATTGTCGTGTACTCGCTGACACCACTTGCGGTCGAACCGCCGAATGTCTTTTGGAGTTCTTGGCTTGTGTGTACAGTGCACAAGTATGCAGATTCATGTACAGATCACAGTCAACTGTATTTTAACACAATACATTCAAGAGCACATTGTCTAATGCACTTTTGGTTAGGGTTTTTGGGTTGTGTGTTTTTTTTCATACTGCGGTGCACGGACAATGTTGAGAATGTTAAGTGGTGTACTTGAGGGGAAAAAATGAGAAAAAGGAACATATTTTTGTGGTTTCTCCTCCATTTCATGCTTAACCATTTTGACATGATATATTCTGAGTAGACTTTCCTCTTGGTGGAGGGAAAGGTTCTGGTTTAAGTGGCCCATTTAAAATAACAGGTGGAAACCCAAAGGCAACACTTTACTAGGAGCTGTAGACGAGTGACAAACATACAACATCCACAAAGCATATGAAAACAGCAACACAACAAAAAAAACGATTTCAGAGACAAACCCAGGAGGCTTCCGAGACACTAACTGATTATCAAAATGAGAGACAGCTGGGTAAGACGAAGACAAGAGAGGGAGCTGATTGGCTGACACATGGGGGCATAAAAGACCAGGTGAAACTCAAAACAGGTTGTAACACGAGGCAGAAAGCCAAAAAAAAGTCCAACAAAAAACCCAATATACACTCATTTCTTTTCTGTAATTTGCCACCTGGTTGTGATTTTTACACTATAAATTAAATTACAATCTCGTCTTACGTGTAATACGTTTGTCTATGAACTAAAGCAGATACCACATGTGCATTAACATTCATTTTGGTCTTGTTCCAGTAACCTGAAGTTTGCTATTAGAGCATATATTGTGTTAAACCCGTGAATGTGTTAGCTATTATTTAAAGGGCTTCCGAACTGGTGTTTCATTAAGTCACCCAATACTGGGATAATTTCCATGGTATTATTACACTCCCTCATTGACATTCTGTTCCTAGACAATGTCTTTGAAAACCTTCAAACCGCTTGCTAGCTCCACATAACATTTCAAGGCTTCTCTTCCTAAATTCCATACATTCGCAGCTGTGTTAGACCAAGGAGATCCCAGTTGTTGTAGAAACATCCTCATCCCTGCAAACGGTCTAGCCTTTTGGGAAATCCAAACAATTGCTGACAAATCAATGTAGCTGCAGACTGGAGACCATCAGTGGACTGTACATAAACCGCTTACTGATCAAACCTTACCTGTATACGCTACCCGGGAAAGCAGGTAACGACAACTGTTTTGGTTTCAGAACTTATGACTTTTAAGTCCTGCATGCAGTACTTAAACCTGGAGTTCTGGTCAGTGCAAGGTTAGAGCATGATTTAATCTGGTTAAAAGTGTCTTCGGGCAACTCTTAGGACATCGCTAGACCTAATGTCGTCCTATTTGACATACTAATTTGACGTACTAACTTTGGGATTCACAAGTGCGCAAACGTGTGAGGAGGCTGTAGTGTGGTGCGTTCCCTCACGCAAGTCACAAAGGATTATCCTGTTGCATCCTGGCCTCTGCCGTCATCGCTGGAAAGAAGCGCGTGTTTAGGAAGCAACTGGCCTAACGAGGCTGCATTAAATTCAAATACCCACAGATTAAAGATGACCTCATGCCAACGGGACCATGTCTTTACCTGGCTTTGGTTAAAGATCTTTGACCACTATTATCATTTTCCAAAAAAAAAAAAACAGGTAGACCAGCTAGCGTATATAATTATCTGTTAGTTTGCAAGGGTGCAAACACTAAACTCAAATCCTCTGCATGTCAAAGAAAAGACGATTAATCCTGGCTACACCGCAGATGTTGGCAGCACCGAATTAACGAAAAGTTTGGCAGTGACCTTCTGGGATTTGCTAGTTCAAACGAGATCAAGTGCAGCACAGAGGAATTAAGCGAGACTAATGTACATGCAGACGCAAGCAGACAAGGTAGAACAGGTAGCGGTGCATTGACCTCTTTCTAAATAAGCCACGTCTCGAGTCTTGTTAAGGCTTAACATATGAGTCCTCATTGGTCAGTCAAGGCTTTCAGGGACAAGCTAGCATACTCTGAATGAAAAAAACTTGTGGTACAAATACAAGGAGGTGAGCGTTACAGTCTCATCAGCCTTGATAACTCCAGGGAGGATACTTCTTTCGACAATGTTTGAGGTAGGTTTCTTGAAGACCCTGATGTTTAGTCTTCTGTCCTTACCTTATGCAACACAGTCTGTAATCAATTTTAGTGACAAAGGTTTGATAGCAGGAGAACCGGGAGCACATCTCTTAAAACAGGTATGCCGCCTTTGTCTTTGAAGAGTGTCCATCCATGGAAGAAGTATGCCTGATGTAAAATTTGTTTCGCACAAAACGTGGAGTGCATAACAAATGTAAACCAGATGTCATCTACGAGGACTGAAGTAGAAGCGCAAGAGAAATATGGACTACAAACCTGACCTCATGTTTTCCCCTTGGAGTTGCAATGCAGATATTTATCTAAGGACCAACATGCATCTTTGTACTAAGCATTCTTAAATCTAAGCTTTAAAGTTGACCTAGTGCTATCAGTTAACCCTGATCTGGATGTGGTTGCTCCATCAGGCAAAGGAGTGACCCTTAAAAACCTTGTTTATCCAAAGTATGTGTATTAATAATGATATTAGCTGTCGACAAGTAGTAGTTACAGGCCATTAATCTTCAATATATGTCCTCAATATGTCTTCTTACTCCTTTCCACCCCAAGATGGCCATTAAAATGGATCCCTTTCTGAGGCTTTTCTGTGCCGTGTGGCTGCTCGGGACAGTACTGAGCCAGGATATGCGTTACGAGGAACTAATGGCCCAAATCGAAGCGTGCCCTCAAGAATGCCGCTGCCCCTCCAACTTCCCTCGTGCGGTCTACTGTGACAATAAAGGTCTGAAGAGCATCCCCCGAATCCCTCCGTTCACTTGGTACCTGTACCTGCAGAACAATCAAATACAAGTGGTCTCGGCAGACGCCCTGCGCAACGCTACCCAGCTGCGTTGGGTGAACCTGAGTCGCAACAAAATCACGAGCGAGGGAGTGGAAAAAGGCACCGTGGATGCAATGTCACGCCTGGAACACCTCTACATGGATGACAACCTTTTGTCCTGGGTGCCGTTTCCTCTCCCGGCCAGTCTTGAGCACCTAAGTCTCTCTCGCAATCGGATCTCCAAGATCCCTGACGGAGTCTTCTTCGGCCTGGATAAATTGACCTTCTTAGACCTGCAGGGGAATAAGCTGATGGATGATGCCGTGACCGAGGTGAGCCTGAAGGGTCTTAACAACCTGGTGCAGATCAACCTCGCCAAGAACCAGCTAAGCAGCATGCCTCTTGGCCTACCACCCACCACCACTCAGCTCTTCCTCGACGGTAACAACATTGATAAAATCCCCATGGGCTACTTCAAGGGTTTGCCCAAGATGGCTTTCCTCAGGCTCAACCACAACAAGCTCGGCAGCAGCGGTGTTCCTAGCAACGTGTTCAACATCTCCAGCATCCTAGACCTGCAGCTTTCCCATAACCTGCTCACTGAGGTGCCCCTGATCCCTCCAGGACTGGAACAGCTGTACCTGGACCACAACAACATTAAGAGTATGTTTCCCATGAATGCACTTGTACGAACGAGTGGAACACACATTGTTGTAATTGTTTCTGGTTTGATTTCAGGTGTGAGTGGCTCCAACGTCTGCCCTATAGACATCAATGCTTTGGATGCTAACAACAGTGCTCCGCAACTGCGCTACCTCCGACTGGATGGCAACGATATCGAACCGCCGATTCCTAGGGATGTCATTCTGTGCTTCCGTCTCCTTAGGTCCATTGTCATATAAATTAAGAAACAAACATATTAATTCACGCGAAGAACAGTCTAGAAACCGGACACCTGTGACAACCAAAAAGACCCATTTTTATTTTCAGGAATTGTAATCAAATCCGGCAGTTTAATGGACCACGAGCTGTGCCTTCAATGTACAAATCTGTTGATCACTTAGATAATGACATTGGAAGACCTTGTATTTCAACCTTTTGGCCTCTGCTTGTTTTATATTGCTTTAAGATGAGCTGTAGACTGACTAGTACTTGTGTACTTCTGTACTTTCGAAACATTCATATTCACTAGTAGTAATTTATTTTGCATTTGTGGTTCCTTTTTGGATTCTGGTCTTTGTATATTTGAAAAAGTACGATTTTCTCATGTTGTTTTGAGTTTTAATAAAAGGATGTACGAATCCAGGATGTCCTGTATATCCCAGATTCATTCGCACTGTATCAGGTCAAGACTTGTTGGTGTCTCTTTGATTCTGATACCAGATCAGATCCTTTTTATCCAAGTTGACACTTGCGTGGTTTGTGGCTTGACTCAGATCAGCTGTGAGCACATCTGAGCTTGGCGTGAAAAAGGAGGGCCTTCCTCGAAAAGAGGGGGGACTTCCTCTCAGCTCCATGCTAACAGGGGCTCCTCACAGAGGTCCCATTGTGTGCACGGGCCCATGGATCATACACACACGCACACACACACACTCACACACACACACACACACACACACTCACACACGCGCGTTTCAATTTCAGAAAGTGAACTATTTTAGGGTGACTGAAACACACTCTTAGCAAAATAAGGAATACTCTCGTAAAGGATAAAAATCTACAGGTGGGGGGTTTCACTCTTAGACATCTGCTCTCTTGTTCTTTGTGTTTGATGTCTAAGTGTGTGTATGTAGTGATATGCTTGTATTTGGGCAGGGGTGGGTGCCCCCCTACTACCCTCACCCCAAGCAAGTGACCAAAAGCAACCTGCTCCGGTCCAATCAGCCTCAGTGCCTACCTTCACACGTAAGCGGCAGGGGCACTCAGGTCTCTCAGACCCTACATATGCAGACACCATAGATACTTGTGACACCCGGACACACACGTTGGTACACACCCAGCCCCCCTCGCCGCCCGCCCCCCGCCTTCATTGAAGCACCTCTGCGCGACCCCTTCGCCATTGGCCGAGTCGCGAAGCCCTCAGCATCTCCATCACGGCTGAAGGGAGCATTCGGGAGAGCGGGAGACACAGGTAAGCGTCCTTGCAGCTGCTATCTTCACGATAAGGAGAGGGAGGTGGGCACAGGTGGTTCCTAATTGACTCATGGATTACGTTTGGGGGTGCTACAGGTGACAGATTGTTTTCCTTGATGATTGAGATACATTGGATAGTGGTTTTATGACCTTTTTACACTGGATGTGCAATTAGTTAACCTTTACTCAACTGTCTAAGCCACAGTTGCACTTCGGCTATTCGCTTAGCGATTGGATTTGAGAAAGCAACAGGTGACAGATTGTATGAGGATGTTTTTTGATTCTGGTGGCTCATTCCTTGCGGTTTTGGAAGCTTGGTTTGAAGGGAATAAAGAGTTACCATTGCTCACTCATTTTGAGTAATTCGGTTAAGTTTGGAAAAGCACCAGGTGAAAATTCTTATCCCTGATGATTGGGATGCACTGTTGATGTATGAGGATGTGTTTTTTTTTTTTATTGCGGTTGACATTTCTTTGCACTTATGGATCTTGAATGGGCTTACCCTTGCTCACCTGTCTTTAAAGCTAAGCCATGGTTGCATTTTGACTTATTCACTTGACTCTAGGAAAACTGCAGGTAAAGAATTTTATCCTTGTTGATTGGGATGCAATGAACGAGGGTTTTCTAACGTTTGCGATGGATGTATGAAGATGTTTTATGATTCTGGTTGATGTTACTTTTCACTTTGAGATCTTGATTGAACTTACCCTTGCTCAATTGCCCTCATTGCACTTTAGCGAATTCACTTGAGTTTGGGAATGCTACAGGTGAAGGAATTGCTTTCCTTGGTGATTGAATGGTGGTTTTATGATGCATTCATGACTGTAGTATGAGGATGTTTTTGTTTTAATTCTAGTTGATCTTATTTTGCACTTTGGGATCTTACACGGGCTTACCATTTCTCAACTGAGGCTGTTTCCCTTGACTTTGACGGGGTGTTTTTTCGTTTTTTTTTTTTTTACGTCCATGAGTGATGTTTGAGGATCTTTTGGATTGGCTTTCTTGTGGTTGACTTTCACTGGAGTTTGGGATGTCGATGTGGGGGGATGCGAGCTTCCCCTGGCTAACCTGTCGCTAAAGCGAAGCCATATTTGGCATAACAAGTTTGGGGTGTGTTTTTTTTTTACCTCCCTGACGGATACGTGAGGATGCTTTTGAGTTGATTTGAATGTGGTTGACTTTCTTTGGACTTTGGGGTGTTGATTTGGATGAATGAGCTAAGCATACTTATGTCGATAGTTTTTCTGCACTCTGCAAGCTTGCGGGATGCGGCTCCATAGTGTGATTCTTCGGGGAAAATGGGATTTCAAGAATGTCCGATGCTGGGCTAAGCAAGCACTTGTCGTAGCCACGATAAAAGCACACCTCCGTCTCCATTGTAATCGTGCTTTGATTTCATAGATTCTTATGTCTTGCTATGGATGTAGAACATTTGAGGCGTCTCTCTCTCGCTCTCTCTCTCCCTGAGACAGTGTGCATCTGTGAGCCTTTCCAAGTGTGTGTGTTGTGTGGTTGTGCGTGTGTGTACGTGTGTGCGTTTCCTCGCAGTCCCAAAAGCTGACTGCCATCCTGTCCACAAACCTCGGTGGAATTTGGAGTTTGAGTGCTGAGACAGGCAGTGACCAGGCCCTCATAAAGGCCCTCTGTGAAGGGCCAAGGGGTCGAGCGAGCCTTGAACCGGACCCCTCCTCCCTCTCGTCTGTCCGCTTTGCACTCTCTCCGTCTAACCCTGAGGGCCAACATCTTGTCCACGTTTCTCTCTCTCTTTTTCTTCTTCTTCTCTTCTTCTCCTTCCTCCTCCCTTGCTCTCCGTTTCTCTACCCCGGCCTGGAGGACTCTTCGTGTTTTGCTTTTTTTACCTGGAGCATGCTGAGACTTGGCTGCACCTGTCACACCAATAAATCCCCATTCTAGTGTCGATGCAAGCTAATTAAGAGCTTGTTATCATACGCTAATCTCCTGATAGTCACGAATGCCTCACCTTAGATTCAAGTGGGACACAAACAAGCATGAACCAAGGATTTCCAAAGTAAATAGGAGCAAAAAGTGTGCTCTTCAGTGGCTTCCAAGCCAAACCTAATATTAACCGAAAAAATGTATACAGTTTCCCCCCTATGTCAATGGTATTTGCTCCCTAAAATTTAATTGGCTCTGACTTGGCTCACCCCTTCGACAAGTTCATGTAAAAGTTGGCCCTGCACACACACACACACACAAAACAGAAGCCCCTCGCATTGGGCCGATTTGGTCAGGCCTGACCCCTGAATTGTAACACACTAGTGGTGGTTGAGCCAAAATGGCCGCCTCAAGCTAACTGCTCATCATTGAATATCTTTCAACGAGGTTAATGACGATTATCACGCCGTGTAAGCCCATGGTTTGTAGTATCGTATGGTTATGATGCAATACCAGGTGAATGTTGCGCAGTATTAAAGGGCTACAGGAGACTTGTGATCATGACTTATAATTTGTTTACAGTTACTGAAAGTGTTCATGAAGGAGTCTATTCTGGTACAGTAAAGACAAAAGAAAACATACAATCTTGCTCCAGTTGCAACATATATTGGCGTGGTAATAAAAACTGTTATTTTGATTGATTGAATTGATTGCATTTCAAACTCAACTTTATTTCTGAACAAACTATGCTGTGTACTTTGTTCCATCTCCACAACTGAACGCTAGCTAACCCGCTTCACTTCTTCTGCATTCAGCGAGTGGTATTATATCTTAGACGCTCCTTTCTGCTCTGGAGTACACATAAACTGTTAAACTAGCTTACCTGTCTTTGTGAGTTTTGTAGTGACGGACGAAGTTCGACGTCGTTGTTGCTGTTGTGCCTTTAATGCGTGAGTGGCAAACTATGCAGTATGCCACCCTCTTTTTGCAGACTTCATCGACGACATAATCCTGGAATCCAAACTTTATCTTTGGAGCTCCTTCCATAGTTGTTGATGCGGGTGGCTACATCACACTGGCAGGTGCACAACAATGCAGACTGTGTTGCCAGGTAGCTGCGAATAACCCCCCAAAATGTTTATTTCTTTCAACAACAAAAAAAGGCAAACTGTCTTAATTCAAATGCAGATTTCCAACTCTTAACGAGATGACTTGTCAAATCAAGTCTCTTGGCTACCAAGTCTAAAGTCAAGTGAAGTCTTAAGTATTTGGCAAGCCATATCGCAAGTCATAAAACTGGCAACTCGAGTCAAGTCGTTTGACTGGAGTCCCCCCATGACCACTATTATGCAAGTATATTCAGACTTCCAATGAGATTTGTCTTTTGTGATGAGATTTGAGGGTGGCTAATAACTCTGGGAAAGAGTAGCCACAGTGGCTAGTAAAAAAAAAAAAAAAAGAATAAATAAAATAAATGTCAAGCCCTGCTAACTACACTTATATAACATAGACTTTTTCTCTGCGTCCCAAAGGCCAACGATGAAGACCCTCATGCGACTGGTGCTGGGACTGCTCGTCCTCAAAGCGGTGGTGGCCAACCCCCGGTTTTCCCGGCAAGCCGACCTGGACTCGTACGACGACGGCAACTATGACGTGGAAGACGTCAACTCAGAAAACCAGGAGTACGACTACGAGGACGGGCCTACCATCGAGGATCCCGAGGTGAGCCGAAAGCGGGGGCCCGACGGTACCGTCGATACGGCAGAATTGAGAATTCCTGTTTACCCAGCTACAAAAGGTTTTCTTCCAATCGCGACAAATCACATTCACAGTGCAGATGAGTCTTTTTTTGGAACAGGTCAGCGGGACGAAACTCCTTCTAAAGTCTGGATGCATCTCCAAGTTGGCAGATTAACACTGACTAAATGAATGAATTCAAGACAGCGATTGGCCGTTGTAATAAGCAACAATGAAGGCTGCTTCTTCCCGCTCATCTGAAGTTTTCTCCCCCAAAAAACGGGATTCCACAACTGGTTTAGCTCAGCTCCAGCCGTCTGATGTGGCAGGCCTGCGGGGCATGTGCTTCCATCTATCATGTGAATGTAGGCTGCGGAAAGACAAGTTTCAAGGCAACTGGGAAGTCTAAGGGGGCGACTTTAAGCCTGGAGACTAACTACCATGTCAACGAGTTTAAAAATGACATTTAGTCCCCCATTCCCCACCTAAGCATATGCAACAGGTAACAAAAACCAATGAGTGTGAGACCATCGTATCAGAAACAGGGAAGAAAGTCATTTGCAGAAAAGGCGCAATGTTAAATCAAGGGAAATGGGCTCATGCTTGTGGACTAATATGGAAATGGACTTACTCCAGAATGTGATGGGCTAATATAATGACCCCAAAAAATAATTTAAAAAAATCAGCTCTTAGAAGAGGCTACACATCCAGAAATATAGTATTTGGGAAAATCCTGAAACCTGGTCGGTAAGTCCCCCTTCCCCTCCCACAAAATTACCATTTTGCTTCAGAGAAAACGCCAAGAAAAACATGCTGCTATGCACATATAGTAAAGCTAAATATGTAATTATCGAAGTATATCTACAAGTGGATCTACATGTGAGTTTTTCCAGCAGATTTTGTCCATGTGCATCAGTTGTCAAGGGAATAATGAAGCATGAGGATGAGCTCCATGCCTCTGGAATGCTGAGTCTTGACTTTCCACTTCCAAGCTTTGTGTGTGTGTGTGTGTGTGTGTGTGTGTGTATGTGTGTGTGTGTGTGTGTGTGAGTTGCGATTTATCTGCTCTCTTCTCAAGGAGGAGAAAAGGCTCATCGGCGATGTAACTGGAGCAAACTTGGTCTTTTTCACTGCCTACAATTATACAATTTGAACTCTTTACTCAGCTTTTGTGCAGGGAAGGCTTGGAATAGCAACAAAATATTAACGGCGAGGGTCATATCGTGTCATATTGCTTTTGTCTTGCAATAGAATATGCAACAATATGCCTTGTAATTTTCCTGTTAAAAAAAAATGTACAAGTTATGCGAAGACAAACCAGGAGTATTAGCTTTGTGTTTGTCTTGTTGGTCCACCCATGGAAACTTTATTTTGGAAAGCTCAGAGACTTTGTCTGCTATGGAAGCCACAAATATTGCATGTGCATGATATTAAGTATTTTTAAAACGAGTGTAGCGTCTCCCTGGCTGAATGCATCCAGTGACTATTAAACTATGTTGTGGGGCAGCGACATACTGTTTGGCTTTGACTCCACGCTTACATTGAGCGTCAGTATTACCATGCTGTTTTTACTGCACGTCTGCTTGCCAGCTTTTCGCCTCTTCTTCCCCCATGGGTGAATATGTTTGTTTTGGGGAAAGGATGGTGGGTGAAGGCACGGGGGGGGGGGGGGGGGGGGGGGGGGGGGGAGGAGTTAGTGCTTTCAAAGGCCTACCTTGTTGCATCCCACACTGTCATCCTGCAAAAACTCTAAAACATTGGGACATCTCTTAATTGCTCCTATTAATGACTTATTAGCTTCGGGAAAGACCTCCTCAAAGTTCCTACAGAACTTCACTCTGTTGTATTGCTAGAAATTTGCTACGACATAGGTTTGAAATGTTTTGCAAAATATGGATTTGTGCAGCTACCATGTGTGTCTTGGTTCCACAAGGACCATAGAGTGGGCCTTTAACTGCATGTTTAACAAAGTCTCAGGTATTACCTGTGCTGTGTGGTGTGTGAGGGTTCATTGCCACCAACTGGAGGAGGCTTGAACTGCAGGGTTGTGCCGAATAATACTGTGAATTTCCATGTTTATATCAAACAAAGTGCATACATACGAGATTTCAGCTTAATATGATATTCGTTTGTCCTTATTTCAGTGACAAGGGGTGTGGAACCATCAGTATTGACTTGAAAGTTAATGAGATTTAGAGTGTGGAGAGTAGAGGGAGTCTCTGCTGCTATCTGGTGGTGGATCCTGAGCCCACGGGCAATTGTAGTGTGCCACTTGCACTTTACTCCAGATTCTGTAATAGGACAGGACATGAAAATGGAAGTTATTGTGTGTTTTTTTTTTGTATCCCCAGTTATGGGTTTAAACGAGATGAGTTTGATTATAACGCTTGGCATTCAGGTCTCAGGGCTATTGTCTTCTCAGATAGAGATTGGCACCCTGGCCCCACCCGACTACAACTACCCAATGCCTGAGGCCTCACTGGAAGAGCAAGAGGAGGAGGAGGAATTGCCCCTAAAGCCCCAGCTCATCCCTCAGGGCTCAGGGGGGTCCGGCGTTCTGATGGGCCCAGACACACAGAAAGGTCTGAAACAGCTCAATCCCGTCACAAACGGGAAGTCACTTGAAATTTTTGGAGGGTCTTGGAGTTGTGCAAGCAGCATTGCCCTTCAACAGCAACAACTAATATATTTGGGTTGTCTGCATCTTTTCTTTGTGCATGTGTTCCATTTAACTAGCTGTTAATGGTTAAATGTGTACTGTTTGTTGTGTGTCTTTTAATACCTAATCTTGTCTCTAACAAGAGGTGGAGCTGCGTCTGACGCCCATTGACATCCTTCATGTCTCCGGGGATTTTGGGGGCTCGGTGGGGTCTGGTGCCTCAGGTGCCTCTGGGGTTTCTGGGTCAGGAGGCTCAGGGGACCCACTGGTCTCCGGTGCCTCTGGGGGTTCCGGTGATATTGTCTTCATCTCCGGGGCTTCTGAGGAGATCCTGAGCAGCTCCGGAGGATCAGGGGAGTTCTTGATGTCCGGGGATGTTAATTTCTTGATATCAGGGGAACTCTCTGGATCTGAGGAGGTCTCTGGATCTGGAGACCTCCTGATTTCTGGGGATATCCATGAATCAGGGGATTTCCTGATATCCGGGGATATTTCTGTGTCCGGGGATCTCTTGATATCTGGAGATATTTCAGGATCTGGAGATCTCTTGATATCTGGGGATACCATGGGATCCACAGCTTCTGGAACCTCTGAGGACTTTGGCTCCGGAGGTTCTGGAGTTCTAATCGAATTAGGATCTGGGGGGCTTGGTATCGCCACTGAACTCCCTTTCGGCTCCGGAGGGTCTGGGGACCAGTCTGGTTCTGGGTTCTCGGGAGATCTCCTGACCTCAGGTGCCTCTGGAGGCTCTGGGGTTTCTGGGGACACCGATGAGTCTGGGGAGTCAGGGATAACATTATTACCTGGAGGTTAGTACTTTTAAGACTCGTCACTGTGTTACTCGTAACCTCTGTCACCCTAACCTGCTCTTTGTTGTTAAATGTGAGCGAACGATTGGTTAACGATTTGATTGAATCTCCATCCCACATCTCACCCTCCTAATGTTTCTCCTAACAACATCACCTTGGCTCAAAAAAGAGGTGGAAATATCTCTCATTCCTACAACTATCCCACAAGAGGCATCGGGTACTTCTGGGGATTTCTCTGGAGTTTCAGGAACCTCAGGGGATCTTGGAGTGTCTGGAGACGTAGAGGTCTCTGGAACTTCTGGTGTCTCTGCCTCTGGAGAACCTGAGGAGCTTGAAATAATTCTGATTCCTGACACTGATAAAGGTCAGTATATAATCTAGATCCAAGACATATAACAAAGGGCATTTTGATTTGTTAATGGTGGTTCCAGTGGAGTATCTCTGCTTACTAACACTCGAAAATGACTTCCATTTAACGATTGTTAAATGCAACAAAAACATTCTTGGTAACACTGCTAACTACTGCGGCAAACTGTTTCCCACTGATTGCCAGACTTGTGGTTCACGTCCATGCTCTTCTAACCTGTTTCCTCAACGCCTAATCTTGTCTCTAACAAGAGGAGGGGCTGCTTCCAACACAAGAGACCCCTCAGGAGGGTACTGGTGGTGTAGAAACGACACTGGGCTCTGGCCTACCAGAGCCCGAGGAACCCGAAGAACCTGAGGTTGACACAAAAGGTGAGCAAGGAATGGCAAAAAAATATATATATAAGGAAGCCAAGTTCCAAATGTATTTGAAAGCAAACCATGGTCACATCGCTATTCTAGAAGATGCATTCTAGCTCTTACTATTATGTTCCCTCACTTCCCCATGTTTCCTTTCCTTGTGTCCTTCAGGTATGCCCACTTGCTTGCTGTGTACGTGTCTTGGTGGTTCGGTCTACTGTGATGACTTGAAGCTGGACAGCGTACCACCTCTGCCCAAAGACACCACTCACTTCTACGCCCGCTACAACAGGATCACCAAGATCAACAAGTCTGACTTTGCCTCCATGAGTATGTTTCACGTCCGGTGTTGGTGTGATCTGCTGATGCAAAGAGCTGACAGCGTTGGTCTCATTACTTTCCAGACAAGCTGAAGAGGATCGACTTGACGTCCAACGCCATCTCGTCCATTGACAGCACGGCGCTTTTGGGTCTGCCGGAGCTTGAGGAGCTGGTCATTCGAGAAAATCACCTCTCACAGATGCCCGCCCTGCCGGAGACCATGACCCTAATCGACGCCAGCCACAATAACATTGATTCCAAGGGTATTCTGAAAGAAGCCTTCAAGGTGTGTTTATCAATCTGAGAATTAATAGTATCAATTAGTCCTTTGTAAATCAACCTTCAAACATCTCTTGTGGAATCCAGGACATGACTGGTCTGCTGTACCTGTACCTGACGGACAACGAAATTGACTACATCCCTGTCCCTATGCCAGACAGTCTACGATCCTTACATCTACAGGTAGGTTCTTGGAAGGGTCATGTTTTGAAGGAACCTGCTCTCTGGTTCTATGGCTGTTTTCATGCCTTCGATAGCTGAGTTGGAAGAAAGCACTATAGCGGGAATACCAGGATTCTAAAAGACTGTGTAGTGATTTTCCGGATTTGTTTCTAAATATTGTACATTAAATATGTTTGATGATAAGTGCTGAAAACATGTCCAAAGACTGAGAACAATTTAAAACTGAATTGTTAAACTATTTTTCACCATTTCAGTTGTCTGGATTTTTTTGGGCATGGCTAAAACTAAGTCCAAGTACGCACTCGGGCTTTCTGGTATGAGATGCCCCTCCCCCACTATATAAGTAGGCTACTGTGCACCATCATTCCATCAGTGGCTAGCCCACTAGCTCGCTAGTCCGAGGAGAGGCGTCGTAGCTTGCTAGATCGCTTTTTTAAACACAGCGGCACACATTATTTAGCCTCTGGCTTACACTACAGACATTTGAGTGACAGCTGAGAACACCGGGCAACCGGAGATCACCGGTGCATATCAGGCTCTAACAACTACCTTTATAAGGAAAGGGGTGGTCGTGGTACTTGAGTTACTGATAGTATAATGGTTGACTAATCGCATTTCCTTGCAAGCAGCATTGCAGTTTTGTTCTGTTCTGCCCGGCGACCAGTCTATGGTGTAGTCAGTCAGCCTTTTGCTGGAAATCAGTTTTGGTAGGCTCAAGCTCTCAGCGACCCTGAACTGGATAAGTGGTACAAAAAATGGACGGGATCGTAGCTTACCTGGAACATTACAAGTTCTTGGGTATTGTTGACTCTTGTGACACTGGTAGGATGTTTCTTTCTAATACCCAGTTGCTAAAATGCAGGACTGCAGTGGTCCTTCCTGAGATCCTTACAGTAGCTTGCCAGTTGGAATCCACCTTTAAAGAACATACCCACTCACATTTTCTCGATCCTTCCACAGCGTAACAACATTCAGACAATGCACGAGGACACCTTCTGCAACCTGCACGATTTCAACTACATCCGCAATGCATTGGAGGACATCCGTCTGGACGGCAACCCCATCAACCTGAGCCGAACCCCGCAGGCGTACATCTGCCTGCCCCGCATCCCGGTCGGCGACCTCATCTAAAACACATACGCACACACATACACCCCCAAACGCAGTGACCGCCACCACGCGTCCCTGTAAATATCGACCCAATACGTGCACGGGGCGTGCGGACAATCGTCTTTCGGCGGCCTTCCACGCGCTGCTGAGATACACTATTTTGCGGAGAGCTACCACTCTGCGTGGATATCCACGATTCCATAAATGCGTGCCATGCACATGCACACCATTGTAGCGCGCACGCACACACACACACACACACACAAACACAAACACACACACACACACACTAACAACAAAAGCAGAACTATTCCGCAACTTGATTTTGGAGTTAAAGTCCACCCTCAACTGAATGTTTCTGTCTGGTGTTTGCTCACAACAGGTCAATTTTTGTTTAAAGATGTTTTTTTTGTAAAGATGAAATATAAATATTAAATAAATCTCTTGGAAATGTAAACTTATTGAAGGCCGGAGCTCAATGAAAGGTGAGATTTTGAGTATCTAATGCAATAAAAGACGCATTTTAAACAAGCACTTGTTGTAAAGTCTGTACTGTAATATAAAAATATATATACAGTGAAGATTTAGGTGTCGTGAAAAAGTGATTAACTGTGCACAATATCTTATTCTAAAGACTATTGTTCATGATTTGGGGAGAAGGGTTGTGGTTCAGAACAATGCTAACAGGTTGCTACTGTGTGCTCTGTATGGAATAACCACATGAGTGAATAAAGTTGCTCTGAAGACCTCTTCCAAAAAAAAAAGGATTTTTTTATTATTATTATTGATTATTATTTAAACAAAGTAGTCCCTACTTTTAATTTAACAAGACCACGGCATGTCAGTTTTGCTCCAAAAAGGTCTAGATTTATTCCCAATAAAAAACTATCTATGAGTCCAGGAATCAGTCAGTCCTGTCCTTTCAGCCAGGGTCCTTGGTGGTCTCTTGGGACGCGGGATGTTCCCCAGCCAACGCGGCTTTCCGTCTCTCCAACGCCAGACGCTCCCTGTTGACAGCATCTTGGTCATTGGCCACCATCTCTTTCTCCCGCTCCATCAGCATCCTCTCCCGCTCCATCAGGGCTCGGTCCCGGTCGAGGATGGCGATCTCCCTCTCGTTGTAGGGCCATGCGCTCCAGCTCCATGGCCCACTTTTCCCTCTTTCGCCTCATCTTGAACTCCTGGCTACCTTCCGTCCCATCACCATCATCCTCCTCTTCTGCTTCACCATCACCTCGATTTCCATTCCTACGTTCGCCACTTCAGCCGGAAAGATGATCTGGGCAAGAAAGAGATTGTATCCTTGGCACAGATTTCCAAGACCGGGGCACTGCCTTCCAGTCTGCCCTCCATGGCGTCGTCCATCAGAGTGAAGAGAGGCCAAATATTTTTGGAAGCTTGACGGTGGTTCAGTTTGGCCCTCCATCCCCAGATGGAAGTATTTCTCTTCCCAGAGAAGAGATAATTATTTGATACCCTTAGCTTCACAAGCTCTTCGATTTCCTCTAAACTCACTAAAATAAAAAATAATGACTATAAAGCACTGCACGTATAGAATATCAGATTTACGAAGAGCCTTGAACGCAGCACAATTCATAACACGGAAGTTGAACAGCTACCGGAAGTTACGATTGCCTTGCCATTGTTGTATACTTTTAAAGCATTTTTATGCATATTTTTAAAGAAGACATTTCAAAAGCAAGTGGTGTTAGCAAAATCCAAACATGAACACGCAGCGTGCTCCGTAGGTGGCCATTGTCACAACAACATGGAGACATTTTCTTTTTTTTTTCTTCTTTTCTTTGTAATAATCAAACTTAAATGTGTAAATCAGATGCGCGGCATTAACTGTTTCATATGTGGTACTTGTGTACACGAAACTGTTTGCTTCCGAGGGGTCCAAAGTTCTTCTTCAGGTCATTGTGAACTCAAACGCGTTAACGACCGGGCTGACGATGGTTTTCTTTGTGGTGCCAAATGGGTATTTAGCTCAATACCGCCACCTTGCGGCGCGGAACGTGACAACGACACACAAAAAAATATATATTTTTTTGTTGTGTTATGATTTTAGCTAACATTCAAAGCTAATAACAAAAAATATATTTTATTTTTTAGGTATATTTATTATATCATGTTTGTTTTAATGATGCCACAGTAATTAGTGTGGCAAGTAGTCTAAATTTAATATGATGTAGTGCGCAGTGATGCCTGAGAGTGGCAGCAGTGTGCTCTCCACGCTTCGACGACCAAGAAGAAATGTAATGACGTCACATATTTGACCAGGATGGCGGTTGATTTGACGCCGCGGTTTCGACGACTTAACAGCCAAACGCGAAGTTTTCGTGACAATTTGCACTCTCATGGTAAGGTTTTGATGTTGTCAAAGATGAATACTTTAAATACTCAGGAGCTTTACTTCAGCCTTTACTGAGATAATTTTATTTTTTGCCGACCAAGGAAGTGTCAAAATAATATGGCGGATTAGTATTTCGTTATTGTCCAGAAAAAAATAAAGGATTCGGTCTCTTATATCCAAGTTAATAGACATACATTCAGCTTCGTATATTAAGAGTTGATTCAGCCACAAACCACCTAATGAGGGGTTTTGTCAAGGTCAAATGATAAAAAATAAATAAATATATATATATATATATATATATATATTTAGAGGTCTCTACATTTGTAAACCTCTTAAATACTTCCTGGACATTGTGTATTAATGTTATACTGTACATTATGTACAGTCAATATGCGTATTGAAATATGTACTATCCATTTTTTTACTGACTGTACTTCTTTAATTTCCGTATCAATCTCTATGTTAGCAGGTATCTCTGGTCCTTTTGGTGCCACCCAGCTGTGGCACAACATCATCCACGCCCTGCACACCCAGGTGGAGGTGCGTCGCCGCCGGAGGCATCTGCGCGTCCACGCCGACAGCTTCGCCGGCTCGGACGCGGTGGACGCCGTGCTGAGTTACCTGATGCAGAACGCCGCCTTTCACGGTGGCGAGGTGTCGCGCCTCACGGCCGCCCGGCTCTGCCAGGCCCTGATGGAAGCCAGGGTGTTTGAACCGGTGGGCGCCAAGCTCTTTTGCCGAGACAAGGAGGTGACATTTGAGGATGGTGGCGGCAGCCTGTACCGCTTCTCGGAGTCCAAGGTGCAGGATTGTAATAGCGACACTGAGGAGGAAGGGAAGATGAAGAGGAACAAGCACTCCAGGTTACAGAAGCTGTAGTAATCCTTCGCTGTTCACGTGGCATAGACACCGAGCCTTGACGCGAATCGCAAAAGATAAGATCGCGAGTAATTGGTGAACCAGAAATATGCAGGGAATTCCCATAGTGAGTTCTGAATGGCTCAAAGTATTTTTTCATGCAGGTTGAATGACGTGCATACAATCTCCAATCCTCTCGCTGTGGGACCACCTGACAAGAAGGTGGAGAGGCTCCTGAGGTCCATCAACCTGCGGCCGTCCCCGCCTTCGACCACGTCCTCCTTCCTGCCTCAGACAGGTCAGTCCCTGAGAGAGTCGCTTTGTCCTCGTGAAGTCAAACGAGTGGCTCCGCTGTCCCCTCGCAGCGGTGGACGAGGTGTGGAAGCAGCTGGCGCTGGTGCAGCTGCTGCAGACGATGGAGCTGCCCGTGCTGGATGGCATCCTGGCGTCTCCTGCCAGGGTGCACGATCGGGCCGGGAGGGCTCCACTGCAGGACCTGGTGATTCCCAACACGTGCCTGGAGAGAGAGCTGCCAGACGTCCTCAACCTTCCCCAGTGAGGTCCTCTCATGCTTCTTCCCCATCATTTATTTGTATTTTTTTAATGTACTGACTCCACGTCCTCAGGTGGGACGGGTGGCTTTCAGCCGCCGCCGACTGCCTGGAGTTCCTCCCCGACCGGCTGATCGTAGCAGCCGGGGAGCACCTCCGGCGACACGATGGCGCCGAGCCATCAGCGCGAGCAAAGCGACTTCTCTTTGACGCTATCGCCAAGCACTACGACGGGAGGGAAAAGGCACCGCTGCTCTCGGGGCGCTACCTGGACGTGCTCGTCGGCGTTCTCAAGATGCTCGGTAAGCACAAACGCTGATACCACTGAAGGAAACATTATCATTATATCTTTTAATATTATGTATCATCATTCCTGAAGGAGAATTTTAATTCTATCGTATGTTTTTGGATTCACAAAATTTGTGTTAGTCTCATCATGCAACATGAAATATTTGAAAATAGTACAAAAAATGATCAAATATATTTTAGTGTGTGTGTGTGTATATATATATATATATATATATATACATATATATATATATATATACTAGCTCCCCAAAAAAACAAAAAGACAGATTACAGCACATAATTGTCCTCCTCCTGAGTTTGCCTTCTCTGGAAATTACTTTCTTCATTTTACTGAATGGCTCTTTTTATTGTTTCATATTGTGTTACTATTTGTAATAATGACTATTAACTCAAATTGATATTACACTTTTTGAAGAGACCCACGGATGCTGAACAGTATTTTGTTTATTTTATTTATTTTGTTTTACTGAACTTAATTCTTGTAATCTATTTAACAAAATTGTAAACAAATCATAACTTTTGTATTTTAGATTTTTAAATTGAAATATATTTGGAAAGAAAGAAAGAAATGTGTCAAAATAAAAATTCAAACATAGCTATATATTTTTAAATGTTATAATTAGCAGATTTTCTTCCTTAAACGATCAATATAATCTTATAATATGATATTTTGACTGGTTTCCTTGCAGAAGAAGCGATGGTGCGCCGCGCCATCCGAGCCTCTCAGCTGTGCCTGCACCTGCTGCAGTCGAGCACGCGGGACGAGCTCCGCCGTCTCCTGGCCTTCATGGCGGCGGCGGCCGGCCCTCGCGCCTGCCGCCTCCAAAAACAAGTAACTTGCCGCACAAAACAAACACAGTAGCGCAATCCCAGCGCTCAGCGGTGTGTTTTTCTTCCAGACGGACAACCGCACCGTGGTGTGCCGCGCTTTCCAGAAGGCCGTCGTCCACAGTGCTGAACTGACGAGAGCTCAGAGCGAGACCCTGATGCAGTTTCTCGTGGACAACCACTCAGACCTCTTTAAGGTAATGTCTGTGTATTACATATGTTCACAAAAGTCATATTTAAAAGTGACTTGTCATGCTTTTAGACTCCTACATCCCTCATCGAAGCTGTACACAGGACGCTGAGGAGCATGCGGGAGGGCAAAGATGCCGACTCCATCGCCAGTAAGAGTTCATTGTGATGGGACACTTCATTAGGTACGATCATTGACGCCTTGGTTTGGTTCCCTCGCTGCAGCGATCGCCTTCTGCGAGCAGGTGACGCCGCAGGAATACCGCAAGCGGCGCGACCACGCCACGCACGAGAGCCTCAAGCGCCTCCTCCTCCACGTGGCCTCGTCTTCCGTGAGCGGCAGGGAGAAGAGGAGGCGCCTCAAGCGGTTTGAGAAGCATCACCCGGTGGTCTTCTTCCAGCATCTCTGCAGCACCATCTGAACGCAACACAAGTGGATTTGTCTCGATGGGAGTTGATACTTTGTAATTGTAATATTTTTAGTGATTGTTGTTGATTGTTTGTCAAATTCCAGAGGGCTTATTACCGTTGCTGTTGTTTTTATAAGCGATTTCAATCAAGTTGATGTGTCGGTAAATAATGAAATAAGCCTCTGCGCACTTGCATCATGTAATAATGTGCATGATTGAAAGATAGATTGAAGCCCACTAGTTTTGTGCACTGGAACCATTTTAAAACGCACTTTATTCCACTTATCGAATGGTACATTTGTGGGGAGGGGGGCTGTCATGTACATGTAATTTTTGATGTTACGATGAAATATGGTCATCTTTAATTAAATTGCTGATCACTTCTATGACCATCAGCTATCAAGTTTGAAGTATAAAATACATGTATTTTTAAGTTTGTCTATATAATTACTAAAAATTATATCTTAATTTGTGATTGCGAAACAGTGACCGTAAATATTAAATTGCATTTGTGATTGCGAAATGGTGACGTTTGTCAAACCCTCGTTAAACTGCTCATTTTAAATTAAATTGTTGATCATTAAGTTTATATACCTTCTTGTGTGACCATTAATTATTCGTTTTTACTGTATCTAATACATATATTTTATTAAATTGTTTTTTTTATGTACATATTCATATTTGTGATTGCAAAATAGTGACCGCGTTGAACTGCACTGTAATTTGGGATTGCAAAATAGTGAGCGGCCCTGAAACGTGACGTCGCTTTACACTCGTCAAACCCGGAACTAGCATTGGGAGGCGTTTTAGCCTAGCATGCGAGTTCATTCTCGAGTAGGCTACTTTTTTTTTTTTTCTTTTTTTTTTTCAAAAAAAAAAAACATGGGGGCTGTGAGTCACGCAGGCCAGTGACAGCGCTCCTCGCGGGGAGGACTTTAAAACAGGGAATCACTTCTTGTACTGTATTCTTGTAAGTTACGGCGATTTGACGAAATATTAGCTTGGGACTCACGACTGTAACGACAGTGATGTCACTGCGCATTGTCGGCTAGTTAGCTTCGGTTCACGAGTACCGCGGTGAATCGTTGCAGGAATATTAAATAGAAATGTTTTAAACTGGTGTGGTGTAACATCACAGTGTACAAATGTCAGCGAGCTCTCGTTATTTAGTACAACAAGATAACGTCGTATGTTAACCGGTGTGACCTGCCCGAGCCACGACTAGCTCATCATCAATAATGCTACGTATTCTTTTAAAATTCATGAGAAAACATATAAAATGATGTCCAAACTGACATTACAAAAAGTAGAAAGTAATAATAGGTGGAATAATTGTCGCTAAGATACCTGTTCAGAAAACAGAACGTAAATAATTAACTGATGGTGCGTTAAAATTGATTTAACATTCTCGGTTGTTGACCGTGAGACGAGAAAATGTGATCATAATTTATTGATCAACACTGAAAATGTGACGTGCAACCAAATGGAATTTACATTCGATTTCCGAGTGATGGAAGCAGAACAGAATGTACGGACACAATTTTGATATTTGCCAACATAAAAAAAAAAAAAAAAAAGTGCTGCACAGCCACCTCATAATGTGCTCAACTATGTTCTTTTATCAGACTTCCCGTTGTGTAACCTGCCTTGAACTTCCTTTTCAAGCGTTTTAAAGGCCTTATTTGGCTCGGAGACATCTCTTTAAATGATTCATCTGAAACGTGAATAACCTACTTCACATGAGATCCTAAACCTCCCCAGGTTTCCTTCCAGCTGCCCTGTGCGGCCTCACCATGGAGTCCATGCTGAATAAGCTGAAGAGCACGGTCACGAAAGTGACGGCTGACGTCACCAGCGCCGTCATGGGCAACCCCGTCACGCGGGAGTTCGAGGTGGGCAGACACATCGCCAGCGGCGGTCCCGGACTGTGCTGGAGGATCTACAACGGCACCAAGAAGTCTACCAAGCAGGTGCGTCGTATTATGCTGTCCTTTTGTTTTTTTGACAGAAATGCTCACAGAATATTTTTTTCCCCCCATCTCTAGGAAGTGGCCGTGTTTGTCTTCGATAAGAAGATGATTGACAAGTACCAGAAGTTTGACAAGGACCAAATTGTGGACTCCCTGAAGAGAGGGGTGCAACAGCTGACTCGACTGCGACACCCCCGTCTCCTGACTGTTCAGCATCCTCTGGAGGAGTCGCGGTGACTAGCACACAATAAGAGCTGTTATCCCATTGCATGTCGTTTCGTTGTCACGATTATGTCCAAAAAGTAAGCCCAGTCCACATGCATACATGAGCCTTTTCCCGCAAGTGACTTTCTTCAGGTTTCTGTTTGGCTTTACACATTTTTTGTCCCCACAATGATCGATTGGAAAATGTGTCAATGTTTTGGTCTGTTTTTTTTCCAGAGACTGTCTGGCCTTCTGCACAGAGCCGGTCTTCGCCAGTCTGTCCAACGTGCTGGGCCACTGGGACAACCTGCCCAGCCCCGTGCCCAACGACATCAAGGAGTACAAGCTGTACGACGTGGAGACCAAGTACGGCTTGCTTCAGGTAAGCGGAAAGAACAAACATGAAACATGATCAGAGTCAATATTAGATGTTTAATTCTACTTTTTAATGCAATTTTAGATCTCGGAGGGTTTGTCCTTCCTGCACAGTGGGGTGAAAATGGTCCACGGCAACTTGTGTCCGGAGAACATAATTCTCAATAAGAGTGGCTCGTGGAAGATTATGGGCTTTGACTTCAGTATTTCATCCAGCAACCCGTCAGACCCTGATGTGAGTGCACAGAGACACGCAACATCAATTTCCCATAATTTGCCACGTTTGTCTGACTCCACAACTTCCTCCCTCGCAGCCTAAATTCTCCTGTAAGGAATGGGAGCCCAACGTGCCGCCGCTGTGCCTGCCCAACCCCGAGTACCTGGCGCCCGAGTACATCCTGTCGGTCAGCTGCGACACGGCCTCCGACATGTACTCGCTGGGCGTGGTGGCGCACGCCGTCTTCAACGAGGGCAAGCCCGTTTTCGCCGTCAACAAGCACGACATCTTCAAGAGCTTCAGCCGGCAGCTCGACCAGGTGCCCGCGGAGGGATGACGACGCACCCCTCACGCACGATTGGCTGTCGTGCTGTAACAGAAGTTTGTACTTTCTTTTTGTAGCTCACCAACATAAGTCCGGCTCTGTTGAACAAACTACCAGAGGAGGTACGCGACCATGTGAAAATGCTGCTCAGTGTCACGCCCAACGTGCGCCCTGACGCCGACCAGATGACCAAGGTGGGCATCACAACTTCATCTTTTTTTTGTGTCTGATGGATAAAAAAAAAAAAATTTTCCCCCGTGTGGAAATCCAGATTCCGTTTTTCGACGACGTGGGCGCGGTCACGCTGCAGTACTTTGACTCCCTCTTCCAGAGGGACAATCTCCAAAAGTCCCAATTCTACAAGGGCCTCCCCAAAGTCCTGCCCAAACTCCCCAAGGTAAACGCGTGATAACTTTAAAAACAACCACATCACTTTGAATGTCCGCTAGCTTAATACTAACACACATTGCAAAATACCAAAGACGGGCTAACAAATAGCATCTACGTGGCGGTGGTATTAACACTTAGCAAGGGATATTTGAACACAAACGATGCATCAACACATGTAGACAAACAGTATAACAATACTCATAGGAGTATATTCTTTATCCTCTGCCAATAATGTTTAATATTACTGCAGCTGAAAAGCTACTTTGTTTGTGTCTGTAGGATTTTTTTTCGATGTGGAAAGAGGATTTGAGATAGCAGTTTTGAGTTACGAGGCTAGTTATGAAACCAATTAAATTTGTAAGTGAAGGCACAACTGTACACAATTGCCCCTTTATTTGATTGCTATTTTAAATATTTTGAACATTTCAATTTGAAATCAGAAGTTCAGGAAAATAGTGGCACAATTCTTGTGCAACTTTTGTTAAAAAGCAGATTTGATTAAAATGAATGCTTTTGAAAGCAGCCAGAATGAAGAAAATGAGCAATTTCACTACAGATTTTCTGGCAAAATGAGAAGCAAATTTTAATTGATCACCACCCCCCCCCCCCCCCCCCCCACCCCTCTCCTGTCTCAACAAGAGAGTGGTGGTCTACCGCATCCTTCCGTCTCTCACCTCTGAGTTCGTCAACCCGGACATGGTGCCCTTCGTGCTGCCCAACGTGCTGCTCATCGCCGAGGAGTGCACCAAGGACGAGTACATCCGCCTCATCCTGCCCGACCTCTCGCCCGTCTTCCAACAGCAGGAGCCCATCCAGGTAGAGCTAACATTCAGCCCAGAAAAACCCAGAAATGGAACTTTGTCGCATTATCAGACGTGTCTTTCTATTTCCTCCCATGCTTCTTAAGGCTAGTAACATGGTAGGTGGTCAGCCAGTGCTTGACCTTGTGGAGCAGAAAATGGTTTCGTAACTTCCGCCTGTGTCCCCGTGCAGATTCTGCTGATCTTCCTGCAAAAAATGGACTTGCTCTTGACCAAAACGCCAGCAGAGCACATCAAGAACAGCGTTCTGCCGATGGTTTACCGAGCTCTGGAAGCCCCTTCTGTGCAGATCCAGGTGGCCATTTTGTGTATTTGTTATCATAGTTTTGTGTTGCGCTTCCATGATAACACTGGGGTTGGAAGGCTGGAGACTGTTGAACAATTAGTGATTGTAATGTCTTTTTAACACAACATTAGCTTAATAACGGCCGAGGCGGATGCACATTTTAGGTTTAAAATAAATTATTTCGTTCAAGCTATGCAACTTTCACCTTGAATTTACTGTGGAAAAGGACATTTCTGAAATAATACTGTACGTTGGTCATATCAAAATCCTTCATTACTTGGTGTTGGCGGAAAAACTGCAACACGGGTTATTTAGGAGGAATAAATACAATTTTAATATTAATTTATAAAATATTCATTTTAAGAGAATACAATTGGAATATTACGATGGAAAAATATAGAATAAAAATACATTTTTTCAAATTGCTCAGCCTCGATGATTCAGAAGTTAACCAGTGCAAAGTTGTTGTCAAACTACTCTTGTTGTATGTTGTGCGGCGTCTTCCAGGAGCTGTGCCTCAACATCATCCCGACGTTCGCCAACCTGATCGACTACCCCTCCATCAAGAACTCTCTCATCCCTCGCATCAAATCCGCCTGCCTGCAGACGTCCTCGCTCGCCGTGAGTCCCCCCCCCCCCCCCCCCCCCCCCCCCACTCTCTCTCCAAAAACACACACACACACACTAGTCCATTGTGACGTTTCCCTTCCTGTGGCCGCGTAGGTGCGCGTGAACTCACTGGTGTGTCTGGGAAAGATCCTGGAGTACATGGACAAGTGGTATGTTATTGACGAGATCCTGCCTTTCCTGCAGCAGATCCCCTCCAGGGAACCGGCAGTGCTCATGGGAATCCTGGGTGAGCTTCTACAGTACTACTCCTGTTCCCAATTACATTTTTTAACATTTTCAATTATTTGAGCGCTGCCTTACGTGTCGCCTCTTTAGGAATCTACAAGTGCACCTTCAGTCACAAGAAGTTGGGCATCCCCAAGGAGAACCTGGCCACCAAGAGCCTGCCGCACTTAGTGTCGCTCAGCATCGACAGCAACCTCAACCTCAACCAGGTATTTTTTTTCATGGAAGATGTTCATGAATTTCCCCTCTTAGGTGTTTTTTATCAGCGTAACATTGTGAGGTGTTTTTTTTTTCTTTTTCTCCTGTGTTCCAGTTCAACTCTTTCATGGTGGTCATCCGAGAGATGCTGAGCCGCATGGAGGCCGAGCACAAGACCAAGCTGGAGCAGCTGCACATCATGCAGGAGCAGCAGAGGTAATTTCCATATCAAACCACAGAGAACAAAATCATCCTTCTTTCTCTCTTCATTGCTTCCCGTCGTCCCTATCAGGAGTTTGAACATCTCCGGCACTGCCGCAGAGGAGACCAAGGGCCCGCCGTCGTCGCAACAGGTGAGTTTATTCCAAGAACATTTTATTGTTACAATAATTCATGCGGCAGATAAACTCATACATAAGATTTCTTGCGCTCATAAACATTTCACTTAATTTGCCGTAGGCTAGTTTTACTATAATGCTCAGAACACTGTCCGCACGTGCATTAAACTTCCAACGTTGTTTTCATTCAAATTTCGTACATTTATTTCAGATCGACGACATCTTCGGTAGCACGGGGGTGAACGGGAAGGAGAATGGATCCTCAGCAGCAGCCCCGCAGCCTAACAGAGTGAGAAGACCACAAATCTTTGGTTTTGTGAAGATCTCTTGAAGATTATCACCTCCTTTTCTCTGCTGTCTTCAGATGTCTCTGACTCTGGAGGAGAAACAGCGACTGGCTAAGGAGCAGGAGCAGGCGGCCAAACTGAGGAGTCAGCAGCCACTGGCGCCGCAGAGCATCAAACCGACCGCCTCCGCCAACTCAAAGGTGCAACATACTTTGGCGGCATTTGAGGGTGTTCCTTTTCCAGCAAGTTGTTTTCCTTTTAATATTTGTCAGCGACTTGAGGAAAAATGTATGAGTGAAAATGTTTTTCTTGTAGGCGAAAGATCTGACTAGCAGCCTGCTCACCAACATGGCGTCCCTGAACAGTATGTCCTTGACCAACACGCCGCGACCACCCATGGCGCAGGCCTCCCTCGCCATGCCCGCCTTGCCCTCCTCCTCCATGGGCGCCCCGGTGTCCAACGGCTTCAACCCGGCCTTGGGCTTTTCGGCGACGGGCATGGGCACGAGCATGCGGCCGCCGGCTTCCGGCGTCTACGGCGGCATGGCCACCGCCGCAAGCACCCCCAACTTTGGCGCTCTGGCGCAGAACCACGGCCAGATGAACATGTTGGCGCTGGACAACCTTTTCACGTCCAACAAGCCCAAAGTCTCCCTCAATCAAATGGCACCCGGGGTCGGCACCCCTTGGCTCGGCCAGTTCGCCCCGGCCCAGAACGCTCAGCCCGCCGTGCGGGGGGCTCCAGCGGCGGGTTTCGGGATGCAAGCGAACCCTTTTTTCAGCCCGCAGAACTTCTCCCAAACGGCCGCCGGCGCCAACCAAAGTGGACTGAAGCACAGCACGTCGGCCAACAACGACCTGAAAGACTTGTTTGGCTGAAAAGATCCAATGTGAAGTTGAAAAAGTCAATCTTTGCCATGTCTATTTTTGACCGCGTTCACATTCTGCACCTCATTTGTATTTGAAGGACGAACGATGTGTTACTTCTTGTATGCCGTCTTCTACAAAGCTGTGAGGTTTCTTACTCTTTTCTACTTGATGTTCTTAGGGGTGCACGTGCTAGTTGAGAGTAACTTTATGAATCTGAATGATCTAATTCCAGCTTCAGAATATTTGAGGACAGGAGGGAGGGAGGGAGGTAGCTGGACGTGTAGCATCGAGTAAGCAGGCTGGCTCCATGGCAACAATCGCTACAGGACTAGTATCCTCCTTGTTACTGTACCATATGGAGCCCAATTAAACACATTGACATTTCACTTTTTTGTAAATGCAGTATGACTAGTTGGAGTGCCCCTTGTAGCCAGACGCTAATGCGAACAAGGTGCAAAGTAGGCTCTTGTGCCTTACACGGTTAAACTTGTATTGATTCCTTTTCTCTCTCTCGCTCTCTCTCTCTCTCTCTCTCTCTCTCTCAATTTGACCAATGAAGGTTTAGCTTGTTTCGTTCTTTGAATAATTCTTGTTTTCCACATGCAGTGTAGCATTCAGATGTAAAATTTTAAATGGTAAAAGAAGTCACTCTAGGTTGTTGTTTTTTTTTTTTTAAATTGAAAGGCACAGAGGGCCTCTGCAGTTTTACTTGAGTGAGAGTTTAAGAGGCCTTAGTAATAGTAATGATGGATGACCTCCAACGTCCACACAACTCATTAGATACGCTTAGATTTTCAACTAAAAGTGCACAGTTGTCATTTTGCGGCTGCTTTCCGAAAGCCTCTGGTCTTTCCGATTGTACATCTTCCATCCACTACTGCTGACATTTGTGTGTTCTGTGTGATTTCCTGATGATTTGAGGTTGTTCAATGAAAATGTGTACATATAAAGGAAAGTATACAATCGTTAATGGGCGTCTTACTTATTTTTGGGATGGACAAAAGGGTAGCTAAACTGCAGTTTGAAATGTACAAGTCACTGATTTTACATACAAGAGCGAATTCGTACTTATAATTGCGTGCGATTACGTATATTAAATGTCGACTAAAGTGTCATTAAGACGAGAATTGGCATTTTGATTCCTTAGTGAAGTCACATCCGTAAACAAAGACCTCCCACAAGGGGAGCGTACCATTTCCCTCAGGGGTGGTACGGTAGCCACTGTCACGTTTTTGTTCCACTTCCGATCGAACTGTACAGAATATCTTTGATCTTCCCCTCAATAACAACTAGTATTTATATTTTTTACACTTTGTTGTAACGTCCGACTGTCTGGCCTTGTTTTTGTGCGCGTGCTTCTAAACATCACCCCCGCGTGTCATAAATGGTTTCGCCCGTATGTCCTCGAGCTCCTCCGATGTATCGAAGGACCTTTAAACCGTCCAAGATTGCAACACGGGAAAACACCAAACTTCACCAAACAAAACAACTAATTCCGACCAGTCTCCATCCCGGGAGATTTAAATACGGTAAGGACACGATTCCAATGTACTTTTTTCCCTCTTTTAAACTATCGTGAAGCACTCGTTTGAGTTTTGCTCACTTGTGAAAACTTGTTGGAATCGTCGAGTTAACAGTTGCTTGTGTTTCTTTTCCACAAAACGGACCGAAATAAGAGTTAGTTAAAATGATGCATTCAAGTAAACATCACTGTACCGTAAATGTGTTAAACGTGGAAAAAGAAACTGCTGTGGGTGACAGTAAACAAACAGAAATGTGCTAATCTAGGCTTTATGAGTAAATGATGTTGTTCTTTTGATGATTATCTGAAAATACTTTATCGGGTATTGTTGTTCTTGCTTGGATCTGGAGTCCAGATCACGTGTACAAGGTTCTCCACGCGTGTGTGGATTTTTTATTTTTTTTGTCCATGTGTAATGCTCGGAACCAAAGATTTTCCATGTTGGGATGATAGACGGGTGGAACCATCCAATGGGGAGTGTTTGTGCCTTTTAAGCCCCGCCTTCTTTATCCACTGCTTTGTTTACGTTGTGCTGCAGCAATCTGGACCTCTTTGTCCTGACACTTTGCTACCCACAATCATAACATGGATGCAAAATTGAACCTGCACTATTGATACTATATTTTCCACCCTTTTGCTAATGAACTTGCTCGAAAATCCATATGTTTTTTTATATGATTGCATCTTTATATGACTTAATTTTCCACACAGACTGCAGGTAACCGTGTGAAATAGAAATAGGCCTCTGAATCCAATCTATAATGGACAAATGTCGCCGTTTTGACATTTGTCGTGAAGGAAGCGCAGATGCCACAAATAATCCCTCGTCCGGAATCTCTCTGGATAATCCGTGGAAATTGGCCTGCTGCTTTTTTATGTGACCTAGCTATCTGCTCGGGCGAATGATGTAATGAACGACACAGCAGGGACTTGCGCACACACACTTATTCTCACACACTCATAACCAACCACCACCACCCCCCCCCTTTTTTTTTTTTTTTTTTTTTACAACTGCTATCTTTAAACCAAAGTGGGAGTGGGCATTCATTTTTAGCTCCAGATAGCAGAACGAGCACTCGGTGGGGCCTTAGATAATATTATGCACCTGTCTAATTATAAGAATGCCATTCTGCAATAAAAATAAAACCCTACAAGACATATAGGAGTCCCAGGATAGACATTTAGATGACAAGTTCTATAAAGAACAAGTTTTTCAAGCTTCAGATAATCATGGCTATTACTAAGCGACCAATCCGGGTCGCTATGATGTCATTATCTTTGCTGCTTGCTCCTTCTAGGAAACATTTTTTGTGACACTTTTAGTATAAAATGTAACTGGATCCTGGAGTTGAGCAGACCTCTGTTTTGCCGCATTGCCATGGCGACACTTGATCTCACCGAGACATCGCTCCCATTCAATACTAGACGCTGTTAAAAGTGGGACTGCTGTTGTTGCCTGTTTGACCATCTATTGCGTCATGTGGCAACCGTTTCCATGACGACTGGCCTAGCAGAAATGAGTGGTCATACCCCAAACGACTCAAGGAAGGGTTAGGGTTTCAAATTAGGATTTCAAGCCGAGTAAGGATTTACAATGAAACTCTCTGGTCGGCCTCGCAGCGCCACGATGCCCCTGAACAACGAGCGTCCGTCCTCCAGCGACGGCGAGTCGTCGTCGTCGTCGGGGCGCTGCGACAGCACCGCGTCGGCCAGCGACACCGACTGCTCGCGCGAGAGCTTCACCAGCGACGGCTCCAGCAAACACTGCACGCCCTCCTGTGAGTGCCTCGATTCATATTTAGTTTCAGCTACGGTTGTGTTTTAAAGTGGGAGTAGAGCTGAAACGATGCGAACGTTTCATTTCGGGATGACGTGACCAAAATGATCAACTACCAATGATCAAATTCTATAATATATAGAATATATCTTGTCTCCCTGCTAGCGAGCCCTCCCAAGACGCCCACCCTGGACGAGGTCATGGGCTCCGCCAGAGATCTCTCCAACCTCAGCTTGTTCCACGAGATCGTCGTCAACCGCGACTTCCACCTGGAGCCGCACACCATACCCGAGGACAGGTAATGAGCACGCTTATTAAGCTGTCATCGTCGGCGTTTATTGTTCCTCCTCGCGGTGCCGGTGACTCTCAATTGCTTCACACCTCACACAAATATTTCCACTGCGTCGCGGAACAAGTCCGGGCTGCAACAAAGTTGTCTAAACGTAGCTGGGAAAACCGCTTTCAAATGGCGAGCAGTAAACTGTAAGAAGAGAAGAATGTATTTTATACAAATAATGCATCATTGTTCATCTGTCGATGCCAGAGACGTGTAGTGACAGGTAGAACAATGTGGAACAAATTCCACTGAATGGTAGAAGGTACAGTAAACCTGTGTATCCACATGTTGCCATTCATACAACAGAATAATAGCTTTGTGTCAACTAAACACGCCCAGATTCTACCCTGACGTAGTAACTTTGTGAGTTAAGTGAGACAAGATGATCATTATTTCAGTAAATATACTTTTGTGACTTTTTTTTGTTTTGTGTGGTGTCTCATGAGATTTTTCCCGTGTAAAACATGGCTGAATAAAGGTTGGGAAAACATTGAGCTAAAGGATTCAGCTCATGTCCGCACAGGCACGGTATTATCAAAATGTGTCTTCTATGCATTTTTGGCTTTTTATTCACATACACTTCTATTAAAATGTTTGGAGTCACCCAGATAATTTCATGTTTTCCATGAAAAGACACTGTTGTATATACACTGTTGTTCAAAGGTTTGGGGTCACTTAGAAATGTCCTTTTATTGAAAAAAAGAAAAAGAAAGAAAGTCACTGCTTTCACCACATTAACAAGTTTTATTTCCAATCTTTTCTCACTATTGTTTGTATTGCCCTTTTCCCCATGTGTGTTTTAAATGTCAGTTGTTGACATTTTGTGTTTGCAGTTTATGGAAGATGGTCCGCGACAACGTCCACAAGGCATTCTGGGACATCCTGGAGTCGGAGCTGAACGACGACCCGCCCGAGTACCAGCAAGCCATCAAGCTGCTGGAGGAAATCCGAGAGGTATAAAATCGCAGTTCGCCATGTCGTTCAATCAAACGCTGACACGTGGCCTTTCCCTGGTGGGATAGATTTTGCTGTCCTTCCTCAACCCGGGCTCCAACCGCATGCGGACGCAGATCCTGGAGATGCTGGACATGGACCTGATCCGGCAGCAGGTGGACAATGACGCCGTGGACATCGCGGGCCTCGCCTCGTACGTCATCGGCGTCATGGGGAAGTTGTGCGCGCCCGTCCGCGACCACGAGATTAAGAAGCTGAGGGAGAGCACGGGCAACATTGTGACGCTCTTCAGGTAAACGCAGCCCATGTGTTTTAAGACAGGGTTACTGTCTCAAAGGGTGGGGGTTTCAAATCATCAATCCGCATTGAAGTGAGTGCCTCGTCCACTAGGGAGATCTTCCGCGTGCTGGACCTGATGAAGGCCGACATTGTGAACCTGACCATTGACAACCTACGGCCTGTCATGCAGAAGCAGAGCGTGGAGTACGAGAGGACAAAGTTCCAGAGCATCCTGGACAAGACGCCCGGTGAGCGGAACCACGTCGACGGGGTGAAGACAATCCGTGATTGACGTCTTTCTGTGTGCCCGGGGTCTCCTTCAGGTGCTTTGAAGCACACCGCCGCTTGGATCAAAATGACTTTTGAGGAGCTTCTGTCCACCATGCCGAGCAATCAGGGAAAAGGACAGCTGTGTCTACCTGGACCCTTCCAAGTCCTTAATGTAGCCTTCGTACATATCCTCATGTGGGACTACACCGAGCACCCGCTCCCTGAGGTGACTGCACTTACTTTTAAATCGTTCTGTAAATGTCCTGAATTAGCTGAACGGTTTGAAATTTGAAAGTGGGAATTTGGGGACTGCAAAACATTTGCCCAGCTGTCCAGTATGAGGTCATTATTTCAAATTAGTAGAAAGAAATAAAGTGGCGGACTAATAAAAGGTAGGAAGGTCTGTGCCGAATAACGTGCAAATGCTCTTGTCGGTGGCGCCTTTAGACGTGGATGACGGACGAGGGGCGTCTGCGGGAGGTGCAGGCGCAGCTGAGGCAGTGGCAGGCGGTCAACGAGGTTCTGCTCATCGTTCACAGCACGGTGGGCGGGGCCGTCCAGGGCGTGGCGGCCCTGTCCGAGCGCCTCAAGAGGATGACCGCCGTGCTGCTCGACCACACGCGCAACCCGTGAGTACACACGACACATAGAATAGACAGTGCGGAGTGTACAAATAGCGCTTTCACACGGAGCTGGTTCTGACTGCATATTGTTATTTTGTGTGTGTTCAGGTCTTTTAGCCTGCAGGATGCGCTGGTGGACGTCAGCGCTCAGACCTGCAGCGAGCTGAACAAGTCCCTGGCGGAGAGGGGCTACCCCACGTTGAGCCCCGCGCTGCAGGCCACCCTCACGGGCCAGATCTGCAGCATCGCTCGCAAAGACAACCCCATCCGCACTCTCGTCGGTACGTTCCGGATTGCTTCCAGATGTGCGGAATCATGTCTTAACATCCCTCCGTTCACCCACAGAGGACCGCGTGCAGCACTACTTCACGGCGCTCATCTGCGATCCCAAACCTCAAGCCAGACTGGAGCAAACGCCCGCCGGCCTCACCGCCATCCGCTCGGAGCTGGCCTCGCTGGCCGCCAAGTTCCTCTCCCTGGTCAACTACAACAAGGGCGTGTATGGACCTTTCTACGCCGACATCATCAGGAAACTGATGTTCAGCAACAGCCCGCCGCCACCGTCGCCGTCACCACCTTCCCCTCCTCAAGACTCTGTCACCTCCGAATAAACCTATGAAGTCCATTTAGTTTCTTCGACAAGACACCAGAATAACAAATTGAGCTTGCTTTGCTAGCAGCAAAGTTTTTAATACAGTACAATGTTGCCCAACCTTTATCTCGCCAAACCTAACAAAAACACTGAAATAATGAAGATGGGCCTGTTTACTTTTAGAACACAAAGCTTTTATTCTGTCGTATGAATAGCAACGGGCTGCCATTTAGCGGAAGAGCATTTCATTTTTCTGCCTGTCACTATATGTCGATGGCATAGACAGATAGATCAACAATACATTATGTGTTTCCCACACCACATCCGGTGAAAATGTTTGGGAATCACTGGTTTAATTTATACCTACTTTTTAGCATCGGGTCATTTTGATTCTTACATGCAAATGTAGTGAAAAGCTCTAGCTTTTTAAAGCAGATTCCTATATTTAGAAAATAGCACATTATGACTGTTTTAAAGTTGTATTTTATATATATATATCATACTACAAAGCTCTTAGCTTCTTAAAGGAGCTATTTAAAAAAACTAAGGATTTTTTTTTTGTATGTTGTACACATGAGAACATTTTTGTGTGTCAATTTGCCAAATGTTTGCGCTATACATCAGTTTATTCTATTTGTGTGATGGGGGATGTTTGTTACATGGGGGTACTGTAGTTTGTTACCATATTCCTGCATTGGTTTGATAGAACCCACGTGGACACAAAGAAGTAAAAGGTGCTGAGCTGCAGAGGGATTCTGCATCCAATCCGGATCCAAAGATGCGCAAAACAGAAAAGCAATTATTTACCTTAACTGAAGTTTACATTAAAAAATGTGTTGTTTTCGTCTGTACTACAGCAATATAAATAAAAATGTAAATGATACAACATTGTTGCAGGTGCGTGTATATTTTTAAATGTGTTATGTTTTGATATTTTTGCAATAGCTCGTAAAAATCTGCATTTAGGGAAATTTATATTGCATAATCACTGCAAATGTGTGAGATAAACAAATGACCTCATACCTGTCTCTTGGCAGCATTGGTACGTTTAATTGTCGTCCGTCATGACAAGAAATAAAATACACATTTTTAAAATAATCACATTCTGTGAAAGACAATTGTACATCGGGATATTTTTTCTGCTTTTATTGGTGTACGCTGTTAATAATTGAGAACATATAATTCCTTCGATGAGGTTTTAACTTATTTAGTAAAGAAATCTCTTTTTTTTTCTCCAGCAAACAAGTCCTTAAAGGCATCAACAGTCTGCCCAGTTACAAACAAGAAGCACGGAAGACCTCACGTGTCACGTGGTTTAACGCTGGAACACTATTGGTCGCCTCCTGCCGGGCTAGTTGTTATTGTCAACCAGGAAGCAGGCTGTCAAGAATTGGGCGTGAGGCTTCTAAAAACAAGTTATTTGCTCACTTCTTACCTTATTTTGTGACTATAAATTAAGGTTATACTCAGTTTGACAAATATCCTCCCCGGTAGAGAAAATAAGACATTCGTAAGTATCCTCCTGCGATTACTTTCTTTGTTTCTCAGCACATGTGCTGGGCGAACTTGTCTCGACATGCAGGAAGAGTCTCGCTAACGTTCTGGGCTGTAAAATCAACGATGAGGATTTTTTTTTTTTTTGAAATGACAAATTTCATGTCAACTTCATATTTGCTGGAAACGTCATTTGGAATTTTTTTGGGAAGGTTAGCGCTAGTTTTGTTTCATGTTGGGTACTTTGGGTATTTTCTCATTCATTGTGATATTTACTGTTTGGAGACAAATTGATTGAGCTAACCTATCCTGGATATGTCAAAGTTTATTAATTGTCTAGCTCCCAAAAACTATACACTTACATTGACTTAAAATGGTCAAAATCGGTTCCAGTAACGTTACATAAAACCTGACAGGAACCAAACCATGATATATGACCTTCCAAAAAAAAAAAAAAAAGACGCAAATAGACTTTTGGGAATAAATGAATACAATTTCATGGAAGAAATATTTGACTTTAGGTGGTAAATGTAGGTGGCCGCTTCTGATGGTGTTTTAGCCTCACCACACTGATAAAAATATGTCAACGTGAGCGTCTCTGTTGCAGTATCTCCATTGGTTCGACGCTTTGCTGCATGGTCGGCGATGGTGTTGGACGAAGGCGCGCGGAGCTGCCTGCTTCGCTTTCGCCGCAACCTGGAACAGGACATCAAGCCCGCCTACCTGATGGATCACATGGTCAGCGACGGCGTGCTGAGCGGCGAGGAGGAGGAGAGGATCAGCAGCCGGGTCGGCGGAAGTTAAAAATATGTTTTCCCGCAACTGAAGTATGTGCTGATCGTATGTCTTTCTGCAGCCTAGCAGGAAAGATCAGGCGACGGCGCTACTGGAACTGCTGCTCAAGAAGGACAACAATGCTTTTATTTCCTTCTACAATGCTCTGGTCAAGGAGGCGTACAACGACTTGGCCAGTTTGCTTCAGGGCGAGCTTCCTGGTGCATCACCAAAGAGTTCTGACAGTGAGGATTAGGGTTGCAAAGTTTCAAAGTCGGAATCTTGGAATTGTGACATAATGGTTCCCGTCCGTCCTCTTGTGACCGTTCCTTCTTTTTCGATCAGTCCAAATAGTTCTTAGTGAAGGCGGTGTCCCTCAGAGGCCAGTGGTTTTTGTCAGCCGACCCGAGCTGATCAACCGGATCCGGGAGAAGCTCTACCGTCTCCGGGAGGAACCAGGGTGGGTCACGGTATTCGGCATGGCCGGCTCGGGAAAATCCGTGCTGGCGGCGGAAGCTGTCCGGGACCAAGGACTCATTGAAGGTGATTCATCTCCGGATTGAATTTGTTTCTACACCCAATGATTTGGTTGCGATACACTCTTTTTTTTCCCGTCTTTCTTTTCTACAGACTGCTTCCCAGGAGGCGTCCACTGGCTGTCCATCGGCCAGCTGGACAAAGCCGACCTGCTGGTGAAGATCCAAGCGCTGTGCTTCCGTTTGGAGCAGAGCCTGGACTCCCAGCCCCTCCAGCGGGCTCCCACCTCCCTGGACGAGGCCAAGGAACGTCTGCGCTTCCTCGTGTTGCGCAGATATCCCAGGTTAATAACTGCCGCATATGATCAGATTTGATAGTTTTCCTTGAGAATTGAAGTCTGCTTGTCGGTCTGCAGATCTCTGCTGATTCTTGATGACATCTGGGACAGCACGGTCCTAAAATCATTTGATATCCACTGTCGCATACTTCTGACCACCAGGAATAGAAGCCTCACCGACTCAGTCAGCGGTAAGTGATTCAGTTGATTCCCAACCGCTGTGCGCCAAGTTCTAGATGAAAACCAAACCATCAAACTGCTTTTCAGGTGCTAAATATGAAGTTGAGGTTGAGAGCGGTCTGGATGACCACAAAGCACTGGAGATTCTCGCACTGTACACTAGAAAAACTCCTGAAGGTCTGCCCGAGGAAGCTCGGAGCATTGTGAGAGAATGTAAAGGTGCGTTGCGATCTCAATCCTCACTCGTAAATGTGGGAAAAAAAAATTGAATAAAATCCTTGCTTTTCTAATATTTAATCACGTTTGGTCCGCTCCAGGCTCCCCCCTGGTGGTCTCCCTGATCGGCGCGCTGCTCAAAGACAAGCCTGACCGTTGGCGCTACTACCTGCGGCAGCTGCAGCAGAAGCAGTTCAAGCGCATACGCAGGTCGTCGTCGTACGACTACGACGCGCTGGACCAGGCCATGGCGGCCAGCATCGAGGTGCTGCCCGACGAGCACCGCGAGATGTACCGGGACCTCGCCGTGCTCGAACGGGACATCAAAATTCCTGCCAAGGTGAATCGAGTTGTTTCAAATGTTCTTTACATATATACACATACAACTGTTCAAAGGTTTGGGGTCACCCAGACAATTTCATTTCGTACATGAACTCACACCGTTGTGTATGTACACTACAAATATGAGCCTTATAAAGCAAGTAAAGTAATAATTAAATGAGGAATATATTACTTAATTTAAGCAGAATTATCTGCCAATTGAAGAGGAAAATTTGACAAAGATTTTTTGTGTTTATCTTTGTTTTACTTTATGAATTGGTAAGATTTCTTAAAACAAGTAAACATAGCTAGCCTTAAAAAAAAAAACCCTGTGTCTAATCTCTGTTTAGTACTGTTAAAAAGTCAACGGTCCTCATTTTAAAAATAAAATAACTTATTTATTTATTTATTTTTAAAGCACATTAAGAAAAAAAACTTCAAAATCAGCTGTAGAAATATTTTATATTCATATTTTTCCAGTCTGTCTTTTAAAATGATCCAAATGAGAAGTGCCACCTGGTGGACAAATATGTTATTGTCAAGATACAGTTTCAGTTTTTTGTATCGCATTACCAGGCCTATTGATGTGCCTACACCGATCCAAATGACACCTTGTTCTGGCGCTGGTTCTTCAGGTGTTGTCCGTCCTGTGGGATCTCGAGCCCGAGGAGGTGGAGGACATCCTGGAGGAGTTTGTCAACAAGTCTCTGCTGTTTATGGACAGTCACAGCAGGCCGCTGCTCTACTACCTCCACGACCTCCAGCTGGACTTCTTGGTCGAGCAGAACCGCGCCCAACTCGAGGTCCGTAATGCTCTAAAAAAAAAATAAAAAAATAAAATGTTTTTTTTAATTCAATTAAAGTTGCATTTTAGTGACGTGTGTGTGTGTGTGCTTGTGTTGCAGAACCTTCACACCAAGGTGGTGCGTCAGTACCAGCAGCACTACAGCGAAGCTCCGCCCAAATCCGGAGACGACGAGTGCCTCTACTGGATCCGGTTCTTGACCTACCATATGGCCAAAGCCAACCTCTCCCAGGTAGCGCACAAACAGTCAGGCAGTGGAGTCCATATTCCTGACGGCGCTGTTGTCTTCCCAGGAGCTCTACTCCCTCATGTTCTCTCTGGACTGGGTCGCCCACAAGGCCCAGATACTGGGTCCCGCTCATCTGATCAATGACTTTGTGGAATATGGACCCATTCTGGACAAAAAGGTAGGCAAAGTGCAGAATGTAGCGTGAAGGATTGCTTCGGAGTCTGAGGAGTTTTGGTCCTCGCAGAACAGCGACGTACGCAGTCACTTCCAGGAGTTTTTGTCCCTCAACGGCCACCAGCTGGAGCAGTGGCCCTTCCCCGACGTGGTCCAGCTGGCTCTGTCGCAGCCTCAGACCTCGGAAGTCTACAGGCAGGCTCTGCAGCAGGCGCGGGAACGGGCCAGTAGCGGGAAACTCTACCTTGATTGGCTGTAAGCAAGCCTCGCGAAAGCCTCGTTCAGATTTTTGGGGAGGGATTTGGATTCATTTTTGTCTCCATGTCCAGAAATAAGAGCAGCGTGGAGAGTCTCTCCCGGCTGGTGATCCACCCCCACCAGGGCTCAGTTTACGCCGCCTGCTTCTCGCACGATGGGTCCAAGATCGCCTCCTGCGGAGCCGGCAAGACGCTCAAGGTATGCAATTCCAAGTGTCTGAAATAAAAAAATATACGCTGGAGTTTCTAAAAAGGAAATATATGATGCAATTTCCCACAAATTAAAATAGCTTCCAGGTAAAATCAAACCGCTTTTTTTTGGGGGGGGCTGTCCTGTCTCACTTTCAATTTAAAAGTCACTGCCGATGTTTCCAGGTGTTTCGGAGCACGTCCGGCGAGAAGCTGTCAGAGATCCAAGCCCACGATGACGAGGTTCTCTGTTGCGCCTTCTCCCCCGACGACCGTCTCCTAGCAACCTGCTCCAGTGACAGGAAAGTAAAGGTAACGCTAAGTTGTAATTGACATTATAACTCTTCTGCGTTTTCCCCACACATATTTTTGGGACTGTCCGCGTGTCTTCTCAGGTGTGGAACGCGGAGCGTGGCATGCTGCTGAGGGTCTTCGAGGAGGAGCACGAGGAGCAGGTCAACCACTGCCAATTCACCAACACGCCACTGCGCCTCCTGCTGGCCACCTGCTCCAATGACAAGTTCTTGAACGTCAAGGTAAATCACCGGTGCTATTGAAATTAATTTGACATCTGTTCTGCTTCAGTTCAGTGGACATGGTGATGCTCCTTCGGGTGTGTCCACCTTGGCCACCTGGGGGCAGTATAATCCAGCCATGCATCCATTATCTGTGTCCCGTGTATCCTCATTAGGGTCGCGGTTGTGCAAAACCTTTACTCGTGCCGGCCAATCGCAATTTAGAGATTTTGAGTATAAAGAATATATGCCTGTGAGTATTGTTGTCATCTGTCCACATGTGTTGTTTCAGCTGTGGAACCTGAACAAACCCTCCTCACAGAACACCATGTTCGGGCACTTTGAGCCAGTCAACCACTGCTGTTTCTCCCCCAACGACGCTTATCTGTCCACCTCCTCCAACGACGGCACTGTTAAGGTGACCGTTAAGAATTCCTGGCACTCAACTTACAATTGAAAAATGTCAAAAAGCTTCCCAGCTAAATGGAATGTACCCTGTATCTGTCCTACTGCAGCTCTTCGAGGTGTCTTCCGCCAACGAGTGGAAGACCATCAACGTGTGGGAGTGGTGCGCAGACGCCGGCGAGGAGGTTCCGGTCAAGTGCAGCACGTGGACGGGCGACGGCAAGCGGGTGGTGTGCGCAGTCAGGAGTGCCGTGTTGGTGAGTGGGTGTCGAATCGGTGTATATTTTGTGAGGGCGTTGTTTGCTAAAGTGTTGGTTTTGCGCCAGGTGATGGACGTGGAGACGTCACAGATGCTGTTTGAGATCCGAACGGGTCGTCTGAGCATGGTGCAGTACTGTCACGTGTGTCCCGCCAGCAACCTGCTGGCCATAGCCTTCTCCAACTATGCGGTGGAGGTGAGAGACATCTTTTTTTTAGACCAGGGGTGGGCAAACGTAGATCAGGTTATAAAAAAAATGCTATATTAAATATTGTATAACTATCATAAAGTAATAATTCATTCGCATTATAAAACTGTATCATATACAATTAATTCGGCATAATTAATGACCAATTATAAAATAAGATCAATTTTAAATGACCGTGTATTTTTTATTTGAATAATAAAATAATCTGTTGTTGTGTGCTTGTCAACATATCAAAACATGTACAACCTGTTCAATTTTCCAAATAAAAAGTTGAATTAGCAAAAAAAAACAACATTATTTTCATTTATTCGTTCAATTATTTAAAATAATATTATGATTACAAATATTTTGGATTTCTTTGTGAGAATAATTCAACAATTTAACGAGATAATAAAGAATGATTGACTTTTAATCAATCAGTTTTAGAAAAAAAAAACAGTTAAATGAGAAAAAATAAAATATGACAGGACTCTTGAAAATGTAAATGCTTTGTAGTTCGTATTAAAGACCGGACCAGGCCGTGAGTGGCCCACGGGCCATACTTTGCCCCCCATGTTTCCGACTCTCATGATGAAAGATTTAAACGGCGATCCCGTGAACTTCGCGTCTCTTCCAGCTGTGGGACCTGGAGGACAAAAAGAAGATGGCCGACTGCAGCGGCCACCTGAGTTGGGTCCAGCAAGTCCAGTTCTCGACCGACGGCTCGCAGCTTCTCTCTTGTTCCGACGACCAGACCGTCAGGGTGAGACGCACTCAACCACTTAGTTAGATTTGACTGTGAGAAAACTATGAAAAATCTATCTTTTTTCCCCCCTTGCAGCTCTGGGAGACAAATAAGGTGCACACCACCTCAGCCGTGCGCCTGAAAAGAGACTCTGATGCGTTCTTCAATCCAGGAGAAGATGGAGAACTGATGGTTTCGGCCGCAGACAACTGCAACAGACTGCAGGTGAGCTGGCGGCAACGTGGAAGCGGAAGACAATTGATTGACGGGTTGATTCGCTGTATTGTGTGCGACGGAGGTTCGCGCTGGCAGAGCGGGTTCGCTGCTGTTTCAGTCCGAGGAGATGGCGTCGCGGATCCGATGCACATGCTTGTGCAGGAAGCCCTCGGCTGTGGCTTTTGGCACGGAGGATGGCACCGTGCAGGTATCGAACTGCATATTTTGCCCTTGTTGCGTAACTTCGACAGGTCAGCGGAATGAATATGAGCATCTTATTCGATTGTCGATATTCCTTGCGTGTGCAGATTCTGGCCATCCCCTCTGGGAAGGTTCTCGCCACCCTGCAGGGACACACCAGGACGGTGCTCCACTGCCAGTTCGTCCACGCCGGCCAAGCGCTCATCACGTCATCCGAGGACGCCACCATCAATGTGGGCTGCCGCCCCCCCCCCTCCCGTTGTCTTCCTCAGTGCGCCTATAGATTGCTGATGTATTTTGCGCTGCGTGCAGGTGTGGAAGTGGCAGTCGTCTGAGTGTCTCACGCTGCGAGGCCACAAGGAGCAGGTCCGATGCTTCTCTGTGCTGTCGCCCGCTGAAACACGACTGCTGACCTGGTCCTTTGACGGCACCGTCAAGGTAAAGAGTCATAAAACGAGCCTTATCTTGCGGTGAAACGTAGCCCCTGCGACTCTTTCGCTTTCTCAGGTGTGGCAGTTGGAGAGCGGAGAGGAGCTGCAGGACATCGAGGCTCACCGGGGAGCCATTTTGTCTTGTCACGTCTCCCCGGATGGGCATCACTTCGCCACCGCCTCTGCTGACAAGACCGCAAAGGTCCGAGCCGTAACGCCACGCTCTATTCTTCAGTGCTTTTGCTGAATGGATCTTTGTTGTGGGCTTCAAGGTGTGGCACAGTGAGTCGTGGCAGCTCGTCCACAAACTCCGCGGCCACCAAGACTGCGTCCGGAGTTGCCGCTTCTCCTGGGACGGGCGACGGCTGGCGACGGGGGACGACGGTGGCGAGATCCGGGTACGTTCAGCCCTCCAGCCCCTCAAACATCCCTAAGCTTGACCACAGAATGTACAGTAATAAATAGCGAAAAAGGTGTTATTAATGTTTTATTTTTGACTTTGCCAGCTGTGGAGTGTCACAGAAGGCTCCTTGCTGAAGGTTTGCTCGCGAGACGGAAAGGACGGCCTGGACTCGCTGCACGGAGGCTGGGTGACCGATCTGCACTTCTCCCCAGACGACTACCTGCTGGTCTCCACCGGCGGCTACATCAAGGTATGTAAAAATATCGCTACACACTCTTTACGCTTTAAACCTTCTCTCTCATCGTGTCCTCGTCCAGTGGTGGGACGTGGACAAAGGCGAAGCCCTGCAGACCTTCTACCCGACAGGAGGCGCACTGAAGAAGACCCACGTGTCGCCCGACTTCTCCACGTTCGTCACCATCGACAACGTCGGCATCCTCTACGTCCTGCAGAGGGTGGCGTGACCACCTTTTTCCTCGCAGAACGACCGCCGTCACCAGCTGAAAAATTGCTGCTCACAGAAGAGCAGACGAGGTGCTTCGAGATGTTTACTTCGATCAGGTTCCTGATTATGAATAATACTTAAGACCGCTCACGCTCTTTGCAATCAACATTTTATAAGTTTCCTCTGAGCCGCAACAACCTTGTCAAGTGCATTAATCAATGCTGTGATGTCCGTCATGGTTTTATAGTTGTTTAATTATGAGATTATTTTCCGCCCGAGTACAGCAGCTTTATTGCGTGCGCCGAGCGCGTTGTTAAAAATTGTCCGTTTTGTCGTCTTTTGAAAGCCTTTGATATTTGTTGTTCTACATCTTTTCTACAAAACCAAAACATTTCCACTTGCTCAAAGACATTTTTAGACATAGTTCAATCTCTTTTTTAATCAGCATGTTTCTCAACTGAGCCTATACTTGACAATCTTTCCTGTAATACATTAATAGTTGTTGCCTCTTGTTGTGATCTTTCAATTATTTAGTTGAAGATGGAAAAGTATGTGAATATTAATAGGAATGCATTTTGTACATCTGAGTCATGTTATTTCCAGTGTGCTCTTCTGATCGGTGCTTTAATGTCGCCAAGAATCAACAGATTTTGTTATCACGAGGATCTATCAATACTGTAAGTACTGCACTTTATGAGCCATTCAAATGAATACATGGATTGTCATTTGCTGAGCTAAAATTGTCCTTATAAAACAAACTTGACAGGCAATGTGCTTGATGTGTCATTTTTCCCAATAAGGAGCTCAATTGTGTCAAACGTTACATTTAAGAACGCCAAAGGGAGCGGTTACCTACAAATAAAACCACGACGCACAAGTTTCACTTTTTGTTCAAGCACGTAGTTTTCAACCTTCGACTTGTCTAGCTAGCTTGGAAGCAACGGCTGGGGCCAGGAGTGACCAACCATTTGTGAGCTATTTTCAAAAACAACTGGTTAGTTGTTTTTTTGGGGTTTTTTTTTGGCCTCTGGTGGCAGTTGTATGTGTGACATGTTTACCGTCCAACTAAAGAACTTCAAACATGGAATCGCATCATTTATTCGTTCACTAATAATTAACCCCAGAAATGGTTGCTCATGTCAACAGTTCAAACAGAAGTCTTCAAGTACCACAATTGTTCACATCAAAACATCCCATAATTAACTACATATTCCATCCATCCATTTTGATCACATTCAAACCGATGGACAATTTATGCTATTATGTTATTACATAAAATAAATCATGTGTTTGAACATGGACCCCGATTTAGCATAAAATATCGAGTTAAATGTTAGTAGCTGGGATTTCAACACTGAGAACTACAACGTCCTCATTGAACATTTTAAGTGTGGAATAACCACGCAATGCTTTATCCAGAGCGAGTGCACTTGGCCATTTCTCCTCATTTGAGGCTGCTAGCCCTCTCCCAGGCAGACCACTTCAATGGATGACCAGCACACCCCCGATCGCATCGGTCGAGACGTCAGTCGCTGAAGGACGATTCGCTGTCCGAAGCGTCCATGTCGTCGGCCTCGCCGTTTTTTCCTCCCGCGTCTGGCACGGTGGTGTTCGGTTTGCTGCCACCAGCAGGAAAGTGTCATGTTAAAGCGGGAAAACACAACAAAACTAAAAAGGAGGACATTTGAAAAAAACTCACTCGAGCAAGTCCGGGTCCAAACCTTCCATGCTCATTTTATTCCGGATGGCCATGACGGGAACGCCCTGCCAACAACAACAACAGAAGGGTGAGGTCTGAGACAGTAAATTTACACTGTTAAACAAGCTGTACGCTGACTACTTTACATTGGAGCAAAGTGTCATATTTCATGTGTTATCCCATGAAAAGAGAATAAAGTACTTAGAAAAATGTGAGGGGTGTACACGTACATGTCCTCATGATTAAGACAAGTTGGTGCTTGCTCACCACATGAACCATCTTCAGATATCTGGCATAGCGCGGATCCTTGGCCACCGTCATGACATTCGCCTCCTCCGCTTTGGGCGTCGTCGTGTCGTCTGGAGGACTGTGAGGAGGCTAAAATAGAGCAGATCATCGTTCATAAAGGAGACATGCTTGTTAACAGCATAGTAAGGTGGGTGTTGTACCTCCAGAGAGGGAAGCGTCACAGCCGGTGGATCGTCTGTCTGACTTGGAGCAGGAGCGCCGGTCCCGTTGGTCCGAACGCTTTGGGGACGTTCGACTGCGTCTACCGTGACGTCCTCCAGTCCGGGGATGGAGGACAGCTGCTCGCAGGTGGGAGAGATTCCATCATGGAGGAGTTGTGACGTGAAAAAGACAAAGAACCAACCTTGGCTTCCAGGATACACAGCGTGGTCTCGATCTGCTGGATGCGGAGGGATATGTTGGCAAGTTTCTATAGGGGGAAAATCCATTGAGTTTTTTTTTTTTTTTTTTTTTTTAAAAGGAGGAGATTTTAAGTGTGATTATAAAAAGGACAAACCTCTTCACACACTGTGGAAAAGTTGTTGAGGAAGCGAACCGTGTGGACGATGAACTGGTTGAGAAAAGCAACAATTCTTCTCTGCTGAATGCCAGGGACCTAAAGCAGGAAAATAAACAATGTAACAAAAGCACACAAGGGGTCAAATGTTGACTCTGGATTGGAATTGAAAAAAATAGCCAAATAGTTGCCGCGTTGTCAAAAGTTGCTTTACAAAAAAAAACACAGTCAACTGTCTTTGACATGCATTCTATTTACATTCATTTCCTGGCTAGCTTGACAATACCTTCGTGAGATCGACTCCAGAGCCCACAATCGGAAGTCCGTCCTCGTCCATGACTTTTACTAGATACACTTCACTTATCTGAGTGCAAATTACATTTATTCTGCTTTATATGATGAAGGAAATGTACAGATGATGTGCACAATAACGTTAACTGTTGACTGTTTCATGTGACTATAAAATGTAGTATCGCGTGACCTCGCGAGGCGATGGCATTTCTCGTTTTATTTTGAAGTGATGGACTGGTGCAAACATCCGGTCTTGCCAAGCGAACTCTTTTTACCCCTAAAAACGAATGATTTCATCTCCTTTTTGGAATGAAATTTAAAAATGGTTTCAAATATACTAACAGGAAATATACTATTGAGGTATTTAAGGTATTTCTTTGTTGTAGAATGTGCACAGTTTGTCTAAACTCTTGTTTTGAAAGTCGGGAATGCAGGAGTGACTTTGAGGAAGCGGATGCTTGCGTCGTCGTAGCGCATGCTAACTCGTAAATTAAACAACACTTTTTATTTTATGTCATTAAGGCCTCTGGAGAATTTTCTCACAACTGGTCCGTCTTGGAAAAAAAAGAAGAAGAAAAATGAACCGTACGTATGTGAATAATGAACTCTCCGTGTTGTCTGTTTACGTTAGCTCGCCGGTTAGCCATCTAGCCAGTCAATCAGGCTCGTGCTGTTGCGTTAGTGTTTTGAGCACATTGAGTTTAATGTAATTATTACACTGCTTTTACTGTGAACATCATAAAAACAGTCAAATATTTAGGTTAAATTGAATTTGCAATTTTATTATTCATTTAAGAATAATAATAATCAATGTCTAGATTAAATGATTGTATTTTTTCAGAGGTTGGCCCTCCCTTGTCGACCCTCCGTCTCCTGGTGCCCCCTTTGCAGCTGACCTCTGCCGCCATGTGGCAGCTGGCCAAGCAGAAAGATGTGATGAACTACCACAAACTCCAGCAGTTTGTGTACGCCGTGACCGAGGCGATGCCCGAACTGATGAACCACAAGCAGAGAGCCCAGCTCATCCTGGGCCTCAGAGCGAGGGTAAACTCTACTTGTGGTTGTTTTGAAATGAAACAGAATGGCCTTCATTTTCACTAGGATAGTTAATTATTCACATTTCAGTTGATCCTGGAGCTGTGCAAAGGCTCTGTCCGAGGCACTGTGGACTCTCAGATGATCCAGGGCCACTTAGAGAGACTTCCAGTAACCCCAGATGTAAGTACAGTGATGACAGCTTTAGCTTCTGATTGAAATTTGTTTGAATCATAAATGTATGCTTGCAGAGCGATGGCGAGGTGAAAACAGCAGAGTCCACTTTCATTGCTCTGGTTCAGAGCCTCCTGAAAGATCCAGCTGAGCGAGCTTACTTCTTTCAAGTTGGGCTTACTCATTTATATCCCCTAAAATTAATAGTTTTGTTGTAAATTAACTATTTGTATTCTCATAGGAAGTGTTCCCAGTAGAATATGGACAAAAGTACGATGCAGCCCTACATGTGTTACTGTGGGAGCTTCTCTCAAAACTAGAGAAGCTGCTCCCGGTGCCAGACCTCAAGCAGGTATTCAGTCAACATTTTCCCGTAATTTTATATTTGTTTATCTGGAAAATTCACCGTTGATGTGTTTTGATTCCAGACGGCGGCTTGGCTGGGCTCGGCTTCCGCCGCTTTGGACGAGTGTGTCCAATCCACGCCGGAAGAGCTGGCCTTAATCTTTAAGCACTGCAAGGCTGCTGGACTTTTAAAAATGCAACGTGAGTATTTTAGTTCATCATCAGTCTGTGTAGGTTGTCAGTCATCCGGGAAATCCAAAGAAGTTGAATGGAGGAAAGTTGAAGTTTAACTCATGTTCCTGGTTCTTCCAGACGGTCCCTCATCCACCATCGGGAGCTGCATCATGTCCGCTCTGTCCATCCCTCCCTCTCAAAAAGCAAACATAACTCCGGGTCCGGAGTCGGTGCACAACTACGCCAACGTCATCCACCCCGTGGCTCTCTCCGGGGCCGAGCAGTACAGCGTGGTGACGGTCTTCACCGAGATGGAGGTCCAAGACACGGCAGCTGAAGTTCAGACGGAATTCTATGACGTGGAGGTGGCGCCCGCCGAGGACCCTGCGAGCGAGGCGTTAGATGTGGCCAAAGCGTTGGAGTTGCTGACCAAAACGTTTGCGTCGAGGAAGGACGGTCTTGAAAACGACTCGGCGACGAACCGTCAGTTTGCGGCTCCGCAAGCCTTCGAGGGGGCGAAGGACGACGGGCAGCCGGGCACTGAAGCGAAGTGGTCTTCTGCTGAAGAGGACGTTACGCCCCACACTACTGAAGTTCCCGTCTGTGAAACACAACACTCGTCCATTCCACTGATGGATGCATCCGCCAGCTGTTGTGACTTAAAGAGGTACGTTTAGGGTCGCGGGCGTGCCGGCTCTTCGGTTGAGAAGTGGGGTACACCCTGACTTTGCCTTTTTCTCTTGCAGCCTCCGAGCAGACCAACCAGTCGCCTCGTCTGTGATCGCCGTCAAAGGAAGCGACAAAGGTAAGCGTGTGATCTTGGGGGCGACAAATGCTTTATATTTATTAATTTTGTTTTACCCGCAGACGATTCCGATGAGATGACCTCCATCATCTTCACGTGCTCGCGGTGCCCCTTCCACCACTCGGACGACAACAGCCCGCCGCACTTCCACATGCAGAGCGTTCGCGCCGAGGACTACCGCAAGCTCTCGGGATCCAACTCGGCTCCGACTCCCGCCGACACCGATGAAATCTTTACCTCCATTAAGCTTTTCCCAAAAGGAGACGCGGAGCAGTCCGGCGGTGCGACTGTTAACGACGGCTCTGGAAGTTCCTGCCAGGCCGCCAGCAGGCAAAAAGCTCTGACGTGCGAGACGTGCGGTAGGACGTTCACGCGCACGTCGGACGTGCGGCGCCACCAACTGACGCATACGGGCGAGCGGCCCTTCCGCTGCTCGCAGTGCGATTGCACCTTCCAGCACTCGTGGGACCTGGCCAAGCACCAGAGCAAGTGGCACGCCGCCGCCGTCTCCTTCGCCTGCTCCCAGTGCCGCGCGTCCTTCGCCAACCTGCGCGCGCTGACCGCCCACCACAAGCGCTGCCACTCGGACGGTAGCCGCCTGCCGCGCATCTGCTCCATCTGCAGCCGCAGCTTCGCCTCGGCCGCCGAGCTGCTGGAGCACAGGAAGTCGCACGTGGCCAAGCGCTACGTCTGCCTGCAGTGCGGCGACGGCTTCGACTCGCTGCTGGCGCGCTCGCTGCACCGGCAGGCGCATCGGGTGAAGCGGCAGTTCAAGTGCACGCACTGCGAGAAGACGTACACCCGCCGATCGGACGTGAAGAGGCACATGTCCACCCACACGGGCGAGCGGCCTCACAAGTGCGGCCAGTGCGGCAAGCACTTCTCGCTGCGCTTCATGCTGGTCAAGCACCTGCGCGTCCACACGGGCGAGCGACCCTTCCAGTGCTCGCATTGCGCCAAGAGGTTCACCCTGGCGTCGGTGCTGGCCCGGCACGAGAGGATGCACACGGGCGAGAAGCCCTTCCTGTGCTCGCAGTGCGGGAAGGCCTTCTTGTCGCAGGGCGAGCTCTCCAAACATCACCGCTCGCATGTGGACGAGCGACCCTTCGCCTGCTCGCAGTGTGACAAGCGCTTCAAGAGCAAGAAGACGCAGCAGGAGCACATGGTCTCGCACAGCGGCGCCCGCCCTTACCCCTGCACCTACTGCGGCAAGGGCTTCGCGAAACCCTACGCGCTCACCCGACACCACCTCATCCACACGGGCGAGAGGCCCTTCCCCTGCGGCTACTGCGACAAGTCCTTCCTCACCCTGAACGAGGCGCAGCTGCACCGCCGCGTCCACACGGGCGAGCGACCGTACGCCTGCGATGCCTGCAAGCTCAAGTTCAAGAGCTCGTCCGAGCTGGCGTGGCACAAGCGCGGCCATTCGGGCGCGAAGCCGGCCAAGCCCAATTGCGGGCGCTGTCGGAAGACCTTCTCATCCAAGGCCAAACTCAAGAAACACATGGAAACGCACATGGAGGAAACGCAGCCAGTGCAGCCTAATCACTGAAAGACAGTAGACTAACGCAGCTTTTATATTCTCTTTTTTTTATGATGTGTTTATTTTATTTAACCTTTATTTATCCAGGTTAGGCAATTGAGAGGATTCTCGTTTGCAGTGCCGACCTGACAGCGGAGTAAAACAAAGCAATGTAAAAGCAATTACAAATACTGTTGATGAACACCAAACTGAACAGTATCATATAGTTACTCCATGATGGTAAATAAAAGATTCAAAACCCGCTTAAAACCAATGCCGCACCATCACTCGCTAACTTTTCAAATGATGATATTGATAATGATGAAAGAGATTCGTTTTATTATCCGTTTCAGTCAGTTGGGGGGCGGAAAATTGAAAGGAAGATCAATTAAAAGTCGTGCGGACTTTGGGAACCAAGAGGTTATTAAAACTGCCGGAATGGTGAATGCTGGTGGTGGTCTCGGCAGTGAATGTTTTATAGATAAACATGAACCGCTGAATTTCTGCGTGAGTGAAGAAAGGGCCAGTGTTGTCACATCAAATCAGGTAACGACACTTTTTTTATTATTATGGAAGACCTCATTATCTTGATTCTTATTTTTGCTGTTTGCCACATTTTAGGTGTCGGGCTCCTCGTCGAGGCGGCCGCACTTGCTGGCCGCAGCTATTTTCGCAAAGGAGGAGGAGAAGGCTCTTAAATGTCAAGCCGTGCGTGTCAGGTGAGCCATTTCCATCGTAATCGCATAAAACGGAGCTCACGTAAATGATAACAAATGGCGATTTCTTCCGCAGGCCTGCTGAGTACGTGCGGCGGAAAAACCCATCTCGCACATGAGACGTGGTGGTGAGCCATATATTTTAATTTTATTTTTTGCTTAGAGCTGGTTTCTGATTGGAAACCATCAGATTGAATATTGATAACCTCATTGGGAATTCCCAATACATAAGAATTTTTGGATCACATTTATATAACTGTCCGCCACGCCACAAGAGGGTGTGCACGAGTTGGTTCCTGTTTAGTCGGTTCCCCCCCCCCCCCCCCCCCCCCCCCCCCATCCTTTCTCATCGAGGGGCCGCGGCGAGCGTGGGAGCGCAAATGTAACGATTTCACGCGATGGCGTCCGTCCGTCCGTTCGCTCGGAAAGGACCCCAGGAATAAACAGACGAATAGGGTGTAAAGTCGATGTCTGTGCATACCGATAACGGCGCAGACATCACATGGGCCGTCATCTTGATTTACGCCTCGGGCCGTCGGAGGTGCAGGTGGCAGATTAATAACCGGTCATAAAGAAGAAGAAGAGGGGGGTGATAGAGGAAGGGTGTAAAATGGAGAGTAGATGAAGCCGAGGCGGGGATGATGAGCTCTCCACTGCGTCGCGAGTGCCTCTCCGCCCTGCCGAGCCCCAGCAGGCATGCTGTGGACTGGAACCACGAGCAGCTAGCCGTCCGGAGACTGTCCTCCCCACGCAGCCTCAACCTCCTTACGCCGCCCCCGTACCCTCGACGCGCCTCCGCCATCCCCGGCTACCTGCTGCCCCCCTACCAGGACCAGGAGGACCACCGCCTCCTCCACCAGCAGCGTCGGCGTCTCTCCTTGCCCCCTGAGGCATCCCGGGTGCCCCCTGCACCTCCGGCTGTGGTCGCCCCCGCCGCTCCTTGCCACCGCCCAGTGGGAGTCATGCACCTCATCCGCCTGGGTCTTGTCGCCTTCAGCTGCCTCTTTTGGGCGGCCGGCTTGGCGCTCTTCACCCTGGGCGTGTGGGCGCAGCTTTCCCTGGCCGACTTCATGCTGCTGTCAGCCAACCGCTACCCCAACGCGCCCGTCATCCTGCTGACCACGGGGGCCGCCGTCACCGTCTGGGGCTTCCTGGGTTGTCTCGGGGTGGCGGCCAACCTCCCGTACGTGCTGAGGGCGTACGGCTTCTTTCAGCTGACCGCGCTCGTGGCGGGCTTGGCCGGTGGACTCTGCGGTCTATTCTACCGGGAGGACATCGCCGGCGGGTTTCGTAGCGGCCTTCAGCGAGCGGTGGCCGGCTACGCCGAGGACGAAGGCCGTGCCGACGCGCTAGATAGCCTACAGAGGGCGCTGCGGTGTTGCGGTGGTGAAGGATGGCGCGACTGGCTCACTTCGGACTGGGCCCTCCAGCACACGACCTTCCTGCCGGCCGAGAACGGCACCTTGAGGTCCTTGCCGGACAGCTGCTGCATGCGGCGCAAAGGCTGCAGGAACAGGCCGCTGCCCTCGGAGGACAACGACGGAGTGGTCGCCGCGGGCATCCACCCCAGCGGATGCTTCCGGAAAGTCTTCAGCTTGGTCAACGACAACGTGTTCCACATTGCCGTCACTGTGCTGGGATTGGCCTGCACGCAAATCGGCGGCATCACTTTGGCGTGTCTGTTGGCTAACAGGCTAGCGCCGCGGCAACTGCCACGAGTTGTGGCAAATTAATTAAAAAAACTTCATTGTTACGATATTTAAAATGTTGGTATTGTTGTGGTGTCGTTTAAAGCATGTTAGCAACATTTTCCTTGGCTGAAAATTGTTTGAAAACTAATGGTACGCAAGACAGTAATCCTTCCCGCAGATTCGCGGTCCGGATTTGCAGATTTTTTTTGTTTATGCCACTTAGATGGCACCAAATGCCCGTCTAAATAGGAAAGTTGTAAAGCTAGTCCAAAGATGTATGTTGAAGTGATACATCTCGACTGAAAAACTGAACTGAGTACTGGTATCTTGGGGCGGAGCTAAGTTTAGCCTGGGTTGTTATGGAGAATCTTCACCGCATGTGTATTTAGCACTTCAAGTGCTTTTTTTTACAAAATAAAATCATTTGTAAACCATTTGTTTTTAAGGGTAATTTGAAATTATATTACACTGTTGTGGTAGATGTATGGTTAAACTATTATTATGGGCAATTCCAAACAATCCCCCCCCACTGTTCGGAGGTGACCGAGTCCTGCTGCCAAATATTTGCATGATTTCCAGGTTATCTCAAACCTTGTAATCACGTCACTTATTGTGCAGTGGCTCACAGGTCACGGTGCTCGCGATAAGATATCAAATGTGTGTCTGTTGTCTGAAAAGATAAGCAAAAGTTAGTTGATAGAACAAATAAAAATTGTTGTTGGAATTGCATATTGACTTGCTCAGCTTCTAATTTATTTTTTGTATTTGTCTGAAGCGATGTCCAGCATTCGATTAGCCTAGCATAGTGTCGCAATGGTGCAGTTGTGGCGACTTTGCTAAATATGGACAAGCACATGTACATTTTTAAAGCATCACTTTGTTTTTTGGGGGGGGGGGGCTTCCAAGCCCTTGTAATTCATTTGAAATGTCTTAATACCTCATCCTTTATGCGAGGAGATGTCCTTCTGTTTGTCCTGTTTTCTTTTCTATGATGTATCTGAACAATTAAATAAAGCCTGGATGAAAGTAATGTGTGTCCACAATAAACATCAATACAAGGCTTTTCGCTTTCACCGGAGATTATGATATCGATCTGGCCGTGAAGGTCAAGATATATAACTCCCTCAAAAATAGCTCTTACACTCTCTGCGCGGAACTTTGTAAATGATGGCAGGGTACATAATTGCATACACCACACGATGATGATGAGATGTGCCCTCGTGGGAGGATAACAACAGCAAATCATCATTAGACCCTAATTGGGGCCCCAAGTTTTCAACTATAAAGTCCTGTATCAGCGCTCCATTTTCAGGGACCTAATTATGCTATCGATTAGCCTACATTATGGTCTGTCTGGCAAGTTACGCTTCGCTGCACTGGCCTTGTTTAACCCGATTGTGACCAGCCCCTCTCACACACAAAAAGAAATGGAGGTCTGGGGGCCATCTGTGCGGCACCTTTTTTTTCTGGGAAGTTGTTGTCAACCCTTGGAAAAGTCGACTCTTTCCTGTGACACATACTCACCAGAGATGAGCACAGAACGGATACATACGCGTTCAAGGAAGTAGTAACAACAACAAAAGCAATGTCAAGAAATTAGCTTAAAGTGTGTTGTCACCGAATATGGGCGTGTCCTTTGAATCCTCTTATTTGCTTAGTAGTTAAGGCTGCATGGAATTTATTGACGCAATCCAGCCTGAAAAGAGTCCCAAGTCAAAAGTTGTTTGTAATGTGGTAAATGACATCCACTCAGTTTGTTTTAATGAAAACAACAATAATCATAAAGTGGTTTGCTGTGGATCCTAAGGGTCTGGTCCACATTTGCTGACATGTTTTCCCTGGTTTGCTCTTTGCACTGCAGTCCGCGTGAGTCCTGCCTGCCCCACATTCCCCGGCCCCCGCCACATCTGCGGCACATGTAAGCGAGCTGAGCTGCGCGCGCCGGCCAGGAGGAGGGGGGGGGAAAAAAAAAACATGGACTTCAAATCGGAGCTGCTCAAGTCCATCTGGTACGCCTTCACCTCGCTGGATGTGGAGAAGTGCGGAAAAGTGTCCAAATCTCAGCTGAAGGTAAGCAGGAAGTCTTCAGTGGAAGGAGTCGTAGTGAGGAGCACTGGAAGGGAGAAAAGGGCATCAGATTGGACTTTTCGTTTCTATGTACACTTTGCTTTTTTGCTCCAAGGAGGACTGAATGTTACTCTAGCTCAAGTCCAAATATTTTGCGCCTGCTTTTATTTGGAAAGAACAACATGATATGACACGTTTGCCTTCAAATGTGTTGTTTTTCATACTTCCTGCTTGTTAGAGTGGAAACTCCGCTAGGTTAAAAGAATCCAGGGAACTTGTGGAAAGCTGTTCTGACATGTCGCAATCACTGCCTGCCTGTGTGTATATGTGTGTGTGTGTGTGTGTGTGTGAGGCCAACAATAAGAGTCTGTGTTGACCTTTAATTTACATTTAGTGTCACACCGTTGTTTGGAGATTTCTGTTTTTTTTTGTTTTATCTTTTAAATTATTTTTATCGTGAGCTGTTTTTATATATTAGTTTTCTTCCAGTTTTCATTTCATTTCTATTTTCTTACATTATTTTTGTTACATTTTATTTTTTTACATTTGGATTTATGTTTGTATCAATTTTTACTAGTTTTCTATTGCTATTTTATTTAATATCATATATTTTCAGATTTTGTTCTTATTTTAATTTTTTTATATTTTGATCATTTCTTTTTTGTGCTATTTTATTGTATGTATATTATTTTTCTTCAGGTTTTAATTTTATCTACGTATTTTCTTTTGCTATTTTTTTACGTTTTTTTTTTTTTTTTTTTTTTACATAAACAGCTACTTTATTTAACGTGTTGTTTCAGGTTTTTATTGAATTTATTGATGTACTATAGTTTTTGTGTGTATTTTGTTCTCCTTTTTCATGTTATTAACTTCAAATGTGTTGTTATTTTTTTGAATGTATTTATTATTTCTGTGTAACACTATTGTCCTTTATTTATATATGTTTTTGTTTTTGTTGAGGTGCTTTCTCACAACCTGTACACGGTGCTGAACATTCCGCACGACCCCGTGGCCTTGGAGGAGCACTTCCAGGACGACGATGACGGGCCCGTGTCCAATCACGGCTACATGCCCTACCTCAATAAATACATCCTGGATAAGGTACCGTACTGGTGCAGGTCGGCATTAGCATATCATTGTATCATGTTGTATAATATGACATTGTGTGTTGCAGGTGAAAGAGAGCATGTTCGACAAGGAGAGGTTTGACGACCTGTGCTGGATGATGACCATGAAGAAGAACCGAAAGGGGCCGCCGCCAGAGGGGGCGCTGCTGTCTGAGAGGAACTGCTTCAAGCTGTTCTGCCTCTTCAACTTGCTCTCCGAGGACCACTACCCGCTGGTCATGATCCCGGAGGAGGTAAACGGGGGGACACATGAGCTGGGCGGGACGCTTTTCAAGTTCAGAGTTAATGAGGTTCTTCCTTCCTGCTATTTCCCTGGAATTTGTTGGGGGTGTTTTCCGGTACACTAGGATCAAAATAAACTACCTCAAATGCATTTATTTTCGTTACCGTTTCGTGTATTTGTCTTTGTACCTTTTATCTTTCCATTTTTTATTCATATATTGTAGAACTAATTTATTCAATATATAAATATAGTTAAAAATGCGTTTATTTAATTATTTTAAGTTTGAATGTATCCAACTTATCATAATCCTTATGGGAAATTTTATTTACACCCTGCCATGTATATTGTTTATCTTATAATAATATATAAGATATTTGTTATTCATATTTATTTTGTATGAAGAGCTATTTTATTCAATATATATTCTGTATATATTATTTTTGATGAATTATTTTACCTAGTTTAATTTTGACAATATTATTCCTTAGCCTTATATTTAGTTTTTTTTTATTTTTTATTTACCGATCGATTAACGGAATATGTTTGTTATTGTTGAAGGTGGAGTATCTCCTGAAGAAACTGTGCAGCGCCATGAGTCAGGAGTGGGACGGCAAGCCCCTGGAGGAGCTGCTATCCCAGAACGCCGCGCTGCACGAGGAGTGCCTGTCCGTCTGGAGCTTCCTGGAGCACATGGACGCCGGACGCCTGCTACGGGTCACCAGCGTCGAGGCCTTCAGCCTGGCCTTGCACGAGGTCTTCCTGGAGATGTACCACAACGTCCTGAAGAGGGTTTGTGAGCCGGCCGCCGTATCCCAATTTACATATTTTTCGCTGTGGGAAATGATAGTACAATGTGCCGTGATGGTGGCAGGGCTACATGTGGAAAAAGGGGCACGTGCGGCGGAACTGGACCGAGCGCTGGTTCGTGCTCAAGCCGTCCTCCATGGCCTACTACGTCGGCGAGGACCTGAAAGACAAGCGAGGGGAGATCCACCTGGACAAGACTTGCGTCATCGAGGTCAGTCAGGATTAGGGCTTGAACGACCAACGATTTTTCGTCATTGACCATCATGTGACGCACAATTACTTGCCGGTGTGTCAAACCGCATCGTTGTACTACTGGTGAGGAGGACTTACTCATCAGATTTGTTTGCCTTAAGTGTTGGTGGCCGATATCGCCAGCCTTCACGAGTGCCCGATACCTTGAAATCAGCCCAATACCGATATCTGGCAAATAACAAACAGATCTTCTGTTCAGATTTTCACTGCTATTATCTGATTCTAGGATGCTGGATTTTTTAAATAAAAATCACACCCAGTTGTGGCTATATTCCCTGGGTTTTGTGTAAAAGGCACAAGCCGATAATTGCCAGATCTTCTGTTCTGGCTTTAAACACTTCATTTTCTTGCTGTGTAAAATCAGACACAGTTGCTGCAATATAAGGCTTCCCTGGGTTCTGTGTGAAAGGTAGAGGTGGATAAGGTATTGTCTTCCAGCAATTTTGCCGCCACACAGTGCTTATTCACATCATATCTTTTCTTGTCATTCCAGCCCATTCCAGACCGAGAGGGAAAACGTTGTTTGTTCTGCGTAAAAACTCACAACAAAACCTATGAGATGAGCGCCTCGGACCAGAGACAGAAGGTGGAGTGGATGCAAGGTGTCTACAACACACACACTTCCTCTTATATCAAGAATTGGATTGGAACCGGGCATGTGTGTGTGTGTGTGTGTGTGTGTGTGTGCGCGCGCCCAGCCGTGCAGACAGCCCTGCGTCTGCAGAGCGAGGCCAAGCTGTCGTTGCACCGCGAGCTGAAGGCCAAGAGGCGGGTGCAGCGGGAGCACAGCCAACGGGAGCGCAGCTGCAGCACCCGCAGCAGCTGCAGCAGCCAATCGGAGGACTCCAGCACCCTGGAGGCGGAGCGCACCGACAAGGACCGGCAGGACCTGGAGATAGAGAGCATCATACAGGTCAGGGACACCTCTAATGCGGTGACAATGGTGCGTTCTTCTTATGAATGTGATTGGTTTTTAGGAGTGATTCGCCAAGATTTTAAGCACCTTAATGAGTGTTGGTTATGTGATCTGTCTTCACTCGCATTTGGTTTTGCATCTCAAAAGGTAGCACGTTCCAAGCTTGATCGCTGCCCCGTGTGAGCCCTACAGTTCTTGACATTTATAACCTCTCACTTCAGTGTTTGTGAACAGAAGTTAGTTCACAGAAGAACTAGTGGCAGTGCTTAGTTTGCTTATGCCTGGGACCAGCTCTGCAGACGTAAATGGTTTCATGTCTCGCAGCATGCGCGGGAAATGGAAACCCGGCGGCGGGAAGTGGAGGAGCGGGAGAAGAGGAAGCAGATGGAGGTGCAGATGGAGCTGGAGAGACAACTGGAAGAGGCACAAATGGTCAATTGGAAGATTTTTTTTTTTTTACTCTCTGGATTATATTGCTGCTTTTCGGCATAATAACTGTTGACTTTTTGTGGCGTCAGATGAGGGAAAGTATGCGGGCGGAGATGCAGGAGCGGGCCAAAGAGGCCGAGCGGCAGCGCCAGAGAATACAAGAGCTGGAGGTCACACAACGCAAAATGGAGGCCGCACTCAACATGGAGATACAGGCACGGATGGAGGAGGAGAAGGCCAGGCAGGAGCTGGAGAGGTCACTAAAACACATACACTTTGTTGAGTGGGCCATTCATTTTTCATTGGTCAAGTCTGCCTAGCAACCGTTGACCATGCAAAGTTAACCTTAGTTTTATATTTCATCCATCGTGGTGATGCTATTGAATGTGTCTAGACAAACTTATATGTCCTGAGTTATCCTTTCAAAAAAACTAGTGGGCATGACTGGCTTGTGATATTTTTTTTAATTAACCAATGGGGTACTTATGTTAAAATCTAAAGTTTGCCTAGCAATAGGTCACCATGTCAAAAAAAGACAAGGTGCTGCTTGCCTTCCTTTCCGTCCATTTTAGATTGATAAATGAATTTCAATAAATAAACTTATCATTAGTGTAATATTTAAACAGTCTCGTGGGCATGACTAATGATATTTTTCATTAGCTTATGAAGTGTTTTCAGCAAGTCTGCCTAGCAACAAATTACCTCCCAAATGAGCCAAGAAAAAATTATTTGTTCATCACTGTTGCTGTACATGCTTAATATCTTCAACTTTTATTTCGCTTTTAAGTTATCTTAATCATGTGAATTTACTGTAAGTGTGATTTATTTAATAAAAATAATAAGTGTCAGGCATATTTTCAGTATTTGACATTGGCCGTTCTCTGGCACACCTCCAGGCTGCTGGAGGCCGAGGAGGAGAAGAAGCGGCAGTTCCAGCTCCTGGAGGAGCAGCAGCAGCGGGTCCTGCGCAGCTACAGCCCCGATGAGGACGGCGACGCCCCCGACATGGACCACGACCGCAGCCACGACATAGACCTACACGCCCCCGACGCTCTTCACTCGGCCTCGCAGGAGCTTCAGGATCTGCAGGCGTCACGGCAGAGGAGCCACCAGCACCTGGAGGTGAGAATATCTCTGCCCAGTCGCACCTTTGGACTGTAACGCCTTTCTAAATTGGATGTCTGCATTCCAGGAAGTACAGGAGAAGCTGAGGAACGCCAGTCAACATGTCCGCCACTGGAACGTCCAACTGAACCGCCTCATGAAGCCCATCAGCCCTGGAGGTGACACTCACAAACACACACTCACACATCTTCTATCTGATCTGATCTATTTTTTTCTATCTAGAACGTTTGGCGCGTCTCCCCTCCAAACACTCATGCCCCAAGAAGGAAGGCGCTCTGGCCAGCAACGAGTTCATCTCCAGGTTCAAGATCCAAGGCGCTCACAATAGCCATGCGCCCGAGGAGTACCGGGACACGCTGGAGGAGCGCATGGAGGCGGCCAACCTGTCGGACGACTCGGACAATGCGTCCGAAACGTCCAACGGGACAATATGACCACGTGGAAATGAGCATTGTGTTGATATTTATCGTGACATGTAATGGAGATCTGTAATGACGCGCACATTCCATGAGGACAGAGATTTACAAAAAAACATTTTCTTGCAAGTTGTGATAATAAATGTAATAATTATAATTATACATAATGATATCGTAAATAATTTATAATGCTCAAATTACTTCATTTACAAAGTAGGGTACACTGAAAAGAAAATCATACAACAGTTTTACAAATAATACAAACTTAAATATTACTATTCATTATATTAGATTTTTTTAACACATTTCTAATCAAATTATTTTTCTCATGGAATTAAAAAAGCAATGTAAATTTACCACTCTTCCCCCTTAATTTTAGTTTCTTGCAGTAGCTTTTCATTTGAGGATAATAACCGCTTACGGCCACAGTGGGGCAGTGTTGAAAAAGTAAATATGAAAACCTGATGGCAACACCGTAACCCGGAAGTAAACATCGGGGTGACACATTCTAACATGGCTGCCTCCGTTGTGAGACATGCCAAACCATTAAGTGGCGTAATTTCCTAATTAAATGTAGTATTTTGTTGATATTTATTTGCATTTGACATTTATATTACCGCTAATGTCGACGTCGCTGGTTACAACTTCCGTCCGCAAGGTCAGACCACGGTTTTCCTGGTTCAGGACGCTGTCCACCAATCAGCCCGAGAATGGCTCACCTTCCCCGGCCGAGACCCCCGCCGAGCCGAGACCCTGGAAGGACCCCGGCGGCCGCTCCGTGCTCCTCTTCCCCGGGCAGGGCAGCCAGTTTGTGGGAATGGGTCACGGGCTTTTGCGGTACCCTAACGTCGGAGAGATGTTCGAGGCGGCCCGGAAGATCCTCGGCTACGACCTGCTGTCATTGTGCCTGAACGGCCCCGAGGAGGATCTCGTGAGGACGGTTCACTGCCAACCGGCGGTGTTTGTCACTTCCCTGGCGGCCGTGGAGAAGCTCAACCACCAAAACCCCAAAGTAACCACTTTACAACCACAATAATAAGCATTGATATACCACTCAAAAGTGAGAATTAATCTAGTTTTAAAGGCAAAATCTCGATTTAACTCTCAATGTATCACTACATTGATTATTTTTTTTTATTTTTTTTAATTTAAAACATTTTTTGAGGCGGGTGGGCGTTTTTAGTGGACATTTTTCCCAAATAATAGAGCAATATGGTGGCATACAATAGTGTAATGTATTATGTACATTTAAAAAGAGGAAATATGCAAACTATAAATATTAAATTATGCACTGAAGCATAAAGAAATGAAAAATAGCGTATCCATGTACTCCTATGAATAGATGTTACACAAGGAATCAGGCAAAAACATTTTAATTACGAATAGGGCAAAGAAAATCAAATACTAAATTAATGTTTTTACTGTATTTGCTCCTTTGATTAATGAAATAGTGAAAAATAAGAAATAATTAATTCCCTAATAATGAAAAGATAAAATATAAATCTGCCAAAAAATTAAGACGTTATTTTTAATACAAATATTGCAAAAAAGCAAATATTAAATGACTATATTTACTCATGTGGTTAATGAAATTGTTAAAAATAAAAGTCAAAAATACAAAATTATTAAATTAAATTATTTCATTTAATTAATGTATTAAAAATAAATTCAAATCCAGCAAAAACTGTTGTATTGACTCATTTGATAAAAGTTTTTGCTTCCTCAAATACATCAACACAGGATACACATAGAATGTAGCATGTTCATTTAATTCCATGTCTTCCATGGGAAATTGGTCATAAATGTAACGCTTGCTGCTAATTGTTGCGTTTGTGTCGTCAGGCCATCGAGACGTGCGTCGCCGCCGCCGGCTTCAGCGTGGGCGAGTTCGCCGCGCTCGTCTTTGCCGGCGCCATGAGCTTCGCCGAAGGTAAACGCGCCCTCGGCGTGGGGCGTCCGACTCTTCCTGACTCTTTTTCTTTAGCTTTGTATGCGGTGAAGGTGCGCGCCGAGGCCATGCAGCGGGCGTCGGAGCTGGCGCCGGGCGGGATGCTGTCGGTGGTGGGCAAAGCTCAGGCCCAGTACAAACACGCCTGCCTGCTGGCCAGAGAGCACTGCCGCGCTTCGGGCGTGGACGAGCCCGTGTGCGCCGTGGCCACGTACCTGTTCCCCGACGGCAGGGTGATCGCGGGGCATCGCCAGGCGCTGGACTTCCTGCGGCATAATGCCTCGCGCTTCCACTTCCTCAGGACCAAAATGCTGCCCGTCGGCGGGGCCTTCCACACGGAGCTCATGAGCGGCGCCGTCGAGCCCCTCAGAGAGGTTCTCCGGAAACTGGAGGTCAGTAAGGAGGTTGTGGGGATTCATTTGTATGTTTTGCTGTGTAGCACAAATTCCAAGGATGATTATACTGCACACACATTCAAGACAATTACAACTCATAATAATCAGTGGCACTTTTAGGACTGTCAAAGATGTTGAAAAGGATGAGGAGGGGGGAAAAAGGAGTACATTTGGCTACAAATGTTAAAAAGCAGATAAAAAAAACGTTACATTTAATTGAGCAATTATATTTTTAAATCACTAATTCACTCATTCAAATGTATTTTTAATCTGAAAATTATATTAAATAAAATCTAATTGACTCATTTGAGCAATGAAATCATTCTAAAAAATTAAAGGTGAAAATATTCTCATTCAAATTATAAAATTATTCAACCAAATAATTATTAATTCATTTGATCAATGAAATCATTTAAAAATTCAACAACTGTGACTATATATTTTTTGTTAAATTTAAAATTATCTACTCATTTAAATGAATGTAATAATCACCATGGGGAGAATATATTAATATGTTCACAAGCTGAAATAAAAATATAGTACATATAATAATTTCACGTTAACCCTTGGCGTACAATTTGCGCGCAGGTGCGTCGTCCCGAGATCAGCGTGTACTCCAACGTGGACGGCAAGCGTTACATGAGCGAGGGCCACGTGCGGCGCCAGCTGACGCGGCAGCTGACGGCGCCCGTCAAGTGGGAGCAGACGCTGCACGAGATATTCGAGCGGGCGCGCGGCGAGCGCTTCCCCTGCACCTACGAGGTCGGGCCCAGCCGGCATCTGGGCGCCACGCTGCAACGATGCAACCGCAAGGCCTTCGACGGCTACGTGCACGTCCACCCCACCGCGGACGACGAACCGTGATGCTGAAGGTGGGAACTAAAGCACGGGTTCCCCAACTTCTAATAAGAAAAATAGCACTCTCTAATGTTGTACTTGCAGTAACAACATATTATGTGTGTCGTGATTATTCAGTGTATTGTGCTGCTCCTTCCGGTGTGCTGACCTTGGCCACCAGGAGGCAGCATAAAACATACCTGCGTACATATATACATGAAGAAGACGGTCACAATCGCTCAGTAAGCTGTAGTCATGTCACCCGTATTTCGCAGCGGATAAAGATAAAGAATGTATGCCTGCGAGTGTTACATTTTCTGTCCGTCTATGGGGTTTTCCATTATGTGTTAGCATTAAGCTAGCACATTTTCAGCAAAGTGAAAATGTTTGGCTGACTATATGTAAGTTGAGGTACTGCTGTCTACTAAAATAGTGATGACTGAGCTATTATTCTGTTGTATGAACAGCATTAGGTTAATTGTAGTTTCTGCCACCTAGTGGAAGAGCGTTGAATTGTTCTGGTCGTCAAAATGCGCTGCTGGCATTGATACGTGAACAATGATAGATCATTTGTAGTGGATAAACAAATATTTTTGGACAAATTAAGTGACATTGAAACTTGAACTTTGAAATTGAAACTTTTTTTTTTTTAATTAAAAGAGACTTTTGAATTTGCAGCCCGGCCATTTTATTTAGTGAAAAACGGAAAGTCCAGCTCCCTCCATGTTGTAAGAAAAGACAGTCCAGCGTCCCAATACTTTTGAACAACAACAAAAACATTTGAAAATAATGTTTCCGTAAGACGATAGAAAGTGAAGGCTGATAGGAACAGTAGAAAAAAAATTTGTAGTTACATTTTTTTTTTTAGTGCTTTTGTCAACTCAGTATAAAATATAAGGCAAAGCAAACAGCAGAAACACAAAATTAGCAATCATTGTCCTTTTTTTTTTTTTTTTGCTCGGCCAAAAGTCCTGCTTATGGCCTGTTGTTCCAACCCAGGAGCAAAAGAGCCGCCGTGAGAAGCGCTCCGCCGGTCAGGTAGCGGAAACTTCCCGCTTTAAAAGCGGACACCTGGGGGTGCAAAAACGCACGTTTTAGATGCCGCAATACAACATGAGGACAATTAATTGGAATTTGGAGATTACCCAGAATGCCCCGCTCTCTAATTGAAAGCCCAACAATGGATGCCGCACATCCCTACGAAACAACGACAACACTTGAGTCTGTAATGAACACAATTGAACATGTGACGACGACGCAGTGTTGACTTTACCGGGCCCGCGGGTTCCGGGTTCGAACCCGATCCAGCTGGTCCCCGATGGCGGCAAGCTGGCGAGCCACGGACCGGGTAGACTGGCTCGCGCTCCTGGAGGACAACAACACCACCGTTATGCAGAAGGTTTCACGTTTACGTGACGCCGTTGTGTTCAAGAACCTGAGAGTGGCGTGTAACAGGTGGCCTGTGATGTCTTCGCCAGGTCCTGCCTGGGGGGTTGACGGCGTGGCGGCGACGGCGTTGACGGCGCGTCTCGGCTCTCGTGTTTGCTCCACCATGTTGTTCGCTGCAAAGAGACCAAAGATGCAAAGTACAGTCTCGCGTGTGTGCGCGTGCGTAACGTTCACAAACAGGTTGTGTCAACACGGAATTTGGCAGCGTTGTTATCACCCGTCCTGACCAAACAGGCTCGTCGAGAAAGGTGACATCATGCGTTGGCTCAAGCGCAACAGTTGTAGGTCATCTACACGCCTCTATGATACTTAAACACTATGATTTGATTTTTTTGTTTAATAAAGAAATGTTTTTTTTTTTAGCATGTTTTCTCACGCCGAATGCTAATCATTTGCTGTACATGCACCTGCCCTCTAAGCACTTCCTGTCTGTTGATGCAAATTGCCCATTTCCATAACTCAACTGCTCCCCATAGGCCTCATACATGTACTCCTCTACAAAATATCCATGTAATTAATTTTTAATCATATCACTGCTATAATAACAGCCTATAAATAACAATTTGGTATATTATTAGTCATCTAATTGGGCTGAACTGTGTGTATTGTCACAACAAAGAGATGAAGTCATCGCTCATGTTCAAACAAAGGTCATCTTCAAGATCATTTTTCCCACATTAAACACGATTACATATACTTTAGAATGAATTTGTACCAAATTATTATTAGTATTTTTTTTTTCTTCAAATCATAAGTGAGTGCACATGTCCAAGTGTAAAAAAAAAAAAACAGGTGGAAGAAAACCATACCTTGTCAGTAGATTAAAACGGACGCCGCCCTGCAAGAAACACAAAAACATTATGATAATATATGCGGAAAAGACTATTTTAAAGGTATTATTTTCCATGAACTTACAGCAGCGTCCTTTAATCACGTCGTCGTCGAGTAACTGCCACAGACTTCACTTGGCCACGCCTATACTGGCTCATTGCTGCCGCCCTCTAGTGGAAGAACGGTGGTAGTGTTTTGGTCACGCCTTTGCCCAACATTTTCGACGCCTATTCTGTAAAATAAACAAATTAAAGTACGTAGCAAAAATGTTCCAAGTAGCGTTAGTGTGTTACTCACGGATAGTGTCATTTTAAAAATTATTTATTTACATTTTAAATGTTATGTTTGAGGCAGCGTTTCTGTCTCACGAGGTAACCCACTCACAACCCCGGAAGTCCACTATTGCCATGTATTTGCGACAGTTATTTAGTAAAAACTAAATTAAAATACGCAATACAATGGCCAGGCACAGTCCATATTCCACTATAGAAATTTTTTTTAAATGTATTTTTTAAATACATTTTATTTTTAAACGTAAATCTATTTTCTTGTACGCTTAAAAAGACCGAAAGTACCACAGTTATCTTGTATTTTCGACGCCAAAACAAAAATAACAATTTTGAAGTGCTCAAAATGTCACGGACATTTTACTGTGTATGCTTTTAAAACATTATTTTCTACAGGTCTTGCTGTTTAAAACAGACAGCTCTATACTGCCTCCAGCAGGTGAACTCTGGTAGTGTTTCTCATGGCACCTCGGTTGCTAGGTTATCCTGTTAAAAACATCCCATCCGAAGCCCACTTTCGTTTTCCTGAAATTCGCATAAATTCACCCCCCCCCCCCCCCCCCACACACACAAATATTATTATGAATATTTAACAATAACTTGTTTTCTTTTTCTTTATATGAAGCGCAATTGATGTCGTCACTCCCTCCGCCTCACGTCACCCGGATCGATAAGTTGCTGCCTCCGACGCTAACTTGCATTCATCATGGAGTAGCGTCCATTCCTCTAACCGGAGCTTCCGAGGGGCCCGAGAGCTGAGCCGATGTCTGGCCGGTGAAGGTGCACCAGGCACGGGCAAGAGGGGAGGGCGATGTCCGGGAGGGAGGATGCAGCATCCTGCTAGCCGGAGAGAGCACCACTGATGACTGGCTGTTTTGCTCACGACGATCCACGGGTAAGACTTGCTTAAATATCACATGAATTCATCATATTCGTATTACAATTGACTGTTTTCTCGCCTGTTTTTCCAGTGGGAGGCAACATGGCCGGGAAGGTGAAGTGGGTGACAGATATTGAGAAGTCAGTGCTCATCAACAACTTTGAGAAGAGGGAGTGGATTCAAGTGACGGAAAATGATGACTGGAATTTTTACTGGTAATTATCAATACTAATAATTTATTGTTGCGGTTGTAGTTGAACTGTACTGTGTCATTCCCATTGTTGAGATATCTAATTTAGCCGCATAAGAGAGGCAAAGTATATAAATAGGCGTGACCGTGATAATCGATTAAGCTTGATCGGTTGTTTAAAATCGATTGATTAATAAGGTCCTAAAGCAATTGTGGTGAAAAAAATGGAAGTGGAGTACTTGGGTGGAACCAGCAGAGGCGCTGTTGGTTCAACCACACGAGTTACTTGTAGCCATACAAAGAACATGATGTTAGCTAATATAGAAATAATAATATAGGAATAAAAATGAAAAAAGAATAAAAAATCAAATGTGCAAAGAAATAATGAAATGAATATATAGCCCTAACCCTAACCCAAAAAGAAATAAAATCAGTCCTTATTTTTCAAGGAAATGTATTCAATCACAATTATTATCTTGGTAGTGCGCAATTCATGATTCAGCTATGATATTGAACATACTGTAGTTGAATAACAAAATGGCTGTCATGTTACTCATATGACAGGATGAGCATCCAGACCATCCGGAACGTGTTTAGCGTGGACACGGGCTACCGGTTGACCGACGAGCAGATGGTCAACCACTTCCCCAACCACTACGAGTTGACCAGGAAGGACCTGATGATCAAGAACATCAAGCGCTACCGCAAGGAGCTGGAGAAGGAAAGTAGCCCGCTGGCCGAGAAGGACGACAACGGGAAGTACGTCCATCTCGGTAAGACACCTCACGCTGGGGAAGTGACCCACATCCATCGGCTGCGTCATTCACTTTTTTTTTTTTCCCGGTGTTTAGATTTCGTCCCGGTGACGTTCATGCTCCCGGCGGATTATAATCTCTTTGTGGAGGAGTTCCGCAAGAACCCGTCCAGCACGTGGATCATGAAGCCGTGCGGGAAGGCGCAGGGCAAAGGCATCTTCCTCATCAACAAACTGTCCCAGATCAAAAAGTGGTCGCGGGACAGCCGGACGTCCACGTACGTTACAAATATCAAATATGCCTAACACAACATTGCGGAGTGACCGAATGTGTACTTGAGCACATTGTCATCTCCGCATGACCTCTTTTAGCTCACTTTAATTCAGTTGAGAGACTGTTTAAATTGATTGGTAGGTGCTCATGTTTTGGTTAGCAACTGAGGGAAAAGGGCCTCACTGTTAATTCTTTAATGTCCGTTTAAAGGTGTTTACGAATTGAGTTAATTACAATGACAGATTTGTTTCCTGATGGCCAAAGGGAAGCGCTTATTTGTCTTTACCTAAGGATTTCAGTGTGAGTCGCTACTGTCCCCCATTCTACCATCTGCGTTTTGTAAAACCTAGCTCATAATAGCCACACGGTTCAGTGTTTCACGAGGCTGTTGTGCAGGTTCGTGGCGGCCTCTAGTGGCAAGGAGGCCTACGTCATCTCCCTCTACATCGACAATCCGCTTCTGATCGGTGGGAAAAAGTTTGACCTGCGTCTCTACGTGCTGGTCACCACGTATCGGCCGCTCAAATGCTACATGTAAGACCCCGCTGACCCCTGTTTGGATTATTTACAAAGATAGTATTTATTTTATGACTCCTATTTGCGATTTTTCTTGGCAGGTACAAGCTGGGTTTCTGTAGGTTCTGCACGGTGAAGTACACGCCGAGCACAAGCGAGCTGGACAACATGTTTGTGCACCTCACCAATGTGGCCATCCAGAAACACGGAGTAAGGCTTGGGATATTGGATGCCATTACATTGGCCGTTAATCGTGAACATTAATCGTGTCATTTCGCTGTCCTCCGTCCACGCAGGACGACTACAACCACGTCCACGGTGGCAAGTGGACGGTCAACAATCTGCGTCTGTACCTGGAGAGCACCAGAGGCGAGGAGGTGACCAGTCGCCTCTTTGACCAGATCCAGTGGATCGTGGTGCAGTCCTTAAAGGCTGTAGCTGTAAGTGTGACATATTCCAATGGAGAATGGTCAGTACAGTTGTTTTTTTTTTTTGTTTTTTTTTTAAACAAACATTTTCACATTCATCTATCTATCTTGTGAACCTTTTTTCCAGCCTGTGATGAACAATGACAAACATTGTTTTGAGTGTTACGGTTATGACATCATCATCGATGACAAGCTCAAGCCGTGGCTCATCGAGGTGGGTCAGTCCAGCAAAGAAATAAAATAAAATAAAATAAAATTACCAATAAGAACGAGCAAATTTGATTTATGAAGCATTTTTCATTGATAGGATTCAAAAAGTGTTTCACATACTTATAATGCAAGCGTACGTATACAAAATAAAGAATAAGATCGACAAAATGAAATAATAAAAAAATTCCATCCAAGTCATAAAACATAAATAAATAAATACTTTTGTAAAGAAAGGGCTTAATATTAAAGGGGTGGTGCGGCCCCTTTAAATCCTAGGCCCGATGCTAACGAGTTAGCAAGGTAAGCTAAGCTAAGCGAAGCTTGAATTACGGAAGCTTTAGCGTTGGTTAGCTTCGTTGAGCTCATCTACACTCGCCCTGGGGTGTTTATACAAGCTGCTAATGTCATTATTAAAATATTCGTTGGTAGTAAAATAGTATAGTACAGTATTTCAAGGGTACAGCGGCCACATGTGGATATCTCCTTCGATAGCTCAGTTGGTAGAGCGGAGGACTGTAGTGGCTAACGCTGGAATCCTTAGGTCGCTGGTTCAAATCCGGCTATTTGTTATTTTTATTGAAGAATATTTACAATAATCTTTCTGTTTTATATTCTTGTATATCATTAAAGTAATAAATAAACAGCATTTCTGCCTACTAAAACGAACTTCTCCCTCAACTCCTGGTAAGACTCAATAGAAAAGACATAGCGATTGATTTTATCACCAAAACTCCAAGAATACTTTGTTTTTCCAAAGCATAGCGCAGAGGCTTGAGATTCCGACTGTGCTTGCACAGTGACTTGGACGTTTTTTTTTTTTTTTTTTTTTTAAATGCCCCCAAGGCAGATCCTTGTTTGAACACATAACATTTTTGTTATGTCTATGCTAAAGGAGGAAAACTCTCACTAGTTAGCGCCCTCCAATGCACACAGGCGTCATTCTGATCTATTTTGACTGGTTTTAATATTCTCTTTGAATTAAACCGATGATCTCAATAATACTCCCATTTAAACGTGACTCCAGGTCAACGCGTCCCCGTCGCTGACGTCCAGCACGGCCAACGACCGCATCCTCAAGTACAACCTCATCAACGACACCCTCAACATCGTCACGCCCAACGGGGAGATGCCGGACAGCCGCTGGAACCGCAGCCCGCCGAGAGACGCCCTGGGGAACTACGAACTTCTGTGAGCCCGCAATCAGAACTCATTGGCGCGGTGGTCGCCATGCCATGTCCGAGAACTGAATTATGGACTTTACATTGTCACCTTCGATAGCTCAGTTGGTAGAGCGGAGAACTGTAGTTGCATTATCAGACATCCTTAGGTCGCTGGTTCAAATTTTTTTTTTAGTAACTCGTCCAGTTGGAACACTGTCAGATGTGGTCGTGCAAGGCATCCTTGGGTCGCTGGTTCGCATCTGTCTTCAAGGATGACGATGTTCAGAGAATGTAGCAGTATAACTGTTACAGATTTATTCAGATCAAGGAATCCGAAAAAAAAATCATAGGCTCACTTTGTATCAAAGTAACTCCTTCGAGCCGGATTTGAACCACCGACCTAAGGATACCCATGTTTTGCTTCTACAGTCCTCCGCTCTACCGAGCTATCGAAGGCTTCCACAGTGACAGCTGATGATTTATGCGTGCAGGTACGACGAAGAGCAGGCGCAGGGCGAAAACGACCGGAGCCGAGCCGGTCACTCGCTGGGGTCAAAGGGCGCCAAGGGCAGCTCCGCCGTCCGCCCTGCTGCGGCCACCTGGAAGTGACACACTTTTTAACATCATTACACATCATGGACTCCAAAACAAAGTATTCTTTTGTATGTTTTATGTTGGATTGTGCCTCATTTTACCTACTACTGCTATTGTGGAATGTCATTTTATTTACCCGCTACCAATGCATCTGCTTTACAAAATATAACATTTTAATTCAACACACTTTCGGGTCTTTTCACTTCAGCATGGTTAAAAAAAAAAAAAAAAAAAAAGGGGGAAAATTTTGTGTTGTTTTGGTGTCATGGCCCTTTAAAAATGTCAACACTGGCTTGTTTAGTCAGTGCGGTTATTTGCTTAAATACTCAATATTAGGTAGTACATCTGCATAGTCTTAAAAATATGTTAACGTTGAAAATAACATATACGAATACATATATTAACTTGTAAACGTTTCAGAAATGCTACTTTGCGCATGGCTGGATGGAAACTTGTGTGGGACCTCAGGCTGGTCGTCGCGGATGTGACGTCACACCATTCGAGCGTTTCAGAATAAAGTCGTCGGAGGCCAGCGCCCAAATACACGGATCAAACGCAACAGGCGGCCCTTCTCGTGTTATTGTGAAACCAAGATCGTAACCGGATGTGTTGTAAGACATTTTCGGGCAACTGACGGCGGTGTCACTCTTGTCGCTCGCTGCTGGTGCCGCTTCTCTCTTCCGAAAAAAAAAAAAAAAAGGTTTAACTCTCTTTAAACAGGCACCAGCGAGAGAATTAATCAGCCTGTTGGATATAAATTCATCGATTTGAGCGAACGCGTCCGAGGTAAGAGGACAGCGACATGTTTATTTTGTTCATTTTAACTTTTTAATGGGGTTGGCTAATTTGCTAACGATCGGGAGGGTGGGGGGGGGCTAACGATAAAGTTTATTCGCGATACTTTAAAAACATCTCTTTCACTAAATTCAAGTGTATAATACCCCCCCCCCCAAAAAAAAAAAAGGATTATAACACAAAAATGCTGCCATTAGTTAACATTACGAGTGTTGAAACTTTTGACAGATGTGACGTGGACTCAACCCGGGGCGTCCGATATCGGACTTCCAAGTGGATCGATAAATGTTAAAAATGATGGGTCATAATTGAATCAAGTTGTGTGGAGCGACGAAGGGTGGGGCACTTCACCTCCTGCTCCATGTCCTGTCATTGAGCCCCCCCACCCAACCTCCATTAGCATAACATTCACTGGACAAAACATTAGGAACACCTGCCCTATCACTAAAGGTCATAATGAGGCGCGTTTGAGGTTTTCGTTGAACTTCTTGGATCTTGTTCCATGGTGCTTTAGCATTAATATTAGAATCATAAAGCGGTGTTGCCCTGTTAAAACAGTAGTGAAAGATTACTTCCTTATTCCTCTTCAAGGGAAATGTCTGCTTATATTAGTATGAATGTACTGTGTGTTGATTAATATACTTTCAAATCCATCTTGAAGGTGCCATAAGGTGGATCTAAATCAGCTAAACTAGTGGCTAATATAAGGGGGGGGGGGAAATCTTTCTGATGTGCCAAAAGGTCATTGAATACATCACAGGAGATACAGGGGCTTCCCCAGGAAAGAGTGCCAGCGTGGTCTCTCCTTGTCCGCCCGCTGCCATGGAACGCCGAGTTTCCCTCGGCGAGCTCCTGGCCAGCGCAGTGGAAAATGCTAGAACAAATGGCATTGTGTAGCAAAGATTGTTTGTCGCAGAGGGACACACAAACTCAAGGTCATAACCTTCCCCCTGTCCTGGGAATGTGCACTTTTTTGTGTTTCTGGGATTTAGCAACATCTCCGGATGGATCAGCTCGGCCTTTTGTGCAAAAAAACTAAAAAAAGGAAGTGGAAACAGAGCTTCCTCTTAACGGTGATAAAATTATTGTTTTAACTTATGTAACTGGTCATCATGATTTTTATTTTTGTATTTTTTTCGAACCCAGTGGCTCCTCTTTTAGTATTTACATCAGGTCTGATTGGGCCTCAGTGGAACAGGTAAAGGGTACAACATGAGTTCCTAGTTGATCTCGTAGTCATTTCCCTCCAGCTGCTTGATTGACTCATTGAGTTAAGGCTCATTTTGTATTTTAAAGTATTTTCTGTCCTATTTCTACCAAAGGAAGCACAAGACAGATTGGCGACTCTAAATTGCAAAGGATTGGAGTTTTGCCATCGCGTGTGGGCAAAGCATGACTTCTTGAGTCAATGTTCCATTTCAGTCCACCAAAATTCCATCAGGCTTGGGCCACTGGGTCTCGAGTGGCCATCATTGTGTCTGATTACATAATCTACAAAGCACGATTCGGCCAATTTTTGGAGAGAAATTCAATTAAGCGCAGCGCGGATGGGATTTAACATTTGGCGAATCGCAACAGTGACAACTGTGTGCAACCAACCGCGACCTTCACCGTGACATTCTCTCTTCTCACAGTGTTGAATCTTTCGAGCGAGGCGCTGGACTTCAGACTTGGGCCGAGTCAATAACCGTGTTTGCACTCGTGGCTTTTGGTTCCCGTTGGCCAGTGATTAGGTCGGACGTGGCCGCCAGAAAAGAGAAGGCTTCTACAATCACTTTTCTTTGTGTGTGTGAGTGAGTCTATAGCTTCAGAGTGTGTGCGTAGTGTGTGTGAAAGAGTTGTGCATGTGGCCACAATAACACCCTCTGTCCAGGCTGGCCTGCGCACTACGGGTCACTGACCAGCCAGCATCACACACACACACACATGCGTCCCCTCCGGAAAGACGGCTCGCTCCCACTCAGCAAGCATGTGTGTGTCAAATCGCAGTTTTCTATTTGCCATCTTATCAGGGCTGGAATTAGGCGAAAAATTGGTGAAGCGTCTCGGACGTGAAGAGGGCAGCTGCAGCGAGGACGAACGAGCGCATGGGAGGAATAAAGAGAGGCTGTCTTCGTGGTTGGGTGGTGCGTTGAATTGATGGAGACAAGGAGAAGGCGCAAACAGAGACTTGTCTGTGTTTGAAGGAAGCGGAAGTGTTCCCTCACACATTTTAATTTGTAATTTTCTAGCACTACCTGGCTTGTTCCCTCCATTATGTCCTATTTGCGACTAGTTGGATCTCTTCCTCACTTCCGAGTCCACACAATATTCAGTGTATACCCCCCTGCATATTTGCATATTCACAGATTTTTGGGGAAACGTATCTTCTATCTGCTGAAAAACTCCCCTATTCACTGTTTTGTGTCAGGTGAAAGCAATAAAGTATGGTCAGCGCAATAGCACTGCCTTCATTTTAACACACAGAGTAATGTTACTCATGATTCACGCATTACTTCCTATAGAAATAAATTGGTGCAAATTTGTGTATGAGACAGAGGATGTTATTTGACATCTAAACGAGATGATCCTTCTCCTGTGTGTGTCCAGGCTACTTGTGACTTCCAGGCAGCAGCCATGTCGGGCTCCTACGACGGCTCCATGATCGACGTCTCCAGCGACAGCTTCTGGGAGGTGAGGAGGACGGACCGCACCCGAATGCCAAACACGACGCGAAGCTGCGATTTCTCTTGTTTCTCCGCTGTCAGGTGGGCAACTACAAGCGCACGGTGAAGCGCGTGGACGACGGCAACCGGCTGTGCAACGACCTCATGACCTGCGTCCACGAGCGGGCGCGCATCGAGAAATCGTACGCGCAGCAGTTGAACGAGTGGGGCAAGCGCTGGAGGCAGGTCATAGAGAAAGGTAGTGTAGCTTAGTATGCGTTTTTTAATGCTCAAAACTCATCCATTATCTATAGCATGTGTCCTCTTATAATTGGTCAACACAGAATTGTTACTTGCAAACATACATTTCTAGTTATTAATAAAAATAGTAGTGTAATCGTGTCTATGTGGCGGAACAAAATATCTGTTTCACCACGTCCTGTATCGTCATTTTTCCAATGCGGCACACGACTGAAGCGAGCCTTTCCCCTCCGCCAGGGCCCCAGTACGGCATGCTGGAGCGGGCGTGGTCGTCGCTGTGCACAGAGGCGGAGAAGGTGAGCGAGCTGCACATGGAGGTGAAGGCGGCGCTCATGGGCGAGGACCACGAGAAGCTGAAGAACTGGCAGCGCGACGCCTACCACAAGCAGATGATCGGCGGCTTTAAGGAGACCAAGGAGGCCGACGACGGCTTCCGCAAGGCACAGAAGCCCTGGGCCAAGAAGCTCAAAGAGGTACGCAGCGGGCATGCGACATAATCACGTCGCCCGGGAACAGCTGGCAGGTAGTCACCCATGGCTGACCGGGCTCGATGTTTCCCTTGCGTTGACGTCACCGTTGTGCTCGCTGCATGCTGCAGCAGCACTCTTCAGCGCCTTTCTGTTGCCAAATACCATCCCGACTCTGGGAAGGTGCAGCTGACAGGAAGCGCCGTGCTCTGACAGATCCAAAAAGTCCCCCCCACTCTCTGCTTTAGTTGCCGACATTCCTCGCTGCACAGGCCTTATATCCTGTGTGTATGTGTGTGTGATGTCACCGGGGAGGGGGCGGGGACATCCTGGCCAGGCTGTGAACAATAGAGATTTGTAGCCATGGAGATTTATTGATCGACAGGTTGGGGGTTGGGGAGGGGCAAGTGGCAGAACACTGGCCGGGAGGAAGTGAGGCTTATGACCGGCACTGGTAAATGACAGGCTGCCACCTCCACGCACTTGACATCACCGCTTGTAACGACACGTGTGCGGCAAACCGTGTTCGTACCAGCCCATAATAGTCATCACCACAACGTTATTAATAGTAACAGCCACCTTGCGCAACAGAAGTAAACGAAACACTCAATTTCCCAGGTTGAGACCATGAAGAAGTCGTACCATTCCGCATGCAAGGAGGAGAAGCTGGCGGCCAGCCGGGAGACCAACAGCAAGCTGGAGAGCAACAACAACCCCGAGACGCAGAAGAAGCTCCAGGAGAAGGTGGAGAAGTGCCAGCAGGAGGCACAAAAGGTACGACCCCGCCCCCCTCCTTCAAGGCAGCCCTTCCATTAACGGTTTCATTTCTTCATTTCCAGACAAAGGAACGCTACGAGAAGTCCCTGGAGGAGCTGGACAAGCTGACGCCTCAGTACATGGAGAACATGGAGCAGGTCTTTGAGCAGTGGCAGCAGTTTGAAGACAAGCGCATTCGCTTTTTCAAGGAGCTCCTGATGGAAGTCAAGCAGCACTTGGACCTCTCTACCAATCACAGGTCACGGATAGGGCCGACTTTCCAGCAAAAAAAAAAAAAAATGCAACTAAAATTATTCCTCTATAGGTTCCAGGCAATCTACCACACGCTGGAAGACACCATCGCCGCCACGGACGCTGACGAGGACCTGAAATGGTTCCGGTCCAATCACGGCCCTGGCATGCCCATGAACTGGCCACAATTTGAGGTGATGCGCTGCAGTGTTGTTACCAGAGTTGTTCAGTTCCCAAGTTTGGCGAACGAGTCGCTTTCCCAGGAATTTACGAGATCATTTCATGTCGGTGATGGCTGCTTTTCACTCGCGCCACATTAATCCTGTTCTGCACCTGCCTCCCCTCTCCTCCAGAACTTGGACTGGTCCCACGCTCGCTCCTTTAAGAGAAGGTCCATTGTAGTGAGTCCTGCACGGGATGACCGTTCTCCTTATCACGGCGGCCACGAGAGGGGGAGGGTTTTATTTTATCTTGTTTTTTTGAAGGAGGGGATCCTTTTTCATTCACGCTAACACTCCCACTCCTTGCTGCTTTGATTTGTGTGCGCGTGTAATTCGCTGACACACGAGTTCACTCGCGTGTCAGCGAATTACACGACTTGTCACATGATACCACAACAAAGGCAGACCTGATCCTTGTGATAAGTCAGATGAACGAGCGTCCCAACGGTCTCCTGGGGAATTTATCCAAAATAAACAAAAGCCCCTCTCACACTGGCCATCGAAGACAGATTATTTTATTTTTTTCTGCCTGAATTTTCTGGCTTCTGAGTCACGATCGGCGGGCGTAGCCGCTTGTGCAGACTGCGACCCTTCGCCGTCCCTTTGTCGCCACGCATGTAATTATGCGCATGCGTGAAGTCGCAGCGGCCGTGTGAATGCGCACTTTCGTGCTTCGGCGTGTTCTGTCGGCTCTCCCGTTAACGGCGCAGTGTGAAAGGGGCCACAAACTTCCGGCTTCACTTCTGGTGGTGGGGTGATAGCTTTTTTTATTTATTTATTCCCCCCCCCCCTCTCAGCAGGTGAAGAATGTGAACTACACTACGTGCCTTGCTGCACTTGCTGCTAAAATTGAGAACACGCTTGTGCTCGTCCACTGAAAATATTCTGCCCCCTGTTGGTTTGGAGTGCACTGTGCTGGCTTGTTCCCAATGTAGCGCCTTTTAAACACGTTTGTCTGTGGATTATCCTCCACCACAGGACCTTTAGCTATGTTTCTGTGTCCCAGGACTGGTCCATAGACCTGAACCGGACGCTCAGCAGAAGGGGGACGAAGAGGCCCTCCGAGGGCGTCACGCTGACTGGCATCAGTCAAACTGGAGCCGACCAACCTGTCCAGCCTCTCGAGACCAACGACAGCGGGTATGTGCTTCATCTCTGCTTTTTAGTGGCTCTCGTCTGGACACAAATACTATAATAAATAATAAATAATAGATAAGCTCTGTGTCAGCTTATCTATGAACAACACATGGCGACATCCTGCGCAGGAATGCGCTTAAAGGCTTACTTAAGACGCGCTCCTCGCGGTGCGACGCGGCACTTGTGCAGCTGTTTCCCCGGCGACCGCAAACACTCGCAGTCACAGTTTGTTGGGAAAGGCGTCTATGGTGCATAGTTGAACGCGTGCCAAAGCGGCAATGTGGAAATAACGCCGTTGGACGCTGCGCGACGATAAGGTGCTGGAATGTTCGGTTTACACAAAGTAAACACCTGCACCGGAAAGTGAACTCCAATAACCCCACTAGGCATATGTACGCACGCAAGTATCGTATGTCACAAGTGCACGAGAGGAGTTAACGTGGGGAATGTGGGCCATGGGAAGCATTTGACCTGCATACGACGTGTTTGTGTCTTAAAAGAAGAGCTTGGCGATTGCGCTGTGTTGACCGCAACAGGCCCAAAAGCTACATTTCCGAGGAGCCTTGTTTACGGAATAACTCGGCGCGATTCACTCGAGTGCGCCTACATGAACAGACTGTTGTGTTTTACTTGAGTTGATAGTGCAGTTGCTGGTGTAGTCGTGTTTTAATCATTTGGATGAACAAATAGGGTAATAAAATGGCACAAAAAATGTTGCAGGGTTAGTCCGCAGTTTGCGGAACAGCCTTTTTCTTCTTAATTTGTTTTGAAAGTGGAAGTACACTACAGTGGAACATCTAGTTTTCAATTAAATAAATCGCCATTTCATTAATTAACAAGCCTCTAAATATGTGTTACGTAACATTTATTGAACCAAGGCACATATTTTATATATATGTTACAAACCCCCCCACCCCCCGCCCTCATTTTAAAGCCGTACACACTCAAAGTCACAGATACTACAATAGAATGTGAGGATGGTGACTCAAAGTGGACAAAAATAACACATCTGACGTGCACATTATTATGTTTCATGATACAAAATCATTTTTCATCCGATTAAACCATGGGATAATCAGTAGCATTTGGGAATCACTGTTCTAAAATAATACTTTTTAACATTTGCATAATGAGCTGTAGAACCTCGGTTGTTTGACTTCACACTCCAAATCAATAAAGGGGCGTCATATAGCAAGGAAGTTGCGTTGTGTGTCGTAAAATAGCCTGAGCCGTATGAGGGTAAAGCTCCTTTTGGTCACAAGATTTGGATAGTGGCGGAAAGAATGAGGCAGCTTCCCCGCAACCCGTCGGGAATGCTGAGCCGCAATTGGACGGCCGCCGCTTTCGGGGGAGGAGCTTTCTGCATGGTCAGTGAGTCAGAGGGATAACGCGGGAGCGTTCCCTCGTGGAAAACGGTCGTCGGCATCATGTGTGGCTTGACCAGCGTCCGCTCTCTCACTGTGTCCCGCACCATTAGCGTGACCGCGCCTCCTAAAGCGACGCCGGCGGGCTCCAACCCGTTCGACGAGGATGGCGGCCAAGACGAAGAGGAGCGGGAGGCGCAGGTGGAGGCGGTGGAGGAGACTCCGCCCGCACGCAACCACATCAGTGGGAAAACGCAGGATGTGAAAACGTTGGTGGATAAAGCTCCGCTTGTCTTTTCTCTCGTCTTTTTTCGGTTCATGGACTCTGCTGGCTTCCTCCATCTTTGCATCCCTCTCTAGGTGGCGCTGTGCATGGTGACCCACTGTGCCACACACACATACAGCCTGGTTATATCTATCTCTCTATGTATGTATGTGTGTGTGTGTGTGTGTCGTTTACTCCTAACAGAACATCGCAGCGCTGCTATTGTTTCGATCTTACAGTCAGATCTGAGTGGCAGCCATTTTGTGGTATTCCGCAAGTGGTCTAAAATCATGCTGATGGCTGGTTTGATATTTATTATGTAAGAAGGCGAATCCAACCGTCAAACTATTGAAAACCAAACAACACGTGCACAGTATCATAAATTTACACTGGGATGCATTGTGGATCAAGTTTTTTTTTTTTTTTTTTTTTAGGATCTAAACATTGTCACTTATAGCAAAATAAAAACATTGAAACATAAAATACATTGAAGTTAATACGTTCAATTTAAAACATTACAAAATAAATGTGTTAAAAAGAAAATCAATCAAATAAAATAGTATTTCCATTCATGGCATGTCCACATGGCACATTTGCCAGGTGGTCAACAGGTGCCATTTTAGCCAATTAGAAGCCAGAAGAAAGTCACTTCTGGAAAAGGCGCACTATGTAAATGTCACAAAATATCACATTTAAATCTAAACTAAAGCAATAAAAAGATGTAGTCACATGGTAACAGATCTGACAGTAAAGAATTCTTGCGTGTTATCCGTTTGCTTGCCGTTTGTTGTGAGTGTTGTCGGGCGGTTTACGCAGGCTCCAATCACGCCTCCGCCTCAGTGATCTGCTTGTGGCTTTATTTCCACGTGCCTGTTTGTCCGATGCACTTGTCACTTTGCCTCGTGTCGAGCATGGTTGATTTCCTCTTGTAAAAACCGCTCAGCGGATACGTCGGGATTCCCCGTGATGGCTTTTCGCTAACACGATCGCGTCTTTGACTCGTCCTCCCCGCCTCGTCACGATGTCCTTTCCTGTGGTGTGCCCAGCGTCAGCGGCGTGGCGAGGACCCCCGACTGGTCGGACGAGGACACGACCGCCAACCCTTTCTCGGCCAACGGCGACGGCAACCCGTTCGAGGACGAGCCGACCTCGCCGGTGCTGTCGGTGCCGGTCCGGGCGCTGTACGACTACGAGGGCCAGGAGCAGGATGAGCTCACCTTCAAAGCGGGTATGCTAAGTACAAATTGTACCGAAATAAAAGTTGAAAAACAAACAGTTCTGAAAGATTCAATGCAAATATATTGGACTAAAAAGTTAAATACAACTGAACTGTACGTAGGCACTGATTCCTTCACATACCATGAGAGCCTGCGTACCACTAGTAGTACTCGTACCACACTTTGAGAATCACTGGCCTTTAATAGTTTTAATGGTGACCAGCTTACAACGTTTCAAACTCACTCACTTGGCGCTTTGGCACCATCTTGTGACGTCTTAGCGCCAGGGAACTATTTAGGAGTGAGTTAAGCGCTTCATTTAGTGCTTTGCTGCCATTTTTGTGGCATCTATAGGCAATTAGTCATCTTTTGAGGTGGGCGTCAATGACTTGCGGACGTTCGCCATTCGCTTGCTTTGGTCCCTATACTTCCTTGACGCCAATTCCTATTTAGACAGGACTTTGGTGTCATCTTGTTACATTTTACAAACCATCAATTAGATGAATTTGTGAATTGTAAACCGCATTATTGTATGTCAACTCCGAAGTGCCCAATTTGATCTGCTTCGTGCTCCTCCAAGGTGATGAGTTGACCAAAATCGGCGAGGAGGACGACCAAGGCTGGTGCAAAGGCCGACTCAAGGGCGGGCAGATCGGCCTCTACCCCGCCAATTACGTGGAGGACATCCAGTAATGACCACAAGTGAGTAAAGTAGATGGAGAACAAGGTGGCCGTGCCGCCACAGCGTCCGTGTTGATGTGGAGTGGACAGAGAGCGACAAGGACCCCGCCGAAAGGACCTCGTTAGCGCGTCACAAGATGGAGGATCACTCAAGTTTGGCATTAAAAGACACTTGTTGATGCTGTTGCAACCGCACGCACGCACTCACACACACACATACTCACACACACACACACACACACACACACACACACCAATTTAAATACAGTAAACACTGTGCCTGATGAAACGTCTCGTTAAACGCAAGCCACGATGGATTAAATTTAATGTTAAAGGGAGATAATTGGGTGGGTGGTGTTGATCACGTGACTACAGTCCAATGGCGCCCTCACGTGGGGGGACCGGGGGGGGGGGGGGGGGGAGGGGGGGGGGGACTCCTTTGGGCACTGCACTTGAATGTAAACTCACTGATTGTATCGTGTTGCTCGACTATTTGCTGTTGTTGTATGTTGTACGTTCAACCACTGACCTAATGATATGCAATCCTCTCTACTTTTGATTCTGGATTGTATTTTTTATTTTTTTTCATTATTTTATTTAATTCAACACTGAATATTTTCCAGAAAGCTCGAAACTCCGCCTCAGTTTCAGGTATGGGAGTTTTTTGTTCCTTTTTCTTCTTTTAAATGCAATACAACAACAGCAACATCTAGTATTGTATAGGTGCATGTAAATGACACAAATTAAGCTTTGGAATGGTAGAAAGTTGATGATTATTAATTTATGATGTCCTTAAGTGCTTTTTGTTCTCTTCCAATGCGCTGACTGAAAATCAGTTTGTACAAAAATTGAATCTTTTATGTTTTCTTATTTTCTGACATGATATTTCCCCTTTCTGCATGGGGCCAATTAGTAAATACTATGTGAATAATTAATGATATGATACCTTATTCCATAACTTTTTATGTATATATGTATATATTTTTTTATAACCAGTTCCAATGATAGCCTTGCCTTTCTGGGTGACATGCTTCATTTGCATTGTTTATCCATGAGCTCATGACTTAAAAACGAAGAAAAAAACAATGCCAACCCCAATGCCTTCAAATGCAGCAAAGAAGATGAATTCCAAGTTTTTGCCTCGTTTTCAGGGCACACACACATTGTCATTTGCACAGTTCATATTTGGAAACAAAATAAATGAATTTATTACAGTTATGTGTTGACTTTGGCGCGTTTGTGTTTGTTCGTACAATATTTGCTTGATTCTCTGCATGTAAAGGTGAGAAATTTGCTTTTAAAATAACACATAACATGGTGAAATATCTATTTAACGCCTTAGGAAATATATTTATGGAGCTATTGATCGTTTTGACTAGCGTAAAAAGCATCATTCAAAGCATAAACTACATTACCCACAAATCATTGCAACAACAACACAGCCACGTGTTATTTCTAGCCAATCTCAGGCGAGCTAGGATGTCTCTCTCTCTCTCTCTCTCTCTCTCCCCGTAATGTACGCGTCACCTCGGATTTTATTCAACATAAACACGCTTCTATTTATTTTCTCGCCTTCTTGTGAGCGCACACGCGTGTAAAAGATCATGACGGAGCCTAGCAAGCAAGACATTTGTGCCATTTTCAAGCGACTTCGCTCCGTTCCCACGAATAAGGTGAGACTTTTGCCCCCTCGTCGTAACAAGGAAGTAAGTGGACGTCTGACACGTCGCACTTGTAGAACCGTCACGGCTAGCATCAAAACTTGCCCAAAATAACGAGGCAGCTGTTGTGCCCGTGTGGTTTCCCCCCCCCCCCCCACAATGTCCACTTCGCACAAACTTATGAAGCGTAAAGAGTTGACAGTGTAAGTGGTTGGCAGTTGAGCTAGGTAGCTAACAAGTTGACAGCTGCTAGCCATGTTTTTGAACTCTTTCCAAAACTTTACTCCTCCCGGACACACTAACAAAATATAATTAGTACCTCTGTATCTATTGAATGGTTAGCTTCATTGTGCGTGTGACCTACTTCGAACAACAGCTGTTATCTCTTCGTTGAGCTTGCATTGGTGTTGAAGTGTTGCACAATTCAGCTTCATATGAAGTTGTTGTTTATGTTTTTCCTCTCCCAGGTTTGTTTTGACTGCTCAGCTAAAAATCCCAGCTGGGCCAGCATCACCTACGGCGTGTTCCTATGTATAGACTGCTCTGGAACCCACAGGTCTCTCGGGGTGCACTTGTCCTTCATCAGGTCAGTCCAAGTACAGTATCCTGCACTACGTGGGCTGTAACCTAATTTAAAAACCGACCTTCGGGCCATAAGCGATTCTGGGATTTTATTTTCCTGAAAAAGTTCCAAGTCGCGGACAAGAAAAGCAACGACGGCCCTCCTGCTGTCATCCGTTTTACATTTGTTTTGTTTGTTAATAGGTCCACGGAGCTGGATTTTAACTGGTCATGGTACCAGCTGAGGTGCATGCAAGTGGGAGGCAACGCCAGCGCGGTGAGGGCACACGAGCGCCGTTTAAAAAAAGAACAAAAAAAACCGACGCCGTTACTGATCTCGCTTCCTGTCTAGGTGTCGTTCTTCAACCAGCACGGCTGCACGGCCGGCGCCGCCAACGCCAAATACAACAGCCGGGCGGCTCAGCTGCTCAGAGAGAAGATCAAGAAGCAAGCCACGCACGCCACCAAAATCCACGGCACCGAGGTAACAATCACACATCCGTCATGCAATCCCTTTCTCTATGAATCTATTGACTGACAAACTGTGTCCTCACAGCTGTGGCTGGACAGTCAGGGTTCTGCGCCGTGCGCGTCACCGCAGGAGAAGCACGTGGATTTCTTCAGTCTCCATTCTCAGGTAACACCACCCAAGCCCACTGTCGCACTATTTATTATTCATACAGCATTCATACACTATGTGTGCATGCGTGTGTGCGGTGACCAGGAGGTTCCGGAAAATATGGCCAAAATGAGCCTCAGCTCTGTCGCATCGGAGACGCCACGGAACGAGGAAGAAGGTCTCGTGATGTATATGAATATGTACGTATAATGTGTGTATATGCGCGTCACATGACTTTTGATGCGTGTTCGCCAACCCAGAGGACGGCCCCAGTGTGGACATGCTGAGTGCTTCCCCGAAGGCCAATCCAGGTTCGAGTGACTTTTTTTTAATACCGTTTCAGCAAGACGAAAAGACTTGTTTTAAGATATGCCATTTTATTTGAAGAATCTGATCAAGTTAATCCATACTACGGGAGATCCAATGGCAGATTTTTTTCTGTTCTTCCAGAACCTTTATCTCTCCTCAAGAAGAAGTCAGGCGCCGGCAAGAGAACGGTACGTCCACGTGCGGCGCACGCGTGTCGCCGCCTTGTTCCCGGACTTTTCTAACACGCGCGCGTGTCGTACTCGCAGACGGCCGCCAAGAGAGGCGGTCTGGGGGCGCAGAAGGTGAGCAGTCAGAGCTTCAGCGAGCTGGAGAAGAAAGCGCAGGCTGCCGACAAGCTCCGGGAGAAGGAAGACTACGTCGTGGGCGATAAGAAAAACGACGCTGAACCCGTGGAGTCCGTGTGAGGACGCGCTTCGTCTGTGTACCTCACGTTGTGTCCGGTCAGTGTTTACCTCCAAAGATTTTGCCCTCAGTGCGCCGTCCATGCGTCTGGCCTACAAAGACCTGGAGGAGCAGAGGAAAAAAGACGAGCAGAAGCTGAAGAGTCTGGACGGGAAGAAGCGGGAGCAAGCGGAGCGGCTGGGAATGGGACTCGCCGTTAGGAGGTGCATAAAAAGTGCATACCTATTATATACGGGCCACTAACAAAACAAAAGGAAACCAATTATACTGCATTCAATTCAAAGTTCTGTTATGATTTTGACATATCACATAAATCTGTTATCCCCAAATGGATAAAGTTGTTTATTTTGAGCCATTTGCAAATTATTAAATGTAAAAATATATATATATATTTTCAAGAACAAAAGGCATGTCATTACAAGAATTAAGTGCTATTTTGTTGAAGAATTGAAAGTGCATTTTCTTTGAAAATAAAGTGCAATTTTCTTAGGGATGGCATCTTTTCCAAAATAAAAGGTGTAAATCAAATTCTATTATTGAAATGTACTTGTCGTAATTTGACAATGACTATTGTAACGTTATGACTTGGAAAAATACGACTTAATGTGCTTAAGAATAAGAAACTTTGTATCCTGACCAACTTAATTCTGATTCTGATTAAGTTGTTATTTTCACTCTAAAAATGCAGCTTTCTCCTTCCTACATTACAGTGGATATATATATATATATATATATATATATATATATATATATATATGTATATATATATTTTTTTCCCCCTCACCGATTGTTACATCGTTGTTTGTATAGCGGCGTGTCTCACTCGGTGACGTCCGACATGCACATCATCCAGCAGGAGCGCCCCCTGGCGGCCAGGATGAGCAAACCGCGTTTGACCGACGAGGACGACGAGGACGAGGGCAGCTTCAGCACAGGGTCGGAAACCGAACGAAAAAAGGGTTCTCCTTTCATATTTGATATCCTGACTCTTTTTGCTTTTAGGATCCTGTCCCGTTACGAGCAAAGCGACTCCTCAGACCTTCTGTCCTCCAGATGGAGCAAGAAAGCCGATCTGGACTTCTTCTTGACGCCCACCATCACCTCAGTGGATGAAAGGTGAGGAGATTGCGATTTGATTTCCCGCCCGTCACGACGACTAAACGCTTGGTCGTCCGTCGTCAGGCCCGCCTCGCGCAGGAAAGCCGAAGCGGGACCGCTCGCGGGCACGGGAGAAGCTCGCAGGAAGTTCGGCGAGGACGTCAAAGCCATCTCGTCCGACATGTACTTCGGGAAGCAAGATGGCAGAGAGGTACAAACGGCGTACGCAGGAACGAACCAACTCTTGACCGCCTCTGAGTTCATTTTCATGCGGATTTGTTTTTTAAAAAGGCAAATGTCTAATTCATGAAAAAACACATGTGCAGGCTTAAGGTCCGTTTTAAAATTTAAAAAATTGGCGGCTTGTTGTTGGCAGCATGAAGCCAAATCGCGCCTGGAGAGATTCGCCGGGAGTTCTGCTATAAGTTCGGCCGACTTGTTTGATGAGCAGAAGAAGCAGACGGGTAAGTTTCTTTGATTCATATCTAATTATGATATGAGCGTTATAATCAAGACACGTGTGTGTTTGTGTTTTTTTTTTTTTTTTTTTCCAATCGTAGCCAGCTCGTACCGCCTGACCAACGTGCTGCCCAGCGCTCCCGACATGGCGCAGCTGAAAATCGGGGTGCGCAACGTCGCCGGGAAGCTGTCGGTGATGGCCAGCGGCGTCGTCAACACCATCCAGGTCCCCGCGCTCGCCATCATCACACACTTCCCTTCCTGAGCGTCACCTTTAAATGATTCTTCTTCTTTTAGGACCGCTACAACTCCTGAAGGAACGAATCACGACTATGAGCTCATCACAACGTGAAAGTGTACACACTTTTTGTACTCGGAGCGACACGCAATGGAATGACACCGTCAATTGCGCCGTTACAAAGATAATGGTGTCATCTTTCACTTTTTTTGAAAAGGCTGCATTTTGTGGTTAAGCTCCGCTCTCATCATGTAAATATGAGAGGCATTATGAAGGTTATTATTATGATGAATACGTCTTTTGTATGGCCCAAGTGCTCTTAAGTATATTGGGTGGCCTCGTCAGTTCATCTCAAGCTCATTCTAGTTGTGCGTTATTAACACATCAGTCGTAATATTTGTGCAGTTTTTTTTTTGTTTTTTTTTTGCGTTTGCAGCCCTGTATGCCTTCTTCTTTGCCAGCTTTGCTTTGCTGAGCGTAAATGCTAATATGCCAAGATATCAGATGGATACAAGGGGTATATTTTTTGGGGGGGAAAATGCACAGGAAATATCATAAATAAATGGTAATAAAAGCTCCGAAGTGCTCGACTGGAACTGCACTACAAAGTGGGAAGTGTTTGTTTTCTTCTTCTGATTAGTCACTTGAAAGATCATCGTAGGGGATTTGCTGTTCTTTTTCTGTTTGTTAGCTTTTCAAGGCCATTTTGTCGCTTCGAGGCGTTGCACATCTTTAATTTGGGCGTTTATACAGGCTGACAGTGCCACTCTTTTGTTGATTTATTTTCAATATTAGCGCTACTTATGTTATTTTCTAGAGCTTGGATGTACTGTAAAACGTGTAATAGTTAGCAGTGTTAATGCTGGGAGTTGAATCTACCAAATATTTGTTTACGTCATTCCAAAATGCCTTCCTCCAAAAAATATTGTTGATTATGCTGCGTTACCGTGGAGCGATATAGTTACATTATAGTTACTTTTTTTTTCTTTCTTTCTTGAATTTTGGACCAAATTGGCAGCTTATGCCCGAATGCACTTTAAAGTTGTGTTAAACTGAATTTAATTCTGACGTGTACAAGTATATCAATATGGGAATAGCTGTCATATGAACTGCTAAATAAATATAACTAAAAAGGAATATCTAAGAGTTTGTACACGCTAGTGGCAATCACATTGCTGACAAATAAAAATGTTTGCTGTTGTTTATTGATTGGTTTTATTTTTACCTTCAATTGCCTGTGAATAGTTATTTTATTCCGTTCTGGCAACCGCTGACGTGGCTGCTTGCGGCGTTCAGATGTCCCCTACAAGCGTGGGACATTTGACTTTGAAGATTTTCCAACATTAAACATATTTCTTTTCGAAGCAACTTCTTCATTCAGTGCAGTCAATGCAACGAGTTGTCGACGGTAATTTTCCTGCATTTATTAGGAATAATTAGAAGAGTTTTATTTTTGCACAGTCTTCCCTTTCGTTTTTATTCTGGGATTTACGAGAGGTACGTGAACTATACAGTCCTCTTCAAGCACAACCGGGTGAAAGGAAACGAGCGTAATCGGCATACAAGGAGTGATTTTTAATGCCATTTTAACGACTTTATTAATATATTATGAACGAGTCGGGGACGCTAGTGTGTTATTTTAAAGTAAACTGGTGAGTTTTTCGACCTGCCTGTTGATTTTTTTTGTTTCTTCCCCCCCCCCACCCCCCCGTGTTAAAAGTGTGCGTTGGTTAAAAATGCCCGCCGAGGTGAAGCAAAGGAAGAAAAAGCAGAGCGACGAAGTCGCCACAGATTCTGCAAATAAACGAGACGAAGACGCAAAAGTGAAGCGCGAACATGTCAGCACACTTGGAAGCACGTCGAGTTTATTGGACCTTAAATGCATCATGTGTGTCCTGTCGCTTGCCATGTGTGCAGCACTGAGCTGGTAAGTTCAATTCACAGGTACATTTGTATGATTTGGATGTATTGAATTTCCCTCCCTTTGTTTGTTTATTGGTTGCAGGATGGTGCTGCAACAAAATGCGAGGTTCTCCCAAATGGAGGAAAAATTCACACTGTTGTATGGAAAGACCTCAAGTGTGTCTTTAATGGAGGAGCAAGTCGAGAGGGTTCGAAAAAAAGTAAGTTTTGCACTTTCAAAATCTTGTCTCGTTCTCAAAAGTATTACAATGTTCAACTAGACATTATTATTATTATTATTGAGCGCCACTTTGAGGCTAAAAAAAGAAACAATACGAGGGATAAGGATAGGAAAAACACTTGGGGGGGCAAAATTTGACCTTTCGTAATGGTAACAAAGTGGGCCATTCTGACGTGACATGTTTTGAGACCCTGAAGTTAGGGTACAAAGTTAGGGTGGCAGTGGTCCACCAGCTAAAAGTGGGGACCGCGACACAATGCTGTCTCGTGATTGGTCAGATTTGCTTTGTTTGTTATCATTCAGTAAGGGTACCAAAATAACTTCTGGGCGCATTTGGTCATATTTCCATTACACTAGAAGTGTCCATTTTCCACGCACCAATCAACAGAAGGCAGTATCTCTGGCTCCGCCCTTTAGGTACCCCTCACCGATTGTCATTTCGGTACCCTCGCAACGAACAATTCTGTGGATTCCTGACTCGAGCTCTCCCTGAGAAACGGCCCCCCTGTTTTGTGTTGCGGCTGCAGCTCGCCGCCTCCGAGGACGACCTCCGGGCGGCGCGCTCCGCCGTCTCCTCGGCGAGCGGACTCCGTCGGGACGTAGCTGCGCTGCACCTTGCCATGGGGACGCTGCAAGGGGAGGACAGTTCGGCGTCGGGCGACCTGCAGGGGGTCAACGTGCGCTTCCTCGACGTGACGAAGACGTGGCAGGAGCGCCTCGCCGGCGCCGCCGCCGAGCTGGCCTCCCTCAAGGCCGAGTCCCGGGAAGCCCACGCCGGCGTCGCGGAGCGGGTGAACGAGGCCGAGCGGAGGGCCCGGTCGCTGGCGCAGAAACTGGAGGAGCTGGAGGACAGCACCGGAAGGAACGCCCGAGCCGTGGAGCGCGCCGAGGAGGACGACGCCAAGCGGGTGCAAGCGCAGCTGGACTGGAACACCCGGCAGATCCACAAAATGGACGAGAACGTCAACAGGCTGGCGCGCCAGGAGGCGGAGCTTAGCGCTCAGCTGCGGGACCACCTGCCGCGGGCGAAGGAGTGCGAGGAGCAGCTCCCCCGCGTGGAGGAGGCGCTGCGCTCCATCGTGAAGCTGGGCGCCGACCTGAGCGGCGCCGAGAGTCGCCTGGAGGAGGTCACGCTGCAGGTGTTCTCGGCCGAGGACAACATGCTCAAGACCCTCAACCTGGTCGTCGGCATGCGCCAGGAGATGGACGCCCTGCAGGCGCGGGGCGCCGTTCTCAAGATGAAGAGCGAGCTGGCGGTGGTGCGGGAGGCCGTGCACGAACTCACCAGGGTGCTCAGGGGGGGGCAGGCAAATGAAGAGGAGGAGGAGGAGGAGCCGGACGAAGAGTGGGAAGAGCCGGCCGGAGCTCCTCGAAATGACGTCGCGCGATGATGTCACTGCAGGGTCTCTCTTTTCATAGTTTTGGACTTATCTTCTGATTTCATAGGGAAAACATGGACAAGCTGCTTTTTTTGTCTTTTTTTGTTTTTAAACTATTTTATTCTGTGTTAACTTAAATTTTCCACCCATTTTATTTGTCCTCATTCGTGTGGTGGGAGAGCTGGACTGCTCGCCTGTCAATTTTATTGAGGATTTACCAATAAATTATAATAATAATAAGTTGGATTGTGAGCTTTTGTTTTTTTTACACTTCAAACACAACGAAAATGGACAATTATTGCAGGAGTTGGGGGAATTACTGGCACTGTGTCGATGTTTATGAATTGCATCAAGAGCAAAAAGTCAAATGGAATAATAAAAAAATGATATATATATAAATTAAAGACCTTAAATGGTCTCAAGTAAAAAAAAAATAAAACAATAAAATAAAAGTACAACAAAGAGGGTTATTTTATATATAGTAATTCAAATATTTTAAAATAAAAATGGTATTATATTAAAAATTATTCTAAATAAATATGAAATAAATTTAATGAAATAAATATAAATAAAACAAATATATTTTAGAAATTAATTAGAAGTATTTGGTAACATACCCCAGAAAGAGTTTCTCTGACAATACAGAAATGTTAAAGATTGAATTACACGTAATTCAATAATAGTTCAATGTAATCATTACAACTCAAAAGAGAAATTTCAATTGAAGAACAAGTGTAAACAAATAAATAAGCTAAAACAAATCTATTTGATCTTGTTGGTGCTACAGGCTAATATGCGAGCTACCTTTTGACCTGTTGTTGTTCTGCGTCGCAGTGCGAGAGCGCCCACCTGACGCTGGCCGACGTGGGCGCCGAACAGCGGGCCGCGCGGGCGCAGCTGGAGAGCCTGGCGCGGGACGTGGGCCAGCTGAAGGAGTGGGCGTCCGGCCTGAGCGACAAGCGGTCGGCGCTGCGGTCCGGCGTGGACACGCTGGCCGGCGCCGTGGACCAGATTGAGGCGCGCACCTCGGCCATCACGGTGGACTTTGCCAACAAGGTGCGTTTGATTTGTCACCATTTACTTCCTGCTTAAGTCACTCTCCAGTCATAGCCCACCAATAGCGAACAGTCACGAGTAATTGACACTCGAGCCTTTGGCGACATCTTGTGGCATCGGAGGGTCCATTCCCTGCTTTTCTACTCGGGCCCAATAGGTGGCGTCAGTGAGGACGGACGTGCGGCGTATGGACGGCCTGCGCTCAGAGCTGGAGGCCCTACTGACGCAGGTGTCCGAGCTGGAGGAGCGGTCGTCCCGGGCCGAGCGCTCCGTGGCGGCCCGCGTCGGCGACGTGCTGGCCGGCAGCATCGAGCGCGTCTCCGGCCTCCGCGCGGCGTCCGAACGCAACGCGCAGGCCCTGCAGCGGCTGGGCCTCCGCCTCCACGAGCTGGACGCCGCCGACCGGAGCGTCTCGGAGCGGCTTCGGGAGCTGGAGGGCGGCCGGGCCCGCCTCATCCGCACGGTGAGCTTCGCCGGGGACCTCAAACCCAAAGTGGCCGCCATCAAGAGAGACTTCGGGGCCTTGGAGCCTCGCCTGGCCGACCTGACCTTCCGCCTAGGGAGCTTGGCGGAGGACCTCGGTAAGCGGGAGGAGGAGGTCGCGGAGCTCAGACGTACGCTGGACAAGCTCACGTCGGTCGAACAACAGGACGTAAGTGTCGCCACCGAACGGGCTGCAGTTTTAGCGGAATTTCAAGACACAGCAGCCGACGTGAACGCACGACTTCACTCCAGAGAATAAAACAAATGACATCGACTTGTCTTTAGTCCTTGTTTTGTATGACATACGTGCTATAGGTTCAGCTACTCCAGGTTGTCCCTTAAAGTCTCTTATTTTGCTCACCGTCGATCGAGTTCAGACGAACGTCCCCGAGGTCCAAACACACAAAAATTCCGAGTTCGGGACTTGAAACGTGCCATGTTGCAGCATTTGTACCACTCTTAGCCAGCTAACGTTCTGGCAACTTTGAAGTTCTTGGTACTTTCCATTCTGGGAGCAAAAAGGACCCAGCAACCAAAAGTACTAATTATGTTTGTGGTCCCATCTTGTTAGCCGATATAGCACAGTCCAAAGAAAGTATATTGGTATTTTATATTGATTTGGCAGCAGTGACTTAAAATGACTTACTTTGGCCAGTGACTCCCGAGGCGTGGTACTGTACGAGTACCACTCTCCCTCTAGTGGTATGCAAAGGAATAACTGAATTCAATTCAAAATTTCAATACTATTCCAAAAAATACGTTTTAGGGCTAAAACTGCTTAGTTTTTGATGTACACTACCTACTACGACACTGTGTTTTAATGTCGGTCTTTACGGTGGTATTTGGAGAGCCAAGTGTTTTTTTAGGTGGTACTTGGTGTCAAAAGCAATTAAGCTATCAGGCTAACGATTTGATATTAATAAATTGAATTCCTAAATTTCTTGTAACTTTTATCCTTGATGCCTTCGCTTCGTCTCTACTGTCTCTGCAGCTGCAATTCCACATCAAAGTTCTGGGAACTTCTCCTTCTTGGTTCTTGTCATTGTGGAACAAGAAGGTTATCGTTAATTGAATTTAATTTACGAGTTAACAGGAAAATGGGACGTTTAGTTCAACAAGTGTTTTTATTGTAAAACTCCCCAAAAAAGTAAACAACTGAGTGCTCAACAAGGTGTTACTGCTTTTGACTTAAGAAAAAAAAGAAAAACATCTTTGGCGCAGGCAGGAAGTTTGAAAAAAAAAAAAAAAAGTAAATGTAACTAACAGTGCAGATTGAGTCTTGAATTCACAGCTCCGCAGTCCAGCTCCTCCATCTGGTCTTGTCCTACCTGTGCAACTTCAAGTTACTACCAAAGAAAAGAGTGTTTTGTGGTTTGCGGTGCTGCTACTCTTGCGCCTGGCCGCCGGCCTCCGACAACGCCGCCAGCGTCTGGGCGGCCTCCTCCAAGGCCGTCTCCATGGAGGCGATGGCTCGCCGGTGCTCCTCCAGCTCGGCGGCGTGCTCGGCGCCCGTCTCGGCCGCCAGCCTCTCCAACTCCTCCACCCGCTGGGCCATGAGCGAGTCCGTGGCGGCCAGGGAGTCCTGCGCCTCCCCCACGGCCGCCACGTTGGCCCGCAGCTCCTCCAGGTGGTCGCTCACGGCCTCCAGCTCCTTCTTGGAGAAGGCCTTCCCAGCCAGAGCGCTCTCCTGGGCGTCGTACTGGGAGAGAAGCGACTCCACCTTGGCGGCGACGGAATCCCCGCTCTCCTCCGAGGCTTTGATTCGGGCTTCCATGTCGTCCGCTCTCTTCTGCGTCTGGGCGGCGACCTCGTTCAGCTTCCTCTCCACGTCGCGGACGCCCTCGGCGGCCTGCTCCAAGCCGCCCCGCAGGGTGCCGGTTTGGTCCCCGAGGGCCTGGACGTCCGTCTGGGCGGCGGACACGGACAGCTTGAGACTTCCCACCGTGTCCTGCACCACCGACCTGACAGACTCCACTTCCTGGGAAAGCGATGTCACTTCCTGGCTGCGCGTCCGCAGCTCCTCCCTCACAGAGTTGATCTGCTCCCGGATGGAATCGGCGGAGGAGTCGGCGTCCTGCTTGGCCGCCCTGATCTCGGCCACCACGTCCACGATGGCGGCCAGCTCCCGCTTGACCGCGGCGGGGTCTTCGATGCCGCCCAGCCGGGCCTTGAGGTCGGCCAGTTGGCTCCGGGCCTCGCCCTGGGCGTCCGTGAACTCGGCCACGCTGGCGCGCACCGAGCGGCTCACCTCCTCCAGACGCTGCTCCACCGTCGTCTCCAGAGAGGAGAAGTCGCGCTCTCGGGCTTCCTTCACCTCGCCGATGCCCTCGGAGAGCTCCCCGAGGAGGTCCTTCTGGAGCTTCTGGAGGGCCTCCTCCACCCGCCTGGTCTCCTCCTCGCCCCGCGCCATCCGGGCCACGGCGCCCTTCAGCTCCACACGGGTAGCGGCCATTGATGACTCCACCGCGTTCACCGCGCCCTTCAGAGATGCCACCTGGTGTTGGACAGTAGCCAAATATTAAGGAGAGCAGCAGGAACTATTGTCTAATTTTCATTCCAGGGTAATGTATTGGGGCCTAGTATTTTCGAGGGGTCCGGGAACCTTCGGGGCCAGGTCTGTAGCACTGGACATACTGTATCTTCCAGGAAGTCCATAGACCGAGGGCTGAATGTTCCTGGAACTTTACATGGACTAAAGTCCATCTTGTCCCAGAACTAAAAGGCTCCAATCCAATAACAGCAGACAAGGCCAAAGGTTCCTCGACCTTTCAAAAGAACTACCTATCCCCACAAACAGGGTCTTCTTTTGGCACTCCAAACTAAATTTACACAATACACTAGTTCCTGTGCTGGAAATGCACTGTGTTTGTAAATAAAGTTCCAGGAATGGTTAGTTCCTGGTACTTCAACTTGCTGCAGACCCCACACCACCCCAAAGGTTCCTGGACATCTCCAAATTACTAGGGTCTTCTTTAATCCCTGATAAAATAGCCCGGAACTGAATTCAGTTCTTGTGGTCGGGGAAACTGTATAGCTGTACTTGGAGTTCCTGGAACTAAAAGTTTCCAGTCAGATTTGTTCGGCGCTGGCTGCAGACCCTACCCCAAAGGTCCAAGATCCCTTACGAAAAGACGAGGATCTCCGTCAAGTACCCCGAAACTAAATTTGGACAATAGTTTCTGTAGTCTGAACACACGACGGCCCTCTAAAAGTTCCGAGTTCTTAGGGGATGTTCTTCTGATGGAAAAGCGTCGATTATTACTGTGTCGATAAAGAGGATCATGATGACGGACGTAAACAATAATTCATAAACATAAACAAAAGTAATTGGACAGGAAGCGATAATGGAAGGAAAGGGCTTCCTCAGAAATGTAATGCTCGTGTGGCTCCATGCAGGGAGTTGATAGACTTGCCATGCATGTGCAGACGTCTGCATTCACAAACCCCCCCCCCCCCCCCCCCCATCCCCATCGCCGACCCACACAAAGTACACAAAGTACAGTCGCTGTTCCCTCACTTTTGACGCCACAATGCACCAAACAGTCAAAGTTGTGCGCAGCGAGGACATTTTAACGAACCTGTTGAACGACGCTCTCCATTTTGCCGCTGAGCTCGGCGCTCATTTGCGCGCTTTCCGCGTGTTTGGCGCTCGTGCGGCGGATCTCCTCGACCACCTTCTGCAAGTGGAAGGCGGCCAGGCCGGCGCCCGCGATCATGGCCGCGTAGAAGAGCACCGAGAGCAGGGTGCCCAAACAACTGCCGCTCTTCTTGGCGGGGGTGCGCGCGTGCCCCTGGGCGCCTGCGGAGCCGCTCACGCCGTTAATTTTCTGGGGCTTTTCCTCCTTCTGCACCGGCGGGGCAGCGGCCGGGACTTTCTCGCCGCCGGCGTTGCTCTTCTGTCGGTTCTTCGCCGTCATGATCGCTGAAGGTGGGCTGTGCGGAAAGAACGCGTGTTGACGTGCTGCTCCTTTTTGCAGTCGTGGATGGATGCATGAATGTTTTTTTTTTTTTTTTTTTTAAACTCAGTGCTGCAGCAGCGTATCAGAAAACGAGTCGTGTCTTTACAGTGGCTTTTGGGACGTCCCATGTTGGACTACTGCAAGCGGAACTCGTGCGGAAAAAAGTGCCAAAAAGTACCAGGAAATATGAAATGCTCATTTTCGTAATTGACATTTAGGGTGATTATGCATTTATGTGTCGCATTCGACTTTAAAAGCATTATTGTTATAATCTAGGGGCGTGGTTTCGAAGCAGAGCACCTCCCCTCATACGTGGCAAATGGCCTCCTGCCACATCCCATAATGCCAGCTCACAAGTTTCTAAGAAACAAAGCGCCCTTGTTTGACAAACTATGCCTAACTAATTATCACGTCTGTCTGTTTTGGGATTGAGTTCAGAGACAAAAAAATAATCTTGTTTTTTTCCATTCAATGATGTGTAATCTGGAAAAACAATGTCACAAAAGCTCCTACAAAAAGGAAAAGGTAACAAATAGCACAAAACGCTGGCAGTTCTACCTCTGTGGTCCACTAGAGGGCGCCAAATTAATGTCTACGTATACTACAGACACTTGGTTTTTCTTCAATCAAAGAGCGATCCAATCCATGGACTTTTATGGGAAACGGAGCCTTTATGGCGATAACATTTGTTAATACAACACACAAGTCTTAAAATGAGCATTTGCAAAGACCTTGCTTGAGACGTACACTTAATGACGAGTCCCACTTTAGTGACAAATTCACAAACATTCCATGAGGGCATTCTTTTTTTTTTTTCTTCAAGTAAACTAGCTTTCGAGGGACAACTGTATTGCATTTGGACCGAAATGGAACAGAAAAGGCACGATTCCTTCAAAGTGATTATTTCCGAGCGTCCCCTGAATGCACCACGACTGCACGCCCAGTCCGGGTGACAGCAGACGCCGCCCGCCGCCATCCAGGTGCTCACCTCGGGGAGAGCGTCTCTCCGGGCCCGCCCTGTCTTCGGAGCTCCTACCTGGATGAGGAAGAGTACCAGCACCGTGCTATGCTTTGTCTGCGAGGACCGCCAACTCAGGCCCCGAACCCCCTCCCCGGAAAAATGAAGCGGCAACACGGTCCAAAAATGAGGACGGCCGCATTTTGAGTCGCCCGTGTCGTGTCCACCCGAAGCCGGCCAGCGAAGCAGCCACCCGGGGGGCAAGGCTACCAGACTTCGCGGCGCCATGGCGGGGCTCATCAAGAAGCAAATCTTGAAGCATCTCTCCAGGTCAGCGAGGCACACTCACAACCGGGGGAGGGGGGCTCGGGTGGCGGATTCAGCCGTCATCCAGAAGCCGCTCGAGGGTTAACCACCTGCAAGGTCCGACGGAAAGACGCTGTTGTTCGTCACTGTGGCTCCGGGCGGCGTGTCTGCCCTCGCAGCCGCCGCGTGGCGACTGTCAAGTGGCCTTTTCCCCTCCACTGACCCGCTGAGCTCACGGAGCTAGCCGGGCTAAGCTAACAAGCTAGCGGGGCTAATCCCTCCCTCGCCAGGCTAAATGGCAGGTTCAACCGGTCGCCCTTCAGAGTCTGATTTATTCAAATTACAATCTCAGTCGTGCCTTCAACGTCACATACTCTCCTAAATATTATACTTTTATATTATTGAATATCAACTGTGGAGCAACACAAACGTGTTTCAACGTGTCATTCCATAACAGCGAGTATCTTTTGTTTTCACCCCATTAAACTTGCCATGTCATCTCATTGCACCCCTTGATAACCATATTCCGCTTCAGAGGTGTTGTTTAAAATTCTAAATGTGTATAATTTGCTCACTCCATGTTTTTATTTTTCATTTTTATTTTTTTAAAACTAGCTATAAGGTGGCTGCATTATTTATTCCTTTCCAGGGTTTCCTCCAGGGACTCTTCAATGGCTGAGCTCCTGTGACGTCACCCATTGTTATTCCCACCATCCACCTGCTGGCAATTTTATCAGCCTCTTTTCTTCATTTATGCAAATCAGCCATTCAGAAGTTTGTCGAAGTCGAGTCGTTGTGGTTGCGGGTGTCGACTGGGGTGCAAACGTACGTGCGAGACTTCACCGAGGCAGCAGATGTGGTAAAGCTGTAAAGCTGATGCTTACTATAATTAGGTCTGCAGCTCACCGTTATTTTATGAATCCATTCATCCCACCACTATGACGGCATGAGTCACAGCTGGCTGTGGCTGCACTTGAGTCACTGTGTGCGAGTGTGAGAGCGATATTTGCCAGGATGTAGCTTTTGTGCATCGTGCTAACCTTCACGCTATCTGCAGGTCTTAAACAATCCCTCGACCTTCACCGGCAGTGTTGGACACTCTGGCTGTAATGTAATATAATATAATATGGTTGAACAATCTTTACATCATGCCGGGAGATGCTGTTCTTCTCCAGTCCTGTAGGTGGCGGTAGTGCGCACAACAAAAAAATCTTGGAAAATTTCTACATTTGTGCAATATTCTCATAAACTTTCAAAAAAATTTTCTTGTGATATTTACACTTCTAATACTTGGACTTTTTGTCTCATGAAATTACAATTACAATTTCTGTCTTTTTTTTTCTATATTTGGACTTTTATTCTCTTAAATAAAATAAAAAATTACATCTTAAAGCTGGTAAAAGTGGGAAAGAAATGTTCATGTAAAATTGTGAATTTTCCCCTCTAATTTTACTGGTTTATTTGCAAAATATTTCTCAAAATATTACGGCCATGTTCTTGTAAAAAATATTGTATTTTTATGAAATTGCTCTTTTTATTTTCAAATTTTGACATTATATTTGAGCATATTCCGACTCTTATTCTTATATTGCAATATCTCGTGAAGGTGCAACGTGCAAGTGTGTGTGTGTTTTTTGTTTGTTTGTTTTGTGTGTGTGTTTAGCCATTGTCCAGGTTGCCTCTGCTAAATAATTCATAGAACTGGAGAGGAATGTGATGCTGCTTGTAGAACAAAACAAACAAAAAAAACTCCTGCACTGTTTTTAGTGCTTCACACTCTCTGGACACTTTTTGTTTTCAAGATTTTGTACTGCAGCTCTTGTCCAGTCAATACAAGCACTTTCTTATTTCGACATTCCCGTTCATCATGGCGGGAAGCACAGAGGACGTCATGGACGGACGCCCAGCTTGTGTGTTTGCTCGAACCAAAGAGCAAACCTGCAGTGGGAACACAAACGCACACAGGAGGAGAAAAAAAACAAAAAACCTTGATGGACAAACAGTGAAAGTGCTAAAGACCTTGCGGTCCAAAATGCTAATATTGGGCTTGAACGATAACGTGTAATTTGCTTTGAGGGAGCAGAAAGGAGGTTGGTATGACCATGTTTTGTGTCTCAAAAACTCATGTTTTATTCCTTTTTTTTGTTAGTGCCCAAGCCTCAGTTTGAGACAAAGTATAAAGATGAGCACTGTCGCGCTACATGTTGTCATATATATTGTAATATTACTATTATGTTCTCATAAAATTGCTTGCAAAATTCAGACTTCATTATAGTAGAAACATGACTCTTAAAAAAAAAAAAAAAAAAAAAAAAAAAAAAAAATCCTCCAGAATTGACTTTACTTTCTAACAGAAAATGGAGTTTTCCAGATTTTAACGAAGCCTTAATCTCCCCTGTGCGTGCCGGCAGGTTCGCCAAGAACCTGTCGCCCGACAAGATCAACCTGAGCACGCTGAAGGGCGAGGGCCAGCTCACCAACCTGGAGCTGGACGAGGAGGTGCTCCAGAGCCTGCTGGATCTTCCCACCTGGCTGGCCATCAACCGCGTGTGCTGCAACAAGGCTGCCATTCGCGTGCGTAGTCGTACATTTTCAATTGCTATTCATCATTTACGGTTGTACATTAGGTGATTTTTCATTGGACTATCCCACCGACAGATCCCGTGGACCAAGTTGAAGACTCACCCAATTTCTCTGGTAAGCTCCGCACTGCTCAGTAGTCCTCAAAACACCTTGAATGAGCAAATTCAGTGGTGCGGTTTTTGTTTTGGTCTTCCAGACACTGGATAAAGTGGAAATGGAAATGAGCACCTGCGATGAACCCCGCCCCCCCAACGGCCCCTCCCCCATAGCCACCGCCTCCGGCCAGAGGTGAGACCCCCACGCCCCCTCAAAAATAAGAAAATCCTGGTTGACGCGTTCGTATTTCGACGTTTCCAGCGAGTACGGCTTCGCGGAGAAGGTGGTGGAGGGCATGTCGCTGTCCATCAACTCCATCGTGATCCGCATCAGCGCCAAGGCCTTCAACGCGTCCTTCGAGCTCTCGCAGCTGCAGGTGTACAGCGTCAACACCACCTGGTGCGTCAGCAACCTGCGCTTCACGCGCATACAGGACCCGCAACGGGGAGAGGTCCGCAAACGGCCGCATTTCCGCAAAAAAGCTTTTTTTCCGCGTAGCTCCATCTGCTGGAGCCGCTGCGTCATTGCCACGCTATTCTCATAATATTACAAGATATTATTTTAATATTCCGTTTGTGTGTGTTCCAGCTCCTGACGTTCAAGGAGATCAGCTGGCAGATGATCCGCATCGAGGCCGACGCCATCCAGAGCGCCGAGCACGACATGCTGAGCGCACCCATTCGCCTCATCACCAACCAGTCCAAAATTCGAGTCACGCTCAAGCGACGCGTAAGACGCGCGCTCGCGCACACACACGCCAGTTGCAGATACTACAGTTGAGATTGTGAGGATGGTGACCCCAAGTGGACAAAAATAATACCGACACCTCACTTGAACCTTATTGTTTAATATCTAATTAATCGATGGGATAATCGGTAGAATAATCTATAATCTATCCATTCAATTCAATTGATTCGATTTGAGTCGAGTCGGTCCTTCTGTTCGCTGCAGATGAAGGACTGCAACGTGGTGGCCTCCAAGCTGGTTCTGATCCTGGACGACCTTCTGTGGGTGCTGACCGACTCGCAGCTCAAAGCCATGGTGCAGTACGCCAAGTCGCTCAGCGAGGCCATGGAGAAGTCGGCGCAGCAGAGGAAGAGCTTGGCCACCGAGGAGCAGGTGAAGACCGCCCGCGCGAGCGCGTCCACTTGACCTCCCGAGGAAAAATTCACTTCCCGCGTCTCGGCCGCGCAGGTGTCGTCCGGGGCGCCCTCGGCCCAGCAGGCGCGCACGCAGCAGACGTCGACGGCCGCCGAGCAGAGCGCCACCATGGCCGAGCTGTTCAGCGACTACGACGTGTGCGAGACCTCGCACCACCTGCAGATCACGCACCTGGACCTGCACATCTGCGACGACATCCACGGCGCCGACAAAGGTGGCGGAACATCGGACCCCCCTGCGTGTTGTTTTTTTTCTCCCTTTCATAGAACTGTTTTTGGTCTTTCTGTGCAGCGAACAACAAGAGGATCTCCGGTGGAGCCATGCAGTTGTCCTTCAGCTCCATCACGCTGGACTACTACCCGTTCCACAGAGCCGGTGCGCAAGCAGTCTCACCAAATTTTGCCCTTTTCTTCTTGTATTCCAGCTTTGTTCTCATAAAGTTGCAGCAAAGCATTTTCATAATGTTACCACTTTATTCGTATTAAACTAGGTTGCTGTTTTTGTTATTCTCTTGCAAACTTCATGCTCATAAATGCTCCCTCTCCCAGGTGACAGCTGCAGCCACTGGATGCACTACAGCGAGGCCACCAAAAAGCGAGAGGACTGGGCGCGCGGCCTCCTGGACGAGTTCAAGTCCAACGTGGAGATGCTGAAGAACGTGGTGCGAGGCCAGCAGGGCGCGGCTCCTGCGCACAGCTCACCTGGTAAGCGCACCTTGATCACTGATACGCGTCAGTGTCATCACACGCAGACACGCAGTGGGTTTTCTGTCCCCAGTGTCCGTTAGGGACGATGTGTATTGGCCAATTGAGCTTAGGGAGGCAGATGGACCCCTGGTAGAATGGAGCCCACGTACGCAGGCTCCAGCCCAGTGCTGCTGGTGCCTCGAGTCAGGTACCGCGGTGTGTGTGCGTGCGCACGGTTCGGTGCGGTGGTGCACACCTTGCGTGAGGCTCGGCCGTCTCCCCTTCGTCGCTCTTTTCGGGGCGACGTTCTCATTTTTTGGTGTCCTTGTTTCTCTGAAGGGAAGATCAACACGTCGTCCACCTCGTCCTTCAGCCCTCTGCCTGAGAGTCACAAGACGCAGCTCATGTCCAGCTCCGTGGTCCTCAGGGTGGCCGACTTCAGCATCTACCAGGTCGGCTTTTGGCCTAAACCGTGAGTCGTGGTTCCCGCTAACTTAAATTTTGCGGTTGGCAGGTGTCCACGGCGGACCAGCGTCGCTCCAGTCCCAAGACCATGATCTCCTGCAACAAGAAGTCCTTGTACCTTCCTCCAGAGATGCCGGCCATCCACGTCGAGTTCACCGAGTACTATTTCCCAGACGGAAAAGACTATCCCGGTAAGACCGAGCCAAAACAGCAGAGGTGTCGAAAATGGTGGCAAGCTTTCGCCGTCCACAATGACAGCCTTTGATTTCGCCGTGCTCCCGCAGTCCCGTGTCCCAATCTGTACGCGCAGCTGAACGCCCTGCAGCTGGTCCTGGATCCCCGCAGCCTGGTGTGGATCAACCTGTTCGCTCTGGACCTGCGGCAGAGTCTGGAGCAGTTCATGGAGATCTACAAGCTCAACGACTCGCAGAAGCCCGACGAGCACGTGGACATCAAGGTGGACGGCCTCATGCTGAAGGTAAGACACGGGAACGTGGAGTGGATCGACTTTTTTACTTATTTATTTTTTGCCCCCTTTGCTTAGAGAAAATATGGAATATGTATACAGAATGGCTGGCGTGTTCACTAATCATCTTTCTCTCCTTCCAGCTGGTGATCCCGGCCGATCGGGACCCCTCCTGCCCGCCCGACCTTCCTCGCTCCGTCTCGGTGCAGACGTCCGAGATGGTGGCCACCAACACCCGGCACCCGGCCAACTGCACCCGCGCCCACCTGGAGGCCCTCCTGCACGCCTTCCAGGAGGAGCCCTTCTTCTCGCCCTCCTTCGTCTCCTTTCCTCGCTCCTCGTCCTCGCTGCCGCTCCTCCACCCCGTTTTCCACTCCCACGCCCACGAGCAGGACACTCGGCTGCACGACATCTACCGGGGCCTGGTGGTGCCCGCCATGAGGGCCGACGCCCTCAAAATGCCGGCAGCCGCTGACTTTTGGGCGCTGCACTTTGCACAATTTTGGGTGGACTACGAGGGAAAAGGGCGGCCGCAGCCCTTCGTGGACTCTTTCCCCCTCACCGTGTGGGCCTGCCAGCCCGCCAAGCTCCTCCAGCACCAGGAGAAGCTGAGAGGAACGTCCCAGAGCTCCTCAGCAGAGTCCGCCGGGCGCCTGCAAAGGAAGCGGCTGCTGAAGGAGTTCTACAGCGCCGACAGCGCGCCCGCGCCGTCCCACAATCCGTCGAACGGACTCCATAAACCGCAATCGTTAGACAGTTTGCCTTCTTCTCCTTCGACGTCTTCCAGCAAAGATGCTGATGTCCACATGCTGGTGCATGTTCAAAAGCATCTAAGCGCTCAGGTATGCTTACTTGACGGCTGTTCCGATTATAAATTGGACCTCGTGATAGTTTACAACGAGGGTATCCGAAGTCTGGCCGTCATGTGAAAAATGTGGGTGTAAAAAAAAAAAAAAATGGTGGCTATGTGACACCCACATCTCCCATGCCCCTGACAACTGCTGCTACTAATAATAATATATTTATTCATTTAAAAAAAAAATGTGTTTACATAGAGGCTTTTTTTTTACATAGAGGCTAATCGCTTCCTTCTCCACTGAAGCACCACAGTAATAATCCATTTTCTTAACAAAACAAGCTTACTCAAATTTTCACTTGTTTTCTCATAAACATCGATCTTGAGGCGACGAACGCCACACGGCTCCCGCACAGCCTTCAAGACACTTAATAGATTTGTTCTCAAGCTATTTTCAACTCTTTAAGTTGGTTAATAATGCGTAAAAATGACATACATAGAACTTTGTCCACCCCTGGTGTAGACTGTTTTGGTGTTTTTCCAGGTGAGCCACCAGCAGTACGTGTTCCTGATGCGTCTGCAGCGCAGCATCAAGGCCCTGCAGCAGACCTTGCAGCAGGACCTGGAGGAGATGGGAGGGCTGCGCAAGGCTCCGGCTCAGCGCCCCGCCGACCACCGGCCCTTCGCCGTCTGCCTGGGCCTCCTGCTCAAGAGCGCCGAGGTCTCCCTCCTCCTCAAGCCCGTCGCCCAGCCGGAAGGCTCCGGATCTCCTCTCGGTTCTGAGCTGTCCCCTTCGGAAAGCAGAGGAACCATGGAGCCGGGCGCCGAGGGAGAAGGTAAAGGGAGCTCCAGCGTGGATCAAATGTTGTGTGGAGACGTCGCCGACGCAAAAGCGCCACGGGGGCCCGACCCGCTCGTGCCCACCGCCGCTGTGGCGTCAAATCACAAGCCCTCACTGGAGGAGAGGACTCCTTCTGCTAAGAATGCCGGGAGGTGGAATTCCGATGAAGGTGGGGAGATGGTGGCCGAGGTTTTCGCCGGCGAGGACGAAAGCGGGTTGCAAAAAGCGACAGGTGAGCCGCTTTGTGAGGACAAAGCTGCGGCCGCCAAGATGCCCCAGTCCACATCCAGGTATTTGTCATCTTCGAAGAAAACAATTCTTCCGCTTCTCTTCACACAATTCCATGAACATCTAACAGACTTCAATAAATCATACAAAATGTTGGTGCCAAGGTTGTAATAGTTTTGAGATTTTTCCATAATTTTCTTTTTTTTCCCCCAGCATTATCTGTATTATTTCCGTGGAAAGTGGTGCAAATATTAAAAAAAAAAAAACACTTTCAAAACTTGTTTGGTATGAGAAGAAATAAAGCCATTCAGTTAGTTGTAATGAGTTTTACCTTGCATTTGTTAGTTTTTACAAGATTTTTTATTTTTTATTTTTTTTCAAATGCTTAATTTTAGTTTACTTTTTATTAGTTGGAGATGTTTGAGGTAGGGCTGGCTGACTCCAAAATGAAGCGCATTACAGCAATCCAGCCGAGATAAGATGCAAAGACTGCTAATTTTATAATTTTTTTTTTTTTTAATTGTAGTTTAATTTACGAGACTAACCCTTGGTTCCTGTTTCCTGTCTCTGGTCTGACTTTAAGTGTTTACATCCATGAACACCTGCAATGTGTTTCAGTATGGATGTTCTCTCTTTCTTCACCTCGCTATCATCGCTTTGCATTTCGTCCTCGTCGGCAACATTTCTCAAATTCCTTTTTTGGCCTTTTCGCTTTTGACTCTTGCAAGGTGTGTGTGTGTGTGTGTGTGTGTGTGTGTTCTCTCTCTACCAAGGAAAGGAAGTTTGTCTGTCGTTTCCGATCTCCTCAGCTCCTCATCTACCAGCAGATCCACCTCCCTTTATTCCATGTCCAACATGTAAGGCCCCAATGGATCTGCCACTATCTAGCCGTGCTAATTAACATTTGTGTGTTAGCGTGTGTATTTGCATGTTTGCATGCTTCTCGTCTCTGCGCGTTACATAAATTGGCTGCATTTGCTGTCTCCATGCGACTAGCCATGCACGAACACTCGTCGTCCTACGTGAAGGCGTGCGTCCCACAACTGTTTTGTGTGTTTGTGTGTCGCAGCGGGCGTCTGATGCGCGACCGCTCGCAGTCCACTTTCTCGGTGTCCTACAAGAACATGAAGAAGAGTCCGTCGCTGCAGTCGCTGGACAACGTATCCATTGACAGCTACCTGCTGGAGGACGGCGACGCCTACAGCCTGCTGGAAAGAGGTGCACACAGACACACACACACATGATAATTAATATCCTGCAGGAAAATGAATGTAGTTCCTATTTCCAGTCTCACCCACCGGGGGGCAGCCTTGTACAGCACCAAAGAACCAATGTCTGCTCTTCGTGTTACCTTTACACAGATGACATGTCCGTCTCAGGATTCAAGGCCACCAACGAGAGCTCGGCGGAGGCCGCCGCCGCCGCGCCCGGCCCGGAGCAGGAAGGAGGCGTGTCCCCTGACACCGTCAGCGCCGCGTCGCAGAGCATCGACGAACCCTCCAAGGACATCGTAAGACTTCCGACAGGTTTGCTCGACTACGTATGTGCGTGTGAGATTCGGTAATGAGTGTGCGTCGTCCAGGTGTCGGTGCTGGTGCTGAAGGTCCACTCGGTGTGCGTGGGCGTGGAGGCGGTGGGCGAGAGCACCGCCGTGGCTCTGGAGGTGGACAAAGTCACGCCCGTGCAGCTGGGCAACGTCAGCCTGCGGCAGTACCTCAGCAGCCGCAGCCTGGGTGAGCCCGCCCGCCCGCCCGCCCACCTGCAATTTTGACAACGACTTCATTTTTTCTCTATTATTAAGGGCACAGTGTATCATTTGGCCAGCCACAGACCCTCAACACACTCACACAGTGATTCTTTTTTTGTCTAACTACGCCAGCGACTTATAGTGACCCCCCCCACAGAACAATTAATTATTCTTCCACTAGATGGCACAATTAACAAGTGTATACTCTTTTTGACATTCATTCATACAACAAGATAATAGAAGTGTTTTACCAAACGGGCCAAGATTTGACTCATTTTTTTTGGAGAGTAAATAATTGAGACAAGATCATTATTTCAGTCTACCGTGGTGCCTCGAGTTTAATTTGTTAAGACTTTGAGAGAATTGTTCACCATCTGCTGGTTCTTCTCAAGGAAAATATCGGCCAAACGACTGCTCGTGTCTCAAGACGCAGCATTTATGTTTGGCGGTGTGCCTTGAGGCGTTTTAAATGTAAAATACAATATGTTCCTCGGCTCAGCGAAGGTTGGAAAACACTGCACTAACGCACGCCTCGGTCGTATTTACCCTGCAGGAATGGTGCGTTCAATGCCGGCTCAGAGCAGCCAAGGTAACGTTTGTGTTCACGAGCCCCCTCTAACTTCGTGCGCATGCTCATGTGTGTTGATGTGTGTGCGTGGCACTTCTCTTCCAGTCGCCTCTGCTTCAGCCACACGCGCGGAGGTCATGCGCGTGAAATGGCGTCATGTTCCGTATCCTCCATTGAGCGCTTTTCTTTTCTTTCTCCCTTTCGTGCATTTGACGTTAATTGACGCAGCGCTCCCATTATGCGCAACATTAAGCGCGCAACCTTAAGACCAATGTGCGTGCCAGTGGAATTAAGTGCAGATCCCGAATCTTCCTCGCTGCCTGACTGACTCAGCCTCCCTCTCACATCACCACCACCCACCCCACCCTCGCGCTTCCCTCCACCCTCATCTCGCCACTGCAGCAGCAGACTTTGCAGTTTCACTCCACTGATTTCTGCCGATGAGAGAAAGCCTCTCGCTGCTTCCAGCTATCTCGCTCCACACGAACCCCCCCTTCTTTTGGACCTGCTGTTGCTGTGTTATTAACCCTGACATCACATGATGACTTCTCTCTTTTTCTCAGTCCTGCAACACTGACGCCCCGCACGTATTCGACGATGCCTTTTACCCACATACCGCAATCAGATCGTTGGATTAGTGAGACATACATCGCACAATGGTTGCGGTCGCTGTGACTGTCAGGTGTTAAACTTCACAGCCTGGTTCCTGTAATGAGTTCAATTACACACAGGTATCGTCCTGCAGGTGTGAAATTTCCGAAAGCAGAGTTCCCCATGTTGCCAGCCGTTTCGGAGCGGTTTGACTGATCTTTCAAGAACCACAGAATATTATGTTCTGTAACAATATAAGAACCAAACCTTCCAAAAGAATGAGTTGGCGCTCCTCTTGCGCCAGGTGCCTAAACTTGTCCGACCTTAAACGTGTGAGCATTTCTCTCCCTCCAAATTGTTGAGACAAGCCGAAATTCACCTTCTAATCTTTATCTTCTACTGAAAACCTGTGCCGATCTCAAATCCAAAGCGATGCAACGTCGCCACCTACAGGGAACTGTTAGCCAGTACAGCGGTTTACAAACCTGAATTTCACAGACAAGCTCTTCCTTGCCGACCTGTTGAAAAACATACTTGACGAATAAATACGTCGGTGGCAGTTAACGGTCGGATTCCAGTCGACGAATACAACGGCTGTGAATGAGTTAAGTTTGCTCCACTTTCTTCTGCCGCACGAAGGTCATGTTCCGTTCATACGTGGCCAAAGCTCTTCTTCCGACTTTGCAGCGCTTTTTGTCGCTTTGTGGCGTCTCCTTGACAAAAAAACTCCACCAGTGTCGCCTCTAATCTCTGGTTCAAAGCAATAATTACACACCTCCGCTTCCACAAAGCCTGAGGGATTCCGCAAAATCCTACCTTTCTTTTTCTTACAGTAAATCCTCTTTTTCCTATCAGTTTCTGTAAAATAATAACGTTGCTGTTCATTAAATACGTCCAACACCGACTCACAACACATTTAGATAACCATTTGTCGCCTGCGTCTTCTCCTCGCAGGCGGGGGCGAGGTGCGCTCACCGGCCACGGGGGCCCCCCGCCGCCACCCGGAGCTGCACGCCCGGCTGGAGAGCGGGCCGCACGCCGCCGCCCGCTCGCCGCTGGCCGAGCGTAACGGCTTCCTGCAGCTGCATCTGCACGGCTACCGGGCCGGCCTGCTCGTGTCCACGCTGCGCAACCTGGCCCACTTCCTGGAGGAAGACACGACGCCGCGGGTGTTGCCCATGGAGATCAGCGTACGGGACACGCACATACACTTGAAGGTGAGTTGTGGGGGAAAACGTTGCCCAAATACAAACTTAAAGGGGAAAATGAGTCGGACCCTCGTGAAAACAATCACACGTAAAAGGCAGACAGACCGACAGATAAAAACAAAAGACATTTGTTTGAAGTGCAAGTTAGCTTATCTTAGCTTACTTCCACGTTTCCTTTCCCGAAGGACGACGGGCAACGCGAAACCCCGTCCGACTCTGAGCCCATCACGCTGCACGTGGACAGCCTGGTCGTCCACCGACGGGACGACGGCGCCTTCTCCGTCGGAGGTCAGACGCCCGCGCGTGACGCTGACACAACCCGCGGTTACGTAACCCCGCTTGTGTTTCCTCCCCCCGCAGCGGACGCCCAGGCGAAACGCTCGTCGTCGACGGACGGCGCCTCGAGTCCCGTCGCCGAGACCGCCCCCGCCGCCCCCTCGACCCACGAACAAGTGAGTGAGCTCGATGGAAGCGGGCGATGTGGGCGTTTTCCCGATGCGCGCGTTACACAACGAGCTGTCCCGCAGATGCTGATGGAGGAGAACGAATGCCTGAAAGTGGAGCTGTCCCGGGCCAAAATGGCGCTGGCCGAGGTTCAGATGGAGAGGGACTCGCTGCTGCACCAAATCAACAGCCTCAAGGTCAACACCAGCTAGCCGCTCGCCACGTGGACGTTTTCTTTCCCAACGTCACGATTCCTCCATGAAGCAATGCAGAGACTTTTTTGTTGTTTTTTTTTTTTTTTTAACACAAATGAAGTGTGCGTGTGTTGTGATGTGGACTTAAAACGGTCGAATCAAATCTTCGTGAATGTTACTGAGGAATGTCGCCAGGAAAAGATCAATTTTGCACATCATGCTCTTATTTGTGTGTGTTTTTTTTGGTCATTTTAGAATGTGGGAGCTCTTTTGTACACGGGTCAGAGCGGTTCCACAGTGTTGAATGTGCGCACATCTGTGAGAACTAGCATTTCATTCCCCAGATGGGTTTTTATGGGTTGGGCCGCTTCCCACCTATTTTTCTAGGACAAAATGTACAGCGCATACGCGCAGCGTCGCTTCAATGCTCTTTGTGCGTCTTTCTGCGCTTCATTGAAATGTACAAAAGGCAGGATTATTATCACGTCATAATTTGTCTGTTGAAGCTGCTGACATGCTGATTAAAAAAAAAAAAGAGCGAGAACTAATGTGAAGAAAGTGACCTTTTTTTTCTTTTAGCCTTTTATTTTGTAATTTTTTTAAAATTTAAAAAAAATACAATGGAGAATTATTTTCATTTTTGTTTGTGATTTTATCTTTTTTTTAAAAAAAGAAATCATTCTCCATTCAAGTAAGGAACGTGGGACTGCGCATGTGCCGGTTTTCCTCCCATTGATGAGCGTAAAGTGGATGCAGCTGGCACTATATGACTGTTCAGTATTTTAGTTTTATTTTGAAGAGTCGAACAAAGGCTTCGCATCCTCCTCCTTGTCTTCCACGCCCAGACTGTGCGTCAAGCATACGCGTGAAGAGCAGGAAGTCACCGATTCGGCTTTCAAAATAATACAAAGTCTGTCGAAAGCAAGGAAAACAGCCATTTCACCACCATTTGATACCTAAATATATTAGCAAAAAAACTTAAATATTGATGAATAATTCATTGTTGTTTTTTTCAGTGGTGTGCTCGTTATGTTAACGAGCAAAGTAATTGACAGTCCATCGGATGAGACTAAGGCAATATAATAATAGAGCAAAAGTTATGCAAGTATTGAAATGGATTGAACACCTAATATAAAAGGCAGTTTTAGACACAATATGTTAGTCTTACTATTTTATTTTATTGTTAATTAACGTGAATAAGATAACACATCCGGTTAGCGTTTTATTGTGAAAGCGTCAAGCGGAACCTTAGCGCGAGCTTCGCGTGGGCTTGACAGCTGTCTGCACTCAGGGGGCACCGGCCAGTGCGGAAGGTTCGGCGGAGAGCGAGAGAAGGAGGACCGGGCAGGGGAGTCTCTTCCCGGGCTGGGCACTCACGCTTGCACCTCCGGCCGGTCGTCAGCTGGATAGGAGCGGCTTCAGACTGGAGGCTCGCTCGGGGGAAGGGAAAAGACTGTGCGTCTTCCACAGTGGGTTCCCCGGAGGACGAGGCACCGGAGCGCCGAGTCTGGATGAGCGGGGACTCCCGTGCACGGCGGGGGGGAGGGGGGGGAAGCGCTCTGCAGCATCCGAGCGGGAGCACCAGCGGCATGCCTCCACGGTGACGCCAGCGTAACCGGAGGAGCGAAAGGGCCTTGATTTCATGGGAGATTGTGGTCCTGGCTGGCCCGGCGTCGTCGCGCAGCACTCGGGATGCGGAGGGAGCAGGAGCTGCTGGAGGCCGCCCGCACCGGGAACGTGGCCGTGGTGGAGAAGCTGCTGAGCGGCAAGAGGGGCGTGCTGGGCTCGGGCTCCGCTTCCATTCCGCTGCCCAACCTGCTGAGGTAAGAAGTTGGATTCTTGCCTTTTGCGTCCAAGAGTGCTTCATGTGTTTGCAAATGGTCCTGTCAAACAGTAGTAAACAAAAAGGCACTTACTTTGATGTCCTGTGGAGAACTAGAAGCTGAAAGGGAGCACTCAGGTGATGGGTGGCCTCCTCCCACCCCTGCAGCAGCTCCTCTCCGGGGACAGGTGATTAGGGAGATCAAAGCAGGGGGGGGGGGGGGGACCGTGGCCTCTCATCTAGGGGCCACGGTCCACTTCCAGGAGCCCTTTGAACCTTCGTTTCGCCGTCAGACAAACTGCTCGATAGATACTAATCATCATGTCGATGGCGGCGGTTGCCGTCTTTACACTTACAAAAGGTTTTACGACTGTGACGGTTTGACCCAGGAGCAGGCTGCGATGGTGCCTTGAGGTCCGAGTTTACTCAAAACATCTGGTCTTGTATCTCAAATCATCTTTCCCCATTGAAATGAATGGAAAGGCCGTCAATCCGTTCCGGCCCTCTGAAACCCAAAAGTCTGAGTCTGCGAAATAGCACTCGATGCGAATGGACGTTAGAACTCGAGTTCGACCGATATGGATTTTTGGAGGCCGACGCTTCCAACAATAAAAATATGAATTACAGACAACATTTGACTGTATTACAATACTTTGTCTTTTAGTATATGTTGAACGTTACAACAGAGAGGAAAACAGATTCATTATTTTATATTTTTATTTTTTTCACAATTTGAAAAAGGGCTACTATGGGCCGAGCAAATCGACCGTAGGCTTAATCGGTCGGCCTTAAGTAAGAATATAGTAGAGCACCATGTTTTAATTGTAGAGGATAAAGAATATATGCCAGTGAGTATTGTCATGTTGTCTGTCTACATGTGTTGCTCCACAAAAAAAATCTCAGAATGACGAATCGGATCTCGACAATCTCTGAAGAACAAAATGGCTGGAACTGAAGATGAAAAAACATTTTTTTTTTTTTGCCCGAGGTCAGTTAGTGCGTATGTCGAGCGTTTTACTGTTCGCACGCTGGGGAATGGCCGCGGCGCTTTCCCACCCGAAGGCCTCCCCCTCTGCCCAGCGGCATTCCTGAGTCGTGAGGTTCCTTCTCGTCAGCGCGCAGGAAGCGGACGAGGAGAAGAGGATGACTGGCGTGTGTGGGGAAATTGAGACGCGGGTGATGTCACGGCTCATTTCCTCGCATGGGTGGCATCTACTTGTTGCTCGTTTGGCTCATCAGCTGCTTTAGGATTCGCACGTGTAAACGTTGTTCGACTCGGCCTGGGCTCAGAAATGCCCGCTTTGTTGCTTTTCTTGTTTGTTTTTTCTCTTTTTTGTTGTTGTTGTTGTTGGTGAAGTGCATATAGAGCTCAACGAGCTAAAGCCAATAACAGGAAGACATATTTCAGGTCTGCAGTGTGTGTGTGTGTGTGTGTGCGCGCGCGCGTCGTCGTGCAATCTACAGGCCGGCGACCCCGCGCGACGTCACGCATTCCGCGCGGCCCTTGATGAGCGCGAGGCGAGAGGGGGAAGTGCGGGGGAATTCCTCCCGAGCCGACCGGACTGGAGTCTCGTTGATTTCAAATCTTCAAGTCTGGAACCGCAGACGACGGGTTTCCGATTTTGCGTACGGCAGAGACGCCTCGGTGATTGATTGATTGATTGATTGATTGATTGATTGCACGAGCGCATTTCCCGGCAGGCTTTGCCGCCGTTAAACGTGCAGTTCCGCGCCAACCAGCTCGGGCAACACACTTGAAATATGTGCGGGATTCATCTTTTCTTAAAAAGACGCATCAAATATTCATCTGCTGCGCAACTGCTCAATGAAAAATGGACCATTAATCACCGTCGCGCTCGCTGAGAGTCGAGAATTTGCGCTGAGGTTATTGTAATGATCGGCTAAAACCGCAAGACGGGTATGATAAATTGATTTGGGGTCACGATTAAGCTTTTGATGTCACTGAGGTTCTGTTGCGACTTTCCCTGGGAATGCACTTCGGGGGCAGATTAAGTCAGGCCGAACAAGTTCGCTGCCTAAACGGGCTGCTGTACAAATCCAAATGGTGCATTTTTGGACTGACTTTTGTTTGTTGTAATTTGGGAAGACTAATGGCTCGGCTGGACTTGCTTTTGTTTTGTTCCCAGTTCACGGTGCTTTTATTAGCACTGCTGCCCGTCTGTCACGCTGCTGCTCGTGTGTCAGCAGCTTTTCGTTTAGACGGTGTATTCTTTTCAAGTATTTTCCCGTCTCCCTCGACGGGGAGACGCTGAGTTAGCGTTCTCGAGCCCCTCGCGGGCTTCGGCCTGCGCACACTTGGCGGCTTTTTTGTGTGGCTCCCGTTTCTCGTGTGTCCTTCCGGCGTCCTACCTTTCTTCTTTTTCTCCCTTTCGCCGTCGCTCGGGTTTTGTTTGGGAGCCCTCCACGCTTGTTATCTGACAAGGAGAAAACCAATTACTTTCCGAGAGCCGCCATTTTACTGATTTTCTGCCGGCCCTCCCCTTCTTCTTCTACTGACTGCGCACCGTTTATTTTCCCATCCGGCGAAACGTTCCTTCGCTCGACGAGGCCCGAAAGGGTTGATTAATGGATTGATTGGGACGGTTCATGTCAGACAGTTCTGAAATCAAAGTTTCAGAACCACTGACTTCAGGCCCGACTCGTTTGCAGCTGCTTAAACGGGCTGCTAAGACGTACAGCAAAATATTTATCTGCTGCTTCACTGCTAAGTGAAAAATGTACCGTGTATTACCGCCCCCCTCTCATTTTGTGACTGCCGGGAGTCGAGCATTTTGTGAATTAACGCATTCGCTGCCATTGACGGCTTTCGAAGTCAAATATCCATGTTAACTGGGAAGGCTGGCAGTGAATGAGTAAGTATAACTCGACGGGCATGATGAATTGATTGTCAAATTGATTTGAGCAGATTGTTGAATCTTGGTGACATCTGGCTAATGGACTTCAGTCCAACTGGTGTGCTGCCTAAATAGGTTGCTGGAGCTGCCTGGTCCTCGCTCATATTTGTGATCAGTCATCAGTGACGTTGTTGCAAATGTGAAGATCTTTGTAAACAAGTCTAGCTCAGGCCCAAGTAGATTTCCATCACCTAAACGGGCTGCTGTACGGCTCAAAATCAAGTTTTCACCAGACCGTTATTGGGCTCACACGCTAATATTCGTCAATATTAATCAGCAGGTTTGTTTAAGTTTAGCTCAGGCCCGACGAGTTGGCATTTTGAATGTAAACGAGCGAGAGTATCGTGCCAGGCTGTTTTTCGAAGCGTCGGGTTGCGACTCAAAACGGGTCCTCGTCTTTGTCGCACTTCTGGAGGCCGCGCTTAATCACTCAGCGTGATTTACGACACGCACGTTGACTCATCATGCTCGTCACTTCCTGTTTCAGTAGAATTCACCCCTCTCATCTCTATGCCCTTTTCCGTCCTCGCTGAGTCACTGCGTGCGATCGTTTTCTCACCATGTGACCCTGAGGGTCTAGCGTGAGAGTGGGGGGGAGGGTTCATGGCAATTTGGACCTCCATTTAAAAAAAAAAAAAAAAAAAAGCTTACTTGACCTGATGGGAGGTCAATGTTTCAATGCAGGAGAATTTGCACGGATGGAATGCGGCACACAAACTCTTCAGATTGCTTTCCCGCTCATGCCAAACTTTGAGGCGATGGCAAGCAAAAAATTGTGGACTTGCGTGCAAAATAACCTCGGGTAATGAGCCACATGCCGCTTGACTGATTTTTCATTGTTTTTCAATTCTTAAAAAATGAGTTATTATTGTATTTGTTTTTTTTGTAATTTATTAGTAGGTATTTTGTAACTATTTTATACATTTATTATGGTTTTTAATTTATTTTAAATGTATTCAATATATTTCTATTTTATTTGTATATTTATATATACATTTTACCATTCATTTGTATGCATTTTCTTTTATTTTATATATATTTTGTATTGTATTATGTTTTTTTTATTTTGTATTTTACATTTTTACATTTATTTGAGGGATTCTAAAACAATAACATTTAATGTGTTTTAATATAATTAGTTTTTTTTTGCACCTTATTTATTTTCTACATCTTTGTAATATGTGTATCTATTTAACATTTGAATACATTTGCTTTGTATAATTTGTAATTGTATTTATTCACTTAGTTTTTTATTTTCCGTTTTTACTTTATTGCTTTGTGCACCTTATTTGAAACCACTGAATAAACGCATGCGCTGAGCCACATGCTGCTTCACCACAAGTGACAAATCCCGTCGGCTTTGTTGTTGTCGCTAATGCTATGTAATTGGGGCAGGTTGTCTCTTTTTTTTTTTTGGGCAACAACCACACCTCCCATGGAGCTTTTTCTTTTTAGCTTCTTTTTTTGTTTTTTTTTTTGTTTCGCTGCCAGCGGAAAAGCTTTTTGAGAACGCTTGAGAGTATTCACTGCAGGCGCTGTTACACTGTGAACGAGAGCGTCTGTTCGGTCTCGTGTTTGTGTGTTAACTTTGTGTGAGACGGCGTAAAAAGATTGTGTGGGCGCGTGACGCTATCACACGTTTAGATGCGACGCAACTGCGACTGATGTTCCTGCTGTGGAACATCCAACAGGTGACGCTTGAGTGATGCCGCTGACAAACTAATAAATAAAAAAAAATCAAGCTAAATATCAACATAATTAGTTTTTAGAGGGATTTTCTTGAGTGTTTTGTGGCTGTTTTACTATGACTTCTCCCTTTCTCTGCTGTGTGGCGCACTGTAAATAATTGTATTACTACATTATTTATAAATTATTTTTTTTCGGTGTATTTTCATTTTGTGTTTCATTGATTTATGTAATGTATTTGTATTAATTAATATTTCAGGTTCAACTTTTGTTATTTTATAAATGTATTTATTTTTGTGTTCTTTAATTAATTGTAAATATTGTTTTTTATTTGTTGGCTATATATGTAATCATTTTCCAAATTGTTTCAATTATTTTCCTGTAATTGTTTTTTTAATTAATTTGAATTAGTGTTTTATTTTTAGTTATTTTTTTAGTGTAATCACTTATTTAATTGTTTTAATTATTTATACGTATGTTACTTTAATGAGTGTGTTTTTCTAATTTGTTTTGCATTGATTTTATACATTAGTCAATTTATTGAGTTGAGTCCGTTTGTCCGATATTGTGACGATTTTCCTTCAAGGTCGCACATCGATAAGTAGCAAAGAGCTCGCAGTGAAAACGGTAATATTGAGTGAGATGTTCCAATCGCATGACGTGAATTTTTTTCCAAACCACTTGCGCTCGGACGCACGACCAGATGGAGCCCGTCGACATGACGATGACCCGACGTCTTGGTCTCATTGCGAATGTTCAAAGCTTCCAAATACCCCCACCCCACAAAAAAGTCCCGAGTGACTGTTTGGAGGACATTTTGACTGCAGCTAATTGGAGGGTCATATTCCAAGCCAGTGCTGTATGGGGGGGGGGTGGAAGCATCACATTTTTATCAGATCAGCCGTGCGCTGCAGGCGGGACGGATTCAAATCGTCTCCGGCGTCCGTGGTCTCGGCTCGCCGCTCCGTCGCCCTTCCCTCCTTTCCGTGTCAAATCCCCGTCTGCCCGCCAGCGATAATGCCGCAGCTGAGGGGGTCCTCCGCCCCCCGCCGCTGTTCGGTCGCCGCTCGGACGAAGGAAACCGCGAGCGTGAAATGACAGCAACGACGCTCGTAGGCTACGTTGACACTGAGAAACAACTGAGAAAAAAATGGAAAGAAAACAACATTTGCCTGGAAAAAAACTGCTAAATTTGCACTGTAATATGCATGCCAGGCCAGTAGGTGGTGATATTGTAGCGTTGCATTGCATCTGCGCGCTATTAGCACAAATGTTACGACAGCCGTGCGTTTCAAACGCATTTTTTGTGCATGTCGGTTGTTCTTACAGACGAGCATCATGCTGTCATTTTCAAAATGAGCTGAAAGTTTATTACAAGTAATTTAGGTTTTAAAGTAAATGTTTTTTTTTTAAATGTTTGTTTGAATGCCATTATCTTTGTGTTGTCTTGTGTGGGGAAAAAAAAAAATGAGGCAAAATTGTATTTATTTTTTTTTGCACATTTGCAAAGTGCTAATATCAACCGATTAAATCGATGAGCCGATTAATCGGTCAGACCGTACTTTTTCAGCACATATTCTCCCTTTTTTCTTGCACTTTCATTTTCAAAACAGTCCAACTCGAGACTTATTTTCAAATGTTTCCCAAAAACCGACGCCGTTTCCATCTGCCTTCGCTCGCCACAAACAGCCGTGCTTTCAAACGACAGCGTGGCTGCTCGCCTCGCGCCACCTGCACCTCCGCCCCCCCCACCCGACAAGACGGCGACATATGCCCAAGCGTCGCTGCCATATTCCCGCCTTCCTTCCGCCCGAGCGCGGCCCGGTTTACGTTGGCGCGCTCCTTCCCCTCGGCTTCACGCTGTTCCTTTCTCTCCCGCGATCGAAACGCACGCTCCGTACGAAGTGGGTCATATAGTTGGCGGCGTGGGCGCTAGCATCCATATGTTCCTGCATCTTTCATGAGCCTCGCCGTTCGTGCCCGAGCGCCACGTTTCGGTCTTCCAGCCTCGGCATCGACACCCCCACCGCAGCCACGTGCCCTCCCTTCCTTCTCTTGGTAATTGGAAAGGGCAGCCGGCGAACTGGCGAAGACAAGCGCCCGCGAGGGATGTCACATTCCACCCAGCGAGGCTGGTGGCGGGAACGAGGACGTGACAAGGCCAAAAGGAGGAAATACCCGCGAGATGCTCGTTCACCAAGCCGGACAGTTTTGCTCTCTCGCTGCAGTTAACTAACGGTTTATTTTCTTAGGCTCGCCAAAGGGAATTTTCCTGGAATAATGTTCGGCAAAATTCTGGAATAATCGACTCTTTCATCAAAGACTTATGGGTCTTGCTGCGTCAAGAAGCGTTCTAGCGCTAGCTCTAGTTTGGTTCTTTCTTTCGTCTTAATGTAGGGCTGAAACGATTTATCGAATTACTTGAATAGTTCGACGACAAAAAAAAAATGTCAAAGCGAAATCTCTCTCTCGGATTGTTTTTCTCCACTGATTAATACGTCTGCCGTTGCCCGCACCGCTCCGCGTAGAAATAAGTTGCTGCGATGGCGGCTAGCCTTGAGGAAAGACGGAATGTCCAGTATTTTCGGATCATTTCACACGTAATGTGAAAAATGAAGATCGCCAACACAGAGTAGCAGATTGAATTTTATAAAAACTACCATCGCTAGTTAGAATGAATTGTCATCTATAACAGGTGGTTAGGATAGAGGGAGGAAGGAACCAGCCACCAAGCCATCCAATACCGAGATTTACCACCGCCCAGGGGACTGCTAATGTCTCGATTGACGGCGTAATGCGACGCAGGCGTCGCGGCCCCGCCCGACGCATGCCGGCGGTCCTCGCGTGTCACGGCGGGCGTCGTGTGCGCTTGTTGTTTATGCCCTCCCCTCCGCGGGCACTTGACTTTACAGCGCTGCTCTGTTGTGTATTTATAGGACGCCGTTCACTTTCCAGCGCCTCTTTTTTGACGGCCTCTTGTGTTTTTCACGGTGTTTTGGCTTCTCCGAACTGAACTGAGAGGAACGAAGTGGAGAAAAGGCGGAGGAGACGCAGCTGCGCAGCACGTGAGCCTCCCCCGGTCGCCTCAAAACAAAAACAAAACAAAGATTCAGCAAAAGGCCGCTCGTTTTAGGCGCCGAGCGTTTGTCGCTGATTCATCCCAGGACGGCAGGTCGCCATGGCGACGCGCACCATCTGCGACCGCTACGTTAGCCGCGGAGGCTCCTTGCGCGCCTTATATAGACATTGTTCTTCGCTCGCCGCTGGGCCGCTGCCGAGCACACACGCACACACACACGCCCGCTCGCACACAAGATAACAAGACAGCGGGACGATATGCGACTACGTGTGCACGTTGCTAAAAATGCACACGAACCCTTGATTGACTCCGTCGAGCCGGCAGTGCGATCAATGATCATCAATAACTCCCAAAGGGGCGTTATTGATGCATCTCCCTCGCGTTATACACTCGCTATTTGCTACTACGGGTGCGTGCGTGCGGGCGGGCGTGTGTGTGTACGCGACCCATTGACCCGCACCTCAGGCGAACTCCTTCCTGTGACCTCGTGACATACGGGCTGGTGACCTTAGTTAGTGATTTACGACACTTCTTCGTAATTTACACTCAGCTTGACCGGAGCCATATTTTTGAAAATGCGCTCTTTCGTCCGAAAATACATTTCAAATCTGCAAGTCGAATGGTCTTGCCCCAAAGCATCATGGGAATTGAAAGTCTTTGTGAGGCTCGACATCAAAGGACAGATCTTGACTTTATACCGTGTGTGTGCGCCTGTGTGCGCGCGTGTGTGTGTCACCTGGTAGGTAAAGAACCAGCGAGCCGTTAATCAACCAGTGCTTCTTCTTGCAACAGGAAATGAAGCAAGGCCACTTCCTGTCTCTTGTTATCTGTGGCTATCGCGTGTAGCGTCTCTCGCGCGAGCCCAATTTGCTGCATATTGCTCGTCCTTTTTGATATCCCGCCGCTGCTTCTCGTTCTCTCGGCGGGAGCTTTGATTTCGGTTTCCGCCCCCAAAAATACGTTTGCAAGAACCACGAAGCTTTCGGCGGTTCCTCTCGTCATTTTTTTTGTTTTGCTTTAATGATTTCGGCAAGGTGATGCGTTTCCGACTGCGTGCGAGTCAGGGGTTGCTTTATAGCGTGACCTTTGACCCAGCCTTACACCTGCAAGGTTTGACCCCGTCCTCCCTATGAAGAAGAAGGGGTCACGGACAAAGAGTGCCCGCTCAGCAAAACGTTGGTCAGTTTTCTGTGCAGACGGGCCAAGTTTTCCTCTTGTTGCGTCTAACGATGCGTTCGTGTCTCCTCACTCAGCATGTGGAAGGGCCTCAACGTCAACTGCACGGACAGCTCGGGGTACACGCCGCTGCACCACGCCGCTCTCAACGGGCACAGGTAACACTTCGCCAAGCCGCACCGCGTGATTGATAGGAAGGAAGAATAAAAAGGGCACGCGGCAACGTTGGCATTCCGTTCATGTTGCAACACAAGTAAACATTCGCACTCAGCTGACAGCACTTATGAAAAAGTCAATGCCCATTTTCATTCAAAATGGCCGACTTCCATTGTCGTTTCAGGCACGGCTTCTTGAGACTTTTTTGTGGGTCGAATCATGACAGACATGCCCACCCAATTTCATTATGCTCAGTGAAACCGGCTCCCGGGGCCTCGAGCCCAACTGGCCGCTTTCAAGCAGAATGTCGCTAATTGAAATTGGCTAAAAAGAAGCTCCTCACAACACACGGTCGCGGATTAGCTGGCGAGACAGACCGCCGGCCCGGATTCCCGGAGATGCGGCTCAGCGGGCCGGGAAAGAGGAAGAAAGGAAGCCGCTTGCAAAAGGAAACCGCAACTGGAAATATTCTTCAATTTGTCCGTTTTTGGAGGGGGAGGGGGGGGGGGGGGTCTCAGCGGTGCTCATTTTGAATCACTGAAATTAGCAGCTCATTAGTCGCCTCCTCCTCGCCGCTCAGCTTCTCCCGCTGACATTTGGAATGCAAACGAGGCGGCTCGGCTGGGGACTTCCTGAGAAGGGAACGCCGACTGTTTGTGGTTAAATAGCCGCGGCGCTCGTTGACGCGATGGCGCTCTCTCTTTTTCCGAAAGCGAGCCTTCTGAACTCCTCCTCCTCCTCCTCCTCCAGGGAGGTGGTGCTGAAGCTGCTCCAGTCCGAGGCGTCGGCCAACGTGGCCGACAGCAAGGGCTGCGTGCCGCTGCACCTGGCCGCCTGGCGTGGCGACGTGGACATCGTGCGCATCCTGGTCCGACACGGGCCCTCGCGCTGCCAAGTCAACCGGCAGGTGAGCGAGCGCAAGACAAAAGAAGCGCAAATCAAGTCGAGTCAATGGGCAGCGAATGTTGGGTCCTGTGAGTTTATTTGGTTGTTTGATAGGGTTGGTGGTTATTTTGTATTTTTTTTGCAGTGAGGCTGACGGAATGTTGCCATTGACGTTGAAAGTCACTTTTGTTGTTTGTGCGGGCTTTTTATTTACAAGAAAACGACAAATTTGGTTTGAGAAAAGACGCACACGCTCTGCCCACCAATCAGTGCACTGTGGTGTACATTTTAATTGTTATTAATTTAATGTTATTGTTTTAATCTGTGTGGTGTACAATGTATATACCAAGCTGTACTGCTTGGTACAAAATATGATTTATTTTTATCATTATTATCTTCTTTTTCTCTTTGTTTTTCATATTTTTCTTTTTGGTCTTTGTCGTTTTTTTTTTGTTTTTGTTTTTTGCAGTATGTAACAAAATATTCCAACAATACTTCTTGGGATCAAACTTTTTTTTTTCAATTTTCATCTATATGCCAAACTGTACTGCATGGTATATAAAAGAAATTCAATTGTTTTTTTTTGTTTTTTTCCTTCTTTTCAATTTTCATGCCCCCACACTGCTGACCTAAATGACCTCGGAGGGTTGCGCAATTTGTTAGCATTAGCCGTAGCCACAGTTTTGCTCCCAAAAAAAAAAAAAATGCATCTTCAATCTAGGCTTCAAATAATAATGATGATATTATGAGAGTATATTGAGTTTGGCAGCACTGCGATCATTGAGGGTTAAACACAGTCCAGTACTTTCCCAGTGTGGCCTGATGGATGACCGCAACGTTTTCTTTCCCACCAAACGGACGACTGGAATTTTCTTCGCTGCTCGTCCTTCGGCCCCCGTTGGCCCCTCCTCCTCCTCCTCCCCCCCCCTCCGCCCCCCAGCATCAGATCATCCGGATAAAAGTGGAAACGCGAGACGTGATGAACGAGATTAGGAGGGCGAGGGCGCGCGTTGCGGCAGCGCTCTTCCGCCTCCCTCCGCCCGGCTCGCAGACATACGGATAGACAGTACACTGAGCCGGTCAAAACTCCTCTGTAAAATGCAGTAATAATATCGTTCTTCGCGGAGGATGAAGAATATATGCAAATCAATAAATTCAAAGACTGTACGAGAGTTCATATTGCCCCCCCCCCCGGGATTGCAATTCCAATGTGAAACTCATCAATTCATTCAACACAAGAAAATACTTTTCCCAACCTCTTTTCCATCTTAAAATCTTGTTGATTGTTTCTTACGAAGCGTTGTCATTTCTCGAGCCGCGAGCTAAGAATCGTCCAAATAATAACAAATGAAATCATAAAATGTCGTGAGCCTATGAGTTTTTCAAATGAAGTTTGAATTCCCTGCTATTTGGCTTTCGTGAAGCCCAAATCCCAAGTGCAAACATTCCCCGCGCTCCACTTTTGTGTCTAAGCACATTATTATTCTTATTTAGTTTGAAAGCCTTCCACTTTCCTCTTTGTGTTTATTTGGAATAACGGGAACACTTTAACTTCCTCGCGCTTGCGGGTTTATTCATTATTATGAAATAAGTGCACTTATTAGTGACTACTATTGCTCCCGATTGGGTGTTACTTTGCGAAAGCAGGGATGTGTCAAAAAATCAAATAAACACATTTTGATTTTAGCTTGTAGCTAATTAGTCACCAAGTTTCAAATTGTGTCTATTTAGATTATTTTAGTACTGCACATTTAATAAAAAAAAAATCCCTACATATCAATTCATTTAGTTGAATCTGCTCATATCCTCCATTGTGGTAATTAGCTAAGAGGACCTCGCGATCAACAGTTAGAGCGCCACCTGTTGTTCTGGCATGCATCTGACATCCTACAATTGTGTCTTGTTCGTGTATTTTTTTTCCCACAAAGTGCTTGTAAAAATGTTGAGCAGTCTCATATCCAAATCAAAGCTCCTCCAGCGCCTTCAAGTGGCCAACGCAGTGCGTTTATCTCCTCTTCCGCGCCCGATGATGGACTGACTAATGCAGTCACAGCGTCGTTATTGCCTCTAAACGCAGTGCATCCGTTAGGTTTCGTTTTGTTTTCCTCGCCGCCACTCTCACACATAATGCGCTCGTAATTACGCCGGTTTGACGCGCGGACCGCACGCCGGCATCCCGCGCGACCTCGTGATGGATGGCGTCGCGTTCGCCGCCGCTCCGTTACGCTTTGATGAAAGGCACATATTCTTTATCCTCTGTGAAAAATGACTTTGTTTGTGTCTCCGTGACTGTATTATACTGCCCCCCCTGGTGGCCAAGTTGCGCACAGCAGGAGCCCCAACGAATGAAACGTGTTGCAGCAGCTGTTCAATTCTTTCCAGTCCATTTCATTATCATATTACGACATGTTTTCATCAAGTGCATTATGATTTTAGGTGCAGTTCCACGCTGCCACAAAGACAAAGAGACACACAAATGGACTTACTACCTCAGTGAAGGTGTCAATCAAAACTCCCCCGCGGGCGCTGACATTAATATGGACGTCACATGTCTGCCGTATGGCTGGCAGGCGATCCATTTTTAACAGCGTTCTGGAGCTTTAATCCCCACAGGGCTGCGCTTTCTTTGCTCTATTACACCCCCCCACCCCGCCCACCGGGCCCCCGACTCCCCCCGTAGGGGAACAAGCAACGTTAGCGATCTGAGCCCTGAAGGGAACACAAAACAACCCGGCCGAGTTCAAAATGGCGTGCGAAGCGCAAACATGCCCGTTTGCGGTAGATTCCTTTCAAGACCCAAAAAAGGATCTTGCTTGGCCGATCAATGAATCCTTCTTGTCCGTGTAACGTCCAACATGGCTCCTTCGCTTTGTTGCGCACATTTGACTTGAATTTGAATTGTGCCTCCTCTTTTGGCCTTTTATTTCACCACACGCCGACACCCGATCCAGAACCACGAGCGGGAGGCGCCGCTGCACTGCGCGGCGCAGTACGGCCACTCGGACGTGGTGTCGGTGCTGCTGCAGGAGCTGACGGACCCCACCATGAGGAACAGCCGGCACGAGACCCCCCTGGACCTGGCGGCGCTCTACGGACGCCTGCAGGTCAGACGCCGTTCGCTCCGCGCAAGTCTGTGGGCCCGGCACACTGTATTTCTTTTTCAATGAATGGAAATAATTGACTGAATGGTTAAGTGACAAATTCAGAAAAATGTAGAGCGAAACAAACACTGGCGGTATCTTCAAAATACTGCTCAAAAATAAGAATTGTTGTCATTACATTTGTAAAAATGGCCGCTGTTGGACATTAAGGAAAACATATCTTGATTGCAGTGTGTATCATTCCAATAATTCTTGTTTGATTTTATTTTTTTTCAATTTTCATCCATTCACGTGTTAAAATGAGGCTGCAAATGCGCGCAGATGCCGTAACACTAACACACCGCCTTCCTCCTCTTGCGAGGTCGCCGCGCGGCGGCCGTGCATCATTGATGGCGCCGTCGTGTCGTGTCGTGCGCGTGAATGGAAACACGGCGGCGGGGTCAAAAGTCACGCTGCGTCCGCCCGCCCGCAGGTGGTGCGCATGCTGGTGAGCGCTCACCCCAACCTGATGGGCGTGCGCGGCCGGCGACACACGCCGCTCCACCTGGCCGCACGCAACGGACACCGCAGCACGGCGCAGACGCTGCTCGAGGCCGGCATGGACGTCAACTGCGTGGTAAGAAGATATATATATACATATATATATATATATGTATGTACATATGTATATATGTATATATATATATATATATATACCAAGGCAAGGTGATAAGACCGTTATTAAGAATGTCATGTGCTAAAGAGCAGCAGGATGCCGTGCTCTTTCTCCCGACTCTAATGAATGGCCGCGATGTTGTTGTTTCTTGCCCCCCCCCCCTGCACTCGGTCTTCTTGTTATTACGTAACGGCCTTCGTGCGAAAGGGACGCGGCGCTCCTGAGGCCTGCCGCTTTTCAGATGGCTTCCCGTGCTCTGAAACGCTGTTATGTTTTATTTTTTCCCAAATGATTCTAATTTGGGGTATTTTTCAATTGGTCTTGTTTATTTAAAAATATTCGTGATTAATATTCACTGAAAAGACAGTAAAGGTTGCACAGTTGTACACAATGACCTTTAATGCGGATGACATTTTTTTCAAAATTGTCGCAAGAGTTTCGTTTTATTTACTTGAATTGTTTTTAAGCACTTTTTAAATAAAAAAAAAAAACAGCGGCGCCTGGAGATACAAGTTGAAATTTGTTCCACGACCACGCTCGTAACTCAAAACACTCGTTGCAAATCATCTTTCCCTCCCCCCGACCAATTTATTTGTAACGTTTGATTTGAATAAAGAAAATACCATTCTATTACTGTTATACTTTAGAAAACACATAACAATAACATAATTGAATAGAATGGAAAGAATTAGTTTGCGCATGCTGATCAATTCATTGCAACACCTTCTGGTGTGCGCCACCGGGTGGCAGCGTAATACAATCGTGCACACACAAACGAAGAAGAGTTTCACAACAACTGGGACTCGGTCAACTTTTTGGCAGAGGATAAAGAATATATGCCTGTGAGTATTACCATATTGCTCGCCGACACGTGTGGATGCAGTACTACCGCCATAACGGTCCTCCATAATGGTATTATTACGCATTATTGCATGCATGCATGCGCGTATTTAAATGGGGACTCAGGCCTCAAAGTCATGCGGACGTTGCGCTCGGCGTCGGCTCCGATGATGAATTGTCACTGGTGGAAACTACTTTGCTCGGTGTGTGCGTGCGTGCGCGTGCCCGCGGGTCACTAATTGGAGTCAAGCCATAAAGGTCTGCTTGCTTGCTTGAGTGTGCATGAATAATTTACGGCAGCAGCGCACTCGTCGCTTTCTCTCTCCCATCCGTCGTCCTCACTCTCGGCCTGCGCATGTTAATGAGGGGAAACCCCTGTTAGGTGGCTCGGTGGGTGAGTGGGGGGGGGGGTAGTGTACCTGCTCACCGGTGGGCAGTTCACACACACACACACACACACACCGTGTGGCCCGTAATGGACTCAGCAGTTGGCGCCTTTCAATTCCCGGAAAGTGTTGAAGAGCGGGAGTCGCCTTTCCTGGTTTCCTCTTGACATGGTCGCCGTAGGAAACGGGAAAGGAAGTTCTTCCACATACGGGGAGGGGGGGGTCAAAGGGTAACAAAAAGGGGGCGGCTGGGTGCAAAGTGGACCTCTTCCTGTGCGTCACTTGCATGTCGAGCTGCAACGCTTCAGTTTTGTTTGGGATTGGAATCTTTCTCCTGCACGAGACGATCCTGTAAGTCACGGATTTCTCGTTATCGTGCATTTTCCCTGGGCGGCTTTCTTCAGGCTTCCAATTGGTTAAAATGACCGCCTCCGTTCAAAAAAAAAGGGAGTTTTAATGTCAGTTGCTCCAGTTTCCTCGCGTTGCATCACTGCTGTGGCGCCACACGCAGCGCCCGTCCACTTTCAAAATGGATCCAAATGTTTTCAAGCTGTCATATTGAATTATCAAACGTACGCGCGTTCTTTTTCAGACCGAGAATGGCAGCGCCCTCCACGAGGCCGCCCTCTTTGGCAAAACGGACGTAGTTCGCCTTCTGCTCCACTCAGGTGGGTTCAGTTCGTAAACACGTCGGGACGCGCCTTCGCTTGCGTGCAAAACGGCGACGTCGAATATCGCAACTCGCCGCAAAGCCCTTTGGAGACGTCGCTTCGGCCGTGGCTTTTGTTGCCGCTTGCCCTTTTGAACTTCCTGTTTCCTGGCGCCAAAACCGGGACGGACGACGTCGCGTTGCCGGGCAACAGGCCAGTCATTGTCATATATGCGCGAGCTAGAAACAGACGATTTTTTTCCCCCTTAATTTATTTAATGAGAAATTTCGCCAATATTGAGTAAAAAAACAAACAAGCCAACTAATGCAGACTCTCTCGAGTTCAGTGAGCTTTCTTTACGTTGATTGTGGACACTTGTAATGTTATGACAACAAATTCATATTTTTAGTGGGGGGAAAAAAACAATATGTAATGTTTTGAAAATCAAGTTGTATTTTGTCACCCAAAATTGTAATCTTTATCAGAAAGAAACCCCACACATTTAGTTGGAATGAAAATTTGTAATTTTACGATAAATAAAACATCGTGTTATGATATTAAAAGTTTAACGAGGGAAGAAAGCCAACTTTTTTTTCTCGTAATAATTTGCCGTTTATTCTGGGAGAGACACCTTTATGCTCTAAAAAAAAAAAAAAAAAGGATTATGTTCTCGAAAAAATACGACTTTTGTCCTAAAAAGTTTGTTTTTGATTTTATGATGCATTATATGCATATTTTTGTGATCTGTCACAATCATATCAGCGCTTTGAATTATTTTTCACACAGACATGAGCAAATCATTTCGCCGGGGTCCCCCGTACCTCGGTCTGAGCAGCCCCCGGCCTCGTGCCTTTGTCAAGCGTCAGCTGATCTCTCAGCGGATTGTTTTGATTGTTTCTTGTGCGCGCGTCTTGCAGGGATCGACACGAATCTGCGAGACAGCCAGGGAAGAACGGCTCTGGACATCCTGAGAGAACATCCCGCGGTCAAATCGCAGCAGATCACTGCAATTATCCAGGGTAACACACACACACACACACACACACACACACACAGTGGCCTTTCATTCATATTTGGCTCGTCATATTTCGCAGTTTCTTTTTATTTTGGTGACGCGCGCCACTGTTTTTGGCCATCTGCTACAATTTGGCGCCGGTTTGAAAAAGGCCCCAAAATGGATGCCAGTGTGCACGTCTGCGCGTGAAACGTGGGACTGGTTTCAAGACGCAGCTGTGCCCGCGTGAAAAGATCAGCTGCACGCCATTTCCTGTCGGAGAGCGCCCACTTTCGCTATGAATAGACCCGCCGCTGACGGCTAATTCGATTCCTGGCCGCAATTAACCCTCGCCGTGGCATCAATGGAGCCCTTTCCTCATCTTTCTTCTCCTCGCTTTCTCTTTTTCTCTGTGCGCGTGTGTGTAGACTATGTGACGGAGGAAACGGAGCGCCGGAGCGCAGCGGCGGCGGTGGAGCCCGTCCGCAAGTGTCCGGTCCCGGCGCCGCGCACCTCCATCTCCTCGCCCGCGGCCTCGCCCTCCCTCCGGCACAAAAGTGAGTCGGCGGGACATTCGAAAGCATTTTTTTCCGCATCCTTCATATCCAGCACGACACTTCATCTTTAATCGGAAGCAGTGGCGTCACTAGGCCCATTTTAGGGGGTTCAGCCCCCTTAAAAACTTGTCAAGCCCCCCCCCCAAAAAAAAAATATTTGGTGGTATATGTTTATGGTGATCTCCAGCCCTCCGAAACAAATATTAGTCTGATTTCGAGGCAGTCCGATGCTTTCCGTGCCCACAACAGTGCAGCATTCAAGCGGGCTGTGTTCCGCGATACACTGCTGCCCCCTGTAGGATGAGTGTGGCATTGCACTCCCGCCACTGTCAGCACAAAACATAATTGGCTCATGACCTGCTGGAGGCGAGAGGGATTGCACCTGAACGCATCGGCGGAAAACCACGCAGACAAATTAAGAAAAAAACAAACAAACAAAAAGAGCCTAATGGAGGAATTAGTGTGTCGCTGTTAATGACCTCCACCGAGGTTGTTTTTGCCACATCCATTTTTTGTTTGTTAATTAGACTCAAAAATGGGCATAATGGCATTGCAATCATACCAATTCGCCTTTTAAAACATTTTTTTTTTCAGTTCAGGAATGCAAGACAATAAGAAATAGCAACATGCTTCCTGTTTTTTTTTTTTTTTGTCAAACTGTACATTTGAAAAATTCAAAGATAACAATAACGATATATTCACATTAAAATAGGACTTTGGTTCAAAAGCTTCTACATACTGCATAATACTATATTTATATATAATGTTTCTCGAGCTCATCTGTCCAATTCAATTAGTTCAATTTCATATTTTTTTTTTTCACAAATAGATAATATTGGTCTGTCCGCACGTCATCTGTTATTTTATTTTTACGCATTCTTAGCTAATTGAAAGTGTTGAAAATTGCTCATGAACACATCAATTAAACCGTGTGGCATAATATAATAATTGGAAGTCTGGAGTTTTTTAAGACAATAATGAGTGAAAACAGTGAGGTGAGATACATTTGAGTAAGCTTGTTTTGTTAGAAATGCATCGCAGTCACGCTTCGGTGCAGAAGGATGCAGTCAGCCACAAAGGTAAGTTGCGTCCAGATTCATTTCCGCTTTCATTTCAACAACCGTAAACACGTATTGAGCCATATTTTTCATCCCTGCCACCTTCGATGCCTTTTTTTTTTAGACGACGCGGTGACCAGCGAGCTGTCCAAGCTGCTGCACGAGATCAAAAAGTGCCGCGACCGGGATTACTCCTTCGAGGAGCTGTGCCACACCATCTCCTCGCACTCCATGGACAGCTTCGGCAGCGGGCGGCTGTCGGACGACGAGCGAGCCGACGCGCCCGGCGGCGCCCTGACGCGCGCTGTCAAGGTGAAACGCCCTCATTACTATGCGCACGTCAAATTCTGACATCATATTTCAGATACACACGTGATTGCCGTGTGCGAGTGTTGTCCAATGCTCTGTTTGTAACGGTTAATTCCGTTTTGTATGTGAATGGGGTCAAAGTATCACAAACATGTTTTGATGTATTTTGTCTATGTATATACATCTATAAACAATGTATATGTTATTTGGAGCACAAACCCCACAAGGTTGACTGTACACTTGGTTTGTACTTGTTCAATATTACCAACAGGGGGCACTGTTAGACAGAGCAGCCTATTGAGAATGCCTGAGAAGTGCTTTTAAGAGCACACACACACACACACACACACACACACCACTTCAGTCACTTAATCATCTCGCCGCACGCGTGAGTTTGAGGCCCTCCAGGCGAGCGTGTCGACGGGTGGCCTCCGCCGCCGCGAGGTGACGGTCATGAATAAAACACGCTCACTGAATTACGAAACGCAGTGTCGCCGCGGTAGCCGTTTTGTGGGTGGATTTCGGTAGACGTGACCGACGCAATGTGCTTTGTCGCTGCAGTCAGTGACAGTCGATCGTGTCGCAGAGGTCTCAGCGCATCCGACCGCCGAGAGGACCCCCCCCCCCCCCCCAAGAAAAACATTGGAAACGGGTCTCGATATGATGCGGTGGCATTCCACGGCGAACTGCGAGCACAATTCAAAGCCGAGACTAGCGACGAACGGGCCAACACATTTGGGCCGAAATGAGCCTAAAATGGCCGCTTCAAAACAGCGTGGTGTCTTTTCCAGCCTGGCTTCTCGAGACTTTTTTTGTGGGTCTACTCATGATAGACATGCCTACCAAATTTCATGTTGCTAGATGAAACTGGTTTGGGGGGCTGAATTAAATGTTTTTTTTCAACTGCGCAAATTGACCCTAAAATGTTGCTTCAAACCAAAATGGCAGCCCTCCTGGGTCTTATCAAACATGGCTCCTTGAGACTTTCTCGCGTTTGCTATGTCGCGCTCGTCCGCAGGGTTCGGCCACGCCCCTCGCCGAGGCCGAGGTCGAGGACGACGACGACCGGGCCGAGAGGAGTTGCGGCCCCGGCGGATTCTGGGAAGCCTTGACCCCCTGCAACGGCTGCCACAATCTGGGCTTCTCCAACTTGTCGCAGGTACGCAAACGCATCACAGAGAGGAAGTATTGTGACTGTTTATTATTGTGGTTGGCAGCGGTGTACAACTGCACTGGATCATATTAAGTGAAGGGTTTTTGGTTTTGTTCCCTCCCCCCCCCCACACACACACACACATACACACAGTGGTTACCTTGGGAACACAAGAAAGGCGCTACCATTGTATTTTATGAAATTTTTCCTGGAGAATGCAAATAATATGTCCCCTTTATGGCTCTATTGCTTCATCACTGTTGGACTTTTTAGGGCCCGAGCATGTGATTTCTTTCTGGGAAATTCAGCCCCCGATGGTCGTTTGACTAATCAACACGAAATTTGGTAGGCCTGTCTATCTTGAGCAGACCCAGCAAAAAGTCTCCAGAACTCATGCCCGAAAACACACAGTAGGTCTGCCATGTTGGTTCCAAGCGGCCATTCTCGGCAGACGTAACCTAATTGGAAACACGTTTACTTGACATGGATGACACCAAATTGCCAACCGTTTTAGTTTTTGTCATTGCGTGTGGGCAGGCCATGATAGCCAAGTTGGACTATTCTCCATAAATCACAATTGGGGAAATGCTCAGAATTCCCGCGCATCTCGTGCATCACGGCGTGGCCAAAGATGGATTATTATGCAGGTCATATTTACAGGATTAACACACACACACACACACATTCAGGTGAGCGCGAGAGATAAGGGCAACGTTTGCTCGCGTCTGTTGGACGCTTGTTGTAATTGAACTGATTTATTATTATGCGCAAGCTGTGAGCTGCAGCGAGTTGTTGTGTAGTGTTGAGCTGCAGGGATCAGTAAAGTTTTATTTCAATATACGCTGGTGGGACACTCTATAATGTTTTATAGGAGGACTACATAACCTTTTATTGGCGCTAGCTACTTGTAATACGGTACATGACAACACAATAGACAATACAATTTGTTTAGTGCTTGACTCCCAATTTACAAACAGCGCAACTGAAAAGTTTTGCCTGGCTAAATCCAACCAGTAGGGCACACACACACACACACACACACACACACGTTTGCTTATCACGAAAACATTTGCTCACGTTAGACTTCGAATTGAAGGTAAGTGGTTAAAATGCGTGGCATTTGTTTTCATTTTTCGTTCTTTGCAGTTTGACGATGCCGCTCTCGGCTTTAGTTCGCAAGTACGTTTCAACTCGCCCGGACTGTCGGTCGTGGACACAAAATGTTTCCGCATCTCGCCCCGTGCCGCTTCGTCCATAACGTTTCACTGAGAAAATCCGGAATAGCTCCTCCGGATCCTCGTGAACAAATCTTGTTTGTGTTCACGTTTAGGCCGAACTGGTGCTGCCGTCGCAGGCTTTTGGAATGCAAACAATTCTTATTTTTTGCATTTATCGGATGACGTTGTCCTGCGCCGCACTCACACGGTCGCGTCCGTGAGACGCTCCATTGTCCGGTTTGGTGTCTCAAGTGAAGGAAATGCCAGCGGAAATGACAGCCTCCCTTCATATCTGATGGCCTCTGAACTCGGTGTGGAGGGAGGGGAGGGGAGGGCACGGCGGGCTTGAAGAAATGCATGATGGGAGTTTATATCAATGTATGTCTCGCGCACACAGGCGCACGTAGGCGCCCTTTAATCAGCAGTCGTGCGGCATCCGCATGCGAGCTGCTAATTAGCGTCCAGAGGAGGTCTCTCGTTTGTCCGCGGCTTCCTGTGCGGATCGGACACTAGTTGCTCTGTGTCTACTATCTCTCCGCTCAGAAGGGCGGGCGGGTTAAGGTGGGAGGGCTCGTGGGTAATGAATGACTTGCCATCGCTGGGCGCCTCCTTCCCCCACTGGCGACCTGGCAGCACATCTTCATCCAAAACTTGCGGAGTCGGGAAGTGCTCAAACTTTCCGTGTGTGTCCTTCACTTCCTCTGTGTGTGTGTGTGTGTGTGTGCGAGAGAGGAAATCCCAGCTCTGTACTCCCACTTCCTCATTTTTTTATGCTTCCTGCTTTTCTCCTCGGAACACAGCATTAACGTCGTAAGTTATAGCGTTTTATTCCATGTACGATTTGTGCGCTAATGCGTACGTTTGTGTTATTTTACATGGCGTAGTATAGTTTGTCAACCTGTCAATCATGGGTGGCCCACTGCACTGTGGGCAATTTGGCTTCAATTTAATGGACATTGTGATGCTCCTTTTGGGGCATTTGCACAACGCTCACTAGTTACCCCCTCTGAAAGCCGCAATAATAGTACTCTTTATATGCAGAGGATAAAGAATATATGCCATCATTATGTTATCCGTCTGCATGTGTTGCTCCAGCGTTTCTGGGGGATATGCCTCGAGCTATTGAATTACTGCTGTGACATTAAAAAGGAATCAAGGGCCGAAACGATGAATCGAATCATTGGAAAACTCTGACAACAAAAACCTGCACCTCACATGGAGACTGTAGTTGAGTATTTTTTTTTTTTTTAAATCCGACGAAATCCATTTGAGAAATACTCGACAGCTGCCGCCCTAAATCTGAATCTCCCAAAAAATAGCGTAGCTCTGTGTTCTCCAATGATGGCAAACAGATCCCCGATGGAGTCAGGTGTCCCTTAAGCCGTCTGTCACTCTCACATGATTGCGTCCGCATTGATGGATGGCCCAGTGCACGCCGGGTAATGTAGTGTGGCTGTCACAGGGCACACAAATGGAGACGAATGCGTGGAGAGCACGCGGGGAGGATTCAATCGGGACGGGTCGCGGCACCTGGGAGACGATGATGGAGCGCCGGCGTTTCGGCAAAGAGTTGTTGTGTATCGGGACGCTTGTTGTTCTGTTTGTGGAGCGCGGCTGCGCTCGAGATAAGAGCCATGGCCCCCCCCCCCGAGCGGCCTGTGCTGCCACACGCGTGACGCTCCTCAAGATCAAACGTGCTTTTAAGACGTCCGCCAAGGCTGAAGCACTTCAAACGTATCGATAGGTAAAAAAAACAAAAAACAAGTACAATCTGAATAGCTACAACCAAAATTGTTTGAATTGCAGTTTTCACGTTAAGGTAAAAATCTGGATCAGAACCGGATCAAAACTATTTCTGACCCTGCAAATTTTTTCATTGTTGCCCTTTTTGTTTTTATGGCATAATTGTGTGGCTTCTCGTACACATTTAACACTTCTTTTTTTAAAGGTATTTAAAATAATCCACATTTGAATAATTTGAAAATGATGGCCATTTGATTGAAATACTTCCAAATATGGACATGACAAATGTCGCCATACTGATGGGCACCTAACGGCTTGAAGAAAGGAAGTAACGCTTTTAAAAGGATCCACCCATCTTTCCCCAGACTTAGTTTTGCATGTGCACATAGCCGCTTGCAAACAAAAAGCGTCTTTTATTCTCAAATTTTCCAGGCCACATTCGTCGCATTCTTCAGATGTTACTTCCTGATTGAATTCCCCCCGTCTCTTGTGTCATGTGATTTGCTTTCCTCCCCCAAGGATTCCAAACGTTCGGGGGAGGCGCCGGCCTCTCCGTCGCTGGACGTCTTCCTGCCTGAGGACGAGGACAACCCGTACGAGTCGGTGACCACCGCCGTCACGCGCAAGCCCTGCTCGCTGGACGTCGGCCGGCGCCCCGACGCCTCGCCGCGAAACGGTAAACTAAGTTCAGTTGCTCCTTACTGCCCCCAAGTGGAGCGGGGTCGCTAAACCTGTCGTTCTACTTTCCTGCTGTTCCCCAGAGCTGCTAAAAGTACTTAAGTCCAAGTGCAGGTGCTGATTCGACTTCAGTATTTGAAGTCAAAGAGTGCAAACAGCTTTGTAATCACCAACAGATGCCATAGGGGGGTGGCAAAGTGCTATTTTTGTCACAGTGAAACTCCTCAATGCATTTCAACATAGTTCCTTGACACCAATATGTGCCAAAGCACTGTTTTATGGTCTAACTGGAATTCCTTAACTCACTTCAACATAGTTCCTTTGGCACCAGGATGTCACAAGCTGGTGACAAAACACTATAGTCTAAATGAAATTCTTCAACTCACTTCAGCATAGTTTCTTAAAACACCAAAATGTTAAAGCACTGTTTTTGTGCAAATGAAACTCCAACACTTACTATAACATAGTTCCTTAGGCACCAAGATGTCACAAAATGGCAGCAAAGCACTATTTTTGTCTAAATGAGGCTCTTCAACTCACTTCAACTTAGCCCCTTGACACCAAGATGTCAGGAAAGCACAGTTATTTTCAAAATCAAACTCCTCAACTCACTTCAACATCACCAGAAAAATAAAAAAATCAGGTAAAGTACAGATACCTGAACAATCTACGCAATTACAGTAACAAAGTATTTTTACTTTGTTTCTTTCCCACCACTGCTTTTTTTTTGTTTGTTTTTTTCACTCCACACCCGCACGCCAGTTGCTACGGCAACTGCGTCACCCTCCTGGTGAGTCACCTGTATGTTGCCATAGCAACTGCATGGCCAGCGACAGCCAGAGAGAGAAATTAGCACATCAGGAATGAGCAAACAAATAAAAAATAAAAGTATACTACTGAACTAATGTGCATTAGAATTTGTCAGCAAATGAAGCAAAGTGACTCGGGCATGTAAATCCCCGCCGGCGCCCCCTCCGGCCCCACCGAGGGACTTTTTAAGGGCTCAACTTTGTTTCTGGTGGAGGACAAATTCAGGACGCGTGCTCACTTGTCAGCCTAATTGGACGCGGCCGCCACCGCGACTCCGAGCATGTGGCGAGAGCCCGGCAGCAAACGGCGGGGAGGACAGTCGCTCGCCACGCCGCAAGAAGTGCCGACAGGCACTTATTTCGTCCGCCGCGGCGGGCTCTTTCTTTAAAAGCGCTCGCTTAATCGATTTTATGGTGTCTATTTATTGTTGTTTTTGTTCAAATATATTTGATCTATTTTCTTTTATTATTACTTTTGGAACACAATTTTAATTTATTCCAAACTTAAGTATCTTTCAATTACTGGTACATTTTAGGTCTCCATTTTACTATGTAGATATAAAAAACAAATATTTCAATAAATATTTCTACTTATTCATGCAAAATGTCTGAAAATGACGAGAATATTTTTTCGAGCATATATTGCGCTCTCCAAATATATTCAACTGAATAGTTTCACGGTTTTGGAAAACTTTTCCACCTGTGCCTTGAAGAATATTTCAGCACGCTGTTACTTCACAGTTTTGCTTCAGTCTCAGTTCTTTTTTTTTTTTTTTTTTTTTTTTTTTCAGCAGCGTGCGCATCGAGCTTAAGGGATTTGTCGTCTGTGTTTTTTTTTTGTTTTTTTTTTGCAGTGCGTAAGAATCCCCGCACCAGCGCGTCTACGCGTCAAAACAACCGTTATCGGAACCCACCTGGTGGCTGTCAATCACGCCACCTTTTCCACGCATCTCGTCCCGTTTGCCTTATTTATTCCACTTTTTCTTCTTCTTCCCCTCTTGACTCGCAATGGCGCTCCGCTACGTTCCGTTTGCGAGCCTTATCTGGAGCGCACGCTTGAGCACACAAAACGGTATTATTTCCCCCGTAATGTCAAATAAGCCGATTAGTCTCCTCGTTTAATGCTCGAAGTGGCCTAATCGCATCTCGTCTTCCAGTCGGCAAATTGACAAGAGGACTTTGTGAGGAGAAATGTGAACCGTTATGTCGAAATAATGAATGGAGAACAACTGTGTGCGAACTACAACTTTATTTCGTGGGAAAATCGGAGTTTGGGGAAGACTTTGTGGCGGTTCATGCAACTCTGAAATAAATATAAATAATCCCCCAAAAATATGTGGTCGCTACTTTGCGGATTTCACCTATTGCGTGGGTGGTCCGGAACCTCACCCCCGAAATAAACGAGCGATTACTGTATTTCATTTAGTTATACAAATACGATATGATATACGTCAACACAAACAAAGCCTAAACATCGAATATTGTGTGTTATATTCTTTTGTTTTAGGTTTAGTTTGACAGTAAACTTCCAATGGGAAGGGCGACCGCCGCTCGTTGCCGATCGGGGGAGAATCGACCGATCGGCTCGATGCCCGTCCCGCATCGCTCGCTCGTCAGCCGCAGGCGCGATTTGTGTGACGCGCGCGTTTGTTGGTGAAGACAAGCGCTTTCTCCGTCCCAAAGCGAATTCCGGCCACGTCAGCGCTTTCCCGTCTCCCGCCTTTCTTACGCCCACACACCCCACAAAAGCTTCTGAACCCCACTTCTGTTTCCCCGAAGCTCGCTGGGGAAATTAGCCGCGACGCTCGGCCTCGCATGTCAAGTCGGTCCGCGTGAGTGAGTGGTTTGGTGGAATTACACGCAGTTTGGTTTATTTTTATTAAATGGTCACCTATTTTTTTAGTCATATCCATTTAACTTTTATTTTGTTTTGTTTTTACACATTTAAGAAGTTGTAATAATTTATTTTAATCGCTTATTGAAATGAGTTTAAGTTTACAGTAAACCTATTGAATTTTCTTTTTTTTTTTCCCCATTCCTAAATTATGGTTGAAATGAATTGAGTTTTCCTGCTGCATTTCTTTATTACATGTACAATAGCTTACATATAACCCGCTCAAAAAGAAAAATGCCAGTCAAAATAGATTTGTGTATGTATACATATCAAATTTGACTAAATTATGCCTTGGCTTCAAATTTCAAATTTCATAATAATAATGAAGAAGTCTATTCACTTGAAAATGAATCCTTGATGAGCAATGATGTTGTGCATGTTTTATGTATTTATTTATTTTGTGGCACCTTCTTCAAAGAAAGCACACGCACAAAAGGACGAAAACACACTCCAAATATGATTTTTACATTTTTTTTTTTCCTTCCGCAAGGTCACTTGTCCCATGGAGCCAGGCAGGGGGGGCGCGGTGACCATGGCAACCACTCCACGGGCCCCACTCCAGACTGCTCGCCCCCCTCCCCCGACACGGCCCTGAAGAACATCGAAAGAGTCATCCGCCCACAGGTACGGCGTGCGCACGCGCGCGCGCGCACACACACACATGCACGCACATATGCAATGATTGGAGAGGCGACGGATGCATTATTGAACATCACAGCATCCACCTACATGCAGCTGAGGCACCTGATGACACACACACGCGCACACACAAACACACACACACACACACACGAGCCTTTGTGCTGCCGATTGATTTTTCCCGCAGGCAAAAGTTCGAATTATCTATTAGGTATCGATCAAAGGCGTCCAATTGCGGGATTATTTCCAGGACGAGATGGCGCCCGCCGCCATCTTTGGCCCGTTACCGAACGTGCACGGGCGCCACGCGGTGCCCAGCGGGGATCGGCGCGTGGCTTGACGCTCTTTTAATCACTTTCGTTGCTGTCAATTGCTATCTTTGGGTCTTTTTTAATGTCATCTATAAAGATGTATTAAAATTGTATTTTCAGACAATATTATGGTCCGATATTTATTTGTATTTATTTTATAGATTTTGTATTTTTTATTATAATATTTTAAGACTATGTTCTGGCCTTTTTATTTTCATTTCAGAATATTTTAGACTATATTATAGTCTCATATTTGTTGTAATTGATTTTTTAAAAATTGTTTGTCTTTTAATTATTAGACTATCTTTAGACCGTATTCTGGTGTCTTTATTTTTATTTATTTCTAAATTTAAAAAAAAAAATAATTAAGAGAATATGTTTAACAATATTCTGCACCCCTATTTCCTTTATGTCCTCCATTTTTAATATCTTCATACCATCAACAAATACACACATACATAATTAGACCTGCGCTGATATTTGTGCAAAATGACAAAATGTGCAACACGTGCAGTAAAAGTGAGCTCACAGCTGACTCATGAACATCTTCATTGATCACTTCGCTGCTCAGTGCGTGCGTGCGCGCGCGTGCGCGGGTGTGTGTGTGTGTCCGCGCGTGTGTGTTTAACTCCTCCCCTCCGTCATCTGAGCATGTTTTACGGCAACGCTGGCCTCCCGAGTGTCACTGCACACTTGCTAACCACTTCCTGAATGTCTTTGTCAGCGTGTTTCTGCTCATTAACACACACACACACACACACACACACGCACACACGTGCAAAGCGCCGGTCCGGCCGAAGCTTTAATGGTGACGACCTGAACTGGCAGCTGGCTAATGAACACGTCACGGCTGATTTAATGGGGATTAATCGGACAAACGCACACGCATGTAGACTCGACGCACGTCTACACAAACGCACGACACGCAAATATAATGAACAAATATGCGTGCAGAGACACACGCTTTAAAAGACGTGTGTGTGTGTGTGTGTGTTTGGAGTTTTGCTCCCCGTGGTGTTGACAATAAATTCTGAAGCATTTAGCGAATGAGTCATGTTTCAGGTATTTGGCGCATTTCTATAATCTTGTGTTCGGGCTCAGCCCAAGCAGCGCACGTCTCTGTCGTCCTCGCTGGACGTCCAGCGGCCCGCCAACCACAGCTGCGAGCCCAGCGAGGTCAGCTCGTCCCTGGGCTACGCCAGCTTCAGCACCAGCCCCCCGGCCAGCAGCCCCCCGCTCAGCCCCGGCCCCGGGTCCGACGACGACCGTCCCCTGGCAGGTAGGCCCAGAAACCCGACGACGACGACTTTTCCTCCTCCGGGCCTTTTTTCCTCTGTTTTCCTTCCGTGCTGACCTGCTCTCGCGTCGCCGTGGCAACCAGAATCCTTGTTGTCATGGCGAAGTAGCGGTCGAAGTGTTTGATGGACAGATGCATAAAAAAGACGCGCGTGCGTGGTTCAGCGGTCTTGTGAGACTTTCATGTGCTTGAAACCAAACACACACTCGAGAGTGGAGCGTAACAATGGCATCTATTATCCGGCGGGCTATTTTCGTTTTTCTTTAAACATAAAGCGCCGTCACAGATGAGCCGCATTGATCACACGTTCGCCTTTGAGGGTTTTTAATAGCAGGCAGGAAGCGGCAGGCGCCGGACCGTTTGTTCCGATGGTCGCGGTCGGTGGAGTTCGTGGACGGCGACGAGTTCGGTGGATCGCTTGTGCTGAATATTCGCCGAATGGCGCCGGTGATGCGGCCAAGGCTGCTTGGTGGATTTTTGTTTGTCCCTCGAAACGAAACAACAAAAACTGTATCTGCGGAAAAGCACTTGACTTATGACTTGAGAAGAAGAAGTCAAATGGTTTTTGAAATTTCCAAACATGTTCGAAAAGTATTTGTATTAAATGGATTGATCAATTGATCAATGGATTGATCAATTTTCGTCTATTATGCCTTTTCCAGAAATGACTTTCTTCAGGCTTCTGATTGGGTGAAATAGCCTTCAGTTTGTTGATGCATATCATCGCCCCCCCCCCCCTCCCCATTTTCTGTATTTTATAACCTTTCTGTCTGGCTTCATCTCCACTTCTCTCTCTCACTCTCTCCTATTTATAAGGCCTATTGTGCCGTTGCCGTGGCAACGCGTGGCTTGAGAAGCGGGCAGAAAAGAGTGCGCCGCGTGCGTACGTGGGTACGGCAGGGAAAGAAAGACGGAGAGGATTCAAAGGATGCCAGGGAAGCGGAGGACAAATCGCCCGACCCGAGTGGGCGGCGGCTTTCGAAGCAGCATCACGGAGGCTCATACGTAACAGCGGACCCCTTGTGGGGGGGGGGGGATGTTCCCCCCTCACCGTCCTCCATCTATTGCGTCATAGTAGAAGAACTGCATAAGCACAATCAGTACCCTGAGCTTCCATGATGGTTTTTAAAAGCACGTTTTTTTTTTCTGCCCTCGGCTATTCACGGAATCGTATTTTGGCAATCTTTCAGTTCTGCTGGTATGCAGCCAAAAGGTGGCGCCAAAGCACTGGGTAAAGGGAAAATAGTACTAAAATAGCTTGAAGTGATATTATTTCGACTGTTTGAGATGTTTGTATGTCATTGGGGAGCTAAGTTTAGCCTGGGTTGTTGGTGGAAGTTCGGAGAGTCTTCGCCACGAGCGCACTTCTGGTGTATTAAACAAATATTAATTGGTATGAAATAAATATCATGACTCCACTGTCAGGATTTAGTGAAAAGTATCTGTGGCGTGTGCTCATTTTGGTAACGAGCTGAGCCGAGAAGCTCGTCGTCAGAGCGTTTTGTCTTCTTCACGGCCGCGACAGCGACCTTCCCGTTGAAAGCACCCGGCGGCAGCCCCCCCCCGACCCCAGCGCAACAATAGCGCGCATACGCTCGTCATTAAAGTGATTTATTGTATTTTGCAAGCGGCTTATTCGGAACGAATGCGTCGCCTCTGTGACTCGCAGCCGGGAGGTTTCCAAATGAGGCTCGCAGTTTTGTCGAACGCGCCGCTGCTGTGGCACAAATCTCGGCGCCTTTGACGCTAATCTCCGACACAGATGCTTGCAAATCCCTCAAAAGTGCAGAGAACAAATGTGGGGGGCAAAAAGAGAAAAGAAGAAAAAAAAGAAAACAGAGTTATACTTGAACTTGAACGAAGTATTGTCTGCCCATTTTCCCATCATGCTAACAGGCTAACGACTAGCCTCACCGCTGTTTAATGTGACGCAGTTTAAGCACACCCACTAATGACGTCACCCACCCATCGCGAGCAGAGCTAGCTTGAATCGCAACGTAGTCCTCCAAAAACAAAAGCCAAAAACCTGAAGCCCCCTCGTCTTGTGAGAGCGCCATTTGTAAGTGTAGTGTGATCTTAGCGCCCGAGGCCTAGCATAATGACTTCCCGCGCGGCATCTCCGAGGAAATAGGCCTCGGTATTTAATCTCCGGTGCTGACTGGCAGTTCGGTTATTACTTTTAATAACGTGCAGGCACTGCGAACACGGCGCTATCTAACATTTGTATCACCTGCAATGCGTTTATGTATTTATTTTATTTATAGCCGCCACGTGCATCGGCCCAGGTATGCATGCATTAAGATTCTCCTTCTCAAGGATGACAGTGCGTAAATTACAGCTACGTTCCATTTTAGGTGTGTACCCCCCGGCGTCCTTCTAAGTCCACTGAGACTTCCAAATGAAGGGGATTCTCGTCGTTCGTGTCAATTAGAGCCACCTGTGCTCTCTCGCCGGCATAATTTTCCGTCATTTATAAAACATCCAGCATACAGGAGGTTATATAACACGGAAATACCAAACCCAGGAATAAATTGACAACTTGGTTTTGGTTTGATATTAAGAGAAATGTTACATTAGAAAAATGAGTCCTGAGCTCCTCACGTTTATTATTTCCGCGCCTCAACTTGTCGACCACGTGCATTTCTGTGGTTGTTTGTCATGTGACGAGCACAACTTGTACGAACAACAATCCTAATTGCGGAGCCGGCGGCGACATGGCGTGGCCTGTTTACACACATGCATGCATGTGTGTGTGTGTGTTGTCAATGTTGGGGGGAAAAAAAAGTGCAAAGCAAGACAGATGCAGGGTTTGTTAGCGTGCTATCGCTGTTGAGTGCACTCTGCTGGGTCTTCTTAAAGGTAAGCCACTTTTCGTGTGGGACACACACACAGAGAAACACACGTCACGCCCCCGCTGGTTTGATTGCTGTCAGCTAAAAACTTTTTTTTTTATTAATCCGTACCCCCCTCCTGCTCCCCTCGCACTCGGCTGAGAGCTAAAGGCGCTAATGGTGCCGCGGCTCTCTGTTGCCACGGAGACCGAGCCGCTCACCTGTTGACGATCGAGCGGAGGCGCGCGACGCGCAGATAAACTTTAATGACGCTGGGATGTACGTCGCTCGCTAGCCGCGCACCCGGTCTCAGGTTGTTATGGTGATATTTTAGTTTGTAACATTTTTGTTTGCTGCTGGTCCGTGCGTGAAATGATGATTTACTTTTTTCTCGTGAAATTAGTGCCTTAGTGAGCTCAGTAAAGGTCGGACAGCGCCGCTCTAAATCAATGTCAACATAGCGATCAAATGCCAATAATATAGCTTTTTCTTCTATCATTCCATCGGCTTGTTCAACCATTGCCTCACTATCCGTTGATTGTTGCGCTTCGGTTTCCCCCTCAGAAGGAGAAAATAAGCCGCTGCTGTTTTCACGCATACGTGCACCACTTCAGACACTTTGGATTCAAACAGTCAAGCGTAAAAAGAAGTCAGGAGTTCTTCTTGTTGTGTTTTCTGTGCAGACGACGGGTTGTGCCGTCACGACCAGTCGCAGCTGCCGTTAGAGGACCGGCGCAAGAGTCGCATCCCGGAGGAGTTCGCGGGCCTCCTCCACGGATCGTCCCCGGCCTGCGAGACCCCGGAAACGCCGTACCACCTCTACAGACTCAAACCTCGCAAGCACGCCTCGACCGACCTCGACGCAGCCGTCGCGTCGGCGTCGACGGTCCGCAAGGCCGCCGGCAAACCCCAAGCGGTCTATCGGACCGTGTTCCACACCAGAGTCAACCGGGACCAGCGTCGACCGGTCGAGCCGCGAGCTAACGGCGAGGTCGCCGAGCGTGGGGGAGGGAGCGTGCCCAAGGGTCCTGGCTACGAGGAGAGGGCCTGCACCCTGGGCAGGATGAGGTCCATGCCCCGCAACGTGCTGGACCTGCAGCTCTCCAAGTCCCTGTCCAAGTCCGACTCCAACCTGGGCGCCGTGTCGCCCATCCAGGTGTTTTTTTTTCATTCGCAAAAATTCGATTGTGTTTTAAATAGAAACAAAAACAACAATCAGTTCAACTGAAGTTACTTTTACTCGAATTTAGTACCATTTTTTCCGTGAAAAAATTCTACTAAATTTGAACGACAACATGCTAGCAACCGACCAAATGAGTATTGTGGCTTTTCTGCGAAGTTAAAAACACCTAACGGGAATTTTAGTCAGATTTAGTTGGAAATACTTCAAAAAGTTACATATTATTTCGTCGTTCATGTAACCCGCCACAGTTTGTCATCTGTTTTTGTACCAAATTCCGCAAAATTTAAATGACAACAGACTTTTTTTTGGTTTTCTGTCCAGGAGGAGAACATTTGGGAGTCTGGATCTCGCGGCCAAGACTCCGGGAGTCCGATTGCAGGCGGCGGCGGAACGGGAAAGCTGGAAAGAACGCCCTCGTTTACAGCTGAGTGGGAGGAGGTACGAGCTAATTGATGGATTGCGTCATCATTATCACTCCAAAGTATTGCGACACTTTCTACAAGGTCAGAAGCGTTACGATTGGAATGACTCCATCAGCCGCGCTAACGGTGATGCTGAACCAAGTCCACATTTGCACCGCGTCTTCATTAGCCGCCCTGACGCCGAGAATTTGCATACGGAATTTAGCATAGTTCCGAAAATTAAATCGACCTGTGCGGTGTAATTGCACGCAGCGGGAGGGCAAGATAAGAGAGAGGCCGGGAACCATGGTGGGGGGGGGGAAGGTGGCGGAGCAAAGTGTCGGATTATTGGCGCCGTTAGCTCCAGAGCGTTCCGCTCGTTAGCACGTTGCTGTTTGCTTGATGCATCTTATTGCTAACGTTGGCGACTATTTGTTTCACTTCAGCTGATCTCCGACTCGCTTTGTCTCGTGTTTGCTCAGATCGACAAGATCATGAGCTCCATCGGAGCGGGAATCGGCAGCGGACTGGACGTGAAAGAACACGATTCAGGTAATACGCACATAAGTACCAAGAACTAACGGTTCCTGGAACTTTTCATCAAGAAATGCGATAATATCGCACTTATTCGGAACTAGGACTCTTTTCATTTAGTTAACGGGGTCATTTATTTTGGCCAGAAGAAGAATTTAGCACTTTCAAGTGGTCCACGTACCTTTGGGGTGGGTCCTGTTGCTGTGTGAGTAGAACCTTTTAGTTGCAGGCAGTAGCAATCGTGAGAAATTGTTGAAAAAGGGCATAATAACCTGCAAAAAGAAGGAAAAAAATTACATTCTCTTGTAATATTGTTGCATGAGAAAAGTTGCGATATTACACGAAATAGAGTAAAGATTACTCAAGAAAAAAGTCGTATTACAAGACAATGTATAAGCTTCTCAGACAAAAAAAAAGGATAGTCAAGGTAGGAAAAAGGTTATGAAAAATAGTTCACATTTATCAGCTGCTAAAGCAAGTTTAAAAGAAAAACATTTAAACTTTTCAAGAAAATTTCTGAGTTTTTCTTGAAATATTTCTTTAAAAAAAAAAAAAAGTTGATATCGTCAACACAAAAAGTTACAATATTACGTGAAATACAGTTAACATTCTTAATAAAAAAAAATCATGAGGTATTAGGGCTCTGTCACAATGCATCATGGGAAATGGATCAGGCCCAAGCAAAAAAAAAAAAATCAATACAAATTTTCAATTTGCACATTTTTCTACAAAATGTATACATTTATAAATTCAATCAATGACTTCGATCACTCTTGTAATTCATGATTGAGCAGTTCCCTCTGCAGCCAAGCGTTACAGCGATCCATTTTTAACAAAGCAGTCTCACTCAAATGCATCGGAACGAATCATGCAGACTTTCGGTCTTGAGGTGACGTGATGCCGCACGGAGGTTTTACGACGCGTCGCAGACATTCGAGACTTTTAATAGATTTGGTTTCAAGACATTTGCAACATTTTAACAACAACGCACGATGTGGGAGCAGACCAATAGTCTTGAGTTGTGGGGGGGGGGGCTAAATGGAAGTTGACCATATTTGGACATATGAGGTTTCTGCCTGACAGCGATGTATGTAAATGCATGTGTGGCTCATTCAGCTCCTCTTTGCACAATGCCCCCCCCCGCCTTCCCCCCATCCTACATTTACCATGGTTACAAACCAGAACCCACCCCCAATATATTAATTTGCAATTTATGTATGTGGAAGTGGGGACGGGTGGGGAGGGGTGGGGGTGCTCAGGACAAAGACGCCCGGAGATGTTGCGATGGCTACGATGCGCCTCGGTGGCGACGGAGGAGGAAGAGGACGAGCGAGCGAGGATAGAGGAGGGCTCAAAGAGAGAGAGAGACGAGGCAGCAGAAGCATACAGATGAACGTGGGAGTCCTCGATGAAGAGAGTCTCCAGTGCAGAGCTCCATCTCTCTCTCTCTCTCTCGCTCTCTCTCCATCTCTCTCTCTCTCTCTCTCTTGCACGCACGCACACACAAACGCAGGGGGTGGGAATGGGGTGGGGTGGGGGGGAGCAGGTAAGGGAGCGCAACAGCTGAGCGAGCGAGCAGCTGCTCCAAACACACACGGACACCTCGCGCCTGCGGACCTCTACCTCCATCCGCCCCCCTCTCGGCAGGATTTTACGCCCAGGACGAGAGCTCTTTTCTGGATACAACTTCTGCCCTCGCAGCTTTCCGCGCCGCCCCCGCCGCCCTCACCATGTTTCTAGCCTAGCGCCCGATTCGTCACCCGATCGGAAGGCATGGCCGGCTCGTTCGACAGCCACTTTGCCCGCCACAACATGATGTGGCAGTGCCAGCTGTCCCAGCCGGACTGCCGCTGCTACCGCGTGGACGGCTACTCCCTGCTCAAGCGTTTGCCCCTGCACCCCCTCATAGGTCCCCGATGCCCGCTGCAGTCCGTGGGCCAGTGGCTGGACTCCATCGGCCTGGTCCAGTACGAGAACCACCTGCTGGCCAACGGCTTCGACAACGTCCAGTTCATGGTGAGTGGGATTTTTTTCAAATGTTTTTTTTTTTTTTTTCTTCCGCAACCTCATCTCTTGAAGTTGCCGGGTTTCCTTTTCTTTGCTCCCACGCTGCGAGCGCCTCCCACAACGCCGCTGCCCGTGCCTTCTTCGAAGGTGGATTTGTTTATTTATTTTTACGTAGCACAGCCCCTGAAAATACATCAACATCGCGCACGCCGCAAAACCACCTGTTGCCTGCGGATGCTGGAAGGCCGTGACGCAGGCGCGGCGACTCTGGGCGACACTCTTCATTCTAATTGATATTCCCGAGAATTGATCTTGTCGTCCAATTAGTGCACACGAAACGCAATTTATTAGTCCAGTTTTGAAACGGGAAAGGAACATGTTGTTCCCGTGGCAACTGCAGAAAGTCCTCTTGCGTGTCACACGTGGTCAGTGTACACGAGGACACGGCGAAGCTCGTCGTTGGGGAGCAGTTCGGTGCGTCCTCGGCTTTGTGATCTCGCGAGCTTTACCGCTAGGCGGCGCTCGAAACCTGGGTTGTGTTCGTTCTCGAACGTTCGACGGCGCCGGAGCTTTGAAAGTAATAATTGGTGTCAAGGAAGTATGTTGAAGTCATACATCTGGACTGAGAGACTAACAACTATGTCGTGGAGGACCTAGGTTTAGCCTGGGTTGGTAATGGAAGTGTTTTCGTATGGCTCAGTTTTTCTTTTTCCCCAAAATTTTGTCTTGAGTTTTCGTACATTCGCTCAATTTACGTCACTAATTGACTGAACTATGTAATTCTCTGCTTAGCTGCAGTATCAACTTTTTACTAACAGAGGGCGCTAAATGGCACACGCGTCACTAAGCAACCTGGGCCAGTTAGCGTCGGCTAGTAATTGTCATGGTTAGCGTTAACTAATTGGAATGCGTGCCCACGTGGGATAGGTCCTCTTCAACCATGCGTTGACCTTAAAAAAAATAAAAATAAAACTTCAGTAGCAACCATTTATCATTAGCATTCGCTGCTAATTAGCGTGGGCGTGTCCGCCAACCTTCCCCAGCCAGTCGAGGACGGCTGAAGAGCGTGGAGGAAAAACACGAACCTTGTTTTGCGACGGAAGCTCACCAACACTGGCGATCGGACGGCACGCATGTGAGCAGGCGCGTCCCTAATGAAGTGTCCGGTGAGGTTAAATACAAATCCACGAATTAGAACGAGTCAAGGGCATGAAAAATGGGATAATGAGGGCGTATGTAACAATATTGCAAGCGCTCATCACTGTCTTGCTCTTCGAACTGCATTTCCATATCGTCCATCTCCATTGCGGTCTTGACCTCTCGCCACCGAGCGGGAATTGGAATTTGCCGACGACTGTGGCGGCGGCGACCGAGCTCCTCCGCCGCGGTGGCGCGGGCGGGAAATGACTTCTGAGATTGATGGAGCGGTGCGGCCGTTGCATACCAAAGTAGGCCGCCGAAGTCGACCCCCCCCCCCCCCCCCTTAAACGTCTTCCGTATCGCTATGCGTACTAATGAATGCACTTTAACAAAGGACGATTGTGGGAATGATGTCAGACGATAATTCCTTTTGAGCTCCCTGTGCAGCCACCAGGGGGCGTGCCACAATATGCAATCTTTCCTTCAATACACATTGTGCTGATCATTCAGGTGTGCGCGCCTTGGCCACCTGGGGGCAGTGTAAGACGCATACGGATACACCGTACTGGAGACTCAGCTCCTCTCTCGACTTCTCAGTGCAGCAGTGATATGAGTCAGTCTTCGCAGAGGATAAAGAATATATGCAAGTCGGGTGAATATGTACCCATTTTGCGACAAAACGACTTTCTGCAGGCTTCTGATTGGCGATGGCCAACTCGTTGTATGCTTTGTTATGTGTGCTAATCAAAGTAACATGCCAGCCGATAGTTGGCACTTGTGGGTGCACAAAGACAATAGGAACAGCATTTGTCATGTCCAAGTACTGTTAGCGAGGAACTGGCAGTGAGGCGTGTGACAAAACACTTTTTTTTTTTTTTTTTTGCCAACTCAACTCGTGAGTTTTGGAGGGTACCGACTAGCGCGCTGCTGCATAATGAAGTGCAGCCGGCACGCTTGTCCTCACACCGAGTGCTTTCAAGTGGAAAGACGTAAAGCTTTATATTGGTATCAAGTTCAAAATGTTTGCGCAGTGTTAAGTACACTAACCGATAAAATGGCGTGTGTGTGTGTGTGTGTGTGTGTGTGTGTGTGTTTGGTGGCGCAGGGCAGCAACGTGGTGGAGGACCAGGACCTGCTGGAAATCGGCATCCTCAACTCGGCCCACCGACAGCGCCTCCTGCAGGCCATACGGCTCCTGCCGAGGGTGAGGATACCGTTGACTCTCATAAAACGGGTACATGAGGCTATAATGACGTTTGGGTGGTCTTACTCTTTTGGCTTTAAGTGGCCTCAAATAAAGTTGTAGACAAGTGTGGAATGTCGGGATCAGCAGATTTTAGAACCGCGCTTGACTGCAGTCAGCAGTTCCTTCCTCACCGCCAGTAACGTCGCTTATGACGATCAAAATAAAAAAATTTTTTAAAAAAGCGTCATCTCTTTCGTGGCAGGTGAGGCCAATCGGCTACGACGGCAACAATCCGACGTCGGTGGCCGAGTGGCTGGAGTCGCTGGAGCTGGGCGACTACACCAAATCCTTCCTGGTCAACGGCTACACGTCCATGGAGCTGGTCAAGAAGATCTGGGAGATCGAGCTCATCAACGTGAGTCCGCAAAAGCGCCTTCGAAATAGACAACCCAGCAAGTTGGCATCAGACGACGACTCCGTCTCGGATGCGCTTATTTATAGAACAAAGTCTAATTATCACGCCTGCTGGTCTTGTGTGTCTTTTTGCTTCTGGAATGCATTTAACATTCCAGCGAGGGGGGGAAAAGTGTGTGTGTGCGTTTTCTCCCCGGTGGAGGCCGCGCTGATGAAGTGATCAGCCGAAGGAGGTGCAGAGCGCCTCGTTATATAAGCACGTGGGCCGCAAGATGCTTCACAGCGTCAGGGATGCCGCCCACGCGCTGCGCGTGCGCATCTGCGGGATGCATGTGGGACACACACGCAGAGTGCCAACGCACGCTGACACGCTTCGTATACGTCGAGGACAAGCGTGGAATTGCTTACTTGTCTTTGGCACCTCAAACATTATCGGAAGAAAATATATGCAGCTGTCGTACGTATTGTGCATTTAAATACAAACTATTGAGTCAAGGGTGGTGCTTTTATGTAATATTGTGAAAGTGCAGTACAGTAAAGAGGCCACTAGAGGGTGCACAAGCACACAATATAATTAAAGCCATAACTCTGAAAAGCTAACACAGATGGATCGATCGACTGATTGATTGATTCGCTTTCCTTCCGAGCAGGAGCAGGAAGTGATGGTTTAATTCCAAAGGAAAGATGTGCATGCATTCTATAAACATCCGCAAGGTGGCGCTGCTCGCCTATTACATCCACCTGACACATTTTTTGGAGCTCAAGCGGCTGAAAATTGCAAGTGCGGAGCTTTTATTTTTACAGGAAGTCGCATGCGCAGCTTGTAACAAGTCAGCGACTCAGCCTGGGGTGCGCCGAACGTCTGTCAACGTTCATTCGCACTCTCCAAGGTCAAAGTTGCTCACTTTTCACCTACTTTCAAGGTCAAATGTCAAGAGTTCAACGCCTACACAAATTAGCCTCCTCATCTCAAAATGTGACAATAAGATGACATGGGTGAACAGCGCCGCCTTGTGGATGTTTTTAGAATGCGTCCATCCCTTCAAAATAAGAGCGCTTTTATTTTGGAGTGGGGGAAGTACAAACATGGTGTCCCATTCCGGCCCAGTTAGTTGAGAGTGGATTCTTTCGCCTTTCCTGGCATGTGAAGGTGTGCGCGTGTGCGTGTGTGTGTGTGTGTGCGTGTGTCTGTTTGTGTGTGTGTGTGTGTCAGAAACAGGACTCGACTTGTCCAGCGCATACCCGTCATACTTTTTTTTTTTTTCTTGGCAAAAGGAATATGTGAAAAGTAAAGCCAGGACAGTCTTCCTCTCTGGCGCGGTGCTAGCCTGTTGCCATGGAGATTACCGGTTGCCGTAGCGACGCGGGATATGGTTTGATAGCAGTTCATTGAAGTGTGTTTGTGCGCGCGCGCGCGTGCGCGTACCTGCTCGACTCGTGGCCGCGTGCCAGCGATAGCGAGCAGCGTGTGTGCGCTTATCACCTTTTCTGTCAGGACTCCAAGCGGACAGATTGTCCGGCGTCCCGCTGCCGGATGGTTCCGGGCCTTTAAATATAAACGGCGGGATCCAACCTGACCCTTCCCTACCCGTCGCGGTGTACGCCGCCATCAAACCGCCACGTCTCCCGACTCCCGCTTGCCTCCGTCCGTTGATCAGGAACTCGTGGATCGATGATCCATACCGTCCTGATTGCTATTATCAGTACAACTGGATCAAATATTGATATTGTCGCACTTGGCTCTTTCCCCGCCGGCCGTTTTCAAAGCGGAGGACCCATACTGCCCGCCATTTCAAAACCCGCACGATGTTGTTTCGTGACAATATAGGAGCTGAGCCTGCCAGAAGAAAGAGTAGACGCTCTTCTTTCAGCAGAAAAAAAGCAGTTTGTTTCGAGTTTTTTTTGTGTGTGCCATTCTTAGGTAATCTGCAGTAGAATATGGGTTGGTTTCACCCACCCCCCAAAAACAAACAAACAAAAAAAAAAACACCGCTTTCTGACTAAAAAGTGGCGAAAAAAAGCTTTTTGTGTTTAAAAAAAAACAACAAAAAAAAACATTTTAAGAGGAACAATGACTATGATGGTACAATTTGTTGTTTTGCTGACACCTCAAACTGCGAAACAACATTTACAGATGCATAAATGCAGTAGCTATTAGGATATAGCCACTATCATGCAATCACTGTGTCACGACGTAGTTGGAAACGTAGCGCCGCGGTATGCTGCGTAGTAGTATCGCGAGAGTGACCGCGCCACTCTCGATGCATGCAGCTACAGATAGTCGAGATGTTACGACGTATCCATTTGCACGTAATTGCGGTATCGAGATACTGCTGCTATTATCGTTTGTTATATGCTAGTATTGAATCATATTAATCGTGATATCATGAGCAAAAGTAGCGCCGAGTAGCGTGACGCGTTGGTCTGCGATTCCCACTCGGGACTTGTTGTCTGTTCAAAGTGAAAATAAAACGTTTCATTTCAGTTTATTTGTTGCGCAATGCAACTGAACGTATTTTTAGTCTCTCGTGTTGAATGTTTGATCGAATCCCGGTGTTTTTACGATGTGCATTTATTGCAATTCTCGATAACCAAAACCCTGCTCCAGTTCGATTCTCTTGGGCATGACACGCACAACTTGCTTTCAAGCAGTACACCTGTGTGTCCCACGTGACGCAGGTATGACGCATACGTTCTTCACCTTTCATGTGAAAGTAGGAATGAACGTCAATTGCGCAACAAGTGACTCAAATGTGCTTCTTTTTTTTTTTAACCTCCTTAAGGCACATTTCCCCCCCCCCCCCCCCCCCCCCCCCCCCCTCCCCACCCCTCAATCAACCAGCCGCATTGATTTCCACCCGCTACGAGGCGATCGTGAATCACGCTGCGTCGTAGTAAGCCGACGGACGCCATCTGAGCGCCTGCCCCGCGTCGCCATAGTGACGAGATGGAGAGGAGGAGGGTGCAGCAAGAGAGAGAGAGAGAGAGGGAGAGAGATAGAGGGAGAGAGGGAGGGAGGGAGGGAGAGATCAGGCAGAGACATGCAGTCGAGCTGCCGCAAGCTAAGACGAAGAAGAGGAGCTGCCGAACGAGAGGCGACGGAGCAACCTGACGGGACGACATCTCGACGTTTAAGTTGTCCTCCGGGAAGGTGAGCGCGGACACCTTTGTTGTTTGGAGCGTCCTTATTGTTACTGCTGACTACGGCGATTGTGTGTGTGTGTGTGTGGAGAGGGGGAAGGGGCTGGATGGGGGGTGGGGGGGGGGGGGGGGGGGGGGTCTAGAGAAGGAGCTCAGTGTGTCCAAACATCCCTCGCACTCCCTCTGACACGTGTTTGTTTTCACGGAAGGGCTCGGCACTTCCTGAAGCGAGCGTCCTTGTGTCAACTTTGACGGACGGCCGACGCTCGTCCAAACTTTTTCGCGGCGGGAACGTGTTTTATTTTTCATTTTATTTATTTTTTTTTTCAGCTCACCTCAACTCGTTTGTCAGCCCGAATTGAGCCGATGCAAACATTTGACACGATTAAAAATCTCACGGCACGTCGGCAAACAGAATTGCCGTAAAAAGCGTCAGTGATTTATTACGCAGTCATCGAGTAAAACGTTATAATACGGCGCTAGCAAGTCACAAAGTCAGCGGTCATGCTGCCCCCCCCCCCCCCCCCCCCCCCCCCCCCCCCCCCCGACCAGACAAAAGCCTTCATTACATCACATACGCAAACCACTTGCTTGCATCACCTTCCCGAGCTTGTTCAGATTTCTGATAGCAATTAATAAGACGATTAGCGGACGTAGCGATGTAAAAGCGCGAAATGAATCTGCACACAAACTTACCTCAGTGGCTGACGCTTCCTTCTGCACGCAAGCAATACAACCATTTTTTTTTTTTTTTTAACAAAACAGAATTACGCAAATTGAGACGTTTAATCTTGAGGCGACGAAACGCCGCACGGCTCCCGCAGAGCGAGGGAAGAGGTGAAGTGTTACAACACTTCGCCGAGCGTTTACGAGAGCCATTTTCAACGCTTTAAATGTGTTAAGAATGCATAAAAGTAACAGACAACGTGGGGGCAGAGCAATCGTATCGATTTGTGGGGGAAAAAAATGTGAAATTCAATATAGTGACACAATAATGATCTGGTCTCAGTTTACTGACAAATTGAAGTTATCTACCTTCAACAAAGCTAGCCCAGTGCAAAGGCGAGCGTGCACAGCGGGAACTCAATTCACGGGCGCCCCCGGTTCACAAAGCAAAATTTGCGAAGAAACATTGCGTAGCGGTTCACGCTACGGTCTTGGCGCGAAAAATGATTGTTGGTGTGGACAAATGAAAAATAGCTCACTGGTGATAGCTCGCGTAAGAGTCAAGCAATAGCGATCTATTTAGCCTCTTTATTTCATTTTTTTTTTTTTGCTTAATTATTTTCTAGTGAAACACCGCGCTAGTTTTTCAGAATAATGTGTGTTTTCACTTATTTCTATGTTCTACATTATCTTAAACTACACACCGCTACAGAGATAAACCTAACTTTGTTCTGGGCCTGGCACGGATTAGTTCTATTTCCATTCATTTCAATGGGAAACTATGCTTCGGTTCTTGAACATTTCAATTTTGTAGAATGTGTAGAGTTGTAGAATGAATTAAGTTCGTCAACCGAGGTTCCACTGTGCATTTCTTAGCTGCTAGCGTTAGCATTGCTGCGACTTAGTCAGGGTAGTTTACTTTAGTCCTCGGTTTCTGGTGTGTTAAACCGCCAACGGAACAAGGCTAACCTAGCCATGTACAAAAACAAATTTGTATGTTTCTGGTGTTGGAAAAGGAACATCTGGCTCCTCCCTTTCGCCGCCAATTTTAACATGGACGCTAACAGTCAGGCTAGCCCACTTTAGGCATCGACGTCGTCCGTACGGTGTGTATATTTCGGCCCGTTAAACCAACAAATTCGGGCCATCGGCATTTAGCTAAAAACTGTTCCGCTTCTTGAGATGCCACGACACCGGAGGAACTTAGAGAGCATAAATCATCTTGACGTGAGCGGCGTGGCGTTCTCAGCGTGTGACCCATTTTGCGTGACGTCTGCAGTAAGCAACACGAGAAGGCCCACGACGGCTCCGCTCGCCTTTTGGCTTGTTCTATCTTTAGCCGCACGATTACTGCCGAATACTATATGTATTTATTTATAGATTTTTTTTTTGTATGTAACATTTGGGCGATTCGGAACAAATGTTGGCGCGCCCTGTAGTCAATATGGACAGAGTATGAAACATTCTGCATGCTCGTATGCATACAGTTGCTTGCGTACGATGTGGTATTTATTGCACCTGATTTTAGACTGTCACATGTGTGTGCGCGCTGCTGATGCTCTGCATTATGAAACACGCTTGATCTTTCCCCTCCAAAGTATTTTAGTAACCCAGAAAATAGCATCAACTCTCATCCTCGTGTGTGTGTGTGTGTGTGTGTGTGCGTGTGCGTGTGTGTGTGTGTGTGTGAGTGTGTGTGTGTGTTGTGAGGGGATCTTGTTTTCAAGTTGATCTTGCAGCATTTAACACACGCACACACACAAGTCCAGTTCCACTCCTCCTGCTATTAATGGAGATGCATCTGTCTCCGTGTAGGCGGGCCTCTTCATGCCTCGCCGCCATTGGCCGCCCGCCCTCGCCGAGCCGCCCCATTGGCTACTGTACCGGTTTATCACTTCCAACACCCCCCCACCCCACCCCCCTCTGTCGGCTTGTGCTGGTTGCCAGGCAACCAGATGGTGTGTGGTTATCGTCCAGTAGCCCCCCATCCAGACCCCCCTCCTCAACACAGGCAGCCCCCCCCCCCATCCCAAATGTGTGGTGTGGATAAATGGTGATCCGTGTTTGTGTGATTTACGGGCCGGTCGAAACAAATGCTCCATTCCACACACACAAACATTAGCCAAGTGCTGGCGGTGGGGGGGGGGGGGGGGGGGGGGGGGGGGTCTCAGCAGGTGTGACGAAGTGTTCAACAATCGATAGCTGAGGAGTGAAATGAGGTAAAGCTGATGATTTTATATTCATTACTTTACAGTGTCAAAATGTCGCATTATCGGACAGAAGCAGCCGTTCCCCCAAGCGCCAACAAAAATAGTTTTTTAATGATACAAATTGCAATCTATCATCTTGTACTTTATAAAATAAAATACAAAAAAAACACAGTCATGACATAAATAGAATGTAAAGAGTTCAAGCATTTTTTTGGTCACACTTTTTGCTTCAATTCAGTGGACATTGTGCTGTTCGTGCGCGCGCGTCGGCCGTACATGAGGACGGGTCAGTTCTCAGGATGTTAATTGTTCTTCGCAGAAGATCAAGAATATGTGCCTGTGAGTATTGTCACATGATCCGGTCGGAAATGGCACAAAACGTGATTATTTCAAAGCCCTTTGACTTGAACATTAAATAAAAACTAAAATGCACATCAAATACAGCGTCGTAGTTTGTGAGATTAAATGTGTTTTGTGGATCAATCGGATCTCCAGTCAGAGTCCATTTGCGGTAACCTGACGCTGATGCTTCTCCGACCCGGCGGGATCGATCCGCGGCGAGTCGATGCGCCATCTCACGGAGGTCGTGACTTCTCGTTCTTCAGGGCGACGCTTATTCGGTACGGATGGAACTCACGATCCGCTGTGATGTTTTGAGAATATTTTCCAATGAATTTGTGTCTTTGGCATCGCGGCTCGTCGACAGCCTCTCTCTGAGCTTGCGTTATTTGCGGCGCCTTAATCCGTTAATCAAGGCCGCTCCCATCTGCGCTAACGCCGGCGCTAACGAGATTAGCGCGGCAGCTGGCAAACCGGAGATGGAAAATCTGCTCGCTAACGACATCAAGAGCGGACGGCGGCGCCTGTGCGGGATGACATGGGGTGACATGGCGGCGACTGGTTCTGGGTTGTCGGCGCATGCGGCAGAAGCCATTTACATGCGGATGGCGCCGCGCCACGCCGCAGTGTTGGCTCGCCGTCGCCTCCGTGGTGCGTTTCGGTGATAACGACCTCGTCTTTCCTCCCTCCAAAAACAGCTGCTTGACACATTCTTCTGCGTGCGTGCGTGCGTGCGTGCGTATGGTTACTGATGCGGCGCCGTGTTGCCATGGCAACAGGTGAACTTCTGCTTGAGGTCTGCTGTACTTAAAAGTAGATGATGTTCTACTGACTGCTGCATTTGTGAAGCGTTTCTTATTCCAACTGTGTATCCCGTGTACGACTTTGAGGAAAATTCCGCTCCCAAAGGCAGTTCGACCTCGCGACATGAAATTTGGGAGGCGTGTCCATCACGAGTAGACCCACAAAAAAAGACACGGGAAGTCTGCCATTTTGGTTTCAAGCGGCCGTTTACTCCAGAAGCGCTTGAACCCAACGTCTCGGAAATTCAGCTCCCAAAGCTAGTTTCGCTTAGCAACTTGAAATTTGGTCGGCCTGTTTATCGTGAGTAGACCCGCAAAAAAAAGTCTCACAAACTCATGTTTGAAAAGACACAGGAATTCAGCCATCTTGGTTTGAAGCAGACATTAACTGTAAAGATCGGCGGTGAACCACAAATCCTGAAAATGCAGCCCCCAAAGCCAGTATGGCCTACCAACATGAAGATTGGTAGGCCTGTACATCATTAGTAGACCCACCAAAAAGTCTCAAGAAGCCATGCCTGAAAAGACACACAAAGTCTGGCGTTTTGGTTTGAAGCGGCCGTTTAGTCCACAATGTCAGCGCTTGAAGCAAACGTTTTGAAACCAGTTTGACTTGGCGACATGAACATTGGCAGGCCTGTTTATCATGAGTCGACCCACCAAAAAGTCTCAAGAGGCCATTCCTGAAAAGACTCACAAAGTCTGCTGTTTTGGTTTGAAGCCGCCATTTTAGGTACATTTCAGGGGTCCCATTGCTATGACGACGCTGAATTTTATGTAAATAAAAACGTCATAAATTCTGTAAAACAATAATTGGGCATCCCAAGGTTTTTCAGTCGGACCGCGTCGCTATTGAAGCGCCTTTGTGTGTGTGTCTGTGATTCAGGCCTTTCGGGAGAAGCAGTACGCTGGCGGCCTCGCATTGAGGCTAATTAACACAACTGCACACACACACACACACACACACACACACACCCAGAGGTTAGTCGCACTTGCCGCTGCGCCAAGGTGCGAACGTCCCCGCCGAAGGCTGCCGTGGTCTCGCTGGTCTTTTTTCAAGAACACAAAAAAAAAGAAAATGCGGTAACTGGCACAGTCAGAGGACGCCTGGTGAACAACGGAGCCTTTCATTGGCGTCCAACTGTGTGTTTGTATGCGCGTTCGGCGTAATCAGCACGAAAACAGCCAATTCACGCTGTGCGTTTGATGGCCGCGCGGCATAATGATGCTCCATCAGATGATTCATTCATAAAGCGCCAGAAATGATGACGACGCGCAGTTCCAAGTGCGGCAAGGGGTTAGCAGTTGGCGCCACTTTGGAGACGGCGTTATGCAAGGAGAACGGCGAAACGCTTTGATTTACTCGGCGCTCATTCGCATCTTCGAGCTACGACGATGAAGATGATCATACGAGCCGCTCATAATGTTTGTCTTGACAAACGCAAAACATTATGCAAATTACATCGAGTGGCTTTTGCTGCATCGAGAGAAAAATATCGTATTTCATTTTTGTTTTGTTTTTTGTTTTGTTGTTTAGAAATGCCTGAAATAAATGCCTGATTTTTTAAAAAAAATACAGTTTAATAAAAATACCTACGAATAGGTAATAAATGTTATGTAATTAAGTAGTCTTTTGTATATCTTAATTTGTCAGATTTCTCAAAAAACAAACAAATAATAAAGTCAAAATTGCAAAAATAAAAGTAGATGTTTGGCACTTGACATCCGCTTTTGTTGAAGTGTCCTTTCAAAATAATGAGCAAAATGAGTGCTCATTTATTAACTCCTTTTAATTGTGAAATTTATAAGAAAAAAAGGATCAACTAAATTACATTAATAGAAAATAATTGCTAAAGTAGTAGTAGTATTTTAATTGTCAAATTTCCTCCAAAAAAAAAAAAAAAAAGGAAAAATAGACATTTGATACCGGAGAAAGGCTTTTGGAGAATTGTCGAATAATCAATCACAATCTTATTTTCTGTATTCGTTGTGTTTCTCTGCGCGCTTCATCCAGGTTCTGAAGATCGGTCTGATCGGCCACAGGAAACGGATCCTGGCCTCGTTGGGGGACCGCCTACACGAGGACGCGCCCCAGAAGCCTCCGCGGGCCATCTCCCTCCGGGTGAGTGCGTTCAGGTCCCGTCAGAAGCGTTTCCGCCGGGTGCGCCCGACGCGACCGCCTGTCCGCTTTGCGCGCAGGAGCCCGGCGGCAACCTCACTCCCCCCCAGCTCAGCCCGGCGGCGTACGCGGCGGGGGTCCCGGGCGGCTCCCTGGACGTGCAGCACCTCATCATGCAGGCGGACGCGCGGCGCCGGCAGCGCAGCAACGACAACTACTTCGACGACGTGCCGCGATCCAAACTGGAGCGGCAGATGGCCCAAGTCAGCATGGTGAGCGAGCGCCGCCGCCGAGAGGCTCTCTTCTGTATCTCCCGACGCCTGATTGGCTCTCGTCGGCAGGCGGGCGAGTGGTGCGAGCCCATCACGTTGCGTCCGCCCAACGAGGCCACCTCGTCCACACCGGTTCAGTACTGGCAGCACCACCCCGAGAAGCTCATCTTCCAGTCGTGCGACTACGAAGCCTACGTGAGTGCCCTCGTCGGACCCCGCCCCCTCATTCCAAATATGGTCGTGCGCTGTATGTGGAATTTCTACATTGCGACTGAACGACCAGCTTTGTACATCAGGGAGGAGCTAAGTTCAGCCCGGGTGGTTAGTTGTATCCTCTCCAATTACTACTTTCCTAAAAGCCAGGGCTGTGACGCCATCTTGTGGCATTTTACGGTGCGATAGAAAGAGCACAAAGTCCCCACAAAGACGCTCCAAACAAACTCATCGCGTTCCACCGAGTGGACAGATGAACTGAAGAAGCCAAAGTGGATTAAATGTCTTAAAAAAAAATGGATGAAAAAATGTAATCTTTTAATCTTTATCTGTAATGTGACAAACCATCTGCTCTGGATTAGATGTAAATGTGGAGGTGATGGGAGTTTGCGAGCATTTTCTATGATTTGAAATGTGATTTGTGTGTGTACAGTACCTGGGCTCCATGCTGGTGAAGGAGCTGAGGGGCACCGAGTCCACGCACGACGCCTGTGCCAAGATGAGGGTACGGGCAAGCCGTCGGGCTGCAATATTCGTCGTAATCGGAATCTCTAAAAGAGGAGAATGCGTGCGGCCGTGTCGTCCAAATGATTGATCGGGTCCCGTTTCTGTCGCTCTCTGTCGGCGCCCTCCAAGAAGTCGACGGAGCAGATGAAGAAAGTGCCCACCATCGTCCTCTCCGTGTCCTACAAGGGAGTCAAGTTCATCGACGCCACTAATAAGGTAACGCTCGCCCTCGAACTTTGGTTGACGATAGGAAGTCGTTTTTTGGGGGGTTTTTTTCAAAAGCTGAGAAATTGAGACAAAGTTGAAAAATGTCCCTGATATTTTATTTATTTTTTTATTTGAATTATTATTATTTTTTTTTTTTTAAGTAATGTTTGCCTTGCTCACGGGGAAATGGAGTGGCCTCAAAGTTTATTTTAATTTTATTTTATTACGTTTTTTTTTTGTAATCCTTGCAGCGCTGGGAAATTAAGAAAACAAAAAATGGTTGGAAATTATATATTTTTTTTTGTTCATAACGTTTGCGTTGTCGACTGAGAAAATTGGGAGAATGTTTAAAATGGGCCCTGATATTTAATTCATTTAATTTAATTATTTTTAGTTGAATTTTAGGTAGTCAATTCAGTTTTAATTGAATTTTAATGTAGTTGTATTTAGCTCACTTCAGACACCAGGGGCCTTCATATTTTCATTAAATTCTCATTATTTTTTGCTTTATTTTTGTTGTCTTCTTTAACCCTGCAGTGTGGAAATTAAGGAGCAATGTAGAAAATGGGCCCTTTATTTCTTTGTATTTTATTGCCTTTATGTTCATTTTCTTATACGCATATACCTTGGCTCACCGCAAAATCCTAGAAACCAGTTAAGTAGTTGTTGTTTATTTTTTGTTGTTGTTTTTTTTATAATATACATAACCAAAACCAATCTCATCAAATAAAGTGTGGCGTGTGTCGCATTTGCAGCAAAGCGTCCTCGTTGTTCGACTATTGCTCTTTAATGAGTTTCCGCCTCCTGCGACATCTTCTTCTTCTTCTTCTTCTTCTTCTCATCACCGCAGGACAGAAGCTCCCAAAGCAGAACGCTGCATGAAATATGCGCTGAATAATAAATGCCGTTTGTTTTCTCTCGCCGGAGACGAACGCGGAGTAATAACGTGTCGCTGCGCTCGCTTTTCGGCCGCAGAACATCATCGCCGAGCACGAGATCCGCAACATCTCGTGCGCCGCTCAGGACCCCGAGGACCTGTCCACCTTCGCCTACATCACCAAAGACCTCAAGTCCAGCCACCACTACTGCCACGTCTTCACCGCCTTCGACGTGGTCAGTGCACTCAGAAAAAAAAAATATATATATAATAACAATAATTAAAAGTCATAAAAAGCCACAGATAGTTGAACACAAATGGTGGAGCAACACGTAGACGGACAATATAACAATACACACAGGCATATACTGAGCTTAGTTGTGACTGTCCATGTGTAATATTTCTGTATTACACTGCCCCCAAGCGGCCAAGGCGCACATCAGCCCTGCATTTAATTAGTCGGATGCACAAACTGTTCAATTTATTAAATTATGTTATTATTATTATTTATTCAGTACAATATTGGCGATTGTAATTTTCCTCATGAAAAAAAAAACATGAAAAATGTTTTTGGGGGGGTAAACTGGAACGGATTAACACATTCACTGCCAGTGACGGCTTTAGAAGTCAAACATCCATGTTAACTGGGAAGGCTGGCAGTGAATGAGTTAATGGCATGTGGGTATATTTAAAAAACTAAATGTTCAATAAATCATGTATTCAATTAAATCCCGAACCCTAAATCTTCATGCTAGCATACAACGCGGAACAAAATAGCTCATGGAAATTTGCATCGATGTTACGGGATTATGAATGTTACGTAAAACACACGCAACGCAGCAACGCACACAGAGTTGCCCGTAAAGTGTAAAAGCGCTTCCGACGCCGCCGCCTCACGCCGCTTTCTCTCCCCGCTCCAGAATCTGGCGTACGAGATCATCCTGACGCTGGGCCAGGCCTTCGAGGTGGCCTACCAGCTGGCCCTGCAAGCGCGCAAGAGCGGCCACGGCTCGTCCACGCTGCCCGAGAGCTTCGACGGCAAGCCCGGCAAACCCGTGCCCAAGCCGCGCGGCCTCAACGTCCGCAAGTCGGTGAGCCCCGTCCGCTCACGAGGCCACCGCCGCGCTAACCATCCGTCATGATGCGCTCTCGTTACACCGAATGAATATATATATATATATTAGACTAAAATAGTATATTTTTTCAATCAATCAATGTTTTTTTTGTTTTTGTTTTTTTTTAGAAAAGTATTTTTGCGGGAGATTGAGTCGAAATTTTTGAGAACAAAGTAATATGCAATATGCATTGAAGTCGTTTAGCGAGTTAAATACGCGCGTTTTGGCGTATGACTCACCTTTTCCAGCAGCGTCCCTGGAAGCGCCCTTTTATTTGTTTTATTTGTTGGTGTGTTCAGATGGAGCAGGCGTCCATGGAGCAGAAGGGCCACGCCAACGTGCCGTGGATAGTGGAGCCGGGTCAGGAGGCCAAGAGAGGAGTCAACACCAAGTACGAGACCACTATTTTCTAACATGTCGCCTTGTGCACTCCCGCGTGCGCGTGCCTTTCCGAGGGCGGGCATAGGAGGGGGGGGGTCATGGGTCAAGGGGGGGGGGGGGGGGGGGCCCGCCAGCCCTTCGTCCTCCTGCGTTAGGCCACCTGCATGACGACGTTTGGGGATGCGGCGCACTTCTGTTTCTACCACTAGGGGTAGCATCTCCCCCCCCTTACTTCCTGTTTGTCGGTCAGTCATTTCCTTCCTTTCTTTTTCTTTCTTCCTGCCATCATCATCCTCTTCTCCTTCATTGTCCGAGCGTCCCGCCCCCTGACAACTTGATTGACGGGCGCAGCAGTGTTTTAGCTGTCCGGGAGGCCGTTGTCATAGCAACAAGCCGAGGAGCGCTTTTGATTTTGTCGTTTCTTCTCCTTTTTATTCCATCAAATAGCTCTGAAATGTTCCTAGCTGGTGTATTGGGGGTGTCTTTCTTTTCAAAGCATGTGACCGGTGAGACGCATGGCGGCCATTTTGCCGAGGGAAGGGGGGCGAGGGGGTGATGCAGAGGGCTCTCTCGACAAGTGATGTCATCTCATTTTGCAGGGCAGTGGCGGACGCTCATGTCTTTTACTGTGGAAATCAAAGAATGTAGCCAGCCATAAACACACGGACCTTGTCAGGCGTAACACGCACGCTCTTTTCAAAGGACTACAAACATGGACTCCCTCATGCCCCGCTCTCTCTCTCTCTCGCACACTCTCTCTCTCTCGCTCTCTCTCTCTGTTCCGCGTTTAAGCTCGACAACAAACATGTCCAGACCAACACACACAAACACGGGGGAGGTTACCATGGAGATGGACAAGTGGGCATGTATCAATTTTTTATTTAATTTTTTATTTTATTTTTTTTTAACGATTTTAATTTTGAATCTTAATTCTTCAAGGTGAGAAGACTTGGTATTGATCTTTAATATGAGAGTATTACACCGCCCACCGTGATTATTATCTTGTGCAATGTCGTCCTCATGTCACATTATTTTTCTACGCGCTCGAGACCGATGGCCGCCCCCTTTAAAAATGCAAAATGCAAAATTAAAAAAACTGAAAAAAGAAGCGTGAATGTGCGGCCCTCCTCTCTGGACTATGTTCAACTCCTGTACGTTTGGGAGCCGAGGCTGTAAAATGTACAGATATTTTGCCAACTCATTGTTCATAGCTGTAATGTACAAGATGAAAAGACAGTTTGTGGCACTGGAAACTCAAATTAAAGACTTAAAGAAGACGTGCTAGAGGATTCTATAGATGATGTACTAGGAGTGACATTCATGTAAATAGGCTTGGGGCTTCCAGCACGCTGATTTTTGTAATTTTCTGCCATTATTTATAACCCTGTAAAGCACACATGGAATAAAATATGACTTGTACAACCATGATGGAATTTTTTTTCATTAGCCACAGCACAAGGCGACCAACACACTGTGTATGGCTTGTGACCTTATTATCATTATTTAGAAAATGAATCATAATATCATGCCAATTGAGGCATCGTTTTAGCAGATAATTTTTAATCACAAATATTTAAGTAGTTTTTTTTTAAAGTTAGAGTTCTGTGCAAATAGTCAAAAAAAATGTTTTCCAAAAAATAAAACAAAACACAAAAAAACAGTTTGAAGGAAATCAGTCATTTTTCCAGGGAAAAAAATTATGCTTGAGAGAAAAGTTTTAATCTTGCACGAATAAATTTGTATTTATTTGAGAAAACTTGTTTCTTCGCAAAAATATTGTATGCCTCGGAACAAAGTTGTATGTTTTTAAAGTCATACCTACACTGTGTTAGCAGGAGGCAATTACGCAAATGTACAGCAGGTGGCAACATTCGGGAGTTCATGTCAAAGAAGAAGATGATACCGGAAGTTACGTAAGGTACGTGGGCTCACTTTTAAAGCCATTGGGACTTTTTTTTCATTTTATTTATTTTTTTGTAACATACTCTGACCACAACATTGATACTTAGAAGAGTACCATTACTAAAAATGTTGATTTATTTTATTGTGCTAAATAAGCAGAGACCATTTAAGTGACGCTCCCGTGTTTTCCATTTTCAAAATAAGAGTTAAATCTGATTTAGAATTCTATCAATACCTCCCAATTTAAATTTTTACCTGTATATAAAACTTGTAATATTTCATTTTCATATTTAAAAATATACACTGAAATACAGACATTTTGTATTTACCCACCTGTGTCAATCTTGCATGAACCGCAAGAGGGCGACAAAGATCCTAATTCGCATCTTCATGCTCAATTGGTGAGAGTTCTATCTTAGACTTACTGTGTGTGTGAATTTAGTCAGCAATATTTGTCTTAACTGAATACAATGTCCCAAATTTTCCTTCACCCAGGCCCTGCCCCTCCCACAAAGCTCCATACACGAATAAAGCAGATTTTGCAACCAAAACCTTACACATATATATATATATATATATATTTTTTTTTTTAAACATTGTAAAAAGTGTCTTTATTGTCGCGCTCGGCAGTGTTGAATAAACAAACCATTAAATGCTTTTCATCAGTCCCTTTTTCCCCACATAGCACATTTAAGCACACGATAGATAACTGCGATATTTGGACCTGCAATACTGAGTAATTGATCGTGAAATGATATTTATGCATAACATATACACTACTCACAAATAATAAGGGTGAAATTTCCAAATCAACTTTTGGGAGTAGTGTACTACCTGAAACATTAAAGATTGCTTTCAGTCAGTCACATGCTGCTACGCTGGCAACTGGAACAAAGGTATAAAAATATAAGTGGCTGTTTTAACAGCGTCATGTGACCACAGTGCTCGTCGATGACATCCGCTTCTCGTAATTTTCTTTTTTTTTAAGAGGCGCCGTTGTCGTGTCGCAAGAGCGGAGTCGCAAAGTTCAAGAGGCCGAGCGGAGTCGCCCGTGAAGTGCTGCAGGAAGTGTGCGTCGTCGCTCTTCCGCTACAGCAGCTCGGCCTTCACCCGCAACGTAAACAGCTGCCAGATGAGGAAGACACGGTTACTCATGAAGGAGCGAATAAATAAAAAATTGTAAAAAAAAGTGTTAGGCTCACTTTAAAGTCGTCAATGTAGGTGAGGAAGAAGCAGATGAAGCTGAAGGCCACGATCCACTCGCACACGGCGCTGGCCATGTGGAACGGATAGTCCTGAAAATATCCAGAAATACACCTTACAAATCAGCATTGTTGTTGTTTTCTGCCGCCCTCGCCCTCGCCACCCACCTTGCTCCCCGCGTCTCTGTGCAGGTCCGTTTGCTTCACGAAAAACGCGCAAATGACAGCTTGGGGTTTTGGGCCGTCAAGGGAAAACATTTCACGTGGAAAAAAACGGCGTCTCTTCTCACGCTCCCGCTGAAGCCTGGAAATTTGATGGCTGCACTTTGTAGACAATCTGCAATATTTTATAAAATAGTTGGACCCACCCCCGTTGGACGGAAACGTCATGTGTCCGCATATGGTCAGTTTCATATTTTTTCTCAAATTGTTGCTGTTTGTCTGTCCCTACGTTGTATGTTATTTTTTACACTTTGTTAACAGACTTAAAAGTGTTGAAAAAAAAAAAAGCTTCAGATCAAATAGATGACCTTTTTGTGTGCGTTGTAAAACTCCGCCTCTTCCCTCACTCTGTGGCATTATGCTGCCTCAAGATTTTTATTTTTTATTTTGAGAGAATAACAAGTGCAAATAGGATAGATGTATTTGAGTAAGCGTGTTTTGTAAAAAAAAAATGTATCACGGCCGTACTTCGGCGCAGAAAGAAGCCCGTCAGCCACGAAGGTAAGTTTGAGTGCAGATTCATTTGCGCAGTTTAGTCAGCTGATTGGTTTTTCCACGCATGGCTCTCAGACCTTTGAAAATGACTTTGGGCAAAATGATGTCACGGCAGCGGTTTGTGTTTTTGGAAGTATGAAAGGCTTTTTTTGTCCGGTCGGCGCGAGCGCAGACTTTGGCGTGGACGTTTACCGCCGCAGTCAACCCTTTGAATCGGCCGCCTGCCTCCTGCGAGTATTATTGGATGCTCTCTCTGGATGTGTCGCCAGTGCTCATTTCTGTTAGCCGTCTAAGGCATTTCTCATTCAAAGTAAGCATTAAGCTAGCGGCTGTTCACTGCAGTTTGGTTAATCATGTTGGTATTTATAGATTGTTTAATTGGCTCGTATTTTTGTGTCGTTTTGGTAGTGACAAATGAGCGGCCGGAAACCAAGCGAGGCTCGAGGAAGCGCGGGAGCGAGAGTCTCCTTTTCGTTTCCTCCGAAGCGATGTCGTACGATAGCGTGGGAGAGAGGAAAGGATACTCGGGAAGAGCGCCAGAGTGGCGACGACGGCCACGGCCAGCCGCGCCCGGCACACCGCCGCCGACGAGCTGCGCGGGAAGGCCTGGTAGGAAATGACGGACTGCAGGAGGACGTAGAGGATGCCCGAGACGAAGAAGAGCAAGGCCCCGATGTCGTGAACCGCCGTCACCGTCGTCTCCTGCCAATCAAAGCCAAACTCTTAAGAGACTGTCAAAAAGAAGAAGAACAAAACACACAAAACCGTCACCTGGAACGTGGCGACCACGCACATTCCCAAGCAGGCGAGCATTCCCAGCACCAGCGAAGTCTTGTTCAGCCGCGCACTCGCCGCCTCGCTCAGCTTCTCCACAAACTTGAACCTGCTGTAAACGGTCGCCATGCCTGCACGCACAGGCACACAGGCACGCAGGTGCAGTTTTCGTTTTTTGGGGCCGTTCTCATTCGCCTTTCGTTTTCCTCCAAAAGCAGAAGCGAGTCGTTTGTGACCAAAAAAGCGCATGATGAATATGAATGACCTTTGACTGCGTTGATTCCGGGAACGCGTGACAGAAAAGGAACGACACACGTTATGACATGCAGCTTACAGTGCGAACAGTATCGGACGTCAAGCAAATCAATGACATGAATGATTAGCAAAAAAAAAAAAAATAATAAAAAAATCTTGATGAATAAGTAGAATACATCGCAGCTGTAGGGCGGAAACCTCGTATGTCCAAATATGGTCAATCATATTCGTTTTTCATGAATCTATTCTGTTGGTCAGTCACCACGTGGGTGTGTGATTGTTTTGCAAATGATTGAGCAATCAAATGGCTTGCTCTCTTGGATTATTATTATTATATTTTATTTTTTTGAAAGGATGACTATTGCAGTGCGTGCGTGCGTGCGTGTGTGCGTGTCGAATACCTGCGCATGCAGACACAAACGTCATCAAGCCGAATATGCAGCTCTCTGGTGGGTTCGCTCCTGTGTCACTGCAAGTTTACAAAAGCCAAATCCTCAAAATGACACGCTTGGTCTTTTTTTTTTTTCGTGACATTTCTACATAACGACACTTTCTTAAAAAAACAACAACAACAACAACAAAAACACAGTTCGATTCTGCATAGTTCGGAATAATAATCGATATCAAGCGTGGCAAGACGAGTTTCCGCGCGGGAGGAATTTAGTTTCGTTTTCCCTCTTTGGCTGCAGAAAACGAAACTAAATTCGAACTCGTCTGGTCCCGAGTCGAAGTTGGACTTGGACTTGTGTATTTGTCGCGGCTCGTCTCACCTGATGTAAGGGAACAGCACGTCCACGTCGCGTCTGAACAGCGCGATGACGTAGGGCACGATGAACGTGGACGAGGACCACGCCACCAGAAAGACGGGCAACGCGCACGAGCCTTGCGTGAGCCACCACATGGCACGCTGCGCTCTCGCGTGGACGTGGGTCCGTCCTGGTCCAGGTCCAGGTCCTCGTGTGACCTTTAAGCGCTGGGCGGGAACAAGTTTCGTTCTCTCTCTCTCTCTCTCTCTCTCTCTCTCTGCTGGTCACGTGGTCGCCTTCCTCAAAAATGACTCCACTTCGTCATGAACCTCCTCCATCTTCTTCATCACTGCATCTTCCCATGGAGTGCGCAGTACTTCACTTTATTGCACTCTTACTGTCTTCCTGTGCGCGCGCTGCGAGGTCAACGAACGTTCATCGTGCGACTGTTGTTTTGAATGAAAATACAGTTGTTATGATTATGAGCCGAAGAATGGCCGTCTGAACACTTTTTGTCAGAGGCGCTCTCACCTGTACTTCTTCTGGTCTGCAAAGGTACTGCGGATGCAATCAATGACGGGCCTGCAGTTCGCGACGAGTCCTTTTTGTGACCCGAGACTGCAGATGAGGAGCCATTGAATTGTCAACAAAGCACACAGTTTCTTGTTGTTCTCAGACACAGAGGTGTCACATGTGTGTCCTCGAAGCGGTCGGCTCTGAGAACATCTCTGGTCTCTTCTTTTTGTAACGGGGGGGAAGCTGCATCTGCCGAAACTAAGGATACATTGAGAGGTCATCATCTTCTCTGAGGCCCTTTCAGCCGTAAGACAACCCACCACGCAGGGACATGTGATCAGCGTGGCTTTGTCATCGCACAACAAACAGGTTCATCTTTGCTGTCGCGGCGGAGCCACCCACCGGTCCGACGAGAATACCTAGCTTGCCTCGTAATAATAATACCATTAATACTTCATGTCAAGGTGTTTCCTCATGTGGGTTTCAGTTGGTTGCTTTCCTTTCGAGTTGGGTCGTATGGAAATCGCCTCGAGATGGCGTCCGCTGTGAAATAGCGGTATATCGACGAATTGGAACGCGCTTGACGTTCTTGGTACGTGCAAGTGCGACGGGCCAGGTGCGGAGCTTTAGCGTCACCGATACACGCGTTGAATATTTCTTCACTGAGCAGACCAAAGCATTTAAGCTGCAATTGTGGGTGTGAGCCATTCAGGCGCCACGGTTGGAATTGCCTTCCCCGCCGAGCATGAGTGGAATTGTACGCGAGAGCATTTTGCATCTTTGCTTGTTGAATTGACACAGTTCATCCCGCATGTAGAAAACGGTGGTTAGTTTGAATTATGAGAGGATTTTTATGATGAGCTCAATGTCATATTTGTTCACAGATCAATGCAATTTGCCTGTTCCAATGTTGCCTGTTGTTTACACATTATGAAACAGGTTGCCGAGCGACATTACGGTGCCTCAAGATTGACGGTCTGGATTATTATTATTTTATTTTTTTCTGCACAGTAACGAGTGAAAATCAGATCAACTTTATTGGTCCCACAATAGAGAAATTTGCAACACATGCAATACAAGTGAGCCCGCTTTGTTACAAATGGACAGCTTCAATGCTTCGGTGCAGAAGGAAGCACGTCAGTTACGAAGGTAAGTGTGCATGTACAGATTCAGTTCCGCCGATTGCGCTGCTTAGTCAGCGCATTGTTTTATTCATTGCGATACTAGCTCTTAAACCTTAAATGGAATTCGTCGAAGACATTGCAACCACAATTGTTCGCTTTTGTGACGTATTAAAGGCTCTTGGTCTGGTTGGCGGGTCAATTATCTTTTTTTTTTGTGTGTGTGCGTGAAAATGATGTGATTGAACATTGGATGCTTCCGTCAGAATGCAATTTTCACCTTAGCAAAATATAATGCTGGAGAGTAGCATATAAAAATGATGATCACATTAATTACCCAAAGTGGCTTTGACTTGAAATGACTCGCATGCATGCTGCCCTTATTTTATCACTATTATTATTATTATTATAAACACTCCCTTTCGTGACCTCCATTCATAAGTCAAGTATCAGATAATTGGAATAAGTGAAATGTCCTTCATGATGATTGCCAAATGCATTGTCAGTGTGTTGGAGGCGCGTATCCCTCCCCGCCGCTAGGCGTCACCAAAGTGCGCCGGCGGGGGAAGCGGAAACGCCGGCGCCGCCGAACAAGAAGCGTCCCCACGGATCGCTGTCATGTGTGCGGACGGTCAGCTGACTAATCCTGCTCGCCTGTGATGCTCCTTGTGTTGATTTCGCTTCCTTTGCTCGCCATTGTCGAATGAATGCGGCGCTATGCTTGGCCCAGGAGAGCCATGGTAGTCGTCAACTCGGTGCTGAAGCTGCTTCAGAGGCAGACGTACACCTGCCTGTCCCACCGCTATGGACTCTACCTCTGCTTCGGAGGCATCGTCCTCATGATCGTGTCTGCGTTCCAGTTCGGGGAGGTAAGGTGATCCAATTCGGCGCAATTTGCCTTCGAGCGCTTTCCGCTGTTCTCGTCGTCCGTCCCCAGCAGCTGTTCACCTCGCGCTGCCAGACTCCATGCGCAAAAAGGGCAATTTCCCACGCAAACCTAAACGAAACCTCAACCTCTGCACCTTTCTTAGGTGTCTTATTACACTGTTTGCTTCGAGTGGATGCTTCTTTAAAATTCGGCAGTGAAATATCTAGCTGAAATGCTCTCACTCTTAATAAAACTCTGTTCTGCCGGTGCCGACACGTTTCTTGGCTTATCTGGACGTTTGACAACGTCACAGCAGCAATATTTGCACAGATGCACTCCTATTATAATATCATGATATAGAAACAATCAACAAAAGTCAGAACCAATTTGAATTTCGATCTAATCTAAGCAAGAATAAAAGCAAAACCTTGTGTGTCCCATGTTTTGTGATGTTGTGTTGAGTCGATTGCTCTCTCTCTCTCTCCGTTCAGGTTGTGGTGGAGTGGAGCCGGGACCAGTACCATGTTCTCTTTGACTCCTACAGAGACAATTTGGGTGGCAAATCCTTTCAAAGCAGGTGAGCGCAATTATTCATAATTCTATTCACCCCTCAAATATTGACTGAGCTCCCCGCGCCGCCTCCTGTAGGCTCTGCCTGCCCATGCCCATCGATGTGGTGTACACGTGGGTGAACGGCACCGACGTGGCCCTGCTGAGGGAACTGAAGGCAGTGAGAGAGCAACTGGCGGAGGAACAGAGAGCGATGAGGTAGCCCGTCAGAGACAGATTCTCGCACGCACGCTAGCACCGCATATCCATTTGTTGCGGCTGTTTTCCGCATAGGGAACGTCTGGGGGAAAATGCAAGCGAAACGACAGAAGAGCCGAAAGTCAGGTAAGACTGAGTGTCCCGATACTTTTGCAAAAGTTAGCCTTTCCTGACCGCTGCGGCGGCGCACCACGCCAGGGCCAAAGCGGAATGCTTGCTGTCCCACTGCATCGTGGCGCCCATGCTGGCGCTGGATCCCGCCCTGCCGCCCAACGCCACGCTGCAGGAGCTGCCGTCGCTCTCGCCCTCGCTGGCGGGCGCCAAGCAGCTGCTGCCGCTCCGCAAGCCGGTTCACCCGTCCACTGCGGCCTCCGTACTGGTCTTCAATTCTCAGGCTGACGGTAAAAGAGACTTCAAAAATGGTTTTAATACAGTAAACTAATCAACTAATCTGGGTTTATTCACGCTCCTCTTCCAGCTGAGAAAGCCTACATTGACGCATTCAAGGAAGACAAGAAATTCTCCGTGTCCAGATGTTACCTGGTGAGTTTGTTGTTGTTGTTGTTGTTTGTTTTTCCCTCGCGTGACCTTTCCAAAGATGCAGCCTTTGATCATCATCCTCGCCTCCTGCTTTTCGCAGACCACAGACAAAGAGGCTCCGGGTCTGATCCGCATGCAGACGCTGGCCTACCTCAGCGGCTTCCCGGGCTCCTTCAAGGAGACGGAGCAGCTGCGGGCCAAACTGCCCTCTTTTGTCACTGACAAGATAAAGCAGGTGCGTGGAAATGAGTCCCATTTATTTAACCACAGGATTTGTACAAATGTAACGGAAAACGGGCAGCAGGTGGCACCGTTGCACTCTCCAAACACAAACAACCACCATTGCAATATCTCCTACCGCCACAAGATGTCGCTGCCTAAAGATGTGCTTAATTGTGGCCCCTTTTTTTTTTTTTTTTTTTTAAAACAGCGGCACATTAATGCAAGCTCGTGTGTGTATGACGTGAGTCTTTTCATACATTCCAGGAATGCAATCCGAGGCGCAGCGATTCGTAGACGGTCGCATCTTCCTCGTTTCCTACGTGGCGTGTTCCCGCTTAGGATGGGTCGTTTCTGCTCGCAAGTGTTACGCGCTGAGCCGGCAGGACAAAGGCGCGCCTTGTTCAGCTCGCAGGGCTCTGATCATTTGCAGTCCCTGCGTTGCCACGATTGAGCGCAAATTACTGGGGCAAATGATCAAAACAAACAGAAGTCTGGAACACGCTCATCAGCCAATTCGTCTCAGCCAATGATGTACTTACACGGCTGATGACTGATATAATATGCCCAGACCCGAAAGGGAACAAAAAACAAACGAACAACTTGTTGATTATTATTTTTGTTTTAGATAAAAATAAGCGTGTACAGTGGTATCTCGACTTACGAAGTGTTGCTCGAACAATTATTATTATTATTATTTTTTTTGGCAGCGAACTTCACAGCAAGCAGCAGTTTGGAAGATAGTAAACGATTCTCCTAGTTAAAGTTTATGGCAAACTAATCATAAATATATATATTACATCCATATTTAACCAAAGGCCGCGTAACTTTGACGAAAGTCCGCTAGCTTGACGCTAACATACGATGCGATACGCGTATGCTGTATGTTCGAACGAAAACTAGCATCAATGTTGCGTTGTTGTAACCGTGTAAGCAACGGATATTTGAACACACACGGTGCAGCAACATATTTAGATAGACAATATAACAATACTCATAGGTGTATATTCTTTATCCTCTTCAAAAAATGACTCATATTACTGCATACCGAGTCACTTTGTTGTGAAACTCTTCTTTGTTTGTGTCTGTATGTCTGCATTATACGTCCCCCTGCATAATGAATGCATGAAATCATGATGCTTTTTTTCAAAAAATTATTTTTATGTTATGGGGTGCTGGAACAGATGAATTACATTTCCCTTCATTTCAATGCGGGAAAGATGGAAAAATATCTTTTGCGTAACAAGTGTAGTTACGGAACAAATTCAACTGTAAATAATGGCATTTGCCTAAGCCGCCATTGCGATGGTTAATATTAGAACAACTATCTGGAGCGTTGCGGCGCCACTGGAAGGTCATCAGGATTTTTCGCGACCTCCGCCTGCCCCTTACCTGTTTGTTCCATTTGAGCAACAATGTGAGGGGAGGGCGGCGAAGATTCTGGACTGTGTGGCGCTTCCCCGTGTCGCCGGGCCCGTTCTGCGAAAGACGGATGGCGCTGAGCGAAGGGAGCGGCTCAGCGCTGAGGGATGGCTCCGTATTTATAGCCGCTGTTAGAACCGGCGCCGTGGTGATCAAAGACCACCGCCACAGCCCACCAACTCCTTTTGTTAGAATGCTTTTTTTCCTGTTGTGGGCACTGCGTCATATCGACTATAGCACATTTGTAGTATGTGTGTACTGTGTGTACCACAGAGGTACTTTCTGTGTGTTTGTAGTGTGTGTACCACATTGGTAGTATACAGTCATGGAAAAAATATGAAACCAGCCTTGATTCTTCACTTTCTTTTTCAGTACTTTTAGTGGTGTCAGGCATTAAAAGAAAAAGTGCAGTATTTTTTTTTCCACTTATGTTTGCGTGTGTGTGTGTGTGTACCATGTCTGTGGCATGTGACAACCACATTTGTCATTTTGTTTCTGTACTCAAGTGTGTTCGATGTTGATTTTGTGTGTCTGTGTGCGCGTCTGCCTTTGTCGCGTTTGTGTACTTGTGTGTGTGCATAAAACTGTTGCGTTAACGCTGGCCGGCGATGAAAGCCGTCTTTGTGAGGCTGCCACGCGTCCTCTTTGTGTACGCGCGTGCGCGTTATCGGGCCCGCGCCGACAACCGTAATAGAGATGCAACGTGATCCGGGCCGCGCTGGCTCCATAAGACCCGAGTAATCCTCACCTAAAAGGAGCGAAAGGAGCGAGAGGTGCTCGCCAGCTCATGTGAGACGCTCGATGATGGAGTGAGGCGGCGAGCGAATGCTTTCCTGGGAAGCTTAGAGTTTGCACACACACAAACACACGCGCACAGTTTTTCACACTGTGTGTTGGGGGATGACATCGCAGAATTTTCCAAACTAAATACTTTTGCGAGTTATATTTAGCAAACGGACGCTTCGTGACAACAAGCTATTGAATGTCGGCATCGCTTCGAAGAATTGCGCTCGGTGAGTTTGAAATGGAGGCGGAACTGTATGTCAAATGCTGCGTTTCCTTCTCAGTTTGAGTTGTACTCTGAGGCCAGCATCGCTCTGCTCCACCTCAACGGCCCGCAGGACTTCAGAGACCTCATGCAGAAGTCCAAGAAGAACCTGACGCTGGACGGGAAGGAGCTGACCATCAGCCCCGCCTACCTCTTCTGGGACCTGACCGCCATCTCGCAGGTAACCAACCACTTTACAGCGGCGCCTCCATTTATCCTTGGCAAGTGACGAATTACTTCAGCTTACTGAGTCACTTAGTTGTGAAACTCTTCTTTGTTTGTGCCTGTACTTCCCCCTGGTGGCCAAGGCGCACAAAACAGAAGGAGTGGCACAATGTCCATTGAATGAAGCTCCTTCTTTGCCTTCTCCTTAGGTTTTTAGTACAACGTACTGTAGGGTGATATTTTTCTTGGGATTGAGTGAATGATTCCGAACGCAGTCGTTCACTCGTTCCCTACTCCCTTAAGCCGACCTTCTCACGCCATTTTTGTTGTTGTTGCGCAGTCCAAGCAGGACGAGGACGTCTCGGCCAGCCGCTTCGAGGACAACGAGGAGCTGCGCTACTCTCTGCGGTCCGTGGAGAAACACGCCCCCTGGGTGCGACACGTCTTTGTGGTCACCAACGGGCAGATTCCCTCCTGGCTCAACCTGGATAACCCTCGTGTTTCGGTTGTCACGCATCAGGTAGCGTCCGTCCCGCGCTGAGGGCTTGAACAAAATGTAGACCATTTTGCAGAATGTTTTCCTTTGAACTGCAGGAGCTGTTCTTGAACCGCAGCCACCTCCCTACGTTCAGCTCGCCGGCCATCGAGAGCCACATCCACCGCATCCCGGGACTCTCGCAGAAGTTCATTTACCTCAACGACGACGTGATGTTCGGCAAAGACGTCTGGCCGGACGACTTCTACAGCCATTCAAAGGGACAGAAGGTAATGGGAGTAGACGCGCAAGGATAAGAACCAAATCACAAGTCGCCCATCTTTTGACCCCTTGACCCGCGGCACACTGCAAATCTAAATCAGAAGCTCTACCCCAGTGATTCTCAAAGTGTGGTGCAGAGGGCCCTCTAGTGGTATGCAAAAATATCTCTTCATTAAATATATGTTAAAGAGTTTATCCAGTACCCTCTTGTGCAGTTTTTTACTTTTCAAGTAGTATATGTTTTTTTTTTGTTTTTTTTAAGTGCAGTTCAGTTGCATTTAACTTTTGACCACAGTACAAAAGATTTGTATTTCATTTTTAAGACGCGTTTGTTTCAAAACTTTTGATTTGGGTACAATTTTTGCTTTCAATTTGATGTGCAATACAATCCGGCTGTCCATGGCAACTTCCAACAAATGAATGTGAGCTCAGTTTCTCCTTCCCTGCAGGTGTATCTCACCTGGCCTGTTCCCAATTGTGCGGAAGGCTGTCCGGGATCCTGGATCAAAGATGGCTATTGTGACAAGGCGTGCAACAACTCGGCGTGTGACTGGGACGGAGGAGACTGCACAGGTAGGGATGCGCTTTCGTGATGGCAACTTTCCGGCTGAAGTTAAGATGGTGAATTTAAGAAATACTCGGGATTGTAGAGTTTCCAGGGGACTATTTGGAAGAACTGTTAACTTAAAGTCGACCACTTAATGACTTGTAACAGTTGAGCAGCTGGAGGAGGCACGAGAGAACAATGGGCACAACTACAGTCATATCAACAGCAGTAATCGTACCGCTGTAGTCGCATGAAAGCTGCTTATCTGTTTTAGCATTCTGCTACAATGTAGTTTCCCCAACTACATTTAGGAGCCTTCAATTTGAAATTTCCATGAAAAGACTCCAACACCCCTTTTCGTGCCACTTACATTTTTCTGTCAGGGGCCGCGGGCAGCAGCAGATTCCCGGGTGGGGTCGGCGCCGGCGGTCCCGGCGGAGCCGGCGGGCAGGTGTGGCAGTTTGCCGGCGGTCAAGGCGGCCTGGCCGGAGCCTCGTACTGTAACCAAGGTTGCGCCACCTCCTGGCTGGCAGACAAATTCTGTGACCAAGCCTGCAACGTGCTCTCTTGCGGCTTCGACGTGGGCGACTGCGGCACAGGTGACTTTGAGGCACATAAGAGCGCTTCTCCTCCAGTTCCGGTCCAATTCTTCATCCGCTTTGTGTTACCGCGGCGCAGACCACTTTGGAGAGCTGCACCGTGCCACCCTGCTGAGTAACCAGAGCGCGTACATGCTCCCCGTTGGAGAGATCAGACCTTATTTCAGCTTCGAACGGCTGGCTTACAGGTAAGGTGTAGATGTGCGCTTACTTTCCATTAAAAATTAAGCTGGGGGAGTTTGAAAATATTTTCCAAGAAATGTATGGGAATGAACTGGTAATGGAGGTCAATTTAAGACCAGACTTCCAACTTCCTGCTCCCAGGGTGTCGGAGGCCCACGTGATCGACAACCCGGTGGTGCGTCACACCTCCGTGGCCAACAAGTGGAAGACCATCCACCTGCTGCTCCACGCCGGCCACAACGCCACCGTGGTCCAGTACAATGTCACCTTCCAAAAAGAGGACAACACGGCGTTTACCAAGCTCTTTAGCGTGGCCGTCGACACGCGTCAGCTTCCGCAGGTCAACGGGACGCAGACCGGCAGGGAAAGTTCCAGCCGGAAGCCTCCCGTGATGACGGAACAGCCCTTCCTTTTCTCGGATGTACCCGAGGACAAGAGGGGTCCCAAGATCCAGAGGAAGCAGCCAGATGAACTCGAGGCCATCGTAGAAGTTCCCGCGTTCAACGGGTCGCTCTTGCCGGCCCCTTTGCGGAGCGAGCTGCAGAAGCTGGATGAGAAGCTCCTCAAAGGAGACATCACCCTGAAGGGTTACAACCTCACCAAGGCTCGCCTGCTGGCCACCCACCGCGAAGAACGTGACAGAGAGGAACTTGACGTTCCTCCCGCGGTGGAGAGGCCCAAAACCTCCAAGCTGCTGAGGCACATTACCAAAGTGAAGAGCACCGAGCGGCAATTGGAGCCCCCCCACGTTGCTCCAGTGGGGAGGAGGCTCCAACACTACGTCCCCGCTGACAGAGGCTTCTTGCCGTGGGAGAAGAAGAAGTACTTCCAAGACCTGCTGGAGGTGAGCTCACAAAAGCAATCCTCTGGCTGTGCTCAGAAGCTTATCGTGGATTATATAGTTCACTAAAACTGACGCTAAACTGTTGTTCACTTATCAGCCAATCGCATCAGTCGTTGCTCACTACTTTTGAACACGCATTGAGTTTGCTCTATAGGGGAGAACTTGTGCTCACTACAAAATGGCAAACGCACTTTCAAAGTGGCACTATGCTGTAATAGTGGTAGCTGTAACAATACATCAAAGCTGAGATTCAAAATAGCATTTTAGCATAGCATAGAGTTTTGCCCACTCCGCTCAGGCGACCGTCACCGGAGAAGATCACGTGACGTGCGGTCGGTAGAGGCTTGCTGAAGAAATGTATCTTCGGCCTTGGCTTACGTTTTTAAATTGACTTAAAATATAAACGCTAAGTTTGCTAGCACTGTGAGCTCATCAAGTTGGAAGGGGTGTGTTGCGGTTCTGCCATTTCAAAGGCGACGCGGCTTCATGTCTTCGGCTTTCAACCTCAGTTTTAGAGTTGTCTTTTTTTCAACAGGAAGAAGAGCGTCTGCAGACGGCCCTGGCGTACGACATTGCCGGCGGCGGCGGACGCAAGCTGCAGGACACGTTTGCCGACTCGCTGCGCCACGTCAACAAGCTGCTCAACCGCCAGTTTGGCTTCGCGTCTCGCAAAGTCCCCGCGCACATGCCGCATATGATCGACAGGCTGGTCATGCAGGAGCTGCAGGACACGTGAGTGGGCTCCCTCAGCTGCCTGACCGTTTTAAAGGCCCCCGCGCAGCCAGCGACGTGGCCGAAACGGTTTGATCGTTTTGTGTGTACCTGAGACTCAAAAGCCAAGCGGGGAGCGTCCCTGTCTGCGATTGGCTACTTCAGTTCAGTTCAGTTGTTGCAATGGCGAGCGTAAGACACACTGCTTCTTCTTTTCATGTTTGTTTTATTGCCAACAGATTCCCGGATGATTTTGACAAGACATCCGCCCACCGTGTGCGCCACTCGGACGATATGCAGTTTGCCTTCTCCTACTTCTACTTCCTGATGAGCACTCAGCAGCAGCTCAACGTCTCGGAGGTGTTCGACGAGGTCGATACCGACCGCTCTGGCGTTCTGTCCGATCGCGAGATTCGGACTCTCGCCACGAGGATCCACGAGCTGCCTCTCAGCCTCCAGGTTGCGTAAACCAGCGTTTCCCCAAACTTTATTGAGCCAGCGCACGTGTTTTACATGAGAAAAATCTCACGGAAAACACCAATGACAATTTCCTCTTAATTGATTTACAAATTTACCCAGCGAGAAATGTGGGCCAATTGGCTTGAATAAGAAGCTATTTTTCTGTTGTATGAATGGCAACAGGTTGATGCACTGCCCTCTAGTGGAAGAGAATTTCATTATTCTGCCTGTCACTATACGTCGCTGGCAAAGAGAGAAAGCGATACATTAATTTTCGTAGCAAAAAAATAAGAATGACGACTCATCCGCCGATATGTATTGCTTTCGGCCGTCCAGGACCTGACAAGTTTGGAGCAGATGTTGATCAACTGCTCGAAGACACTCCCGAGGAACCTGAGCGAGCTCCACCTGGTGAACCCCACACAGGAGGCCTACTACGACCACAGCATGGTGAACACCCCGCGAAAAACGCAAAACCTCAATTCGGTGCTTTCAAGTAACCTCGTGGATTCTGGTTCCCCAGCCGCCGGTCACGAAAGGCCTCATCGTGTACTGCACGCCCATCACGGAGCGCATTCGCAAAGCCTCCGTGGACCAGAACAAGTACAAGTGAGACGACCAGTAGCGACACTGGCGTGTTTAAGATACTCTCCTTATTTTAAGAGCTCCCCATTTCCGCAGGTTTGAGATCAAGGGCGAGGAGGACATCGCGTTCAAGATGGTCCGCACCAACGTGTCGCACGTGGTGGGCCAATTGGACGACATCAGGAAGAATCCCAGGTGACGTCCACCCCGATGTGGATTCCCGTTTATCGCGCTCCCTAACAACGCGCTTTCGCCTGCAGGAAGTTCATCTGTCTGAACGACAACATCGACCACGCCCACAAGGACGCCGCCACCGTGAAGGCGGTGCTGAGAGACTTCTACGACTCCATGTTCCCGCTGCCGTCCCAGTTTGAGCTGCCCAGGGAATACCGCAACCGCTTCCTCCACATGGACGAGCTCCAGGAATGGTAGGTCATTTCCACCGCGGGAACTTTATGGACCTTTGGAAGGCCAATGTGGGTTCAAGGGATCACGGGGATTAGTGTCTCAATTTAGTTCCTGGGACAAAAGAAGACCCTGCCGGCACATGAGCATATCTGAGTCGAAATACTCTGGAAGAAATGGATTTGTTGATTTTTGGGAATCGAAATTTGGGAATGTTATTGTGAAAAGTGTGGAATTACTGTTTATTGTTATTTGTAGAAACAATTAAAAATCAAAAGAGGTGATAAATATACCTGTTGTTTTTTTTGCAAATCAAATTAGAATGCAAATCAAATCACATTCGACGGAGAAATTATGTGAACAGTTCACCTAAAAATAGGTCTATGTTATGATATCAAAAAGCGTAGTCGACCGCAAACGTAAACGTAGCGGCCGTGAAAGCAACCTCCCTGGTGGAGGTAATCAATACGTCTCTCGGCACGAGTGGCGGCACACCAGCTGCTAATAATGGCAGCATCATAACGTCACACCACCACTCTTGGCCAAGTGTTCCCAGCTTGTCACCATGGGGATCCCGAGCGACGGGGAGGGGGGATTCATATCCAAAGACCCTTGCTTCTTCTCGAAGGCGGCTGGGCTGCGGGGGCGTCAGGGTCAGGCCTCACACAGAGACTTTAAAATTAGACGGGCGACCTCAGATGGAGTGGTAAGTTGAGCGTTTCGTCACCTCCCCGAGTGTCGTTTGAGTGAAGTGCTGTCACTCGCGGAGATCTCCGTGTTGCATCACCGTTCGTCCTTTTGTTCATCCACGCAAATGTCGATGAACATCTCCCCTAATGGAAGCTCTCCCCCTCGCAGGCGAGTCTACCGGGACAAGTTGAAGTTCTGGACCCACTGTGTCCTTGTGACGCTGGTGGCCTTCACCGTCATGTCCTTCTTCGCCGAACAGGTCAGTGTCCTCCGTGTCTTCCGTGTCCTCCGTTTCCATGGTTCGCATCCTCGCCACCCAAATGCCCAACCCGGCGGCTCGTCCGTCTCATGTGTGCCGAGCGGTGCCAGGACCTGACTCGGCTGAAACCAAAGCCCCCCCCCCCCCCCACAAATCCCTTTTCTCCCTCCCCTCGTCGTGACTCTCAGAGTCGGATTGCGCATTTTCCAATTATTTTTGTCGCCAAAAAAAACCTAAAACAAATCCCGGTTTTGATGTTGCGCTCTAATGACGCTGGTGTCCGGTGTCTCGAGGTTAACAGTTCCGCTGACCTTACCAGAATCCCCCCCCCACTAACCTCCACCCAGCCCTTAGCGACCGTAACGTTTGATATCTTTATCAAAACACATTTCTAGAGGTGCTCCAGTATCACATTGGTCTCCTCGCGGACTCCCATTTTCTCACAGCTGATCCACTTTAAGCGCAAGCTATTCCCCCGACGCAAAACGCCTAAAGACGACAACCCCGAGAGAGTTTGAACCAGGAAGTCCTTCTCCTCATCGTAACCAGCAGCAGCTTCAACGCCACCTCCGTCCTGCTCAGTGAAAGATTTTTTTTTTTTCTTTTCCGTCTGGTGATGGACGAAGAAGCAAAGCCAATGAAGAAGCAACATGAATGTTTCTTTGACTTTTACGCACTCAACACTCCTGAGGCCCTGTACATCAATTTTTTTGTTTTTTTTGTGGCCCTGTGCTAAAACACGACCAAACGGACAATAATGCTTTGACGGGAGACATGTTTTGAAATTGTTTGTGATAAGAACTATTGGACATTTTACTGCTCAGAGTTCATTTTAAAGGAATTGTATAAAAAAGGGGTCATTAATTTAAGTCATTGTCAGGTTATGTCTTAAACACTATGGGATCGAGAAGTGCCTTCTTTGTTCATTCCTATACTTTTACAAAACAAATGTTCGTGTGAAAAAGTTGTCTACCGATTTGCGTGTGTGTGTGTGTGTGTGTGTATTTAGGAATCAATCGGCCTTCCTTGAATCTGTTTGTCAGACGCGGCAGCGTTCCTTCTCTCCGTCTGCGCGCACGTGTCCCCATGGGACCCAGCAGACTCGCTATAATGTCTGAAATTCAGACGACTCAGCTCTTTAACTTATTTTTGGGGGGGATTGTAACGTTGCCATGGAGACAGAGCACTTTGTCGTTCTGTGTGTCGCCGCCCTTTAACGTCGCTTGCTATGGCTCTTCCGACTGAAATAAAATGTGTTCGGCCATCTTCCTCTCTCTCTCTCTCTCTCCATCTGCTTTTTCCTCAAGCACGACAACAAGACATATGCATGAAAAATATTCTTTATTACAAACTCTCCCTCCCTTACCACACAAACATTTGTTAGTAAAAATTTGTCATACGGTTACATTAGTGAACAGTGAAAAATCACTGTTGTACATTTCAATGCATAGTTTGTCACAGAAACCGAAAGTCAGATGTTACTTTTCCAGAGAACAATCCAAGAAACAGAACCTAAAAATAGTCAAGCGGTACCACAGAAGAAGAAGAAATCCCTTTCATCCCCATCAACCTGAATAATAAGCACATCAGTTTAGCCAGAGGAGAAAGAAATCAATCTGAGAAAAGTCCATGACAGATCTGCCTACACACACTTGATCACTGTACTGCAGTTCTCAGTGGAAAACATACAAAGTTGGTTTGGTTTGAAGTATTCCTTTTTTTTTTTAAATCACAACAAAATGAATTAAGGCGACTTCAGCTGAATTGTAGACAATCACGACATTCATTATTAGCCCTTAAGGGAGAAGAAGTCAGAAAGCAGAACAGGATGAGATGAAAACGCAGCTTCACGTAGCCTGCTGACCAAAATGCCTCACTGGAAATTACTCCCCCCCCCCGCCCTCATTTAATACATCTATTGATCGCATTTAGTCACATTTGGACAAATAAAAAAAACAAAAACAAAAAATTTGGTTTCGACAAACATTTACAGATAAAAATGATCTTAAAAAAACGTTTTGGTATCTTAGATGAGTTCTTTTAAGTTTTAGAGCATTCGTTTACTTTGGTGGGCAAGGTTTAAATTTTTTTTTTTTTAGGCAGAGGTGGTCACTTGGTCAAGGCTTGGGGTCCAGGTTCTCTTCTCATCGTCGTCGTCATCTGCTTTCAGGAGCGGGGAGAGGTCCGCGTCTCCCCCCGCCTCCTCCCGCCGGGCAAGCTGTCAGTCGCGGTGGGCGGGGCCGGGCGCCGTGATGCTGAAGACGTGGATGCGCAGGTGGCCGGCGATCTGGTGGCACACGCCCGTGCAGTAGCCCGTTAGGTCCACCAGGGAGAGCACCTGAAGGCCACGGGGACGGACGGGTCAGAGAGTGTAGCGAGGGTTTTCATTTCATCGTAGCATAATTTGAACTCCCCTATGCGTTTGAATGCACGTCCAACTGTTCAATATTTCAGCACTTTATGCAAAGCTAGTTGATAATTGGAGAGGATTTCCCACTCTGAAGCTTTGATGATGCTCCATTTCGACTGATTATAAAGTGCAAAATCAGGAACTGACCATGGCGATCCAGAGGACAATGTACTCGTCGACAAAGCTGTTGAAGTACTGGTTGAGGAAGAGCAGACCCGGACCGACGAACGCCGTGTCTGGGAGGTGAAGCTCACTCTTTGTCATGTGCGCCACCTGTGGGGGAGGAACAAAAAAACCCTGCAAGTCCCTGTTCATTGAAACTATGTCTTGTAAATTGGACACACCACAGAGAAGAATGTCGTTGACGCTCGAGGCCCCTGTCGTATTTTGATTTTTTTTTTTTTTTAAACAAAAAGACATTGCCCTTGCTCTTTCGCATTCTCTGTGTGACTTGCGCACACTCACGGCCGACAACGAGGCGCTCTAAAGCGGCCAGGCCGGCAGACTATCAGGAGGGAAGATGCGTTTTGGGGGTTTCAGCATAGTTAGCTAGCTAACTGCACGTCGCAACTGCGCTGGATAACTGCTGACGTGACTGAACGTGTGCAAAGTTGTCATGTCTTGGGGGAGAGGCGACTCAGCCGGACACTTTTGGCCCCGCCCAAAAAAAAAAAAAATCAAGAAAAGTGAAATGGTGAAAAACGATGTCTCCACAATTCAGTACTCCATAGTTCTCAGTCTTTTCACGTTCATCAATTATCTTCAAACATGTATAACGTATTTAGAAACAAATCTAAGATTTCACTTTTAACTCGATTTGCAAAGACAAATCTCCACAAATGGAAACGTACCACGAGCTTGTTGGAGATCTTGGCGATGACCATGCCAAAGGTGAGCAGGTAGAGGCAGGGGTGGTGCTCAAAGAGCTGGCTGGACGACTTCTTGAAGATGATGAAGGCCAGCGTGAGGATGAGGCCGATGTGCAACCCGGGACTCAGCACGCTGGTGTCCTGGGCGCCACCAATGTTTATTTATTCGTAACATCGCGGCGTCTTCTAACATTATTCAGGACAGCTTACCGCCACAGTGGAGCCATTTTTACCGACGCCCCCGTTGAGAATGACGTGGAAGTAGTTGTGGCAGGAGTAGAGGGCCCCGCCGATGATGCCCACGATGGGGAAGGTGTACAGCTTCAATCCAATGATGGGCAACTTTAAAACAACACGCAGATTGAAGAAATTTAACTCCACACAGTCAACAACAATGGAGAATAACGTTCTACATCTTTGGTTGTCGTCGTCTTCCCATCCTTTGCCAACCAATCAATAGGCAGCTATGACTTGTAGGTACACCACCTCAGTGGCAGGGATCACAAAGAGGTATAGAGTGTTCCTTCAGTATTTGTGGGGGATCGGGATAGAGCCCTGTGGCAAGTTGTAAATTCCATGAGTACTTGATGCCCCAGCCCTTAAAAGGTTTAAACAGTGGTGGTTGGAAGTTTAGTTACCGTGGTTTGCCAAAGGCTCACCCCCCCAAAGGCAGACATCAGGTACATGGTGATAATGGCAAACTGCACCTCTGTGACGTCGACCCTGCCCGGGAGAGAAAGCGTCACTTGAGGTGGACGAGCGTCGGTCGGCGTGCGTCCGAGTGGGGGCGGGCTGACTCACAGGCCAAAGCGGAGGGTTCCTGACACATACGTCTGCCAGTGGGCGCAGAAGAACATGAACATCCCGATGAAGCCGCAGAAGAATATCCAGTGGGGGTATCTGCCGATTCCGCACGAAATGCACGTTCCCACTGCGACAAACACTGCAGAACAACGACACAACACTTCAGTAAAAAATCAATCAATCAATCAATCAAATAAAAATACAAAATCAAGGGCGGATTAGGAAGCACCTGTGGAGACTGCGTCACAGCCGTGGTCGAAGAGCTCGCCGAGGGCCGAACTGCTGTTGGTCCTGCGCGCCTGCTTGCCATCGATGGCGTCCAGAGACTGGTACACGAACAGGCCCAGAGCGCTGAGGACGAAGGCCCATGCTGGAGCCTGAACAAGCGGAACGACACGCAGTCGTAATTTACTGAGAAAGTACGAAAAGCGTTGAAAAACTTGAACTTCCTGTATGGAATTGATTCAGGCCCCGCCCCTAAGTTGTTTTTAACTCACAAAACTGAAAGAGAACAAACTCATTGTCAGAGGTATTGCAATAGTTTAGTACAGTAAAAAACTGAAATAAAGTTGCCGTCAATTGAAAAACATGTAACTCTATAGTTTTTTGTTTGTTTTTTTAAATCCCCAAAACATGTTTTTCCTCATTTCTGATTTAAAAAAAAAAAAGAACATGTGGAGACGCATGTTTCTTTTATTGTTACATTACATTAAAAGCGAGCAATATATACTGTAAGCGTTTGTTACGAGTGAATAATCAATGCAGATAAGCATGCAAACAGATAAAATGTGACCTTTGAGTGAGTTGGAAGCGAGAAAGAAATAAACAACAAGCAGGCTGAACTGGTCAAACGCGTGTCATTTATCCAAGAGTAAAGGTGCTCCCAGATTAGTGACGTCAGCAGACGTCAGCTAAGGTGACGAGCAGCAACACATTTTCGACACACTTGGAAAAGGAAGTGGCTAACTTGAGGCTCCAAAGTGTTGGTTTGTTGCTTTCAGCAATGATCAACAAGGGCGGCATTGTGCTCCGCACTGTCCGTGTTTTGACACCAGCAACGCGGCGTCACATCAGCGGATAACAGCAGGTCCGCTTTTGCAAGAATGTGGCACACATGACGTATCGATCGATCGATCGATTGGACAAAAGCATGAATGTAATCGTCCGCGATCCAATCATTGAACAAAAAAGTCAACAAAGCACTCAAGTTTCGTTCGACACCCCAGTCGCAATTAAATCCCGTAGTTAAACACAAATCGACGTGTTATAGATGCTCATTTGAACGCCGATTTCCCCGGAGAGCCCACTTCGTACAGGCAATGCATTATTTGATTGAGCTCACTCAAACAGATTGAGCAAATAAACAAATGAACATGAAATCGCTCACGGCGCGGACCTGCTTTCGCCAGCGAGTGTCCGTGTCGGAACTTTTTCCAAGGTCGCCTCACTCAACTCACCTCCTCGGTGGCCGCGGGGCAATAAAACACGAGCAGGAGCGTGGAGACGATGTTGACCAGCAGCCCGACGATAGTGAGCGTATTCGGGGCGACCCAGGTCGGAATTTGCTGGACGAGCCAGTTCCAGTAGAGCTGACACGGCGGCTCCAGCAGGGAGCGACCCGAGGCGCTGTACTTGTGCTCCTCCAGCCGCTTGAGCTGCGCGGTGGACAGCGGCTGCGGCCACGGGAAACGGGCCATCGTTTCTCCTCAAAATAGACCGTCGCGAGTTCCCGCAGGCTCCCGGGGAAAGAGGCTCAGATTCGGCTACCTTCTCGGAGCCGAGCCCAAAACATAGCAGCGCATTTGGCCTGTAGAGGGAGGCGAATGTGTTTAGGCCATTTCCAAGGCGGAACCATCAGCGGGCGATGACGTTTCTGCCCGACTTGTGTCTGGACACCGAAAAAGGGGGAAACTTCCGGGAACATCTTTTAACTACATTTTAAATTTGGCTTCACCTTAAATAAATGACACCGGTATTATTCATTCAATGAATCTTTACATTTTCCTTTCGTTAATTATGACAAGCGTTATTTTTTATTTTTTTCATTTTATTTTATTTTTTTTAGGACAGAATACATGCAATATTACCACAACATTGTTTCCAGAAGTACTGTTAAGTTGTATTTAACTTTTTAGGACAATACATGAGCATTTAAACTTTGAGAACTGTTTGTTTTAAGACATTTGTATTTAACCTTTATGTGCACTACATTTTAATCATAGTTTATTTCCCTATATTTATGTGCAGCGTTAATGTTCAATCTGTGCATAATGTGACAGTGGCTTACAATAATATAAAATGTAGTTTTTAGGAATGAAACCTCTGGTGTGAAGGACTACATTTCTATGATAATCAGGTTGAAATGGAGAAGCAGAAACTCTCTCAAAAATAATGGATTGAAATGGTAAAACAGCTCTTCAGAAACGGTGTCATAATTAAAATTGCCATTTATTGTAATCCATTGGCCATAATTACAAAGTTAAAGGCATGCGCATGTTGACCGAGCTTCAATCCTAGCTCAAGTCACCAATATGAATCCAAAAAAAAGACAATATTTCATGCAGAATAAACCACATTTTTTTAATCAAGTTTCCCTTCTCGTTAAGATGAGTCATCGACACATTCATTTATCCAGCAATTTTCTTCAGCGACACCATACAAAGACCAAACATTTGTTTATACAACCCCACCTTTTACTGAGCATGACCACCCCACCAAAAAAAAAGATGTAGTGTGATATTCTTAACGTTGTTTTCACACGTAGGCAAAACAAAAAGAGCTGCTGACATGCATCCGAGCTGACTAAGACGTACAAATAAAAAACAGAGGGTGACACAGCATGCCACACAAAGCCCGACGCGCCCTCCTCCCCCTTGACCCCGTTCACCCTTCCATCCCCGCATCCGCCTCCAGGTTGCTGGCCTCCCGTAGTGGTTGGCTGTAGGTGAGAGAAGAGGGGCGTCGCTCGTGGCAGCGCGTTTTGCAGCTAAAGCTCAACAAGTCTCTACTTGTCTTGTTCGACAACCTTCGTCTCGGTCATGTACTTGTCAATCAGGTGGAGGGGCACGCCGCGTTGCATGAGTTCGTAGAAGGTGAACCCTCCTATGGTAGGGAGCAGGGGGACAAGAGGGGACACTCGTCATCACGTCGGCAGGAACAGGCGAAAGTAGTTTTAGCATGAGGAAGGTCTAGTGTGTCCCAATTAAATTCTGCTTCGTATTCGTGTACCGTAAGCCATGAAATTCTCACCAAAAAATCCAAACTAGCTGAGGTGTCAGCTCAGTGAGCATATGGCCTGGGGTTAGTATAATACAGACATACAGATATACATGGAGACGGTCACAACTTCTCAGTCAGCCACAGTAACAGTCATTCAAATATCGGTCGCTTAAAGGGTATTCGGTAGCCCATCGATGGCGTTATCTATTGTGTGTTAGCATTAAGCTTGAGGAGGCTCTCTGGTTGTTTTTTTTTGTTTAGTTTGGCAGTAAACTTGAGCTGTAGGTGGTATTAAACAGCTTGAAGCCTCATTTTTTTAAGTTGTTCACGATCTGCCAAACTGCTAACCGCTGCTTGCGAAGCGAGTTGGGTTGGGATCACTGCCACGTTCGTATCTCAAATGTTTGCTCGCAAGTCAAAGCATAAAATTGTCCATGCGGCGGCTTGTATCTTGTCAAACTTGTAAGTAGGGTCACTTGATTCTGAAGACCCCTCTGGACCACACTTGTTCCCTTGTGACAAACATCTTCAAAGGGTGAGTAGTTTTACTTTATTTTAGCAAATGTTTTATGCAGTAGGTAACACATTCACTGCCATTGACGGCTTTAGAAGTCAAATATCCATGTTAAGTGGGAAGGCTGGCAGTGAATGAGTTAACTTGCCTTTATGCTTGTTTGACAGAAGCGAAGAGGTATACACACTGCATGCGATGTAAGTTTTGAGCTTTCTTGTTTTTCCTAATAGCACCATTTCTTTTTTACACGTGCAGCAAAGAAGGGAATGCTACGATGTGAGATTGCATCAAAAGTAAATTGTTATATTAACTTTTTTTCCTAAATTATTCAAATTTTTTTAATCATTCTGAACAAAGTAGAATTGAACTGGGACACAAGTCGAGGCCTTGTGCATACAGCCGCTTTGCTAAAAAAAAAAAATAAATCATCCAGCACAGAAAAGACCCTGAAAAGTCTTCTGTTATGCACCAAATACAAACTGTTACTTGTTTTCGGTGCTGTATGACTTCTGTTGATGGCATCCAAGAGGAAAAAATCGGTACGTCAACTGTTGTTTAGCAAGCAATTTACTCACCTTGTGTCGTCTGCACACAACACTCAAGAGTCACAATATGGCAACCAGTGAGAAATACAAAATAGACTTGTAAAGGAGTCCGGCTATGAGGCTTCATGCAAATCCCGTTACTTTAAAACGGCCGATGTTCTTTCCGAGATGGGTGCTTCCCGCAAGGGGAATAGCGGCCACAGTCCCAACCAGCAACTCAAAGTTAGGAAGCAGGCTGACGGCGGGATGCATAATGAATGACATAAGCTTCATATGCCAGATCCATATGAAAGCTTACCTTATGTGAGAACAAACATTCATGATTCTTGAGTTTGGACTGGGGGGGGGGAGAGAAAGAGAATAGGGGTTAACAAAAATGTTTACATGGGGTTATATGTGTGCACCAGGGGGAGTACCGCTGAGGGATTACTGAACTCTTTATATGAGGAGTTAACAAGTGAAAGTGGCACCATTGTGGAGAACACTGTAAAGTCAAATAAGTGAGGATGGAACTTTTAAAGGTGAAATTTGACATGAAATGAAATTTAAACGTGTACGCTACCTGCTGATGTCGTAGGCTCACTCTTACCATAGCAACGTTAGCCCCTTTTAAAATGGTAATGTAGGCGAAACATGTTAAAGAGTGACATTTCCCTCTTGGAACAAATACATCAATGAAGTTAGCTTGAGGTTACCCATCTATATGTAAAGGTGCTTTTGCAAAGATGCCGTTGTCTCCAACCAATTAAAGCATGTATCTCCAAATGATGTTGTTGTTGTTGTTTTTTTTTTTAATCCATTTTGGATCAAAAGAAAAACTACACAATATGGAGAGATGCTTTACATTGGACACATTGCTTGATTGTCTTGACTATGAAAGGCTCATTTATGCTCGTAGTACGAACAAAAATAGACACAATAAACACCCTTTTAGTTCGATGCCATGATTGCATTGGTTGAGCAGTTAATCCGCCAGAGGGCGATGATCTGGATCTACAAATATGAAGAAGGAACCTGGCAACGGTGGAGGAGGTATTCATAATTTCCTTAACTCAGAGACAACATGAGATACAGCAGATGACACCTCCAGCCCTGTCCATGTTGATTTTTCGATGTTTTTATTTATTTTGTATTTTGTATTTTTTATATTTTTCACTGCCGTCCTTTACCATTTCTGAAAATTATTCACTTCTGGGCATAACACTGTCGCCACACGGTTTCCGGTGGTACTGCAATGCCTGGTCCGTATGTACAGTTTGCACGTAATGTAGACCATAAATGAGCCTTCCTATCACTTAGTCCATCAGAGGGCTTTAAGATATTGGGTAAAATGTGTTCATGAATATCTGGGGAGATGTGCATCAATGACCACTTTTAAATGGTTAAGTCATCTATGGCTAGCTCCTGCAGCAAAAAACAACAGATACTTACGTGTTCTGAAACGCCAGCACTTTGGATTTTCCACAACACACATTTGAAACACTGGTACCTCATTTGAATTGGGCTCCCAAAGCTCTATGAATCTAGTAATTGTTATTTTAATTCAAAGCAAAAAGGGCAATCTAAGCCTTGGGAAGCCAACAGTATGAAGTGGTGCCAGGCTACCACAGCAGTCCACTTTGCGTCCACACTTACCTTTGACCTCCAGCTTACACTCCACCTGGGCCTCCCCCAAGTCGTTGATGGCCCTGCATGTGTACATGCCGCCGTCGTAAGGGCTGGGCTTCCTGATCTCCAACGTGCACACGCCCTGGTTGCTGAACATGCGGTAGCGTGGGTCGTCGCCAATGATGATCTTGTTCTTCATCCAGGTCACTTTGGCCTGCGGCAAACACACAAACATAGGTCTAGGGTTCCCGGAGTCATTTTTACATGTCGCTCTTCGGTGGGTTCCAACTTGCCCCTGGCTTTAAGAGTCTACCTTGGGGTGGGCCCGCACGCTACAGTTGAGAGTGGTGTTGTAGCCGGCGATGCCAAACGTGTTGATGAGCGGCTGCGTGAACTTGGGGGCCTCGTTGAAGTCGTGGTCGTTGTACTGGGCGATTTTCATCTTCATGCCTGCGGGTGGAAGAGTAAAGAAATGGGGTCATGTGTGATACTAAGTGGTATCATGTGGGCAATTGCCTACGTGAATGAGGGAAGAACAATGTTTCTTTATTTAGCGTTGGCTAGGAGTGGGAAATCACCATGTGGGGGCCTGTCGTAAACCAACCTGTGGACCATACAAATTGTTCCCACAAAAAAAAAATTCTTCTCTCAAGGTGATCTGACTAACTCCAAAAAAAAAAATCTGTAACTCGTACCGTCTTTGACGATGCGGGCACTTTTCCTGGTTTGGGTGGCCGACTCGCTAAGTCCACACATGTTCTCAGAATAGACCCTGAAGAAGTACTCGTTCCCAACCACTAGTTCGGTGATGGCGATAGAGGTGCGATGGTAGTGCTCCAGGCATGTGTACCATTCCTACGTTGAGCACAGCAAAGCATATAAATAGGACGAACAAACAATTGGACTTTGAGGATTTCCTCAAATTCATCGTTTACCATTGTCTTCTTGTCTGCCTTTTGTATGGTGTAGCCAGTTATCGCAGCATTGCCATTATCTCTGGGGGCGTTCCAGGACAGAGATACATTTTCTCCCCAGACATCTTCAATTGTCACAATCTGGGGAGGCTCAGGTAGGTCTAACAGCATGGAAATCGAAAAATGAACCAAAGTTTTGGCCTTGAAAATGTTCTTTACCCGCTTCATTCCCTCACCTATGATCTGTATGTCTAACTCGGCTGAATCAACGTGGTTTTCTACCTGCACCTTCATCTGATACTTTCCGGAGTGACTGCGCTCGGCTTTACGGATAAAGATGATGCTGTCACAGTCCGTGTTACGGATGCTGACGTGGGCAGGATCAATGGGTTGGCCATCCTTCTGCCAGGTAACCTTTGGCCTAGGTTTGCCCTATAGAGACATTGTCACAGGGTTGTGAGGAGAATTCTGCTCAATAATGCTAACAAAAAAACCAGTACTGGATGTTGACACAGCCTTACCAGGAACGGCACCACAAGGTTGACTGCTTCCCCGACTCTTTTGGTGTAAGTCTGCTTCAGGTGTCGAGGGACACGGATCTTGGGTGGTTCTTGGGATCGATGGATATCACAAAGTACCAGACATTATCAATATTTCTCAGAGGCAACTTTCATTTTTGATGATTTCTTTTTTTTTTTCCCCAAAATGTTTTGCTTACCGATAACCTCCTTGACAAGAATTGCATGCTGAGTGTTCCGTGGAACGCTGGCTCCAGCAGCATTTACAGCCTTGACTCGAATTAAGACTTTAGTCCCAGGTGTCAGGCCTTTGATCGTGTATCTGGTCTTGTCTATCAGTTCAGTGTTGGCTGCTTTCCAGTCATCAGCTGTTAGTAAAGAAACATTGCATCTTTTTAACCTTGGGTTCCTCAACTTTCATGAGGGATAGCCCAGTGAGTCAGTATTTGTGGGAGAGCATGCTTTCTTACATCCTTCAAGGCAGTACTCCACCAAATACCCATCGAGACCAGCAGCTCCAATGGTTTCTGGAGGACGCCACTTGATGGTCACTGTGGTGTCAGTCACGTCATCCACCACCAGCATGGTGGGCTCACTGGTCACAGCTTGGAGGATGCAAATTTTGCTCATCAGGCTTTTGTTTTTATGACAGCATACACAAACAAGAGCAACACACAAACACATGAGCGAGGCGCCTCACTGTCTGCCAACCTCTGGTCTCTGTCCATTCTTTATTCGGAATCATTTAACTCCTACTGAACCCTCTCATGGACTGAATCTCCTAAACCTATAATCCGCAGATGGTTTGGCAGTCATTATAAAGATATATTTAATATCTTCTGAAGCTCCTGCATGGCCAGTGGAAGTCTTAGTTAAATGCTTTGGATGGTGGGGAAACTGGAGGCAACAGCTGTGTGCCCAAGGTTCCAAGGGCAGACCACCCACGTAATATTCAACCTGAACTCCGAGCAAAAAATGACAACAACCTCTTAAACCACATTACACGCTGGTGACAGTACTGTGTTCAAATTAGGAACTCCAGAAATCATGCCAATGAAAAGCTGACCCATTGTCCTGGTGGACATTAAAGAGATCATTTGGAAAACTCACCGAGGGGGGTAAAGGGTTTGGATGGCTCACTGGGCTTGGACACACCAATGGCATTGACCGCAAATAACCGGACTTCATATGGCACGCCTTCAATCATCTTCTTGGGCTCATATGTCGTCTCTTTGATCAGGTCAAAGTTAATTCTCATCCATCTTGAGCTCTGCTTCTTTTTTCTCTCAATATAGTAGCCTTTGGAGGACAAACATTCTTACTTTTTTGTGGCACGGTAAATCTGTGAGGTAGGTTTTGAAATTTACCTAAAATTGGTGAACCCCCATCATATTTGGGTGCCTCCCATGTCATCTGGCACCAATCACCTCCAATCACAGGGACCGAAGGAGTATCTGGAGAATCAGGGATGTCTGCAGAAAGCGAGAAAGTAGTTTGGAGTTTTGAAGATTTTGTAAAGACATGCAAAGTTCTTTTGTGTGTGTGTGTGTGTGTGTGATCTCTTACCTACAACCTTCAATTTGATGCAAGCTGTGGCCTCACCGGCCTCATTTTGAAGGACTAGTTTGTAGTTGCCTGTGTCCTCGCGCTCTGTGATTTCAATTGTCAGGCTAGTCTGGTCAACATATGTTTCAGCTCGGACACGATTGCCGGACTCAAGAATAACCTGAGACAGAGATGTGGTTGGCCAAAGATTTCAGTTCTCGTAAAGTACCATCTTACCCAGGCTGCATGTAAAAGTTAGACACTGACCCTTTCACCTTTCATCCACACCACCTTGGGGGCTGGTTCTCCACTGATGGGGATCTCCAAGCGCATTTTGTTTCCAGCTACAACTGTCACAGTGTTGTCCACGAAGTTCAAGCCCTCCAGGTGCACCCTTGGAGGGTCTAAAGAAAATTTTACATTAAACGCTTTGATATTTTTTTTGTGTGTGATCTCAAGTCAGTTAGCCTTATTGGAAAATACCTATAACATGAACCTTGGCAGATAGGCTTTGTGAGTACCCCTCAGGTACAAAGGTGTAATCCCCAGAATCGTGAAGGGAACTCGTTTCAATTGAAAGTTCGTGGACCCTGCAAAACACCCCTTGATGTTATTCAACACTAAACACTTGTGTGCAGTCATTTTCTAAGTGTAACAATGAGGTCATACCTATTTTTGTGTACAATGTTGATGCGGTCGTTCGGCTGGATCAGCTGTCCATTCCTATACCATCGACCTGGGACGTTGCCTGGATAGATCTCACAGTGCAGCTTGAGAGGCTTGCCCAGCATCACCTTTGTATCCTGCAGGTCTTGATGGATCTTCAGTGGTTTCACTATTGACGAGATTAAGTTAATTTCACAACTGAACAAAGCCAATCTACGAGAGCAGGAAGCAAATGAACCATCACTGTTTACATACAGTCAATCTGTACATGAGCCTCTGACGAGCCTCCAGAAGCCATGATGGAATAAGTCCCGGTATCTTCCAGGGAGGCATCGTCGATCACCAGGGTGTGTTTGGTTCCCTCGCACTTGACTCGATATCTGGATCGAACCCCTGTTGGAATCTCAACACCGTTCTTCATCCTGAGAGAAGTAGCAGCATTCAGCTATGGTTCAGGAAAAGGACATTTCTATGGGGTTCTTATTGTGGTTTTACACCATCTTACCATTTGACTGGGGCGCCTTCCTCTGTCACCTCACACTCCAGCTCAATCTTCTCATTCACCGTGGTCACAACAGGCTCAAGGCCTTTAGTGATCTTGATTGGCAATTCTGTGGTTGAGAAATGGCGACAGCGCTGTAGAGAAAACCGCCGACGGTCCACCTAGATTAAATGTTTGCTTGCGATACCTTTGACAAACAGCTCCGTGGAGCACTTCTCATCGCCTGCCGCCACAGAATACGCTGCGTCATCATTCTGGCTGCAGTTGTTGATGACCAGGATCCTTTGTGTGCCCTTGTGCTCAAATATGTACCTAAACGTGATCCTTTAGTTATCTTGAGTGAACAACTTGCAACTTTCACTCTTTGTAAAATATGGAAGTGTCTAATGATTTTTTCAGAATGCAGCATGCACATCATATCGAAGAGCAGTTCACTCTGCAACACTGAACACGAAGGAGGTAGCTGGACGGACAAATCGACTTACTTCCTTTGACTTAAGGTCAGCGGTGGAGCCAGAACAGAGCCAGAGCACACAGAGTGTGCAGGAAGTGATTATGGCAGACAGGAAAGGCGCACCATGACATGACAGACATAGACAGAGGTGGTAGTCAACCAAGAGAATGACAGGAAGTCCTGGCGATGAAACCAGAACACAGCAATAGCCTCCCAAATGGCTTTAGCTTGGCATGGCTCTGGCATTGACTTAGGTTTATGTGCAAGACTAGGATCGTATTTACTCGACGACGATAAGCCCCTTCAGAGCGCCAACTCTGAAGGGGCTTATCGTCACTCTTTTGAAATGTTTTCCAGTAGAACTAGAAACACAAGCAGTTGTCAAAACCTTTATATCTACCCTCTTGCCAAAACCACACTCAGTTAAAGGCCTGTGTGGGAGGTACCACTCTTTCCTGTACAGAGGCATACAAAGAGCAATTAAACACAACAGGACATGTGATTATCACTCAAATGTAGCTCTGCAGTCCTGGGAACTGATGAGAGCCACACTGAAGTCGAGAAGACATTGGTGAGACAACTGATATGGAAGGACACATTTCCGCAAATGAATGGCATCATGTGAAATGCGCTTCATTTGTGTTTTAAGGGCAGACAACATTTACCATACACAACAAGCGACAACAGGACATACTTGGGACTAGGACGGATCTCTTGTCCATTTTTGTACCACTTCAGGTCAACCGTCGGGTCAGTCAGATCGACAACAAGGCGGATCTTGCCTCCTTTATCCACCTGATACGCCGGCTCCAGCTTCTTTGCGAAAGCTGTGAAATGACACATTTATGTCAGCACAGTCTGCTCTGGAATTACAATGACTGGATGACTCTTCCTTACCTTCGCTCTTCTTCTCCTCTTTGGGAATCTTCTTCATTCTGCGCAACAGGCCTCTCAGATCTGTGATACCATACATGAAGGCAATCTTCTCGTATTGATCTGGACGAGCATTCTTCAGGATCTCCCAGACGTCCACCTCGGGAGTGTCGTCCTGCTGTTTATGCTCCCTGGGGGTGTTGGATATTATTGTGTGACGACAAGAGTCAAAGGATGGCGTTTGCAACATGTTCTGAGGAACTTGAACTATAACATGAGATTCTGTGCGGTATAATCAGTTTCCTCAGGAGATGTCACACAAAGGGATGGGCTTCATGCAATGTCTACCTGAGTCTACCTAGATCTTGGAGAGGAATGTTTGGTCCTAAAAGCCCTAAAGTGCCAAATCCTGCACAACAATGGAGGACATCATCCACGCCGTGTGGATGACAAGCTTGTTGCCTTTTCCTTACCAAGAACATTTTTTATAGTTCCCAATATGGTATGGTATGGTAGAAACACGTTTTGGTACTATTAAATACTTTTGGAAATTTAAAAAAATGACCAATCGGACCGAATTGAAGTGCGTAATGTTCCTGTCAGTCTGCTAATGCGGCCCTACCAGCATTATCGGTGCTTTATTTTAGATCGTTCTTCTCCAATCTTCTGTCGTGCTTTGTTCTGTACTTTTTTTTCCAGGTTCCTTTTTTCCCCCCCCAAACATAAAATGTTATTGCCTGCAACATTGCATCAATACGGTTTTTCTTCCCCTATCTGGGCCATCCCATTTTTTTACACTCATTCCACTGATTTATTCAGGGATGCTCGCATAGTGTTAGAGTCTTGGAGATGGTTGCTGGATTAGGTTTGTGGTATCTTTGTTAGTAAACATGTTGCCCTGCACAGAGCGGCATGTGCGTTAGTAGAGCATTCAATCCATTCTGTCTTTCGGGGACATTTTCCAAATGTCTGAAAGGTAGCGAGATGAAAAGAGTCAGAAAATATTATTCCATTCTTTACTCCTTCTGTTTATTTTCAGGCAATTATTATGTTGAAACCCGAAATAAACATGGCTGTATTTGCCTTGTATTTCCCACTTGAAATAGAATGACAATGTAGCGATAACACTATTTTACCGCATCATTTCTCCATGGCTCCCTTGCACATCTTTAACAATGGGGAAACGGTGCTCCAGGACCATTTCCGCCATTGCCAAGTGCAAGCAGGAGCCTTTCAGAATTGTGCTTTCAAATGAAGTGTTACCAAGCTACAGTACGCCAACACTCTTTCTCGTCCAATTCGGGGGTTACCTGTCATGCTGGGGACTACGAGTTTCCAGTACTCACCCGCAGTAAGGTCTAATGCTTTTAATATATATGGTTTTCGCTCGACTAACCTTTGATGTCTGAATATGTAGGGGAGAAGAAGAGACAAGCCCAAAATACAATTTAAATTTATCAGGCCGTGTCTGTGTTTAGCTTTGCATTTATTTTGAGCAACCAAGAGAGGCTAGATATAGGCTCGCCATTCAAAGAGTTGCATCATAAGAATCATTTTTTTTTTCAAAGGAAGCCAAAAGAAGCACATGAAACCAATACTGGAAGAAGGGGGCAACATCCACCCGGTGGGTGGGCATGTGATTCTCACCTATGTTTAAGGAGAGCACTAAAGTCAAGCTCCCCTGCATCTTCTTGGCCTTCACTGCTGTTGTTAAAAGGAGAGATTAATAAAGATTTAATGAAACAGTCTCGAGAAAACAATGCTAAAAGAGCAACACAAAGCCACCGCTCAATCAGTATATTAGCTGTGAGCTAACAAGTGATTGGTGCTTACACAAAACTCAGTCTTACGTGTCTGGTTTTGAAACGTGGTGTTTTGTGTAAGTCTTGTGTCCCGGGTGACATTGTCAGAGTGTGACGGTGCAATGACACCGGGATGCTTTGTATTGCTTTCCAAACACATTGTTTGAGGGTGATTTAATATATCAGAATTGGCCTTTAATTGGGTAAAGGCGCTTGTGTTGGTGGGTTGATTATAATGATATAACTGCTATCAATCATATCATGTCATACTGTATGCATTTACAAGATTGTACCTTTGCGTTGCATACTGATTACACACTCGACTATATCAACGTCTTCTTGTATTACCTCCTCTTGAAAGCGGATCGGATATCAATACTTTGTGATCCACCAGCTTCTGGAAGACAGCAGTAGACAATAACAGTACCACATTTGTGTCTTGACAAGAGCGCCTGATTGGTGCTTGAACTGACCTTTCACTTCCAGGTCAAAGGTGCAGCTATCAAACTTGTCCTTGTAGTTGACCTCGCACCTGTAATTGCCTGCGTAATTCTCCTTGGCTTTGATGATGTGCATCTCAAATGTGTGGACCTGTCCGAGGAGACGCATATCGATCGTCACACAACAGCATGTTCTATCTGATGGACTCTTGAGGCTGATTCTTACCTTGGTGTTTCGGTCAAAGGTCTCTTTGAGCTGAAGATGCTTCCCTGTCTTACTGGCCAAGTCCATCCATTTCCCCTTAAACCACTTGACGGTTGGTTTGCGTAGAAGGTCTTTGGCCTCCACTTTTGCGACAAAGGTAATGTCTCCACCTTTGTCGGGCAGCAGAAATGACAAACGTGGACGTTATTGTTGACGCTATGTTTCAGGTCTGAAATTTCGATTCCCAAACATAGAAATTTGGTTACTCCCTAAGACGCGAGCTTCCGAATAGGCATCAAGTAATGCCATAATGTTGACAGATGCTTGTAAAAAAAACAACCAGGGATCCATTTTGGGTCCTGACCTTAAGTTTGGGAAAGGCTATTTAAAAGCACCTTGACTCAATTGCCAAGAGAGGTTCAATTAATCCTCTTGGACCTTCCACATCCTGGTCACCACCTCTTCCAGCTCCTTCCCTCAGGTAGGGGCGATCGATCAATGCAAACTTAAACCAGCAGACATTCCAACAGCTTCTTCCCTCTTGCCATTAAATTGCTAGCGGCTAAGTGACTCTCCGTCGTGTGTTCTTATGTTTTAGGTCTCAAAAGTATTTATTGTCAAAATGGCTGTCTATTGTCATACTAGAGCGGCTCCAACTACCGGAGACAAATTCCTTGTGTGTTTTCAACTTGGCAAATACAGAGTATTCTGATTAGAGGACGTTTTCTTCAACTATGAACCCTTAGTATTAGCAGTTTTGTTTTGGTTGTCTGTTATGCTTACCGACGGTCACCATGCCGCTTACGGGTCTCTCTGTTAGCAGGGTGGAGAGCGGTGGGGTCTCGATAGGCTTGTCCAGTTCCTCTGGGGGCTGGGACTCACCCAAAGACCACACTGGTTCACATTGAGGACAAATGCATACAGTTGTCAATTTGAAAAAGGAGACCGTAACTCAATCATTTTGGTCACCGTCGGTCTGAACCACATTAAAAACGACCCACCTTTTGCACTGTTAAGTGCCAACACACAGACAGACAGAAAGACACCCAATTGGACACATTCTCTCACTTTCACCAGCAGCAGTTTAGGCGACATTGAAAGCATGACGTCGACATGAGGCAGCACAAAACTTACTTTATATGATGTCCGACAAGGATGACGGAAGCGCTTAATATCAGCAACACTATTCTCTATTCCCTAGTGTGTGGAACAATATCAACATTCTCTAGTGACTGTGCCTACCACTCAATTACCTGAGTCTTTTCTCCCCGTGGAGGTAACAGGGACGCTATCATCTAAATAAAGACAAAGAGAGATTTACAGCATATTGGCGGGAATAGTACTGTAAAGTCCGCTGTAGCAAGCACACGCCAACACAAATGAAAGCCAAGCGATTAGTTTTTGGGGGAGTATTGACAATAGATTGTATCTGCTGTTTGAAGGGAAATACACAAAGAGCAAAATTGAAAGTGAAATCTTGAGTTAAAAGGTGGATGTTAATTTGTTAGCAAGGAAACATCCCCACTTCTCTCTGTTGTACTACCAAAAGTTGTCATAACACACCCAAAAACATGTCTGCCAACATGTTTCCTACGCTCTAATTTTTTGATTTAGTGATTTAGGGAAGTTGACTGCGTTGGTCAGAAACGCTGTAATGGGACTGAACAGACGCATCTTACTAGGCAGCTCAATTGAGAGTTTCTTGAGTGAATTGGCTTCCTCTGTGAAAAAAGCACAGTCATCACGGAAAATTATAAGAGGAGGCTCATGGATAGGTGGTTTCAACTCTCTCCCGATGCCCACCGTCGGAAATTTGCTGTTAGATGCCCTTCTATCTATTTTCATTCACTCGAAATTTTAGTAGGAAGGTCACCTTTATTTATGGAAATAAATTGCATTACGTTTGGTTAAATTGACTCAGTAGCAACCAATGAGCATCCACATGATGCACACATAGCATACATGTGGAATGCCAGTGTCGCATCGTTGCCTTTATTTGTCCAATAAAGGCTGATGCTCGGGCCTCTCGCACACACTGTTACTGACATACATCTCAATGTTGAACATACTGGCTATCCCGCTGGGAGCGTCAAGTACAAAGACTAACCCTGGGCTTTATATATCTATCGTAGTAATATACCCTATTCCTGACTGCTTGGGAAACCGTATTGCGTCTTAGCTTTTTGGAGTCGCGGGAAGAGCAGACGTCCTCGTGAATAATTGGCGTGGTTCGGTTACCAACCTGTAGGGGGCGACGGGAGCAGACTAGTGGCTGCGAGGGCGTTGTCATCTGCAATAAAGGTGTTCGTTGACAAATAGATCCACCTAGCCAACGCCGCAAATCTTTCACTCGCAGGCAAGGCGGGTGACGTCGGACGAACATGCACCCCTTGAGCGCAAAGCTCAAAAAGGCCAAAAATGCGTGGCAGTGTGAGATCACGAATGGATCTTTTATAGCGCGCATTCCTGCAAGCTTCTTAAGTGACAACCTGGTGGTGTGCTTTCAAATCAGCAAGTGCCAAACTCGTGCAACAATAACCCACAAAAAAAGCGGATTTCGACCTCAATAGTATATATATATATATATCGCTATTAATTTGAATATGATAGAAAAGTTCTCTTCGTTCAGTAGTTCAATTAAAAAAGGGAAAGTCCTATTATAGAGACTATTAAACTCATAGAAAAGTACTTTTCCAAATTCCGGTTCCTATTCTGTGAAGTGAATGTATATAATACTAGTATATGATTTTCACTTTTTCAATTGAACCACTGAAATAAATAATACAAAAGTTCTCTCCGATATTCAAATGTATTGAGATGCACCTGTATAATACATTGCTAACAAAAACAGACGCCAGAAAAACAATGTCACACAACTTTGTCCAGCCTTTTCTCAAATTTCGGTTCCTAGAAAACTTGGGTGACTCACCTTTGATACTAATAGCACCTGTAGCTTTTACAGGATAATTTCCAGTTTTAGTCAAAATTGTTTTAGTCCACCTTTAGGCTTGAGATTCTGATGAAAAAGTGTAATGTTTCCATTTCACTCCTACCTACCACACCTACCTTTCACTCCTACTACTCATAGCTTCCCGTGTAACATCTCAAAAATGTCTTCACAGTGAAAAGCGTCAAGCCACAGGACAAGTACAAGGCAGCGCAATACGGTAAGAACAACAAAACACCACAAATAGCTGCAGGCCTCGCAAAGTAAATACAAATAAAAAACAAAAAAAATACATGTGATGGCACACCCCAAACCAACACGTGACGTGAGTGTGGGGGGAGGATGGAAGAAATGAGGACAGTGTGGGTGGTCAAGGTTACCCACCTGGGGGCGGAGAGACCTCCAGTGAAATCACAGGTAGGAGCGGGGAACCGTTACTGTCTGGTGCAACACTTTCTGAACATAATGTGACAAAGCGGCGGATGGATTTGGATGAGCACAAAGCTTTTGAAAGCATGTGTCGTGCCTCTCGCACCCTCGTGTACACCAAATACACAACGACACACAGAAATACACACATCTACGCAGGTAACACACAGTTATACTTTATACAGAGACAAACACCAACAATATCATTTCAGGCTTACAAATGTGCATGTGTTGATTTGGATTAATGATGTTCAAAAGTAGTTACTGCTACGGTATGCTTCAAACTAGCTTGCAAAGGTTAGCACGGGTATTCACAAAGTCATCTTTGAGCCACTGCTGGAGTTATTCTGCAAAAGTCCCAGGGGTATTTTTAGGGAGGCTTTCGGAGAACTTCTCGCAGCCTGAGCCTCAAGATGCTACGGCACCAAGGTCAAATCCCGGCGGCGGCAAAAAGATAGCCGCTAGCCACCCGCCACCCCCAACCCGCTTGCCCTCACATGGGGCGGCCCGGCGCGTCAGCTGAAACAACAGCGAGGGATCAGCTGGCGGACGAGAGGAATGTCAGAGATGCTGACAGCTCGGTGGCACGGCAGCACCTTCATATTGTCTACCAGGATAAACCTGTCGTAAGGTTTGTGATCTCCTCGTGGGGAGATGTTGTCTGGTCTTCGCTTGCAAAGTCAGAAATTTCTGTCCCTCTACACTCGGCTGCGGTAGAAAAGCATTACAACTGTTCTCACGCCATTGTATCCTTAAGCCTGACTTTTTTTTATTAGCGTCTCTTGGTCAGCAGTGACCAAATGAATCGTGATTTAGTTGTCGGTTCAAATCCTGTTCCATTCAAGCTTGGCCGCACATTGGAATATGTGGTGAGCCCAGGGTTGAGTGTTGTTTGTTCTCCCCCAATTGTTTGCCTGGGTTTTCTCCAGATACTCCACAAATTCCATACATGGCTTTTTTAGTTGTTTGTCTATATGTGGCTTGGGATCGACTGGTGACTAATCCAGGGTATACCCCGCCTCTTGCCCCAAAATTGGCTGGGAAGGATCCAGCTCACACGTGACCTGATGGCGGCGTCATTCTTTGTCCCTCAAAGGTAAGCTAAGTTATGGTTCGAAGCTATAAGTTTACCAAACCAGAGACAAGTCTGAGTCTGCTCATCATTGGAGGGTGTGAGGTGACAAGAGAAGAGCTGTCGTTGGCTGCTCACCTTCCGGCTGGCCATTTGGTGTCTCATCTAGCAGTAGAAAAGAAAGAAGATATCTATTACAAAACAGTTTGTGAGTATTTCTTGCGCAACACTGACCTATTTCATTAGCTGACTCCCTAAAGTCTTAACTGATTAGAATGGAGGGCCTAGAGAATCACCACTTGTTCACCCTCTACCTCGTCCAATCATGCCAATGAAACCACAACTGTGACACAAAGATATTAGGATGTGACAGCTAAACCCCAAACAGCCTTTCAGCTCTGCAGTTATTAGTGGGTTATTGGAGCACCGAAGCATGGGAGACGATCCAATACATAAAGGGAGTTGGACAACATCTGGACTTGCTCAGATTGGGATTTGCTTTGGTCTATCGTAACAGTGAGAACGAGTCACCGAGCAACCTTTGTTTAGGTGTTTATTGTCCAGCATAAATACACGTCCAATTGCCCAATTTTGGGGGAACTCAGTGCTCCAGTCAAGGTTTAGTGGAGAAAACAAACACCAGCAAAGTGATAACAACCATGAGATGGATGAACATGAAAGTTGGTGACCTTCGTCTGTTGTAGACTAACTTGGACCCAAAACCTCAACCTTCTCTTTGAGAGCCCCGTGATATGACACTTCAGAAGCTTGAAGACAGTCAGCGGTGTACAACCAGTCAACGCTGCGATCTCAGCTCTGTCTACAGCGCATCTGCTGACAATGTATGTTTATTTTTTTTGAGAGCCACTTTCTGCCGTTGTCGTCTCAGCTTTGGACAGCCCTACATTTTGTAATGATTCCCTGTCAACATTCTGACTCCCAAAATTAACCGCGACGCTCTCTTCCAAACAATGCGTTGCTGGCCGCTGCGGCGCAATCCTACAGGGTCACATCATGCCGCCCGGAACGAGGCTCACTCTCATGGCCGCAGAGATAACGAGGGTGCGGGAAGGTTTAGTTTTACCTCTGAGGTCTCCCAGTTCAGCTGACAAGGTTGCAGGTATTTTCAGCTGTTGCCTGTGCTGGCGCTCAGACAGAAAGGGGCTCACCGAAGCTCCAACTGTTGCCAGCGTTGCTTCTCCTATCATAGACCTTTAGTGTGTGAATTCAAACGTCTGTCAAAGTCTGCATCAATTGCATTCCCGCTGTCTCCCTTTAGTGGAATTGAATGAGGCCACTTTTCGTTTTCATTGACAATCAGGTGACGACCTGTCTTGAGTCATAAGGAGCCTGTTGTGTAACATGAGACGGAGGAGAGAGCCCGGGGAGGGTGTTGGAACTCAGCGACAATCAATACTGTATCAAGCAGGGAAGACACTGTTGGCTTCTCCTCGAGTGAAACCCAAGACAAAGGAGCACGAGGTGAGGACAGTAGTGGAAGGCGTCTGGGCAGCGGGTCAAAAGGGGTGACTGCCCTTTGAGTGATGTATAAAGTAGCTGGGGGGTTGACAGATCTGATGCCTGGCCAATGGTGATGGTTGAGGGGCTTGGGTGTCAGTGGAGGGAGATGGCAGGGAACAAGGGCCGGGGATTAAAAGTGCGCTCATTCTGAACTATTCCAGGACAAGAATCCTGGCCCCAAGAGATACTCTGGCGGCCCATCATCTCCTGTTTGTCATCCAAAGTGTGTGTGTGTGTGTGTGTGGGGGGGGTCTAAAACAACAGCTGGTGCGACTCATCTGAAGAACAATACTTTTCTGCACACATTTACAGTATCCATTATGAGATGGGCAGCTATTTATGGTAATGCTTGTCAGTGGCTGTCTCCGAGGGGTTCGGTGGATGCACACGCTGAACGAAACTGCACCACACACAACGAAGACGTCCTTGTACCGAATTCCCAATTAAGAGAAATCCTGTCATGGCATATTACACAATCCAATACTGTCCAGTTGGAGGTATACATTACAAGCAGAAGCCCCACATACCAAAGTCACGTTGTAGTTCAAAATTGACGAATGGAGCTTGTGACAATAGCTGCAAGGAGGAAGCAAAAACTGTACTGTTCCTGCTAAATAATTTGTTACCTTGATAAAACAAGTGTAAAGTGGTGCTTTACTTCTACATTTTTTTTCTGATAGTACTGTACTTAAATGAGCACTTGTGACCCAACAAGAATTTGCATTGATATTTGGTTGCTTGGTCAGCTCATAGCATCCCTCATACTTTGGCACAGCGTTGCTTTGGAAGGAAAATATAATACATCAAATATCATTTTGATATATGAGATTATATGGATGGTCCACGGACAAATCAAGGATCCCCGAGAAGATAGCAGGTTGATTAAAAAAAAAAACAAAAAAAACTATCAATGAGAAGGACGTATCCAAGTTTCCCAAATAGGTTTTATTTACTGTACAAGGGCATGTCTGATGAACCTCAGACCACCGCAGAGCTGCTAATGGAGAAGGCAGGAGTAATACCATCGCATAATGACAGACAGCCATGGATTAAAGAGGAATGTTGATGGACGTGACAGCTATCATGGTTTCAAAGTCAGGGCGGGACGGTGGAATGGTTTTAGATGAAGTGTCTAGTTTAATATGGGCTTTGTCATGAATCATCCTGGAGACAACTGGAGCGGCTTATATCGTTGATTCTAAGTCCGGCCACCGTTTCTGCAGGGCGGCCCCCGCGGGCCCCCGACTAGTAACATTTAATTTGGATTGTGCTGCTTTGGCGTTCCATACATGCATGCATCTATCATGCAACACCACGTCCACAAAGATGTACCCCCCCTTAACTAATTTTCTTTGCCTGTGAAAAACACCCATCTCTGTGGCTATTGTTACTCATAGTCATCCCCGTTGCACCCCTACCTTTCTTCGGGGGCTCTGGCATCTTGAGCCGCGTCCCAATAAGAGTGTCAGGCGGTCAACAAAAGGCGATGCTTCCGAGCAGTGGGACTCAACGGGAGGTCGCCGGGACGAGGCGCAGGAGAGTCCACCAGCGAGGGGCGGGGGGGGCGGGGAGCGGCAGGTAGAGCGAGAGAGCGTCGGCGAACTCCAGACGAGAGTGATGGGAGATGAGGAGGGCACGGGGATACGTTTTGGAGGTCTTGGCAGGGGGAGGAGAGGAGGAACAGTGACAGATCCAGGAGGGACAAGGCTTTCAGGCCTTATATAGATAGGTGGCATGCTCCTCCTCTCCTCTCTAGTGGAAAATCAAGCTCTGTCTGGCCCACACTGAGCATCACTGTCCCCAACCCATCCGCTGCCGTGCCATCTTTTTGGAATGAAGGCAGCAAGGCGATTTGAAGTTAATGCGGAGCTAGTTACTCTCGTTTGCACTACCAGTCGAAAGCTCGGACACGCTTTCTTATACTTTTGAGTGAGAAGCTGGATCCAAATTTGTGACTGTTCGTGTAGGTCTTACAAAGAGACTTTTGACGTTAATACTAGTTGCCATGGACAAAGAATCAAAAGAAGAGTACACCTCCTTTTAGTGTGAGCTTTCACATCGAAACATTTTACTGACTAAAACATTCTTGTCACTTTTCCCCATATGCACCCCGAAACAGTCCTTTCAAGTGTATTGTCAGGGATTACTTTCAGCGGGGGCTTTAGAGATTATTTATAGCTGAAGGATGGTGTATGTGGGATCGACTCAAAATAAACTACAGTGCCCAGGCTGACCCACCCCCCGCCGCACAAGACCAGGGTCCTATTTGTGGCAATTGTAATTAATTCAGCAGATTATATACTTAAATGTTTATATAGACACACTAGCTGTGAGGAGGCTGTGTCAGAGAGTTGGAGAAACTGAAGGTGTCGCCGTTGTCGCCCCACGCTCACGTGTCCAACTCGGTTGGCGAAACAGTGGATTTACGATAAAGGGAACATTTGCGATGACTCGCTGCAGCCCGACGCCACATGCCAGGTATCAGTATAATCCGGCAGGCATGCTGTCGTCCGACAACACTGAACTGCGGGGAGATGCCTGGGCGCTGCCTCCGGGACCTATACTTAGAAAGCTGCTGTAAACCTTGACTTTGACGTGTGTATCTGACATGGAAAAGCAAGGAACTGCGTCACTCAATGGAGCTTTTCTAACAAGAGGATGAGAAGCTACCTCCAAACCTCTGCAGAGTCAAACCAAGAGAGAACAATTCCATATAAACAAAACAGGACCACCAATTCAAAAGATCAAACTTAATATGTACTATATTAATATACATATATATATTCAGTTTTGAGCATGTGGCCTTTCTTGGTAACAGACACTCGCTGCCCCCGGTTTATAATCGGGGCGGTGGGCTCCAACATTAATTGCTGGGCTTAAGGGGCGGGTGTCATGTGGGCGCAGGGCTGCAAAAAGCTCAAAACCATTTGGTATTGTCGGCAATGCAACTAAGAGTTCACATCACAGGGACGATTTAGCCATGAGGTCACGAGCCCACCGAAGGAGGGCGGGCGGGGCGGGGAGCGTTTGGTGGGTGTCAGATGGACTCGAGTGACACCTCGTGGTTCCGGCAACAAAATGTTCTTTTTATGGAGGTGGGGCTAGACGTGCTTTTAATGTAAAAGCTTTATTTTTGATGACAAACGTGTTTTGCACACGATAACATAAGATATAAACTCCAGTGAGTGTTCAGCTGCGGTTTGCATTACAGATCTCCGGCGTGACGCTTGTGCAGCAGCATCAGGGTGTGCTCGCTGAATTGGTACGTGAGCTTCTTCTTCACCTTGAAGATCTCGCCGGAGCGGGCGTAGTTCCTCAGGGCACGCGACATCTTCTGGTACGTCATTGGCCGCTTGTTGCCCTTCCTCTGGCCCCACAGCGCCGCCAGCTGGTCCTTGTTGTGGGCGGAGAAGCGGAAGACGCCCGAGGATGACGGCACCCAGGATACGCAGTGGGCCATGGCGGGGTCCTCCAGCATCTCGAAGAGGAAGTGAAACAGACGAACCTTTCGACCTGCAAGAACCAGTGAGTGCTCAGTGTCTTCTTGTTGACATTTGTAGCAAGTAGCATTGCCCAAATGTGTTGATGAGTCAACACCTTTTTGGAAAATTCAGCCCCTGGAGCCAATTTCACTGAGCAACATGAAAGTTGGTTGGCATGCCTATCATGAGTAGACCCACAAAAAAGTCTCAAGAAGCTGTGACCAAAAAGACACTGGAAGTCAGCCACATTGGTTTTTAAAGCGGTTATTTTTAGGGTAATTTCGAGGTGTCATTTAAAGACAAATGCCTCTTCAAATGGAGTAGGGCTACATTTGTGATTGTAAACAGTCGAGATGTTTGTTTTTTTTGTGCGGGTTGTAACACTTGCCAAAGCAAATATGCCAGACACGTAACTGGAAGGTGGCACATTTAGCAGCAAAAATTGGTGGGTGTCAGGTTTCACCCACAATAGATAACTGACAGTGTAACGCACACACACACACACATCTGCGCCACACCACTTACTGTTAATCATTTCCTCAAAAGCAACAATTCCCAGAAAATCACGTGCGAGATAGCGAGCGAGACGGTAGACGCAAACACTGCGGTTATCTAATAAATATGTAAAAAAAAGACGCTGGCATTGTTTATCACCTCTTTGCTCTGAGGCGGCAAGCTCCCGTGGCAATAACCGTGCGTGGTGAGAGAAAAAAGGAGAACTCACCGCTGCCCGCTGCCGTGGCTTGATGTGTGCTTAATTGTCTTGTCGTCACAGAGGCAGCAGGGGGCTCGCAAGGCGCCGCCTGAGGGCCACTTGGGATGCTCTAGCACAGACAAAATGACTAGTGAAAGTCCGAGTTTGATCCCAGCGGCCACGTTTTTACACATATGGTCCACGATATGAGCTGCTCGATTAATCGATTGAATTAATAAATAGTTTTTTTGGGGGGGGGGGGGGGAAGATAGATTTATTTATTTAAATGTATTTTTAAAAATCCATTTTATTAAAACTAGGCAACAGACACAACAAAGTAAAATAACTTCCTAATTAATTGTTAAATTTAATGAAAACAAATTTAAATTATTCTTTTTATTTAAAAATAAAGTAATAAATAAGTAAATAAATATTTGTATTCAAAATCATTGCTGTATTTTTTAAATTGTATTATCTCTGACAAAGCTTGTGAACTACAGTATTATTAAAGAAATACAAATATATTATCACCTAATTTCTTAAAACTAAAATGAATAGTAATGATAATGCTAATTTTATATATGTATATATGGTGACGCTCACAGGTCGCTCACAAGGCCTCCAGCATTGCTCCCAAGTGTAATTGTCCACACTGGTTCCATCCTCTTGCACACCTGCGGTCAAGTGCAACACCACATCCAATTATACGTTACAAAAAAAAAAAAAATCATCATCATAATAATAATAATAATGATGTTCCGCTTACCATTGTTTTCTGAGTTTTGTCTATGGTACTCCTCCAGGAATTCTAAAATCACCTCCAAGTCAGACTGACTCTCCTGGCAAGAATTCTGAAGGAGATATAATAGGTCAATATTTGATATTGTGCGAGTGAGATTTTGCGCATTGCTCATTACCATCGCTGCTCGGTCAGGGAAGTCGGTCCAAATAATGTCTACAAAAGTACGTCGGGCTACTGTTCTTATACCTCCCCCAAGGGGAGTGAGGTTTGCGATCCCTGCGGTAACAATGGGCTCCATGCCGCAACAACGGCGGCAGCAACCAGTCAGGCCGTCAACAAAGCCCCCCCAGCGCTGACCACATCCTCCCCTCTGGGCCAGATAAGGACGCGTCTGGAGCCCGCCGCCACTGTCTCAGGAAAAACACACTTGCGGCCATATTTTTCCTCACAGGATGTGTCGAGCAACTCGCAACGGCCGTGTTTAAATAATGTTACTGAAGACGGCTGCTGTCTTTGTCGTTAGTATACGGAGGCCGAATACATCGGCCATTTTGAGGGCTTTCCCATTCTCAAAAATCGCAGCCGACGTTTGGGAAAATTCGGCCCCCGGAGCCAGTTTCACTTAGCGACATGAAATTCGGTAGACATGTCCATCATGAGTAGACCCATGAAAAAGTCTCAAGAGCCCATTCCTGAAAAGACACAGGAGGTCTCCCATGTTGGTTTGAAGCGACCATTTCCGTGGGTCCTTTAAAAATGGACTCTGCCAGGTCGGACGTCTTGAAACCTCAGCCCCTGAAGCCAGTTTCACTTGTCAACATGAAATTCAGTTGACGTGTTTATCACGAGCAGGCCCACAAAGAAAAGTCTCAAGAAAGACCTGAAAAGACGTCAGGGCCATTTGATTTGATTCAAGTCAGTCGGGAACGAAGCACGTGTCCGAATGACGGCACGGGTTGATTTATTGTATGGCTTGTCTTGCAGTGTTACCCTTGACAACAAACAGTCAAACGCACAAATACAAAATGAAAACACTCGCAAGGAGCGTGGATAAGATAAAGAAACGAGGCCACCCCCTTTATAAGGCGCATGTCACTTTATAAAACCAGTTTATTTCTTTGCATTTTATATGCACCTCTTACAATACAGTGCTGTTTTTCTTTACTAGAAAGGGGACAAAAGAAATAGTGGTGGTGTTTTGAGGGCTGGAGCGGATTAATGGCATTTCAATTCATTTCAATGGGTTCAGTTCATTTGATAGCAAACAAGAAGTTCAACTCAAGGTAGCCCAGTATTTGGCCCTTTTTTGAACGTCTCCGTTTACATGTGCAGACAGTAGAAATGCCGAGGCCATCACGTCTGTGAATTTCTTCAATAAAGCGCATTGAAGCCGTGCTCGTAGTTTTGCGCCGGGCACTGCCCGTACCAGCCCTGCCAGTCGGGCGTCGCCGGGGCGCAGTAGCTTTGCGCGGCCGGGCTGGGCGGAGTCCCGGGCGGCGCCCGCCCCGAGCCCAGCCTGTGCAAGACGTCGGGGTTGAACTGGTAGGTGAGCTTGCGTCGCACCTTGATGATCTCGCCCGTGCGACTGTAGTTGCGCAGTGCCCGTGCCATCTTCTGGTAGGTCATGGTCTTGCGGTTGCCCTTGCGCTGGCCCCAAGTCTCGGCCAGACGCTCCTTGTTCTTGGACACGAAGTGGAAGGTGCCGCTTTCGCTGTCGCTCCACTGGATGGAGTCGCCCATGTCGGGGTCGTGGAGGGCCTCGTGGAGGTACTCGTACAGGCGCAGCTTCTTGCGACCTGCGTTAAAGGCAACGTTGACAAGATTGCAATACAATAGGACATCGATAATCCAAACTATTATAACAAATGAGCAGTTTTCTTTAAATATACATATTAGTCAAAGCAAACGGGTGGCTAAAAAAAAAACCCAAACTGACTGAATAGATTCAAACCCAGATCCTCCTGACTGTGAGGCACAAATGCTCACCACCACGTTAGCATGCCGATCACTTTGAGGCCTGTGTTTAAAACTTCCAAATGGGGCCTTTCACGTTCAAGTGTTATTTTCCACTACGCGGGGATCAAAGCAGCGGCCTTTTATGCAAGCGGGCAAGCGCTTCGCCGGTGTGCCATCGTGCGCGTTACCTCTGTTGCTCCTCTGTGGCGGCGCCAGGCGCTGGGACGAGTACAAGTGAGCGGGTTCACTTTGTTTGGAGGAGACTTCGGGCGACACGTGACACCACGTCTGCTGCTGCTGCTGCTCAACCAATAATTGTAGTCGTATTTCAAATGATAAATATATATTATAGTCATCTTTACGGGCCGCTGCGACTCACCGCACTGGTGTCGTGCCAGTCGTACACGGGGGCCGGCACGTCAGGGTGGGGGCAGAGCAGGCAGTAGGAGACCTGACAGTGCTGAGCGCCCAGAGGGTCGCAGTACGTGGAGTCTGGGAGCACGTCAAATCACTCAAAACTGTCGTAAAATATCAAATGGGAAACGTGCACGTCCTTTGATGCCATACCCGAGTCGTAGTAGGGATGACCCGAATGCTGCTGGATGACGTCGATGGCATCCTGGAAGTGTTGGTTGATGTCGTTGTCCAAGCAGTGCTGCGATGTATTCGTTTGATTTGATGTATTCAAATGCAGTAACATGTCAAAAATTGCATTGTTGCCCAACCAACGCACGCACTCACCATCTTGTAGGAGCCAGCGTGGCCCTGGGGCGAGGAGGTTTCCGCCCTCATCGGTGGACGCCAACCTCGGACAGGTATGAAACATTTTCCGCTACCTGTCACTGGCATAAATAGTCGGGGGACGCGCAATTTAAATGCGTTAACGTCACAATGGAACGCAGCCGTGATACACTTCTCTTTTGCGCGTGCGTGTGCGTGCGTGCGTGCGTGCGTGTGTGCGTGTGTGTTTTTGGGAGGCACAGTAGATATGCCAGTATCTCGATTTAAAAAAACAAAACAAAACAATGAATCTTTTCTGCGCTTGGAAGCTGAGCCTGCGGATTGATCCGAAGTATTATTTTTTTCTTTGTGCCTTCGCTGCTCACAAGCGCCGCATGTCAACTTCAACCACTGCTGCTTGACTTCGAATAAAAAACACAACGCAACAGGTGGAGGGAAAAGCCATCGGTAATAATACTGCATTTACTTATTTAAAAAAAAAAAATCATAATCATGTTATATTTTGCAATATTTTTTTTCAAGTAAAAGTCTGACAATGTCATTTTATAATTCTCTCTTTGGTGTTTGAAAAATGAATGCTTAAAACTCATTGAAATCTTTAGACGGTATCTTTTTTTCCCAAGATGTTTTTATTTATTTTTTTAATACCGTTAGTGTACAATAGTTCAAAGAGGCTTCAAGCTACTCCCAGTTGAAGTCGACTGTCAAACTAAACGTAAAACAGCCGATTACACGTTATGTCTTTAAAACGACCGCATGTTGCCTTCCGATAGCTTAATGCTAACACACGATGCGAAACGCGATAAATCGGCTAACGAATAACGTCGATGGTCGCGGTATCAGAACCCACAAAGGAACGGATACGGACGCACAATATTCTTTATCCTCTGCGAAACACGACTGATATTACAGCAGCTTACTGATTCACTTCCAGAAGTTGTGAAACTCTTCGTCGTTTGTGTCCACAGGACTGAATAATGCTGCCCCCGGTGGCCAAGTCGCATACACCAGAAGGATGTACAATCTCAAGTATGATTAAAAAAAGATGGGTCATAAAAGGGATGGTTAAAAATGATTTTTTTTTAATACACTGACTAGCTTTAACGAATACATAATTTGTGTATGACTTTTATCTATCTTCTTTTTTACATTAAATATATACACAAATTTGATTTAGTTTTCCCACAATTATATAGTTACTCTATTTAAAAAAATGGTTAAGGGCCGTCAAGTGTTGAACAAAAAATGCATCTCACGTTTGTCACATTTTCAGTTCTTACGTATTCTCTTTTCCTGGTTCTCGTTAATGACCAGTCGCCGGCGTGCTGCTCATCAGGTTAATAGTTAACGCAACCCAACGTGTCAAACACACAACAGCGTGTGTGCCCTCTTCCAATAAACACTTTCTTTTTTTTTTTTGTCTTTTTTCGGGAAGTTCATTTATCTCCGGCGCCGCGTTTTTAAATATCAACCGACTTGGTGCTCAAGTTCCCCATTCGGGCCCGTTAAGTGTGCGCCCGCGCCTCAACTGTGAATTAAAAAAAAAAAAAAAAAAAAAAAAAAGGCGATTATGGGAAAGAGGGAAGGCCGCAGGGGAGTCGTCATGCTTATTGTGTTTACTCACTGCAGTGTCGTCTTATTGCGCTCTCATACTTCATGTCACTCAAGTTGTGTGTATGTGTTTGTGCAGGCCTGCAAATGCATGTGTGTGTGTTTCCTGCCACGGCTGATAACACAAAGCACCGCAAAGCTCAATACATCTTTCCCGCTTTCCATTCTGGAGGGTGTGCGTGTGGTTATAGGGGGGGAGGGGGGGGGGGGGGGTACGCCTCCATAAATAAGAGACCGCAACTTGTCAGGCGGCGGCTCAAGCGTGACGGCAGCGTGCAGGTGTTGCCGCGTCGTGTTGTTATCTTTCTGGGAAAGTTGTTGGACACGTCATTAGGGACACCCGCCGAGTCGTACCGCAGTGCCTTATTTTGTTCAGGGGCCACGCTCGGAACAGAAAACGCTATCCCAAGTCATCGTTCCAGTCCGTTTACAAAAAAAATAAAAAATTAATAACACGAATGGTTGTCATGGGTTTTGGGGGGAAATTATACTCTATATTATTGTACTCTATAAAACATACAAGAAGGACATAATTACATAATTAAAGGTAAGGAATTCAACGGTTTTTGCTCTATGTTTGGCGTCTGCGCCACCAGTCTAAAATTATTTAATTTAATCTTTTTCAATAAATGTCTTTTTTTATTTATTTATTTTTTTTAAAGGTGAACATTAGGTAGATACAAAATTGCTTAAACTTGGGGGGAAAAAAAAAAAGTTTGCAAAAAAATATATATAATTGTATATAACAAACATAATGGTTGTTATATACATATATATGGTCGATCATTGTTATGGGCAGCACTTTATGACATCTGCGTTGATTATTTTGAAGTGCTCTATAAATCAGATTGAGTGAGTTGTTGTCGCTGTCTGAAATGTGATTTTTCTTCCTGCACGAAATAAAAAGGTTAATTTCCCACTAGCTATTCATCAGCATAGTCAAACTCATGTGGTAGTTGCATTTGCAGGTGACCAAACATGATTGACGAGCTCTAAACGACTTTTGTTTTCCCATTTTGTCGGGTCGGGGGGGGGATGTGAGAATGTGGGGAAACGGGCGCCTGGCTTAAATAGACTATGAAATGGTGATTTCTTGGGTTATCTATCACTTCATCTTTATGGGGAATAGAAAGATAAGAGTCTTTAGTTGTGTGCTGCGGTCAATTTTCTGGTGTTATTATTATTATTTTTTTTTCCTCTATCAGTCCAAACAAAGAAGCGAGCGCGTTCCTTCCTCTTCTTCATGCAATAGCTGCCTGCACGACCGCACAGTCCACACCGTTGTTCTTCTTTTAGTATTTTGACAGTCACGCGGTGTGGAAATGAAGAAGTGCTGCAGAGTCAATCTCAGAAAGTCACACATATCCTGAATTGTCGTTGCTTTATGATGGGAACGTTGAAGGCCAGGTAACCGGAGCGGGTGTAATGCGGCTGAGGGGCCAGCAGCCGGCAGGAAAGAGCTGCATTTGTTATGTGTAGTGAGTTTCATTCCTTCTGCGACCACACTTGTATCTCAAATCCTCTTTCCGCATTGAAATGAATTGCAAAGCCGTTCTCAGCGAACCAGTAAACCGCAATAATATTTGCCGTTTTTCATAAAGGATAAAGAATATATGCCTGTGAGTATTGTGATATTTGTCTGTGTACATGCGTTGCCCCACTGTTGGTGTTCAAGTATCCACTGGTTAAAACATTCGAAGAGCGCAGCAAGTCTTCGGGTCTCTTTGTTTGACAGTAAACTTCAACTGGGGTGCGAATGATGAAGGTGTGAAGCGCCTTTTTTTCGAAGGATTCTTCGCTATCTGCCAAATGCTGCTCATTGTGAAGTGAGCTGAGTTGAGTTCTTGCGTATCAAATTTGCCATGCAAGCAGTCATCGCAAAGCAAAGTTGCCGTTTAGGCGGCCACGAAATATGCCGCCGGTTAGTTCTTGTAAAAAAAAAAAAAAAAATCCAAATATTCATAATTGTAAAAATGTTTTGTGGTGGTGTGGAAGAGCTGCTCGCCTAAATATTATTGATTTCTGCTACAAGAGACTTAAAAGAAATCACCATTGTATATACAGTAGATGTTTACATATTTTGAAGTCTGATGATGAGGCAGAGACACAAAGGCACAAAAACATATATATATATATATATATATATATCTCATGATGGATTGCACTGATACAAAAACATATCACACAACAGAGGACAAAGTGCTTTGTTTCTCTTCATTTTGTGAAATCTACTTAAAATCCTGAAAATAGCGCTATTCTACCGATTTTCCCATCAATGAATCAACTAATTGGATAAAAATGGATTTGCCTTATTAAAGGTGCATGTGATGGTATTATTTTTGTCCACTTGGAGTCGCCATTCTCACATTCTGCTGCTGTAGCTGTGATTTTGAGCGTGTATGGCTTCAAAAGGCGTGGCCTGGCCTGGTGAGTGACGTGGGTGTCATTTAAAACTTCCTATCTAGCGATTAGTGAGTTGGGAATGAGCGAATGATTCCGAACACAGGCAGAGTCTTGTTTTTTGTTTTTGTTTTTCCTTCTACTTCCTGCAGTAGGCCACGACGCCGTACGCCACCACGCCCACCACGGCCACCAAAGCGGCGCCCCCGCACAGCAGCACGGGCATATCGGCGGGACTCCCCGGTTTGGACAACTCCTCCGAGGGGACGTCCCGGGCGACGACGGGAGCGATGATGGACGAGGGCGGGAGGAGGCCCGGCGTGGCGTACGGGGGCTCCTCGGCGGCTGCGGTTGAGGGGGTCGGCGTGGAGGTGGCGGAGGGGGGCTCCAGCCGGAAGATGGGCAGCGGGGACGACATTTGCATGACCTCGGCTTCCGCGTGAGGCTCCTTCGACGACGACGGGAGCTCCTCAGTCTCTGGAGCCTGGAGGTCCAACACGCTGCTCTGAAGCTCCTCCTCCTCTTCCTCTTCCTCCTCCTCCAGGTGCACCATGTCGGAGTTGGACGAGTGGTTGTCCGCAGCCGCCCCCCCGTCGCTGCCGTCCAGGCTCTTGGCATCTTCGGGGTCCACGTCCCCCATGGTGGACCAGGACTCCGCCAGCAGGCTCTCGCTCTGCCAGGGTCCGGGGCTCAGGGACGGCGCGGCGCCCGCGGACCCCCCGCCGGACTCGACTGGGGCGTTCTCCTCCAGAATGAAGGCTGGCGACTGCGGGGACGCAACAGACTTAGGTCAGTCGTGAAAGGCACAAATAGAAATGTTCGCCGTTGTACATGTGTAGGGCACAAACAGACGGCGGCCCCTCGAAATCCACATGCTGCATCTCAAGGGGCCATCGTAAATAAATTGAAATTGGAAATGATGATGACGGATGATGACCATGTGTGTAAATACACAATTGAATCACAAATAATAGCGTGACTGTGGTAAAAGATTAATGAGAAAACATTTGAAATGTAGAAATAAAATCACAAAACCACTCTTGAAAACAACAATAGCGAAATAAGTAAACTTTTGGCAACATCCCAAACACAAAGTGTGAGTAAATATATTCAAAGTATTTGTGGTGTCTTAGTGGACAAAAAAAAACAATGACAACAGGTCTTAACTGTGTGGAATGTCAACGCTTTAACTTTTTTGTTGACTGTAATTGGAAATTGCTGCCAATACAAGAAAAAAAAACAAAAAATCACATTGACCTTGCAATTTTCGTTGAGATGTTCCCTCCCCAAATATTGCAAAATCATTTGGCGCAGCATCTGTACGAGGCTCTGTCTATGACCTTCGCCTGCTTGTTGCACTTTGTTTAGGGCCCGTATAAATCAGTGTGTCACCAAGGCTGTCCCACATATCGTGGGAATGGAGCAACACACACACACACACACACGTTTGCATTCCAGGGGAAAAAAGACATTCCTCCATTTAAAAACGACATTTTCCGGCGTGTGCATGCCTCAAACGTGTCACGCGAAGGTGACCCTCTTCACCCCGCGTGTCGCGACTCGCCCGTGGATTGCGGAAAGTATTCGCCAGCCCGCTGGGCCGAGAGCCCAGAATAGACGCGGTCTGCGTTGGCTGTCTCTGTTCGCCGCACGTCGCCTCGTCTTTGATAAGCATCGTAGCAAAGTCAACATCAGCCTTGCAACGGAATCCCCCTCACTTAGCTTCGCTAATAAACTATCGACTCACGCAGAAATCAGCTGCAAAGGAATGAATGGACATGACATGAATCTGTTCCAGCCTTCTAAAAAAACTTAACTCGAAAAGAAACAGAATATAAACAGTTTTTGCCACATTTTCTTTGCTGCAGACTTTGTGCTGCTCCTTCTGGTTTGTGCCTTGGCCACCTGGGGGCAGTATAAGACTGACATGGAGACTTTGGAAGAGTTTCACAACTGACTCGGCAAGCTGCAGTAATAGTAGTCATTTTTCACCCAAAAAGAAATCAAGATTATATGCCTGTGAGAACTGTTATATTGTCTGTCTACATGTGTTGCACTGCGTTTGTGTTCAAATATCTGTTGCTTAAAACCTTATAACACCGGCACACCATTGCTCCTCATTAGCCCAATTGGAGACACGGCAAGATCAAGTTAGGAACGAGCTATTTCTCCAATGGCACGTCTATGTTTCTTTGCATTGTTTGTTAGCATGAAGCTAAAACGGAGCTATGTATTTTTTTTTTTTTTAGGCGTACAGCAATATGGTGGCTCACAACATAACGTAAAACAACACAATTTGTCGACAGGTGCTATGAGAACTCGATCTCATGCAGCCCCGAACTGACCTGTGAGGTATGCCGTTGGCACTTTTTTCTGCACGCTTACACTTTTTAGCCGTGGATAACTGATTTGTTGACCTTGTGTTGCGGTCACCATCGCCGCTGGAACTTAATGATTGAAGATGGCAATACACACAAACACACGCACACATGTTAATCCCCGCACACGCACACTTTGTGATCCTACTTAATGGTACTTTAATCGGATTCCCATTGGTCTCATCCTGGCCATAAAGCGACATGATGAAAATGTACATTCTCAGTTCATATTCCATTAGTGTTTCAAGTTCAAGTGCAAGGTTATTGTCTCCCTGTCACGACACTGAAATGACCCATAGTGACCTTTCTTAGCATGGGCATGTCCACACGCACAGCACACAGCACATATTCAAACAGAAAGCCAACAAGCCTATTCTTAAATAGAAAGAAGAATTCGACATGATTCAAATGATTCTCTAAACTTTTCCATCCAAAACGCCGCGCATACCTGCCTGGGTGTCGTGGGCGAGCTGGAAGACGACAAGTGCGTTTCCAAAGAAGAGTGCGGTGTGAGTTAAGACACAAGTCACACGGCAGGCAGGCGCACATGCACGCTAGGTATCTGATGCACAAATAACACAATGTACAAGCTCACTCCCTCCCTCCCTCCCCCTCTTCCAAATCCATGACATAACACTTGGCTGTGGATCTGCCATGGGTGACTGTGCAGGTGGGAAATTTTTTATTTTTTGGAGTCCTTAATCAGACTTTAACCGGAGTGTAAACAGTAACAATTGTGGGTTCATGCCTTGCCGATATCATAGCAATCCGCAGCTACTCTCTACTTATACACACACAAGTTCAGATCCGTTGAGAAGTGTTAATAAATATGCTACAACGTCCCATGGTTCAACATTAAAATATGTAGTTTGTGTGACTCATCACATTGAAAATATCCTACTAAGATACAATGTTGTTGTTTTTTAATTTTTATATCTTATTTACAGAAATTTAATTTAACACCAGTGCCCACGTGTATATTTATGTCTATTTCGTTTAATTTATATTTAGATTTAGCAACGGGAAAGCAATGTCACCGTCCACTTCCGCGTCACCCTTGCGCCTGATTGGCCACAAAGCAGGAAGCAAACATCACGTGACCTCACCAGTCAGCTGACCGTCAGACCTCTCTCCCGAGTCACGACCAGCCGGGATTAACTCATTCTTCGTCCTATGCACATTTTTCCCCGGTAAATATAAATACTAATCAGTATGTCGGTCGATTATACAACGCGAGATTTGTGTTGGAATGTTGCGTTTAATGAGGATTTGTTGACATTTGCGTGTTCGTTGAATGACAGGCCCGAGCTAGCGAGCAGCAGAAGCAGTAGCGACCATGGCGCTCAGCGATGCCGACGTTCAGAAGCAGGTAATCAAGACTTTAGCGCTTAAAATAACATAGCATTTTGTTTTAGTGACGAACACTGTTATTGCTTGTTTGAATGTGTTTTGTTTTGTCTGCCAGAAATCGCGAGCATCCTGTCGAATGACATTGAGCTAGCTCCGGAAGGTTATTGCTAAAATGAATAAGAACATGACGATGATTTCATATTTTGGATTTTTTGTGTGCGTGTTGTTATTTGTGTTGCGACTAAACGTGGAGCGATGGCGTCATCTTGACCGGTGATCACATGACAATCACATGACAGGGGCCGGATGAGGAACGGCTGTAAAAGAGGAAATATTTAAATGAGTGTTGAATTTTAAATCCCTTCCCACTCTGGCGACTGCTGTTCAAAGAGTGGTTCATATTTAGTGACATAAACATAATTTGTCATGTCGACAGATCAAGCACATGATGGCCTTCATCGAGCAGGAGGCCAACGAGAAGGCGGAGGAAATTGACGCTAAGGTACAATCACGATGGATCAATTACTTGGTTTTACTTGATTGAATTAATTGATTAGATAATGAATCATGCAGACGCCAAGTAGGGGAGATGGCGTCTGTCATTAGTTTAGTCACAAAAGCAGCATTTTCAGTTGCGTGACATGGGTGTGCTGTATGGAGCAACTGTACCTAGGAGGCGCTAAAAGTCAATACAAAGCAGTAAGTTTTCTGTTTTTGTGCACTTTTGCCGAACACTTGCATCTCCCCCCGCAGGCCGAGGAGGAGTTCAACATCGAGAAGGGCCGCCTGGTGCAAACGCAGCGTCTGAAGATCATGGAGTACTACGAGAAGAAGGAGAAGCAGATCGAGCAGCAGAAGAAAATGTGAGTGGCGCGAAGAGTCCCGCCCGCGCGACAACGGCGGCGTAAACGCGCCGACGCGAGCCAACGTGTGTGTGTCGTTTGTCCGCTTAACAGCCAAATGTCCAACCTGATGAACCAGGCCCGCCTCAAGGTCCTCAAGGCCCGCGACGACATGATCTCGGTAAGTCACGCGCTCGTCCGCGAGCCCGAATTGTGTTTTCACGGGGCTGGGGGGGTGTCTTACCTTTCAGGACATGCTCAACGAGGCTCGTCAACGGCTCGCCAACGTGGCGCGAGACCCGGCGAGGTACGCCGCGCTGATTGACGGCTTGATCCTGCAGGTCAGCGATTATGGAGAACAATGATGTCTTTATTTCCTGACAGAACTTTAGCCCCCCTCGAGTATTGCCGTCACTGTGCATCAAAGTCGCATATAAACACCAGGAGTACTACAGCACGTACACAAATGATATTTTATTAAACCAGGTTTCTTTTTTTCAGGGTTTGTATCAGCTGCTGGAGCCCAAAGTGACCGTTCGATGTCGTAAGCAAGACGTGCAGTTGGTGCAGGTGAGTCTCGGCCCCGGTCCCGCTTTCCCGGCGACCCGGTTCCCGTCGTCACGCCTCCGGTCGACTCGCAGGCGTCCATCCAGAGGAACTTGACCGTGTACAAGGCGGCCGTCAAGAACAACGTGGAGGTCCGCATCGACAAGGACAACTTCCTGGCTCCCGACATGTGAGCGCCGCCGAGCCTCTTTTCCGAGCCTCTTTTCCGACACGATGCTAACCGACGAACTAACGAGTGCTTCGACAGCTCCGGAGGCGTCGAACTCTACAACGGAGACGGCAAGATCAAAGTGGCCAACACCCTGGAGAACAGACTGGACCTCTTGGCTCAGCAGGTGACGACATCTCGTGGGCAGCCACGCAAACGGCTGAGCAACACGTGTAGACAGATAATGTAACACTCACTGCCATGTACGGCAAACCGGAAAGCGAACATTTCCGTTCATTTCGATGGGGAAAGAGGATTTGTGTTACCAGGTAAATTACATAAAATCTTGGCCCATGTTTTTTTCCCCCCTTCAAAAAAAAAAAAATGCTCACAAAATAATAATGTAGATTGTAATTACACAAACTGTATTTTCGCCACTTAAATTTAAACAGAATCCATTTATATTGTACAGAATGAAAACCATGGGCTATATGCATTATCCAATTAAGTTGCTTTCCAAAGCAACGCATCATTGGCAAAAAAACCCCCCCAAAAGTCAGCTACCCCCCAATTGCACTCACCGTCACTGATCATCATCAGTAAGCCTCATGACATTGATCCGATAACAAATTTCATCGAATTAACAGTTGAACATTGAGCCTTTCACGAGACTGAAACACGGAGTAAATCATGAACGATGCGTCATGGGTGAAACTCACATTGTCCAACAGCATCTCCAAATATATTTGCACACCAAAAAGAAGTCGGGTTAGGGTTCATTTCGGATACAAATGAGGGAAATATATTCGCATGCAAAAATGTTATTTTTGGGGATTAAATTAAAAGTACATTTCTATGACAAACAAAATATTTTCCATTTTTAGTCCATTTGTTGTTTAAATGCAAGCAAAAATATTTGTGTGTTTGGTAAAAAAAAAAAAAAAAAAAATTACAAACCATATTTTCCCAAAGAAAGCATTTTTTCTTTTTTGGGGAAATGTAAAAACAAAACCAAAAAGTTTTTATGAAATATAAAGTGATCATTTTTTTGGGATAAAAAAAAAAAAGGATCAAATCCAAAAACAACACATTTTAGGTTTTTGGGGGGGGGGGTGAAAAAAATAAGTTTTGTGTATTTTTGTTTAAAAGACCATGCATATTATTATTTTTTAAATGCAAATGCAAATTTGTTGTGCTAAACAACAAATTTCTAGTAATTTTATTATATTTTTAGTTAAGCGTTTTTTTAAATGGAGAGAAACAAGAAAAACATTTCTTTTGGATAAAATAAAAAGTTGGCCATATTTCTTCCTTTTTTTTTTTCTTTTCTTTAGTTTGGTCTCATGATCATGCGATATTGATAATTTTTCATCAGTGCTCCCAAACAATGCATCTTTTGTCCTTTTGTCCTTTGTGCGTACTTGACCTGTGTGTGGTTGCCGTGTTCGCAGATGATGCCCGACATCCGAGTGGCTCTTTTCGGCGCCAACCCCAACCGCAAGTTCATGGACTGAGAAGCCCCGCCCCCTCGTTTCTGTATTATTTTCATTTTCTATTGTTTTTGGTCTCACACCTGCGCCAAAAGGGGCTGCTTTGTCATCGTTATTGTTATTATTGTGTGTGTGTGTGTGTGTGTGTGTGTGTGTGATGCGGTGCTGACGTCTTCCTCCGAGCATGACGCAGCGCCACCGGCAAGTCGCCATTACGTATTACGTGACAACGGGACGCGGTTACTTGCTGGATTGTGACCACCATGAAGTAAGTTAGGATGCTTAAAAGGTTAATTTATTGTTACACCAGAGAGGATACACTGTCTGTATATGAGCTTTCCTGACTAATTTATGTGTGTTTGAACATGTCGTGGTGTAAACTGTACTATATGATAATAAAATATATGAATGGTGGTCGGTACTCATCGTACGTGTCCTCACAGCGCACCCACCCACCCGCGCACACACACTGTCATTCATGCCGGGCCGGTTAGTTAATCACATGCTATTTGTCAGACAAAAATGCCTCAATTATCCCGTTTGGCCCAGTGTTTTACTGACTTGTGAGGCAGGGACAAGCGCAGTCTTGGAGCGAGACGACGGAGTGGACCCACCGCTTCTTGTAAGTACTTTTGACATTTGACTGTACTGTTGATTGCTAAAAGTTGCATTTTAGTTGGGGTCGTTGCCTGGTGTTAGCACAGGTCGGTCGTCGTTGACTTAACGCTCTGAAGAGCGTTGCAAGAATTGACTGTATAAAATACAACGGGCCTGTAAATAACACAGTTGTGCTGAGAAGTTTGCATGCGCTGGCAGAATTTGTGAAAAAGATTTAATAATATATAATTTTTTTGTTTTTGTTTCTTGGCTTTCGAAACAATCTCAATATTTTTATGTCTAAACTACCAAAAAGGGCTTCTTTAAAACGTGCAATAAATCTGATGTTTGTGTGGATTTGCAAAGTATAACAATGTGGTTGTCATAGTAACTACAGGCAAATATCAGACTAGCTCGGTGCGGTTGTAGTCCCACAGACTGCAAACGGCAACTATAACAAGAAGCTTCGTGTCTTAATTTCCGATGCATTCCGCTCGAAGCTCATGCATGTAAACAAGAAATAAAATGACAATGTTGTATTGTGCCTAGGAGGTGAACAGCACCCCCAGTGGCACCGAAGGGCATGGCAGCCTCCCTCCCCCAGGCGGCGGTGACCCTCCTGTGGTTGGCGGCGGCGGGGATGCCCGACCCGAGCCAGCGGGACGTGCTGATGCGCCAGGAGGCGTCGCGGCGGACGGGCGGCGGCGTGGCGCTCACGGCGGCCGAGCGGCGCTTGGACGGCGAGCTTCGCCGGATGAAGGAGCGCGAGATGGCGGCCGACCCCTTCCCGCCCGCCGTCCACTTCTTCAAGGCCAAGGGCCTCATACGCGACAGTCCCGTCTTCAAGCTGCTGCAGGACATGCCCAAAGGTGACCTCGCCACGCGGCGACGCCAACATTCGTAACGACGCAATTTTTTTGAATCCAAAATATCGGTTGTCGATGCTGAGACGAGCATTTCCATCATCATTTGTGTCCAAAATGAGTTTTGTTGGCAACTGAGAAAGGTTGTCACCCGCAGGCGGCGCCCTGCACGTTCACAGCTCGTCGCTGGTGAGCGCCGAGTGGCTGGTGAAGAACGCCACGTACCGGCCGCACTGCTACGTCTGCTTCACGTGGGACAACTCGGCGCGCTTCGTCTTCTCTCGCCGCCGGCCGTACCCGCGCTGGGACTGCTTCTACTGGCAGCTTGTCAGCGCCCTGCGAGCCAAGGCGGGCGACGCGGCCGCCTTCGACGCCAGGTACCCGCTCACGCGCGCGCACGTCTTCCCTTTTGCAAAAACTCTCCAGTGACGACACTCGGATCGCTTTCAAGCTTGATGAAGCATCTCACGCTGGTCACCGACGACCCGGACGGCGAGTACCCGGACCAGGACGCCGTGTGGGACAAGTTCGAGAGAGCCTTCATTGCCGGCGCCGGGCTGGTGAGCCACGCCCCCGTCCTGAGGGATTACCTCCTGCGGGGCCTGCACGAGCTCCACCGAGACAACGTCATGTATCTGGAGCTGCGCAGCGGCCTGTCCAGGGTTCGTCTTTTGCTCTCGTCGCGGCGCCAAAAACACTCGAGATGCGATCGTGTTTTGTCGTGTGCGGCTTCAGACGTACGAGCTGGACGGAACCATCCACGACAAGATCTGGACGCTGAGGACTTTCCAAGACGTCATCGGGAAGTTTGTGGCCGAGCATCCGGACTTCCTGGGCGCTCGCCTCATCATAGCCGTGCACAGGTACACGCATCCCGCAACTGCTTAGAAGACGAGCAGGAACTGGAAGTGCACCATACACACACACATATATACAAGTGTCTTTACCGTAATTGACCAAATGATATGCAAATGAACCTTCACACATGATAGAAACAAGTTTACAGAATTGATGCTAGAAAGTTGTCACAGGCACGAGCGGAGAGCGACGTTTGGCGTCGCGCTCTGGGAGCTGGAGGCTCCAAACCATCCCGATGACGTCAAATGAAGATTGACGTGGCCGCTGTGGCAAAACTCAAGTCCACTGCTTTAATATACAGGATTTCATTTTTTGTTTTTCTTGGTTTTCCAGGGCATTGAGTGCGTCCGAGGTGAAGGCGGCCGTCAAGGAGGCCACGGAGCTGCGGAGGGACTTCCCCGATGTGGTGGCGGGATTCGACCTGGTACCGATTCGCGTCTTACGCGGTACTACCGACACGGCGCGACGGTTACACAACGGGTACCGGATTTCTTGTATTGCAGGTGGGCAGGGAGGACGGCGGCAGGCCGCTTTGGTACTTCCGGGACGCTCTGTCGCTCCCGGCCCAGATGGGCGTCACGCTGCCTTACTTCTTTCACGCGGGAGAAACCGGTTGGTTGATTTCGAATGTTGCGGGATATTATTAAAACGAGATATTTTTCGGAATTAAACTTCTGTTAACTAGGCTAACTACACTACTGTATTATTATTACGTCGCTAACACCTCGGCAGACGAGGAGGGGACGGAGACGGATCAGAACGTTCTGGACGCCCTGCTGTTCAACAGCAGCCGCATCGGGCACGGCTACGCCCTGGCGCGCCACCCGCTCGCCAAGGAGATGTCCCGGGTGAGGCAGGTGGCGGTGGAGGTGTGCCCCATCTCAAACCAGGTCCGGTCGCACGAGTCTTCATTTTTCTGTTTAGTGAGCTGCGGGAAATCATCCAATTTCACTAAATGATTCTTTATTTACGACAAATGTATTTTCTTCATCTCGCCATAGGCAGCGCATGCGATTTGGTGTTTTTCATATTTTAAGCCAAATTGTTCAAAAAGTCAGTTGAGATGATGTGACGTTTGAGATTTAGTTTTTTTAATTCACCAAATCGAAGCTAAATTTGAAACCTTGACAGATTTGGTGGGGGGGGAAGCACATTTGATGGCTGAAAAAATCTTTGCGCATGAAGTAATCGTTTTGTTGAAATGTGTCCACAGGTACTGAAGTTGGTCTCCGACCTGCGCAACCACCCGGCGGCGGTGCTGATGGCGGAGGGCCACCCGCTGGTGATCAGCTCGGACGACCCGTCCATGTTCGGCACGGCGGGCCTGTCCTACGACTTCTACCAGGCCTTCGTGGGCATCGGCGGCCTGAAGGCCAACGTGGGCACGCTGAAGGAGCTGGCGCTCAACTCCATCAGGTGACGCCGCGTCGGCTCGCGGGCGGCCGGGCGCTCCGCTAACGTCGGCTTCCTTGCGCCCCCGCAGGTACAGCTCTCTGCCGCCGACGCTCAAGGACTCGGCGCAGGCCGCGTGGCGGAGGAAATGGGACGCCTTCGTTTCGGCTCACGCTTGAGAGCCCGACGGAAACCTTTTCACAACGCTCGATGGAACTTACTGAGCAGAGTCGGGCCCGAACGATAAAATAGCCCCCCCTTCTACCCACCAACCAAGCATCCATTTGACACTGTTTCATATTTTCATGCAGCTTTATGCGAGGCCTGAATAATTTGAGTAAGAATGTGGCAATCACAAGGTAAAGCGTAATACATACTATGACCAACCGAGGGCGACATTTATCCTCGTTGCACTTGAGCCTCTTTGCCGTTTTAGGTCTCTTAGTTGTGGCGGCTCCGAAGGTTTTAATTGGAACATAAAGTTCCAATATATTATATTTGAATATGAATGCATGGAGGTGGTTTTGAAGAGGTGTTTGTTGTTTTGGAAGGCATCTGTCTTTTTGTATTTATTGAATTCATCTGTGTGTAATGTTTAGTGGACATTGTTACATAATGCAAACGTTTGGAAACCAACTTTTATTTTCAGTTCATGTGCACACAGAATAAAAGGGGAAACAATGTCAGCAGTGTCAATAAAGAGATTTTGAATAAATATTTACATGCGTTTAAAAAAAATATCAACTTGTCGTTCCTCCTTCGCTCAGTTGGTGGCGCTGCTGGGGTGCAGCGGCTTGACTCTGATGCGCCGCGACAGTCCCAGACGAAGGCCCTGACCCGGAGACCTGGTGGCGGGACTTTGGGATGAAGACGGACTTTTTCCGATTTGACCTACCGAGTGAAGCAGAAAATTCACAACACAATTTAGTTTTTGTTTTAAATTCAATGTCCTTACTACTCGCGATTACCTGGCGGGTTCCATTTGGGAATCCTGCTTCCTGTCGGACTGAACGAGACTTGCGCTTTGGGCACGGCGGGCTTAAGCGTCGGGGGGCTTCTCGGCGTGGGCGACGCCGCAGACGCTTCAATGACATGTTGACTATTTATTTAATGCTGAAAAAAAAATAGAGCAACCAACGACAAAAGTATTCCTTTGCCGGCATCTTGGTGCCGAGGAACTATGTTGGGGTTGAGGAGCTTGATTTCGACAAAAGTAGTACTTTGCTGCTATGTTGTGGCATCTCGGTGTCAAAGTGAGTTGAGGCGCTTCCTTTAGATAAAGAGTGCTTTGCCGCCATCTTGTGGCATTTGTAGGCAAATTTAACCCTTTTTGGGGTGCGCCAATGACTGGCGGACTTCTGCTGTCGTCGGCTGTAAAAGCTAACAAGTCAAAGTGAACTCGCAAACCTGTCCTGGGTTGCGCTTTCAACTTGGGCGGTTGTCTTTCCTGCTTGCAGACGGGACGCTTGCGAGCTTTGCGTTGGTCGCTCTCCTTCTTTTTGCAGCTCTTCTTGTTCCCAGTGAACTCCTCGTCCTCGCCGGACGCCTCCTCGCTCTCCGAATCTGAAACGCCGACTGTTTTTTTTTTTACGTGCGTGAAGCCATCCTCAAGGGACACTCGGAGGGTCTACCTGCTGACAGTTCGGGCTCGTAGTCGGCGTCGCGAGGGCGTCTCCTTTGCTCCTCTTTGGTGTTCGTCTGACCGGAGGAGGAGATTTCATCCAAGCCTGAGGGGAAAAAAAGTTTTAAATTGAGGGACTTAATTGTTATTATACAGAAGCGAGATGAAGCTTTTACCAAAAAGCGACGGGTCCACACTACAGTTGGAGCGGTGCAGGGAAGCGGGGTCTGTGTTCTCGTCACCTGGAATCCACAATGTGTTTTTTATTTTTATTTTTTGAAAGGAATCAAATTAGCTATGAAATGAATGCTCAGTCACACTTGACTTGTGCCGACCTCGACTGGCAGTAGGCGCTTGCTTTGTCCAGTCTGTGTTACTGTTAGTGAGCAAGGAAAGCGTAATTGCTGCCTCCAGATCCTTTCTGGAAGACATTTTGGAATCATACAACCTTGCGCTAGATTGCCCATTTTTGCGTCCAAATTACCTGCTTTTGTGGCTCGCCTGGGTTGCCTCTTGGCTGGATGTGTTCCTGTGCTCCTGTTGTTTGGGTTTCTTGCCAGGCGGGGGCTTCACGCAGGCAAAGTCCTCATCTGACATCAAGAATCAAGTCAACTTTGTTCACACTACTCACAAAAGGTTTGTGGTAGCGGGCTTTCATGTGAAACTTCAGGATGAACCTAAAAATGCATTTACTGCAATCAATGTGCCTAACAGAAAGCAGTGCAGCAATGCACGGCTTCACCACCGTCAGATCATTTTTGTCACAAAGTCCTTCTCTTCGTTCTCAGGTCGACTGTCCTTGAAAAGGATTGCGCGCAAAGAAATATTGTCAAAAACTGAGTATTTCTGTTGCCGTTCATACAACGGAATAATACATTTGTGTTCAACTAAACAGACCCAGTCAATTTGTGAGTAAAGGAAGACTATCATTTTTTTCAATATGTATACTTTTGTGATACTTTTGTTTGGATGTGCCGTGAGATGTTTATGTCAAGTATGTGCTTTGGCTCAATAGAATTTGAATTACCGCATTACCCATTTTGTCCACACGAGGGAGACAAAAACAACGAATGCCATCTAGTCATCAATAACATTACTGTACTAAAGTAATGTTATTGATGACTAGATTTACACACTTTTACAGTCATTATTAAGTTTTTACTGATATTTTTTAGCTCGTTTTTTTTTTGAGGTCATCACACTGCGCATGTGTGCTGGTGGGAATTATTTCGGCTCGCGTCGACGCTACATTCCGCGACCAAGATTACATTTTGACTGTTTCACCCACCGTCGTTGTCGATATCCCTGGACTCGCAGTAATTGACGCTGTTGATCTTCCTGTGAGCCATAAATAATAAAAAACACCTTGAGTGGAAAAGTTAACACACGAAACTGGCTCACTTTAAAAGTCTTGACAAACCTCGCCGGTCGATCCATTTTCCGCCAAGCTAATCGAAAAAGGAGCTCTACTACACTAAAACGTTGAGATGAAATGAGCCAGCTAGTTTTTAGAACACTAAAGCCGCGTTGAAACGATCTTCGCTGTACTTTGTTGTCACCTCCATTTTGAAGCCGCCCCTGCCGCCAAAACGAGGGAGAAGTGACGAAAGGGCATATCCGATCAGTTGGCCACCACCGGTTGCCCTGAGAATACTTGAAATATGCTCTAATTTTGGGGAATACGCGTCGATAAATATATGTCAAAGGGAACTGCGCGATAAAATAGTTTAGAATTATTTCCCCCCACCCCCACAAAATGTTTAAAAGTGTCGAATCTGATTGACAGAAATATCTCACTTGGTTGTTCAAACAGCTAAAATTGTGACTTGTTAAAAAATTAATATATATCCTTATTTTAGGGGATATGTCTATGATATATACGTCGACGTGAACTGCGTTTGAAATGAGTTATTTTAACTAAAGTAAAAGGGTCGAATCTACGATAGTGAAATAGCCCACTAGGTTGTTCAAACAGCATTTTTTTCCTCCCCAGTTTGTTAAAAAAAAAATTGTGTGTGTGTGTGTGCAGAATGGGTGCATCTATATAGACGGATAATTGGTTAATTTTCATAAATATATTTTGTTTTGTGACACTTTATACCGGCTGTTTTATTTGCCTTCACGGCGGCGGAAATGAATCCCCGGAAATGGTATCCCAGGTGAGGTAATGTTTCGAAATACAATGTTTTATATTTTATTATAATAACGGTTTAGATTGTAAACAAATTTTGTGACTAATGTTCATGAAACAACCCAAAATTTCAAACAGAAGTTATGATACAGAATCTTGTAACAGTCAACTTTTTTTTTGTTACATATTTATTTTTAATTTAAAAAAATAACACACTATATTTCCACATTTTGGCTTTTTTTTTAGCAACCTTTTGATACGGGCCATATTTAATTATATTCTTAAAATATTCCGCAGGACATTTATCCCGCAGCAGGTCGCAAATGACATTAAAATAATCTCACTACCAGTATTATTTTAGGAGTGTAGGATGGCCACTTCATTAGGGACGCCAACCACCCCCATAGATTATATTAAAAACAAAAATTTCATATATATACAACTGCTTTGCATGACTTCAGTGAGACCCAGAAACTTATTTGAGTCGGGAGTGACTCACAACTTCCTGTCGTCAAGATCTCCGAAAACAAGGCAAGTTTGTGAAGTGTTCACACACTTTATTAACTCCGTAAAAGTGACAGCTTTTAGGTTATTTTTAATTGGTTTTTTTTTAATGCATGCTAGCGAAAACGTTTATTGTTCTATCGAGATCAATTAAAGTCCACTACGTGCAGAAGTGGCAGAAACAACTGCTGTATATACTGATAAATAAATGCACACCATGACAAAATTGACTTAGGAAGGTTTGATTTGTTAAACGCTGCAAGTGTTGCATGCATGTACCAGGAACTAATAGCATTTTATCTTGGAAAGTATCGACTCAAACTCTTTGCAGCATGTGGCGCTAAGTAGACAACATCAAGTGGTAATTTAACAGACTGAAGTATAACTATATGCATGTGTGGTAATTGTCTCGTTTGCATCTTTGAACAGAAACGGCCAGATTGGGACATTTCCTGTCGGTGCTGCAGCTCGCCACTAGATGTCAGTGTTGTTGCTGTTTCTCCCTCTCGCACCTCTGAGGAAGCAAACTTTATTTTTTTATAATTTTTTCCCCCATCTTCATCTGCAGGGATTTGGGGGTTGCAACTCTCGCATCCCCTTCTGCACTGGTGGGTTCCCTCTCATGTTTTTAAAAATAATAATAATAATTTATGCACAAGTAGATTGTTTTTGTCTTAAATCGACACACTGCCAAACCACTGACGACTTTGACACTGCAGCCACGACGGCGAAACGGAAGTAAAGTCTGAATATTAGGATAATTAAATTGTATAACTTTAGGATTAAAGTTGTAATATGAGGAAAAATGTTCCATATTTTTAGGATGAAAGATACAATATTAAAATAAAAAGATGTATATTTTTTAGATTATTTCCGGGATTTTTTTTAAATATTTGCAAGTGTTTTTTTAATTTTTTTTTACAAAAGTGGTAAGATTATCTCGGAAAAATACCTTTTTCTTAAAAATTGTGGGGTGGGGGGTATTCATGTCACCTCTAAAACTTCAATCAAAACTGAGAAATAATATACATGAATATTCAGCATTAAACTATTGTTAAATAAGTGTATGAATATTTTAATTACATTCAAAACAGAAAAGTTACCAGTGTTTTTATATTTAGCTAAATACGCGTTTATTAAAAGTAATGGAAAATTATATACAATAATCATTCAAATATGGTCAGAAAAAAATACAAAATTCTAAATACATTTCATGTTTAGATAGCTCAATTGATTTCTCATTTTTATTGACAGGCGGGCTAATTAATAAAATGTTGATTGCATCAATAAGAAAATAGCATTCATTCAAACCCTGACCTGGGTTCGCGTTTGATTTGACCTTTGACCTTTGTTGACAGTTTGAAGTTACGACAGCGAGCTCGTTTCGAGCGACGGCGAGCAACAATAAAACAAACGAGAGGACGTCAATGTGAGGTTGTCTCACGTGGTCTCTTCCGAGGTGAAGAGGTCACCGTGGAGCCATGGGAGGACGCCAGATTCCACCCGTACAAGCGAATCGGTAAATTGAGTTTACTGTCCTACAACTGTGGAGGAATATGGAAACAATCGGAGCGCTCTCGGTAACATACAGGTCAAATATATGGATCCCATTTATTTCAATCGGGACCAAAAGTCTCAAGCCTGGTGGAAAAAGTACGATTTGGGGATTTCAAATCAGGAAAAAAATAGCAAAACATGAAAGATAAAAACAATTAAAAAAAATGTAAAGTTTAAATTGAAACTCTACTTTATCAAGTTCAACATTATTTTCTCAAACAAAGAAAATTTACAGCTTGGATGACGCAGCCAATCAGTATGAGTTCAAAATACTCCCAGCCACTAGTGGGCACTCTTGCATGATGTCTGGGCATTGTTATGATAAATTGCTTCCAGGCTGTTTTTTATTATTTAAGGCTGTCGGAGGACTTGATTTATAAAAAAAATAAATAAAAAATGGAAAAAAAAAAAAGTCAAATTGGAATTTGAAAAAAAAAAAAAGGGTTATTTAAAAAAAACAAATTGCAAATAAGTGGCAAAAATTCAATAGTCTATTACTGTGCCTAGCGGACGGTACAAAAGTGTGATGTTTACACACACACGCACACACAACTGATGCGTAAAGCAAAAGCTTCCCCAGGGATGACGAAGTCTTTCACGTTGTTCTATTGATGTCACTTTAATAACGAAAGCGCTCATTTCAAGCTGTAACGACGTCGTGCATTCATGCGCTCGTGTAATGCGACGCATATCGATCGGCGCATGTTGTGCATGAAAGAGCGCGTGCGGTGGTGTGATGAATATTGATCGGCTGCGGCCCTGGAAGTTATGATCCCCTCCACCCACCTTAAATATTGGATTGATGACGAGGCGTGACTATTGGAAGGGACCACTTCATTAGGTACACCCACACCCTGTCAACATATCTCCGGTGTCCGACGCGATCCACTGGTAATGTCTGCTTGTGCGTTTAACCTTCCGCTACTTTCCGTCGACTAGTAATGTCTGTGCGTGAGCTTCACAACACAACTAGATCTGCATCGTCTCGTCATTTCTTCTCGAGAGATAGATTTGCATAACGACGAGTAATATATGCTCGGGAGTTTTACATATAGGATAGACTGATTGACAGAATCCTATTGACTAACAATGTCGTCTTATGAGTTTCACATGATATATGGATTTCAATCGACTAGTTATGTCTCCTTCTGACTTTCTTGTCATAGATTTCCATCGACTAGCAATGTCTGCTTGCGAGTTTTACCAGATATATTTCTTTTAACTTGTAATATTAGTTTCTTGTGATACGTAGCTGGTCATCGACTAGTCATGTCTGCTTATGAGTTTCATGAGCGATAGATTTCCACCCACGAGCAGTTTTTGCTCGGGGTTTCTACATGATGGATCATTAGACTGATTGATGAATTTATATTGATTTGTAATGTCTTTGTGATTTTCATGTGCCATCGACTATTGATGTCTGCTTGTCAGTCTCACCTAATGGACGGCGAATGAATCGCTCCGTGACAATAAAAAGGAACGATATCGTCTCGTGCCGATGCGCCTCACGGCTTTGTGTGCGCCCAAATAAGGAAACTGAGGAAGAGAAAAAGCACCGAGCGAGCGTCCCGCTCATCACAGCGACGCGCCGGCTACATTGTGCCTCAGTCATGTTTAATAGATAATTCATAATGGGCTGAATATTGAATGTGCCGCGGCGGCTATGTAATTTTAATCGACGCCCGCAGTGAGACGAGCGAGCCCAGAGCAGGCGGGAATCTACCTCCTCTACGCCGGCTTGTATTGGTTGCATTTCAAAAACAAGTCACATGACCCTAGCATCATTTCGGCAGCACTTGTTTCGTGTTGACTCGCACATTTTCAGTTTTCATGTTGTTTTCTACTGAAGGAAAATGTTGCAGTCACCTTCCAAGCCACAGGGTGGCACTGTGGTGAAAAATTGGATTTCCAAGACTTTGTAATTGATATAAAATAGTGATTCAAATGTGAAATATGACCTTTATTTTTGTTTTCTATGCACCAGGAATCATAAAAAAAAGTGATGACTGGAAATGCCATTCATTTGTTCCAGCCCCCGCAACCTCCCCCCTGCCCCCACCCCCAAAATTGTAACGTTTTGTGATATATAATATTCTAAAATATTTGACTTTCTAAAAAGCATTCAGTAATTACATAATTCAATCAAATGTAAAGAATCAAACATTTTCAATTCAATGAACATTGTGCTGCTCCTTCTGGTGTACAGGCCTTGACCACCTGAGGGCAGTATTATACAAACATAGAGACACATGAAGAAGAGTTACACAACTGATTCAGTAAAAAAAAATAAAAGTTAATATTAGTCATTTTTCGCAAAGGATACAAATTAAATTCTACATATGTCGCTCCCCTGCGTTTAAATATCCAATGCTATTCCTTAGCCGGTCTATGGCGGTTTCCATCTTTTATTAGCATTAAGCTAAACATACATTATCAGGACAAAGCTATGAGGTTATTTTAAATACAAAATGTGTAGTTCTCTTGGTTTTACCAGAAATTTGTGCTTGCAAGTCAAAGCAAAAAATATCGCAAGGCACCACTGTATAACAATTGGGTAAAAAAAAAACAAAAAAACAACAACCCAAAAAAAGGTATATTTCCCAATATTCCACCCGGACGCACGCTGACACACGGTCCCACACCGAGTTGGAAGAATCCGAGCATGACTGCCAACTGGCCACAACACAGCTGCTGCATTCACGATCATTTGCCCTCTTTTCCTCTCCTTTCCTTCCTCCCTTTTCATTCCCGTCCGGAGCGCCCCAAGAAAAAAAAAAAAGAAGAGAAGCGGAATTTTGGATGCTAGCACGCTAACGACAAAATCTGTGGACTTTTTTTGGACGCATGTGCCCCTTGCTCACGTTAGCTGTTATTCGAGTGTAAAAAGTACGGCAAAATGTGCAAGCATGACCAATTTTGCCATGTTTTGCGGAGTTTTTCTTTTTTTCGGCGCCTCGCAGTTAACGAGATGCTCATCAGAGCGAAGCCGTGTGAGCGTTATTAAAATTTGACAAGGTCTCCCACACTAAACCTGTCATATATATATATATATATATATATGTGTGTATATATATATTTTTTGGGGGGCTTTGTCTCGACGAGGGCTTCGTCTTGTTCGCTCGAGGAGGTCGCCGCTTCTTGAAAAGAAGCGATAAAACGCTCCTCTTATCTGCCGCCCTGCAATCTGCACACACTGCAGGCCTGGTCGTCGTCCTCCTCCCTCTTCCTCTTCTTCTTCCTTCTTCATGAGCACATGAAAAGAAGTCACGACATAAAAATCATTCGTCGCCCGGCATTTACATGCGCGGCTGTCGTCAAACTCGTAAGGTCCCGACAGCCCGAATCAGATGATATGTGAACATTCAAATATTGCCGAACGCCGACGATGGAATGTTGGCGCTCGCTGTGGCTTTAAGAACATGCCAAACAAGCTGTGCGGTTGTCATGACTTAATGGTGCCTTTTGAGTCAATGCTTCATGGAGTCATGTCCCTGAATGCATCACTGCAAACTGACTCGGACCTTTTGGGCCTTTTGCAAATTGTCCTTCGTAATCGGAATCATAATGATGATTGAATCTGCGAGCAGTGATAGTTGGGCCCTGCAATCGGAGGCTCATTTTTTTTTCCAAATACGAATCTGCCGCTGCTTCAAACCAACATGGCAGCCGTCCTGCATCTTTTCAGACATGGCTTCCTGAGACTTTTTTTTGTGGGTCTACTCATAATAGACATTTGTCCCGAATTCCATGTTGCCAAGTGAAACCGGCTTCAGGGGCTGAATTTTCCCAAAAACAAACAACAACGAAAAAAGACACACTGGCGCTCTTTTGCTCCATGTAGGTCATAAATCCCGAGTCATAATCAATAAATCCAATCAGCTGTTCAAAACAATGACAAGCAGCAAATCCCTTTGGCCGGGAAAAAGAACATGTCGGAGTTCCCTGCGCCGTGTGTTGTTGTTGTTGTTGTTGTTGTCGTCGTCGCACAGGAACAAATTGGCCCGCTCGCTTCAACTTCCTGTTTGAAGTGCTGGAGGGAAGCCCGCCATCTCGCTTTTCTTTTGGGGCTCACGTGCCGGCGCCGCTGCCAGCCTCGGTCGCTTAATAGCCCGTGCGGGTGAGACCGATACCCGCTAATAAGAGACACTGCACGCTGTGTGTGTGTGTGTGTGTGTGTGTGTGTGTGTGTTCGTACAGGGAGTGATAAAAGCACAGCGCAGAGTGACGCCCATCATTTGTTGTGGGTGTGCACGAGGGGGAGGTTAGCCGATCTCCTCTCCGTTAGGATCTTCTCGCTCACATCCGCAATTATTTTGAACGCCGGCAGGCCTTACTTGTGGTTAGCCGAACCTCAACCCTAAATAGGAAACCTATTTTTAAAACCATAACCCGAGCTGGAAACCCCATGTCAAGTGAAAAATGTTAACTTTGACAATAATGGCAGATGTAATTGAATAAAAGCTTGCAAGTTTAAAAACAACGGTAGTGACTGTCCATTTCTACTTAGGTGACGTCATGTACGTGCGCACGAGCAGGCAGTTATCATCTGCCTTGTGCAGCCGCTGCCCCTCAGATAGATATATATATATATATATATATATATATATATATATAAAGTGGCTAAATTGATGCAACAAAGTTTCATTTAATGAAATAATTTGTGCAATTTCTTATTTTTTGAATGAATGTAAATATGGTTGTTTAACCAATTATTCATTGAAATTGTCATTATCACTGAAGTAATTCATGCTCATTTTTAACTTATACTAGTTTTCATAAATGTAATAATAATAATAATAATAATAGTACAAAAACGGCTTGAGAACAACTCTACTAACGCTGTTGAAGGCTGTTGTTGTCTGAGAAATGCAAAACCGCACGGCATTACGTTGCCTCAGGAATGAAAGTCCTGAAGTTTTTAAGATCCAAACGAGTGCAAATAGTGAGGTTAGATACATTCGAATGAACTTGTTTTGTTAAAAATGGATCGCTGTAATGCGTCAGTGCAGAAGGAACTGGTCAGCCCCGAAGGCATTTTGTGTACAGATTCATTTCCGTCCGTTAATCTGCTAAATTAAGTTGTTTGCGAAAGAGTTTGGGAAGACGACGTGACCGCAGTCGTTTGCTTTTATGAAGTATTAACGAGTGGCGACCATCTGTTCTCACCGTTATGGGAGTGTGTTGATACAAGCTTTTAGTTGTTCGGCACAGCAGCACACGGCTCCAGTCGCCATCGATCCGCCCTTTCCGATAAATCAGCCGTTGTTTTGCCGGCATTCCTTTCCGCCGCGGCGGCGATGCCCTCGCCCGAAGGTCGCGTCTCATCGACGCTCGGAACAACGGCGCATGGAGTCGACACGCGGCGGCGAGTCACCAGACGCGTGATCATTTACCGTTTGGAGTCGGCGAGCAAATAACGACGCGGCGTGTTGAGTCGGCGCACGGTCAGGTGAAAGTGGGGGGATATTTTGATGCTTGGCGGTGAAAATCAAATCAGCTGATATTGATTATTGCCGCTCGATTAGCTAACGTGTGCGTGGAGTGACGACCGTGTAGGCGAAAAAAAAACAACACCACAAATGTAGCAACACGGCAAAATGAACTGGCATCTGAAAATGTAATTCAATTATTAAATGTAACCTATTCAAACGAAAACTACACTGTCATTTAATTGAATTTAATGTGTTATTATAATAGCAGACAATAAAATAGTTCAGAACTAAGTCAAATTGAATGAAATCAATTTAAAACAAATTGAGTAAATACACTATTTTAAATGTATTTTTTGAATTGAATTCCAGTTATTACTTAAATATCATAAAATGAAGTAGTACAAAGTTAAATTAAATTGAACTAAACCTCCCATAATGAGTAAATACAATATTTTTTATTTAATATATTCTATTATGGATACAATTTTAAACTATTCAAATCAAAGCTAAAATCTTTAATTTAAGGTAATATTCCAATAGCACAACATAAAATACGACAAAACTAAATAAAATTGCAATAAACATGTACAAACTTTTTAGAAGAATATAAGGTAGTAATAATAATATATATGAATAAACTGAAACTGAACATTAAGTCAACCCACATAATTTAGCTAAATAAAAAAGTAGCCTACAATAATTTAAAATGGAAAATAAAATGTAGTTTTAGTCATTTTATGATGATAAAATATTAAGATAATGTTTTTAATTTAATTAAATCCTTATTTCAATAACATAAAATCAAATATTAGATTAAATTAAAACTAAAGGTTGAAGTTTGGCATTGAATATCGGGAGTCGAAATGTTGCTAACGTCATATTTTCAGAAAAAGTGCAAACCTTTATTGCTTTTCTGTCCCTTTTTATTATTTTTTTTTAAATTTAATTTCTTTTGACATTTCTTCCAACTTTTACACACTTGACTTTTCCTCGAGTCCCCCACCGCTGTTGTTGTTGTTGTTGTTGACGCCGGCGCTCGTTTGGAGTACATCGCGATCCCAGATGGTCCCAGCTGTGTTGTCAGGTGGGCTTTGATTTGCGCGGCCGCCCGCCGGGAACGGCGAGCAAAGGTCACGACCGCCGCCCGCTCGTCCGACCGAGAGAGGAGGCCGTTTTCGGATGACGCTCATCCGGGGGGAAACGGCAGCCGCAAAGCTGTCGCGTTTGCGTTCCGTTGTCGTCGCGCGCAAATATTTCACAATATCGGAGACGATTTTCGCTCGTCGCTGGCGGTGAGGCACTCGCTGCTATTTTTTTTATTAACTCATTCACTGCCAGCCTTCCCAGTTGACATGGATATTTGACTTCTAAAACCGTCAATGGCAGTGAATTATAAACAAAACCAGAAACGAATTCACAAAAAATGCAGATGTCTGCTTTTGCATTTGAAAACTCCTCATATTTGATAATATACTTTCCATTTCAGTCCCGTCTTGTAGTTTTGTGAAAATTCTGACTCGTTAATATAGATTTTCTTGGAGTAATAAATTACATCAAAAACCTCTTTGTAAGACTTTTTTTTTTTTCTCCCAAATTACCATCTTCATTGCTTAATTCATATTAACTTCGAATACCCCAAATAAACATAATTGGCTTAAACCTGGAAACCAGAAATAAATTCACAAAATAATAGAATTTCAATAGAATGAAATGGAATTATTATTATTACTATTTTTACTTTAAATTAATAAATGTTTTTGTGCGTCTGACTTGCACTTTATTACCAGTTACAGTAAGATTGACATTAGTATTGTTTTTGTTGTGTTTCTCAAAGCAATGTCATTTTAATTAACTGAATTCATTTCCCGATTAAACGTGGTGTCCGTCACAATGTTCCCAGAATTCATTTTCCTCCCAGACATGTTGCACAAATTGGATTCTGGACGGCGGGGGGGCAATATTTAATGTTTTTTTATTTTTTATTTTTTATTGGTTTCATCTAGTTTCATCACACGCTCGCTGCCGCCGCCATCTTCTTCTTCCCCGGAATGCCAGCAGACACGTAATCCTTGAATCCGAAGTGTTTGCCTCATGCCGCTCGTTCCAACAACAAACGTAGTTAGGAAGTACTTTTGGATTTAATCATGAAAAAAAAACAAAAACCGGACGCCCACTTGCCAGTAATGCATGGTTCCTGTCAGCGCTGCTGCAAATCACGGCCATCTTTTTTCATCATTTCATCTCCTTTAATCAAATGGAGGGAAATGATATCAGGCTACTCGTGAAGCGTATCCCGCGCTGGAAGAGTCCTCGTGGGAGGAGGAGGAGGGTGGCATTCCGAGGTCGCAGATGGATGAGATGGATTATTAACGAGTTGAATATGAGACGGATGAAATGCTCGAGATCCTGATCAGCGGGGTGGCTGACTCATACTAATTGCGATTGCCATCAGCCCGACATCCCGCGCGAAACAGGCGGCTGCGCACTGGACGGCCATTTTGGTGACGAGAATCTGATACTTGTTTTGTGCGGCCTGTTCCGATTTATTTTTGAAGCCTCAAGCATTTGGAGATTACTGCTTGAGGTGATTCCTGCTCGGCTGCCTTTGGCATCTGTATCTTCCACTGGTGTCTAGTTTTGAATGGGTTTCTGTCCGTGTTGTTCCTGTTCAGTCTTCTGCAACTCATTAGTTTGAGAAAAGCTACAACGAGAAAAAAGAAAAGCATATTAGCGTGACGCCCATTGCCTCGCCCCCTGTAGCTTACACCTGTGTCTCGATTTAAATGGCTCGGATTGCATGCTGTGGTTCATGTTTACTTTAAAGGCTCATTAAAGTAATAAAACAAAACACTCAGAGGTGATTCTGGCATTCACGCCGCCGCCATGTCGAGCTTACACCTGTGTCGAGTTTAAAAATAGCTCTCTGTCAATGTTGTTGCTGTTCAGTCCTCTATGGATCGTTTGTCGAGTAAAAGCTGACAGACTGAGACTGAACAGGAACGTTCAGTCGGAAAATTAGGAAAGCAAATGGACTCTGGCCAATCATTATGAAGCGCAAGACACAGGTGGTGACTGCAAGCAACAAGCGATCTCTTTATGTTTGATTGTGGGACATCATTCCGAGCAATATTGGAAGTAACAATTACATCACGGTCCAAATAGTCACACTCCAATTAAGGGAGAACTGGAGTACACCATGCAGCGATCCCGAGCCCAGTCAATTTTGCATTGATTGTCATGATCCAACTCACTTTTCTGTGGATCGATGCCGTATTTTATGTAACTTCCGGTTTCGCTTCTGGCAAACGTCTCCTTCTTCTTCTTCCTGCTCTTCCTTTTGTTGCGCTTCCTCGTCCATCCCCCCGCGGACATCCCCGGGTCTCACTCTCCATCTCCTGTTTCCTTCCTGGCGAGGTGTCCCTGGAGTGACCTTGGGGTAATGAGTTGCTGAACAAGAGTCAATAAACATTGCACCCCCCCATCCAACCATCGCTGACCCACCCCTAACACACACGCACACACACACAAACACGCTATGCTCAGCCCACAAAGAGAAGGAAGGCGTAGTGGCGAGGCAGGCAGGGCAAGGCAGGACAGAGGATTCCGATGAAAAGAGCCTAGAGGACTGAACACTTTTCTCCCGACAGTGCAGACACCCAACGAGCAGACTTCGGGATCAAGTAAGTGCGTCTTTGTTTTGAAAAGGCGGGATGCGCTTACTTCCAGGAAAGTTAGGGCCACTCTGAAGCAGTGAGTAAAGTTTAGGATGTAACGCTGGGAAGGTTTTCACAACAACTGTTTTGCATTATTTTGCCTTGTGGGAATGATGGAACAGATGAAAAACTTGAATGGTCAACACCCAACTTTCGCTCTACCCGGCAAAAATTTGAAAGGACACACAATGTTGATCTGACAACAGCAAACATGAATGGGGAAAGCGGAACCCTGCCCGTCATAGCCGGCTTTTTCCTATGTTGCAGTTCTGTGTAAATGGTACCAACACGGAATCGGGGCATGAAGATGATGAAGCAATATTCGCGGATTCTAAGATAGTGTCAGAGGCGGGATGGCATCTGGGAATAGCTGAAGCATGTTTGGCTGTTCTGTGTGAAAGGTACCGCCATGGAATAGAAGTACGACGGTGGCCTAAAAATATTCCCTGATTCTGAGGAAGTGTATGAGGCCGATCAGACGCAAGAAGGTCGCTATGTGAAAGGGAATAGCAGAAAACTGATGATGCTGTTCAGTGTGAAAGTAAATGTAATGGGAGTGCGAAAGCCATCTGGCAATATTCCCGATGCAGGTCAGTGCCTGCGAGAAAGATTGTAGGGGGAAACCGGAACAGGGGTATGAAGTTGCCTCAGTTTTTTTTCCTCTGTGGGAAATTCTTTTTCCAGTTGCCGACAGTGTCATCTGAAGATGCTTGTAATTCTGTCCCCCAGTTTGAAAAGAGACTTGTGGGTATATATTCCAATGAGCATCATTGCGTGCATGTGCGCAGTTTGACGCGGCCCACTTTTTTCCCAGGATGCCGCGATTTGGGTCAGGCCTGAGCGGAATGACAAACCCTTAGCGGGCGTATTGTATCGCCGCCGTCCAGCTGCCGTTGCCATGGCGTTCCTCGGCAAAGACTCTCCCGTCTTATATGGATTCCCGCCGCAGACAAAAGCCCCCCCCCCCCGCCACCAGCCCCTTCCACCCCCCTTCAAAATGAAGTGTCAACACACGGTGGTGGTCGGAATGAAAGAGGCTGATGAGCCGGAGAAGTTTTCCGACGAAGTTCCAATCCTAATGTGGATCAGGCTTCCAAGCAAGTGGTGGAAGTGGGGAGGGCGCAAACCCATGAGCAAGTCTCGGACCCTTTCCTCGCTATGCCTTTAAGGGGACCTTTGGGAATGTCAGCGCTCCGAGACCACGTGACGCTGCCTGTAGTGCACAAAGGGGCTTCATCTTCCTCTTCCTCCTCCTCCTCCTGTGTCTTTGAGGAGCGCTTCTCCACAGAGGAGCAATAAGGCCACTCCGGGGGGTGTCCGTGTGAAGGGGGGGGGGGGATGTGAAAGGGTCTATAAGAGTGGGGAGGAGGGGGTGTTATGAGGATGCTCACAGTGAGTGGTGCATTCACTGACCCCCTCCACCTCAACAACCATTCAGATGAGCAGAATGAACCTCCATGGGGAGCTGGGGCCCTCTTAGGAAGAGTGCCGAATAGAAAGCAGGAGAATGAGGCCGGAATGGAGGGTGGGTGAGAGGGGAAGCGTTTCCCCAAATGTGCAAAGACATTCCACTATCCTGACCATCCTGAAGAAGACACATTTAGTTTTGTCTTCACACCGCCATTCCGTGTCCGTAGCTTTCACACTGAACAACACAGGAAGTGCCAAAAAATGTGTGACGGATGAAAAACTCTATTCTGGTTTTTCGCTCTTGTTTTTCAAACAATATTCCCAGCTTGCGTTTGTACCCCAATTCTGTGTTGGTATCACAGTGTAGGTGGTCTTCCATCATTCTGTTTTTTGCTACTCTCTTCCACAAGGTTGCTGGTCCACCTCTGATACTCCCTCCAAAACTGTTTTCAAGTATTTCAAGTTCACCTTTATGCCCCTATTCTTAACCAGGGGAAAAAAATGGCTTTGATGGGCAATATGAAAGATGTTCGCATCAGGGGTTCACCTTGAAACAACAGTTACAGTTTTCCACCATTCCCTTTCACATGGGCTAGCCTTACTTAATAATAATAATCATCATAATAGCAATCTCGGTGAGGGTGTGGGGAAAGCGATGAAGTTCAGAACCATCCACCGAGAGGATGATCACCATGGAAGGATGTGTCCTGAAAGCCGTGCGCGAGGAGCTCCACTGATGTTCACGGCAGCGCCACAACAAAAGCCGGAAAAGAGCCCAGTGCTGGGTGTGGACGGCGACGGTGACAGAAAAAGTTGAGCAGGATCCACCAGAGTGTGGCAGACGACGAGAGCTAGCCGCTTGTGCCAGCTAGCTAGCTCGAGAAAGGAGGCAGAGGTCCCAGCTAGCAAAGATTTACAACCGGGGTTCTACCTTTGGCCACGGTATGGCCCGTGTCTTTACCTGCTTGTTAGGCCTCGGCCTATCTCTTGATACTACCTCCGAAACCGGCTTGGTTTCTTTGATCACGTCCACTTAGCGCTTTGTCCAGAGTATATACGAGTTGGAAAACTTTCACAAAGAGGCTGACTGAATGTCTATTAGCGACAAGCTGCCATTACGGCTCCAAAGCTGCACATAAAGACGCAAATCAATGCAATCTCATTTCGTTGAGGAGCCAATGTGGCCACCAGTGGATTCCGAGCCGTTATTACCGATATTGTAATTATTCCGTTTTGGTCACTCGATGAAAAGTTTCATTGATCGGAAGTGTCGCCGCGAAACACCGGCTGCCACTTAGCGCTTCCTTTTACTGATCCGATAGCTAATTATGCTGTTAGTGGTGGGGAGGCATGGAATTTTGCTCAATTTCTTTCCTGTCATTCCGTTGCCTGGGGGCTGTGTAATCCTCGGGTAGATCTCGACAGGTTTTAACGCGAGCCCTGAGGGTGTTCTGTTGCAATATGTGAGGATAACATTAAACATGGATGCAGAGAGCACGGATGGATGTGTTTGCAGCATCCACAGATTGCTTTGTGACGTACATTCAGGAAGTATTCCAGCGTTCCTGGGGTGAAAGAAGAGTACGGGAACATTCGTCTTAAGCATTAGTATTCCATCTACAGTGCATACTGTGAGACAGCCGGTCTTGGCAAACAAACAACCAGCAGAGGGCGGAGAGAACGGGGAGTTTTGTTTTCCGAGTTCACATTCCATCAAGCCGCAAACAACCCCGGAGCGAGCCTTGACCTACCTCTCTGGAATCTGCTGGTAATGACAGGTTTTAACCAAGTTGGCAACTCAAAGAGGTTGTTTGGACCTTGGGAAAAGACTGCTTTGATGGGCAGTCTGAAAGGGGCTACTGTCTGGTATGAAGCTTCAAACCCATGTGCCGGTATAGCCGCTATCTCAACTCTAATACAACCTCCGAAGCCACCATGGTACCTGCATTCCATGTCAGTAAGTGCAAAAAGGGTGGGCAGTGTGAAAGGGGCCAGTGTCTGGTTTTAAACTGCACATCCCAGTTTCGAGTTTTCCGCTACTGCCCTTCATGCAAGCATCTTTGCACCCTTAATCTGTATCAGTACTTTTCACACAGAAAAACAACACGGGTAGTGTGAAAAGGCTTTTGCCAGTTTCTGGTTTTCTGCTCTTCCTTCACATAGTCCTTGTACCTAATCTTTCCAGGTCGCTTTTGTACCCCAATTCTGCATCTGTACCTTTCACACACACACACGGCAACACTGGCAGTGTGTAAGGGACTATTGTCAGGTGTTAAACTTCACACGCCTGTTCTAGGTTTCCCTTGAGTCCCTTTAAGACAGGTGCCGTCCCGACTGTCTTAGTGCCTTTAAAGCCAGGAATATTGTAACCTCATTCCACGTCTGTACCTTTCATACAAAGCAGTGATACTGGAAAGAAATGGGAAACGGTAGCTTTGGTGGGCTTTGTCCAGTCTCTACTGTAGGGTTTTCCACTTCACATCCCTCTTTTTAGGTTTTCCACTATTGCCTTTCACACAGTTGCCGTTACGCCTCTGTTTGAAATGTCAAGGCAGTCGCAGTGAAGGATGTGCTTTTGCTCTGGCGTGCCAATCCTTGACGGATCAGGGATGTCCAATCCCCGTCCCCCGCCCCCTCCTCCCGCTCATTCCGAGTAAATAACCACCGCCGAAGTCGTGAAATAAGACTGTCACGGCGTTGCCAGAGCGGAGTGGATTGAGTCTGTTGCGCGCCTGCGAGCCGGCTTTGATACATGGAAGGTCGCGGCGGTCAACAAAGGCCGTTAGAGTGTGTTGTTCTTCGTCACATTATTGCGGGCTATTAAAGTGGACGTGTAATTATGTACTCGTACACGGAAATAACAACACGGACAAACCTCCAGGAGAGGCTCTTGCATCTCAATAGATGAAAGTGGAGGGTTGTAAGGGGTAAATACAAGATTAGTTTCACAGAGCCACACAAAATTTGGTGGACATTTCTATCGTCATAGGATGCACGAAAAAGTCTCTAAGACCCATTTTTGAAATTGAACAGCTCGTCAATCATTTTGGTTTGAATTGGAAATTTTAAGCCAATTCCAGGGCTTGAAAGTTTCCTTTTTTTTTTTTTTTGCCCCTAACACCAGTTTAACTCATCAACACAAAATTGGGTAGACATAAAGTCTCAAGGCCCCATGTGTGAAATTGAACAGGAAGTTGGACATTTTGGCTTGAAGTAGCCAAGTCCAGGGCTGGTACTTTGGCGAACTTCGACTGAGTAATCCAATTGAGCTCCATTAAAGTTTGAGGATCGTTCCAAGGATTCACCGTGAACCCCTTTGCCTCGATCATCTCTCTCCAGCCACCGGAGGCCAGTGTGGCGATTATAAGGTCATCTTTCCAATATGTGACAACTTAGACGGGGGGGGGAATCCATTTGAGCTTGCGTGCACACGGGGGGTCAGGGAGGAGGCGCGTACATCGCTCACTCGCCTTTAAAAGAGAATAAGTTCGGCCAAATCAATGGGCATTGAACAACGGGCAAGAAAGAGGCTGTGTGGCCCCTGGCAGGTAAATGGCGAGGCCATCATCTGCTTTTGTTTGAGACCAAGAGAAGAGAAAAAACAGGCGCTCAATACTGGGATGAAAGGCCGCTGATGGCCAGCGCCATTACGATAGATCATGAGGGTCCTCCGCTGACAGCGACACCACCGGGGGACCGCTGCGGCCATCAAAACAAAAGCGCACATTATGGGAGGAGGACAAAAAGACCTCGGTGCAATTGTGGTGTCTGTACGACATTATTTTCACTCAAAATGTATGATTGGCAATATTAGTCATTATTTTTTTAATTTTAAAATAGTTTGTAATTGATAGTTCATTAAAGGACTTAATTAGTGAATGGATTACTAATAAAAACACTGCTGTTATTTGTTTTAAAATTATTTAATTCTTTGTAGTAATTATTTAATTTTTAGATTTTATTTATTTTGTGCTCACATAATTGTCAATATGATTTTTAATCTTGTACCAAAAATATGTAAAAATCTAAAGTAAATATTGGCTATATTTTTCAACTATTGCTATTACTTAATAGTTGTTAATTCATTTAAAAAAAAACTACTAATCATTTATTTATACATGGTGATGAATACTAATTGTGAATATTTCAAAAGTAATTTTCAATTTTATTTTCACCTTTGAATTATTTTATGATTTAATTTATGTTAGCAAGTTTTCGATATGATTTTCTCTTCGTGTTTTGGCCTTTGGTTGCTGACATTAATGGGTGGGCGCTTGTCGCCTTTTTATGATGTCATAGTGTGCGCCATCAACTTTTCATACTCAACAATATTATTTAATTAATTGTTTTTTTTGTTTTGTTCGAGTTTAATATTCCACTTCACCGTCCATCAACACATGTAATTAGCCTGTATTGGCCTTTTCCACAATGGACTTTCTTCTGGTTTCTGATTGGTTAATAGCGCCACCTGTTGCTACAATTGACAGTTTCCGCGTGCACTGAGCCATCCCTTCCCCCATTCCAGAGTTGAAAACCTCGTGTCAACATGTCCGAACTCCAAATAATAGCCACATGACATTGGTTGCACACGACTTGATGTCTCGTGAGCTGCCTGCTCTCGCTGTTATTTACGTTCAAATTGACCTTGACGCTCCTGATCGGGTGCTTTTAAGTGATGGGATACATCCTCCAAACATCTGCAAGCCTTTTTATTTCCATTACAGCATCCTTTACTTTGTGTTGACTGCCCTGGTGTGTCTTAAAATTAATTAGACCCATTTGAGTGACGTGCCGCATCTGCTGCTGGTGATATATATATATATATATATATATATATATATATATATATATATTAGTTTTTTCTTTTGTATGACGTGCGAGATGGTGGCGTGGGTTGCGCATTCAGCCGTGCTTACTGTCAGGTTTGGCGTCTGCGGGGGAAATACTGTCGGCGTGGGCGTGCAGATGGAGTCATCGTCTGAGGAACGGCAATGAAATCCAGAGAAGCCAGGATGCGAACCGCCCCGTTAAGTGGGAAAATGGGATATAATTCAACAATATCACACGACAGGGAGTTATGTGCCATTTATTAGCAGTCATAAATTTCATCAGTGATTCAACTCCACCAGCAAAAGTAGCAGCAAACAATAGCAGCGGAGTTACCCGTTAGCGGAACATGCTAACTCGCCAAGGTGTCAGTGTCAACGTTGACGTTAAATTTTTCAACTGGAATCCAAGCGTTTACTGCCACGGACGAATATATTCGTAGAAGCTTTTACATAATTGTAATGATGAACAGATGCCAGTAGATGGCAGCGTGTCATCAATTGGCATTTCAGATGAGCACAGCTTTTGAGTAGATCATGAAGATTAGGAGGTGAATCTCGACTTGTCGCGTCGATTATCAGGGAGAAAAATGCCAACAGGTTCGAAGTTGGACCTGACACTCAAACAAAGTATGTATATGTATTGTATCAAGAGTCTGTGTCGCGGGAATTAGTCGAACGTGTGTGTCGCGGTTGTGGGAAAACATGAGTCCCGAGAGAATTTCAATAATCCTCAAAGTCCCCTTTAAAGCTCCCTCAAGCACTTTTCTATTGTTTGAACCTTTACAAAGAAGAGACGCAGTGAGAAGACTTTATTAACCAGCCCGAGAAAAGTTTAAAATAAAAAAAAAATAAAAAAGTGCCAAAAGTGATTATTGTGAAGCCACATCCTTTGGCATGTTTTTTTCTGTGGACTCTACCCTCAGCTTTTCGCTGAAAATTGCACCTATTTGTGCGTTTTGATTTTTGGTTAAGAGCATTTTCTTTCTCTCACCCCCAAGAGATTCACCTCCCGTTTTATTCCAATTTCTATTCCGCAATCAGATATTTCCTCACTCTTTCCGCATTGTCCAGAAGGTTGTTCAGTGCCGGATTCTCTGGAGTGGGATAGGCTCAAAAAAAAAGAGACTTGCAAATAAATCCTGTGCAATATGCGGGCAGAGCAGATGTGCTCTCTCTCTCTCTCTCTCTCTCTCTGAGTGACTTTGCCCAAGGACGCCAGTGAGTTTATTGTCTGCGATCAACACGGAGATGGGCGGTCGGGAGTATTTGCAGCTGCTGCTTTTGCATTCCGGCGTGCGGCTCCCCCATTCGGGGTTCATCTGGGACACATGATGGGCTTGGCTAAGGACCAACTATACTTATACCAAACAAAACGAGTCGAGCACCTGTAACGCTGGACATCATCATGGATATCATAGCGGTCCCCACATAGCGTCCAATTATGCTCCTTAGTCGTGACCTTTTGACGCTTAATCCATCCATCCGTTGAAATCAATAAATGTATAAATACTAGCATTTCATTGTACTTTCCTGTTAGTCGGGGCTTTGGTGTCATCTCGTGGCATCTTTTAGGACGTTACACAAGGAGCACAGAATTATGCTCATTAGCGAGTGGTTACGAAAATGGATGTCGGCATGGGTTTCAGGACCTTTTTAAATTACACCGGATTGAAATCTCGTCCATGGTTCCTTTTGGTCCTAACACACAATGGCCCTCCAAAAGTTCCCAGAGGACAAGGGCATGACAAACACTTAATGAAAGTCGTTTGAATCCCGCCATCCAAAGCCCGAGACGCCGCCTTATCTTCAAAAGCTATAGGATCCCTTTTTAGTGGCAAGATGAGGACTTTTTTTTTTGGATCCTTTTATTGCTTTTTTGCCTGGATGCAAAGTCATCACGGCCGCGGGATGGTGGGTTTCATGTGTTTAGCCCGGGAGATGACAGCCGCGCGGCTCATTACACTCTTCAAGCGTCCTGTTTAAGCACCTGATTTAAATTTCACATTCAAAGTGCGTTACAAGTTAAACGCAATTTCAGCACGGGCTTATGATGAATTCAAAGGGTCACTCTGATGTTGTTCTCCGTGCCGGGGAAATGTGACGGCTGTGCTGGGATTTTAATTTTAATGTTTTGAAATATTGCTTTTTTTTTTTATTGGTGCAGGATTCCGAAGAAAAAAGAAGACACTAGTGATCAACATGTCAGCTTGCATTTGAGACAAGAATGGAACAACATCGTACTTGTCACTAACATGTTGCTGTTGTTGGTTTTTTGCACGCTCGACTTTTCCAGCGCTCCAACATTAGCGTTACGCACAAAAGTGAAGGGATGCAGCCTTGATTTATCATCGTATTTATTTATACATATATTTGTGGGGGTTCATCTGTGATACATTTCTATGAAGAAAAAAAACGTTTTAATATTGAATAAACATGTTCTCATTTAAATGTTTTTTTATTTATTTAATTTTTTTTATTGTTTGTCCCATCCAGTATTATGATTATTATTAGTAGTAGTTTTATTTTTTCATTTTATTTTTATTTTTAAAATGACTTAAATTTCACCTTATTGCTGGGAAAAGTTCCAGGAACTAAAGGGCATGCGTAAAGCAAAATTTGTTAGTACATCAACTATTTAATAATCAATAATAACAATAATAATAGTAAAAAAATATATTCTTCTTCCCATTGTAAGGATAATAATCTCCCCCTCCGTAGTGGTCTTGACAGGACACATTATTTATTGGCCATGTCAAGTTTTGCTGACAGAACCTCACACAACAGTTACGATTCACCAGGCGTGAATGTTTGCCCCCCCCCACGATGGCACGCAACCCATGGCTGGCACTCAATTCATTTGTTCATTTTTTTGTGTGATGTTTGCAGGATGCACAGGCAGAAGCAGTGGAGTGCGCGAGCCGCCGTCATGGCCCTGATGGTGCTCACCGCCATGGCGGCCGAAGGAGGCAAATCGGACAAACAAGGTGCCAAATCCCAAAAACCACAGTGATTGACGATTTTTAAGCCGTTGTTTTTTTTTTTTGAATAAGATTTTACAGTGTAAAATTTCTGTTAGCCCGTGGTGTTTTTGACCCACTGCGGGTGGGCCTGAAACGAATGCCCGGCGATAAACTGCTTTTCACTGTCCATTGGAAAATAATGAAAGTGTGAACATTGAAGTTTTGGGGCGACTCCCGGCAGGCAAGAAGGAGCGCAAGTCGGACTGCGGCGAGTGGCAGTGGAGCGTTTGCGTGGCCAACGAGGGCGACTGCGGCCTGGGAACCCGCGAGGGGACGCGCACCGGCACCGACTGCAAGCAGACCATCAAGACGCAACGCTGCAAGATCCCCTGCAACTGGAAGAAGAAGTTCGGAGGTGAGCCCTGCTCTGTATTTGATATAACAAATGAAGATTCTTACTTTTTTCAATTGAAAGATGTGTTCCGGCCACCGTTTAGCACGATGCTCCAAGAAAAAGTCCCACTTTTTGCCTCTGCATTGCGCTTGTTCAGTTTTCCGCGTGGGTTCCCGCTTCGCACCAGTGACCATGGCCCCGCCCCACGGGGCCCCTGCCCGCTGCTGCTGTCAAGCCCTCCTCCGGTTCGGCTGATTTTCATAGCCTCAGTCGCTCACATTTTAAAACACTTGTTCTTCACCGCCAACAATTCCCTATAGGCAGCCAGTCACGCAGGGGGATCCCGTCTGCTCCGTCATGAAGCAATCTGGAAGACTCTCTTAGTCCCAAAGTCCCTGACAGGATCACACTCGCAGGGATCAGGACACTTTAAAGGACTTTCTGGGACGATGCGTGTCTGATAATGATGAAATGATACCATTCGCACGTTACAGTCACTCCAATTACGATACCATATGATAATGCGCAATTACGATCTAATACGATACGATGAGACAATGCGACTCACGCTGGCTACAATGAGATACGAATCTTCAATTACATTGTGACATGATATCGTCCATTTGTGATACGATGCAACGCAGTGTGATAGAACGTGAGTCACTCCTGTGACGATATGATTCGCTAAGATTACGATGCGGTACAATTCACAGCGATTACGCTACAATACGATTCGACTCGCCTCAATTATGATCTGATCCGATTCATTTCGGCGACGACGTGATCCGATTCGATACTAGGTGATACAATCGGCAATATGATGCATCGACGCCAACCTATTTTTTTTTTCTCTCTCTCCCATTCTTTAGTAGCTCCACGAGGTCACCGAAATATTATGAACAGCTGTCAGCATGATGTCATGTTCTTTTCATTGTACCTAATCTTGCGTCCGGTGAGTGCATGGGGCACATTAAGCCAGGCCAGAGGCTTCCTGCCAGACTCCCAGGATGCCTCCTCCAGACACTGAAGGCTTTTTAAAGTGTGCTCAGGACGTCCCCGTGGGCTCCTTGCAACAATCGCCCAATACCTCCCCCAACCGCCATCACCTCCTCCTCCCCCTTGATGAGCACCCTGGGAATTCAGCGCCGATGACAAGAGAGTCTTTCATAAGTGTTGCCCCCTTCCTCCCTCGTCCCTCCGGTTTACCAAATGACACCAAGAGATATGAACGTGCATGTACGATGTACGGCGGGCATTTCCTGGGGTAAATTGCATGTGCGGCAGGGCTGAATGGGAGGTGTCTTACGTCTTATATCAACGCAAAGTGCATATGTGCAAGTTATTTGAGCTGGGAAGATTGCAGCCGGATTTCCAGCACCAAACAGCATCCGGGATGCTTCTGATTGGGCTCATCTGTTAGCGGGCGGCATCATGTACAGTGCACTGGCCGCCATCTGTTCCCGTGAGCAGACATCGAAAAGCGACCACGAAGAAAAAGGCATCTGGCGGCTGCGGCGGCGAAGCGCCGAGGCAACAATAAGCGACTGAGATGTTAATTTCTTTGGCAGGGGAGTGCAAGTACGACTTCCAGGCATGGGGGGAGTGCGACATGACCACGGGCAAGAAGAACAGGACGGGCGTGCTGAAGAGGGCGCTCATGGACGCCACCTGTGCCCCCACGGTCACGGCCAGTAAGCCCTGCGGGAAGATTCCCAAGGCCAAGCTGCAAGGTGAGTGCTTCAGAGGAGGTCTAATTGCTGGACTCCAGGGCCTTTAGGAGCAGTAATCATCAAGGTGACATGAAACTAATTTGGATGGTTTATGATGATGCCATATAATATGGTAAGATACAATTAAATATGCTAAGATTCACTGTGATTCACACCATTTTTACAATACGATGCGATATGATACAATGCAACTCACTCAAATTTTGATGCAATGCGATATTCGATACGATGCGATGCGATAATATCTGATGTGATTCATTCCACTTTCCGTGCGATATATGTGACGATGCGATACGACACGCTATACGATGTGATCGACTTCAATTTTGATGCGATACGATTCACTCCACTTCCGAAGTGATTCCATACGATACACTAGCATGCAATAGATACGATGCAATGCTACTTTTCTTTTGGTCCCGGATTACCCCTCCTCTGGATCTTCTTTCGGTTCCTATGAATAACCCCGGAACTAAATTCCTACGCTAGTTCAAACACACAGAGGTCCTCCAAAAGTTCCTAGTTCTTGGGTTAAAGTTCCTGCAGCAGGAAAGTACCGCAAGGTGCGGGTGTGTTCCAAGGATGTAAAAGTCAAGTTTGGAGGCTCCTGAACAAGCACCTACGGATATTTGCAACTTCCCTTCCCTTTTCTTTTTTTTTTACTTGTTTCACGAAAGAACCTTGCACAATGTTCTGCACCATGACAGTGTTCCTCCAGTGTTTTGGGAGTATGCTGACAAGCCAACCCCCAGATCTCCCGACTCCCCCTCTTCTCCCCACTTGACTTTCTGCACTTGAGATTCCAACGGGAACTCCACAGTTGGGGATTGCCTCAGCGTGCTGTTTTTATTACAGCAATTAGGGTGTTTTTCAAATAGACTCGATATTTATTCAAGAAATAAAGGTGTCAGTGTTGGTCTCAGTGAAGTGCAGGATAGTGGAGCGGGCGGTTTTCTCATACGCAAGTCCTGCATGGAAGTCGATGTATGAATTATGGATGGAAACGTCTGCGCCTCGCACAGACACGGCAAGACTGTCTGTAGCGCTGTCTGCTAAAAGAACCGAACCTCACCGACACCGGCCAAACACTCGCGCATGTCCTGCATGCTGATGAGTCACTGCTTTCGCGCGATACCATAACAATTACGACACGATTCGCTTCAATTCCGATAACATTCTCTCTAATTATGATATGATACGATTCGATTCACTCCAATACGGTACGATTCACGTCTGGTATGATACCGTGCCTTTCACTCTGATTACAGCGCGATAGGATTGACTCCAAATCCGCTGATTAGAATACGATTCGCTACGATAACTATATCATTTCCTCCAATGATAATCTGATACCATTTGACATACGCTCCGACTACGATACGGTGTTTCCCTTGTATTATACAATTCACTCAAATTACAGAATGATACAGTGCAATTCCCTACAATTATGGTACAGTATAATTCACTCAAGTTATGGTATGATACAATAAGATTCAGTCCAATAGCGACACTGTACACTTCAATTAAAACGCGATACAATAGCATTCACACAAGAAGCATTGTCAGAGTTTTCGTCTCCTCTTTGCAGGAGATGTGAAGATTGTTTTCGTGCTGCCGATTTTTGTTGTTGTTGTTGTTGTTGTTTTTTTTTATGCTGAATGAATGCTCTTTAATTGTCTGTCATCTTCAAAGACGTAGCCGTCTGATTGCGCCTTCGGAATCTCGGTCCGCCGTGCTATATCCATCTTAAGTGCGGGCTTGACACTGAGCGACGGCGTTCAAGGCGAGGTGAGGAGGTTAACTCTCTATTCAAATGTAATCAAACGCTGTTAGCTTCTAACTCCCGCCCCCCGCGGCAGGAATAAAAACGTGACGGGAGAATGTCAAACAGCGCGTGGAACATTTGACTGCGAGGCGGCAAGTCGACCCGGAGTGAGTCAACGGCCTTTTGTTAGCTCTGCAAACCCGGACGTAATTGACCCGCAAACGCTGCCAAATTGCAAACCGGCCAACTTATCGCGCTTGGCAGATGACACGCACGCGCCGGGTTTGACAACTCCGGCAAACATTCGCATTTGCGTGGCGAGCACATGCCAGGCTTCTGGAGGTCTGAAGGTGCCATCCTGACGAGGGAACATCTGCTTGACAATTCCGGTCCCCTAAACTCCTCACGTTAACTTCTATACATGTGAAAAGATAGCCAACAGTATTATCTGCACAGCACTGTATCCGCAACATAGCGTACTAACATCTGCATAGTGCGTTGCATCGTTCGTCTAGTGGAGTATAATCCGAATAGCACACTATTATTGTCATAGTGTGTTATATTCGCATTGTACAGCATAACACGAATTGCAGCGTCCTGCGCATAGCGCGGTGTCATCTGCACTTCCCGTCGGTGAATCAGAAACTTGTATTTAAAAAAAGGTCGAGCTGTTTATTTTCCCTCTCTGCATGCACTCACGGTGCAGTATGATCATTAGAGCTGGTTCATTACATTTCCTTAATTAGGATTTGATATTTTCATTTGTGACGAAATTGAATCCGTAAATCCCTCCGTGTTTATTTCAGACAGGGAATCAAAAATACCTCCGACTCAATGCGTGGGTAGCACAGAAAAACAAAACCCTCCCTTTTGTGGACTTTGTCATTAACTTTATTGTCATGTTGATTTGTTAAATTAGAGGCAACGGCGTCCTCTTGTCGCAGTGCATGTTGTTTGCTGTAATGCGGCGCGAGCAGCAGGAAGCGGCGGCGGCGGCGCGGTGTGCGCGGTGCTCCCGCATCCAATTCAATTCCCTTTAATGACCGCTCAGCTAAGCCGGAGGAATTCGATTAGCTCAAAATGTGATTGGGGGAACATAACATAAGCTGCAAGGACACAGAAACACACATGAGGCACACTAGTAGGGAGTGGGTGTCTTTTACTTTCTGACACTTGCATTCACATCTCATGTTAATATGGGAATTTTCATGCACACTTTAAGCGGGAAGTGCACTGGAAGCATATTCCTAGCCGAGGTTTCCCCATGCGGCCAAACACGAGGGGGCTTATTACAAAGTAAACAGGAGTCCATGTGATTTGAGCGCCAAATGGTCTGTCTGCTGTTTCATTTGCTGCGACAAACAACATTTGCAGTAATGGCCGTCCATCCATCTCACAGCTCTGCTTATTACGACCCCTGAAAGCCTTGTTTATTAGAGGCTCGCCCGCTTTCGCTGTTTTGCAGGCGTACCTTTCAATCTGCATTTTCCCTGCACTCGGAGGAGAAGCAAATTTGATATTCCCGAGGGGACCAATGTGCCTGAGCCCTCTTCTTTTTTTTTTTTTTTCGCTGCCTGGTGGAAAATCCAAAACATCACATTCATTTGTTCATATTTGCAATGCTTCATACACTTTGTTTGGTTACACAAAAACTACAGGAAGTTAAGTTTTGTCATCAAACTTCCACACGTCCCCATGCGATGACAGAAACTCATAGCCCTCGCAATCAATTTAGGTTCGCCCGTCTGTCTCGTGTCTTTGGTTCAAATTTGGTAAAAATCAGACAAAATCTCAAGGAGGAGTCCGCCTTCGAAGCATCCCTGCAAACGGCCAACATGACCCTAAAAAAGGCAACTTGCTGTGTATTCCCCGGCGTGGCTTCTTGAGACTTTTTTGTGGGTCTACTCCCGATAGACATGCCTCCCAAGTTTCAAGATGTTAAGTAAAACCTGCTTTTCAAAGAAAATCCAAGGGGCAAGTCTCCTGGGAAATGGCCATTTCAAACCAAAATGGAAGACTTCCTGTGTCTTTTCAGGCATGGAGTTTTGAGACTTTTTTTGTGGGTCTATCCTTGATAGACATGCCTACCAAGTTTCAAGGTTTTTAGTGAAACCGGCTTAAGGGGCTGAATTTTCAAAGAAAAAGCCAGGAGGCAAGGCTCCTGGGAAATGACCCATAAAATGGCCACTTTAAACCAAAACGTCTGACTTTTTTTTTTTTTGGGTCTTTTCAGGCATGGCTTCTTGAGACTTTTTTTGTGGGTCTAGCCATGACAGGCACGCCTCGCAAGTTCCCGGCTCTTAAGTGAAACTGGCATTCCTCTATTGGAATGGCAAACAAGACATCCCGGTGGACGTTAAACATTTCAGTTTTTTGTTTGCTTTTTTTTCCCCCCACCTAAGCCCTCTGATCCGTCTGCCAGAGGCCGACTGTATCTCTTCTATCCCCTGCGCACCCTCCACCCCATCCCCATCCCCATCCCCATCCCGTCTCCCCTGGTCACCCCTCTGCTCCTCGGAGGGGTCGGGGTGGGGGGAGCTTATCTCCCAAATGGCAGACACGGAAAATCACATCTCAGCCTGAGATTGCTGCTCCTGCTGCGCTCCCTCCGCCGTCACCCTGCCTTATGTGTACGTACGTGTGTGTGTGTGTGTGTGTGTGTGTTTGCGTGTGTGTGTCTGCTGGCCTTCGTTACAAGTGACGCACACGCAGCTGTCACTCAAACACCCTTTGAATGTATACATTTCGATTCCTGCGTCAAAGCAGATATTTGATGGGTCCAAGACGAACTCCTCGAGATTTTGTCTGACTCCTTCTCAATTGGAACCACGTGTACTGGACAGATGACCAATATTAAATTGCGAGAGCTTCGAGGCTTCGTCGTCGTCGTGTGTGGGTGGAGCATGGCGGCAAAATTTGATGACTCGTCATCAAGCGCCAAACTCTCAGGTCAGATCCGAACCAAAAGCTTTGAAAATTCAAGCTGGTTTCACTGAGCAACATGAAAGTTGGTTGGCATCTCAATCGTGACTAAACCCGCAAAATATTTTCCAGAAACCATGCCTGAAAAGTCACAGGGAGTCTGCCATTTTTCTTCAAAGCAGAGCATGGCGTCGTCATTTGATAGGTGGCTACAAGTTCTCGTTCTCTTCTTTGTCCTTCAGATGCTAAGAAGCAGAAGAAAGAAGGCAAGAAGCGAGAGCGTGGTCAAATGGACTAATGAAGACGATGATGAAGACACAGTGGAGGACGATGGACGAGGAGGGCGGAGTCGACTATGCCCCATAGGCTGCAGCGGGACAACGCCCGTGCAAATAAGACTCGTAGTGTTTATAATTAGTGTTATCTAGAAACAAAGACATTAGATTTAATCACTAAATCAGCACCAATCCACTGGATTATTTTTTTCCTCTTCTTTTGCTGCTTTTTATTTGTTGTTACCTCAATTTCCCCGATTTAAAAAAAAAAACAAACAAACAAAAAAAAAAACAAAAAAAAAAAAATGTTTTTTTAATTCTATTAATTCTCAATCAAGTTAACGTCCCTTCCAACCCAAAACCCCCTTCCTTCGTTTCCGCAGAATGCAAATAAAGGAATAAAAGAAGATTATTATTATTTTTTTTTACATTTTTATTTTCATCCTGAAAGATTATGGCACAATTTTTACCCACTAAAATGCATGAAAAATCATCATTACCGTTGTTACTGTACAGGGGGAGCTGCAGAGGAGAGGGGGGTAAAGGAGGGAGACATTCGGGGAGCTATGAAACACACGTGTGTACATTTCCAATCCTTACATATGTCATATAGATTTACATATGTATGTGTGTGTGTGTGTGTGTGTGTATGTATGTATATATATATATATATATATATTTGTATTTACATGGCAAATTTTATTTTTTTCCACAAGTCACACACAAAAACATCTAAATGAAATGTGCAGCTAGCGGCGGGGCCAAATGTTATTTTTTGTGTCGTCTTTTGGCAACCACCCACCCGCTCAATGTTGCAAATCATGCCTACAGAAATGCACATTATTATTATTATTATTAAAATAATGAAAAAAAAACAACAACAAATCGACTATTTCACGCACAAAGTTTCTGTACATTTTGCAATGACACATTTTTGTACACTGGTTATAAGATGTGTGTGAAATGTTGCGTGTATGGAGGGGAGTCTTTGGAAGCCTGTTTGGAATCTCGGGTCTCACACACACACACACACACACACACTGAAAATGTGGACACAAATGTTGCGACTGTTAAATGAAAGTAGCAGTAGCTCAGAGCTAACGCACACATTCGAGCATGCAAAGAGCAATTTCCATTTTGTCATTCCGGCTAAGGCACTTTTGAAATTACTCCGTACAATCTGCTGATATTTTCTGTTTTCTACTCTTTCTGCAAAATGTATTTGCGTTGTCCCGCCTTTTTCTCCCCACGCGAGAGGATTGTAGCCCTTTGCCGAAAGCCGTGTGAAGAGGAGCCCGATTAGCTCTGACGGCACGACGAATACGACGATGGCGACAACGTGGAATGACAGCGGGTATATTCCGTAATTCCCATATCGGAACACTTGGACGACCAGATTGGAACGCTGGCAAGAACCGTATTCATTCTTAACAGCAGTTCTACCACCTTTCGACAAGTCCATCAAGCAAGTATCCTATTGAGTTAAAAATGTTTTATTCAAAATTTGGATTTCAAATACATTTTGACCAATACTCAATGTCAAAGACATTATTTATAGAATTTTGTTTTTTAAATTTACAATTTTTAAGTGTATTTTTTTTCATCAATCCTCAAAGCTATCTTATAGTTTTATTGTATATTTTTTTACCAGATGGCCAATTTAGATTTTTTTTTCACCCAATTGTTAATTATGCTTTGATTCCAAAGCAAGTATCTAATTGAGTTCATTTTTAAAGAAATGCAATTTTAATACGTTTCCATTTTTTAAAACTAAACTTCAAATATTCCTCAAAATCTATTGATTGATTTATTTGTATTTTAATATCTAATTTGAAATACATCTCTTCAAATTTTTTTTTTTAATTTAGATTTTGATTTTAAATACTCTTAATCCTCAAATATCCAGCAATTTTATGTAACAATTGTTTTTTTGTAATTTTACAATCTGATTTAAAATGCATGCATTTCTTGATTTTATTTACAATTCTATTCTAAATCTCGATTTTACATCATTTGTAATTATTCCTGACTATCAAAGCCAACATTTATTGATTTTCTTTTTGTATCTAATGTATCTATTGATTTATTTGATTAAATTATTTATTTCGAAATAATTTAATCAATATGTATAAAATATACTGTTAGCCAATATCTTGATTTTGTTTCATTTGTATGTTTTTCTAATCTAATGGGACAAATTGCCCCCATTCATTTCTAAATAAGGTCTTCCACGCCTCTAGGGGGCAGCATCTGAGCAGAAACGTGTGCGTTCCACGCATTGTGAGAAGAAGGACTTGCTAGCTAAACTTGTACATGTTCCAACAGTGAAGTTTGTCCATAAAGAGACAATAAAAAAGACAAAATTACTGTCGGGTAAGTGCTGTGATTTTACTATTATCCCCACCTTGATGTATTGAATCACGTTTTCGAAAATGTGCTTCCCAAAGATGTGCTGAGGAAAATGAAATTCTAGCTAAACTGTCATGTTCTATGTCCACTAAGGACAGCCACGCTTGTCGACCATTTTAACCCCACACTTGCTTACATTTTGAGAATTATTAGTTTATTTGAAGACTAATAAAAGCAAATGCTTACAGGAAATGTTATTTGTCACTTTACTCCCAGTTTTACACAAATTTCCACAAAAAGTCATTTTTATGTATGTGGTTGTCCATGCACTCTAGGGAGCTGCATATAAAAACTGGGCGCTCCAAGAAGCCGTAAGGCGGTTTAAAAGACAAATCTACCAATCTGGTAAGTGGAATAATGTTACTCCTGTCACCACTTAGATGAAATTAATCACATTTTGTGAGACTAACGGACATGATAGCTTTTCTACCTGTCTCCAATCATTTCCCCCCAAATCTTTCCCAAATCTCAGGATTTATTAGGTTCTTTGAAGACTAATATATGGAAATACTTACTAAAATTGTTCCAGTTCACCACTTTTCTGAGGAACGGGGTTCTAATCCCAAAAGCATGCATGGTAGGTTGATTGAGGACTCTAAATTGCCCGTAGGTGTGAATGTGAGTGCGGATGGTTGTCTGTTTCTATGTGCCCTGCGATTGGCTGGCGACCGGTTCAGGGTGTACCCCGCCTCCCGCCCGGAGATAGCTGGGATAGGCTCCAGCAGCCCGTGACCCTGGTGAGGATAAGTGGTAAAGAAAATGGATGGATGGATGAAAGTATTTTTATAGGGTCCTCCACACCTTTAGGTGGCAGCATGTGACTGGAAAACGTGCTTTCCAGCCACATTGTTAGTAGGAAAGTCCACAAGGAAAGGAAAAAAGACTAAATTAGCCTCCTGGTAAATGGAATAATGCTACTCTTTGATTAAATTAATCACATTTTTGTTTACTGCCTCAGCATTAGGGGGCAGTGTATGACCAGAAAATGTGTTTTTCAGCCATGTGGTGACGACAAGGACATGCTACCTAAACTGTGCTATGCCTTATTCCTAATGTATGTCCAAGAAAGCGTTGAAGTGGATCGAAATGCAAAATGCTGCACTTACTTCCACCAGTGAGCATGCATAAGCTCTAGTTAAGCATGTAATGGGCCAATTTCTGGCTGTAAAATGCTAATGTATATGCTGATGTGCTAATTTCCTACCCCTGACCACACTCTTGAGATGAGCTCGGTGGGCAATGTGCATCCTAAGAACTTTTTTGTGTGGAAGGTTATGTACACAAAATGCTAACATGATGCCAATGATAATGTGATTGTATGACATAAAGACGAGAAAGTAGCCCTTTTTAAATCACGAGCCGGTGAAGCTGTGATCTGAATTTAACTCCACACTTGGAGCCCACAACCACGCATCAGCATACACACATACACTATGCAATGACACACACATACATCTATCCACACACTCCAAAACAAACACTAATAAGCTCTGAGCTCCAGCTACTTGTTAGACGCTGCCGAGATTCCTAATATGACAGTGCGCAATAAATATGTTATTAGCTGGCGTCAGCAAAAACGATTCTGTCAGCGCTAACGTGTCAATCGAAAAAGAAAAAGCTGAGCGAGCAGAAGGCCGGGATGCATCATCGATTTGTTTCGACCAGTTTTGAAGAGCTGTTAAAAAAACAACAACTCGAGACGGCCGTCAAAAATGGTCAAGTTTGTAGAATTTAGCAGTGTTTTGTCATTGCAGACTGGAAGCCAAGCAAAAATAGAAACGGGAAAAAGAGATCCAGTTTTAATCATTTGGGTATGATGAGGAAATCCGTGGGAAAGATTCCGGGTGAAGTATGGAGCTGCTTTGTACAGTTATCTACAAGTGTTGTCACTGAACCTAAAACGCGTGAGGTTTGTAAATTCAGGCAACCCTGTTGTCCCATTGTGGAGCTCTAAAATGTTGTAGCCTGACACGGAGCCGCTCGATGCTACGACTACTTACGGCGCATTTCAAAATGTTTGTAAACAATAGGCGCCAGGGCACTAGCGGGTGGCAGAATGCGAGTGACTACCGCAGACCAGAACTGAAATGATGACTAAAACTTGTTTCGAGTTGCGCTGCATGTTACGCCCAAAAAGGTTTGGGATTATTTGAATTTCCTTTCAGTTAATCTAAATTAATCCTCGGAGGATAAGGTGAGTGGATATTGTAACAGTTGTACAGAGAAGATCAGAAGAATGCCTGGTGGCGGAGTGACAGACAAGGAACCAACCTTTCATCATTGGATTTTTGGATGGCATTTTCTCACAGGTATGTATAAAATGTTTGGTTGGATTGTAGCTAGCTAGTTGATTGTTAGCTAGCTTGCCTGCTAGCTAATATCAGCTCTACCGCCAGCTATCCAGTTCACTGTCGCAAGAGGTTGTCTGTCCCATTAATCAGAGTAAAAAAAAAAAAAAAAAAAAAAAAAAGTCATCATGTTAACAATGTTTGAATATATACTACATCTATTTCTGAATCAATTTACCTGTTGAAATGTAAATTTTGACTGCCATTGGCTGTCTTTTTCAAGGACTGTAGTTAACATAACCTTTTTTATTTTTATAACCTGACACTTCACACATTTAAACTTCGGTGGTAGAAAAAAAAGCTAAAATAATAATTCAAGCCTTTTACCCTGTTTTTTTTCCCCAATTGCCCTGTCTTGGTAAAATGATAGCAAAGTATTTGTTCTCTAGTGGTGCCATTGGAGATCATGTGGGATTTTGCCACCCGCAAGTACGTGTGGCGTAATGGAGAAATGCCCTATTGAAAGAAACGGTGGGATGAAAGGTCACTCACACTAAACATCCGCACAACGGCACACTCTTGGAAACGTCTACCTCGCAGAGCGACTGTTCTTGTACTGGCAGAGTAGCAGGTGCTTGAATGTCTTTTTGAAGGTGACGTTGCACAGGGCGTAACAGGCGGGGTTGATGGTGCTGTTGATGTAGCACAGCCAGTAGCCCAGCGTCCACACCGTGTTGGGGACACAGCTGGAGCAGAAAGTGTTGATCAGCACCATCACGTTGTAAGGAGTCCACGTGGCCACAAAGGCCACCAGGATGGCCATGATGGTGCGCGTCACCTTCTTTTCCCGCGATGGGGCTGCCTTCTTTTTTTTGTTGGGCGGCTGCTTGGTCATCTTCACAATCTTGCGCGCCACATGGTTCTGCCGCTCGGATGCGGGCACGATCTCCACCGTGGCATTGGAGGGCGTGTAGCAGTCGCCCTTGGGGGATTTGGCCTTGATCTTGATGCAGGTCAGCTTGGAGACGCCTGCTTTGGTGTGTTGGCGGGGTAGCGGGGGGCATGGGTCGGTGGCAGAATTGGCGGCCGAATGCGGCATCTCCTCATCCTTCATGTTGGATGCGGCCGCGCTACCCGAAGTGGAGTCATTGGAGCTCTCCTTCTCCTCGCCGGCAGCGCAGATCTCCCTCGCCGTGTCATCGCCCTCGGTTTCACCCTCAGCAGTGGTTGTGGAAGGCGCTTTGCCGTTCTGCATTCTGCCATCGTGCTGGTTGCTTCCGTCCTCCGTGTTCTGGCTCTGGGAGGCCGCTATGTTCTCTGGCGGTATGTTGTTGTTGTTGGGTTTGTTGTTCTTGCGCTTGGCGGCTGACAAAGGCTCGGCGTTGCCTCCCAATGGTTTGCGATTATCCTTCTTCACGCGGCTCTTGCTCGCCCTGGAGATCTGCCAGTAGAGCTGAATCATGATGATTACAGGCAAGTAAAACGCGGCGATGGCGGTGCCAAAAGTGACGGCTGCGTTTGAGAAGAACTGAATGTAGCACTCCTTCTCCGGCACTGTGCGCCCGCCTACGATGAACTGCCAAAAGAGGATGGCAGGCGCCCACAGGATAAAGGACAGGACCCAAGCGGCAGCGATCATCATGCCCGCCATCTTGGTGGTCCTTTTGACAGGGTAACTGAGGGGCTTAGTGACGCAGAAGTACCTGTCAAAGCTTATGATGAGAAGATTCATGACGGACGCGTTGCTGACCACGTAGTCCAGAGCCAGCCACAAGTCGCAAACCACCGGGCCCAGAGGCCAGTACCCGATGACGATGTAGACTGTGTACAAGTTCATTGAGCAAAGTCCAATAATGAGGTCGGCGCACGCCAGGCTGAAGAGGAAGTAGTTGTTCACAGTCTGCAGGTTCCTGTTGACCTTTATAGAGAGCATGACCAGGATGTTGCCGATCACTGTGACCAGGCTGAGGGAGCCGGCCACCAGCACGATGAACACCACCTCCACAGTCTTGTAGGAGCCCTCGTGCTCCTCGGCTGCGTTGGTGTCGTTGGCTTCTGAGGAGTTCCAGTAACTGAAATTCAGCGCATCCATGGCATCGGCTCCTGATTGTCGACACCTACTCACACGGAACCTGTGGAGGAGCACAAGAGGATTTGTGATGAAAAAGATATTCAGACCCTTTGAAATGAAAAGTGCTGTCACGTTAGCATATTAATATTCTACTAAGCCGACAAGCCGCCTAAACATCTGTTTGATAACCTCAGGGATAACAATTGTCGAGGCAGCGCTTTCCATTGTTATGTGGCATTATTAAATTGTGCTGTCAAGGCGCCTGCAAATCTCAGGAAAATGTTCAGAAATTACTTTGAGATGATTGAAAATAAATGGATGGGTCACAGAGTGAAAAAAATGAAACAAGATCCTGTTGGTCAACATCTGCCCTTGTGGAGTTGAGTTGTGTGCTTTCTGACAAGTCATCAAACTTCGCTGCTGTGCTCTGTTCACACTAAATGAAAAAAACTCCTAAACCTAACAATTTATTGCCTTCCTCCTGTCTTGTCAAAGTGGTTCAACTTTGGTAGCAATCGAACAATATCTCTAGGAAGAACAACATGGCCAACATGAACCTAAGATTTTGGCTTCAAATTACAATGGCAGACGTCCTGTCTCTTTTCAGGTACGAGCACTTCAGATTTGTTTTTTTTTCGATCTTTCTATTTTTACACCCACCAAATTTCATGCTGCCAAGTGTAACTGGCTTCAGAGGCGGATTTTATGAAATATTCTATTGCTTTGCACAAAATCCTCTGGCCCTAATTAGTACAATGAGTGACATAAGTGGCTGTGCAGCATTTGAGTGCACAGTTGTGAACATTTACTTATCTGCAGTGCCAGAAATCCCCAGTGGTGGCATTGGGGCATGGAGCTAAACTGGCCTAATCCCCATAAATGTTTAACATCACCGATTTACGCCAGCAAAGCGCAACAATACAAAGGGGACACACTTGTTTCCCGCCCAGTGGATTAGAGCGGCAGTGCTGATGGTTACAGTGCAGTCCCTCGAGTGGCTGCTCTTTGTCCTCCACCTAAGCCTCGACACACCTGAGAGTTCGGACACTCTCACAGGAGTCCAAACAAATCCGTCTGGCGTCGCCATGGACACCCCCCCAGCCCCTCGCTTTGACAGGCTGCAACATCTCTCCTTGTCCCCAAGGTGCCTGAACTGAAAAGCTTTTTTCTTTCTTGCCGTCGACTCTAGCATGCTGAGTGAGCGGTCGCCTGGGGAGAGCCGCGGCGACTTATCTTAGCGTAGCTATCAATCATTGGGCTCCCCTGCTATGCCTCCCCACAACCTCATCAGAACACTGACGCCAATGATCGCACCCTTTGACTGATGAACATAAGGCTGGTGCCAGTCTCCTTTCAGGGCGACATACCTCACGCGGATGCCTAAATGGCTTCTTTTGTCTCAGGTATTAGCCTGCTGGACGCCGCCATGCGAATAAATGAGCTTTCTGTATTGTTCATGTTCCGATCTGCAGTTTGCTCACTGGAGCCGAAAATTGCTTATGCCCTTTGGGAAGCACAAAAAGGCCAAGCTTGCCCTTTTTACTGCCACCTTTATCCCCTGCATTTTGTGCTTTACACAGGTGAGCAGAGAGCGAGAGCATTGAAATGACAACGCGGGCCTTGCCTTTTTCATTTGAAGCCGCTTACACAGGTCAGCGCTTTTTGCCGGCGACACGCAACAAGTGGCGCTTGACGCCCGCATCGAGCACACTGTGTGATTTTTGAGCGTGGCAGCTGTGCATTTAAAGCGGCCCACTTGGACCCTTCGCCCGTGCTCTGGGTTCAGATTTTACATCTGGAGATGCCAGATAAACCCCGGTGGCACCTGCGCCACCCAATCCGCCATCCCCCATGCCCCCATCCCTACCGTTTGCATTTCCATCATTGCCGGCGCTCTCCATCAAGGGCCAGGCGGGCGTTTATTTGCCATTTGCAGACGAGCATGACTGGAATCCAAAAGCTATGATTGCGGCTGCACAGCTGGGGTGTCGAGAAAATGGGGTTGGTCAATGCAAGATTTCTCTCTTTCTACAAATCACCCACATAAGAAAGAGAAACAAGAACCTGCTTTAAAATGAATTGACATAGATTGGTCGACAGGAAGTCGTTGAGATCATCAATCAAACCTGCAGACACCCTGCTTTCCTAATATACTGCATCAATGGCAACGTTCACACAAACATTAATGAAGTTACTCCACTTTTTCACACTTCTCTGCCAAATCCCAGTTTACGCGCTTGAGGGTTCAAGTCAATCTGTGGCCAAGCTGTATGTCTCCGAAAGCTTAGGTGGCGACCACGCTCCTCTCGGCTTGTTCAAGTGTGGATTTTTCAAAAAAGAAGACCTTGGATTTTACAAGGGCATTGGCAGGATAACCTAGACCATTTGGGGTTTCTTGAGGACCACCAGAAGTCCCCAGACCACACTTTGAGGAACACTGATCAATCAAGTCATTTTACACAAAGTGATGTCATTTAAACAGCTGTGAATACGTCACCCCACAGCCAATGTATACCACAAAATTCCACATTGGTGCCTGAAGGATGGGTCAACCAAACAGTTGGCGGCAGATTGCTAGTTTCCTGTTCCTTGTTTTTGAACATAATCCACCATCGAAAAGGCTAAGCTTTGAGACACTTAACACTTGAATTTTACAGCTTGGAAGCATCCCGGAAACAAGACACAGATACTTCAAAATCCATTAATTAGCTCTACAGGGTATATTTGTGGAGATTGTACACTGGGGGTCAGAAGTGGACTCCTGCTCTACCCAACATGCACAAAAGACGTACGTTTTAGGAGATTAGTGTCTTGTCACTGGATGGGTACCCACAAAGATTGTGCTTCTCTGGCCATGTCACTTGTGTTTTTCCTCTGAAAACCGTTACCTTAGTTTGGAGTATTATACTTAAGGGTACGGAAATGGAGTCATAATCTACCCAAAACGCTCAGGGAAAAAAAAACACATTGTGAGAGTACAAAGGCATAAAGGAACTCCTGTAATACCCAAACGCTTTTAGGGGTAAGTCTCGTCTCCCCTCAAAGGTTCCGCCTCTCTAACCCTGACAATTGACTTTTACATACCTGTACCTTTTCGGTACTGTCATGTTTGGCACCAGTAGGCTTGTGTGTACTTTCTTTCAGTGGCGAGGTTCTTTAAGGTCGTCGATCTGTGAATATCTAATTTCAAGACCCGGAGTTTGACAAATGACTTTTTGCCAAAGGTGTCAAACATATCTTCTGTAAGCAGGACATAAGTAGGGAATGAAAGCCTGACAGGTGTTGTATTATCACTCTGCTAATCTCTCTGTAGGAGGGGGGGAGACAAGAGGCGCATTCAGGAATGTCGCCTAAGTGGATGCTGTCACAACGCGGCTCGACTTGATGGGCCGCCGGTCAAGGATTAACATTCCGTTGAAATTATTTCCAGCGATGCCGCCGGGGGCAGTGGCGCGGACGCTTATGGCCACTCGTGATTGACAGCAGAACGTCGCACTCGTGTCTGAGACTTTGTCACCGTCTGCTGCCTCTTATGCAATGAAGAATGTGTGCTTTGCCTCACCTGTTCCCATCTGCAGGCACGCCACAGTTAAGACTGAGAACTGTAAATAGCACAAACTGTCCAAGGGCAACGTTTGCTTTGCTTCTTTATCGCTTTGCTGTGAATCACAGGAGGACGTGTGGGGGATGGCTGGCCAAACGCAGAAACAATGAAGTGGAACAAATCCAACAGGCACCCACTTTATCTTGTTCCCCCGCCGCTGCCGCGCCTGCCTTTTCTCTGTCGTCGCTATCGGTCGCTATCTTAATTAGTGCCAGCTTTCCATCGAGGGTCGAATGCCAGCCAGCCAGCCAGCCAGCCAGCCGGAGCGATGCATCGCAAGGCGTTCAAGGCACGTGGCGGAGCCGGGCTCCGCCATTAGAGATGTTTGGATTGACACCAGCCTGTCAAGAGGAGAACATTCCAGGGCTTCTTAAACTGTTGAAAGTCAACAAATAGTAGCTAGTGCCCTCTTGCTGAGCCACACCTCTGAAATACTGAAAATGGTGACCTTATTATTTATTAGGCGCAGATCAGAAACAAAACAACAATGTAGCAAGCATTCTTTAAAAATGTCCACCTGGGACGGGCTTGAGCTGAAACCCCAAAAGCAACACAATAGTGCAGAGCCTCTTCGCAGCCGGCTCTCTCTGTAATGAGCCAGATCATCGGAATGCACGTGAGCCAGAGAAACAGGTGAGTCCCAGAGGCGGCATACAATTGAGCAAGGGCGTGCGCTAGCGGCTTTCTTGGGAAACGATTGTCACGGGCGGCAACAATAGGAAGACGCATTATGCGGTTGCATTATGATGGCATTCCCAGCCTGGCCGAGGATCCATTTCCTCAGAGCTCACTGGAGTGGAAAAAAGCATGTGTGAGCCATGAGATGACAACAATCAACCCAGCATGTTGTTTGGGATCACATAGTGAAAGTATACACATTCTGCATTTGCACTCCTGTAGTACAAGCAAATGCAGTGTTTTGGACATTCTGTCTTTATTTAACAATAGAACGTGTCTAATGATGCGGCTGCCAGACCTGTAAGTCTTTCCTAGAAATGATTCGCTCTGGCAACAGTTCGTGGTACACGGTATGGAAAATGGATGGCGGAATCAATGAACATAGCCTATGGACGTAATGTACATTTGCTCTCTAGATTTTGGCAAGTGCAGATGCTCAACTTTTGTTGCCAAGCAAACGTCCTTGAGTCACGTCATAATTAACGTCTGGGTACCCCCGAGCCAACTTACACAATCAAAAGAGGAGACGTCTCACAAGCCACTACAATCTGTTTGGAAAAAGTTTATTGTAGCCTGAGGGTCGCTATTAACAGCTGCCGCGTCTCGCTGATATCTGATCAACTTTAATAAGACACTAAAGCTCCCCGTTGAGGTGGATTGGAAGCAAATTGCTGTCGGTGAGGCAGCAGAACCCATCCCTCCCGCCTGAACGCCTCTTCTCTGGAGAAGCTATTATCTTTCGATGTATGGAAATGTGCTAATTAAAGACAAATCAGAGGAGGATTCTTGAGTAAGTTATTACTGCGAGATTACATTTTTAAATCACACATCCAAAGCGGCCTGTCTTCATCATCATCTTGTCCTGATTTTTTCAAACTGACAGGTTTTTCCAGCGGGGTCAAATGGAGGCAAAGGTGTCTTCGGTGTTGACGGAGGTCGGCAGTGACGCTGTCATTTTTCACAGATGGTGCAAAGTGGTCGCAATACCAAAATTATTGATAGAGGGCACCTTTTTATGACACTTTTTATGATTCTTAGAATGCAACAGGGTGTACACTGTTAATTCCCCAGTCAGTTTGAGGTGTGCACTCCTTTGACACACGGACTACCCTGCAGGCTCCCCTCGGAATGTCCGAGTCATTAACTTTGATCACATGACCACAGCTTGTTTCTCCCACATGTGAAATTCCATCAACTCCCTGCTGGAATTGTGCTCCGATCGTGAACCCTTTTGGTGCAGTTTTTACATTCAGAGCCAGTTCACATGTCAACCAAAGTATCACTACTCCTCATTGGTCTACAACCCTGCAACCCTGTTACCGTAACCTTTTTAGCATGGAAGAAGAAGGAAGCAGTGAATCAAGTGATACGCTGGACTTGACATCCTCAAACAGTTTTCCAAAAGATGGGAAGATTAACTTTACATAAATCAAACTGTATTTATTAAACTGTAACATTTGCCACTTTGCTCCAGAAGTTTAGGCGTCATCTCTACAACATGAGGCAACAGTATGCTTTCTCACGGGCGCTGAAGCAGAACCTCCCTGCCAACCAATTTGTAGTCCATCTTGATTTCTCCGAAAACTATACTTGCAAATACAGTGAAGAAGTGCAGTCTGTTCATTTTGGTGTATCCCACCAACAGCCCACTTTGCACACTGATATTTATCACATGAAGGGAGAATCGGGTCCTTCCTCCTTCTGCACCATGGCGGCATCAAGAGTGAATGGACCACCTCCAATATGGAAACACATGGAGCCCATTCTGAAGGAAATCAGAGAAAAATTCCCAGATGTGACAACTGTGCATTTTTTTAGCCACGGGCCCTGCACACAATACAAACGGCGTCGAAACGTTTACCTTTTTTGGCCTGAAATTTTGATGAAGCGGTTTACAAATGGAACCTGGAATTACTTCGAAGCCAGTCATGGCAAATGAGCCCCAGAGGGGATAGGTGGCACACTGAAGAGGAGGGCTGACAGGCTTGTCAGCCAAGGAGTTGATATTCCCACAGCAATGTCCCTTTACCAAGCTCTGAACGATGGTCAAAGGTGAAATTGTTTTACATCCAGGAACAAGATGTACCGTATTTTCCTGACCATTAAAAGTATACAATTTTCTCCAGAATGGACGGGGCGCCTTATAATGCGGCGCCCGTCTTATGTGTGCACCGAGTTCCAAACTCTGTAAATGTTGTGTGACTTTGATGAGCGCGCCGCTTGACTGACTGACGGAGCATTCCCTGCCAACACGCTGCTTATATAGAGGAAAGGCGGACGTGACTGAGGACAGCATGCGGACGTTAAAGGGAGGCGGGTGCGCGTGAAAGAGGGCGCTAAAGGCACGCCCCCAGTAGGTATAATATTGGCTAAGGACCCCCGAAAATGGCACCTACGAAGAGACACGCTTACGAAGCACAGTTTAAACTGCAAGCTATCAATTACGCGGAGGAACATGGGAATCGAGCAGCTGCGAGAGAATTCGAGATCAACGAATCCATGGTTCGCAAGTGGATGCTTGGGCTAAGGTATCTGCTTTGGCTGTTGCCCGAGCTTTCGCGAAAGCCGGCATTATTCCTGAACGGCCCCCCGGCAACGAGACTGACTCCGACGATGACGAGAGGGAACCCGGCAAGTTTGATGGCGAAATTGTCCAGCTGTTCATTTCGGATACAGAAGATGAGGACTTTGATGGATTTATGTATGAGGATTGATTTAAAAAAAATAAAATAAAAATAACGTGAGTACATTGTTAAATACTTCAATAAAGTACAACCGAACTCAGTTTTGCTCCCGCTCCCTTTTTAAAAACATACGCTAGCATGCATGCCAGCGTATGTTTTAGCGTGCACGCAAGCTACCGTATGTTTTAAGCTAGCGTATCTTTTACCATGCCTGCGCCCAATAATACGGTGCGCCTTATGTATGTGTTAAATACAGAAATAGACCCAGTAACTGAGACGGCGCCTTTTAATACGGCCTCATGGTCGCGAAAATACGGTATATAATGCAGTGAAGGAAATGCCGGCTGACCTTCCAGCAGTACCATCCAAAATGAGGATTCACCAGGTATTCATTTCACCATGATTATTTAGTTAAAGCACTTTGAGCTAAATTGTGTATGACTGATCTTGCCTTGCCAGGTTATTACTCTTTCACCTGGAAAAATATTCTACCGCGACATCAGCTGCGTGTGTTCTGCAAATGGGAATCTGGAATGTAATTGCCAGAAAACCAAAAGCTTCAGGTTTAATTCCACAGATGACCACACAGAAGATCGAACACACAGCACACCAGAAGAAGAGCTATAGCATACTCCAGGGGTTGTGGGTAAATGGTGTGCCCTGCTGTATGAGGGCCACATCTACCCAGGGATCATCCAAGAGGTGAATGAGACCAACTGCCAGGTGAAATGTATGCACAGAGTGGGGGAAATCTGCATTTTTTTGGCCGTTGAGGGAGGATGTCCATTGGTATCCCTTTGAGGATATGCTGACCGTCATTCCACCGCCACAAAATGTTACCTCGTGCCACCTGGCCATCGCAGAAGACCAATGGAACACTCCGGTCAGCCATGAAAAGTAAAGTGGACTATTAGAAGACCGATGTTCTAAAGCAGATGACAAGTTTTTAGCTAAGTGTTAGAGTGAATATGTTGATAGGCTAGGGCAGCCAGCCATCAAATGTTTAAAAGCAATGTTCTGAACCAACGTGCAAGTTTGAGTTTCTTTTATTATTATTATTTCTTCTATTATTTGGGTGTTATTTCAAGAAAACTGCAACGGAAGGTATTAAAAGTTTTTCAAAGAACACTTTGGTGTCTTGGGCATTTATTTGTCACTTTTATATGATGATCTATAATCCAAAATAATGTAGCTAGTCATCTCTTGTGGGAATAAGCTCCTCTCATTCGGTTTGCTTCCTCTGATTTAAACCAAACTGCCGGAGTGACCATAGGAGGAGATTTCGGTTGGTACTGGGAAACATTTTGGTGCTAACACCAGGCCACGTGTCAACTACGAAAGGAACAAGCTTCTCCATGTTCAGTTTTACTTGTTCGACATAAAACCAAGGAGCCGGGTTACCAGAATGACCAAATATGGGGATTTCGTTGGTATTGGAAACCTTTTGGGTACAATTTTTAGATTTAGCGCCCACCTTTCAGCTAGGAACGAGCCCCTCTCGTTAGGTTTTATATCCTTGGACGGACTCTCCACAGAAGCACCACTCAAGACGGAATTCTGTGACCTTGGTGTTGTCTTTTGGCTCACCGAGCACTCAGTGAGACATTATCCAGACCGAGTGGAAAGAAGCCAAAAAAAAGAAAAAAAAATAGCCTTGCTCGGGGTAGTGGTGGTGGTGGGGGGCTTCTCCTCACCAGCAAATATACAGCAGATCATTCTGGAGGGAATACAAAGCCCTCGGGCACGGACAAAAACACACTGGAGGTTGTTGATGGTGGTGGCGGGGGGGCGGTCGCGTAGCACTCTGTCTAAATATTTATGTTGTATCTCGGGCAGGCATCTGTGAAGACCCGTCCCCCCTGTGGTCAGGTACCCTTGAGAGTGGAGGGAGGGGGGATGGTGCTAGGAAATGAATGAATGCAAATCTGTAATTATATCTCAGTGGCTGAAGATCGCCATCGCTTTCATTTCCTGCCTCTTACGCGTCTCACTGTGACATCTTGAGGTTGTCTGGCGACCAGTCCTTGCACCCTCGCAGGACAAGGGCGCTTCCATCCTAGCACACTTCAGCTCGTTTTTAACAAGCCACTTGGATACAAATTGGAGTTGAAGATTTCTACAAAGAAGTCAGATGGATGTTATGGTGCTACACCAACCAAGGTGGTCTCAGTATGGTCCCGGAACACATCCTGGGGCGGTTCACTTGCGTTGTGGTACCCTGGAGCCACCTTCATAAACATTAGCGATAGTACTAGTGGCTATTGCAGATGTTACTGCACCACAATCGAAAATCTCGACGGTGACAAAGTTACAAGTGGCATGTCCAATGGCTTCATCTTAATGGACGAGTCTTTTGGTTCAGCATTTTAGCACTGGTCCCCAACCATGCCACCGGTCCACGGGCCATTTAATCCTAGCCCCTCCTCTTAACAAAAAAAGTTTTCTTTTTTCTTCGTGGTTTTGGAGCCTCCAATCGTTAAGGTCTGTCAGCACCCATGGCTGTGGGGCTATCTATCCTGGTTGACACGCCTCTGCAACATTGTGTGGACATCAGGGACAGTCCCTCTGGATTGGCAGACTTGGGTGGTGGTTCCCCGGGTGACGGGAGGGTGTGCTCCAATTACAGAGGGATCACACTACTCAGCCTCCCTGGTAAGGTCTAGTCAGGGGTTGTGGAGACGAGGGTCTGTTTGGAAGTCCAATCTCAGATTCAGGAGGAACAGTGTGGTTTTCATCCTGGCCATGGAACAGTGGACCAGCTCTCCACCCTCAGCAGGGTGCTCGAGGGTTCATGGGAGTTTACCCAACCAGTCTACATGTGGTTTGTGGACTTGGCGAAGGTGTTCGACCGTGTCCCCCGGGTGGTCCTGTGGAGGGTGCTCCTGGAGTACAGAGTACCAGAATCCTTAATAAGGGCTGTTCGGTCCCTGTATGATGGGTGTTCGGTTAGAGTTTGGTCCACATTGCCAGTAGTAAGTCAAATTCGTTTCCAATGAGGGTTGGACTCCGCCAGATTTCTAGGTGCAGCCGAGGCGTTGAGGGGGTTCGGTTTGCGTCTCTGCTTTTTGCAGATGATGTATTTCTGATGGCCTCCTCAAGCCGTGATCTCCAACTCTCGCTGGAGCGGTTCCCAGCCGCATGTGAAGTGGTTGGGATGAAAATCAGCATCTCCAAATCTGAGGCCATGGTCCTTTGTCGGATCGAGGAAAAGATCCTACCCCAAGTGGAGGAGTTCAAGTATCTCGGGGTGTTGTTCACGAGTGAAAGAAGAATGGAGTGGGAGATCGACAGGTGGAGCTTCTGTCGTGATGTGAAATCTGTATCGGTCTGTCGTGGGAAAGACGGAGCTGAGGTGCAAGGCAACGCGCTCGATTTACTAGTCCATCTACATTCCGACTCTCACCTAGGGTCATGAACTATAGTTAGTGACCGAAAGAACAAGATTGCGGATACAAGTGGCCCAAAAGATTTTGCCCTGCAACGTGTCCGGGCTCTCCTTTAGTGATAGAGAAAGGGCGAGAAGCACGGTCATCCGGCCCATCCGGGCCGCTGCTCCTCTGCATCGAGAGGAGCCAGATGAGGTGGCTCAAGCATCTGGTTATGATGCCTCCTTGGTGAGGTGTTCCAGGCACATCCCACCTGGAGGAGGCGCCGAGGACGACCCAGGACATGCTGACCTGGGAATGCGTCGGGTGCCCCCTGAAAAGCTTGGATGAAGTGGCTGGGGAGAGGGAAGTGTGGGCCTCCCTGCTTAAGCTGCTGCCCCCGCGACCTGACCCTGGATAAGCAGAAGGAAACGGATGGATGGATGGATAGATAATTTTCCGCCAGGTAAATGATGATCTCTCAAGGCACAGTGGTTGGGGGAACAGGTATTTGAGATTGTTTGGTCGCTCAATGCAGAAGACATTGCTGGTGTTGGCCCTTCATCCTGTTTGAGTGAAGTATCCCTTTGTGCTGGAATCACAAAACCTTTCTGCTCAATGGAGCCAAATCCTAAAAATAAAAGCTGCACTCAAAGGCGCCTTTTGAATTATTACCGTGGAAACCTGGGAAAAAAACAGCGGCTGTGTAATTACGACATATTCATCCGTCCTCTGCGTCGCTCTCCCTCATGTTTCCACTTGACAGCTTTATTCTTCGAGACAGGAATACTGCCGGACCGCCGACTCTTTTCCTCGTTGCTGACGACTAATTGCCGTTCGCCCGAGCAACAACGGTGCGTCCGCTTTGACGGAAGCATCAACAAAATGCCTGCGGTCAATTGCGTCTTAGCCAAGGAAGCTCACTGTCGTTTTTGATTTGCCTAATTGGCGAATTTCAACGTCATCTGCCCTTCACGCAAGATCCATGGAAAAGGATAGCATTTGACCCAATTTTCAGTCAAGATAATATTTGTCATCAACTATAAATCTTATATCCTTTATGGAAAACTCACCCAGGGCTCGCTAGTATTTTCTTCCCCAACATGTCGAGACGACGGAGCTTAACGTGCCGCCATTTTCTTCATAATTGATGCCCTCAACTTGGAGGCCGTTGGCGACGGGACCGAATTGTTGAGCATTTCAAGGTTGCGGAATGGCCTGCTACATAATAATGTCAGGTTAAGTAGCATCTCCTTGTTCTGTAATCAATTGTGTTTGTCACCATCGGGTGGATCTAATCGGATACTTTCTTAGATATGGCACAAAAATACCTTAACGCTTGTGTGGATTAAGAATGGCTCATTAGCAAAGGTTATTTTGCACTCCTTGTTCTGTAAAAAATGTTTGTTTGTGACCACAAGGTGTATTGGATTGGATACTTTCTTAACTATGGCAAAAAAATAAATAAATGCCTGACTCCTAAGTCACTCAGTAATCTGCAGTAATATGAGTTGTTTTTTGCAGAGGATAAAGAATATAATGCCTCTGAGTGTTGTTATATTGTGTGTGTGTCTGTTTTTTTTTTTTGCTTCTCTCGCTTAATCCCGAAGTTGATATGCAATCATAGGTGGACCCGACTCAAGTAGCAGCGAACGCACCGCCAGCTGACAACTTCTTTTCCCCGCTCGCCGCAGGTCAAGTTGTACCAATGTCAAGTGTCAAGCTAAACTACTCTTTGATCACGCGCTAATCTGCCCGCGGCCCGGCCTTGACGTCACGCGCCACAGGCTGCCGCGGGCAGAAATCCACAGCCGCCTCCACAAGCCACAGGCAGACGGAAGGACAGAAAACAGCACCTTGCCTTGTTTTGACTAAAAGAACACTGTTGTAATTTGTCCGAGAGTGTGATTGAAGTGATGTCAAGCGTTGCGGTGGAGGTGGTGAACGGAGACTGTTTGCAGGGTTTTTATCTTGATTGCAAGTGTGCTCAGTAAACAAGGAAAAAGGGCTGCCAGGATGCACTGGGCGAGCTTACTTGACGATGAGTGGCGGCACATAAACGCAACATCAAGTTATATGGCGAGAAAGCAAATAGCAAACACACGCACACACAGTATCTATATGCTGCTGATGAAAAGAAAGCCTTTTGTTTATTTACTGATGAAATCCACTCCCTCTCACGGCTCCTTCAAAAAGGGGACTTGAGCAGCTGGCAAGTCCTTATACTCACAAACTGCTTGGGAAATTAAAAGCACTAAAATCTTCTTTTATTATTATTTGTATTTTTTGGGGTGTAAATCTAAGCTGTAAAATCCAAACAGCAGCTTCTTGCATGATCGAGGCCGCTGTCTGTAAAGTTTCAATTCATTCAATGATAATACAGTTATACAGTGGTGCCTTAAGATGCATGCCTTGGAAGAGCTGGATGAAGTGGCTGGGGAGAGGGAAGTCTGGGCTTCCCTGCTAAAGCTACTGCCCCCCGGATGAAGTAATACACTTTCAGACCATCAGGGGCAGCTTTGATTGCTCGTGTGTGTGCAAGGTAAGTAGAAGAAGAAAACCTTTTGTTTCTGTACTGGTTCCATGATTTTGATTGATTTATTCTCTTCTCTCAAGATCCCGCCGATGAGTTTCCATTCCCCCTGTGAAGGCAAGTTAAATGAGGTGTGATATACACTTACCCAAGCACACACACACACGCACGCACGCACGCACCACAAGGGTTCCAGCCGACGGGATGGAAATGATGCCACAATTGATTTTAAAGTGACGGGAAACATGACTTCATCTTTTGTGGGTCAGTCAGTGCGTTGTCATGGAAGCACAAATGCGTAACATGATTTAGTTCTGTTGGCGGAGCGCAGCCTCCACGAGAACGCCGTCATGCTCCTAAAAGGAGCATTAAAGCAATGAGATTTATGTGTCATGTCGGGTTAGGAAATCAAAAGGTTTCCTGCTTTGAGATGAAATTGAAATTAAACAAATTAAATTTACTAAATTAAACAGACCAATTGATATTGATTATAAATGAATAATTGATCATTTTAACAATTTTGTTAAAATACTGTTTTGTTTTCTACACATTTTTAAAATGAGGAATGGACGTTGTACTGTACCTTGACAGTACAGTAGTGCCTTGAGATACGCGTGTAATTTGTTCCATGGCCACACTCGTAACTCAAAACACCCATACCTTAGACCATCTTTCCCTGTTGAAATGATTGCCATTAATCAGTTTCAGCCTGCCCCCCAAAAAAACTAATTTTGTAATGTTTTTAACAACTAAAATAGCACTATAATATTGTATGAAAAATAGTACCATAATTAAATAGAATGTAAAGAATTAAGCCGTTTGTGCATCATGTTTAATTCATATTGGCACCTTCTGGTGTTGTCCACCGGGGGCAGTATAATGTAGTCAGGCAGACACAAATGAAGAAGAGTGTCACAGCTATTGTAAGTGACTCGGTAAGCTGCAGTAATATTAGTCATTTTTTTGCAAAGGATAAATAATCTATGAAAAATTTGGCTGGACGACGGTCTGGTCACTCATATGTCAAGGCACCAATGTAATGTACTGTACGTTTCGCCTCTTGTTTGAATGTTGAAACTGAATATGGTGCTTTCTTTGATGTAGCACAAAAAAAAAATACCACATGTAAATTGTACAACGGCAAATGTGGTTTCTTAATGTCATGCCATCACCACACTGGGGCGCAAACCAGCATTTGCCCTATCAGTCTCTATGCAGCGCTCCCTTAGTTCCAGCCGTGCTCTTTTGCAAGGGTTTAAGAAGATCATAAACCTCTTATGAATGGATGACATTTGAGCAGCAACATGGCCGCCTGTGCACAATGCGGCCTTTAAGATTAGGACGTTACATATGAGGTTGCCGCCCTGATCGGCACTATAAATGATTCCAGGGAGCAGTCGCATCATTAGTGAGGGGGGGGGGGGGGGGGGGGGCTTTGTTGCGTGAGGTGGGCTTCTTTCAGGTGAGTCTATTGATCCGCTTTCAGGCTGCCCATGTAGGAGTTTGCATTCTTCTCGCCTCTTGCGTAACCACCACAGCCACCTTTTTTTTTTTTTTTTTTTAAACATCGGCCTGCGCGGGCGTGAAAAAGGTCTGCTAACAATTGGCGCTAGCACCGCAAAAGCCGCAGATACAAGCACCAGCACGATAAACTAATTCCCTATTATTAAAAGCTGTATTTACTGTTCTAAGCAATAGTTTAGCATTGTTAATTGTCATACATTGAATACATTAAAGAGGGCTTCAACTAGCGATTTTGTTAATCGATTAATCAATGAATCTGATAAAAAAAAATTAATTTCCATCATTTTTTTTCAAAAACAGGACATTATCTCAAATTGATAAAAACATAAAAATGTGAATCATTCTTTTTCAAAGTCAAAGCAGGAAGCCAGACCAGAGCAATCGCTTATCCAACAATCAAACTCATCCACGGTGCTGTCAACTTTAGATCGCCATTGATTCTTGTAGATTAAATTATCGGAGGGGCATGTTTTTTTGTTGTTTTTTTGCTATTATCGCTTGTGGCGGAAGTGCTCAGAGCCGTTTTGTCGAATGCGGAAGTAGGTTACTCATATACCGGGTTATCCCCAAGAACAAATTTGTCCAAAATGACCGATATATACAGTATTTAACATCCCTTAATGTCCGTCCTGGGATGATTGATCTGTTGGTCTGATTTTTCCATGGCGACAGTTGCGCAATCAACACTTTGCTAGTTGATTGCGTTGTTCTTAATTCTCACTTTTTCTATTTTCTGTGATATCCGGCCGGGACTCCATTTTCTTAACGGCGCTTCCCGCCAAGGGGTGCTCGAATCAAGGCCATTCGCCTGCCATTGATCCGACGTCGCTCGCATCTCCACGACTCCGATCCATCACACCTCGTGGCCTTGCATGTAATGACGAGGCGGCAGCTGGCGACTGCTCGCTATCGACGAGTCACAAATGCCACCCGGCTGTGTGATGCATTCCTTCATATTCCTCACTTTGAAAGCCCACTGAAAATCATTTGCTCCAATCCGTCGTTTGAGGGATTCGTCTTCCCAAAACATGAGAGATGCTTCCCAGACATACTTCACTACACACTAACTGTCAAAATAATAAAGTGCTGTGTCAAAACTTGAGGACTAGTTGCGCTGCTAGCACACTTTGTACTAGAGCTACAATATGGAACACAATTGTTGATGACGTCTATTCTGTAAACCACCGAGGAAAAAGTTGAAGTGTTTGATTGATGAGCGAAGACTCGCAACACCTCAAGTCAAACATGAAGCTGGACATTACTCCTTTGTGTTAATGAACCAAGTTTCAACAAAATTTGATATAGGTGATTAATGTATGCATGCTATTTTTGGATTAAGCGCTAAGACAACAGTGTCAAACAGAAAACTGACTACTCTTTTGCTTCAGTGAACCAAGTCCCCCAAATCTTGGAAAACAAAGGATGTTTATGATCGATGAATCACAACTGTGTTTTATACACCAAATACAGACAACCTTGGAAAAAGAACGTTAGACAACAGATTGCCACAGTTTTTTTTCTGTCATTCAGTGTGAAGACGGCGATAAAAGATGAACATGGGAGTGCAAATGAAATTTGTCTGATTTGTAGGATGAGAGTTTTCAGAGTGACTCCATGATGTCATGTGATATGTCGACTGTCACGAGCGTGAACCATTATCTCTGGTTTTCACTCTCGCTCTCATTTCCGTCGTCGTCGTTGTCTTGGGCTTTCGCCATTCATTTTCATCACACGTCACAGATGTTGACATTTCATTTAGTCCGCTCCGCCGGGAATCACCTCAAATCAATTGCAGGCAGCTGGGAGATATGCTAAATCTTCCTAACAGGCATGCCAGTGGGGTAAAAGGAAAGTGAGCGTTATGTGTTCACTTGAGATGAATTCCAGGTGACTGGAATTGAGGACTGTGAGGCAGGAAGCGGTTGAGGAAGGAAGCATGCAATTCCCTTCATGAAAACGTAAAAGAATTCCCGCAGTTGCAGAGTTGCCGGTGAATTATTCGGCAGAGTGTATCCAAGCTTTTTAGTGCACTATGGACAGCTTGTACATTTGCTCATCATCATCCATCTCCGCTATTGTTGATGGAATATGTATTTGCCTCAATCTATCACGGACACTACATGTCAAGCAACACTGTCGGTCTTAAGATATTCTGGGTAAATGCTTTATTGGCTCTGAGGTCAAATTTTGATATTTTTATTGGAAATGAATGGGATGTCAAACCATTGAGGTTACGGTTATAGCCACTACAACCTCATACAAGTGTTAAAATCCATCAACATTTTACCTTGGTATAGAGAAACAACCTGCAAAAGTTGAAAGAGTTTTAACCTCTAGACCTGAACTACTTTGACCACCTTTGTTCAAAATGACAAAGTTCTGAGGACCATAATCCCTCAAAGACTCCGTGTGATCAGGATCAGGGGAACATTGCTGTCAAGGCTTCATTGTTTATGTACACAAGCTATCACTCCAACCAGGGATTCACAAAGTACCATAATATTACAACCTTCGAGTCTTGTGTTTTGGGTCAGAAAGTCTTTCTTGAGCCTCGAACACGTGGTATGGCCAAGCTACATCCACCTTCAAAATTCTTAGGACTAATCCCTCAAAGACTCAGATAGATGGACTGATAGATCAGGATCAAGTGACCAACAATAAGCGTGACAAGGGCTTCTCTTTAACGTACAAGAGCTATCACTCAAACGTTTGGCATTTAATCTCCGGAACTGGCGATTCCTTAACCGTCCACCTCGGTTAAGACATCGGACAAAAGGACAATGTTCCGAGGACTGTAATCCCTCAGAGATTCCCTGGGTCAGAATCATGTTCTTGCCGGCAACCAAGATTCAACGTGCCAAAAGCCTAATCTTTTACGAACAGGAGCTATTTACTAAAACTCCTGGCATTCATCACCGGGGCCGTACAGTCTCGCAGCCATTCCTCGACCATCTTGTAAAGTCGCAGCCATTGTTGCGGTGGACCAGGAGCCAAAAAAGATCCCTCGATTTGATACACACAAGGTCTTTGAAGTCAAAATAGAAATCTCCCGCTTCCGCACGGCCGAAATTAGCCTTATTTCCACGGAACGGGGCCCATCCATCAGCAATTCCTCACGGCTTATCACCCTGCCGAGTCCAATCGTGCAATAACGATGTCAGGCATTCATCAAATGCTGACACCTCACATTCAAGACCAAGACGCCTGCCCTATTCCGCCGCCGCCAATCTGACGGCCGTCACTAAGAAGCCAGTTAGTGTGTTCGCACATGCACCTTGTAGCAGTAGCTTTATCGTCCCGCGCTCCCCGCTGACTGCTTCTACATACTAGTTAGAATTTACAGAGTGATATTGATGCACTGAATCGAAAGCCACACAGAAGAGGCTTGCTATAAATTGAACATCCCGGACACTCGCCGCTCGGATGTCTCGGCGGACTCGCGACATTGATCTAATGCGAGGACTGCAGAAGGAAGATGGGAGCGTGTGGATCTTTTTTTCCTTTTTTGGGGGACTCAGGCGGCGCGACATAAAATCCTTTTGGAAGACTTTGCCTTTTTCAGATGGATGAGCATGTGGGTACCAAAGTGCAGGAAGCCAGCTGTGATGCTGGAACGCAACCCATCATTCCCTCTTTAATTGTCACACAGGAGATGTTTTTTTTTTTATTTTTTTGGCTGAACTCAATTTCCCCCAATGTAAAAATGACGCTTCATAAAAACTTCACAACCAGGTTTTACAGCCAAATCGAGACTGAGGTATACGCAGGAAAGAAAACATGGAAGTAATACAATAAAAATGCATAATAAAATAACTAAAGAATCTAAGTAGAAATACACTGGGAAATACATTAGCTAGCAGCTAGCTTAATTCTTCAAAAATCAAGAACAGCCAAGTGCTGCTTGGAAGATGGCCAGGACATTTGTGAACTCGTTCTGGTGTTTAACCCCCAAAATACGCCATTGTTCCACTCCAGCCCTATAGGTGGCAGCAATAACCTGCTTGCTAACTGCCAAATAAAATAATGCTGAGTAAGACGATAAGTTAAAATATTCATGGATGTGAGACACAATGTTACAGTTATGTTGTCGGTCCATGTATTAATTTTCTGGTCTAAAAGAATGAATCACATCTTCACTCCGAAAGTCGTCAGTTGCTGTTGTTCCACTCCAGTTCTATAGGTGGCGGTAATACTTTTTGCAAACTGTTACTCAACTCCAAAATAAAAGAATGTGTAAAAACCAAAAAAAAGCTTTATATTCTTCGTATCGTATTCAGATTTTCTGATGTGATGTTTAAGTAGAAAAACATTTAAGCCCGATCTCCAAATGTCGTGAGTTGTTTGTTCCACTCCCGTCCTATAGGTGGCGGCAATGCACTTTTCAAGCTACTTGCAAAGTGCCAAACAAAAGAATGCAGAATCAGAATTTTCGGCAACGATAATAAAAAATACTGAATCTTCAACAAAATTACAAGGATTCATTTAGTGCTGAATTAGTTTTTGCGTACACCACCTAGTTTCATCGGAAACCCATTTGCAGGAAACATAATAAAACAAAAAAAATGCTAGTTGCCTTTCATTTTATGATGCTTGCCTTTCTCTGTAGTGCGTAGCTGCCATCTTGAGTTGGCGACAAGTCACCCATAAAATTGCATTTTTCATGTTGCCCACACAGCGAGTGGCTCCGACACATATGCAAATTGTAAGTGTCCGTCGGTGAAACCTTTTTGCCTTTGCCGTGGAAGATTATAGCCAGCTCGGTAGCAGCTTTTACGGCTGTAATGATGATAGCGCTGATGAATGGTAATGATGCGAGAGAGCGTCCTCGTCATGCTCCCTCGCCAGGCCGTCGCTGCCACCCTTTATCCCGCCGCAGACCAGCACAATGCACCCGTAATTCATACCACAGCACTGCTAATGTTCCTTCTTGTAACCCCGCAGTGGAATTACATTAGCGAGCCATGCTAGCCTCTTTGTTGGGATTCGGGAAGATTCAGGCTCATTTTCCCCTGGCAGATAATTGCTGTTTTTGTACCAGGGGATAATTACAAATTAAATGGATCTACAGCAACAGCTTTGCTGACTCAAACATTTTGTGGGAAATTGTACCATTTGTATAATATTAAATTGAGAAAAGTTACATATTTGCGCCCCAAAAATGGCGAGTCCTGCACTTCAAAATAGCAAACGTGCTGTATGCAAAATGTTCAGTTTTGCCACTCAAACCCTAGATTGTGCCATCCTTTAAAACTTTTTTTTTTTTTGGTTACAAAAATTATTAATTACATTTTGTGTCACATTTTGTGCAGAACACTATTAGATACAGATTTAAATGTTTATAATAAAGATAAATACATTTAAAAAAATCACAATACATTAAGAAATTAAATATATTTTCGGGTACATTTGCTGTTATGCACATATATACTGTATTTATGTTTGTAAAAAGTAAATTTCCCACTAGATAGTGCATCACCTTTGTAGAAAAACAAAACACTACAAAGTACAAATAAATTGCATTATAAAAATAAATTAACAGTACAAAAAATAAATTAATATTCACTAATTGTTTTGTCATTTAAAGATATAAATCTTTTGATGAAAAAAGTAAGTTTTCTACTAATCAGAGCACCACTTTTTGCACAAAATAGTACTGTAATACGTACGTTTTTTTATGTTAAAAATGCTTTATAAATAACGAATTATAAAAAAAATGAAAATGAATTAACAAACCACACAAAATAAATCCATTTGTAAAATAAGTGAATAAATAAAAATAAATACATTAAAATAATAACAAAAAGTAAGTCAAATCAAATGCAACGTACAAATAATTAGTTTGAAATTTAGTTTGGTCTCTTTTTTTGTTTTTTTGGGTTATGTGGCTTACTATGAGCTACTTTTGTTAAACATTCAAACAGCCAGACAGTTGGCAGGCAGACCTGACCTCCATTCATACTTAACATTGCTCGGGGATAAAAGCTATGCGTGCTTCATGGTTGTTTTGCAGCATGTGCATGTTCAATATCAATACAAACGAGCAGGAACAATCCGAAGTGTTACATGGCTAAATTGCATGAATTAGCGAGTCCCAATAATGCGCTTCGGGGCTCCCGCGTCTCTCCCCGCGTCTTCATATGACGGCCCAATCTATACAACATGCATAATTCATGCTTGCAATACCACCGCCATAAATAGATTTATCATCACGCACTAAACGAACGGCGGAGTGTGAATAAATGTTGAACGGACACCATCCATCTCCTGGCCGACACACAAGTGGATTTAGTGGCCTCCATGAATAATGCAGAGTGAGTGAGTGAGTGGGTGAGACAAAGGCCTGGTGCATCACATGTTGCTATCAAAGAGATATTTGGACGCTCTCGGCGGGCCACTCACAACACACACACACCTAATCAATGGCCTGCTTCCAACAATTATTGTTTACTTTAGCTCATTATTCCGCAGCTAGCCAAGAAGGAAGCGGCCGTAATTGGCGGTTGCCAGGACAGCGCCACCTGTTGTGACGCCGGGAGCGCAGAGGTCAAGAGTGTCCTCCTCTAATTGTCTTGACATGTGATCCAAAGATGGACACCGGCAGGCGTGCTTTGCTGCGCTTCGTGTGTTGACATTTAGCGGCTAATTATCAGCACGACTGGTCGCAGGTGCTGCTGTTATGTGCGAGCGCTCATCCGCCCGAGCGAATCCCAGCGATCCGCCGGTGATTAAAATATATTAGCGTGTCGGAGAATTTCATAGGAGCCATGTTCAACATGTATGTATGCACACAAATCCGCCTCCTGTGTCGCAGGAGCTGTACTGAACAGTACAGCTGCAAAGCTGCAATTGCAACCAGTCATGGCTTGTCACAGCGTTTCCGTGAAAATGTAGTCGGATTTTGTGCAAAAATTGACGAAACAACAAAACATGCACATTTTCAAACAGTAGTTGCCTGCAATATGATTACGAGCTGACTAAATAAGACACAACTACAAAGTTGCTGTTAGAATCTTGCCATGGTGCCGACGAGTACCAAAGAACGAGTTAGTTTCCTGTCCCTGCAGCAAGTCCCGTTCACATGACAAGTAAAAATGGGGAAAGTTTGTGTCAAAGCGAAATCAGCTTCAAAATTGTCATGTGAACAAACAGCTAAAATGACACTGCTACAAAATGCAAAATTACAAAATGTAAACAAAAATTACATGGCTTTAAAAGGCTGCCATGTAAACAAATGACACCCACTCAAAAACACTGCCATATAAATATCAGTTCAAAACTATGCCATAAAACAAATGTCCGAAACAGCATAACTTCAAAATGCTTTCATGTGAATAACTGACATCAGTTCAAAACCAACACCAGCTCAAAATGCTGTCATTTGACAACAAATGGCCAAAACTAAATCAGCTCAAAAACAATCTTGTAAACCAACGGCGGCATTTAAAATGCTATCATGTAAAAAAACATGCATCGGATCAAAATGCTGTCATGGAAACTAACATGCTGTCATCTCAACGGTATCAGATCGAAACCTCTCATCAACAAATGATATCAAATTGTATACAAACAGCATCGGATCAAAACCCTGTCATGTATACAAACAATTTCAAAAATGCTGTCAAAAACAAACGACACCAGATTAAAACTGTCACATAAACGACATCAAATCAAAATCGTCAAAGCTAATGAGAGCAGTTCAAAATGCTATCACTTAAGAAACGACATCAGCTCAAAATGCTTTCATGAAAACAGTTCACAATTATGTGACTCATGTTATTATGTTACGCTATCACGTAAACAACATCAGATCAAAAATGGTCACAAATGACATCAGTCATGTAAACAAACATCAGGTCTAGAAGTTGCCATGCTAACAAACGACATCAGATAAAAACGCGGTTGTCAGAAAAACGGCATCAGATCAAAACAACGTAATGTAGACTAACAACATCGGCTCAAATGGCTGTCACGTAAACGGCATCAGATCATTATTACGCTGTGATCTGTTTCAACCTCATGACAGCCTGATGGTGGCAACAGGCAATTCCGCCTGATCTACAGTATGTTCATGTGAGTGGGCTAAAGGTGGCGATGGCGTACAATCCACGATGTTTACATGCGGGACTACTTTGAAGACGAGCGCTTGTCTGTCCCGTGTGCGGCGCTAAAAAAATACCCGACTTATTCCGGCCGGCTGTGATTGATGGCCGCGGGCGAAAATCAATGAGGTTTGCTCCGCGGGCACGTACTAATGTCTGTTGGTGGCGATAGGGATAACGTGTCAGAGTGGGCCTTCTCCATCTTGTCACTTTAAGCGTGAACAACAGTGCTTCCCTCATCAAGCGTTCCTCCTCTTCTCCGCACGCCGCGATCGATAACCCGGTGACCGGCGGTGCTCCGGAGCACAAAGCTAGGCGTGGAAAAACAACTGACGATTCACCACGTCTCAAGAAAAATACAGGAGCAGATACAGTATCGTAATATTGAGCTGCTTTATGATCACAAAGATGCAATTGTTCACCATCAAATGAAAGGAGGCATGCAAAATTACCTTCGGGCAATAAGTAGCATCCTGATTCACCACGTCTCAAGGCAAATGCATGATTATTGGATACACAATTTAATGTTGAGCCTTTTCGTGATGACAAACATACAATTGTTCAATTATACAAGCAAGCCTGTGGCCAGAGTGTCCTTTTAAATGAGTGCACTCTAAAAAATTAAAAAAGTGCATATATGCACGCCTGCAGGGAGGAGGCGCACATCTTAACGAGCGCATTAATTGCCTGGAGGATGTCGCTCACTCATGCATATTCGACACGCGTCTCGCAGCTAATGGATGCCGTGTGGCGCCGCGCTGCATGCGGATCAGCCGCCCCACCATCCCATCCGTCCCTCAACCACTGCCGCTGCGCCGCCTCACCATAATGGCAACTGAGAGCCCTCGACGCCGGTGTCGAGGCATCAAACAAAGGGCCACAAGTGTGTGCAACGGTGGCTGATAACAAGCTGACAAGTGGCCCCCGAGTGCGAGCTGATTGGATGTTGCGTCCTCTCCCGGCCGCCATGACACCTGTTCACGCACGTGGTGTCAAATGGGATGTGTGCAATGACATTTTAAACGCTTTTAAAGCCATACAAAGGACCATGGGGCAAGGATACTCACCAGAAGGAGGGCAATGGTTGCGTGACCATATTTGGGCATTTGCAACTGATTTCTCCCAACAAATGAGAAAAGACAATGAATGTTCGTTTGAAATGTAATTACATATGCTGTGATAAATGGGTGTCCATTTTTACATTTGTAATAACCATTCGTTTAATTTTCAATTTCAGTATTTCTAACGTGTTTCGTACAACCCTTGCGACTGCTCTGATTGGCTTGGGAGCCGTCCCGTTTTGCGGCCACGTTTTAGCATTTTGAACGAGTGTTTGCGTCTTTCTGCTTTCACCACAAAAAAAGGTGTTTTGCGCCTCAGTAAAGAGCACCACTTTGCATTCGTTACCTGACGCGATCTCTTCCTTCTCCGCGATTAACCTCTCGCTCCTGTGGCTCTGTAAAAACAAAGAAAAGAAAAACGTTTTCACTCTCGTCGAGAGGCTCAAGGTCTTTACAAGCCAGATGTGCGCGCTCTAGTCATCGTACAGTGAGAATATGAAAACAGACTGCATAAAGGAGAAGCCACTGTCGTTGGCGTTATGCATGTATGGAGAATTCATTTGTGCTAATGGACGCTACCTGCTAGGCTGAGTGGAGCGCCGCATTATGTAAATGTAGCACGTCTTTACAATCAGGCAAATTCAACAAGGCTTGCACAATTGCTATTGACGATTCCGAAATGTCAATCAAGCTGACTGATGGTTTCTGTGCTGTTGGGATGGATTTGATTGTGCTGCTACTTACAGGTCCAGCAGGGCTGGTTTTGCATTCTGGAAGGCGTGTTCAGACGCGACTTGACGCCCAGCGGGCCAATAGGGAAGCAGGGGGCGGGTCTTCCTCCAGCTTCGTAATGATTCGCCATGGTCGCTGCGCGGGGAAAGCCCGTAACGTTCGCATTAGCATCAAAGACCAGCGGAAGATCCTTTTTCTTTGACTGTGACAGTACTTAGTCTAATTTAATTTCACCCAATTTTTCAAGGTTTTTCTTGGAATCTTTTATCGCCAAGACATCAGCTTATGCTATGACACTTTTTCAGATTTTGCAATTGTATGCCTACACAGCTTTTCGAGGAGATCGTGGCGTTACCTATTTCGTAGCTAATCCTACTTATGCATTTTTACAAGTTGTGGTATTTACTGCTACGGTTTCAGTTTTCTTGTCATAGTTTCCCCGCTTACTTGCACACTTTCTCCACGTTGTGTAAAAGATGTTTTTGAGCAAAACGCCACATTTTCATCATTTTAGGGATTTATAAGAGAGTAGCAGAAGGTTATAACAATAAAGTCAGGAAGATAATGGATTATTGTGTGTTTGTCCGCTGCATAGATGGAGCTCGCCGATAACGGCCTTTGACATTGTTTTGACTCATCACACAGCCAAAATGGCGTTGCCTTGTTTTGAAACGAAACAGCTGCAGCGAAGTTACATTTTTATTTATTTTTTTTTTAAATAATGGCCGTCATTCCAGGAGACTTATGGTGAAAATGTGCCTAATGATCATTGCCTCCGCTGCTCTGATTGATTTATGATGTCCTCTAATCGTCGCCACTTATTTTAAGAGACGATGGAGAATGTCAGATTGAAGATCCAAGTTTTGCGGATATCATCGGAAGTCGCCGTAGGCGGCGAGATAAATTCACGGGGCCTGCTAATTACGTCCATCAGGGTTGTAAAAGAGTGTTCACACGCTGACCAAGGCCGCTGCGCTTATCTGCAATCCCATCACCTTCATCTCCCAGGATTATCTTGCAACCCTTGCAGGGAGGCTGACAAAGGAGCAATGGGAAAAGGGTGAGCCTTGTTTGACAGTAAATCTGCCAGTCTCGTCACTAACGAGTGTTGGCTGAGCTCACATCTGATGCTGGAGGAGCAGAATGCTGCCAGCTCACACAAATCGATCCAAAAAAGGACGCTTCTTGGCAACACGTTCTGATGAGAATTTTGTAGAAAAAGATGTAAAACGGGCAGCACGGCGGACGACCGGTTAGCACATCTGCCTCACATTTCTGAGGACCCGGGTTCAAATCCGGCCTCGCCTGTGTGGAATTTGCATGTGTGGGTTTTCTCTGGGTACTCCGGTTTCCTCCCACATTCCAAAAACACGCATGGTAGGTTTATTGAAGACTCTAAAATGCCCGAAGCTGTGACTGTGAGTGCGAACGGTTTATATGTGCCCTGCGATTAGCTGGCGACCAATTCAGGGTGTACCCTGCTTCTCGCCCGAAGTCAGCTGAGATAGGCTCCAGCACGCCCGCGGTACAGAAGATGAATGAATGAAAGCTGTAAAACAGTGGCGTGTGAAATTGCCGTTGAAATGTTCAATCCAATCAGGCTGTGACGCATGGATTTCGACCAAAATGGTTAGGTGGTGGTTTAATTGGTTGATTGGTTAGTTGGTTGTTTACTTGGTTTATTGTTTGTTTGGTGGATTGTTTTAGTTGTTTTGTCAAATGGTTGGATGGTTGTTTTATTGATTTATTTTTTGGGGTCGATTGATTGTTTAGTAAATTGGTTAGGTATTTTTGGGGGGGTTGATTCATCTGGTATATCCTAGCATACACAGGAAGTCAAGCTAACCTGTTTTTCGTGTTTGGTCACGTGATGTTTCGCTTATAGCGGATTGGTTTCGGTTGGTTGGTTCAGTAGATTGTTTCCATTTTTTTCCCCAATGTAATTATAATGGCTGTCAGTTCCCCGTAGATTTTCACTATTTGCAGTCTGGCCAGGTTCCTGACCCCGTGAATATTGCGGCTCCTCTGTATACCATATTTTGTGCATTTGGTCTCTACAATCCCTGCAACAGAAGGCAGTTTGAATTGACTTTTCAGTCAAATTTGACATTTTCTTTGCATAAGAAGCTCAAACTTAGCGGGAAGCTTTCCTGTTCCAGGAAAGTTTAGACGCCCGTCACCATGATTTTGTAGCCTGATGGATTAGAAACTGGAGCAAGTCACGTGACTTGGACGTTATTTAAACACTAGATGAGTGCTGTTGTTTTCATTAAGGCGAGCAACGCGTGTGAAAGCCTGAGCATAAATATGAAAGAGGTGATAAAAATGAAAAACAAAAATGTGAGGAAATAACGCCTACTTATCACTTTGCGGTCTTCAGATGTCTCTTCTTTTCGTTTGATTTTGTGCTCTTGTGTTAGATCATTTTGAATGATCTAACACAAGAGCACAATGAGCTGCAAGTTTGCATGAAAGATGAAATGCCGAATTTAATTCTATACACGTAAAAAAAAAAACACATGTACTCATTATCTAATTAAATAGAAGGTAGAGAATTGAACCGTTTTAGTCACACTTTTTTGCTTCAATTCAATAATTCAATGGTCGTTATATGCTGCTTCTTTTGCTGTGTGAACTTATAAGCTTTAAGTGGGAGGGGCGTTAAAGAGCTTGAAGCCTCTTTTTTGAAGAATTGTTCACTACCATGTTTGCCAAACTGTGCATTTTTTCTTAACTCAATGTTTTACTTGCAAGTCAAAGCAAAAGAAAAATCATCCAAAGGACAGCTCGTATCTTGAAAAACTGAAGACGGCGCCGTAATTTTATTACCAAGAGCTGGGGTCTTATTTCAATATTGTTTGAAAGGTGTTTTGCATAAACTGCATTTATTTTAATTTAGTGCAATTGTTTTTTTAATTGTCTTTGTCATTTAATTACATTGCATTTACATTTAATTTTATTGTTTAACGCTGCCGTTTTCAATAATTATTTAAACATTTAATGAAAGGTGTACGGCAGTTACAAAGCTGAATTGGATCTAATTAAATTATTTTGGGCCACAGTTTGAAATAAAAGTGTTTGGGTTTTTTTTTTGACATTTTGCATGTCATTTAATTTTGTTCATGCTCTCAATTTTCTTTTGTCACCAATGCCGGGGTGACTTTTTCAGAGCGGGAAGGAAACTAAACCTCCCGGAGGTAAACCTGCGGCATAATCCAATCACATTTAAACCCTGTCAGAGTTGTATTAAAGCCTCCAATTCACATTAGTGGAGTTCAGGCTTTAAGCCTTTTTAAAACTTAACAAAAAGAGAGGAATTTTCTGAGGATCTTGGTTGGGATTGTTCTTAAGTGGTGACTCACTTCTTCTATCTCTGCTGTGATGAATTGTCACGAACCTCCTGCAACGTGTGCGATTATTCACCGCAATGAATCATTGCAATGAATCCGTTTCAGTAGCGGCCTGCGGATTTGGTACCTGGGCCTTCAGTGGGGACTTAATCAACCTCTTGATACCGCCACTATCACGTTGCAATTTTAGACACCATCGATACTATGAAAAAAGGCAATATAACAGCACAAGCGCACGTCATCTGAATCTGTTCACAATCAATACTTATCGATTAACACGACAAAAACCTTAAAAAAATACAATACATCATACTCACCAGAGAAGCTGATTATCAAATACATTTATGTCTGCAGAGTGCTACCGACGTGTTTTCATTCGTCAAATGTTTTTGCTCTGACCAGCCAATTGCAGGATGGAAAATTGCTGACATCATCGAATGTGAAAGCCCATTGCTAATCATTTTACATTACATGTAAAAAAAAATTTGAATTGACACTCACTAGACGCAGTCTGGCCAAGCGAAACACTGAAATTAACAGAATACTGTACCTAGGCCTTGTTGGCGGTATTAGCGTGGGTGTCTTACTATAAGGGAAGATAGTGCAGTTGATTAAGTGATGCACTGTTAATCTGAACAGGAAACACACGTCATTATTCCCGCATCGTTCCGTGCAGATGTTGATACTAACGTCAGACTATCCCGTCTTAATCCTATGCCAGGATTACAGCGTTCCATCTTCTCGAGCCGTGTAAAGCTTGCGGCAATTTTTTTTCTCCTGCCAATTAGCGTTGGAGTGGGCGTAAAAGAAAAATAAGTGATACATTTACATCCATGCAATGCATCCCGAGAGCTGCATTCCGACATTTTGGTAATTCCAGCATAAACTTTCTTTTTTAGCGCATAACCTTTATCTCGATGTCGGCTTTTTGAGCCCAAATCCGGTTAATCCCACTTTAAAATATTCCATCTTTGTAAAATGTGATGTAATAGCGCTTAACGGATTTCTCCAGAAGAATGTAGCAGAATAAATTGGATGGATGGTTGTACAGTGGATACACAAAGTCTGTTCAAATGCCATTTTCCAATGCCAATGTCCAAAACATGACACCGTCCCCACCATTTTTCACCGTAGGTATGGCGTGGGTTTGGTGATAGCAGTGTTGTGTTTTCGTGACCAGAGGGTTAAAGTATGTGTAGATGCACGTCGGTGACAAATGATCAAGCCACTAGTGTCACATTGCTATGGTTGCAATGTGTTTCCCGCCATCCGGTGCGCTGTGTCAATCAGGTGGGAGGACAAGGTCATCTCGCGTTCCCGCAATTTTACACGCTTTTCCCGCGGCATCGATCGCGGGGACCGATGCGGCTCAAGCAGAAGGGGGTCTCATCCCCCAGTCACCTATAATTGGAAGCTATTAGCGGGTCGGGATGGGCCGGGATCACCAAACGGCTCGGCGGCAGCAGCTCATTGCCAAATGAGTCTGAAGCAAAAGTGGCGATATCGACTCACTCGGGGGTCAAGCGAGTCGTCGTAATTGCGTCGTAGGATAGAAAAGCTCCCGTCAGACTTTGTCAATCGCAAACTTGACACGAGCGGAATTTTAAGATTCGTAATGAATTTGAAGGTTCGGAATGAGTGCTTCATTAGTGGCGTGAAAGTCAACCTGTTTTGCGCCGACCCAGACCGTGCGGGCGGAAAAGTTTCCGCAGATGCGGCTCATTTCCATCCCCGAACACATTTTGAGTCAAGGCTGATGCATAAATATGGATTTTGAGCAGGTATCAATTAAGGATTGAATTCCTTTAACCAGGTAGGGCAATGGAGAACTGATTCTCATTTGCAATGCCGACCTGGCTGCAAACAGTAAAGTTTTAAAACGAAGCAAAATAAAAGAAAATACATCTACAGCAAACCGTACAATTGTGGTAGTTACATATTTACAAAATACATGACATCACATTATCGCATAGGGCGAGTAAAAAAGGTAATAGGCTAAAAACAGGTGCAGCGATCATGTACGGCATCCCTCACACAAAACACTTCGGGTAGAAATCGGTGGCTAGGTTGCTTCTATACATCTGCCAAGTTTGAAAATAGCTGGAAAATTGAGGAATTTTGTGTTTGGCATGTTTGGGCTTGCTATGACCTTCATTGTAGACTTGAACCTTTATGTAATATGTAATATAACAAAATGTAGATGGTGAATATATGTTTGTGTGCTGATTTATAACCGTGACAAAGCGACAAACAGCAGCATATCGTGCCGTTTTCAAACGCACCCATTACTTTTGCTTTGCTGTGAAAAAAGTGGCTGGTCCAGAGGGACACCATCTTTAAATTATTGCTCTGCTTGTTGGATTTGCACTCCCCGTCGTCTGGGTCATTTATTTCCTAAAACACTCCCGCAGCAGGTCGATATTCGCAAAACGCAGGGAATGCAAAACGGTATATAGAGTGTAACGTAACGCATGTCCCGTCGCCTCGATTGCTCGAGGACGCCACGCACGAAAGTGGAGCATCTCAAGCGCCGACACTCGGCCTGAGTTAAACAACCATAATGAGTACAGCCGCCGCTCTGTCAGGTATTACATTCGCCCGATTTATCCAACGGGAACCCAATCCACGGTCGGTCGTCACCTGAGTTAATTGCAAATTACGGTGTCACTTTTCACAGGCCACTCGTCCAATTATCTGCCGGCCGCTGATTTATTTGGTCGCTTCTTTTCTCCTTTGGCGCGCTGGTATTTTTTTTTTTATCCGGCCTCGCCTCCCTACTTCATCATTCCGCTTATCCTGCCTACCTCCCATCGCTGTAATGATTCGCCTGACCACTCGTCTCTGTAATGAAGGCTGTGAAAAGGCCACGTTAACGTCCGCTTGAATGCAAAAAGTTGGGGGAAAAAAAAGAAGTGAACTTTTTGGCTCCCCTCCATTGGCCGTGGCAGGGTATTGATTGATGGACAGAGTATGGTGAGTACCACAATGGAAGAAAGTCTTGTATACTTACTGAAAAAGTGAAAGTATGTTCACAGCAATATTCAATTTTTGTATTCATCAAAAATATATGTTTGCTGTTCGAGCTCTGACCTCGGTGTATAGTGACAGGCAGAACAATTCAACGCTCTTCCATTTGATGGTAAAAATTACAATCAACCTGTGTATCGGAAAATGTTTAGATCATCTTCAAAAACCGTTCCACCTCACAAAGCGGCGTTCCCTGAAGTACTCCCTGCTCATTCTTATACTTGTCACAGCATTGACGAGGCATCCCGACCTCCCTCGACCCGGTCGCTCCCAATTGACAGGCCGTGACAGGCGGCGTCCAAGAGGAGGTGAACGCACTGAGCCGCATTTACATCCCGAGACTCCGACTCATTGGCTCTGTTTGACCCCCCGTCGCCTGTCAGTCATGGTCGGCCGCTTCCCGCCAACTCAAAAATGCGCTCGGTCTGGCCTAAATGATGTTTCCCTTGCAAAGACTTGTCAGATATGTCAATTAAACTCAAAGAAATTGCGGTGCATTAGTGGCATAGCATGAAGTATCAAGCCTTTTTCACACTCAAGGACCCCCGTAGTTGGGCAGTGAGTCAGTCTGAGTTAACATCGTGTGCATTTACAGTGGTGCCTTGAGATACAAGTTTAACTCATTCCGTGACAAGGTTCGTATCACAAAACACTCCAATCGTCGAAACGAATGAAAATGCAATTCATCTGTTCCAGCCCCCCAAAAACACCCTCAATTTCTTTTCACTCGTATCTCGAAGCACCATTGTATTTACACGCATGATGTAACCGATACTAAATTCTTCTACTACAACTGTTTAGTTGTTTTTCTTTCGGAATTTTGCTCACCCCAAAACATGTGTCGCTGGTGGGAACCGCCCCCGGCCCCAAGCTACTTTCATTGATTTTCTTTGTCAAATTTGACCCCACGCTACGCCAGGTCAGTAGTGCCATGTTGAACCGTCACTCAACGTTAGGCAGATAAAAATCCGTCATCTTTGGTGCGACCAAACATGTTCGATCGCCGCCATGAATCTGCCGTGTCTCTCTGTGGTATGCCAATGTTTGACGCCGTTCCCGCCGTCCCGCTCGGCCATTCCTGGCGGGGGTGTGCCCTCTCTCCGGCCGGCCCCTGTCAGCTGCTGAAGTTATGACATCACGAAGCCGCCGTTGTTTTGAAATGAAGGCGCATCCATTTCATTTGCGAGCGCTATGATGCCATCAAATCGCTCCGTAAAATGAAGACGGGAATGGGAATGTCGCCAGAGTGTGTACCTGCCGAGATCCACGCAGCATGGTCCAAATAATTCGACGTAGCCCTCAGCAGAGAGGAGAAAAGGAGCATGGAAGCGCTGCGCTCTCCTATTTCCAAGCTTGACAGATGGATTAGAGCTGTGTGAAGGCCATGTTAGGGGAGTGGGAAAGGAGAAAATGGGGAAATGGCAGATAAGTGAAACGCAGAATGGGAGCCTCTGGTTAAGATGTGCGTCATCGTTTGGCATAATTGTGTAGGGATGTGGCATTTTACATTTTGGTGCAGATTTGGATAGAGGTACTGATCCAGTTATATCGATTTTGAGTTGTTTTTTTTTGGTTTGTTTTTTTTAAAAAGAATTTTGTCGCTCATTTGCAGTTCGGATCTTGATTTTTGGATGTTCATTGATTTGATCTTGTCCATCGTCTGGAATTGGATGGCGCTAACGTTGAAATGACATCATGATTACGGAGTCCGCTTTTTGGCAGCAACCAGAAGAGGGCACATTGACGTCACGCCCAACTAGTTTTGTTATGCAACCTCGTAGGAGTAAAACCATGTTGTAATGGGAAATAAATGCTACATTGGTTTAGTGATGCAGTCCATCACTACCATGCATCCTCTGGACAAGGTTATGTTGTGTTGTCACGACTTCAACCAGCAGAGGGCACAATAACGTCAGACCTGGCTAGTTATGCAAAAGACGCCAGAAGTAATCTCCATATTGGTCGGTGTTATCTTCCTTGAAGTTTGTCGATGGTTTGTGAACAGATCTCATGAACGTTCGCATTCACGAGGTTCTGTCATGTGGTGGCCTTCGCATTTCGGTACTTGGTAGCATCTCACAAAGCACGCAATGACTACAGACCTGACAAATTTAGCCAAAAAAAGCACTACGACACCATCGCTTATTTACATGACTAGTGTAGCATTAGCTTCCTTTGTGTTTGTCGACCTTCAACATCACCAGAATGAGGTTACGGTTTGAAAATGTAAAGTGAAGACCGTCACCAATTTTCGGTCACGTGACTTCCTCCTTCGCCCTCGTCGTCAACGGCCACGTCTTTGATTTAAATGATCTGTATTGTGTAGGTCGCTTTGTTCATTCTCAGGCGATCGGCTCCTTTCCCTCTGGAGGTCAGCCTTTATTGTATTATTTTAACAAGCACTTCCTTAACCGTGCTGGTGCAGTTGGGGAACCTGATGCCCGCTCCACCCCCGTAATACAGCATAATGTGCAAGTGCTTGTTGAGTGTAATTGACACGCATGTGGCGAGACGTGGCGTTTAAAAGCAGCTGGAAACGTGGCTTCCTGCGGTTCTGCTGCTCTCCAGGGTTTGTCGTCGCTCTCAAACTACAAGGAGGATTTGAATTTGCTGAGCATCAAATCTGAATCTGTGCTTATCGGCAGGATATTATCATGTTGGCGTAAAAGACGGCGCGATGGATGTGTTTCATAAATCCAACTGTTAGCTCGTCTCTGCAGGGAAGTGTGGTGGGCGATAAAAGGGGGGTTTCACATTGTTGTCAATGCATCCAACAGTTTGTTTGTCTTTCACTGTCTCTGGACTGTGTCTCGAGGGTCCTGTTCCCGTCAAGTCACAAATTCCACAACAGGCAGAATGACCCGGATTGGGTCCACTGTCCTCCTTTATGCTGGCAATACTTCAAAATGTCAAGTCGTTCACCTGGAAGGACTTTCACGGCCCGTCTTCCAGTGTACAGTAACGCCCCGAGGACAGGGAGTGAGACACAATGCTGTTTATCTCGTCCAGGAATCTCGTGAGCCTGCTTCCTCTGGCCCTGAAGGCACCTTCAAATCAGGACGCTGCCAGAGCGCCATCGCGGCGAGACATCTTGTATTTTATGGCCATCATCTGGACGCCGTCCCGCGTTTGTGTTTATAGATACAAAAGTAGACACCGTCAATAAATCCAAGGTCTCCGAGCACGTAAAACGGAAAGTGCAAGTTAACAATGCTACAGAAACAGGACATAAATAGCTCTTCTTCCCGTGCAAAACACCTTAAAGCTTGGATGACAGTCAACGGATGTGTCTCAGTACGACTCCGTGCAAGTGTACAAAAATATACAGCACATACATAAAGCTATATATTACTGTCAATAGGGGCTGCCTGTGAATCTCTTCAAGTTGTCCTGTCAATCACACTCAAAAAGTCAACATCTGACCACATGTCACTCAGCAGTCTAGTATACCTGGTCCAAACTTTTTAAGAGCAATTAGACAAAACATTTTTGTTGTCCTGGATCCCTTGCACAACCAAACCCTCAGCTGGCCGCTTTAAGCCATTGACAAATGACAGACTTCCTGTGTATGGCTTCTTGAGACTTTTTTTTGTGGGTCAACTTATGGTTTCATGTTGCCTTGTGAAACTTGCTGTGGGGACAAAATCTTCGAGACGTTCGGTCAAAGAGTTTCTTGTTTTATGCCGCGTCGTCAAACCTCGCTGTCATGCTCTAGCTAAATGCTATGACAACAATTAAAAATCCTGGCAATTTAGGATTGTACATCTGTCGAGTATACAGCATGTGGTTCCAGTTTGGTAACAATCGGACAACATTTCTAGGATGAATCCGTCTTTGAAGGCAAAAAATACACCCAAAGATCACTGCTTAGAACCAACAGCAGTCTTCCTGTGTCTTTTTAGGCATGCCGACTTGAGACTTTTAGGAGGGTCTAGTCTTGATCGACATCCCTACCATATTTCATGTGGCTTATGCGACTGAATTTTCCAAAGTGTCCAGCAGTAGTCTATCTATGAAACACTACTCAAACTGGTTTAAAATAACGGCAATGTCTTTTCTGGCATGACTTCTTGAGACTTTTTGTGTATTTGTACTCATGTTAGATATGTCTCCTAAATTTCATATCGGTAGGGCTGAATTTTATTTTAAATCCAGTAGTAGCCCGTCTTTGAACCAAAATGACAGTGTTGCTGTGCTGTGTCTTTTTTGGCATAGCTTCTTGGGACTGTTTTGTCGGTCTACTCATTGACATGACTACCAAATTTCTACCAAAGTGTAACTGACTTCTGAGCCTGAATTAAAAAAAAAAAAAAAAAAATGTAATCAATGAGCAGTTTGTCTAAATGAGTCTAAGATGGCCGCTTCGAACCAAAATGGCAGACTTTGTGTCTTCTCCAGCATGGTTTATTGAGACTTTTTTCGTGGGTCCTACTCATGATGGATGCAGCTCGCAAATTTCATGTCGCAAAGTGAAACTCGGGGAATAATTAAGATGATTGCTGGACGCATGGCAAGGCTGAGGAACACCTGAGGCTTTTTTTTTTTTTTTTGGACCGGCTTCCACTTCCACGAAATTCCCTGTAGAATTCCCCGCTGTTCGCTTGTGCACACTGCTGCAGCAGCTCCATTTAATAACATCCCTAATCTCATCGTGGCAGTAGAAATGCTCTCAACTGTGGAAATGACACAATTCCAGATGCTCCCACCTTAGTCGAAGGTTGTTTCTTTGTTAAAAAATGGAATCATATGCTATATAATTGGCATTGGTGTGATGCCTTATGGTTTTGTTTCTGGTGTGCACTCAGCTGCCATATTATTAGTAACGCCTGCATATTCTGATGAGGTCCAATACAAGAACTGTATTTTTTAAAATCGTAATAATGCTCAGTTCTGTTGTGTAGTTTTACACTGGTAGCTGTCACCAATATTTTGTCCCTCACTATGAATGGGCAACACTAACATCCGTGAAATCACCTTCATAATAATGTACATTTCTATTGTCATTTCTTTCCGCACCCACTATTTTGTGCAATTTCAAGGCTACACTGCACTCTCTAGGCAGCAGCAACTACGGTTCATTCAATGACTGTTCTTCTCTTTCTATGAAGTTTTGACGTCAAACGGGATTGAAAGAAACAAATGAAGGCAATCTTGCGTTCCCTGCGTCATATTTCCTCTTTCCTGTGAATATGCTGACAAATGCGGGTTTTGCCTGTGCATGTGTGTTTTGTTCCAAACGCAATTACCAAATGCCGTTTGTTTGCCCGAGATAATCACCCCTCCTGCTTCCCATCCATCCCGCCGTCGCTTCACCAATCAATGGCCGGTTTAGTGCTACTTCACATTGTGAAGCTCCGCAATCACTCGGCATCTTAATAAGTGTCTAAAAGGGCCTCGGTGGCCATTTGTCTGCACGGAAGGAGAAGCTATCAACGCGGCCTTTTGTCACGTCAACATAGCCGCTGGCTTTAGCACAACAACCAAAGTACAGCGGGAAAAAAACGCATGCAAAACCAGAAGGTTAAACGTTTATGTTGTTCCAAAAGAATGGGGAAAAAAAAAAATGCTACCACGTTAGTGGAATTTACTTTTTTCCTCAATTCAAAATCATAACTATTTTCAAACATAAACACTCAAGAATGCATTTGCATATTAGTATATGTATATATATATATATATATATATATATATGTATATCATCTTGGTGGCTGTTTATGACGGATCGTAGCTTGTTTTAGTTGTTGTTGCATTTTACGATCTTTCTGGTACTATGAAGGAGTTTAGCTTTGATATGGTTGACTCTTCCGCTATGGTATGAATTCGGCAGCCTTCCAGGAAATAGGAAAGTCTAAAGATAAATAACCAACGTCCACAATATGATTATCAATGCCAGTCGGAATGCTAACAACAAATTCAATCGATTACAATGACTTCATGCAGTGACATATTTTCTTTGGGGAAAAACGCAGCCACAAGAAATAGTTATAGTTTCCGTTAACATTCTTTGTGGTAGAATTCAACATTTTTGCTTTTTATGCGGTTGATTCTTCTTCTTCTACGGCTTGTCTGCCGGGAAACTTCAAAGTTGGACATATTACGAAGTTGATCGTAAACCAGGAAAGTTGAATTACCGTGTCACCCACACAGAATTATTGACGTTTTTCAATTTTTTTGTATGATTACTTCATGCAGTGACATAGTGTATTTTGCAATGTGGTGAAATTTGCAGCAAAAATCATTGAAAAATGTTTTAACTTTATATAAAGTCAAAACATTTGTGTCATATTTACTGGTGCTGCAGACCAAAAGATGGAATCAATCAGCCTAGCGTATGAGTTGAATTTACGCTTCGATTTAACTTGAAACCATAATCGTCACCCAATTTTCGTAGTTGCTGTTAATGTTCCTTGTGGTAGCATTGTGTTTTTGGTTTTTGGTTGATTCTTCTACGATGGTATGTCTTCCAGACACTGTGAAGTTGGACATATTACAAAGTTAAACAAGGAATGTCGTGTTAGCATGCTATCCAGCCGTAGCGTTACCCGTTGTTACGACAAAAGCAAATTTGATCGATTTTGGCCACCTCATTGCATTTTCTTTTGTATAATATTTTTGCACAAATTTCTACACTAAACATGCAAATTTCTTTTAGTCAATAAATCATATCATTGCAGTTTTTCCTTTCCGAAATTCCCAGTTGTTGGCATCTGGATTTGCACAATCGACTGAGTAGTATCTGCAACATTTGCACAATCGACATTGTCCCAGATTATCGCACTAAGTCAAGTCACTTTCAACTGCATACACTCCTTGAAGTCTCGGCGCCCTTTGCACAAATGGTCACTGCACCGGACTATTGCAATATTAGTCTTTCGAACTGCTCAAAGTGCTAGAGGACTCTGCATCTTTTAGCACAATTGTCAAAAATAAATCAAGAAATTGTACCGGCATTACCAGATTACGGCAATTTTTTATTGCTCAGTGACTGTTTTTCTCAACGTCTTTATGTCTCAAAAGTGTTCGCTGTCAATTGAGTGTCTGTTGTCGTACTAGAGCGGCTCCCACTACCGGAGAACAATTCCTTGTGTGTTTTTGACATATTTGGCGAAATAAAGATGATTCTGATTCCCGCCGATTGCTTTTTCAACTTTTCCCAGTTGCTGCTGTGTTTGCCTCCAATGAACGATACGCGTTAGCATAGATCAAAAGAAGATTTGGAGGCAAAAAGTGTCTTGAGGCGTAATTAAAGGCCTCCCCTTCAATAAAACACGCGTGGCGTATGACTTATTGCTCATGGCGTCTCCTTGTTGTTGTCAGCCTGGCTGGAGCGCGCCCTGACACCCCGACACAGGACGGATGCACTTGATAGTCAATTGACGCCATTAGCAATCACTCATATCAGTGTGTGCGTGTGTGTGTGTGTGTGTGTGTGTGTGTGTTGTATTAAAGAGGAGCTGTTTAATCACAGCGGAACACATTGGTGGACTGTCATGTGCGTCCGTCCTGTTACGGGATGTCGGGGTGCGCTGGAGCCGCGCCGACCACAACAAGGAGACGCCGTTAGCAATCAGTCACGCACCACGTGTGTGCGTATTATTAAAGAGCAGGCGTTTAATCACACCTGAAGACACTTCCTGCCGCCCTACCTCCCTTTCTACATTGTGATTGCAACGTGATTTATGTTCCCTGAGGGAGCCCCTTCCTCCTGCGAAATGTGTTTTCTATCGAAATGGAATAAGCCGTCAAATGTAGATCTTAATCTGCCCGGTAACACATGACTATTTCTGGGGACTTTCTTGATTTATTTTTTTTCAGCAAAAGATGACATCAAGCGAAGATTAAACGAGTAAAAAAAAAAAAAAAGTTAGGCCTTTTTTGATCTTCTTTAGTGTCCTATCAATGTTTTAATCTCTTGATTGGATTGAAACTGGAGAGTTTGCAGTGTTAAATCCGCTAGCAATGCTAAGCTAGCATTAGCACGGTAAACAAGCCGACGTTAGCCACAGCAGCGACGTCGGTAGCATGACTGATTCGCAATGGATCGTTACTATAGCACTCAATGTTACCCGTTTGAAATGTTATGTTTTTTGAATATACAATCAATTCAAAAATTGTTGGCCCGTGCTTCTGGGATTTCCCATTATGCAAGCACACAAAAACCTACAATCGTGTTAAGTCAATATGTTTTAATGGGGATTTTGCAACATGAACACAGCATTCCCCCCCCCCCCCCCCCCCCTTGTAACTCCTTAAACAAAAGTCACTAACCTTCTGCTAAAAACAACAAACGACCCATTGAAAAATCAGTAACCAGTTCCATTGAGCTAACCAGCTCAACCTCCATTAGTTCACCCACAACCTTTTGCGCATGCCAAATCCATTTGGTGCGCACCTCTTGGCGCCGCGCTTTTACGCATGCAGGACGCACGGACGCGCAGCCACAAGGAACGCGCGCATGCAGCAGTCGCGCTCCGTGCGGCTGTGGTATTAGCAGCTCACGAATACACACAAGAATAGGCTTTGTTTAGTGTCAAGTGCCGCACTTTTACAAAAAAACAATTATTTTGGGTTCAAATGACACAATGTAAGCAAGGTAAATAAACTTGACTATGTAACGAGTGAGTAAAGAGTTTTTTTTTTTTTTCTTTTATTGGCATAATTCTCAAATTCTGTTTTGAAAAATATACATTTTCGGATGCACGAGGTGTTTGTGTGCGCCATTTGGCTCGGGAAGAGGCGGAGGAATCATCATCCTCTGCTCTGTGCACCCGTTTCCTGCGTCACGAAACAGTCCAAATCTAAGTCTGGACAGTTTTTGGGTGTAGAGGTTCGAGCCCATTGTCAGTCTGCAGTGCAGTCGAGGTGTTAACGTTTTAGACGGAGCACAAAAAAAGGTGTCATCTTACCTGCTCTCACGCTTTGGTCAAGCTGCATGCACAGTGCCGCTTCTGTTGGTGTTGGTGGAGTGATTCTCCTCCTGATGCTGCTGCTTGCGTCGCTCCGCTTCATCGCGCCGTGCAGCCCGCATGTGTGCGCGCATGCTTGTGGAGGCGAGCGGCTCCTTGGCTGCGCACAAGGAACTGGGGGAGGTGCGTGAATGTGGGAGAAAATGAGAGAGAGCGAGAGAGAGAGAGGGAGTGATGACGCTCTTTATTTGATGTTTACATGAATGATAAACTGTATTTTTATTTTATATTCTATTTATGTATGTATTCATTTATTCAATAATTATGTCTTTTTTTAACTATATATATTTCATTTATTTTCGAGAATTCATTTCGTTTTATCCTTTTTATTTTGTTACAGTGTATTTTACTCTTGAATTTTATTTTATATTTCTCTAAGTTTTTGTGAATTTATTCAGGAGTTATTTTATATTTTATTTTGTAAATGTAGTCAATATTTGTGTCTTTCATTATATATTGTATTGACGTAATATATTCATTGTATTTTATTTAAATTGTATTTACTTTTTGAATGTATTTAATGTATTTTTTATTCATTTTATTTTGTGGATGTATTTAATAGGTTCTTGTATTCTTTTTTTGTATTTGCACATTGTATTTTATTTTACTGTATTTTTTTAGATTAATTTATGTATACACTGTGTTAATATGTGATCATTTTATTTCAAAATTATTCATTTACGAGTTTTATGTATTTCTGTATCGTCATTTTAGTTATTTAATAAGATTTTGACGTTTTGACGGTGTTCCCATCATGGTCTCTACCTGGTGAGAATTCCCACATTCACTGATGATGACAATTTTAAGAATAAAAAAAAAAAAAGAAAAAAGAAAAACAGTCAGACCATTGATGTTATTATGGGTAAGAAAATCTCTACATTTAATCATAGTCCTATTAATGCGATAAAATGTGCAATATGTATGCAGGGTAAGGGGCTGTCTTGTGTCAAGCCATGCAAATCATTTAAATTCAACAGAGAATCCGATTTAAAGAACGTTGTGTGTAAAGACGACGTTTCCGAAGTAGATTTGGATACATTTGGATAGCGCAGGTTGTACCTAATCAAGTGGCCCGTGAGTGTATTTCCGATGAGGTCACAGCCTCATCCTCCTCCACAAGTTTACTAACAAACTCGAGTGCGCACATCAGTCTAAATGCTTTCGGGTGGAGGTCGCGTTGGCTGGCGGGGGGGGGGAGACGAATGGTCTTTAATCAGGAGGAAGTTTGCGCTAAGTTGTTTCCAGCAGATTGGATGCATTGGCTGCACCTAATCCAAAATGAAAAGAATCAAAAAACAACTCGCCTCGCTTGCCGTGTCTGTGCGTGCTTCTCCCACATCATCCGCCCCAACAACAACAACAACAAAAATCATCCCCAATCCCTTTATCGCAACTTTAATAACAACACTTGCACCGACAGTTGTATTTGTCTTCAAAATGACACCAAAAATATGAATGGGGAGGATGTTTTACTTACATCTACTGAGGGAAAAACATTGCATTAAGTGAGCTTTTTTTATTCGTGTATTTTATTTTTGTACTTTTTATTTATATTGTTGATGCACTCACAGTTTTTGTTTTTGTTTGTTGTCACGCTCGCTCCGTAGACACACAACCACTAAGTAAAAATCAATAGCGAGGATAATGTTGAAGAGGATATTTTCCCTGCCAAACATTGGTCATGCTTCATGTTAACATCATTATACAAGCTCATCAAATCAGCACCAAAATTATCTACATATATTTTTGGGTGAATGTCTGCGTTTGGTAATCATGTTTTTTTTTCTTTTTTTCTGCAGTATGGAACTACGATGAATGGGAACGGGTCGGCGCTGTTTTCTCCCATTTGTCGAGCGATTCGTCTTCCCATTTGGACTAATGGCGAGCGGACTCCAAAGTGCTGTGGAAGCGCTTGCGACGTGCACGCCGACACAGGTATTTGCCTTTTTCTTTTCGCCTAGGTCCAATTAAAAGCATGGAAATATACCAGAATGATAACAAACTAATCAAATCCTTTTGTCATCTTTTTAAATTCAACGACACTGATTTTCTACTTTTTATGTGTCCCCCGGATGGTGCTACTTTTTACCCATTCAAAGCATGCAGCAAAATGTAACACCAGGAGCAGCACAGTGGCCATTAAATTGAAGCAAAAAATGTGGCAAAAACCCGTTGAATTTTGACATTCTATTTAATTATATCCTTGCTGTATGTTTTTATAAAGTACATTATTATATTTAAAGTTTTTTTTTCAGTGCCGAGGCTGGAACAGATTAATGGCATTTCCATTCATTTCAATGGGAAAAGATGATTTAAAATATGAGTGTTGAGAGTTACGAGCGTGGTCACATAAGGGATTGCACTCATATCTCAAGGCGCCGCTGTATATGTCTAACGTTCTACATCGCAAATTCTCTTAGAGTTGCTGTTTTCCGCCTCACTGCTGAAATGATAAGCGTGTGACACTATTGCTCGTCAAGCATTGACGTGTACGCTAAATTAAGTCAATAAAAAGGGGTTAAAAATATGATTTTGTGGGTTTTCAACCATGGTGTTCATGTCTAATCCAATTAATCCAATAAAAGAGGGGTAAACCCCCCAAAATATAATGAATATTTGATCGGTATATTTCAGGTAAGTGCCCCGTGGGTTAATTGCAGTCCTTTTTTTCCCATGTCACCAAATGAGTTGATTAGCATTTTCCTTTACTTTATTTGAGTGTCTTAATTGCGGGTAATTAAGTGAAGTGATGGCATCAGTTGCCGTGGGGGGACAAAGCATCAAAACGAACTGGCAAAAGGTGTGTGGCATACATGAATATGTCATTAACGCTGACACAAGCCCGCGGCTCTTCTCTTCTTTTGTTATTCAGATGCGCAAGCATCAAAATACTCCACACAAGAGCGCTAGCAGCTGCTAGCGGCGGCTAGTCCCCGCGTCCTGTTCTTTTATTCACAACGGAAGATAGTCCGTCCGTCGAGGAGAATGTGTGCGTTTGGCAGCCTTCTATTGAGCGCAGATGTTTTGATATCGAATCACAATAAGAGGCAATTTGACCTTCCGCCACCTGCAGCCCAATGGGGGAACGAACATGCGGATTAAAAAGACAAATCCATGCAAAGCTTGGCAGCCTTTTTCGACAAATTGAGGAAGCGAGCAAATAGACTCAACTTGGAAGTCAATTTTTTAAACACAACAAGCAAGTATACACTGAAAAGAGAGTTTGGGTCAGCCAAAAGCATTCATTTGACAACTCTGTAAAGGCACCAGAATGGAAAATTGCAACAACAGGCTCGGCGGCAATTTTCAGTGTCCTTGAAAAAAACATTCTGCATAGGTGGAAAAACGACTACTTTCATTGAGTGAGTCACGAACTTTCACAAAATGGTCAAAACCTTCATGCGGATGGTCATCTGAACAAACTCAAATATGTGCTGCCTCTGAGAAAAGCTATGCAGCAATTTGGGATTCCGTTCATTTTTTTTTCAGTTTTAAAGGTAAAAATGCTGAAACAGTAAGCTTGGGACAGTGACGTTTTCTCAAAACGCACCCAAAGCAATGCAGATTGTGTCTAAAGGTATGCGGCCATCTGCATCGTCAGTCAAATCCGAAATGAACAGGCACACCTTTTTCTGCTCCAAGGTAAGCAAATCTACTTTTACTATTGTCCTGTTATCTGTGAGAATTGCTATGCTAGTCATTTAATCCATAAAAACAATCATCAGGCTCTCCATTCTCTGCTCCAAGGTAAGTAAATAAATAAAACTATGATGTTGTTAGCTGAACATGCTAACGCTTTGCTACTAACGTGAATGCTAATTCCTGTGCATAGCTTGTGTTTCAAACTATTGTCCAATGTTGAGACAAATCAAGACAAAGATTCACTTGTAGGTGGACTCAGAATGCTAAAGCTGTAAAATAAATGTTTTTAACTCCAAATATGCTAAGCTAACAAGCCGTGCTAGCTGGTGGTTGACCGTTGCTCGTTCTTCTGTCTGCAAATTATACCGCACACCTGCTGTGTGCAATTAGGTTCGCGGCAGTCAAATTGACAAACGGCGACAAGCTCGCTCGTGTCAAATCACCGCCCAGGAACGAGAATCACAAGAAAGGCCCGGCGGCGGGATCCCGTGTTACTTCTTGCTAATTACGCAATCAATTTGAGTGGGGAAATGATTCAGCGCAATCAATTAGAAAATCAGGGAGAGACGGTCAAGCTCTCATGTCCTATTTATTGCTCCGTGTTAGTTTTATTGTTTGCGGTTATTACAACAGATAATTTTACCGTCCCTCGAGATGAGCACAAACAGTGTGATTTACGACGGGTGCGCTAATAAGTTTCATGGATTCTGTATTTCCCCATCACTTCAAATGCCGCAACAAAAATGCCACAACCGAACTTCATTGACAAAATGAGTGATTTATTACGATCCATCTGTATTTCTTCGTAGTTACCATACTAAGGCTCCAACAAACACAGTGCCAGACTTAACTGAAAAACTAAGCAATTTGAGACAGTTAATGTTGTGTATTTTAGTGGTGTTACTATGTTAAGAAATCAAACACAATGCCCGACTTCATTGGAAAGATAAGCGATTAAAGAATGCATGCGTGTTTTGGAAGTTGCCATGAAGATTTGTGAGAATCGGATCACGAGGAAAGTGTTGACCTCCCTCAAACAGACGGAGAAAGGACGGACAAACATGCACCCTCCCTACGGGGAATCTGCCCACCTGGCGTATGGCAAGGTGCCCTCGTGCCAAGGTGTTAGCTGGTCAAAAATACAAAGACGGTCGTCGCGCGGAAAAGGAAATAAGCCTTCATGCCAGCAGGTAGCGGTTGTCGCATGAAAGATGGAATCGTGTCCGTCAGAATCAGTGGAGATTAAAAAAGTGGGGATAACCGCAAAGAGCTACAGATGCATAGTCTTAAATCAATCATTTTGTCATTGAAGTTCGCCAATGTGTTTGCTGTAGTGTAGCAAAGTAACCTCCAAGAAATACACTTGAATCGTCTTAAGTTGCTCGTTTTCCCAAGGGAAGTCTGGCATGCGTTTATTGTAGCATTAGCAGTGGCGTAACTGTTGGCTAAAATATTTATATGAAGCTACTTTTTATGTTGTTTTCTTTGTCACCACGGCAACCACAGCACATTGAGCCGTAAACTAGCATGTATCGGTCAGCTGCTTCGCTTCGCCAATACCAACAAACGGTAAATCTTTACCCAAAGTGCTTTTGTATGGCCAGTAAAAGCTGACGTGTTACATGCGTATTGACCGTGAGACTTTTTATTGTGCTAGCGGATTGCAGCGTAAGCACGCATTAGCTCCCGTGTGCGTTTACGACCTTTTTATGCCTTGATATAAGCGGTTGCCGCAGCAAGCTCATGAAGGGCTAGCGTTGGCGCTTTTATGAGGATCGTTGCAGTGCGTGTGAAGTTCAGGTGAGAGCGAAACAGAAGACAGACAGTGCGTCAAAAGCGTATCAGGAGACAACAGCCGCTGCCGCCAATTAACTCGCACAGAGAGTTACGGCATTCTCTGGAGTGCTCGTGCCCAGCCAGCGTCAACCTTTTGACCGCTCATCCATAAATTAAGCGGCGCACCCAAAGTAAAGATGCTCATTAGAAGTGGTTGAAATATTCATCATTTCTCTCACAAGTCACACGAACTTTCTCTCGGCGGCACTTTTAAAAGACGTGTTTAGACACTCGCTCAAGGAGAAAAAGCTCCATCGATGATCCATGCTTGACTTACTATAAAGTGAAAGTTTGAGAAGCCCTTTTAGCGCACAAGTCTTTGATGGCATGAGGCACTTGGTCCAAAATCCCAGAAAATGAGCGGTGAGGGATTTAACATGCAACACCTGTCTTTCAATCATGCGAATGCTCCAAAATTAACAGTGGCGAACTTCATTGACAAAATAAGTGATTTAAGACGATCCTTGTGTATTTCTTTGTGGTTGCTACTTGGTATCACTAGCACAAACACATGTCAGATTTCCTTGTCAAAATGAGGCATTTCAGACAAAAAAAAAAGAAAGAAAAGAAAATCGGTATTTCTGTGCTACGACTGTGCTAATGCTATTGCAAACAAAGCAGATTTCATTGAGGGTTTGAACTATGCCACGCTGCAACAAACACAATGCCAAACTCCACTGACAAAATGAGCGATATGAGACAATACTTGCGTATTTCTTCCTTTGGTATGTGGTAACGCAACTGCACTTCCAAAAGATAACTAACTCTGATATCTGAAATCCATAATAGATCTTTTTTTCCCCCCCCCCCAAGAAAAAGCAGCATGATGCAACTAATCACGTTTCAGTACATCAGCTCGGTGCGTTTCATCACTCATCCGGCATTCAAGGTTACGCAAAGGGACAGCAGCAGCGCAGTTACACTCGATTGCTTTTGTCTTATTTTTCTCCTCGCTTCGTCTCGCTGCAGCGATGATAATGAAAATGTGACTCTACCAAGAGGCCACATTGCCTGATTAAAAATTCCCACTTCATTTGCAAACTGTCATTGAATGTACCAATTCCTGTATTTATGTGGAAAAATAAAAATAAACATTCACAAGCCACGGGAACGTAACTGCAGAATCCAGCATTCTTTTATTAATGGAGGAGAGGGGTTTAAAGTGTTTACATTTTGATTTATGAATCTCCCTCATGGAAGATTAACACGTGTGAAATTGAACGTCGTAGTGGCGTTAGCTTAATTAATCAAGACTCGCCTGTGTTTTCCTCTCATGGGCAACAAGAAAAAAAAATCAATAGTAAACAACACAATGTACTCTACTATCAGTTAACTTAATATTTACCCTTTTGTAAAGAAACCCAAGTGTATTATTGCAGTGATTAAACCTTGCAGATTCAGCATGGTAGCAACGGAAATGCTATCGAGTTGTTTTTGTTGAACAAACTTTTCTACAAAAAAAAAGCAAAATCTCGCATTAAAGTCTTCTGCGTTTAGAATTTTTATTAGCGCTACTGTACACGTAGCATTAAGGAATATCAACATCATGGGTTGCTTGCACGCCATTAAGTCAATATTCACGCGGCGCATCGGACACGACACGACACGACACCATTCAATTACCCGTGACGGGGCAAATATTTTCATATTTATAGACCACACATCCCCTACGGGTGAGTTTATTTATAAAGTAATTTCAATGATGACATAAATTCACAATATATAAATAGCATGAATTGAACCGTGTTTTTAGATTTTGCTACTTTGTCGTCCCCAGCTAAATAATGAAGTCCAATTAACACCAACAATTTGTCATTTTGTGCTTCATTGTGTATGATCATAAGGTGTGTGTGTGTGTGTGTTGATACAGTTACAGTTGCATGGCGCTAAGAGGCCAATCTGTTGTGCTATTGATGTTTCTCTTCGCATGCCAGCCGAATTCCATGAAACAAACAAACAAGCGTCAAGGGACAGCCCATAACACAAACACGTCTCACACATGTAGCACACGTTACTGTGTGCTCAAAACATGTACGCACGTTATCAATGTGCTAGCGTGCGGGTCGATATTCCATCCATCCGTTCGGGATGACTTCTCTTGATCACTCGCGCTGCGAAATATGAGGGTATGGGAATGGGAAGTGGCCCCCCATCGATCCCGCCTCGACCCCTTCCGTGTAATCTCTCCAGTGGGAAAGACGCCGCCGATACAGTGCCAGCGGTGGTGCAGCGGCGTTGCATCCATTCACTTGCGATGTCTCTGGAAGCAATCTGTCGCGACAGATTATTGAAATTATTTGAATGCCTTAACGTGAACTTTGTCCATTTCCGTCCTTTATCGCCGTGATGTATTGCCGCGGAACGTTGCGGACCCTCGCGAGAGTTCTTTTTGAAACCCGATAAATATTCATACATGCTAATAATGCTTATTAAATCCAAAGACATGAAACCCAAGCGACGAGGAACTTAAACAGTTATTCATAAGGAGTCTCGAAGTAACCGGGAATTCCGTTAAAAAAATAAATAAATAAATAACGTAACCAGGAATAAAGTAACCGGGAATTCTGTTTAAAAAAAAAAAAAAAACACACTAGGTCTTCCCTGAATGGCCGACGGAGGTCAAATGCATTTAGCGCTCATTTGGTGCTCTGCATTAATTGATGGCCCACTTCAGCCGAGTTGCCAGCTAATGCAGTCGGAGAGGCTGGTCTCACGCGTCAACGGCGCACTGACAGTAAAAATATGCACGGTGAAGACAGCGAGCGGGATGAAAATGAGAGATGCCAGTGTACTATTGTTTTGCATCGCCGCCAAGACAAAAGAAAACGTGGCGAAGTGAGCGTAGGAGGCACCGAGGAGGGAATGATGGTCGGGCAAGGAAAAGCTGTAATGGAATTGTCAGGGTCTCGCATCATTGATTTAACGCGTGCGCCTACATTGCTTCACTCACACATTACGGGTCATGAATACAAGCAGACAGTCGGTACCTCTTGAAATATCAAACACAAGGGCTACCGGGAAACCTGCTCGCATTTACCCATTAGGATAGGAATTGAATAGGAAATCACACTAAATTCACATCATTCATAATAACAAATAATAATAAACATACAGTAATAATAATAAAATCAAATTTTCCCCCGACAAGATTTATATATATTTTTTTTAAATAAAGTGTTGCATGAGAGCCATCCAGGGGGTGCACAAGCATAAATGCATAATGACGTTCAGGTGTAAATTCGGGAAAATGTTTTCGTCCAATGTAATTTTTATTTCTAAAAGGGTTTGCAAACAACCTTTAAGTGAGCTGGTATAATAATGACTCTTTTCATAATTATTATATTCGCTAAACAAAAAGTGGCGCATGAGAGCAGTCCGTGGGTACGCATGACTAAAAGCGATCTTGTGTAATAATTACGTTTGTTTTTTCTTTTTACAAAATTAATAATTGGGTGCACGAGGGCCCTCTTGGGGGGTGTGCAGGAATAAAAGTGTAATGGAAATATGGTACAACCCCAATTCCAATGAAGATGGGACGTTGTGTTGAACATAAATAAAAACAGAATACAATGATTTGCAAATCATGTTCGACCTATATTGAATTAAATACAATACAAAGACGAGTCCGGATGGTTCTTTTCCTCTTTAGCCCGGAGGACATGATGTCCGCAATTTCCCAAAACAATTTGAAATGTGGACTCGTCAGACCACAGAACACTTTTCCACTTTGCATCGGTCCATCTTAGATGAGCTCAGGCCCAGAGAAGCCAAGGTGAACTTAGCCATTTATGTCATCCAAACTAGAAAAATAATTACACACTGCACGTTTCCACAAAATAAAAGGTGCAGACGAGCCATCCAGGGGGGACACCAAATCAACAGTATATTACCATTAATTTCTTGATTTTTATCCTTGCCCAAAAATGGCTGTTTTTCAACTTTTTTTTTTTTTTTTTAGGGGTGTAGAAGCGAGAGATGGTGCAACAACTCAGTATTAAATCTTACACGTCGGTAATACTAACGCTAGGTGCTACTTTTTGACCCACATATTCAATCTTTGGGTCGATTTGATGTGCTATTCCTGCCAACCAGCCTCATAAACTTCATAGATGCTAATGTGCTGAACTTCTATGATGGAAACTCTTGTGAAAGTTACGCGGGGAAGTTCAACTTTAGTTGTTGCTAACTCATCTTTCTTGACACATGCTGCTGTTCAACTTCTGAAGTGAGTGGCGGTGCTAAGAGCGCTTGAGAAACATCACGTCGGACTGAGTGAAGGTGCGCACAGCGGGTACTAAAGGCCGCTATGGGCGGCGCTTTGTCGCAATGTACTAGAGGGGACATGAGAACACGTAGATTGAAGAGGAGCCTCTTTGCTGATGGATGCCAACGCTGGCTCTGCAGATCAGACGCGTAGAACGATGTCGAATGGAGAGAGGATGGCGGGGAGGGGGTGCATACAGGTGTTTACTGTCAAACGAAACATAAAGCAAAGACAACCGCGTAGCTTTGCCTTAGAAAAGTCCATTTAGCTAAATGCCAACAAACAATGCAAAACATTATAGATGGGTTAACGAATAGCATTTGTCTCAAGGTGTTATAACCCTTTAAGCAATGGACAGTTGGACCGAAACAATAGAGCAGTACATGAAGACAGGAAATCTAACAACACTTAAAGGCATGTATTCTTTATACTTCTACTTTATACTGTATATATGGCTTACTGAGGTATGACCGTCTCCATGTAATACATATACAAATAGTGCAGGTGTGCCTAATGTTGTCACAAAACGCGTGAAAATGAGAACCTTTCTCGAGCAGCGACCTCCCTTGATCTCTGCGCAAGTTGAATTGAATTCCAGCCACGGCTCGAAATAAATGGCGGCAGTTTACTCCAGTGTGGGCGGCCATGCTGCAGACGCGCGCTGAGACACACTTTGAGAGAAGCGCGCCGAATGAAAGAGGTGATAGCGAGAAGGTGCTTCAAAATGCGTTATGAAAGCTCTCCACGCAGCAACGCGGCCACCCCGGCCTCCTCCTCATCCTCGGTTTGCAGCGCAAAGACTGGCGAACTGGCGGCGTTACAAACCCGTGCCAGGATAAAACTGCATATTCCATCAAAGACACGTATTAGCATTGCAAAAGCGGGCGCAGATGGGCTGGAAAAATGGAAAAGTGAGCCAGTTGGGCACATTAGTCAATGTTAAAAGGAGAAAAAAAATAAGTCCTTAAAATGAGTATATTGGCTCTATCTAGTGGAGAGATTGGTAATAATACAGTAAATATTTCAATATTGGACCAGTTCGCCATTAGACGTTTAATCTAGTGCACTCTTAATTTGGAAAAGAATTTCTACCTGTGAAAATGTTTTCTCAATGTATAAAAATTGTGTCTGATCGCCGTTATACTGTTGACCTCGCAGCCCCCGAGAGGCACAGTTCCGCACCCATGTTGAATTTTGGAAAACAAATCACACACAATGTAAATGTGTAATTATTATTACAGCTCACCATTATAATTTTAACCTCGTGCACCCGCTGGAAGGCGCTCCCATACTTTTTATTTCATGAAAAAATTACACTAGAGGGGAAAATGTGTATTACATCATAACAAACAAACAAAAACGCTTTATCTCAAATAGTGTAATAATAAGAGGAAAAACTTTGTTTCTTTTGTCTCTCATGGTTCTGTAGTGACACTTCGTCCTCCCTCGGGGGTAAAAAGGACCCCTTGCGTTGTTCAATTCCACCACGCATGGTAGGAGGCGGCCTTTTAATATTTATATCCGTACACACGGCGGTGACACTTTTATCTGTGTTCCCGCCGGCCCCCGCCACAGTCAGATCGTCGCCACAACTCCGGGAGAAGAAAACATTGGCAACTTTTTCTTCCCTGTCTGATAAACAAACAACACGTCCCGGCGAGCGCGCCCTGAGACCTCTCGACGCAGGTGAAAAGATAGATGTTGTTTGTCCTCTCCTTCGTGCCGCCAAACTATTGTCACTAGCTGCTAATTAGTAAGTAGAAGCTGAGACACGCGGCTGCACAGTGCTAATGAATGCAAGAGGTGTTAAGCTACAGAGGGGGCACGAGGGGCTGGACAAAATTGCCGTTCAGTGTAACAGTGGGCGAGAAACTTTTCTGCTCAGGGTTCTGCTCGGGAACTTTGCTCATGTTCCGGGGGAGGCGGGGGACATCGAGTCCGAGCGGACCATGTTCCGCGCCTCCATTGCTGAGGCGGCCGACCGGAGCTGTGGCCGTAAGGCGGTCGGTGCCTGTCGTGGCGGCAATCCCCGAACCCGTTGGTGGACACCAACAGTGAGGGATGCCGTCAAGCTGCAGAAGGAGTCCTGTGAGGCTTTTTTTGGCCCGTGGGACTCCTGAGGCAGCTGATGGGTACCGGCTGGCCAAGCGGAATGCAGCTTTGGTGGTCGCTGAAGCAAAAACTCTGGTATGGGAGGAGTTCCGTGAGGCCATGGAGAAAAACTTCCGGATGGCTTCGAGGAAATTCTGGTCCACCGTCCGGCATCTCAGGAGAGGAAAGCAGTGCACCACCAACACTGTGTATAGTGGGAATGGGGCGCTGCTGACCTCGACTCGGGACGTTTTGAGTCGGTGGGGAGAATACTTCGAAGACCTCCTCAATTCCACCGACACGCCTTCCCATGAGGAAGCAGAGTCTGGGTTCTCTGAGGCGGGCTCTCCTATCTCTGGGGTTGAGGTCACCAAGGTGGTTAAAAAGCTCCTCAGTGGCGGAGTTCCTAAAGGCTCTGGATGTTGTGGGGCGGTCCTGGTTGACATGCATCTGCAACATCGCGTGGACATCAGGGACAGTGCCTTTGGATTGGCAGACTGGGGTGGTGGTCCCCCTTTTTAAGAAGGGGGACCGGACGGTGTGTTCCAACTACAGAGGGATCACACTCCTCAGCCTCCCTGGTAAGGTCTATTCAGGGGTGCTGGAGAGAAGGGTCCGTCGGGAAGTCGAATCTCAGATTCAGGAGGAGTAGTGTGATTTTCGTCCTGGCTGTGGAACAGTGGACCAGCTCTACACCCTCGGCAGGGTCCTCGTGCGTGTATAGGAGTACACCCAACCAGTCTACATGTTATTTGTGGACTTGGAGAAGGCGTTCGACCGTGTCCCTCGGGGAGTCCTGTGGGGGGGTGCTTCGGGAGTATGGGGTACCGAACCCCCCTGATACGGGCTGTTCGATCCCTGTACGACCGGAGTCAGAGTTTGGTCCGCATATCCGGCAGTAAGTCGGACTCGTTCCCGGTGAGGGTTGGACTCCGCCAATACTGCTCTTTGTCACCGATTCTGTTCATAACTTTTATGGACAGAATTTCAAGGCGCAGCCGAGGCGTAGAGGGGGTCCGGTTTGGTGGCCTCAGTATTGCATATCTGCTTTCTGTTGGCTTCATCAAGCCGTGATCTCCAACTCTCACTGGAGCAGTTCGCAGCAGATTGTGAAGCGGCCAGGATGAGAATCGGCACCTCCAAATCTTAGACCATGGTATCCTGCTCTAGAAAATCACAAATGGTGAACCAGGCAGTCATATACAGAACACGAGTTCATTATAAACGTGTTCTGTGTTTCTTAGAAGACAGCCTTGGATAATGAGCCACATGCTGCTTCACCACATATCCTTAAAATGCCAAACATCAAAGGCAGCAAGGAGCAACAGAAGTGGAAAGAAGTGGTGGTAGAAGCTTGGGGGGGGAAACCAATTGTGCAGTGTCACACTGCATTATCAAAGCAATAGATCCAAGTGGATATGTCTCTCTCCTTACCCCCTCTCCAAGCCCCCACGGGCATCCCCTCACATTCCCTCAGCCCCAGTGGGTGCCTGCTGGGTGTGCACGCCGCAATTATTCTACCCTAGAAGTGCTCGTTCGGCACATTTTATCCCGTCACCTGTCAGCCTGACGTCACAAACAATCCCCTCTATGCAGGAAGTTGTTTGTCCAGAAACACATGACGCGTACGCACATAGGAATGACAATTATTTGACTCCATTTTTCTTTGCCCCCCCCCCCCCCCCAAAGCAAGATTTACTTAGCAACATGAAATTCGGTGGGCTCGTCTATCGTGAGTAGACCCACATAAGAAATCTCAAGAAGCCATGCTCGAAAAGACACAGGAAACCTGCCATTTTGGTTTCCAGCAGCCATTTTAGTTTTTGCTATTTTCAGGTGTCCTTCAAAGACAAACTAGTCTTAGAGATTTTGTCTGATTGCAGCCAATTTGATCCACGTATACTAGACAAGTGGGTGATGCAAAATTGGGTGAATTTTGAGTTTTTGTCATTGCGTGTGGGCAAAAGATGACGGTAAACTTTGACGATTCCCCATAAAGCATGAAACGCCGGTGGATGTAAGGATGTATGTGTCGGTGCATTGTCAATCAAAACTTTGTCACGTTTTCAAACTCGTTGTTTTTGATTGTGCAGGTGACACACAAACTCAAACACACTACCACAGACGCAACCTTGAAAATAAGATTGCAGTCTACTTGCTGCTTTTTAGCATATTAAAAGTAGCTTGCGCCGGATGTACACTGTTTATCCTTCGAATCTCATCGCTCTTTTGATGGATTCTTGCACTTTTTTTTCTATTAAAAAACAACAACAACAACAACGTTCCAGCTGCGGAGAAGAGCTGATGTTGAAAACTAAAAAAACTGCCCAATTTTCTTCCGAGATGGGAAGTTTTGCTCACCTCAGACCGAGCGGGAACTCATTAAATGATTATGTGTGCATTGTTTGGCAAATGAATAATTCATGATTGCTTGATTGCTGCATTTGAAGGTTTTATTGCCGGGGCCGTGCACGGAAGGGGGAGGTAAGAGGGTGTGTGTGGCGGGGCTGCGCTCATCTTGTCCAAAAGGTAAATTCTTATATATGTTATTGTTATGATTATCATGAATATTATTCGATCTATTCGTCAGTTAGCATTGGGTCCGTCACGCAGCCGTTTGTGGGTCGTGCACAGTTGCCACTCATCACCCGCTCTGCATCTGTGGACCGTGACGGACAGGCGGGTGGCGGTTGCCTAGCAACACCGTTCGGAAGCGATTCCGTTTCATTCGTCCCGGCGACAAAAGAAGAATTGCAGCGTTTGAAATAGTTGGATTCCAATCATTTTGAACATTTTTTTTTCTTTTTTTTGTGTTGGCAGAGGAGACACTGATGCCTCAAGCCATTCAGTCCTAAACAAGTGTGTTGCTACCTTACACGAGTGATGTGACAAAACCGGTACGTTGTACAGACAAAGGTATTGGGTCGACTGAAAATGAATTTCTCAATGAATGACGTGAACTCCTGTTTCGAGCGCCGGTGCCGTATCAACCAGACGAATGCTGATTTGTCAAAAATGTTTGCCACTCGGATGACAGAATTCTTAGCTCCAAATTAATTAACTGAGCCATTGTTCTATGCCTAATTGGGACACACAAGCGTTCGACCTACACAGCTACTTACTTGTTTTTTACACACCAAACTCCTCCACAAAAGATATGTGGTGAACCTCTGACCTTGGTTGACTTGGGTTTAAAATTTGTGAGCAATCGAAGTCAATCTCTAAGACCTTAAGGAAGACTTTAAGAAATGGCCAAAATAACCAAATAAGCCAAATTGTCAGACTTCCTGCATGTTTTCAAGCATGGCTTCTCGAGACTTTGTTTGTGGATCGACTCGACAAGCCTACCAAGTTTGGTGATGTGATGTGAAACTGGCTTTCGGAGTTGGATTTTCCCCAAAACCCGGGAGTCGTCCGTCTTTAAAAGTCCACCGAAAATAGCAAAAATGAGTCGGAAAGGGCTTTTTTTGAACCAAAATGGCACACTTCCTGTGTCTTTGGGTATTGCTTCTTGAGACTATTTTTTGCTCATGCCTACCAAATTTCACATTCCTAAGTGAAACTGGCTTTGGGAGCCAGTATTGTGTGTGTACTCCTGATGGACATGCCGACCAAATTAAATGTTGCTCAATAAAACCGACTGCACGGGCACTTTCACGAATGATGTGTCCTATTTTTGGGTAGTCTCATGTTGAGCGTTTGAAGGGTGCGATGTGCTGCTCTGCATGACTTTTCCATTAGTGAGACAGAAAGATGGCGCATTCATCTCTTCCATGTGTCCTCGTTTGCTCACTTTTCATCAAAAGCGAGGCATGCAGGAGCGCAGGCACCTTCACACTGAAGATTCCCAAAGTTCGGAGGAAATTCCCTTAAACCTTTTCAACACTTGCTTACATTTTCTTCCTCCTTGGGCTATCTGCAAAGCTCCCCTGCTGCTTAGTCGACCTTAAACTGTGTGCGATGTTTGAAGCAAAGCAAGGCTCACCTTTTCGTGGGCTCCCTGCTGAGTCAGCAAGTGGCACCTAAAGCGGCAGCACGACAACAAAACAACAACAACAACACAATATAGCAGCCCAGCTGTAGGTTCCGGATGTAAATACAGTGTAAAATAAGTAAATAAATAAAAACCATGAGCAATAACCGTTGAACAGGAAACATTTTCACGTTTCCCAAATCCCATTTCCACATTTTTCATCATCTTTCATCTTTTTATCTCATTGAAATGAATGACAGATTTGCAGAAACAATCCATGTGGAAAAATGATCCGCCCAAAAATCCCACGATTTATAGGGAAAAATCCGCAATATGAAGTTAGATACGTGCAATCTAAAAAGCTGCAATACTCTGAGATGGCAAAAAGTGAACCGCGATATGGCAAGGGACGACTATACACAGTTAACCTTCAGCCAGGTAACACCACCACAGTACTATACTTTTTTTGTACCGCTTTTTTTCATTTCACTTTTAGCTTTTATCCTTTTACCAGTCAACAGTTGAATTTTCATGGTGATGCAGTTCATGTCTCAAGCTCCACTTTTCTGGAGTTTCTTGAAAGTGTGCGAGCGGGAAGCTTAATTAGCTTGGCCACAGTTAGCCGTGTTTTCCTGCCACCGATGCAAACTAGTTCTGGACGGGCCTGATTGAACCGTCACAGCTTTAACGACGCTCCGCGCAATGCATAGAAACGAGCATGATGTTGTTTATGCCGTTGACTCTCTTGACAGCTTTTTCCCAATGTTGGTCGGACCGTTGGGACCTATTAGTGGTCATGAGGTACACCACAGTCCAAGTTTTGGCTGAATTGTGAGAAATGTTAGCATTTGGCTTGGGGAAGAAGGTCTAATTATTATTCACTGGCGCTCCAATGTCACTTTTATTTCCACTCCCGTCTTTAATGCTGGAAAGTGTACATCCTTTTCCTGTTTGGCCGAATAAAGAGCAAAAGGAGACACTTTGACTTTTATCAGCAACAACTTTAATTCCTTTGTCGTTTTTCTCTCGTAAAGTTCGGAGCGTCCATTAAATCAGGCTTTCTGCAAACATTTCACAAATAGCTCTCGCAGGGACCTTTTGGGACTTGCAACAGAAAGAAGAATGGCGAGGGCGAGGGTGTTTTTTTTTTACTGCAGCAGTAACTGTTCCTGGCAGCAAGTGGATGTTCTATAGCCAGGAGATGCAATATTAGCCATTGAATGAGAGCACCATTTTTGTTTTAGGGGGGGAGCACCTTAGTCTCTTCGGGTGGAAAGGTTAGGAATGGCCCCATCGTACAGTGACAAATAGGGGTTCGGTACGTGCCCATCTTATAGTATACGAATTTGGTAGCGTTCTAACAAAATGTCGAGGTCGAGTCTGTCTTTGAAGGATCCCTTTGAAATGGTTAAATGACCCTCAAATGTCCGCTTCAAAACAAAATGGCAGAGTTCCTGTCTTTTCAGGCATTGCTTTTAGAGCCTTTGTGAGTCTACTCATGATAGTCATGTCCACCAAATTTGATGTTCCAATGTTAAACTGGCTTCTGAGGTTAATTTTCAAGTGTTCAGTCTTTTGAAAATGGCTTAAATTGGTCTAAACTAGCCGCTTCAAGCCAAAATGGCAGACTTCCTGTGTCTTTGTGGATCTGGCTTCTTCAGACTTTTTTGTGGGTCTACTAATGATAGTCATGTCCACAAAACTTAATGCTGTTTAGCGTAACTGGCTTCGGGGGCTGATCCCATCTCCTCTTCTTTTTTCCCCCACCCAACATGTAACAACTTCAGGCTTCTTTATACTCGCGCTGACGTCACTGCGGCTGTCCCTCGCGTAGTTCGCCTTTTTACTCGAGCGCAACCCACGCGCACAGTTTTGAAAATGTACTGCAGTTCACCTCCAAGTCAGGGGTGTCGCTACGGCTGGCATTGGCTAGAACACCACGGCGTAGATGGTATGTAGAACCAAGGGGCACGCTGAGTACGTCATCACAGCATGGGACCAATCACGAGAGATGAGCTCCGCGGCGTTCGACGCGCAGCAACTATTTTTGCCGTGTGCGCGTCAAGCTACGCAGAGGGGCCGCGCGGGGCAATTTGTCGGTCACGAGTTGCAATGCGGGCATACTCGGCCACGCGTCCGCGGGAGTTTAAAGAGGCCTTTAATGTTTTGCAATTAAGCAAAGGAGGGTCACGTCGACACTTTAGTGTTTATACATGCCGGAGGTCTGCTTCCCGCGCACACTCACACACATGCACACACACACACACACACACACCAGTTCAGAATATTCCGACTTGTGCTCTGTTGTCCTTCACTTGTCTTTTCTCCTTTCCTCCGACTCTCTGTCAGCACTTTCACATCCGCCAAACTCCTCCCACCAGCCTCAGCCTTACCGTCTCTCATTGCTCCCCACTTTACAATATCCACGTTCCCGGCCAAATGAGCCTTTCACCCCGCGGCTCCGTCTCCGCTTGGCAGAAGGGGAATCTCTGCGGCGGCGGTGCCAGTTGAAAGGCGTCCATGCTTGCTACTTGACTATTCATATGGCTGAGAACATGAGATGGCACGGAATGAAGTCTCGGCAGGACTCGGCTGTGGGTCACAGATTTCCTTTTAAGTGTGCTGTATGAATGGTACCAGGTAGATACACAGGTTAAAAGACAAAGACAGACTCTTTCTTCTTCTCGTCCATCAACTCCCAGAGGAGCGTAGGCCATCGACAACTCTACACCGTCCAGCGCAGCTTTGGGCCATCCTCTCCGTCTCTCTCCAGTTGGCACTGTGTCTTTTCCCGGTTGCTGTGCCTCGGTGTCTCGCCTCCAGCTGTTTTTGGGCCTTCCTCTCTTCCGCTTTCCCTGGGGATTCCTTGTCAGGGCCTGGTGTGTGATGGTATCCACTGGTTAATATAAGGTGTGGCCAATCCATCCCGACTTCCGCCTTAGGATCTGGCTCTCTGCTGGCTCCTGGCTCCCTTTCTGTCCCAGCTCCGTGTTGCGGATTTTGTACTGCCACCTGATTCGAAGATGCGCCTCAGACAGCTGTTAATGAATGTTTGGATCTGTTGCAACATCATTATTTGTCATTTTCCATGTCTCTGAACCATAAAGAAGGATGCTTTTCACGTTTGAATTGAGGATGCGTATCTTGGTTGGTGTAGCGATTTCCCTTGAGGCCCGGATGTTTTTGAGGATAATGAAGGCTGCTTTAGCTTTTCCTTCCCTGGCAGTGACATTGCTGTCTGTACCACCCTGTCTGTTTGGTGACAATGCTGCCAAGGTAGGTGGAGTCAACTGCTCTGATGGGTCTGTCATCTATGGTGACAAGGAGGGTGGACGGGGTGCTAATCCTCATCAGATTCGTCTTCGCCTTGTTTATACTGAGGCCCACTCTGAGGTATGATGTTTATAGGTGGGTGGTCTTGTGCTGCATATGATTATGTTTGCGTGACAGGAGGGCCAAATCGGCAGCAAAACCCTTACTCCTTGAGATTTTGTCCAATTGCTACCAAAATGAAACCATGCTTACTAAAATGATGGAGGATGTGATATTTTGAGGATGTGATCAATTTTCGTCATTGCGTGTGGGCGCAGCGTGGTGGTGTAGTTTGATGACTCGCCACAAAATGGGAACCATAAATACCTCCGCAAGGTCAGATCTGATCCAAACGTCTAAGCTTGTGTTCAATCATCACACGCATAAGCCCTGTGGACATGCTACCTCCTTGCATAGTCAATATTTTTGGGTTTCTTCGTAATTGGATGAAGAGGCGTGAATGAAGCGGTTGTCTCGGGCAAGGCTGAAAACAGAACGGCTCCCCAAAGGAGGAGGTAACAGCTGGATGCTAGGTGAGAATTACAACTGCAGAGTCTCGTTGCAAGGTTGCAGATGGGGAGAAAATAAAGAGATACAGAGGATGGTCAGGGAGGGGGGGATCCAGTCGATCAGCAGTGTTCCATGAATCTAATCTTGCAATTCCAGCGATTTTACCTACTTGGCTTCCACTCACAGAATAATCTCCATCCCCACCTTGGAACATTTTCATGGGATTCACCGTTAAATGTACGTGTTGCTTTTGTCCGCGCCAGGTTGCTATGTCCAGATAGTTTGGCATGTGATTTCCCAAGGTGCACATAAAGCTTTGGTCCAATCGTGGCTGCCGCTTTTCCAATGCATTTAAAAAAACCTCCAGGAGGGTAATCACCTTAACTTCACCCATGGGGTTTTGAAAGCCATCATATTCCCCTCTCATTTGGCACAGGAAGTCCATCACGAGCGATGTTAACCTGCACTTAGCCTAATGTAACCTTGACCTGGTCCAGACGGTCTTTTGCATTCGTCCCAGGTGAGGACAATAATGACGACGAGAGATAAAGTGAGACATTGCTCCCTCTTGGCAGGGAATACCCATCCTTGGATGTTTTTTTTTCCCCACTCCTAACGACCGAGTTTGTTATGACAGCTTTCTCAGAGTGAGGTTCAGGAGGGAGAGACGAGGGAACGTCACAGTGATTTATCTGCCTCAAACCTCAGCGTGCTGCACCCCGTAACCTCCATCAACTCGCCGCCAGGCTGCCCATTTGTCTTTGCGCCATTTGTGTTCAGTGGGAAAAAAAATCAGGAATCATTAGTCCGAGGTCTCTATTAACCTGAATACACTTCTGGATTCAGTTGAATGGGATGGGATAACTGGCACACCATTGTATTGGTTTACTTGACTTGAATTTGCTGACTCACTAGAGAGTTTACAGACTTGGATGAGTTGGTTGTATCGGTTAACCGACTCAAGTTAGTTAACCAAATTGCAGCCTCAGTTGATTCGGTGGTGTCATTTAAGTGACTCGTTAGTGGACTCTGTTGACTCGGTTGTATTGATTCAGTGACTTGAGTTAGAGGACTCACAGGAAACACCATAGACTCTGGCGATCCGGTTGTATCGATTCACTGACTCAAGTTAGCAGACTCCCGAGAGAAAATGCAGACTCGGATGATTTGGTTGGATCAGTTGACTGACTTGAGTTAGCTGACTCACAGTAAACACTGCAGACTCTGAAGATCCCCTTGCATCGGTTGACCGACTCGAGTTAGCGGACTATGTTGCAGACTCGGATGATTCGGCTGTGTACGTCTGTTGACTGACTCAAGTTGACAGACTGTTGTATCGATTCACTGACTCGCGTTACAGGGCTCACCGGAAACACAGCCAACTCTGACAATCCGGTTGTATCGGTTGACTGACTCGAGTTAGCAGACTCAACAGAAACACAGTGGACTTTCCAAAACTCAGTTTGGCATTTATTTAACTTTACATGCTTTCTGGCGTTTATGGACACTTAAAACCAACTTTTGAACGTTATTAGTATGCAGCACTGTAATCTGTGTTTGGGAGCCTCCTTGGCGTTCCTTCCTCTCGCCATATGCTCAATACAGCTCTGCGCTGTCCTGCAGGAGCCACCTCAGCTTCTACGACGCGTGCGGAGGAAGCGAGCAGAAACGCCCCGGGTTTTCGGCTGACACAAAAACCCAAATAAGGCAGAAATTCTGTCACAACAGCTTCAAGCAGCGGAGGATTTGCGGGCCCGCGCTGTCTTGAAAGGCGGTGTCTGTGGAGAGCTGTGTTCTAAAAGCACTCTGCGCTGTGTTTAGGCCACGGGCTACATCTCATTGTTGTGCCCACGCTCCATAACGAGCAAAGCGCACCTCCAGAGTCGGAGGTGTGAAAAGAGTAGCTGAGGATTGATATTTTTACTTCAGGGAGCGTTAACGGCTCTCTGCTGTGGCCTGACGCATATAATGGTCAATGAGGTCCTCAAGGGGCTAGCTTCCCTTGGATAACTGAAAGATGTGAAAAAGACACAAGACGTCACTTAGCAAATGTAAATTCAACTGGCTTCATTGTAAGGTTACGCTAAAAGGTCACTTGCTCAAGTGATCAAGATGTAAAGTAAACTTTACCCATGAAAGTGATCAGAGTCACTTGAATTCGTGTTGTTGGCCCCCCTCACTCCGGTGAATGGGCGAATTCAAGTCAGTGAACCGGTAAGACCGAATCATTTTAGTTGCTGACTGAAAAGTGAAAACAAAATCCAAGTCACATGTTTGGTGGGAGTCAAGATGAGATCGTCTCACATCAGGAGACTCCAGGACAAATCTTAAATGCCGAAAACTGATTTTGGGAACGGCTGTCAGCCCCAAGTGTTTCAAAAAGTGAAAACGTTTTAAGTGACCTGAAAACATTAAATGACTTTTATTGTTTAGAAATGGTTATTTCCATCTAACGTTAAAAAAAAAGATCTTATGAAAGGAAGTTTTATGAAAGTGTTCAGGCCAAAGTTCTCCAAAATGTTTTACATTTTAAGTGACCCTAAATATCAGAAAGCTTGGAAAAAGCGTAGTCCTTGTAACTAATGTGATTGGTGGAAGTAAAAATAAGCCGAAAACTTCGTCACCATAAATTATCCCCAGATGCCAGAAAGTGTCTGGATGGAATGCCACAAAATTGTGTGAAAATTACATTTCTAATAGCATGATGTGCTTGGTGAATAGAAAAGTCTGACAAAGGGAAGTGTTCACCATGACCAAAGTGTTCCAAAAGGCTGGTTTTAAGTAACCTTAAACACTAGAAACATTGTCAAATTCCAATTCTTAAAGCACAAGCCTTGTAACTATCATGTGTTGGTGAAAGTAAAATGAAATGCTGAAAAGAATCACAGTGAAAACAGAGTTTCGGAAAGTTACCCAAAAAGTCAGTTAAGAGTGACCCCAAATGCCAGAAAGCGTGAGAAAAATGTTATTTTCACACATCCCAAAAACTGTTTTTGTCATAAATGTCCGCCTACCCCTGGAAGAACAACAAACAAGCTCGCTGGCTGCTCGTCAGCGCGCCTGACAGTCGATATTCTCGGCCATTAACGCATCGCCGCTGTCCTGCACCGCCTAACAAGCACTGCAAATGGCCGCCGGTGACAGGGAGAAAGCATGGCCAATTTTGTACAAAAACACACAACCCCTCGAGGCAGCGGCTGTTCTGGCAGGTGTCAGTCGTCTGAGGTGTGAATTTGATGCCCCCAGGCAAGCCGGAATTGTGTGGCTGCGCAACAGTTGGCGTCTGGGAATATATTGTCGTGTCGGACAATTAAGGAATTACTCTCGCTCCATTGTATAGTGCACTATATCGTGAGTTTGCCATTTTGTTGTAGTGCTGTTTAAATGTGTCGCGAGTCAAGGTAATCCCTTATATGTTGCCCCACAGTGCATCTTGAAAAGTCGTGGACAGCCGATACAGAAAAATGATTTCAATTGATGAGGCTAGCACTTGATAATAGTCTGCTACAAAAAAAACATATTGTAATGACATTATTAAATAGAATGTGAAGAATTCAACAGTTTGTGCATGTTGATTAATTCATTGTTGCAATGTCTGGTGTGCGCAGCTTGGGCGCTGAGGGGCAGTATAATAGAGTCATGCAAACACAAACGAACGAGTTTTACAACTTCTGGAGGTGACTCAGTGAACTGCAGTAGTATTAGTTGTTTTTCGCAGAGGATAAAGAATATGTGCCTGTATATATGCCGCCATTCGGACACGCTCCCTGTCCTTTTTCTGTGCGACGTTAAGCAGGAAAGCCGTTAGCCCTAAGTTAGCATAGCATGACTTTTCCCCTTTTTTTAAAATTCTATTAGGTTTGTGTGCACAATGCAATGATTGGAGATGCTTGACGGCGCTGGGTTGAAAGGCCGTGCCAGGGAATGCTTTTTGGTCAATGCTTTTCCGATTACATTTTTTATTTTTTTTTTTTTAAGAGAAAATGATTAAGGCCACTTAACTCGTTCCGCCATTTAACTCAGCGGCGTGATACAGTAACCTACTGACGAAGGCGCCACTATTTTTATTGCTAATTACCGCCCACTCCACGCTGGCTTCCCAGGAGACGCGAAGCACTTCATGCGAGTCACAGAGAACGAAAACTCTTTCTTTCCGTCCAATATCTCTTTCTCCTCCTCCTCGGCTCAATTAGAGGGGGCATACACACACAGCGTAGTGGCCCAGCTGAGGGCTAACACCTCTGGGGGTCTGCAGTCACACAAACATACACACGCTCACCCTTGAAGCTTGAAATAGCAACAAGTCACTCGCCTCCTTATATGGTCAAGTATGTTGTCCTAGTTTCCGTGTGGAACAATAGCAGCGTGATAAGCGCTGGTATCAGTCCAAAGAGCACCTCGGTGGCTTCTGGGTCAGCTTATGGTGCTTTTAAAAAGAGGCCTTATTGCTTTTAACACCCGCCGGGTGTCACCGGGACGTGTCGCCACGAGAATGAGGGCGGGGAATGTTTCATTGAAATTAATATCATTTTTGTATTATTTTACAATATTAGATATTACCTCATATATATTTTTTAAGATATTATATCTATTACTTTTTTTTACTATTAGGGTTACGTTAGGGTTATTTATTAGTATTTGATTTTTTATTGTAGTTGTTTTTCTTTGAAGATATTATTATTATTATTATAATTCAATTTAGACATTTAATATTTTTGACACATTTTCTATTTCTACTTACCAGCTATGTCATCCATTTTGGCAACATCCCACTTGTTGTCCGAACAATGTGCTGCATTGTTCTTCATAAGCACTTGTTGTTGTTATTGTTGATGTCTGGAAGCAAATGTTAACGGGGCCAATAAAAAGATGGTGACAGCAGAAAGCGTCTGTTTCTCGAAAAATGTGTGTGTGTGTGTGTTGTGTTGTTTTGCCATAATGCGCCATAATGACTTTTGTGTTTGTTTTATTACATTTTAGTCACATTGTAACATCCTGTTGTTTGCAAAAAGGAGTCATTCATCTCACCAAGTTGCTTATTTGAATCCCCCCCCCCCTCCCCAAAAACAAAACCCCAAACAGACCCTCCTCTCTGGTTCGTTTTTACTTATCAGCTTTTTTCGCCCTCGGCGAGGAGGCGGCGGCTAGGACGCCATCGATCAAGCGGCTCGTAAACACTCGGAAGGAGCGATACTCCGGGCCAAATAATTTGAAGCCAAAAGCAAAACTTGCTCAGTGGCTCCCAAAATTGGTGCCGGGAAAGCGCCATTCAGGGCCCAGCATGCCCCCAGCCCCAATCCCATACACACGAGACAAGTGGAATATCTCTTAATGATGAAAAGCAAATTAAACGCTTCCATCTGGAACAACCAAAGCTGCCAATGGAAAGTTTGGAAAGTTTGGGGACTTTTTAAGGGGATCACAGGAGTGGTACCCTCAAACGTCTTGATTTTGTACCCGTGACATTTGGTTTTCCCCATTTGGGAACGTATTTAAACCTGGACAACTTGTTGCCCTGGAGTCCAACAAGTATAGTTGGAGTCCATTAGTCTACATTACTACTGGCTCTGATTGCAGTATCTTTTCATTGAAGTTGCACCCTGAAAATTCCTTTTGACAACATAACTGGAACTTTTTGGACCTGGAACACCCATACCTTCAAGTCTTAACAAGTATACTTTTGGATTACATTAGTCTAATTAGTCTAATAGTCTTCCAACTGACTATTATTTCAGTGTCCTGTCACTTGTCAACCTCAAAATTCCTACTTCTGTACCCTTGACTTTTGGGAACATACCTTGACATTTTGGACCTGAAAACTATCATCTTGGGACTCCAATAAGTATCTCAGTGAAGTGCATTAGTATAGATTCCGACCGGCTCAGATTTCAGTTTCTCTTTATTGGAGATGTACCCTGAAATCTCCTGATTTTGTACCCTTGACCTTGTTGGACGTGGAAAACCATCATCTTGGAGTCCGCTAAGTATCCCAACGGAGTGCATTTGCCTCTGTTTATTCTTTTGGGACAGAAATGGACTTTCAATTCTTGTCACTGAGGTGACAACTTGTTTTTGTTCCCTTGGCACTTGACATTTTCAGTTAGGGAACATTCCTGGACCTTGTGAATCTGGAAAACCAGTATCTCTATGTCTGGTCACTGAAGTTAGCATCTGAAAATTCCTTCGACACTTGGTGTCGACCATTCGGAAACACATTTTAACATGTTGTATGTAACCTTGGAGTCCAGTACTTATCCAATGGAATACATTAGTCTAGAGTGTTCCTTTGGCATAAAAATAGACGTCTAGTTCTTGTCACTGGGGTAGTATCCTCAACCATATGGAGTACGGTATCGATTGTGCCTTTAAAGGGACAGAAATGGACTGCGGTCCTATTTTTGTTTTTAGAATATGATGTGAGTGGGATACAAAAAAAAAAGGAAAAAGCCTTCGAGAACAAGCCCAAGGCTCTCAGAACGGTTCCTTTTGTAGAAAAGATGACCCATTGATTTTTATTTTATTTTTTATTTTTATTTTTTATTTATTTTTTTCTCGGTGTGCTGTATCTCTGATCTAAAAGCGTCCTCACCTCCAGCTCTCCCGCTAGCCCCGATAACTGAGTTTACCGTCACTGCGTTGTACTTCTCCCAAAAATGATCTGGTTGTTCCACCTTGTCGAGACGCCGACCGCGCTTTCCTGCGGGACGTTCAAGTTAAACTAAATGTATTGATTTCTTTGCGCGGTGTTGCTCTCAAGGGTCCCTTGTGTGCCTACATTTTATTTTCTCCGATGCAAACGCTTCAGTGGAACAGATCGGATAAGACGAGCCAAAATAATGTACCAGATCAGAAATATAGTTGTTTTTTTTTTTATTTTATTGTGCTGGCTTTTCTTGCTATAACAGGATCCAAACTTTGGGAGTTGGGGGAGAATTTTACTCTCATATAGTAATCTCTTAATATATATTTTTCTGCTTTTTCTAAGTGCATTAGTTTCTGTTTTTATACTATATATGTTTGTGTTTTCCTGTTTATTTAAAAAAAATTATATATATATATTTTCAATTATATTTAGGAGTGTATTATTATCTATATTATGCTCTAATATTTACCATTTTTTAATTATATTTCTGCATTTTTTACATTTTTACTTTTAGATTATGGCATTTATTATTATGCTCTATTTTTTCAGCTTTTCTTTTTTTATTATTTTATGAGTATATAATAATAATAATAATGATGGTAATTGTTTCTTATTTACTATTATCTATTAGTGTTATAATGTTTCCCCCCATACTGTGGTTTACAGACTTTATTTGATGTCCCAGCATTGCTGCAAAATCATAGCCCTTACTAGGATTCTGACAAGATTGAGCCGTTATTATATTTTGGTTATTTGGGGGCCGCTGTGGTGGTGCCTTAAGGTGCAAGTTTATTTTACGCTTGTAACTCAAAACACTCATCTGTCAAATCATCTTTCCCCATTGAAATGAAAGGAAATGCCATTAATTCGTTCCAGCCCTTAAAAAAAACTAACAGAAAGGTTTTGTTTGCAATCTTTTGTTAGTATGAAAAATAGTACTCTATAATATTGCACTTAAAATAAAACATACAGTAATGACATAATTAAATGGAAGGTAAAGAATGAAACCGTTTTGACACATTTTTTGCTTCAGTTCAACGAACATTGTGCTGCTCCTTCTGGTGTATCTCTTGGCCACCTGGGGGCATTATAATACAGACAGACGAATATACATAGAGCTGGTCAAAACTCCTCAGTAAGCTGCAGTCATATTAGTTCTTCTTTGCAGAAGATAAATAATATATGCCTGTGCGTATTGTTCCATTACATACCACCATGTGTGCAAAAAAAAAACAAAAAACCTGAATGACGGCTCGTATCTTGAAAAAGTCGTAAACCAGGTCACTTGTATCTCAAGGCACCTCTAGTCGAATTTTCTGTCCGGTCCGAAATCAAAGAGACACTGGGCGTACGTCGTTTGGGCTTCTCCCTCCAGGTGCTCGGATGACGATCGGGCTGCGTTTTAAGCGCGGTGCTTGAAAGGGGCTTCAAACTAGCCCTCCTCCTCCTTTTCCTGGGTTAATTAGGCAATTGAAAGATCTAAGGCGCGCATGTGTGGCAGGATAATTTGGGTTAAAACAGCAATGTATATCAGCCATTTCTCCCCCATACACAACAAAGGGAGGGGGCAGCTGTGATCTGGATGCTCTTTCACGACTTCCCACCTGTTACAAATGCGCCCTTGTTGTTTACTCGGCGCCATTGGGAATACAAACCTCTCCTCCGTTGCGAATTGTCCATAAAAACTCCGCCCGGATGAGTGATTCCTTGCACAACACTTTCAATCTGGCGAGAAAATGATTGATATTAATGTGATTTTTGTGTCTGTGCCGGGGGTAAAAATGAAGCGAGTTAATGAAATAACGGGAGATGCATCCCCATGAAACTTGAAAAGATCCTTTTAGCTATTTTTCATCTTCGCTGGTGCCGGCGCGGCAGCCATTTAATAACTTTGTCTGCTATTCAGCGTGACCTCCTCGGAATATTTTCCTTATCGGTGTTTACATGCGCCCTTTTTCACTGCGCCATTTTATTGGTGCTTCACTTTGGATTGACACCCTCCATTGTTATTGTGCTTGTACTTGGTAGTAGTGTACAGCCTTAGTTAGGATATATATATTTGCATATGTTATTGATGACAAAAGCAATCAAAGGGTGAAGTCATTCATCTATTTATCACATGGGAGCCCTCTGCAGCTTCTGATGTATGTTTGAAAACCCCTACACACACTAATAATCTGGTTATTTTTGTAGTATTATACATTATTTTTTTTTCATTATTATTGTTTCATCATTACTGTTTTAATATTTTATACTTGGTCTGCTTGTAGTCTTCAGCTTCTTGTGTCAATGTTTCAAGTTCAATGTTCAAGTTCCAAGTGGCATTCTTGTAGGCTGAAATGTGGACATTTTTAGGCAGACAGATGACAACGCATGACATAGCTGTTCTTTTTCGTAATCTGTGTCAAGTTAGCTTTGATTGGTGAAATGGAGTCAAAACACTTTTCTCTGTGAGCGTAATGAAGGTCATTGGCTACGATGTCCACCATCAAACGGAAAGCATTTGGTGTGTAATATTTGTAATTACGCAAAACACCGAATGACTTTATTAACTCCGGAGCTGCTCGACAGGGGTTCATCGCCATCAGGCTAGTAGTAACACTTAAACGACAGATAAGAGGTGTTGTGCTGGATAGCGGGAATACTGCGGGGTTTCAGGGCCCAGCCGTGCCGCAAATAGCGAAAAAACTCACAACAATCAAGATGTATCACTTCAACATACTTTCTTTGACACCAATTGTGTCAAGGAGGAATATGTGAGGTTTGCAGCAAATAGCTTGGAATAAGTTCCACAGACAAACTGCAAATACTGTCGCTGAATCTTTTTAATCGCGAACCATGAAAGGTGGAGCTTCATTTTAACGCGAAAGCTGGTCAGCCTCCATTGTTCATATGTCACTGCGGCTCACCATCTTTTTTTCTTCCAAAAGCCTGCCAGAATAGACCCGCCTCATTATCTCCAAGCACAAACGTGTTACACAGGCGGCGACAATGAGCATAAGCCTCCTTTTATTGAAATCACAATTAATCACACCGCCACAAACATAATGCCTGCGCCGTAATTCATCTCCCGCGTTCCCTGCCATGTCGAAACATCCCTCCAAATATTTATTGTGCTCGCCGCTTCACCCGGCATGTAATTAGACGTGGCTACAGTCGGCACGAGAGGACGTGAAAGCGGTGACGAGTTTGTTAATTACCGCACCAGACCAGGCCTGACAGCCGCGCGCCAGTGGGTACGCTGCGTGATTAATGGTCTGGACGCAGAGCGCCACATCCAAAACTGTTCCTCGATCAAAGGTAATGTGCCAGCTGCATTTCCAGGAGTGTTGGAAATCCCACTTTGAGGGCTTTCTAGCAATTTAACGTTGTGCAGGAACAGGTCTTCCAGGTGTTGTGCAGGAACAGGTTTTCTAGGTGAACCAAAAGGAGGTGTTGTAAAAGGAATAGTTTCCTCAGTAAACCAACTGAAGGTGTTCTGCAGGAACATGTTTCCTGTAGGTGTTGTACAAGAACATGTGGACCTCGCTTAACCAACTGTAGTTATTGTGCAAGAGCATTTTCTCTCGATAAAACAGCTGTGGGTATTTTACTGGAACATGTTTTCTTGGTAAACCACCCGTAGCGCTTGTGCAGGAACATGGTTTTCTCGGTAAACCCATTTTTGGTATTGCCCAGGGATAAAAATTTCGGTGTTGGGCAAGAACATTTTTCTCAGTAAACCCAACTGTTGGTGATGTGGAGGAGCAGGTTATGTAAGTGTTGTGCAGGAACAGGTTTTCTAGATGAACAAGTTGTACATTTTATGCAGGAACCTGTCTCTTAAGTAAACTAATGGGAAGTGTTGGACAGGTAAAGCAACTGTAGATGCACAGGAGCAGGTTTTCTCTGTAAACCCACTCTAATGTTGTGCAGGAACAGGTTTCCTAGGTAAAACAGCTGTGGATATTGTGCAGGAATATTTTAAAACCAACAGGCATTGTACAAGAACAGAATCTTATTTCAAATTGGGAGCGCCTCTTGGGTAGTTTCCTCACGGTCTTATTGACCAGATCCAGATGCACCACAGGAACGGGAACATGTGGTTGCAATGTCACGGTGGAATGACGACAACAGAAAAGAAGCAGGCCATCTCTGCGTGAAATGAAAACGCCAACAAAACGGCTGGCTCTGTTTCCCAGCCTGAAGTGGCCCCTCATCAGGGTTGTTATTCATACGCGAGCCCTTCACCGCCTTCTTCTTCTCCGGGAAAACACAAGCGTGACTCCTAATCCGGCCGCAGAGTGAGATCAACTCCACTGCCGTCTGCCTGGAACCCTCCCTATTCTTTGTTTGTCTATTTCACGCATGCCCCCTTTGCTAATCTCCCCCAGTGCTAAACGGCATTCGTTTTGTTCAAAAGTCATTGTGGCTGTATTGGACTGTATTGGGCTATGATTACGCGTTCCTGGAAGCAAAAAGGCTGCCCGTGTACCGATAAGCACGCTAGGCGTCCCCACAGGCTCGTATTGCTTTTAAATGAACGGACATGGTGCCATATTGTATCAAGCCAAAGCTGGAGGTCAAAATACTTGCATATTGGACATCTGTGTCCTTTCCCCAAAGGCGTCTCATCGGCATGGATGTAAAGTGAAATTTCGTAGCCGTGGCTGTCGTGAGTAGACGCACAAAAAAAGTCTCGCAGAGACATGCCCGGAAAGACATAGGATGTCTGCCATCTTGCTTTGAAGCGGACATTTTGGGGTCATTTTGTCCATTTCCGGGGGTTCTTCAAGGGCTATTCCTCGTGATGTGTTCTATTGCTACAAAATTGAAAACTTGTATACCAGACAGATGGGGAATTTCAGCCACTGAAGCCAGCCAAGAAATGTGCTTGTCTATCATGAGTAGACCCACAAACAAGTGTCAAGAAGCCATGCCCGAAAAGACACAGAAAGTGTGCCGCTTTGCTATTAAATGGATATTTTAGGCTCAATTCCAGGGGTCCTTCAAAGACGGACTCATTCCTAAAGATTTTGTCCGATTGCCACCAAATTGGAACTATGTGTACGAGACAGATGGATGATGCTACATTGTGAGGAATTTGAATTTGTCTCATTGCGTGTGTGTGGAGTGTGGCAGTGAAGACTGACGACTTGCCATACAAAACTGAATCGCTCTCGTCAGAGTTGAACCAACTCAACTGTCTTGAAAATGTACCCCATGAAGCCAGTTTTACACAGCCAGATGGAATTTGGTAGACATGTCCAACAAACACTTGGTGAATTCTGCTTCTGCAATGATGGTAAGACCACACTGAAGGATACAAACGCGACATGAAGGACGGTGAATTCCAAATCTGACCGAGTGCTGGAGTCATCATTGGACTACATCGACGTGTGTCGGCATTTCTGATCTAGAGAGATGCTTATCCCCTTTTTTAGCCAAGGACATTAGCAAACTTGAACCACGTGTACTAGACAGATGGACCAGACTAAATTCTGAGTTTTCGTCATTGCGTGTGCTTGCAGAAGCGATGCAGATTACTGTTTCTTAACTCCCACATCCTTAACAAATGCCATCCTTCTGCAGTGTTCCACATGCAATTAAAACCCACAGCCTTGGCGTTTATCTGCCCTGAGCAGCTTCATCCTGCCATAGCTCAGCTCGCTTTGTACACGATGATCCATAAATCAGTTGACCCTCTCGGAGCGCCTACGTTGACCTTTTGTGATGAACTTCTGGGTCACCGCACTTTGAAGGAAGAGGGGCGAATTTCCCCGTAATCAATACATCCGTCCTGAATAATGCCCAAAAACAAGCCGGTCAATAATCCCTCAATGGCATTTGGAAAGTACATAATGCATGCTAGCGAAAACAGGTGGTGTTAATCTGAGCTCGGTAAACCCTTACTGCTCCTGGGGGCTTTTTTTTTTTTATAACACAACTTTCCGCAATATTCCGCCCGGGTCAAAAAGTCACGCCGGGAGGCAGAAAGTTGCAGGGCGTGTGTTGTGTTGTGTTGTGTTGTGTTATTCCGGTTATTAAAAAGTTATTGGATTCACCCTTAGTGTTTGCAATGCACGGGAGTGTTGGACTGTTACGAAGAGCACATCATTTTAATTGCTCCAAAGCCTTTTCCCCCACCACAATTCCTCAAAACTTTCTCATTCGCATTTCATTTGCATTCAAGTGTATCATAACACCAACTGTTTGGGGCTCACAAGATAGTTGTTTGTGTTTTCTTAGCAAGCATCCCCACGACAGCTCCTGCATGGGAATGATCCCAACATAAAATAGTGTCCCATAAAATATCTCAATATATCACTATACCGATACTAGAGATGTCAGATCTATTGATACCGTAGCCGTCTGAACTCAATTGCAATAATGCACTTCATGAATGGTAGAAAATAATTGTTTTAAAAAAGGACCACGGGGTCGATTCAAATACAAAAATGTATGATTGCTTTCTGTAACAGTGGCGAAATATACTCAATTCGCTAAATTAAAATAAATAAAATGCAAAGAAATAGTAACTGGGAATAAAATACTAAATAAAATATATATTTTGAAATGACAAGTTTTAAATTTAAAAAATTAAAATAATTCATTTTTTAATTTAATTAACACACTGGGTGGAAAATAAGTCTCTAATACAAAAATGGCAAAGAAAACCAAGAAATTGATGCTAAATTGAAAAATATATAGGGGACGCCCCAAAGTAAGTAAACAAATATATCGTAGCATAACGACGCCTTATTTTTATGGTATAATTATATTATAATGAGTGACGCAGTTATTTTATTCTTTTCACCGAGTTCAGGTTGTCATGATTTGCATCCAGTGTGTCCATTGACATCACACAATCGCTATATTGCAGTTCCACTGGGATTCGCGACCGAACTAGTGAGAGCATCAAGTCCATTTTCAGGCTGACCGCTTCGCTTTCATCAAAACATCTGAGTGGCTGAATCGTTGAAATATATTGATTGATTTGAAATGCGCTTCATTGCCAAGCCGCTGCTTAAACTGAGTTAACCTGCGACCTGGCCCGAGCGCCATTAGAGCCTCGTTGCATTGACGCGCGCAACTGCGAGCTGACGTCTGGCTACTTTTGGAGCGCATCGACCGCAAGCAGCAAAGCAAATTAAGGAAGGGAGAGGAATTTAAAGGAGGGAATTGAGGAGCTGAATCAATCAGTGAAATCAGAGCCAAGGAATCCCCTTTGTTATCCGCACCCGGACAGCTCGTTTTGCAGCCGGCCTCTTGCCATTCATTAGTCAGCCAGGTAGCGAGGCCGCTTCATTGGCTAGTCGGGGCCAACCTGGAGACTTTTGCAAAAAAAAATTCCACATTTAAAACGCTTCCCATATGTCTCAATAGCGTACCTATAAATAATGCCGCAATATTGCTTTTGTCAGGAAACCCCAAAGATTAAGACATGACATAACCTTTTCTTGTCTTGCTAAAATTAGCCCGTTTTGAGGGTGGGGGGAAATGCCAGCACCCCCTCAAGCCAGCAAAAGCATTTCGTCACAATGACCTCCTCCCCGCCAGTTTATCATATTTATTTTGTTGGGCGAAAACTCTCAAGCGTGGCTGTATTTCCGTTATCGCACAGCTCTCCAGCCAACAATCTGCAGCGAGGGAGGTCAGGTACAGTTATTCCGACTTTTGTAGCGGCTATTATCAAGTGATTTGGTCCAACTTGATGTCAAAGCAAAGCTATGCTTTGTCTCTATCTTGATGCCAAGATAAATGACCACCCCGTGTGAAAATACAATCGGTGTAATTGGATCATTCTTCGCATCGGCGCACCATAACTCCTGCGTTATGTACACCGCTGGCAGGTAATGTTTTTCATTAAATGCCAGGCCAGTTTTATATGTAGAAAACGGGTGGGAAGGGACGTCGCCCGCAGCCATTTTCCTTGGTAAGTCCCCGTAGGTGCATCTAGTATTGATTGGGAATAGAGAGAGAGAGAGAGAGAGTCCTGCACACACTCGGCAGGCTAAATTTAGCAGGCTAAGCAACACACACACACACACAATGACAAGCTCCTGGAGGGGATGCTGGGAAATACTCACACAAGTAGGCCTCCTGTCGTACACAAAAAGACAAAACAACAAAAGATTTGATGGTGCTAGCTGTGGCTAATTGGCTCCAGGTGTCGTCGCCGAGGGTTCCCTCTTCCCACGGGCCGCAAGATTGACAATACGGCACTCGCCTTTTTCCACAAGTCCTCCCCTCTCAGGGTAGAAGTAATGAATGCAGCCTTTGCCAAAGTTGAACTTTGCCACTCGAACGTCCCGACATATGTGATGCGTCAAGACTTGTCCGGGTGACATTCGGCCCAGAACCAGTCAAGCTGCAAATGGTTGAAATGCACTCACTAGCCGGGCTGGGAATTGCAAAATAACTGCTTTTCCGAAGCTATCGATAGTATCACCATGCGGCGATTGTGTGGTAATCGATATATTGGGAGGGGGGGGGGGACAACGTATAGGCCTACACAAAAAAAATAATCTGGAGGGGAAATTGTTAAAGTATGACATCAGATAATATCAATATTCGATCAAGTCGTATTGATGATTTATCGTAAGACATACGATACATCCTGTTGTCGATATTTTGCAGAGTAACTCAGGATACAATGTGATCGGAGACCTTTAGCCTATGGATACCTATGGTAATCACGATGCAGCGATTGCATAATAATTGATATATTGGAGGAAACAAAGTTACAATAAGCGTTATTTAATAGTCCATTGTTGAACATATCACAAGAATTTGCCATATCAATATTTTGCAGAGTAACTTTCCATACAATATGATTGCGATATTTTGTTGATATTTGGTTCAGTTATTTTGTCAATGTATCACAAGATATACATGCATAGATGGATCAAACATCAACATCCTTCCCCTCCAAAAAAACAAAGCTCATTTCAACGCATTGTGCTTAATCAATGCCAAAAAAATTTTTTTTTAAATTAGCTCACGGACCCCGAGGCACACCAGTTTGATCATCTCTGCTCTAGACGTTAACTCTGTTCCCTTTGACACTGCGTTTTTCCGCCCACCCTCTGAGCAAGTTGGCTGATACAAAAGTGAGCTATGATTTTTTTTTTTTTTGGGTGGTTTTTGGAGTTACTTCCCAGAAAGGCGCCTCCGCTAATCAGCACATTTCACATGAAAATGATGTCAATCGGCCTCCTTCAAAGGCTCTTAATCACCCGTGTGAAAAAGGCTGAAATGTGTCGAGCTTGCTGATCTCTGAGTGAAGGTTACATGCAATTTGGTCACCCCCGCCCGCCCGGCCGGCTGCTGCCTGCCTTTCCGCTTCCTCGCTCGCCAAATTTCCAGATGCTGTTTGTGGATGTGACTTTAGCACATTAGCCGCTGTGTGTGTTCAGGCGGAGAAGGCCTGCTAGTAATAAGGATGCGCCGTTGGAAAGTCTAGCAAAAGGTTTGGTCAGCAGGAATAAAATCACGGCTTATTTTCACCCCCTTTTAAAAAAAAAAATACATAGAAATCTGGCACAAGGTGTCATTAAGGGAAAGCGAAGGCCCATCTGGAAATGTGAGCGCTTTTCCCGAGACGGCAATTTAAGCGAAAAGAAAAGGTGCAAAAGCTTCTCATCCTCATTGCTACCTGCGGGGTCCGTCAGACTTTCGGCTACAGAGGTAATTACAATTATGCAAATGAGGCGCACTGTCATGGCGTGGAACAAAAGCAATGCCACGTATGCACACTCCAGTCCTCTGGCTGCAAATCCAGATACAGGGACTCGTACTTCTTCGCACAACATTTTTCCCATGTGGTACAGTACACACACACAATTTGTACCCCTCATTAAACTCAACAACATCGCACAGCGTGATAATCATCCCCCCCCCCCCCCCAACAACAACAACACGTTGTCGCGTCATCGGCCCACCTCTCCTTAATGAAGCGCTAATCTGATGACGTTCACTTATCTCAACAAAGATGAAAGCGGCACCATGTGGAAGAAGCCTGTTTGCTCGGACTCCTACTCGGTGGGGGTTCGCCCGGGGGGTTTATTGCTTCTCTTATTCGGGAGCATTTGTTTGGCGAAGTGCTGGGAGTCACCTTGGAAGGAAACAAAGAAAATCTGTTCATTGAAAACTAAAGTCTGTAATGATCAAATTCATCGCTATCACCCCTAAAAAAAAAAATAGCAGCCATTGATCACACAAAAGCATATGTTTACACTACTCCGTCATCTCGGCTGCACGGGACTTTTTTTAGGGCGAACTTAAGGAAAATTACTCCTTATCAGCATCTAATTGGCAGCCTCGTTTAGCTCATTACCAAAATAGACACTTGATATTCAGCTCAGAGGAAGACAAAAATGCTCGATTTGGCGGCTTTTATCCGCAGTCTTTAATCGAACGGCACCAAATTGCAGAGCTGTTGCGGCTAAATCTCCCTCGCGTCGATTGATCGGTTTCCAGGTGGTCATTGAGCTTCTCCTCACAGGAACAGAACACTGCTGTTGTGATTTTTTTTAGGGCTTAGTTAGTTATCCGTCAATTGAACTGCACTTTTCGAATGGGTTTTAAACTCAGCCTTTTTCGGGGTGGGCAATAAACCCAAAGCTAAAAAGAAATGGAATCACGCATGCCTGCATGTGAATCCAGCCGAGATGTGTCTCCTCCCTGGCACCGATAATATCACGGGAAGGCCCAGAGGCTTTGAATAAACAAAGATAGATGAAATGCTAGCGCGAGGCGAGAGGATCTCGCCACCCGTGATGGGAAAAAGCACCGGAGTACCGTGAAGGGATCAGCGTGCCCGCCTGATTTGTGCCTAATAAACTTGTCACATCCTATCAGGTCTCGCATCTCGCACAGGGGGGCGCACGAGACCCCCGACCTCCTACCGTCAGGCCTGTTCACGGGAGGGAGTGGATGTCTGAGTGATGGATGAGGGCTCTCCATATGCAATGATGATGGCGGGTGATACAGGTGAACTGTGGGCACCGACTGCTTTTTTTTTTTTATTATCTCTAGTTTCAGCTTGTAAGTTGACCATGCTGACCCTGCACAATTTTATTGGTACGCTAAAGCTTTGAAAATAAATGTGTCACTTGTTGCTAGACAGAATTCATAGGGCACACTTAAACCTTATAACATTTTGATGTGGCCACTAGGTGGAATTTATGGGGCACAGCCAAGACTTATAACACATGTGCGCAGTCACCAGTTGCCAGGCAGAATTCGTAGGGCACACTTGAGACTCGAAATCAAATTTTCAATGCCACCTGCCACTTGGCCTTAAATTCATTTGTGTGGCCACTTGTTAGCAGGCCAAATTCACGGGCCCACATGAGCCTTTAAGCCAACAGGAAGGTGGAACGAGGTTAAAATGTACGACAGTGCGGGTTACTGATGTCATCATTTTTTTTTTCGTAATGCCTTACTGTGTTATAGTGAAAAGGGGAAGAAAATGTTGCCTCCTGTGTCTGGTTGAAGGCAGTGTTTGTGACCTGGCCTCTAGAGGGCGCCCATCTATTGACACCCAGCTGCAAATCAGATATTCAGAGCACTTCAGGTGCTCACCGTGCACTTCGTATCATCGTCTACCTTGCACTGGAGCGCATTGCATCCTTGAGTAATAAACCATTATCTCCGAATCGCAGGCATCAGTGGAGATTTGAGACCTTTTCTTCGATGGCACCGGGTCATGTGAAGCTCGATTGAGTGGAAAATTATTCATAACTTGTGTTTCCTCTTGCGCTCTGGTGCAGTTTCACTAAAAAAAAAAAAATATATATATATATATATATATATATATATATACACATTATTACTTCTCTTTCAGACCCAAAGTGGCCCAATGTTAAACGTTGAACTCCAAGATGATTCTCATTCGCTCCACCACACAACAGACTCGGATGAGAACGGGGGGGGGGGGGGGAGCGGAATGGCCAGCTGGAAAAGAGAGATCCCAGCTTCTCTTCTCAGCGCTTAACATGAGGATAAATTGAAACCGGTGGTACAATTCCAGCGTTTACTTTGCTAAAACCTCGATGTAGTGATTTAAAAGCCCAGTGAAAAAATCAAAGGACGTCCAAATAAACAGTTATCCCCATATAATTACTCAACTAAAGTATAACATCTGACTACAGGGACATAACATTTATTAAAAATGGCAGCGAGGGGGCCTAAATCACAGCAAAAATGATGATGATTAGTATGACGGCATCTCAAACATTTTATTTATGGATTTATGGCTTGCTTCTTACTCACACCCTCGGCACTACACTGTTACTTTGTATTAATACATACACACCAGCGCTTGGTTAAATGCAAATAAATATGTCCTAAAATTAGTTAACTAAAATTCTGTTAGGATGAATTACAACCCCAATTCCAATGACCTCAGGCGGCACTGCATCAAAAACCGACATCGATCTGTAAAGGATATCCCCACGTGGGCTCAGCAACACTTCAGAAAACCAATGTCAGTAAATACAGTTCGGCGCTACATCCGTAAGTGCGACTTGAAACTCTACTATGCAAAGCAAAAGCCATTTATCAACAACACCCAGAAACACCGCCGGCTTCTCTGGGCCCGAGCTCATCTAAGATGGACCGATGCAAAGTGGAAAAGTGTTCTGTGGTCCGACAAGTCCGGATTTCAAATTGTTTTTGGAAATTGTGGACGTCGTGTCCTCTGGGCCAAAGAGGAAGAGAACCATCCGGACTGTTATGGACGCAAAGTTCAAAAGCCAGCATCTGTGATGGTATGGGGCTATGTGAGTGCCAATGGCATGGGTAAATTACACATCTGTGAAGGCACCATTAATGCTGAAAGGTACATACAGGTTTTGGAGAAACATGCTGCCATCCAAGCGACGTCTTTTTCATGGACGCCCCTGCTTATTTCAGCAAGACAATCCCAAACCACATTCTGCACGTGTTACAACAGCATGGCTTCGTAGTAAAAGAGTGTGGGTACTAGACTGGCCTGCCTGCAGTCCAGACCTGTCTCCCATTGAAAATGTGCGGCGCATTATGAAGCGTAAAATACGACAACGGAGACATCGGACTGTTGAACAGCTGAAGCTGTACATCAAGCAAGAATGGGAAAGAATTCCACCTACAAACCTTCAACAATTAGTGTCCTCAGTTCCCAAACGTTTATTGATGTTGTTAAAGAAAAGGTGATGTAACACAGTGGTGAACATGACCCTGTACCAGCTTTTATGGAACCTGTTGCAGCCATAAAATTCTAAGTTCATGATTATTTGCTAAAACAATAAAGTTTATCACTTTGCTCATTAAATATCTCGTCTTTGTAGTGTATTCAATTAAAAATAGGTTGAACATGATTTGCAAATGATTGTATTCTGTTTTTATTTACGTCCAAACTTCATTGGAATTGGGGTTGTATAATGAGATGGTATGGACAACTTCATGAAATCCAAATGGATACATTGTTTTGGGGTGAGGACTACTTTTGTCTGGCGCTCCCTTTTTACGTGTCATTACCAGGCACAGTAATTCAATATGAATTGCATTACCGACTCAACACTTTCACTGCATTATGACTTGATATTATTATTGCATACAGACTGATTGAATCTCGAAATAAGTCATGCATGTGGAATTAGTCTACTAAATTGTATAATTGCGACGTTAGAGCATCAGTTATGGCGGCGCTGAAAGGCCGCAGGGAGCTTTAATTGAATAAAAATGGCGGGCGCGGTTGGTGGGAGGGAAGGGCCCCCCTCCCCGCCCCCTTGCCCCCTGGAGGTTGTGTAGGAATGGCGTAGTATATTACGGTGACCAGCGTTGCATACAGTAGCGCCCGCCTGGGCACCGCTAATGGATTGAAAAATGGAGGCGGCGTGCCGTCGCAACGACGGGAAGATTCACTTTAGGACTTTGCTCAGGCAGAAACTTTTGCCGCTGCCGTGAATACATGAATTAAATTACCTGCGGGGCGCCCTCTTCTTTCTCTAATAGCTAGGTTGTCGTGACACTTTTAAACATTTAACTTCTCCCTGAAACACTACCACACAGACAAGAAATCCAACTTTAAAATACATTTTACCTCACTACCTACGTTACCAAAATCGGCAAATTGATTTTTACTGGTCATTTTTGCGCTGTCACTTGTTGCTAGGCAGAGTTAGTGTGACACACCTGGGCCTTCAAACACTTTTGCACACTAGCACTGTAACTTGCTGCTTGGCAACGTTTGTGGGACACACTCCAGCCTTCTAACAAATTTGCACTGCCACCTGTTGCTAGGCAGATTTATTGTGGCACGTCTGAGCCCTTTCAGAAAATCATTTGCATGGCTATTTGTTGCCAGGCAGAATTCGTGGGACACACCCAAGCTTTGTAACACATTGCACTGTAATTTGTGACAAAGCTGAATGTGTGGGACACAGCCACTTGTTGCTAGGCAGGATTCCTATGGCACATTCAGACTTGGGAGATATATGTGCTGCCACTTGTTGCTCGGCAGAATTCGTAGGGCACACCCGAGCCATAGGACTCATTTGTGCACCCACTTGTTGCTAGGCAGATTTCAGGGGCTACACATGAGCCTTGTCACCTATTGCGAGGCAGAATTCGAAAGGACAAGGACATTATTACACATCATTTAATCACAACATTACTGTACTTGTAGCTTTTTTTCAAGCGCAATGCAATCCCCTGGACTTATTGATGCGGTACTGGCCGCGCAAAAGACAATGTGAGTATTATGAAGCCACTGTAGGATTAAGGATCTCCCAATCAATTGAAGGACACATTGAGGTATTGATAAACTGAGACAGCAACTCCTGAGACCTGATTATCACAGTCACGTCATCAATTAAGGCTACATGCGAGCTTGTAAAAAGCATCGACAGGGAGCAAGGCTACGTAAGAGCTTGAATTTGAAATTCCAAAATGGTGTTTTTTTTTTTTTTTAGTTTTTTTAAGTAGTTGGCCTCTTACTATGGACAGATTGGCTTTTTTTTCCCAAGGGGTGCGGCTGATCCCGTGTCGTGATAGCGCCATAACATTGGTGTCAGGGCCTATAAGTCACAGCAAGGCTCAGCAGACGAACGCCGCTAGCCTTCGTCCAGGGAACGAGGTTAGCGGACAGGAAATGAAGGCGAGCGATGCTATCGCAATGAGACGTTTGACTTTTCTTCTTTTTTTTTTTTTTTCTTTTTTTTTTTGCCGTTTTGAGTTTGAACAGGTCAAGGTAGTTATAACTGTTTCCTCCGCCCCTGCCTGTCTCCTTCGATTTTGATGGACAAGTTCGTCCCTGAACGTCTCACGTGGCTGCAAATAAACGGACACTTTGGTGCTGCACAGCCCTGCGAGTGGCTGGCGACCAGTTCAGGGTGTACCCGCCTCTCGCCCGAAGATAGCTGGGATAGGCTGCAGCACGCCCGCGACCCTGGTGAGGATAAGCGGAACGGAAGACGAATGAATGAATGAATGAATGAATGGTGCTGCACATGCTTTTCCTATTGTTTTATTAATTGGTGTTCCTGCATATATATATTGAACGTAAGAATCTGCTTCTGTTGATTGACAGCAATACAAAAAAAGACAATTTGTCAGTCTTCTTCCTCTGTACGCAAAGGGGCTTTTTTTGTTGTTGTCTTTTTACGATGAAACGTAATATATTAATATGTATATATGGTCATCTTACTAGAAAAGCGGCAACAAAAAGGCAGCAATGTTATTAATTTAGCAGTATATTTTTGTAATTGTAGTGCAGTCCTGTAGATGGTATAATTAAATGATAAATTCCATTATTAGTTCAATAATAGTAGTCTTGTTGCTAGGCGGGATAGTATATGTATCGTAGTATACTTGTGCACTAGCAAAAATAAAAATACAATTTATTTTCGATTATTAATATGGCTATTCTATAATGTAATTGTAATAATAATATTATCGTTATTATCATTAAATAGTAGCAGTAGTTTATACATTAATACACATGGAGTAACAAAAATTAAAATCTTTTCTTTTATATTATTAATATTGATATTATATAATCATAAGTAAACTAATAGTTGTTGTTGTAAGAATATTAGTTGTGCTACAACAAAAATAACAACTCTATTAGATAGTTTTTTATGTAATAGTAATCATAAATTTTAAAAAATGTGTTCAGTATTTGTAGCAGTAGTTGTAGTAGTATAACAAAAATACACCTTTTTGGTATGTTCTAGATTATGAGTATTGTTATTCCAGAAAAATAATCATAACTATTAGGAGGAGGAGTAATAGTACAGGTAGTAGTATAACACAATTTTGCTCTACCAAAACTAAAAACTGATTAATATTGCTATTACTATAGTATCCTCTCTCTCTCTCTCTCTCTCTCTCTCTCTCTCTCTCTCTCTCTCTCTCTCTCTCTCTCTCTCTCTCTCTCTCTCTCTCTCTCTCTCTCTCTCTCTCTCTCTCTCTCTATATATATACACTTATGAGTAGTATTGATACAATATAATCATTAAATAATGAAACATAATTTCGCATCTCTCTCTCTCTCTCTCTCTCTCTCTCTCTCTCTCTCTCTATATATATATATATATATATATATATATATATATATATATACACTTATGAGTAGTATTGATACAATATAATCATTAAATAATGAAACATAATTTCGCAACCCCCTTTCCTGTGCGTTAACTTCCGGGTGACGATACCGGAAGAGCTCGTGCTGGATAGGCGGATCCCTTTCTGCTAACTTGCCTTTTTTCCGCATTTATTTTCAGCCTTTCTTAGCTTCCTTCCGTATTTTTGTCACCGTCCGTTCCAAACGAAAGCACGTCTCTCTCATTTTGTACTATTTTTTTATGAGACGAGTGGGTTTCTTTGATTCTCTTTCTGCGACGACAGGAAAAGAACCCCCCTCCCCAACCCGCTAGCGACAAAGCTAACTTTTTTTTTTTTTTTTTTGCAACACTACTTTTAAGGAGCACACACACACACACAAAATGGGCGACAAAGATTTGACTTGGGCGCTGAACACCGGCGACTTGGAGGTGGTCGAATCCATGCTGGTGACGGTAAGATACTAGAGGAGAGGCGGTAGGAAAGAGAATCGGATGCCGGTGTGGTTAGTCAAGCGAGTTTAATGCTCTTCCGACAAGTGGCCGCCGTGTCGAAAGTGCCATAGTAGCTAACGTTAGCCCCGCTTGCCTAACGGCACCACGTTAATTAGCGAGCCATTCTTGTTCCGGTGGGTGTATTTGCCACTTAAGCCTTAAATGTGCTTTATACCAGTTACATCAAAGTATGATTTCACTGGAAATTTTTAATTTCGGCGTTTTGGTAGCCGCTAAGCGTTAGCACTGTGGCGTGCTTTGGGCGACGTCGGTGACAGGAACGGACTTGTCGTCACGTTACAGCTATAGAGCCTTTGTCGTTCACTTCTATGAACGTGAACTCCACCACGAATAATGTTAGATGCTATATTTATGATATGCATGCTTGTTTAGTGCCCCAGGCAAATGCTTATGGTGGCTAGTTGACACGCACGACAACCTGTTGGTTAATAGCAGGCGAGACAAAACATCCATCAACAGGAATGATCAGTCATTTTGTTGCTCAAGTTAGCCCCTAGACAGTGGCTTTCAGTTTTGTCCGACCAGAGAAGACTACGATGGCCTGAATAATGTAGACCTGGAATGATCGATCAGGTAACTTGAATAATTTGGTTACTAATAAAAGTTGAAGCAAAATATGTGCCTTGAAGCAGTGATCATCTCACATGGCCTAATGTTACTGCATTTTGCATAGAAATAAGATGGAAAGTGCGTAAAAGACAAATGTCAACACGCAGACTGTCTCCCGGTTAACCTGAGGTCATAGCAGTCAACTCTCATTCGCTGACTCCCACGTCACCCACCAGGCCCCTCCTTTTAAAGCCACACACAAATTCACAGATGATATAGTGTGGAACGGTAAGATGGCGATCCAAAGTGGACTACGCTCGCACCTCACATGCACACTTTGGTGTTTAATGTCGCAAAGTTTTTATCCGACTAATCGATGGAATAATCTGCAGAATATTCGATTGTAAAAAACCGAACTCCGCGACAAAACTCTCTTCACCGACTCAACCGCTGAGTGTGCAGTCTTCGATCACCCCATAACAAACACTCCATTCTAGATCAGTCCCAATTGTGGTCACTAAGATCAAACAATGAAAGCATGTCATGACTGTTCAGGCCATCGTTTTCTTGACTGAAATCCACCAGACAACAAGATGCTCTCGTCTGACCTGCCGAACTTGATCTTTAATTGTTGTCATTTAATAGAAATATTAACTTGAGTATCACCAACAGCTGCCTAAGTGGCCTCTGTTTAATATGTGGGAGGGGCTTTACCTGCCAGGCAAGGCGGTAGCTTGAGCACGGGTTTATGCCACTTAGCGCGATTTTATCATTGCAGATAAAGAGAGAAAAAAAGTGTCAAGAGCTCAGGGCAGGACCGTTTTTAAAATGTTACAGTTGGCAGACACCAAGGGCAGTGTTTTCAAACATTTCGCACATTACAGGAAGTAATTTGTTGTTAAACGGTTGCCCAACTGACGTGTGCAGGAAGCTGTTAGACTCCTAAGACTTTGATGAAACGCTCGATTCCGACCCAACTAGTGTGCGGCCTGAATGGGCTGTCGCGGGAATTGAGACAGGAAATAAATGATCAGAGAGAAGGGGAAAAAAATAATTGTTCTTAGTAGTGGTGGAGTTTAGATTAAATCAGTGTTTCCCCACGCTGAGGATCTCTCACAGGTTTGGAGTCACTGGATTCAATGATATGAGCTGAATGAGCTCCGGTGGTGGGCCACCCAAGCAGATCAGGTGTTGGCATTTGAGACTGCAGTAACCAGATCTACACTGGTCACACACATCCACTTAGCTAATGAGTCTTTGCTTTCGTCACCTGTGAAGTGACAGAATCAATTGTGGGTTTTTATGAAGTGTTTTCTTTCCCCGCCCATTCTCTTGTTCTGCGTGGCAGACCGAAGACGTCAACCGGACCCTGGATGGCGGCAGGAAGCCCTTGCACTACGCCTGTGACTTTGGCCAGACGCGCGTAGTGGAGTTCCTCCTCTCCAAGGGAGCAGATGTCAACGTAACCATAATTCAATCCCTTTACATTCCCTATATGTTTTTTTTTTTTTTTTTTGTCCGCATGAAATAAGATCCTCTGTCCTCTTGTCAGGCCCCCGACAAACATGGCCTCACTCCATTGTTCTCCGCTTGCCTCGAGGGCCACGCCGCCTGTGTCAAGGTCCTGCTAGAAAAGGTTGGTTAACATCTCACTAAATCCAATGTGAGGCACACCTCCTTATATGAGACAGTTCTGTTAATGCACTGATAATACTAAAATAGTCGTCATACTATCCAAAGTTAATACCTCGCTGAAAGCTTGGTATTGATGATTTGTTTCGTGTCTATTGCATCTCATTAAATTGTGCTGGTGTACCAAAGTTGTGAGCAGGGAACTAGTGTGATCCATAAGGAGAACTTTATTATAAATTTTTTAATTCTAACTTAACTGTTCTAACTATTTCTGCAAATAGTGCCTGGTGCATATTTATCTATTATTACTTTTTTCCCCAGTGTTGCATTCATTTTTTCTCAAAATGACACATTTTCTTGGGAAAATAAGCTCCCCCCCCCTTCATAAAATGTTACTTGAATTGTAATAGTCGTAAACAATATTATTTGCGTGTTGCTTTTTGGACACACACACAACATTGCTACTTAACCTTTTATCTGCAAATAGTGGCTTGTGCACATACATTTTTTTAATGTTTTTCCTCCTAAAAAAGGCAACAGTGTTCTATTCTTGGGGGGGGAGCGTAATTTCTTCTTAAAATATTTCTCTGAAAATAAAAGTTTTCAAGAATGATGAATTCCATTGAGGCCAATTGTTTCAGTTAAAACGTTAAAAAAGATTAACATCTTCATGAGGAATATCTTTTTTCCCAAATTTAGACATTTTCCTTGAGGAAAAAAGCTTAGCTTTTCATAAAATGTGACATATTTCTGGACAACATTCTCCATAAATGTTATTTTTTGAAATGACAGATTTTATTGTAATAGTTTTAAACAAGGTTCGCGAGGAGTTTGAATTTCTGTCATTTAAGGGATAGACGTGACCACATACGAGGGGCACGAAGATCACCTTTAAATACGACTTGTTTGTGATAGCAGTCGCCCCCGAGCTAGTTTACGCTCCATGCTGTTTTGGTTAGCAGCAAAGTTCAAATGAGCGTACCAGCTTTTCCCCCACTTATTATTATTTGTGGTCTTTTCTGTGCGGCCGCCGCCACCGTGTTGGAGCTTATAAAGAGCCTGCTGACTGGTGTCGCTCATTCATAGCAGCTCTTGTTGCCAAACGAGGCCTTTGTGTGTTCCCAGGTGCACCATGGGAGCTGACCCCTAGGTTAATACCCCCGTCGCTGCCCTTTTTCAGTGCAAACTGTGCTGTTGTTGCAATGCAGTCACCTGTTTTAAAAAGGCAATTTAACCCAAATAGGAGACCCGGTCAGGTGTTTGCATGATTCAAGAATTCAACTTTTCCCAAGCAATATACTGTTTTTTCAAAACATATTAGAAAAAATACTACATTCTTGAAATATTTAGTTCTAAAGAACTTTTTTTTGTCCTGCCGTAAATATATAAACCTTTTTTTTTTTTTTTTTTTTTTTCAAATATTTTGTTTCCTTTCCTGAAAAACTGACAAGTTAAAACTGACCCCATCCCCTGCAGGATTATATTTTTTTTTTCTGTAATTCGTCTATACATTTACGAATGGGACATTTTGTTGTTTCTCAGAAGCGTGATGTTTGTTGCCCTGTTGTATCCTGTCGTCCAAACAAGCTCACTGGTGTCGCTGGAGAACTTCCACAAGCAAACTTTAATGAGCCCAAGCCCAGCTGGGGTGTCAGTGACGTATATTTCAGCCCTGGTCAATCTCCCCCTCGCGTGTCCTCCGCAGGGCGCCGACAAGGATCAGAAGGGTCTGGACGGCAAGAGAGCCTTCGAGGTGGTCAGCGACGACGCCATCAAGGCGCTGCTCAAGTGAGGGTGGGTGGGGGGCGCCGCAGGCTGGCGTCGCGGGGTGGGGGGGGGGGGTGGCACGAAACCAGGTGGTTTCCCCCTTACCGCTTCTGTCTATCTCCGGAGGGCTCATCTTACCTGTTTAGCGGTTTTCTTCTTGTCCCACTCTTAACAGGATGTGGTTTCCTCTCTCCGTCTCTCTCTCGCTCCTTTTTTTTTTGTTTATTGCCATTTAACGGGAGGACCGATGGAGGGTGCGTGCTCAAGTCGCTCCAATGAAACACAAAGCTTAGCACGTAAATGAAAGTCACCCTTAAACGTGATGCTGTGTTATAATTCCCTCTGCATACTGAATTGTACAAAGGAATGTTAGGGCCACACTGGACAGAAATTATTAATAATATGACAATGAAATCCTATTTTTAGATCAAAAAGTAGTAATTTTAGGCGTAGTAATTTTTTTGTATTAATGTGAGATTTAAGTCAACTAAATAAGACTTACTAATATGAGACTTTTTTTTTTTTAATTCTCAGTTTTGTTTTTTTTCAAAAATATGCATTAGGTATATTAGAATTGACGTTTCTCCCCCAAAAATACTGTATTTGAAAAACCTTGAAATGTTGACTTTGGGCCCTTTTTCTTCTTGAAAAATACACGCTAATTATCATTAAAAAACAATTCTTCGGAAAAGATTGGCTTTTTGCGGTCCCCCCCGCACAATTAGGACTTCATTTTCTTACACGTTTTCTTTTTCGGTGTGGCTCCAAAAGTCCTTTGTAGAATTGCACTGTACAAATGTTGACTAAGAAAGTTTTTTAAGTAACTCAACTGCTCCCACTTCCCATAAAGTTCCTTTTTGTATCGCTTACATATCCCGTAGTATTTCCTGTGTCCATTGACCAATCACCATGCTGGCTAACAACAACTAGGAGCACTTGAATGTTTTTTGGGCGGGTTGGGGAAGTCACGCTAACATCGAAAACTAGGCGGCTTTTTTACAATGTTTGTTTTGCAGCTTAGATAGTAAACTGGATGGTGGGGGGTGCACCGCCGTAATATTTTCAGAACCCCGACCCTGAATAGTGGCCATTTTTCTTTCCCCCTCCTCGGATTTGCTTTGGCTGCATGTCAAGTCTGCTTGGACGCCATCACGCCGTCGCTCTCTTTCTCGGTTCAATTTAAACGAATAACTGCTAGCCACAAAGTTACTATTTAAAAAAAAAATACAAATAAAAATAAAAAAAAGAGCAAACATTCTCGCTGACTTTGTTGTGACAAAAAGTCTGTAAAAACAAGAATAAAAATGTCCATAAACGTTCACTTCATCTGAGCCATTTTTGACCACGATCACAGAGAGGTGTTTCGAATGTTTTGTCAAATTATCATTTTGATGTCTGGTCCAGGGTGATGCTGATGAAGTATGAAATGAGTCATTGCTTTTCATTTAGTGGTCAGATGTGCAAAACCCCCCGTTGGAGACCCTTCCCTGGATAATTCCTCCTTGACATCTCGGATCCTGCTCCAATAATTACTGTGCAAAGTAACTGTAGGCCGCAGACGACAAGCGATCCTCATTTGGTTTAGCGGCAAATTGTGCACCTGCACAAACATGTTTTGTTTACATTTGTATATTTTCAGGCGGAAAAGTGTCTAATATTGCCTTGCAAAGATAAGAAAATCCTGGATTCACAGAAGTATCCGAATTGAGTTTTTTTCATTATTCACTGGGAAATTAGGAAATGTATTTTTTTTTTTATATTTAAATGATAGATTATGAAACGGAATATGATGAAATTTGTGAATAGATCAAGTCAAGGGGTAAAATGTCAAGATGCCTGATTTTCGTTTCGCAAGAATATGTTTGTCAATATGCATTGTTCACCGAGAAATGAAAATTGCCCAACGAAAGAGAAATGTCTCTGCACCAAGGTGTACTAATTCTTAAATAATTGTATATGCGGTATGTGTCTATTACAAAATGATAGAGATATTTTTTAACAATCCTCAAGAACAAAAAACGGCATTTTATCAGTTGATGCTAATAAATCTGCTGAAGTCGAACGCTGCAGTTTTCCCCACGAGTGAATAGAAGGCGCAAATGAACGCGGTTACTGAGGCCGATTTGTGTTAAGTCAACAATCAGCTCTGGCGCTTGCACGTTGGCGACCAAACTGATTGGCAGATGCTGTAATTAGCGGCCATGTGCTGGCTCCGCATATTAAGCGCCACTTCCATTGTGATCAGTCGGCTCAACGTGCTGCTTAATGAAGTAGCAAATACAAATCATTAGCATAATTAATATGGACTCGTGATTGCCTTTCGGGCATACTTGACGCCGCCTCTCTCCCCCCCTCATCTGTCATCGACTCCCTGTCTTGTGCATTAGTGGAGCTTGTGAGTGATCTGCGACTAATCTAGATTTTATTTCCCCACCATGCGTAGATGACAAGATGACCCGCGTGCAAAATCGACTGTTTCGAGCCGACAAATTGAATTATTTTTCTTATTTGATTCCGCACGCCGTTATTACCCTAAAATCTGCTCCCGCGACATCATGTACTTAACGTGTTGACTTTGCAGTCTCCCTGTGTGCAACCGGCTTCATGCCGGTAGAAGGTTGCGGGGAGAAATCATAACGGCATTAGGTGATGTTTTCATGGGAAATTTAAGCAGATTTGTTTTAGCCTCTTGTGACGTTTGAGCGTGTAAAATGCACACATGGACTCAAAAGTGCGTGTCCTCCTCCTGTCCTGTTGTAACGTTTGTGGACACTACGTGGCTGCATTTGTTGATAACGCCGCGATTATAAGACAGATTTAGGAGTGAGCTGCGGAAATATGGACTCGGGCACTGTTATATTTGGGGGGTCGGGGGATCGTTTTATCGCATTTGATGCAGACAATCAGGCGCGGTGATTGAGCCTCCCACCAGATGGGCAGTATGTCACAGCATTGAGCAGGTCGTAAAAGGACTGACTTGACTCGACCAGGCAAGGTCTTTGTGGCTGGTATGAGGATTTCCAGTAGGAAAACCATGTGCAAAGTACCTGATGGTGTCGCCTGATGGTGTCCATTTAAAAAAAAGACAAAGCCAAGCATGGATTAGGGATCACACCCCCAACCTTCTGGTTGAGGAGACTGAGTGATCTACCCTACAACCTACAGGTTAGGGTGACTTTGGAAATTGAACTTTCAACCTACAGGATGGGTAGACTGGGGCATTAAACTTTTGGGTATGGGAGACTAGCAAGTTAAACTGCGAGCTCTGGGTTGGGGAGACCCAGGTATTCTAACCTTAACCTTGGGATTGGAGCGCCTCTCTGATCTAACCGGCAACATTCGGGTTGAGGACAACTGCCACCCAAGCCAAACTGCCCAGGTAAACATGCTCCAAGTTTACCTCGGCAGTCCTGGTAACGAGACTGGCCCTTCATCGCCCTCAGTCTTTCAGTCCCATCCCGCAAAGTCCTCATAGACTGAACCACCATTGTCCCCTACGGATATATCGCTGGAATATTCCCTGGCAGATGGCACCAATTCACGCATTTTGTTTCTGGTTTGACAAACGTCTCGGCATTCCTCCTGATCTGTGTGGGTATCCTATCTGCAATGGGGGTCTTGTTTGGATCGACCCTCCGTTTCCCTTTGGGAGTGCCTCGTTATTTACGTCACCGCTCCCAAGTCGAGCTGCTCTTGCAGTTCCTGTACTCTCTCACCTTCATTTCCTCTGGTTTGTTACACGCTGTTGTGCTGCTGCTCCTTCAGACAGGCAGGCTAATTCAGTTTGAGTCTATCGGGACAAAAAGATCATGTGCACTCTATTAACCTTTCCGGGGACCTGTTACTGTACACTTAATGATTATCGCAACTGCAGCTCGCCTCGCTTGTTGCCCGCCTTTATCGCCGCCTCGCACGATAATGAATGTTTACGAAGCAGAAAGGGGGGTAGATTTGAATGTTTTTCATGTTAAGCAACGCAAACAATTTATCTACGCAGTCATGCGAGTAACAAGACATCAGAAATGCATCACAAGTAGCCATTTTTGGATGGACTTCACTCTACCTTTTTCTACTAATTAGCACGTTATCACAAAGTAAGCATACCGGCGTTATGCTGACAACTCCCCAGCTCTTGCTATTAGCAAACTTTCCCTGTCAAACTTCCGTTCGGCCAACTTTATGCCCTCCCGATTTGTTGTTCTGCTGTGGTGTGATACATTTTTGTAACGACTTATACAGGCGGTGACCCAAAAATTGTATATCTCTCGAAAGGTATCAGAGTGGTCCTTGGAGTTAATATTCCTTTCACCGGTGAAAGAAATTTGTTGACTGTGCGCCACACTAAACGTATTTATGCTTTTGTCCATGCCTCTCTGCCTTGCTTCTCATTTCTTGGCTTTTGCTGAGTGCCTTTCTCGACTTCCTGCTAATGCAACAAATTTCGAGTTTTTTGGGGGTTTTTTTTCTGTTTCTCTAATAAAACATGTGGCCGCAGGTTACTGGTTTGTCTTCATTAAAACGTGAATATTGCACCTTTGATTCACGCAGGAAGTCATATTTCCACGAGTGCGCCACAGGGACAGTTATTCAGGGTAAATGCCCGCTACAGGTGACAGTTATTTCCCCATGGGAGTGTAAAGATTGAGTCAGGTAGTGTTCTTGCCCATTACTTGTAACCATGACAACAATATGGCCCAAAACTACGGAACACTTTTTCCATCTGTGTCTTATAAATGAAGTCAGCCTTTGTTTTTTATCCCACCGAAGCATTTTCCCACCAGTGTCTCACTGATTGTCGGTGTTCAGCCAATCAGCTTCCTCTTTTCCCAGGTATTCTTCCACCTGTGTCTGAGTTTAATTATTCGTCTTACTAATTGGCTCCCTCTGTGCCCACGCCCACCTGTCTTATTTGCTATTTGTTTTGGTGTTGATATTACTTTATCCACCACCCAATCATTTCTGTCGACGTCGGTCCGGCGGCGCCCCTCGCGGAAACATCACGCCACCCGGTGAGATTTTTGGTTCCTTTGCTTTTAATTGCTGGCGACCATCGGCTTGTGCTAATTATGTTGTCACCAGAGTGTAACGCGCGCAAATGAAATGCTACAGCCGGTGAGGCTGATTGGGCCCGATAATGGCGAGTCGAAAAGTCACTTTGCGGTTGGGGGTGGGGGGGGGGGGGGAATAGGGATGTTAATTTTGAGGAAATTAATGTACGACTCTTAATTAGGGTGTTGGTGTTGCTTACCACCAGACATCGTAATAATAAGCACTTAACAGTTTGCAAAGCACAGTTGTTTTGGTATTTGTTATATTCCCCTTTTTATAAAAAGCTTTTCAGATCTTGGACTGCTTTGTCAAGATGTAAAAAAAAAAAAAAAAAAAAAAAAAAGAGAGCGAGGGGGGGGTCAGGAATGAAAATAAGCAGAGCTTTGAAGGAGGGCTCATGATTGGATCTGACTTTTCATGGACTAACAAGCAGCGGGTTGTAACAACAGTTGATTTCGTCTGCTCGCGATGGCTGCCGCTGTCTGGAAACGCAGTTTTAATTAGCATCCAGACACGACAGGTCAACGGGTAGGCGGCGACAGATGCCATCGAACGAGACACTTGGCTTTGTGAGGAGGCTCGGGCTGCTGTGATGGGGGAGTCGAAGTGGAAGTGCGAGCTTTTAACAAGGGACACGTTTGGATTCACGTGGGTTTTTTTCTTTTCTCCCATGTCGCACACAAAAAGAGCAACAAGAGCAGATCCAGTAGGAAGATAAATCCAGCCAAATTCACCGTACTGAACCTAGCTTGAATTGTAGATATTCTATATAAAATCATGAGCATTGTAGACCATGTACACAATAATCCATGCCAATCCATACAATACATATTTAAATGATCGAATGATGTGTATTTTAAATTTAAACGTTCAGCCTATAAAAAGATACATTTTGTCGTGTGATTAACATCAAGGCAGCTTGACTTTTGATGTCTACATTTACATCACACGTGAATGGAAGTCAATTAGGTGTGGAAAAGTGATGCCTGCAGGATTTATTTTTTTCCCCTTTATCAAGACATCAGTGTCTCAACACTGCCCCCCTGTGGTTATTGGCAGCACTGTATGCCAGAAAATGGCAGTCAAAAATTGACCAATAGTTACGTACTAATTTGTGATGTCAAAGTTGTCACGTGTTTTGCTGCTTCTTTGGCTTTTTCTGTGACGCTAACCATAGAAACAACTAAACACAAACTCCAGTGTCTTGGATGCCACTCGACGCCTCTCGACATTTGCTTTTGTCATGTCCGAGTAGGCTCCAGTTGTTATTCTCCTTGTAATCTTCTTGTGTCTCTTAAAGCTTACGGGAGGGGGAGGGGGGGGAATTTCATATCTGCTTGTTTTGTGGGGAATAGAACAGCGTGTCGCACACGCTCGCAGAAAAACAAGCGGCACAGATCTGATTTCCGCCTTGGTTGTGGACTTTTAAAAGGCAGATAATATTCCGCCGACATTCTTGTGGGAAATTAAAAACTGGCGCTGGTAAACAACAAGGCGGCACATATCAACGTTTAACCCCTGATAAGAGCCCTGTCTTGCTCGCCGGAATATACAATGAGTGAGAAGGGGGGGGAGGCAGGAGGGGGGAGAGCATCTGAGGCTTCGGTCATGTCGTAACGCAATCGTCAACCACGGCAACGTTTTCCAATTATTCGAAAGCAGGAGTGGGCAAAGTATGGCTCAGGGGCACAATCAAGCTTTTACATTATCAAGGGTCTTTTAATATTTGTCACTTTTTTCTTTTTTTTTTCTAAAATTGCTCAATTCAAATGTATACTGATTTTTAATTCATTTTTTGCAACAAAAAAAAAAGGTTTGATTGTTTTAATAAATAAAATCAAAAGACAATTTTACTTATTTATTTTTTTCATTTATTTTATTACATAATTTTACATGTACATTTAATTGTGTTCAGTGATTTATAAAAAAAAATAATTGGTAAAATTGAAAATTTTACATACCGTATATTTTAAACAATATGAAATAAATCATTTTCATTTATTGTAAATGAAGTAAGATTTTGTAAAATGGACCATTTTACAACATAAAATCATTTATTATCTCAAATAATTGATGGTTTTAAATTGAGTAAATCTAAATTAGACAACTTTATTAGTTGATTTATTGTAAATCATAAAAGAATATTGGTAAAATGAAAACAATTTTGCATATACAGTAAATAAAATGTTTCACGTATATAATTAGTTTATATATTGTAGATAAAAAATATTTGTTACATAGACAATTTTACATACTTTTTAAAAACAATCTTATCAAGTAATTAGGTAATTGAGTTGTTAAAAAATAGTGAAATGGATCATTTAACATGCACTAAATTATTAGTTTTTACTATACTTTTTTTTTTTTTTTAAACCTCGTCCACAAATGACCTACCCCATCTATCGATCCCTTTTCAAAATCCAAGTTTGCCCACCCCACTGTTCTAAACCAATAGGCTTCTTGCCTTAGATGTCACTCAATATCAATCGGCTTCTTGCCATTTTTGACATAACTCCAAGAAAAAGCGTCCGGTCCAGCCAGCCAGTGGCCGATCTGCGCCAAAGAGGGACGTCCGTCAGCTCCAGACGCCCGATCGCTTCCAGATGCGAACGCGACGTAACGACACGAGACCACGGCCGACCAGAAGATGGACGACGCGTCGCGATGGCCTCCGACGTGCTCCTGCTGGTTTTGCTCGTCTTCAGCCTGGCGGCCGCTCGACACCCTCGCTCAGGTGAGTCAGCGTTGTTAATGTTGACTGACTTCAAAAAGCTACAAAACTCATTAAAAGCGTAAAATCAGTCTTTGAATTGGAAAGTTTGCTTGTTGCTGTTGCTGGCTTTGATCGCTGAGGAATTTCTCGCAGAGCTTTTTTTCAGTCAGGTGGCCTGAAAACAACTGGACACGTTTTGATTATGACACAAATAGGGGGGAAATTGCTGTAAATGTAAGAATTTTGGCAAATATGCCTCCAAAGTCAAAACAGAAGGATATAACTGTAATAAACGGGTGATGATAACCACAGAAGAAAGAAAAGAAGGGCTCGAATTTGCTCAGTGAGCCTCAAGGGATGAATTCACAAAGACGAGCCGGTGCCCTCGACGACTGAACATGGTCTTCCCTCCTTTTCATCTTCCATTTTGTTTGCCTCTGTGTGGTACCACGCCTCCAGCCAACTAGCAGCAACGTTTAGCACCACTAATTAGCATAGCTTTGTTGTTCCCCCGGCACTGTGCCGGGATTAAAAATTCCCCGCGCGGGTTGAATTATATCAGGCTACGCTTACGTTTTCATTGCGTGAACTTCGTGTCGCTTTTCAGGGAACAAAGAGATAAAACTAGGAGTCATCCAATAATCAGCAGTTGGGCTCTTATTTGATTATTATGATTTTTTAAACCAGTTTTATTCTTAAAAAATGAATAAATACAAAAATGATCCGTGTGGTTAAATGTATTTTACAAATGTACCCTACGTTATCAGTAATCAGATTTTGGTAACTCTTTTAACATCCTCATTTGGTTGAGTTGTTTTGGTCCAATTGATTTTGTACCAACAGTAAGGTTGTTGCCTCGCTGTCTTTTCAGCTTTGTACCCAGCGACGTTGCATCCAAAGTGGCAAACACCATGGCTGCTGGCTCATTCCTTCCAGACATCTGTGGAGGACGTGGAGCTTCTGTTTGAGGTTTGCGCTCCGCATTCAAATCATCAGCAGGAAGACCAGGAATGTTTTTTGTTCTTGCCACATTCTTTTCCCACTAAATCAACTTCACATGAAGACTTAGTTCAATTCAAGTGCACTCCTAGGACACCCAAACTCCCATTTCCTTGTCTTGTGTTCAGATCCTGTTGTCCGGTATGGAGATCCTAGGAAAAGATCCGCCCGTCATCCCTGACGCAGAGCTGGCGTCCCTGCGGGGCGCTCGCTCACTGGAGCTCATCTGCGACGGCGTCCTCCCTAAGAGCCTCCCGGAGGTCCTGCGTCTGGCCGCCGGGCTGGATGAACGCCGCCGCCCCATGAGCGCGCCCGACTTTGAGAGGACCGTGTTGACGCTGGTGTACGCCGCCCAGACGGCGGCGAGGGCGGACGGGACAGAGAGGCGCCAAGCCTGGGCCGGGTCTCTCGTCCGGCTCTTTCGGGCCATCCGGAAGGACCTCGCGCTTTAGGCGGCAGGTTTTCGTGTCAAATTTGTGCATCAGTCACTACAGTGGACACCGATTTAAAAGCTGTTTTCGTCTTTTTGCACATGACGTGATGTCAAAGTTGTACATCAATCGCTGTTTTTGTATGAAAAATTGTGCATTAGTCACACGAGTGGAGAGTTATTGAAAAGGTGCTTTCTCCTACAGTTAATGCATGAGTTGATGCCATCAGTCACTACAGTGGTGAACTGTTCAAATATGTATCTTCTATAAATTAGACGTCAACGTTTAGTCTTAGTCACTTCAGTTGACGACAATTCAAAAGCTGTTTTCTATTGATGCCAAATTATGCGTCAGTCATTACAGTGGACAGCTATTTAAAAGCGGTTTTCTTCAAAATGTGCGAGTTGGTTACAATCAGTTACTACAGTCGACAAGCAGTTTTGTTTCAAATGCATGAGTTGCTGTCAAAAGTGGTGCATCAGTCACTACTGTGGGCAGCTATTCCAAAACTTTTGTATATGTGGGGTAATGTCAAACTTGTGCATCGTTCGCTGCAGTGGACAGTCCTGCCTCTCCCTGTATACTATAAGGCAGTGAAGACACTCGTGTCCACTGTAGTGACTGAGACACCATTTGGAATACATACAACTTTTATTTTTTTTAATAGCTACCCACTGTTAGTGCTGATGCATGTAAGCATATTGTAATATGTCATGTTATATAGTTTAGTGTTTCCTATTGCTCACATCTTTCTTTTCATTGTTTTATTGCTGACTGCAGCAATTTGTGGCAGTGCGCCGACTCGGCAAAGACTGATTAGGTCGGAAATGAAAAGCGAAGACTGGAATTTCCTCCCTTTGCGTGAGGAGGATTATTATTATTATTTGAGTGATAGTGATGGAGCATCAATGATAACAGAAGGACACTTCATCTTGACTGGAAGGGAATTTATAAATCTTTCAGCTTCTGTTTTTTATACATATTTACAGTGTTTCTAGCATAAATGCTGTACTTGTGGGATGAGTTATTAAATATTAAAATCATCAATCTATGCATTAATTGTTGCATTTGTCTTCTACAGATTAGAAGTATAATTCATCATCCATATATTAACGTGGACACAGCACCCCCATGTGGCCACTAATCAAATGGGCTCTTAAAATTATGATTTTTATTTAAATCTTAAGTTTTATATTTTCAATTTAGGAGAAATGTACAGAAAAAAAATAATTTTGGTAAATTTATTCATTGTGTATATTATACTGGATACTACACTGTAGTTTACATTGTGAATTTAGTTTTATGATAGTTTTGCCTCTATGGCCTTCCCTAAAGCATTGAAGTGGAAATATCACCCAAAATCGTCCAATTTTTCTAATACAATATTCTTCTCAAAGTGGCCTTGTAATGTGTTTGACTTGCAGGATATCGTTCATCCGCTAGGTGGCGGCATTTCCCACGTGACGTGTGACGTGAGTCATTTTCCACTCGAGTGAGTCGTCTGCGCTACATCGAGTCACCAAATAGGACAGGTTTGTTAAATATCCATCAAATTTGCACTTCTAATAGACTATAAATGTAGTTTATTTACTATTACAATAAGAGATTTCATATTTCGTTTAATGTTTGTTGTTTGTAAACAATAGGAACAACTCAGTATGCTAGCAAGCTGCTACGAGCTCAAGGTGGTTTGTGTAGGCCGGTGTCCCTAATCAAGTGGCCGGTGAGTTCTCTCCAATTACTGTTTAAAAAAAAAAAAGTAGTTTGATTCGTTTTAACTCTTTTAAGGACATCACTCATAAACAGATGAAAATCCATTTTAGTGTTTGGTGTGATACTTATTGCCACAATTATGTGGGATTAATTGAGGCCCAAGCGTTTATTTCTTCATAGATAAAACATGCATTCAAGTTTAACAGCTATTTTCCTGTGCTAATTTCATATTAGCATTTAGCTGAGGCCAGTGTATTTTGGAGTTCTGCAACAACCAGCAGAGGGCGTGATTAATCCATGCCCAACATATCTATTTTGGTGCCTAAATGGGATTTAAACGCAAATTGAATTGATGGTTTTCATTGCCTCACGTCAACTTTAACATTTTTCTTGGACCACTACTCTTCTGTTGGAGTTAACAACATAACGACAACCAATTGAGGGTGCACTTAATCCGAGCCTGACATAGCTATTAACTGGCGAAACGGGGTATCAACTCAGGTTTGATCAGACTATTGTCATTATTTAACAACAAATTAATATTTAGCTCAGACTCGTATTCATTTGATGGAGTTCACTACATGGTGACAAGCAGCAGAGGGCATGACTAATCCAGGCCAGACGTCGCTATTTGCAGTGTAAACGGAATTTAAACTGAGGTTTAACAGCTAATTTTGTAATTTTGCCAAGGCTGGTTTTTGTAGTTTTGAAGAAATACAGGCGTAACGGAGTTCACGACAGCTAAAAGGGCGTTAATCCAGCCCGATGTAGCAATTCAATGCCTAAATAGACCTTAACCACAAGTTAATCAGCGTCGGAAGAAAACAACAGCCAACGGTGGTCCTTGGTCCCTGGTTTCGCTTCTCCACAGGTCAGGAAAAATGTTGCTTTAACCTCCCGCTAAACTTCCCGATAAGCGGCATGGACGATTGGACCACCTGAGCTCAACTTCCGATTAGATCTACCATGATTAGGTTTTTAATACAGAATATCGACACGGGAGAGAGGCTTTTAGTAAAACGAGCATGGAAACTCAGGAGTTTGGGAGGGACTAAGAAAGGTGTAACATACACATGGTGCACAAGCAAAGGGTCAGAGTGTCATCCATCCTGGATAATGTAAACGGACGACGCTTGGTAAAGAGTGGTTTAAACACGAGTCGGCAGCTAAATGGGACGACCGACAAGCGGGTGGGCGACACCAAAATAAACCTTGAAGATGGACTATCTGCCCTGGAGTGGTTACGACCCTCCAGACTGTGGGCGGGGGTCTCGCCACTTGCGCTACCCGCCCAGGCCCCCACAGGCAAACCTACTACCAGACGGCGGCTGTGATCCAGCGAAGCATGACGAATGACTGACTTTCACCCGGGGTTCAGGGGTTAAGGCGTATCTCTTACCCAACCTTGGCATTAGATACAGATGCGTGACGTTGGTTCCCATGTGTCCCCGCTGGGAGGTGACTTGCAAAGACTCTCTGACAGGTCAGAGACTTCCCCACAGAGCAGAACCACTCAATCTCTAAACTTCCAAACCTCTACAAATTAGTCCATCCCTGGGGTTCATTTGCCAGGTTTCCTTCTGTGAAACATCCCCCAGACCAGCTTGTGACCCCTTCTCTGATATGTCAAAGAATTCCCCTGCCCCCCTCAAAAGAATGGAACTCCTCAACATCGGGTCCATCCCATCCCAGAGGCTCACTCACCTGGATACTTTCTGTGAAACATACCCCAGGCACCCTCCACAAATTACTCTGTCCCTGAGGTTCCCAGCCAGGTTGCCTTCTGTAAAACATTCCCCACCCCTCAGGGGCAGAAACCTTCAAAATCAAAACAACCATCAAAAGTTCCTTCCTCAAATTTGTCTGGCACAGATGTTCAGTCACTTGCTTGGTTTCTGTAAGACACCCTCAACAAATTAGTCTGTCCCTGAGTTTGCAATGTTGCCTTCTGTGAAACATCCCCCAGGCACCCTCCACCAATTAGTTCATCCATGAGGTTTAACCCACCAGGTTGCTTTCTGTAAAACATAACCCTGACCGGAGGGTGACTTGCAAACCTCCCCCCCCCCCCCTCCCTCTGACACGCTTGGGACTTCCCCATTGGAACTTAAATGCTCCAAATTTAAACCTCCAGTTCCCTCCTCAATTTGTCCCCTGCTTGCCTTCTAAGACACTCTCCACAAATTAGTCAGTCCCTGAGGTGCATCTGCCAGGTTGCCTTCTGTGAAACATCCCCCAGACCCAACCCCCACTGACAACTACTCAAACTCGGAACCTCCAGTTCCCCCTTCAAATGTGTCCAGCACAGAGGTACAAACACCAGGATACCTTGTGTAAAGCATCCCCCAGACCAGGAGTTGACTTACAAATCCCCTCTGATTGTTTTGGGATTCCCTGATCTAGATTAGCAAAAACTGAATCAACCAACAATTCCTAGCTGACGCAAATGTTTTCTTTGTGTTGTGCAATACTGACGGATTTAAGTATCAAATAATAAAGCAATTATTGAATTTATAAATAAATAATGATAAATAATAAATAATGAAACAACCCCCAGTGCCAGAGTTAAAAAAATAAACTATGCTAACGTTATCAATAATATGGCAATTTGGATCACTCCGCCCACCACTTCCAAAAATACGCCCTTTGGCCCTCAAACAGAAAACAGAAAATTGGAGCTGATTCATTTTGGGAAGCAGCACTCATTGATTGACCTGAGTTGGCCGACATGCTGTATTTAAAAAAAAAAAAAAAAAAAAAAAAAAAAAGTCAAGTGTGCGTTCATTATTCCGCTAGCACAAATCAGTCGTGGTTTGCGTTTGATGGTATTCTAAATGAAAGTCAGATGCCCCTTGGGCCTGGCACAGGACTTCCTGTGCGGGGGGGCGCACGCTTACGGCAAGGCTCAAGGGATGCCCATAAACTGAGTATCCGTCAAAGCACTTGGAAAGATCCCACCTGCAAGTTTAACGTGTTTGTTTTTATTTAGCTCCGGTTTGGGGATTGAAGCATCAATCTTGCGCATCTGCAAAGCCACTCCAGGCTCTGACTACATCTACATCTGCTACCTCGTAAAAAAAAAAAAAAAATTGCTGCTGATGACACCACCTTCGTCTGCTTTCGATTACTTCCTCCTGTAAACTTTTGTCCTCTCAGCAGACGCATCAAAGGCCCATCTTAAGTGAGTCGAGCGCAGTTTATGAAAGCACGCCGCTGAAATTACAACCCAGGCCTTAGTGTGACTTACTTTGACAAACAAACATCCACAGGCTTCATTTGCACTGCGTGTTTATACAAACACTCGCCGCTGATAAATCAAAGGTAATAGCGCACGTATTGTAGTATGTAACTATGTAAAAATGTTACATGCTAAATAGGACTGTCATTTATATTTGGCTGTTTGGCGTTCCGCCAGCATCAAGCTTGAGCCCACTTTAGATCATGCTTGAGATGATAATCAATTGATTGTAAAATGTTTGGCTGTGTGGAATTTGTTGATTGATTGCAGAATAGCTATGCTATTATTTAGAATAATGGTTGTAAAAAATAATAATGAAACACACGTGTGCACCTTTCTAAAAGTTTGATGAAAGTAACCAAGCATATTTACATTATCAAGACTCCCTATATTTGTTTCATTAACATAGCTGTGTTTTATAATAATTATAATTATGTATATATTAATTCTGGATGCATTTATCTCATATTTGTTTAATTTATTTATTGCAGATAATAGAGGAATATTAATAAAATAAAAACATTTTACTTCAACGTTTGCCCACCCTTACTATAAAACAGTCAAATGCGGATCCCGAGTTGATGCAAACCCCACAGAACACATTTTCCATCATTATGGAGCATTGAGGCATTCAATACCTTTGACACAGTTTTTCGTGACTCTAACGCAATATCAATTTTAATGTTTTTAGAAGAATCGCTTCTTTCGTCACTGTTCTGTGTTTTCGCCGTGAGTTGCTGCTTTCTTTGTTCAAAACAGAGCTGCGCGGGTCTTATTGCGGTCATCGCTTTTGTTTTTCAAAAACAGCTGGAAAGAGGCTTGATACGAACATTCCACATCAATAAGGAATGTCAGCCAGTGGAACCCAAACAACGAGCATTCCGGACAATGGCATTGATCCAAAGCGATAATAAAATTCACACCCAATCAGTCCCAAGCCGAAGGGAACAAGATCCTTCAGATAAGACCAGATGATGATCTCACCGACGTTAAGGTCCACCTGCTTGTTGGACTCTGTCCCGCAATCCAAAATCCAATTAAAATCCCAGCAAGTCGAGATTCCCAGCATCCCTGAGGTCCGATAAAAACTGTTTGAGAGCCACTGTCTTATCGCCTCCTCTGTTATTCCCAACAAGTGTCTTTTTCCTGGGAATCATAGCCCAAGAATGCTGAGAGTAGTACAAATACATCTGTAGCACCAAGCACCCCACAGAGGTCAACCAAGTCCCCCTTGTTCGCATGACCTGTTAGCTAAGTTGGCAAAGCTAAACCGAGCTGCAGTGTTATGGGATGTACAGTGTTATCAGAGGTAATTTCTGATAAGCGCTACATGTTGTAACTAGTGCGGACAACAGAGCTACCGTTAGCATCAACCACCAACCACCCTCATCCTTTATTGGTACCTTTCATCCAAGAAAGCAATCTGTTAAAAAATGTCGAAAATAATTATATGCCAGAGTGTAAGAGGCGAATATTTTTGCTCAAAACCTGAATCCACAAATAAAATGTCCCAAACAAATAATAGTGAGGAAAAAAAACCTTTAACCGCAGCATGTTGAGGCAGCCAAGAATGTCAAGTCAAGCCTACAATTTTCCAACTTCCCTAAAAGAAAATGAATCTAATCATGCCATTACTCCTGTGAAGCAGCAATTTACCGGGAATGCAGTGTGAAAGTAGCTTACGAAAACGTCGTTGAGGTGACATTCAAGACAAAAATATTTCTACCACAGCCCGTTTAGGCAGCCAGCAATTGAGGAAAGGCCAACAATCGCCTCTTTCACATTTGGTCATCACTTTCCCAACTCGTTGAAGGTACTGATGCAGGGGTTTTGATGGCAACTGATGCAGTATTGTATCTGTTCATATGTTAACTAGACAACCAGCATCGGCGTTGTGAACTCCACCGTTACGGATCTGGTGCGGTAATTTAGTGGGCAGTCCCTTAACAAAACGCCTTTATCAGATTGCAAAAAACAATGTTTCTACCGCAGCCCGTTTAGGCGGCCAGCAGTTAAGTCCCAGCAATTATTAATAATAATATGTAATTATATAGGCATCCATTGTCAAAATGTAGTCCTGCTGTTGAACTCGTGTTTGCTGTCTTGTTAATGATGGGGTGGGCGTAGCGAGAGGAGCGAGGAAGAGGAACGAGGGGGTTTGGCGTAACAGGACACCCGCCTCTCGCTGCGTCTTCCCGCTCTCCTCCCTCTCCTCGCCGTTCAGTCAAGTCCGCTCGCGAGGCAGAACAGATCCCTTCTCGGAGTCCTGGGACTTGCTTATATATTTAAACAAAAAAAAAAAAGACCCGTTTACCATTTGGGTTCTCTACCTTGGGAATCTTCACCTGGATTAGGAGCGGGGGCTGAAAGGTAAGTGTGTCAGATAGAGGTCTTTCCGGATTCAGGATCAGGTGGAAAGCATCATCAGGTGTACCGTCCTATCGTAAAGTCTAACGCATTTCCGCGACTTTTCCTGTGCATCTTTCTCCACTTTGTTCCAACTTTAGGAGGCTTATCACCAGCCGCAATGTTACAAATTCTTGAACATCTGCTGTCTGTGAGTGCGTAGCTGGGTGTGGTGTACCAACGCACGGGATAGATTGAGCAACCCTTTTAAACTCTATCGTCCACTCAGCTATTTTCATGACGACGAATGTTTCAGCAAAAGCAGACAGAGAATCGGAATATGTTCTGGTAAAGTTTTTGGGATGGTGTTTGGAATGGTCAATAAGACCATTCTGCTTGTTCGCAGAAATTCTGCAGTGTGATTCTGGAATTGCTGGCTCTTGTCACTTTGGATTTCTCAAGTTGTGGATTGGCGGGGGTCCGGGTCAGGTTCGAGGGGCGTTCGGGGAAGCGCTCGCTCGCACGCATGTCGGCATGTCAGGAAGATGACTTTAGCAGCTGCGGGAATTTCAATGGCCAACAATTCTCCACAAGGATTGAGCAGATGTTCAAGACGCTCAGAACGTCATCTCGTTTGGGTGACTGGGGATGATTGTTTGGAGTCCAGGGTGGGACTAAGAGCATTGTGGGAAGCATATTTGATCACTAAAGTGCATTTGTTTTTTGTTGGCGATGGACCGTTTTATCATTAAAAATATATATATTATTAGCTTAATTAACTTCAATCCCGCCAAGCTTTATTTCATCACAGTTTACTGAAACATGTAATAATCATAATAATAATTAAAGCTGCGAGCAAACTGTTTTCCTTTCAAATTTTTCACTTTTGCCGGTTTGCTGTGTTTTTCTCCACTCCGAATGTATCCAAGCACGTCTCCCTTTGTGCACTGGGAGACAAAAATTCCTCAAAGTGTTTCCTGACGATTTAATTGAAGATTTTATTGATGGAGGCGTGTCAGCACTGATACGTTTTTTTTTTTTTTGTTTGTTTTTTTTTTTGGTCAACAAAGTGCACTAAAAGTTTCATCGTCTTGTTTAAGCGTGGCGGTCATCAATCTTTCAGCGCGCATGCATAAGCCATGAGAGCAGAGATCCACCTGCTTGTAAAAACAGGTTTTTTTCTTTATGGCCATTAGAGGGTTTGAGTTTGGTCGAGCCCCACAGGCGCTACGGTCCGCTACCTGCCGGTCATCAATAATTGAGTTCTGCACCAGGAACGCGGATTTACTTCATCCATTTTTCAGGGAGGCGCTTGTGCAAAGATACGGAATGAAAGACTGATGATTTCATGTCAAATATGTCACGGTTTTTGCTCAGGTAAATCATGCTTTCCTTTGACATTGTCGTTGAAGAAGTCCTCCTCGCCAATCGAGGACGCTTGCGATGCCAACCGGGGAGTTTTTTTCTTTCTGAAGTTTATATGTACGATAATTAAAGTGTATCGAAGAGGGCTTTTTTCTTTGTCATTACACTCTAATGATAATACATTTTTTAAAATAGATTTAAATTACATTTTTTAGTAAAATGCACTTTTTTTTTTTTTTATTGTAATGTTTTATTTATTTTATCTAACCTAAAACTGAAAACAGTTAAAAACAATATAGAATATATAATAGCCCTTTTTAATAGAAAGATAAATAAAAAAATAAAAAAACAGAAAATACGGTTTATAGAAATTAGCAAAATGTGCGTTCCCACGTGTTTTTTTTTTTTTTTTTTTTTTTTGCCTTGGTGGAGGTCTTCTCCTGTCATTGTGGTTGTGAGGGATTCTAAATCTGTGGTTGCGTCTCCCATTTCAGGCGGTGCTGTCCTGCCCGGGTCAGCAATGGGCCGGCCAGATGTACCGGCCAAGCCACCGGCGGCGTGGGCCGCGCCGCCTCTTCTTCTCCTCCTTGTCGTGACCCTCTTCTCCGAGGGCGCCCTCGGCCTTCCTCAGCCGCTGCCCCGAGTCTTCCTCTCCTTTGACGGTAAGAGCATAAAAGATGAATGTGTTTACGCTGTAATGAGTCGGCGTTGCCACGTGTTTACTGCCGCGCCGGTGCTAGCCCGCCTGCGGTGCCTTCATTAGCAGGGTACACAGCTCATGGATTCATTAGTACGTCGAGTACTCAGCTTGCGGCTTTAATGCAAACACCCTGGTCTTTATTTTTCTTTCTTTATCTGGTTGTTATCACACATTTTGGACTGGGAAGATCCATTTCTGCGTGGCTGTGGCCTGCTGAGAGTTAAAGCTCAGCAACCTGCTCCTTGTTAAATTTTAATCCTCTTGGCTCGCAGTGCTTTTGTTTTATTTAATTTCCCAGATGTAGAATTGCGGTGTGAATATTTGAATTGAGGGCGTTTGTGGGTCACCTTTTTGCGAGCCAGGAGTCATTTCGGGAGGACGTAGTGAAGTTAGTTGATGAAAGTTCTTTAATTGCTATTTTTATTCTTTTTTTATTCTCCTCTTTTCTTTTTGTAAAGGTAAATTTGTACCGCTCCACTAAAATATCTAGATATGTTAGTCATAGTTCAATATATTTTAGTCATTTTTTTATAATTTTATTTTGTTTCATAAAATAATTCAATAAAAACCGACTGTCAACATTTTTTCGATCTGATCTGATCCATAAAACTGCTTGTTTGTATTTGTAATTGTTTTGTTTTTTTAAGACTGTCTATATATTTAAATGTACCTTCACGTCTCTATACGTCCACACTTATAGTTCCCCTTTCCCTGAATTTGCCTTTTCCAGAAATTATTTTCTTCATGCTTCTGATTGGCTACAATGTCCTGGCAGCAAAGCTGTTACAGCGCCACCTGTTGAGCTTGTTTAGATCCATATAGGGAAACAAAGGTTAGCATTTTCGTCCATCTTAGCGCAGTAAAAATAATGTCCCGATTTATCGCACGGTGCGCCACGCCAGCTCTCCGTTTTGGGAATGGTGTCGGTTTGCGTCTCGGATTGCCAGCCTCAATGTTGGCGTTCAAACGAACGAAATGCTACCGAGCTCCGGGCCTGCTTCTGTTTAGTGTGAGATGCCTGTACGGAAGCGCTTTGTTTAATTACATCAGCATGTGTGCTGTTGGTGTGAAGAAAAGCACACACACACACACACACGAGTTGCTTTTATCAATCTCTGTGTGCGATTACAATCGTGCTTTGCAAAGAAGCCAACAGGAACCAAGCGTAGATACCTAATAATTATCTTTTAACACGTGCTAACGCTAAATCACTGCGCTGCCTTTGTTGCGATCCTGTACTCCATTATTTGGGTTAGCCACCTTTATTATGCGGCTTTAATTGTCGCTTGGCAGCGCTGCGGTGGGAAGACTTGAGTAAGCACGGCGAGATGAGAGAAGGAATGTCGAAGGCAGCAACTTCTCAGCGGGGGGAGGCCGGTCCCGCTCTGAGGGTCTCGCCGCGAACTGAGCGGCCTCGTGTCCGGATTGGGTGTCAGCCGGGACAATATTTCCAAGCGGGAGAACGCCTCATTTATTCATAATTTTTTCTTTAGTGACTTCAATACTATCATAACCAACAGCGATGCGGAGAATTTGAGGACTGATCTCTGCTGGCAACCAAAATTCCAGAAGTTAGTAAGGTAGTTAGGTAGGTAGGTGGTTTCAGCAGTTTTTTCACAAGACATATGAAGAATACGGCAGATTGTTGTCACATGTAGGACATATCTGATACCTGATGGAGATTCCTGCCAGATAACGATATAGAGAAAGACACTTTCCGTTAACTAGTAATGTCTGTGGACGAGTTTTACCTGTTTACCTGTTTAGTAGATTGTTGTCACATGTAGGACACAGCTGGAAATTCCTGCCAGGGATCCATAGATCGCTTGTTCTACGTGCCATTGACTTGTAATGTCTGCAGAAGAGTTTCACCCGTTTTGCAAGACATATGAAGAATATGGAAGATTGTTTTTCAAATATAGGACTCAATCGGTACCTGCTAGAAATGAGCTTCACCGAGCCCAACCTTCTCCTCTATTTCCAGCCAATCACTGATGCTTCCATAGCTCTTAACTGCATACTTCCGAGTACAATGGTGGAAGTTGACAATTTGGGGTGGTTTCAGGTGTTCAGTAAGGATCCCGTCGGCCTGGCAATAGGTGTTTACGATCCGGATCGTTTCATCTTGTCGGTACGCTGCTCACAAATCGAGGAATGTTTATTTAAAAATCCCGAGTTCACCTGCTTGGCGGACGTGTGGACTGATGGATTACACCGCTGGCTTCCACCTCGGGGGGGTGTAGAGTGTTGGCCCCGTGGGGACGGACGGCAGTCGGAGAGGAAACTCGGTAAGGAGGCGAAGCTTTCCAGATTGGTCGTGTGTGCGTTCCTTCAACTGATTGGTGGCAAACATCTTTGTGCTGAGTCACTCCACAAGTGAAACTAAACAGTGCAAAAATGTCATGGCTTCCATCTTGGCTCGTGCTGCATTCCTCCACCCGACGAAGTTTTGGTCTTATCCCTGGAGAGACGTACTCTGTATGGTATTGGGGCGCACCACATCGTCAATACAATAATCAATTAGGGGTTGGGCTTGTTTCCGTTTGTTACGCCGGATTCTTAATAGTATTAGTCAGTTCACCAAAGTTGTTCCACTTCAAGAAAAAAATGGTCACTGAGGCAGCAGTGTCACTGCAACATTAAAGGACATGAAGAGGGACAAAAAGCTCCCATATTCTTCATCGGTCTGGTCTCTGCAGTAGGGTGGTAGTTTATCTACCTGCAGAAAATTCTGGAGAGTCCTGGCTTTGTCCTTACATGTGACAACAATCTCCCATATTCTTAGTTTTACCTATCTATCCATCCATTCAGCCACCTAGCAACATTAAATACTGGCTATGTCCTACACGTGACACCAATCTCCCGTCCTCTTCAAAGTTTTTGGCGTTATGCAGCCCCTAAACAGGTTTTAAAGTCATGAAAGAGCATAAAACGGAAGATTTGAGGGTACAGAAAGGTACTCGCACAGGGAGTCCGCTCATAAGTCATTTCTGGCAACATAACGTCCTCAGATTAAAATCCAATATGAACTAGCATCTAGCATCCCCAGCGTGCATGTGTGCGTGTGCGTGTGTGTGTGTGTGTGAGTGAGTGTGCGATGACTTTAAAAGGAGGAGCAGATGAGCGATCATCCAGTTACAGAGACGTTAGTCTCGGGGCGGCACGTAGAGGTCCCAGGAGGTCAGCAAAAGTTCAAAGGTCGAGAGGCTAGCGCCGACGGGCCCCAACCTTGGACGTCCGCATCTTCTTGCTTCTGTTTTTCCACACGAGCCATCTACAAATGGTCAACGTCATAAAGCGCGTAGCCGACGGCGTGTGATTACCGAGTCGGCCGGGGAAAGTGGGGGACTGTCAAAACTGTCCGCAAAGATGTAGATGAATGTTTGTGTGTTGTTCTGTCGGAATGCTGCTGGATGCACAAACCCAGATTTCCGAAATGGATGCTGCGGTGTACTTTGGTGTTTGATCCCGCTGCTCTAACACTGCGACCATTTCAACACGATTTATTTCGGCCTTTTTATTCACACATTAAGTGTGTTTCAGGTCACCGAAAACATCATTTTTTTGAATTGACTTCTCTGCGGGTTAGCCAATTTTCCTTCGTCAGTGTTTTTTTTAATTGTAGTGTTTCTATATTAAAAAAAGAAGTGATTCATATTTAAAATATAAAACATATAGAATGATAATATTTTCATCTGGTGTTTATATTTAAGTGTAGTATTCTTGACTTCAGTATCCATTTGTCATCGTGTCTTTTGTGGAAATGATTTTCCTCCTGCTTCTGATTGGCTCGTTTGCAATTGAGGGTTATATCTCAAACTGTTTTTTTGGCACACATTTGACAGCTTCTAAACGCGTTTTTATGGGGCCAGAGATCTTTTTTTTTTTTTTTTTTTTTTAATCAGGAAGTGAGAGGGAAATGACATTAAATGTGTTATTAGGAAGATTCCTAAATCTTATGGAACAAATTACACATTTGTTTTCCCTCTCTCCCCTTGTCTGTATTGCTGTACTTTCACCACGCTTGCACATAAAACTGTTATGACTTGACTTTACAACTGGAGTGCATTAAAAGCAGAAGAAAAATTCATTTCCTCAAAGCCAAATTGAAGTGCCACGCGGCAGCGGCGTAGGGACAACCTGTGGACGTCGGCGACATCATCGCGTCATCTCGCAGAGTTGCACTTGGGATTTTTCACTTCCCCCTTGTGACTTGTAAATATATCCACTCTGAAAAGCCACTCAGCCGTCTCTCCTGCCAGGGGGGAGGGCTGGATCCGCGGGGAAGGGGGCGACGGGGGGGGTGGGGGGGGGTTTTCGACATGGGTGCTAATTAGGGTACATCGGGAATACAAACTAGCCGGCTCGCTGGCTTCGTGTTTCAGCTCCGAGTGAGAATCGTAGCCAACACCTTAGCGGGTCAGCTAGGAACGCAGACGTCAGTTCTGGATAACATCAGACGTGGGGGGAGTGTCTGGGGGGGATACGCTCCAGGGCTCGCTTACTGTAAGAGCTCCGGAATCTTCCATGTAAAACCAACCAATAGACATGTACTGTACATAATTACAAATTTGTCACAAACTTTGTGTTTGGGGTTTTTGAATAAGGAACATAGCACTCTATAATAATGTACTTTGTAAAAACATACAGCAATGACGTAATGAAATAAAATGTAAGGCATTAAACAGATTTTGCCACATTTTTTGCTTCAGCTCAATAGACATTGTGCTGCTCCTCCCACCTGGAGGCAGTATAATACGGATTACATAGAGACGGTCATGTCAACAGGTAGCTCTAATTAATGCCAAATTTGTTAGCCTATATCTCTCTAATTATAAGTGGTTTTGGACAACAACAAAAAAACGTTTTGTGTTCTGGTCTTTTCCTTCCATTTCCAATCACACCTCAAGAATTGAAGAAAGTCCATGAATATAAAAGGGAAATTCTTGTTTGATTTAAATGGAGTGTGAGCCATACGATTCTCATTTTGGAACATCTGCTTATGGACAGTTGGCTGCAAACATCAAGCAAGATGTTCATGAATGAAGACGTTTTGTCATGACAGTGCTGTAGGTCCACCTTCCCGGAATGACATCTATGTCCAAGGCCAAGGTAATGCCGACGCCAAACTTCCCTGGTGGTCTCCTTAACATCCAATCATGTGACATGCCAAGAGTTTACGAAAGGGAACGTCTTGACAGGGGCCATTTTTTTTATCTCTTGAGTGCCTGTCCCTTGCCAGGATGAAAGGTATTCCCATTCCCAGTCATCCAAATCCCAAAGAGCGCCACGCCGCTTTTTTCCGCAGCTTGGCATAGGGTCTGGAGTCAGGCCAGCCCAGCCCCAAGGACCCCCTCCTTAATGCCTATTAAACAAATGTAGCTACCATTTGTATCCCTAAATGCCATCGGGATTTAAAAAATACAACTTTATTGTCACAATATCATGTTTGTTTTGTCCAAATGAAACTCCCCGATTCACTTCAAATGAGTTCTTGACACCAATATGCTACAAAATGGTGCAAAGCACTATATTTGTCTCAATGACGCTTTTCAATTCACTTCGACATAGTTCCTTCGTACCAAAATGCCACAAGATGACTGCAAAGCACTATTGTTGTCTAAATGAAACTCCCCAACTCACTTCAACGCAGTTCCTTGCCACCAAAGTGCCACCTGGTGCCGGCAAGCACTACTTTTGTCTAAATGAAACTCCCCAACTCTCTTCAACATAGTTCATTGTCGCCAAGATGCCACCAGATGGCGGCAAAGCACTATGTTTGTCTAAATGGAACTCCTCAACTCCAACATAGTTCCTTGTCACCAAGATGTCATTTGTTGTCTTCTACCAAACATCTTGGAGCGGTCCAAAGCTCCGTTTGACTCTCATCCAGCATTCAAGGAATTCCTAACAAGCAAACTCCTTTTTATGGAGTTCCCGAAGCTTTAAAGTGGTTGTTTACCGTCTGTTTGATCACCCAAACATCTTTGCAATCCTCCCATTAAAGTCTTAACAGACTTTGGGAAGGAGTACTCGCCGAGTCTCTGCAATAAAAGCTCACTTCCTGTTGTCGCCCACACGTACGCACGCCTATTTCTGCTTGACCACAAAATAATCTCGTTTTGCCATTTGGGAATTTTTAGGCCTCTGGAAAGTCTAATCGTATATAATAAATTCCGCCCAAAATATTGAAAAAAGTTTTGGGACTGGACAAAAGTCCAATGTACCACTGATAAGCAATTGAATTTAAACAAATATTGTATTTAGTTTTTACATTATTAATTAGTTAATTTATGAACACAGCTTTTTTTCCCCAACAATCATCGTTTCATCTATTTTTAACTGCTTTTCTATTGAAGTGTGATATTCAGTAGTAATTCCATCTCACGATTGGTCCTCACAAATAAGTCCTCAATTCGCAAAAGCGTGACTTTTCCGGATATGACTTTCTTCTGGCTTCTGATTGGCTGAAATTACTTCACAGCCTGTCAATGCAATTTTTTTATGTACATAAAGTTTATTTTAATGAACTTGGAATCCAAATTTTAGCCCGTAGTCGATATAATAATAAGCAATATAATCAACAGACACAATATGATCTGTACTGGAGACAGAAATGTGCTGTTAAATTTTAAATGTGGAATAGTTTTGAGGGGCGGGGGTCCAACAAAAGATTCTTTTATGCAACCACTACTCCCAACACAGACGGGGGGTGAACTTGTCCTTTCCGCTCACCCCGCTGTGGTGGCCGCAGCATCGGATCCTCTTGGATTTTATTATTTCGGCATTTCACCGAGGGGTCAAAGTCCCACCTGCCCGCATGCATAATAGAAAAGCCCCCAACTGTCAGATGCTCATGGCCTACTTCCTCCTGATTTGTTCTGTTTTTTTCCCCCCTCCTTCGCACGGTATTCCCTCCTGCAGCTGCCTCCCGGGGGCGGACTCCTCCTTGCGTGAATCCGACACGCTTGACTAATGGAACAACACGTGGGACGGAGAAGTGGTCGCACCACACGGCATGAAAAGCAAAACAACAAAAACCTGTTGTCCGGCCAGAGAATGTGGGAACCATACGGCAAATGGAATGTCGGCGTGGCGCTTGATGACACCAGATCCGACGTATTCGGCTCGTGTCCAGGGAGCCACGGGCAATTTCCACCTCCCACCCGCGGGACAATACGCACCCCCTTGTGGAATGTTTTGAAAGGAACTAAAGCTGAAAAGTCCGATATTAAGAAGCCAACAAAGACGACACCAATGGGAAGGAGGATGATAGTTTGAGTAGTTTAACATATCATAACATATCGTTAGCCTACTAGCATAATTGCCGAAGTCATTTTTCTTTACGTGCGCTCACAATATTAATTGAATCATAAAAAAAACGCCAATGTGCTTGCTAATTATATATATATATATATATATATATGCGAGTATGTGTCAGGCCCCCCAAAAAAATACAAACAAATAACATGCAGCCGACCCGAATGGCACACAGACTGGACTTTGGACACGCCTTAGACCCTTTTAATTGATTTACTTCCCAGATAAATACCCACACATGGAGAACATTCCACACGGAGCTTTCAAATTATGGCCTGTGTGCCCATTTTGGCGAGGCTATCTTGAAAACAACCACAAAATGCCAAGTATTGGCTTCACTGGCATTCCGTTTGGGCCTTTGGTTGATTTGTGTCTTTCCCTGCAGGTTTTATGGCATGATGGATAGAGCTTAACATCCTCAAGCATTTCTTGTCGTGTTTGCATGCCCGTGGACAGGAAAGTGTGCGGGAATATGAAGTAAAGGAGTCCCCTTCAAGCGTGTCGGAGATGAAACGGTGACTTGGCAGAATTCTCCGTCCTGTGTGTTTTCAATTAAGCGAGGATTGCTCACACCCTGGCACGGCCAAGTCTCTCAAATGGAGCGATAATATTCGCCTCATCTGTTTGAGGTTAATGTGCCGTTTTACTGTTTACGGCCAGGTGGGATGACTTTGGTTTTCATTTGAAAGACAGGTAAAGGAGAAGAACAACTATTTATCTTCCTTCTTTAGTGACATGAGAGTGCTTCAGCAGTCCAAACTACTTACAATCCTGGGCCAATCCTCAGCCCCTCTGTTTGTAAAACCTGCTTCCGATTGGGGCTCCTTTGGCTGAATTCTCTTGTAGGAGTTAGTCGAAGTATGAGCCTTGTATTTCGCTGCTTCAAACCAAAATTGCCCACTTCCTCTTCGATTCCGGGCATGTGTCCTTAAGACTTTTTTTGTGGGTCTACTCATGGACGAGATACCTACCAAATTTCATGTTGTTAAGTGAAACTGGCTTCAGGGGCTGAATTTTCAAATAATTGCTTGGAAATGGTCAATTTGAGTCTAAAATGGCCGCTTTAAAGTAAGATGGCAGACTTCCTGCGTCATTTTGGTTATGGTTTCTTGTGACTGTTGTGGGTCTACTCATGCTAGACATGCCTACCAAATTTCATGTTGCAAAGTACATCAGACTTCAGGTGAGGAATTTTCCAAAAATTCCGACGGGTGCTACGAGCAAACAACAAACAAATTAGACATACTGAGGGAGGAATTGTGGGAAAACATGCTAACTTAAAACACTCCAGACCTGTTCCTCCTTAAACAACAACCCACCATTCCAGCCACTTCAACATAAAACAAAAAGGTGACTTCAGTCGAAAGGGTTTTAGAAAAGAGCGTTCGTTGCACATGAGGGCCTCCCCATCCGATGCTCTCAGCTCTCCGATTGAAAAAGTCATGAATATTCATGACACAGGCGGCTGAAGAGTGCTTTATCTCCCGAGCCAATAGGCTGGAAATAGCTGGTCTGGGAATGTTTACTCGGCGTGTGAACAATGGGTGCTTTTAATGAGCACAAGAGACTTTTTCGTACTGTAACCTTGCTAAAACGCAGTCGCAGAGTCACTGTAATTAACTCATCTGGAAGTAAATCAAAATAAATAGCCGCATTTGTTTTGAGTCAGATGAATTGGAGCTCCTTAACCCACAGGTGGACATTACAGATATGAAGTGACCAATGTTTTAAGAATTCGGGGATGGTTCTGCTTTTGTACCCTTGAATTTTCCAGATAAAGAATTACCTAGAACCTTTTTTTAGGTCCTGGAAAAGTTCCAAACCGTTACCTTGGAGTCCAATAATTAGTTGTAGAAGTGGTTTGTACCTTCGGGACCAATATTAGCCCCAATAATACCTCTATTTGAAAGAATTCTTTGTAGTACTTCAAAGCTCATTCTTAAGTACCCTTGACTTTTGCAGTATGGAAACATTACTTGTACCGTTTTTGGTCCTGCAAAAAGTTACAAACCATTACCTTGGAATCCAATAATTAGTCGCAGAAATGGTTATACCTTAAGGATAGAAATAGTCACCCATTTTTTATTTTTTGCGCATGCAGGCTCATGAGGCCATACACACTAGATTCAGTTGTTTTGAGGAGAAACTAGATCGGTTTGTAACCTCAAATGAATCGCAATATGTTAATTATTCATGTTTTGGTAGATTTTTCGAATGTTATTTTTGTTTGAAGCAAATGAACGCTTTTATTTCAACAATGATTCCTTGATGATTAAGCCTCGTTATTTGGTCGATTGTCCCTCCACATCAGAGTTGCTGAGCGCCGCCTCGCTGGAGCACTACACGCTGTCGGACAAGCCCATGGACTACCGCATCCTGCATGTGGACGAGGACCAAGACCGGATGTATGTGGGCTGCAAGGACCACGTGCTCTCCATGGACATCAACAACATCACGCACGGCGCGCAAAAGGTGTCCGCTTGTTGATAATGTTTTCTCAAATATTTTCTATTTGTTTAGATTTGTTAATATAGTTTTATATTAATTTGTACTATTTATTTTGTGTTATTCTGTATATATTTATTTTTGCATTATATGTTTTTGTATATTTCGTTTATTTTATGCATTTTTAAATATATTTTACACATTTTATTAAGTTATTCATTTATTTGAAGTAATAAATCATACTACGCATTATTCGTATTATATTTCTTTCCTTTCTGAAGAGTCATTTGCATTTGTTTTTCATATTTTATCAACATGGCGTTCTCGTTGAAATCAGTATTGTTTGCGTAGTCCTGCCCCCTGTTGTGTCAACAGAGTGACGCTAAAAATTCTGCAGTGGTAATTATGCAAATGGCGTCCATGTTGACAAGCATTCAGGGTTATCCAAAGGTGCCGTCGATGCACTCGGGCGCGCCGCCGCTTCGCCGAGGGAGCTCTTGACGTGCATAATTGGCAGCGCGAGGCGCATAAACAGATGGGAAAACATTTAGTTCCTCCCTCCCCGCATCCATTTTACGCCGCGTAAATTGCGCGATGCGTTCCTCAACACGCACCCCCCAACTCCCACCCGGCCCCCTCTTGTTCACCCTTTAATTTCATCAAAGCCCCTATTTGCATATTCATAGACGTCTGTTGCCGCCGTTGTGGGGATCGTTTTCGACGCTAATTAGCTTCTTATGTTGTTTTGCAGGTGTTTTGGCCCGCATCGACAAGCAAGATTGAGGAATGTCAAATGGCGGGAAAAGACCCCACGGTAAATAAGCACGCGAATCCTCGCGATGCACACACATGATGTCGCTAAGCTAAAACGTCGTGCACTACAAAAGTTCAGGATATTGAGGGAAATTTCCAAATGGACTTAAAAACCTTTATGTGCAGAAATTTTACCAGAAAGCTGAAAAACTTGTATTTTGTGTTTATTATAAATGAGTACAATATGAAAAACACTTTTTATGATGTACAATAACATCACATTTGCTACCTTTTCAAGTTGGATCATACTATTAAGTGCTGCCCTCTATTGGTTTGGAGTGTTGCATGCATGAAACATGTCTCTGTTATGAAAAATGGTGAAAACATTTACATTTTAAAATTCTTTTGTAAGTGTGCTAGGCTATTATGCATATATTTTTTACATTATTTGTTTCCATATTTTTCTACTTTTTACAATGCTTTTTCTCATTTTTTTTCTAGCTTTTTTTCTGTATTTTTACTGTATTAAAAGAATATAATGTTTTGTTTAGTTTTTACTACGCAATTGTTAGACAAAGTTTGATTTTTTTTTTTTTATATATTTTTTTTTCTAAATACATGTTTAAAGTTAAATGTACTACTTTATTTGCTTGTGCAATGCTTTTAATTTCCATTTTTATTCTTTGTATTTTATTTGATTTAATTGTTTGAATTTATTTTCTTTGATGTCGCAGCTCCGATATCTCCGTTCAGCTGTTGCGGGGGTTTATCTCTCTGAGTGCTTCGGGACTTTGCCCCTGAGACTTCCTTCCTTTTTCTCCCCCATCGGCCGATGCCGTATCAGCTCCGTCCACATGTGGCCGGCAGCAGATGTCCGCAGGCTCATCCCGGCGAGGCGTGGGAGGCCTTCCGGGGGAATCGAAGCCCCCAGAAAGCCAAGCTTTAATGAATCTGCGCGTTAAAGATCATGAAGATCCTCCTCCGTCTGCGCTCGGCCTTAATTGGCTCGAAAGCGCAGAGAAGTGGAAGACTTCTCAGACAATTAAATGAGGCAGCACGGCTTTATTTTTGGCTCCTGCGTCCGTCCGTCATCTCCCGTGCGACTGCAGCTGGACACGGGAGAAGCGCTCGCGAGCGCAGACGCGCTCCCGCAAATATTTGGCGCAGCGCGGAGACGCTCTGGATCGCAGCTTCCCCTAAATCCCCTCGTTTTTCACGCGCTGCGCCCGGCTTCTCGTTTTTCAGCCCTCACTTTTTCCATATCCGACCACCGGAATATTCTACTTGGCTCATTGTACTCGGGATTCTTAACCCCACACACACACGCACACGCACGCTTTCTGATACAAGGCTGCTCTTCCCTGATAAACTGGAGTGGATCTTGGATGAGTTGGAATGCTGCTATGGAAGCCAGATTTTTAAAAACACTTTCAGTAGGCCAGGAAAATGACACATACAAAATACTAAATCATAAAAAACATCAAATAGTCTCCATGATTCATGACAAAACGCCGCAACTGCCATAAAATGGATGTTTTAATGGTGTCACGCCTTCGAGACAACCAAGCATGGATGCTTGTTTTGACATTTATTTTCATTTAATTGGATAAACATGTTTATTTTACTGCAGCCTCTCATTAAATACTATTTTCTACAAAAAGTTTTTTTTTTTCTTGAAAAAGTATATAGAATGGTGCCTTGAGATAAGAGTGACCTGGTTCACTAGTGTTTCTGAGATATAAGCCATCGCTCAGCTGATTTGCGCTTTGACCTGGGAGCAAACATTTGAGATAAGAGCCCTGTACGGTGTCAGTGAACTCAACTAACTCCACAACAAGCAAGCAGTTTTGCAGACTCTTCAAAAAAAAAAAAAGTCCACTGTCAAAGTGAACATAAAACATGTTTTGCTTTTAAACGACCACACGGCTTTGCTTTAAGAAAAGTCTGATTATCGTAATGCTGACAAAAATACCATCGGTGTGGCAGCGTTAGAACCCGTTAAGCAACAGATATTTGAGCACAAACAGTGGAGCAACACACTAAATACTCACAGGCGTATTTTCTTTATCTTCTGCGAAGAACGACTAATATTACTGCAGCTTAACGAGTCAGTCGCGAAACTCTTCTTCGTGTGTGTCTGCCTCTATGTCTGTATTATAGCCGCCCCCATTTGGCCAAGACGTACACACTTTTCAGGGCATTTTTAGAATTAAGATTTATGCTAATATTGAGAATTTAATAAGATAAACAAATGTGTTGTGGAACTCAACTTATTGTTGTATGCAGAGTTAGGATTTTTCCACAAATAAAAGTTTTCTTATTTTTGTCTACTTATACTGCATGAAGATGATTATTATTATCATCAAATAATACTTTTTGAAGCCTTTCAAGGGACCTAATGGTAACCTGGCTGTACGGATTGTGTGAAATAGCATTTTAAAAAGAAGTCCTAAATGTCTCCATTTTGTTGTTGTTTTGCCCAGCACGGCTGCGGCAACTTCATCCGGGTGGTGCAGCCGTACAACCGAACGCACCTCTTCATGTGCGGCAGCGGCGCCTACAGCCCCGTGTGCGTCTACGTCAACAGGGGGCGCCGGCCCGAGGTGAGAAAACCGATTCGAGCGCTCGGGCCAACCCTGCGTCACTTTGATCGGAGACAGCAGATGGTCTGGCTTGTTACCGCGGCAACCAAGCCGTCGCCTTTCCCAGGCCGCACGAGGAGGATTTGGGGGCTCAAAGCGAAGATTAGATTTGTTCTGCAGATTTCTTTCAAGACAAAAAAAAAAAAAGTGGCTTCACAAGTCATTTGTGTGATATTTATTGTCTCCTCCTTGACCTCTTTGCTACAGGAACAAATATTTCACATTGACTCAAGGTCTGAGTCGGGAAAAGGGAGGTGCTCCTTCAACCCGCGGGTCAACACGGTGTCCCTCATGCTCAGTAGGTCGCCACCCCCACAACACACTCTTTGCTCTCAAATATCTGTTCATTGCAATCTCGTTTTTATTTTTGATTTAGTTGTTGCAATTTTTAAAAATACTTTTTAGAATATATTATTAGTATGCATTTTTTTGTACAAATAAAGATAAAAGCATAATAATTCAGATTTAATTGATTGTCCAATTTATTTGAATTGTAATTTTAAAAGATATTTTAGCAGTTTTACATTATTTTTTTATTTCATTTGATTTTATTATTGTATTTTGTAATTCACTTATTATATTTTTAATGGCATAATATATATTTATGTGTTAGTTCATGTTGTGCATTCGTATGTATGTTTGTAAATTATTTTATCCATTTTATTTTTGTGGATTGAACAATATTTGTTTAATAATCTTATCATGATCACTGATACCCAATTTAAATTTAATGAATGTTTTCCAATTTGTTTTTAATTTTTTTAAATTCCTTTTTTCATTTTATTTTGTCCATGCGCATTAATATTTTCTTCTTAGTCATTTATTTTATCGATTTTATTTTTGTATATTTGTTTATATTTAAGAATAAAATGAAATCTCGTCAATGTTGTTGTCTTTTTAGATCAAGAGCTGTTCTCCGGCATGTACATCGACTTCATGGGCACGGACGCGGCCATCTTCCGCAGCCTGACCAAGAGGAACGCCGTGCGCACCGACCAGCACAATTCCAAGTGGCTCAGCGGTACACCAGGCGGGACGCCTTGCATCCGCACAAAGTCAATTTATTTATTTATCCGCTGCGTTCTTCGAATCAGAGCCCATCTTCGTGGACGCCCACCTGATCCCGGACGGGTCGGACCCCGACGACGCCAAACTGTACTTCTTCTTCCGCGAGAGGCTAACGGACAACAGCGGCAACACCAGGAACATCCACACCATGGTGGCACGCATCTGTCCAGTAAGTGGCGCCGTTGAGAGTTTCGTGGGAATTTTATCCGACGAAACACTTCTTCTTCTCGCTCCCTTCCAGAGCGACATCGGAGGGCAGCGGAGTCTGGTCAACAAGTGGACCACCTTCCTCAAGGCGAGGATGGTGTGCTCCGTTCTGGAGGGGGACGGCACCGAGACGCACTTTGACGAGCTCGGTGAGTCGGACGGGGTCAAATTAAAATACACAATAATTTAGTTTATACATGTTTTTTCGATAGCCTAAGTCATTTTTAAATTACTGTTTCCAAAACAATGTTATTTCCAAAAATTTTCAAATATGACAACTATGCCATTAGGAAATGTTTTGTATTGTCGTTAATGATGTTTTGTATGTTTTGATACACTTAATTTTATTATTTAAATATTCGTATTTTAGACATTTTATTTATTCATTTAGATTTCTAGATTTTTATATTAGTGTTGTCCGCATAAATATTATGTTAATAACTTTAGAAATGTTAATTATTTTCTATTCCATATTTTAGTTTCTAAGCGTTTTTTAAATTCATTTCATTTATTCCATGTATATTTTTTATTTGGTACGTTTTTTAATTATTAAAAAATATTTTTCTTTTTTCTTTCTTTTTTTGTGCTGTCTACATAAACATTTTGATAATAGTTTTCAACATTTTATTTTCCTTATACACATTTTTTTCATTTTTCAAGGCATTTTATTTTATACACTACATTTTATTCAAACATTGAATTCCATACATTTTATCTTTTTGTTTTGTATATTTATTTCAATTTTCATGCTTTTTATAACAAAAAAATGTCCACATTATTTGTAATGTTTTTTTATTGACACATTTCACTTAATGTTTGAATAATATTTTGTTTAGAATTGTTTTCACTGCATCTAGTTTTTGAATTTTCATTACGTTCCCCCCCCCCCCCCCCCCATATTTTTAGTTGATTATTTGAAGCATTCTCGTTTTCATACTTTGTAAATACTCGATCATTTTTTTCAATTAGTTTGGTCGTTTTGTTAAATCATTGTACTTTTTATTCTGTTTGCCTGGTTGTTGGAATACAGTACTTAACGTCTGCCGTACCAGTTTGTCTGTTGCTGCTCGAAACATCTTCCGTCTTCTTCTATAAAGCGCACACGCGTCACGCTGGCGCGGACTCGTGCAGATTTTTGGCAACAATGAGGAAGACGCCTTTGTGTTTTCTTCCCTGCAGAAAGTGTGTTTTTGCTGGAAAGCGAGCATCCCAAAGGCTTGCTGGTGTTCGGAGTCTTCACGTCCACAAGGTAGAAGACGACACTCGCGCACAAAGCTGCTTTTTAATATCAACACATTATTGTTTATTTACCGTGCTTCCTAAATCTAGTTTTGCGATCATTTCAGCGAATTTCCTTCGTAATTTTGTTAGTATCGTTAATGGAACAAAAATAACCCTAAGCATTTCGTTACTGTTCGTAAAAATGTCGTAGGATTTCATATGTAATTTCGTTCCATATTCCTTTTTTAAATTTTCGTTCTTGCGGTTTTTGTACAGTTTTGCACGCGTCGTAATTTCAACAAAAACAATGGTATTCTGGGGATGACTAAACGTGCGTCCAATCACATTGAATAGATTCCCTTCTATTGTAGCATATTGACATCCAATTTTTGCTTGGCTGGTGCGGTTTTGATTGCTTCTGTCCGAGCTGGGCTCGTGTTTCAGCGTGGCCAATCGTCAGGGGCGCGTCACCTGATCCGCGTGTTTTCACGTCTAATCGAGTCGGCACGGTAGATGTCCTCGTTATTGGCTAAATGCGCTTCTGATCTCCCGGCGTGCTCCGAAGCTCGGAATTAAAGGTAAACACGTTCCCTCTCTGCAGAATCCTGCCGTGACCTGCTCCTTTTTGTTGTTGTTGTTGTTGTTGTTGTTTTTTTGTTTGTTTGTTTTACAGTTCGGTCTTCAAAGGCTCAGCGGTGTGCGTGTACAACATGGCCGACATCCTCACCGTCTTCAACGGGCCCTTCGCGCACCGAGACGGGCCCAACTTCCAGTGGGTGGCCTTCCAGGGACGCATCCCGTTCCCCAGGCCCGGAACGGTCAGCTCACAGATCGTGCATGCAACTCAACATTGAGTAGGATTTTCCAGTTTTGGATGGAGCTTTAGCGGGAAAATAAACCACGTTTTATGTCATAAAGCAACCATTTTTGTACAATTTCCGATTCAATTCTCACGAGACCACTTCAAAAACAAACAGTTGTTTGGATCTTGGTCAAAATGGGAGTTTAGTGAAAGGTTTCCCCGCTCTCCAGTGCCCCGGTGGAGCCTTCACTCCGGACATCCACACCACCAAAGAATTCCCGGACGACGTGGTCAACTTCGTGCGCAACCACCCGGTCATGTTCAACCCCATCTACCCGGCGGGCAGGAAACCTCTGGTGGTCCGAACCGGCGCCGACTACAAATACACGGCGGCGGCGGTGGACCAGGTGGCGGCTGCCGACGGAAATTACCAAGTCCTCTTCCTGGGAACCGGTAGGAATTAGCAGCTTGCACCCTCGTTTTACAACTGTCATATTTTTTCAAGTGTTATTAGTTGGAATAGTGTCAGGTTAAAAGTATATTTTTGGGTGATTAAAAATCGGAATATTTTGAGATTAATCGTATTTTGTCAACGATTTAAAGTGTGAATATTGCAAGATTAAAGTCATACGATTCTGACATTGAAGGCCTATTTTTTTCAAGACTTCAAATTGTAATATTCCAAGATGAAAGTTGTATGATTCAATAATTACATTTCAGAATATCACCAGATTAAAGTGGATTTTTTTGGGGAGGGAGGTGAATTTAAATTTGGTATATATTGAGATTAGAGTCGCGTTTTTCTAGGGTGAAAAATGAATAATATATGTAATCTTAGTTGTACCGTATTTTTCTCTTGTAAAATGAAGATTTTTTTTTTTTTTTTAATTACAAAAAAACGGTTATAAAGGATTTTCTAAAACAAAACAAAAAAAATCGGTCTTTTCAATGACAAAGTCAGACTTTATAGCTTGTAAGATTGTGACTTGAAAAAAAAAAAAACGCAACATTTGTCTTTTTTTCCTGTAAAAATGAAAATGCAAATCTGTCCCGTTGTTGCTATCGGCGACTCGAAGAACATATTTGACGGGCAAGAATGTGAAGCGAGGCTCGTGGCGCCCTTTTGTACGAGCTTCCCTGCCGCTGTTTGGTTTTGTTTCTTCAGGCCGGATTCTTGACGAGCGGCCAGCTCCCGACCGCGTGAGCGCGCTTTTGTTTTCCGAGGTCGCTCGCTGTCCTTATCGGCCGCTGGCGGGCATCCTCGGCCATTTTTGTAACCCGGCTCTTGTTTCCGCAGACAAAGGAAGCGTCCAGAAGGTGATCGCCCTGCCCAACAATCAGTCCCTGCATAAAGATCTCATCCTGGAGGAGCTGGAAGTCTTTAAGGTCTGCCGCCTTTTTTTTCATCCTGCTTTTTTTTTTCCCCCCAGAAATCAAAGAGAGGCAGGCAGGCAGAAGTAAAGGAAAGGGAGGAGGAGGTTCAGGGGCAGGCGAGAGGAAGGCCGGGAGATGTTGTGCAGAGCCGAGTGTTGCGAGGCGACGGGAAATCGCGCCGCTCGCTGTTTCATCTCTAAATGTTCGCTGTTTGCAAACTCAACTCAACGTGGTCGACGTTCCCGAAAGACGCACAAAGAAACTTGGTTGCTGTTGCCGCCCGAAAGCCATCGCAATGGTTTTGATCGAAACAGCTCGCATTTTGGGAATGGCTCCCTTATACTTTGCTCACTTATGCTCGCGTGTTTGAAAACTTGATGATACTGTGAGAAGAAAGGGATTTATTCAACAAAAAACCCCTACATTTATGATATTATAGTTACATTTTTTTTTTCCAGAGACAAAATGTAATCAGCTTGGATTTCTTTTTTTCTTTTCTTTTTTTTTTTTTTAAGAAAAGTGGCGTAACATTACAAGACAAAAGGTTGTAATATTGAAAAATGGTTTCATTTTCGAAAAAAAACGTAATGTTGCATGAAAAATCTCTTCATTCAAAAGAAATCCTATTATAAGATCAAAGTCATATTTTTTCAAGAAAGAAAGTCCTATTATTACAGAAACAAAAATCTGAATATGACTAGAATGAACTGTATTTTTTTAGGGGGGGAAAGATGCATTATAATAACAAAGATTGCCTTTTTTAATATATAATTTAGTTCTCATAAGGTTACGACTTTTATTTTCTCCCAAAAATTATTTATCCTCACAAGATTGTGATTTCTTTTTTTTTTCTCATGAAAACTTTTTTCTGAAATAATTACTTTTTCTTTCCCCCCCAAAATCAATTCTTCCATCCATCTTTCCATTTTTAAAATTATTTTTGTATTACTTTTTTTTTGTTGCTGCAGTTTTGGCTGGTGAACTTGTGCGGCTGGCCTGCAGCTGCTTGTCCTACTTTGAAACCACAGAGCGTGTCTTTCCACTTCCTCAATGTCTAATAGAAACGTCCAACGCGCGTGTCATTTCATTGTTGTTTGTTTCCCCAGAACCAAGCTCCGGTGACCAACTTGAGAATCTCCTCCAAAAAAGTACGCGTTTGACTGTCTTCCTCTCAAATCTCCCGAGCCGGGAGCAATAATTCCCGTGTCGTTACCCGCAGCAACAACTGTACGTGAGCTCGGAGCTGGGCGTGTCGCAGGTGTCGCTGCACCGCTGCCACGCGTACGGTTCGGCCTGCGCCGACTGCTGCCTGGCCCGAGATCCCTACTGCGCCTGGGACGGACTCAGCTGCTCGCGCTTCTACCCCAGCGGCAAACGGTAGGCGTGCAACTTTTCATATTTTCATATACGTTTGGTTGAGAGAGGGAGAAAAAAAAAAAAAAAAAAAAAAAAAAGAGTTCCTTCATGGTTATGATCCGAATCATATCATCAAATTTAACACAAGGGCTGTATCATCAATTGTACTATAGTAACATTCCAAATACATTATAATAATATGATAATAATATAATGCAATTCAGTAGTTGTATTTATTTTTTAGAGTTGTATCAGTAATTATTATTTTTAGTAGTCGTAATATTCGAAAACTTGCAACATTATTAGTAATGATACTAATGTAATTAATTAAAAAAGTCATCAAATATTCAACTATTTATTATTATTTATGTAAAATTACAAGCAAATGAATTTAAAAAAATACAAAAATCAATAATTGAATTCAACATTGAAAAAAAAAAAAAAAAGAGATCAGACATTCAATGATCATATACATATACACACCAATACGTGTATTGTTGCAGTTTCAGCTATATTTTTAGTTACCTTATTTAGCTACACGAGCGGTGTCATAATTACAAACACGTCAGCACTAAACACGTTGATTATTCATCAATCTCTGATAACTTTTGTGTTTACGAAGGCAGAATCGTTTGTCGATTTCTTGTCGCCTGGCGACTATCCAACAATGAGATGAATGCGGCTAAAAATAGGTCGGCGGCCAGCGCGGGCGTCTGAAGGCGCACTTGACAGTCGCGTCGTTTTCAGTGCGTGCGGACGCAACGCGGACGAGAGGGCGCGAGTGGCGCCGCCGCGTACACGAGAGGTCAACGTGAACTTTGTTGTTTTCAGGAGGAGCAGGAGGCAGGATGTGATGCATGGAAATCCTCTCACTCAGTGCAGAGGATTCAACCTGAAAGGTAACTAACTCGCATTGACTTTGGTGCGCTTGTAATAAAGTCCTAATATCACCAGATGAATAAAAAATATTCAATTTGAGTGGTATTATTGACAGAATTGAATGGTGGAATCTTTTTTTGTTTGCTTTTTGTTTTTGTGCATTAGCCTACAGGAACGCGGCGGAGATGACGCAATACGGCGTGAGGAACAACACCACCTTCCTGGAGTGCCTGCCCAAGCCGCCGCAGGCGTCCATCCGCTGGCTCATCCACAGGGACGGCGACAGGCGCAAGGAGGTCAGTGGAGGTCAAAGCGCCGACCCCAGCGCAGAGCGCTTTTCACTTTGATAGCAAGCAAGGCTTCGTGTAATTCCTCAATTTATCACAGTAAATAAGTAAAAGTACAATCTTACACATCTTGCACACCCCCTCAAAAAATGACGTTTGAGTCAAAATTACAATTTTTGCCATTATTTATTTATTTATTTATTTATTTATTTTATTCTTACTTTTGGGGGTAAATGTGTTGTAATTATACCAGACAGATGGTGCACACCTGCTTTTTTAAGTTCAATGTATGTATTTGTTTCTTTTGGGGGAGGGGATTGGAATAAATATCTTTCAATATTTTGCACAAGAATTCCACAACTGCACTTTTAATCTCGCGTGCACCTATGAAATGAACGCATTTACTCGACCCTAAGAAAAATCTGGTTTAAATTCTAAGTTAGAGGATTTTTTATTATTATTATTTTGTACAACAACAAAAAAATGCGCAAGAAAATGGAAATATAAAATTATTATACTTAATTGCCATTACACTTTTCTCATGCACCCCCTTAAAAAAGTGTTTTTTTTTTTTTTGGTCAAAAGTACAATTTTAAAGAATTGTTTTTTTTTTTTGTTACTACAATGTGTAATAATTTCCCAGCCAGGGATGCTGCACCCCTTCGAAACATTTAACGTACATACTGTACGAGATGGCAATTCCACTTTTCATCTGGCGTGCGTGCCCCTTGTTCGGCGCTCTTGCACCACCACCCTGCTCTAACTGCGCATGAGAAAATCCGAAGGATTCCCGACGGTCTCCGAGCTTGCATTTGCAGTCCTCCTTTAAGACAGATTTTTCTTCTTCTCCCGGCTGTCCGTGTGAACCTCAGGTGAAGCTGAGCGAGCGCGTGCTGTCCACGGAGCACGGGCTGCTCATCCGCTCGGCCCAGCCGTCCGACCAGGGCCTCTACTACTGCCTGACCACCGAGAACGGCTTCAAGCGCACCGTGGCCAAGATCCACCTGCGGGTGCTGAGCGCCGCCGCCGCCGGAGCGTCGACCGCAAGGGGGCGCTCGGCGTGGCCGTGGTCGGCGCGGCCGGAGGCCCCGGGCCCGGCCGAGAGCCTGGCCGTGCAGCAGTACTGCAAGGAGAGGAAGGAAAGGAAGGAGCTCCAGGAGCGGCAGAAGACCGTTTCGCACCCGCCGCCGGGGCCTCTCAGGGGGGACTTAGCCAAGCTCAAGCCCCTGCTGGATCGCAAGAAGAGCCGCAACCGGCGCAATCAGCTCCCCGAGGAATAACTCGATGACAGAGCGGCCGGCGCGCCGGGAGACGGCCGCCGCTGAAGGCTCCGCCGCCAAAAGCGAAAACGAACAACCAGCCGGGATCCTTTTTTTCTGTGACGCGATAAAAGGGACAGACTTTAAGGGGGGAAACAGGCGGAAGAAGACGGATGCATGCTTGACTCTTTCACCAAAATATTGTGCCAAATCGGCATTTCCAAGTCTGCCTAGCAACCTGGCCCAAAATTCTCAAATATTTATTTCTGTGACGCATGCGCATGGATTGTTCTGGAGCGACTTGCCCATGAAGTGGAGCGGGGGTTCTCGAACTTTCTGGGTCCATGAGAGAAACATTTCCAAGGACAAAAGACGGATTTTGTCAGGATCAAAAGTCGTCCTTGAATAGTCATATTCTAAGAAGTGACTTTTAAAAATACATCTTCTCATAATAGATGTGTTTATTCTCTGAAAATATAGCACAATATTCTTTTTAAAAAATTCGGACTTTATTCAGGTAATAATGCGACTTTTTAAACTTCATTCATGCACCGATTTGAGATTTATGCGATGATGCATCACAATCATAACACATTTTTTTCATTGGCCAAAGGTTAAAGTAAGGAGGAGTAATTATCCAGTCCCCCAGAATTTAGGTACTCCCTTTTTTAAGTGATGCAACATATTAATTTATTGCAAATTATTTAACGGACTCCCAGTGGGTCCGAGGACCCCAGTTTAAGAACCACTGAGGTCGCGCCCTCTTTTCAATTGCGCTTTCGTCCGCACAAAAGCAGAAAATGCCCGTTGGGTTGTGAATACGTCATGTAGATAAAGATTACGTGTTATCTTATTTAATGTGAATACGCGCTTTCTCTGTGTAAATACGACTGGATCTGCAATTCGCAGATCCTTCATTTGACTGTTTTCATTTTTTTACATTTTTTTTTTTTTGCAGACCATCAATTCATGTCGATAAAGAAACCGGCTAAAAGCGTGACGTTTCAAGCCTGACGAAAGCATCCTCTTTCTATTTATTGGTGGAACCGATGGCCTGAATAAATGTGTTTCGGTGAGATTGTGTTTCTGAGAGCCTCAAGCTAAGCTAATATGCTAACGGCACCGTAGCGCATCTTTAATCCGTTAACATTAAGAAGGCTGTCATATTTGCTTGATGAATTAGGATTTCCACCACTGGCCTTGGCTGTAGTTCCATTAGCTCCGCGCTAGTTTATGGGCGTTAGCATCGGGCATGAAAACCTCTCCGTTTCCATAAAAATGATTGTGCGTCTTTTTGCGCACACGCAATCATGACCTTTATTTGTAGTTTGCAATCATGACCTTTATTTGTAGTTTATGCCATTAGGGTGAGATTTCTGGTGGCGTTTGTTTCACCTAAGCTAGTGCTACCTAGCTTTAGTTTCCTCAGTGACATTTTGAGTGTTACTGTACAATATAAAAGTCTTCCATTTGAATATGAATCCACATTTGTATCCTTTCGGGTCACGTCGTGGCGTGGCCATAAATCTGGCGTTTGACACTTTGCTGAGTCGGCATTCTGTCGTGCAATTCGCACAGGGCCGCTCAAAGAAATCTTTTTTTTTTTTTTTTTTTTTCTCTCTCTCTCTGTCTCTTTTCTCAAAGCACTTTGGCTCAATAAACCCGCATCCTGGTCATAACCACGGCATAATAATACCCTTGTACTTCATGTGATTTACAGTAAAAAGGAATTAAGCTGTACTTTTATTCCTTTGAAGCCACAAAGCATAATAAACACAAATCAAGAGAATTAGCATGTAGCACATCCTGTAGCCTTGAAATAGCTTATTTAAAGAAGAAGGCCCAAAATCCCTGATTGTTTGAATTAAAGTGACACTACTTCAGTCAAGTTTACAAAAATCACAGTATGAATATCAAAGGGAAAGGGGACATTATAAATAATAAGTCCGTATCAAAATAGAAGCATCAGACGGTCTGCGACTTGTCGTCGCTGCACCTGACGGCGGTGTACAGGAGCAGGCAGAGGGCGAAGACGGCCAGGCCCGAGCCCAGCAGGACTTTCTGGACCACGTCTAACATCTTGATCCGGTCCACCAGCTCCACCTTGAGCAGACCCGCAGACTCGTCGTCCAGTTCCGCCGTCTGAGACCAGAATGTCGGAAGTGTCAGGAAAAAGCCAAAAGGGTTGCGGACAAAGGTGGCAGTCTTACCTCGTTCATCCAGACCAGAGGGAAAATTGTGGTCTCATTGACTTTCTTCAGCACCCTACACACAAACAAAGCGTCGCTCGTTAGCTGTAGCCGCGACAAGAACGGGTGTCAGGGACGCCAGAGGCTGAGCTGCGTCGTATTTGTTTACAAAATTCACTCAAATGTGACTTACGTGATGACGTTGGAGGGTCCGTACATCATGTTCACCTGGATTCTCTTCGCAAACCCAAGGGTAATTCCTGTTATCTGGTAGAAAGAAGATACACACAAGGTACTCTTTTAACCCTCAAGGTACAAATTGGGTATCAGTTGCCCCTTTCACACAGGGTTTCTGCAAAATTGGCTCCTCAGAAGCAAAACCGGTGTTTAATTGTTGTGCCTTTCCCGCAGAACCAGGATAACCGTCAGGTCCTGGATCTGGTGTTACGTACCGTATCAAAAATGGAGTCTCCTTCATCCCCTTTCACACGGGCCAGCGACAGATGAAAAATCCAACTTTGATGCACAGTGAGGAAGGGGCTCGGGTTTTCCACGAAATTAGCGCACGAAAAGACGAAACCAGCTTTTATTCAACTGTGCCTTTCAAACAAAGCCGAGCCAGACTTGATCGTCCGCCTACTGTGTCTTTCGAGGTACGATAGCAAGTCACTGGGGGGACCTAGAACATACCAGTACCTTTTAATTAGGTTAACGCCCGTTTCCACAAAATCAAGCCCAGCGAGTGTCATTCATTCAGTGACTATTGTTTTCAGCTCAGCTGGAACGGAAGAATTCAATTGTCAATCTTTTACACCCTGTTACCAGCTTTCAATGACATGTAAGTCGGGAGAAAAACCTTTCACACAGACGAGTGCAACGCCAAAGAGTCAGCTTGGACACAATGTGAAAAAGGCTTTTGTATCTTTACGGTTTAGTCCCAACTTTTTCTGTAAATGAAGATGGCAACACAAGGAGAGGTCTTACAGGTTCCACATCCAGGTAGGTCTTATGATGCTCCTCGTTGGCGTCGAGCCCCCTTATGGCCTCCTGCAGGGACGGACTACCATAAAGGAAGTGCGGCAAGGAGATGTAGATGGGTTGTCCTGCGAAGAAAAACCGAACGGATGAGAACCTGGCGAAAGAAAACTCTCTGACCTTCCCGACTGACCGTCTTGACAGGAGCTGATGTCCAGCACTCCCGCTATGGTGCAGTTCTTGGTGGTCTTGGGATCCCGGCAGTAACAGTGGTTGTCGGGGTTGTCCGCCGGCGAGGCGAGGGTGGACGCCAGGAGTCCGAAGCGGTACACCGGAATCTCCTTCAGGACCGTGGACCGCTCGTAGCTGGCTGACACCGACCTGCGGGACGCACAGGAGACCTGAGCGACCTCTAGTGGCCGTTGAGATAGTCGCCGAGAGACTTAACTCACCTGCAGATGTCCGAGGAAAAGAAGAAGAGGGGCTTTGTTGCGTCCACAAAAGGAGCAAAGTTAGAACCATCTGGAAAAAGGACGTTAAGCCCAGTTAAAAAGATGACAAAGCTTTTTTTTCTTTTTCTTTTTAACCCCAAGACCCTCACCTGTCCCGTTGATCATGTTGCAGTACTTGTCGTCCCAGAAGCTCAGACTCCTAAAAAAGAAGAACCGGAAGTTCCTTGAAGACTTGTTATCGTTGTCTTGTCGATTTTGTCCTCACTCACCTGGATCCTCGCCACTTGTCGATCATGCCCACTTGGCTGATGTCGCCCTTGCCGCTGTAGATGTTGTAGTAGCCGTCAAAAGTGCCGTTGTACTGGGTACAAAGTACAAAAAATATTAGCTGAAAAGTATATACCTTACACTATTTGACCAAAAAAATGACAAAAACACACCGAAAGAATAGTTGCGTTCGTGAAGCCTTTCGATAAATGTGGAGCGGATGGAGTGTCACGTGCGACTCACCGGTGCAAAAATGCCCACGGTGGATTTCAACATGGGGTCTTTGTACCCCCACAGCAGCTCCCTGACGCTGCGGTGCTGAAACAAGGATGACTTGCTGCCCTTGATCATGGTCTCCAGGAGGGGATGCAGCCCTTTGGGAATCATCGAGTACGCCCCCTGATACGCACAAAAACGTACACGCGTTCGCATTTTGCCTTTGGATGAGACGCAAAGGCGATAAACGCACCTTTTATGAGTGTTACCGATACGATTAGCATCAGGCATGCTGACACGCCAAGTCTTATCAATATTATCAATATTATTGGCTGCCAAGAATTATGCAACGATCACTGGCCGCGCAATGTGCCAGAGCCTATTTTTTGTTTGTTTGTTTTGTTTTAGCATTACGGTTCAGATTAGGTCGGGTAAGGGTGACAATTGAGTTTTCGAGTCGGGTTTACATTCTAGAAGGTGTTTGGCTGATTATTCAGGTTCGGGTTTGAGGGATGCTTGATCGGCTTCGGGTTAGGCTCTGATTAAGTAGGGAGGTGTTATCTTCTGGAGTCTATCCTTTCTCCAGGATAGGGATGATTAATCGAGTTAGGTTCGGACTCTACGAGGGTTACAGCTGAGTATCCGCCGCTGTCGTGGTAATTGATCACGGCACAGCTGCGCGGCTCTCACTCACCGCCACGGCCAAGTTCAGAGAGGTGATGTTGTCCTGTTCCGGTCCCGCCGACAAGGACGGCTCAAAGACGGCACCTTGCGGGAGCAGGTAGGAGACGGTGTCGTTGGGGTTGAAGGTGATGTGCGCTTTGGGCAAGTATCTGGTCCTGAGAGAGTTTGGCAGTCAGTGCATAAGAGGTCAAAAATAAGAAAAGGTAGCAGGCGAGGGGAATCAAACCTTACAAGTAGGTGTAAGGTCCCTTCTCCACGACCACCGGCGCGACACCTTTCTCTATCACCTCCCTGGCGTTTTGCACATCGAAGAACCAGAACTGTCTGTAGACCGCTCCGCCCGGGGACAACCAGTTCTCGTACGCCGGCGTCCCGGGCGCGATGACGGCTTTCTAGATCCCCGCACACGCCCCGACAGATGAGACTATTTTTAACCAGACTGACGCACAGACGCTCGCTCGCAGTTTTGTCAGCGCCTTGCCGAAACATCACACACAAACAATTCCCCGGGAGCCAGATCTATTTCCCCCCGACGGCCGCACGTTACCTGTAAGACGGTTTCCTCGATGAGACCGCTCCCGACCGGGATCAGGATGCCTCCCAGCAGGGCCGCCGCCGCCCCGATGACGGCTCCGGCAATGAGCCCGCACCTTCTGTTACAGCAGCCCATCTCTCTCCGTGTGCGCCCGTCTCTGTCTTTTGTATGCGCCGCCCGTCGTAGGCTGCAGCGTCGGAGCGGCCGATGCCAGGTAGAGCGGGCACCTTTTCCGGAACGATACTTATATACGGTGAGCCAGGGTTCAACGGTCAGGCAGGCGGGAGGCAGTTATCAGCTGACGCTATCTAAACAGGTGATAACCGGTCGAAAGGTTTACATGCCATTTCCAGGCGAAGACTTGAACAACTCACGTCACATTGGGTAAACATTCCGCGCATGGAGGATGGATGTCGCCTTCAAATCCTCGTTAAGAGTCCCTCCTGCTTTGATGCCAGGAAGGATACAAATCCACACGTCAACTTTGTTTTACTTCATGGCGCGTATCTGTTCAGTGTTTGTCCGATTGTGGCTTATCTGCAAGTGCAATTTCAGTTTGATGAGCTCCACAGAGTGACGTCGAATTTGGAGGTGGATGGCGCTCGGTGCCAGGATTTGACAAATGGGCGTGTAGGCTCTCTTGCCACCACTGGAGGGCAGCGTCAGCGACTGTTTTCTTTTTTGTTTGGCCTGCTCCCTTCAACCTCCTGCTGGGTTTCATCGGTACGAGTTATTCAGTCAGTATTGAGTGCATGTGTCTAGTATACCTGTTTCCGAATGATTGTCATGTAGGCCATTTTCCTAATTGGAGTGTGACAAAGCTATCCCTGGAAATTCGGAATCGGCCCAAAGGCCGATATCCTGTTCCATTCTGGAATGGGTCCTTGAAGACCGTTTCATATACATCTTCTGATCAACTCCCTTTTCTTTTGTTTGTTTTTTGTTCATAGAAATATCAACTAAAAATTAAGATGTGCTTTTGCGCGACAACTTTCTTTCGGCAAGATGACCACCAAAAATGCATGTCCACCCCCCCCCCCCCCCCCCCCCCCCCCCCAAAAAAATCCAATCAAATAAAAAAAGCATGCAGTAGTTTTTGTGCTTCTGGGAATTGTTGTCACACCACCAACCTTTGGACACGCTCTTGACTGCGGAGGCTTGCGCTTGACTTTGTCCCAGCGGCTGAATTATTTAAACCACAAACAATGACTAATGAACGGATGAACGAGCAGGCTTGGGGGCCTGTCGTGGGGTGGGGGGGCTTTGTTTGCTTGCAGGCTTTGTTCCCACATATCGCAGTATTGCACATTTCATATGAAAATGATGTGCTGAGTGCTCTAATATGTGTTTGTTTGTCACGACAGCAAATAAACATCTAAGAAAAATCCGTGTCTACGGAAAATATGCGATTAAAAATTTTAATTAATTCATTATTATTATCAGTTATTATTATTCTAGGCAAATATTATGGTCATTGTTAATTGTTTATTAGTAAAGTTACAGGTTGGCAGGTTTAAACCGTTTTCCGTTAAGTTGAAGCGTCCACCTTCAAAATAAAAGCAAACTAAATAGGCGTTTTGAACTTAAACGCTTCAGCTAAAGTAAGATATCTTGACAAGATATTTATGAGCACGTGACATGACAAAATCCGTTTTCATGGCGCGTGGAAATGTTTAGTACGCATTGTGCCGGAAAACGCCGGAAGTGTGCCTCGTCGTCCGCCGTGCGGTGTTCGTTGGCTCCTCCTCCCGCACGCATTTCAACTGCCGCCGCCGCCACGGATGGAGCCGAGCGTCGAGAGGGAGAGGCACCACCGAGGATTTGCCAGCCCGTCAAATTAGCGCCCATCTCGGCTACGACCTGCCCGCCACCTCGGCGCTGTGAACGGTAGAAAAGTACAACTTCCGCCTCCAACACATCGACTGTGCGATTTATTTTTATTTTTTTTCCGGTTGTTTTTTTATTTATTTATTTATTTTATTTATTTTTTTTGAAAAAAGGGCGTGTGTGAGCTGGCAGAGTGGGAGATCATTTTAACCGTTTCATGCGGGTCCAGTGAAGCCATTTTAGCCGGTCGAGGATGGGCTGCACGCTGAGCACGGAGGACAAGGCGGCGGTGGAGCGGAGCAAAATGATCGACAGGAACCTGAGGGACGACGGCGAGAAGGCGGCCCGCGAGGTCAAGCTGCTGCTGCTCGGTAAGATGGGCAGGGGAGGGGGGGTTGGTGCTAGCTAGCCACGGGGCGGAGGGCGGAGGGTCGCTGGTGCTGCTGGTGGTCGACGCCCAGCTCAAACGTCCGCGTCGAGTGCCTTTTCCCCCGGCTACTTTTGTGCTCTGTCAACCCCAACTTCCACTCATAACTTTGGTACGTGAACGCAACATTTCTATTATTTATAAAAAATAACCGCAATATTACGTGTAAAAACTCCCAGTTCAACTACATAATTGTGTTAGTTTTTAAACATCAAGTCAGCATGACTCGACGTGTATTGAATGTTAATGGCCTGGGAACTATTCAACCATCACATCTGGGAAATGATTTGTGGCCTTTAAATGCCCTCAGAAATGTCAGCTGCACTGCCAACGCGCCCAAATTAGTCATTTAACAACACGAAACACTCCAAAACAATAAGAGCTATAGCTATGGTGGTAATAGCGTTTAAAACATTAGATCTCGTGCCAGGTTTACGGCAAAGACAATTCTGGGAAATTACAATCCGTTAAAAGCCACATAACCGCAATTCTGGCATGATTATATGTCCGTATGTTGTGCTGATTATTTTTTTTTAAACATTGTTTACACACAGAGGCAACACTGTTATGCTTGTAAACAGAGACCTGAGGTGAGGAACTTTTCCATGCTTGGGCAAATGTTGACATACACACACAAGCACACACGTGCGCCATGTGGGTTACCAGGACATGATTGAAATAAAATCCGAGATCAATAGGCAGCTAAGTCCTCCATTTTTTTCAGTTTTAGGGCAATGGGCGTATATATTTGAGCACATTCCTCAAGTGCTCGGGGGGGGGCAGACGCAGCTTGCCCCGGCGTGTCAGGTCAGGTTTGCGGCGAAGGCGGGTAAATATTTTCATCACGTCACGTGGAATTCTCTGTTCTGTTCGCTGGGAATTCGCGGCACCGTTGTTTTCGTTACGACGGATGCCTCGTCGGGATCCCGTCCAATGCGGGTAACGCCGGCGGGCCTCGTCGGGTTACTGCCGGTGTGAAGTGACGCCGGGAGAAAGCCACAAAAAACCAAAATGTACGGTGAGAAGCAAAGCATTCAAAATGTAGAATGCGGAACAGTTCTTCGCCAAATTGGCACTAAAGCAGCAGATTGGTCATCGAGAGCTTTCAATAAGATTAACACTCAAAATAGAATTTAAACGACGGTAGTTAGTCAGTAATTGGGCCATACAGCTGCGATGAATAGTAGGGCAGTACTTGGCTTTCACCAGCAGAGGCGCTGTTTGTTCATTTGGAGCGGGTTTCGCAGTCTAAAGGAGGAGAACGTCGATCACAGTTGGGCAAATGATGTCATTGTATAAGAGGAAACGTCATTTTTACAAAAATACGTTTCAAATATGACAGTCATTTTGCAAAAAAAAAAAACTAAGTCGGAACGTCACAAAACGAGTATAGTTTTGTAATATGCCAGAAAAGAAAGGGAAATAAAGGTGGAATATTACATAAAGGTGGAAATTTTCCGAAAATAAATATAAAAAATGTCCTACTTTTGTGAAAAGCAAAGCCTCCGAACATCACTCGCCGCCGCCGTGTCGTTTTGCGGCCACGCGAGGGTTCATTACAACCGAGCCGGCTCGGCCTGTTGAATTATTGAATGTGAAACGAAGCCGTGACGCGTGTCCCTCTTCCGCAGGTGCCGGCGAGTCGGGCAAGAGCACCATCGTCAAGCAGATGAAGTGAGTCGCTTTCGCACCGGCACGTAAATATGACGTAATGCATGTGACACATTTCAAAAGATGCATTCAGAAAAGACTTTTTTGGGGGGGGGGTTTTTGGTTTGCTTCCGTGTCAAACGGCACCGCATCATGCTTGTAAATAAATGTGCAAAAAAAAAAAAAGACATTGAAAATCAGTGAATGCCTCTTATTCAATAATACAAACAAATATGAATGCATACACCAATTACAAATATTAAGCTCGAACTAAAAAACGAAAAAGTCAAATGAATACATTTGAGGGGAAATGCTTTTCTCAGGCCCGGGCTGACTTGATTATTTCTTTCCCCCCTCACCGGCTCACCCACCAGGATCATCCACGAGGCGGGCTACTCGGAAGAGGAGTGCAAGCAGTACAAGGCGGTGGTCTACAGCAACACCATCCAGTCCATCATCGCCATCATCAGAGCCATGGGCCGCCTCAAGATCGACTTCGGCGACGCCGCCAGAGCCGTGAGTCGCTTTCCGGCGCCTTTCACATTTCTCTTCACGTAGACGCAAAGGCGGACGGCCGGGCAGAAGCCCGCCTGACGTTCTCCCGTCTCCTTTCCCCTCGCAGGACGACGCGCGGCAGCTGTTCGCGCTGGCGGGCTCGGCCGAGGAGGGCTTCATGACCGCCGAGCTGGCCGGCGTCATCAAGCGGCTGTGGCGGGACGGCGGCGTCCAGGCCTGCTTCGGACGCTCCCGCGAGTACCAGCTCAACGACTCGGCCGCGTAGTGAGTCGCAATGCGCAAATGCACTCGCGGTTTATGGGAGTTTATTATTCCAAGAGAAACTTTGTCAATTTATGACTAAGAAGCGTAGAAAAACACATTTCAGAAACATTGTCCAATTGTGTCGAGAAAAATGTCGCCATTTAAGGAAAATGCATCTCAGAATATTCCGAGAACTTGAAGAGAAAAATGCTGTCGAAACATTCACGTGTCACAAGAACGTGTTTGTAATTTAGCAAAAATAAAATTGGAATATTAAGACAAACCTTATAAATGTATGAAAAGTATTTCAAGAAAAACGAATTGAACAAAGTAAAGTGGGTATTTACAGGTGAGGCTAAGCATAAATGCAAACAATGGAAGTCAAATAACAACCTAGACCATTTTTCTATGATTATTATTATTGTTGTTGTTGGCAGCGGCTAATGACGGCAGTTACTTCTGGAAAAACAAACGGCACGGCAACAATGCGAGGCTTATCTCCGAGCCAGAATTCCTTCAGGCGACGTTGCGCAAGCGCCCCGTGCGCACGAACGCACACGCGCTTTGCTTTTCCCGTCGCCGTCGTCGTCGTCTTTCGGCGCTCATTAGCACCATTGTTGCGCAATCCACGTTGACGTCATGAGCCGCACTCACTCGGTTGTTTGTTTTTAACGCGCCGCCGCCGAAAGGTACCAAATAACGACCGTGAAAATATGCCTATATGAACAAAATACAAATCTAACGTTCAGTTTCTATTTTAAGATCAAATTCAAATATATTTTAACTCAAAGAAAAATATATTGTAGCTCATTTTATTTTCACAGCAAATATTTGACATCACAAAAACACAAAGTATCTAAAATGAACAATTACGTTGTTTTTTTTTTGAGGGTGGCATCACAGGAAACAAAAATGAAACCTCAAATAAAAAGTAAAACATTTTAGTTTGGTGCCATCACAGAAATACAAAAAACATAATCTGTAAGTTTAAAAATGAAATATATTATTTTCATTTCTCTTTAATGAAGGAGCTGCGAGAGAGTACAAAATAAGAAAAAACAAATACACTTTAAAAATCAAATGTGTAAAATGTACACAATTTCTTTTAGTATAAAAATATATTTTATTTTGTATTCTATATTTGACTGCGTAAGCCTACCACTTGAATATATTCATATAAACGTGTTCTCTAATTATTGATTGAAGTCTTTTATATTGAATAAAGTATTTAAATATAGAAATAAATCTATTTTATGAATACAATAAAACAAATCCGTTTTATTGTATAAAAATCAGTTGGGTTTTTTTCTGCCATTAAAAAAAAAAAAAAAAGTTTCTTTTCTAGCGCGTTAGCAAATGGGCCGCTTTGTCCCGGCAGCTACCTGAACGACCTGGAGCGGATATCGCAGGGCGCGTACATCCCCACGCAGCAGGACGTGCTGAGGACCCGCGTCAAGACCACCGGCATCGTGGAGACGCACTTCACCTTCAAAGATTTGCACTTCAAGTGAGCGAGCATCTTTCGGGACAATTCGTTGGCTCGCCTTCCTGTTTGTGACTCATTGGCTCCTTTGCAAAATCCCCCTTTTGTGTGTCTGTTTGTGTGTCTGCCTACAGCTGCTGACACAATTAAGCAAGTTTGCCATGACTCACTTGCGCGCTATTAACGGACGTAGGCAGGAAGTGCTCAGGCCGTGATGGCGCTGCGGTTGCCACGTTCGCATGTCAAAAAAAAATAATAATAATAATATTTCACTTTTTCAAAATGATATATACAAATATTTAATATTCATTTCAATAGCCAGATAAATGTATGATAATGGATATTTTTTGCTAATTTGTATATGTATGTATATTAGTGTTTAAAAAAAATTGTGCCTCATGGAGCTATGCCAAATAAGACTAAAATAAATATATACAGGCAAATTGAGAAATTAGTAATTCGTTTTTTTCTAAAGTGTCTTGAAGATTGTGTAAGACATCTTTCGTAATATCGTTTTCTTAACTTTTAACCTCCACCGAACAGTTGAGTTGCCTGCGCCTTTTTCCCGACGTGACTTTCTTCTGGTTTCTGATTGGCTCACATGTCCAGCCTTGGCCCTTTCGCACCCCGCTATCGCTTTGGCATATTTCTGTATTTAGTTAGTTATTTATTGTTGTTTTTTAATACCGTGGCGTCGTCTCGCTCGCCAGGATGTTCGACGTGGGCGGTCAGCGGTCGGAGCGCAAAAAGTGGATCCACTGCTTCGAGGGCGTGACCGCCATCATCTTCTGCGTGGCGCTCAGCGACTACGACCTGGTGCTGGCCGAGGACGAGGAGATGGTGCGTGCGCGGTTCCGACCTTCGGCTATCGACTCTTTCAAAGAAAAGAAACTTCGCGTGAACGGTTTCCGCCTCCCCCGCAGAACCGAATGCACGAGAGCATGAAGCTCTTCGACAGCATCTGCAACAACAAGTGGTTCACCGACACGTCCATTATCCTCTTCCTCAACAAGAAGGACCTGTTTGAGGAGAAGATCAAGAAGAGTCCGCTCACCATCTGCTACCCGGAATATGCAGGTCTGTTGTAAGCGGAGACAGAAAAAGAAAGTCTGAATGTTACCATAGCAGTCATGTTCTTGGGAGGGGGGAAAAAAAAAAAAAGTCGTGATGAGAATAAAGCCGTGGTTCTTCGAGAAAAAGTGGGACATTTAAAAACGCAAATAAATGCGGAATAGTCCAAAAAGAATCCCATAACTTTTGAAATATTCAGACCAAAATGGCATATTTTAATGGGAATAACGTGCTGTCATTTTACAGGGAAAATGTTCAGAATGTCAGGATGAAGTCAGAATATTTGGAGAAAAATGTTGCAATTGAATGCAAATATTGCAAGAATGAAATACCCCGAAATGTCATAAAAATGTACATTTCTTTTATTTCCCCCCCCCCCCCCCCCCAATGTTTCCAAGAACAAAGACTTGTTTTGCCATGACGAAAAGTTGCGTTGAATTTGCTCGCGACGTGGCCTCTCTGCCGCAGGCTCCAACACGTACGAGGAGGCGGCGGCCTACATCCAGTGTCAGTTCGAGGACCTGAACAAGCGCAAGGACACCAAGGAGATCTACACGCACTTCACCTGCGCCACCGACACCAAGAACGTGCAGTTTGTCTTCGACGCCGTCACCGACGTCATCATCAAGAACAACCTGAAAGACTGCGGCCTCTTCTGAGGGCGGCGGATGCGCGCTTCGCTTCTCGCGCCGGGTGAGCAACGCCGACGGCGATTTGTCTTAAATCGGCGCGATGCTGGGGCGAGTCGACGTGTTGCCGCCCCAGTGGCAAACGCCAATAACCATGTTATGATTGCATTCAAGATTTGTTTGGGAGAATTGCATGTTTTTGATGTTTTGGGTCTGTTGTCTTTGTGCTCCTCAGGTGGCATTTCGGTCGGGGGAACGCCGACGGGGCGGAGAGAGGGCGTTCCCGGATGCCCCCGCCCGCCTTCCCGTGCTGTACAGTAACGCCACTTTTAACAGCTTTATTTATGTTTTTTCTCTCGGGACATTTTGAGTCGGATGTTTGTTTTGTAGTCAAAATGGCCGGCTTTTATTTTTTCTGTTGTTTTTGGACTTTTGGGAGGAGAAAGATCCGGTCAAGGAAAGTATCCGACCTTTTGCGTCGGAAAAAGGCGACCGACGCGTAGCCCCTCCCCCCCCCAACACACGTTCGTCCACTCGTGACATTGTTACAATCACATCAGGGGTTCTGCTTTTGAAACGCTGTTTAAAAAAAAAAAAAAAAAAAAAAAAGTCCATTTTCAATTGGCACATTTTCTTGTATATTTGACTGGGTTTTTTCGGTCGCGAGGAGCCATTTTGGTTTATTTCCCTGTGGACGGGCAAGCACACAAGATGGCGGAGGTTCTGCCACGCGAGCGTCGGCATTGCCCCCCCCCCGACCCCCGCGAGGAGGGATACATCACTGCACCTTTGTAGACCCTTATTTTGATAATAAAAATACAAGAAAACATTTACAAGCAACCTTGTCTGTTTACTCACAGAAAAAGAACAAATATATATATATATATATATATATATGTGTGTGTACTAGTTAAGTGGTTCCGGTTTCTAGCAGTTGCACTACTGCCTTCTGGTGTCTTTCTGACATGAGTCAATGTATGCTAATGCTCCACACGAGAAGAACCTTACAGAATTTAGAGGACAAGATTATGAAACCAATATTTCAACTCCGAGAAAACGATGCGAAAGATGACCGCTACGGATTCTTTTTAAGGCCGTTTGTGCCGGGCCGGGCCGGATTAGCCGAGTTCTCCTTGCAGTTCCTCGCAGTACAAAAGTGTTCTGGTGTCTTCATTACGCGATTAAATGGAAATGTTGACGCTGGAGGCGTCTGCTTCCCGTTAAGCCTCGAAGGAGACTTGCTTCCCGCACGTGGCTTTCCGGAAAATGTCTTCTCGTTGCCTCCGAACGAGCACAACAGCGGCACCTTTCTTTTCCTGACGTTGTGGCCTTCTCCCGGCTGTGGGCTTCCCCGGGGCGCAGATTAAAAAAAAACAAACAAGGAAAAGTCTTATCGGGCCCGGCCGCAGCAGCCGGAGCCCTGTGAGACCCCCGGGCTCACATTCTTCCCCGGGGCACAGATCTCACGGCTCGGGCTTCCAGGCAGGAGGTCTGGACTCTTTTAGAAGACGCCTTCTGTTTTCTCGCAAGCGCCTTCTATTTTCAATTTCACGTCCGACGGAGACGTGACCTTGAACTCGCTCAAGGCTTGGACCGCGTGACGCGGGGCCAGCTTGAGAATTAGACCACCGAACCTGACCTGCTTACGACTTAAACCCAATGACTTCTAGGAACTCATTCCAAAGAACCCAGACCACGTGACCTGATCACTTCTTGGGATTTGTATTGCATCATCTGAGACAAAACCTGCGACCTTGGCCATTTGCGTGCGTCTTGTGCCCAAAAATCTGCGACCTGCCCAAGTCTTGAACAGTTAGATATGTGATCGACCTGAATCCTGGACCACATGACCTGGCAACCCACTTGAGAGTCACACCCATAGCTTGGGACTTGTTTGAGACTTTGGACTCGCTCGAATCTTGAACGACAAGACATGGTGGTGCTTCAGATTTCGACCAATGGTCCAATCATTTCCTTGACGTTTGCGCCATATGACCTGGGACTTCCTTGAGACCACATGGAGCTATTCTTTGCTAGAGTCTTGGACTTTAAGACCTGGCACCCACGTCCACCTTAGCAAGTCTTGGATTTCTTGGCCAATTAGACCCACAAGTCCTGAGACTTTGGCTGAACTGAACCGCCAACAAACAAACAATGGTGTGTGAGCGACACATCACAAACATGCGTCAGACGGCATTCCGTCTCGCGCTCAGGTTCCCGCTTTAACACCCCCCCCCCCCACCACACACACACACACACACTGATTCTTGGCGCCATGGCAACAGGGAGTGAAGAGAGGGGTGGGAGAACGAGCGAGAGCGATGGCGACGGAGATATTTCCTCATAGCTGGGAGGAGCAAGTTGTTAAAAATAGCTGCCAAAGGTTTTTTGGGGTTGTTTTTTTGTTGTTTTTTTTTGCTGCTGCTTCACGTGGGAACACGTCAGGGGTTTTTCACGTCACGGCAGCCATTTTAAACCTCGCTAATCCTGTCAATTCTTCTGAGTCGTTTGTTTTCAATTTCCATGTGCGTTGTTCCAATCCTCGCTGAGCCCAAGTCTTGGTTAAAAGACAAATTTTGTCCAGGAGGAGACTGTGGGCCACAAGAAAATGGAGCACTGCAGCAAAGTGAAGACTGTGAATATAATAAAATGCAATAATTCCAAGCTAAAATGCTTTCCCCCCCCCATTAAAAAAATAATAATAATAAAATTAGCAAACTGCTTAAATAAAACTGCATGTAGCCACATTTAAAAAGATGCATTTCACTGGAGACTGCGGGCAGCGAGAATATGGAGTTCTGTGGGACACCGAAGACTGGAGTGAAACGCCAACTAAAAATTCTGGACCGGCATGTCTTGACATGTCACGTTGGTCAAGGTAATGAGACACAATTTATCTAAGTGGAGACTGTGGGCAAATGATATTAAACGTTTTCTTTTGTGCGTCTGCTTGGGACAATGTGTTTCTTGTTTAGTAGTTCTCTTTACCTCATCGCTTTTGAGCGTCCACCACAGCGGTCAGGCTTTTTCTGCCCTCTGATAGCGGGCACAGAAAGGACGAAGGCCTTGAAGCGCTTTGCGCTTCATCCCATGTTGTGCGTTCGATTCCCGGGCGCGTTGGCCCATAATCCCGCTTTAATAAGACCTCAAATCCAGACTGAGCTCCGGCATTGTTCTCGGGACAAAAAGTCCAGCCAGAGCGAATTAAAGCGTGCGTTTTTGACACACTTAACATTCCGGTGACGAGTCACATCCCCGGACCCCAAATAATCAAACGGGCTCGAGGTAGAGCTGGGTGGGCCGCCGTCACAAATCTCCCACTCATGCTGGGGGTGAATCATATTCATAAGAGGCTAACGCAACCGCGTCGGCTTGTTTTGTTCCGTCTTTGGGTGACGAACATGCTCCTGCTGGGCGGCTTCTGGAACATGAATCGACCACCTGTAGCCTCGCTAATATTTTTAGCGCCCTTAATATGCAAAAGAGGCTGTGTGATCTGAAAGGGAAACAGGATGAGGGTGTTGGTTATCCTAATTTAATCATATAGATGCTCAGGTTTCAGTCCAGTTCTGTAATCTGCACATGGTTGCCAAAAAGAGGTACTATCCTATGCTGTTGTTTTAGTACCTTATTTATTATCACAACTGTGGAAAATGATATCATTTTTGTCTAAGCAAGTTTGCTTTTGGCGTCATCTAGTGGCAACGAGCAACGCTACACGTGTAGTGTCCCATCATAGCCGTCTGATGCAATTCTGCCCTGTTGGTTAATTATTATTCCCCACTACACACCTTCTCATGGTGTTTTGTTGTTGCTGTTTCAACCGCTGAAGGCACGCCCACTGGGTGATGACGTGTGGGACAAGCGTTTCCATAGAAACTGCAGAGCCAAACAAGGACAAACGTAGTTGGGCTTCTACGCATGCGCAGGAGAAACACGATCAGTTTGCCCTTTTTTCTTTTTCTTAGATGTCGAGCTGACTCGTGGCGTCGTGTATGATGTCATTGTTTCCTCTTTTCTTTATTATTTCATAAATATTGTCATTTTCAGACCATTGTGGCTTTTGGACGGAAGTAAACCGTTTTTCCATTTCCATTCTCTTTTAATTACGTCATAATGTATTTTTTTTATTATTATTTGACTGTATTTATTCATTTATACTTAATCATTTTTTTATTTGTTTCTTCAATTTACGCAAAGCATACTTATAAGGCGAGTTTAAAATCTTAAGCACCGTCTGCTATGGTGTATTTTCGCCAAGAGATGGCGACATTCCACCTTTCAGAATACAAATATGGGAAAATGTTTTATTTAAAAAATAAAAAATAAAAACTTTGTTTTACATGAATTCCATTTAGAAGATGGTGCAAATATTTTTTGCTAATATACTTTCTCACAACATGATAAATTAATGATAATGTGTGCAAAATGTTGATAGTGGAGTGTTTTGTATGCATGCAGTCGTGAATGTGACGTAACTCAACCGAATTTCATTTTCTTTTTCTCAACACTTATTTGCTTTGATTGCAACTCGGCAGAAATATTTATTTAGATTAATAAGCGACAAACAAAATTCCAACTCGTTCACCTGGCGTCCCGGCCGCTCATATTTGATGTATGGAAAGTGATGCAGATTTATGGCAGCATCGGGGGCGGGCGGGTGGGGGTCGGGGGGGGGGGGGGGGGGGGGTGCGCAAACTTAATCAACATGAAATATCACAAAGTGTCAACGGTGGGAGAGAAACGAGGGCGTCCCGGCAATGATTTTCCTCTTTTAGGGTCATTTAGAGCCCTCCCACTGTCCCCTCCAAAAAAAAAAAAAAAAAAATATTTTCTGTCACCACTGGATCCCATTTCTGCCATCAAATCCGACAAGCAGGTGTGTTTCGAATGTTTTGGTCCATTTCTGTAGACTGTGCTTATACTTATAAGTCGGTTCCTTTTCTGTCACCACTGGATCCCTTTTCTGTCACCAAATAACAAAACGCAGTGAGCAATTTCTAAATTGTTGTTCTGTTAATGTTGACTGTTCTTGCATAGTCTCCAAAGTTGGATCATTTTCTGTCACCAAATTAAAAAAAAACAGTTAGCAATTTCTAAACTGTTGTTCCGTTTATGTTGAGTGTTCTTGCATAGTAACCAAAGTTGGATCCTTTTCTGTCACCACTGGATCCATTTTCTGTCACCAAATAAAAAGTAACCAAATCTCAAAAAAACACTCAGCAATTTCGAAATTGTGGTTCCGTTTATGTTGCCTGTTCTTGCAGAGTCAACAAAGTTGGATCCTTTTCTGTCACCACTGGATCCCTTGTCTGCCACCAAATCCAACAAGCAGCTATTTTCTATTGTTTCGTTGCATCCTCTCAAGCCAAATAAGGTAACCGGGAGATTAAAATAAACAAGTGCTCCATTCGTCCTTCCTGTCTGCTGAGTTGCCTGTGATGGGAAGTCAACGGGAGCAGATGGAAGTCCAGCGGAAGATGTCGCCCCGGGGAGTCCCTCGCCGGCTCGGCGACACGATGTAGCGGTCGCGACAGGCCTCGTTGCAGGGTCATTAAAGCCTGGATAAAACAAAATGGCAGAGAAAGAGGATGTTATTGTCCTTTTCCTGACGCGTTACATCCCATAACAGATCACTGGAAATGTGCGAATTTCCATCCTGTTTCAAACGCTCCACCATCATCCCAGTCCCCAAGAAACCTGCAATCTCGGGTCTGAATGACTACAGGCCTGTCGCTTTGACATCTGTGGTCATGAAGTCCTTTGAACGTCTCGTGCTGGACCACCTCAAGAGTGTCACAGGTCCCCTGCTGGACCCCCTGCAGTTTGCCTACCAAGCGAACAGATCTGCGGATGATGCAGTCAACATGGGACTGCACTTCATCCTAGAACACCTCGACAGTGCAGGGACCTACGCGAGGATCCTGTTCGTGGACTTCAGCTCAGCGTTCAACACCATCATCCCTGAACTCCTTTCATCCAAGCTTCTCCAGCTCAGCGTCTCACCTGCCATCTGCCAGTGGATTTACAGCTTTCTGACGGGCAGGACACAGCAGGTCGGGCTGGGGGAGGCCACCTCATCCACACGCAGCATCAGCATTGGGGCGCCCCAAGGTTGTGTCCTCTCTCCGCTGCTCTTCTCTCGCTACACGAACGACTGCACCTCAGCGAACCCGACTGTCAAACTCCTGAAGTTTGCAGATGACACCACTGTCATCGGCCTCATCAAGGACGGTGACGAGTCTGCATATCGACGGGAAGCGGAGCGGCTGGAGCTGCGGTGCGGCCGACACAACCTGGAGCTGAACACGCTCAAGACTGTAGAGATGATCGTGGACTTCAGGAGGCATCCTTCGCCACAGCTGCCCCTCACGTTGTCCAGCTGCCTTGTGTCAACCGTCGAGACCTTCAAGTTCCTGGGAATTACAATCTCCCAGGACCTGAAGTGGGCGACCAACATCAACTCCGTCCTCAAAAAGGCCCAGCAGAGGATGTACTTCCTGCGGCTTCTGAGGAAGCACGGCCTGCCACCGGAGCTGCTGAGACAGTTCTACACAGCGGTCATCGAATCAGTCCTGTGTTCTTCCATCACAGTCTGGTTTGGTGCTGCTACAAAAAAGGACAAACTCCGACTGCAACGGACAATCAAAACTGCTGAAAGGATTGTCGGTACCCCCCTACCCACCCTTGAGGACTTGCACGCTGCCAGAACTAAGACAAGGGCGTGCAAAATCCTCTCGGACCCTCCCCATCCCGGTCACCAGCTCTTCCAGCTCCTTCCCTCAAGTAGGCGCTACCGATCAATGCAAACTAGAACTAGTAGACATTCCAACAGCTTCTTCCCTCTTGCAATCAACTTCTTAAACAGCTAACTTACAATTCCATTACAACAAGCTGGCAATTTTTTGACTTGAGTTCGTTGTCACATTTCTGTATTATGTATTACTCGTGCACTCACTGTAGTTGTCTCGCCGTGCTGCACTATTTGCATATAGTGGCCACTCATGCCAGAGTAGCATCTGCTCCATTTGCACACTGATTGAGGAGTATCTGTAACCTTTGCACAACCATTGTCCCAGATTATCGCACTACTCGTCACTTTAAACCGCATACACTCCCTGAAGTCTCAGTGCCCTTTGCACAATGGTCATTGCACCGGACTATTGCGATATTAGCCATTCGAACTGAGGACTCTGCATCTTTTTGCACAATTGTTGTTTGTTGTTGTTTTTTGTCAATGTCTTTATGTCTCCAAAGTGTCTGTTGTACTAGAGCGGCTCCAACTACCGGAGACAAATTCCTTGTGTGTTTTGGACATACTTGGCAAATAAAGATGATTCTGATTCTGATTCTGAACAAATTGAAGTGGCCGCTGAGTGCTCTTATTTGCATTCCTGTCCTCGCTCCAGAATTCCTGCCCCCCTCTCTCTCTCACCCTCATTTTTGGGATGTGTAGGCCTTATTCTGATTTTCTCACCTTTCATTGCGTTTATGAAGAACACTTGATTGAGTCCATCCAATCATGAAAGAAAAAATAATGATCATGGCGCAATGCGGAGTAACAACCTTGTAGTGATGTATCTTTGTAATCAAATCCAAACGATGGTGATAATTCTTTGGAGAAAGTTAAAAAAAAAAAAAAAAAAAGTAATGTTCTCACCAATAATTTACTTTCTAGTTTATTGTGCTGGAAGTGGTTAACCCTTCGAATAATCGAAAATTAGAGTACATTCAGATTTCTCTGTAACGTTTCCATAATTGTACAATCACATCTTAATGATATCCCCATATATTCACAATGTTATAGTTCTTACAATATTATGACAATTTTCTGGTGAAATGTCAAATTAGGAAGGGAAGAAGAAGCATGACAGCAGGGTAAACAACCGTCTCGGTTGCCATGTCAGTGGAAATGAAGCAACTCGGGCTAGATTCTCCCTTTTTTCTCTGCTGTGTTTTTTTTCCATGGAAGGAAAGATGGATTTGAGAAAGAAAAAAAAACTTCTTGTCTTCTTACAGCCTTCACATCCGGGTCAGTCACGCTGGTTGGGATCAGGGTGCTGCCTTCAGGTCACCCTCGGAAATATTCAAGTTTTGAGAGTTTTGATGTGACAATCCGTTTTTAATTTAACGAACAATTTTGGAAATCATTATCGTGTCCCAAATCAGTTTATATTATTTTAAGTTGTTTTTAATTGAGCAGTTTTAAAATTTGTACATTCCAATTTACTGTTGAAAACTATACGTTTGCTCTGTTTTATATGGAGACAAACACAAACCAAAGGGGGGGGGGATACAAAATGCAAGAACAACACTAAAACATCAAACCAACAACCAAAGCATCATGCATTTTTGATTAAACTTTTTATTTTAAACATGCAATCAAAAAAGACAAGAACAAAGAAATGACCAGGTTTACAATATAAATATTACATTTGGTGCGAAAAACAGTCGGAAGAAGTTACGAGTACGAATTATTTATTTCAATTTAGAATAATTGTAATGACTATTTATAGGGAAATTTGCTAGTGAACTGTTGAATGTCACCCTCCCCCCCAAAAAAATCGTCACCATATTGAAAACAATTATACACTCATATAGTTTGTTAATCTACTAGGTTAAAACATACAGCACACGCTGTCATAATACAAACTTTAATCTATCGACACCAGTCTTCCGTATTTTGGTAAAGTCCTACCTTGAAGAGAGTTCGCGAACGCACCACAAGGTGAGACCAGTGAACGCACCACGCAGACCGATGATCCAGCTGCTGCACGGAGGCGAGGACATGGACTCAAGTAACGGTCAGCAGTGAGCCTTCCCCGGGGAGGGGGTGGGGGACCCTCAAAGTTCGCCGGAACTCGCCATGTCCAGGAGCCTGAAACGGAGGACCCACCACTGGAGCAACAGAGTCCACGAAAGTGTCCTCGGCCGGAACGCGGAGGGGCAGCTGGCCTCGCTGGAGCTGCTGAGCGGCGGCGCGGAGCACGGACACTTCCCAATCGTGGGCGAGCTTCCCCCGGGTGGAGCGCCGTGCCTCTCCGGCAGCCTCCGTCCCGGAGAGCTGCTGCTGGAGGTCAACGACACGCCGGTGGCTGGGCTCACCAGCCGGGATGTGATGGCGGTGATGAGGCACAGCAAAGAGCCCGTCAGACTCAAGTGTGTCAAACAAGGTGGGTGAAAAGTCCATTCTTATCAAATAATCTTAAAACCGTTCAAATACGTTGTTTCAAGTCTTGTCTACGCAACTTATGCTGTTTTTCCTGAAGTTTTTGTGGCTAAAATGTCTTTTTACGCGTGTTTTGTCATGCTAGGCGCTGATGCTAAATTTGGTCAGTGAAGGGGGCGTGTTGCCTTCGGAGGAGTCAGAAAATAAACAATTGTCACTCAAAACTTTTAAACATCTCACTTAACCGTTGTTCTAATGAACTTTTTTTTTTCCCAAAAGTGTTAGTACCGGTGCCATTTTTACATAAAACAAAGACGAAATTGCTGCATGAAGTTTTTTTTTCCGGTTGTTGGTGCTAAAAGATGCTTTTTAGACGTTTTGTGATGCGAGGTACTGATGCTCACTTTCGTCGGTGAAGGGGGTGTGTTGCGTTCGTGGCCGTTAGAAAATAAATCATTTCTGTCGCTCAAACGTATCAACAAGGTAAGTTGACAATTTGATTCTTCGATAAACGTGAAGCCATCAGTGCCGTTATTACCTAAAAGCAATATAAAACTGCTTAAATGAGTTGTTTTAAGTGTAGTTAGTTTGGCTAAAATGTGTTTTTAGGCGTGTTTTGTGATGCTAAGTGCTGATGCTAAGTGTGGCCACGAAGGGAGCGTGTTGTGTTCTTGGCAGTCAGAAAATAAACAATTACTGTCACGCAAACACTGTCAAACAAGGTAAGTAGCACACTTAAACATGTTATTAGTTAACTTCATTAAAATTGTTGCGAGAAGTGCAAATTTTTTTAACATTACACAAAAAAAAACTGTTAAATAAAGTTGTTTTCAGTCTTATCTGCTGAGGAGTTGTTTTTGTTTGGTTGTTGATGCTAAAAGATGCTTTTTAGACGTCTTTGTGATGCTAGGTGCTGATGCTAAGTGTGTGAGTGTGTTGCGTTTGAGGGACTCAGAAAATAAGCAATCCACAAGTTGACTCACGCAGCCATGAAAGTAAGAGTAATAATGTTTATGAAGTGTATATTTATGTGCATATTAATTATGTTTGTCTTTGGTGTACTGGTAACTTTATTAGGTCGAACTGCACATGACAAATATGTATATTATTGTGTTTGCTGAGAGCTTTTCCGAATATTTTTCAACCTTATTTCGTAGCGCAACAATGTCAAAAAGTACACACAGGAAACAAGGCCTTGAGTTGATCATGTTTGCAGAATTGTTGTTCTCAAGTGCATCTTAATGGCGCCCCGGCGTTCCTTCACACTCTTGTGATAGTTGAGTCACAAGCTTGTCAAGTGTGTTATTATTAGATGAGTTGCAGGTGTACCTAAAATTGCGGCTGGTGTTTTATGAGGACAAAATTGTGAGGAAATTTGGAGCTTTTTAAATTTGGATTCTAGGATTATGTTTTTGATAGGCATGCAACGATAATTTTAATCCATACATGACTCATTTTGACCATATAGTGTCATGTGACTCCCTGGTGCTTATTATTTATCCTTCTTGGATAGTGAACGCCGCGTCCACCATTTTGTTGATGCCTGTATTGTTACAGCGTGGAAGCGTCCATTGTCATCGGTCGCTAAGCTTCTTTCCGATCTTTTTCACGCTCCCCGGCGGCCTTCTACCTTCTCCGCTTCCCGATGCCAGCCTGCGTCGAGCGCGGTCGGATGGCATTTTCGGCGCTGAAGTTGTTCCCGCGAGGGCGTCGCCAGCCCGGACTGCGCCGCCGTCGCGCACGACAATAGCAAAGCCGGACCGATTGTGCGCACACAAAAGAGGACGAGATTCCATCCTCTGCACGGAAGCCGGTGTTGCAGTCGGACCGTTGACGTGCATTGATAGTCATTTTCTACTGTATTCCAGTTTTAGATGGCAAATTCTGCGCAAGTGCTAATGAGACAAAAAGACTATAAGATCATTGCAGAACATGCAACCGCACATAGATCTGTTCCCTCACCTCCTTTAGCCCACAATGGTGACAGGTTTGACTTTTTTTTACAGGTTTAATAGCTTTTATTTGACAGTTTTAATCCCCTCAACTTCCAGCGCGCGTCTGTGACGGCTCAAACACGCAAGTGTCAAGACGGAATTCCATCAAAGACGACATGAAGAATTATTCCCTGCCTTTTTATTTTCTGTCTGCGCTCGATTCCTTGACGCTTCCAGTCATAAACGTCTCCGACGGGCCCCGTGTGTCAGCAGCCAATGATGACTCATCTCCAGGCAGTCTGATTGGATTTAATGAGCCTTAACACAATTCACATGGAGACAACGTTTCCCTTTTATTCCCCAAGTTCAACCTCCCAGGTATGAGGAATAGTCTGAATTGAAAGGCAATAACGTTGCAACATGGTACAGAGAAAAGTCACAATACTATATAGTCTCAATTGAATGAAAATTAAATTGGATTATTCTGAGGAAAGTGTCATATTTTACTTTATAAGGAATATAGTGAGAATTCTTCCAGAAATATTGATTTTATATGAGAATATAGTTTTAATGTTATGAAGTAAATCATTTTATGAGCAAAAATGTGTTATAATTCAAAGTAAAAAGATATTGCTATAAATTAAAAGAATCAAATGAACGTTAACTATTTTACAAGAAAAATATCCAGATTTCCAAAGGGAAAAAAAGTCGAAGTTTCATGGGAAAATGTCAAATTTTTCAAGATAAATGTCTGAATTTCTAGAAAAAAACATTGATTTTCTTTTTTCAGAAAAATATGTGAATTCCACACAAAAGAGGAAAAAGTCTCAAAAAGAAAAAGCAGAAAAAAATTAGGGGGGGGAAGTCCCAGATTCTGCAATTTTTAATAAAAAAAAAAAAAAAAAAAAACTATCCATAGTTCGATGAGGATAAAAGTTGTATTATTACAATCAAAATGTAATTTTACAAGAAAAGGGCTGTAAATAAATTCCTAATATTATGAGAGAAAAAGTTAAAATTTAACGTAAGGAATATTAAGAGATAGAAAGTTGTACTCTTACAAGCATAAACAGTTTCTCACAATCTCTCTATTTCCTTTTCAGTTTGGCCCGAATACAAACGACAGAAAATGCAAATGAAGCGTTTCCCCACTTTTTGTGCAGTACCACCTCCTTCCTCAAGAGGCAGCAGCGCTCCCCTACAACGCATTCAATCTTCGATGTTGATGTGAAACTTTGTCTTTACTCACTTTTCTATTCGTCACAACGTGCGTTGTAAATGTTCGACGTCCCCCAAACCTCCACAAGAAAAGCTTTGCGGGCTCTCCTTTGATTGATAGTTTTTCCCTTGGCCTCCAGATGGCCTCGCAAAAAAGTTTCAGGACGTACAAGGATGATCTATTCCACGCTGAGTCGATTCATCAATAGACCGCCGTGGGCTGGAAAATCCTTAATAAGCGCTCGACGGCAGGGCGCAAGGCGGGAAAAGTCACCATAAGTCCCATCTTTGTTTGTTTTGTCAGCGCCTCCCTTTTGTTGCCTGATTTGTTTCGCGGTGAAACATGGCGGAATGATCACATCGATTCTGGCCCGGTCGGGGGCGACGCGTCAAAATGAAAGCGTCGTTCATCCGCCGTCTTGTTTCCCGTGGCGCGACCTCGCCGGGAGGGGGAAAAGCAACAACAGCTTTTGGGATTTTGACATTCCGTCTTGCCTTTTCCCGTTAGCTTAAATCAATGAGGCAGTTCCAGCTCTCTTCGAAATGAAGAGAAGAGGCACAAAAGGCAGCTTGTAAACAAGAAAATGTAGCGCCGTGCTTGCAGAATGCAAAGTTTGTGCTGCTGCTGCCAGCGGAGAAGCAAAACTGCATTTTCATTCGCAGCTGCTTGTCAGTCAAAGAACACACTCACAAAAACCTTCCTCAGCTACGTGGACACAAGGAGAAATAAGATTTTCAACCTGCAGGGAACTTGTAAGCACTTGACCTATCAAACCAACCGACCAGCCAGTGGCGTCGCTAGGGTTATTTTATGGGGGCTTCAGTCCCCCTGAAAAGTTGTCAAGCCCCCCCAAAATATCTGGTAGTATGTGTTAATGTCGAAGTTTTGTTGTCTTGGCGCCCTTAACCTCTGCAGCCAACCGACTGCCAACCAAACCAAGCGGCCAATCAAAGTAACTTGGACTTCAATTTTTTTTGCCGCACATATTTGAGGAAAATTCAAACAGTCAGTCACGAGTTGAGTTGTTTTAGTGCCGCGAGTGTGCTTGAGCTTGGTTCTGAATTATGTATGCAGATGAGACATGATGAACGGCGACGTGAAATTTGGAGCCGAGCTGCTCTGAATTCACGGCGCGTGCCGTCGCGGTATTGTCGCGGAGCGCGAGCGTTTCTCCTACCCGCTCGCCAAGCAGGCGGCCTAACACTTCGGAATTTCACGCGACGCTCTCTGCTTAACGGCTCCCCGGCGCCGGCCCGAGGCGGTTGGCTGTTTGGATCCGGCCATCTCCATTTATTTCCATAATGTGGCGGCGAGGCTCACGGGTGGGCTTGGTGCGATGATGAAGCCCGAGGGGTGGGCGCTCAAGAGCGATCGGAGGGGGGCTCTCGTCGCCTCTTGACTTCACAAGATGCCTTTGTGGTACCGCATGTTTACAATACAACAGCTTCCACTGATTGGCTGTGTGCATATTTAACATGGCAAGTGGTTGTTGTCTATGTCTTGCTAGTTTTTCTCAAGTGCCTATATGAGTATTTACCTCACTCTGCAGGCCAAAAAGTCGAGGTTCACTCTACTGGTTTTGGGGGGGGGAAAGACCTAGCCCAAAGAAATCGCAGTCTGTGAATTGCATGCCAAAGCAACAGGTGGCACTGTAACCTCTAGTCCAAAGGTTGTTTTAGCCAGCAAGAAGCCAGAAGAACACGGCATTTATATAAATGATATAAATGTGACTTGTACCGAAATTTGGGAAATAACAAATGGAAAAAAAAACAACGGAATCATTGCAAACAAAAAAGTTGTGCGTAATCCTTTTAGCTAACCAATTAAAAAACGGCAAACAAAAACAAATTTGTCACGAGGATGTGTGTGTGTGTGTGTGTGTGTGTGTGTGTGTGTGGTTCGCTGCCATCCTGGGTCTACGTCCTTATTCAGATGTGCGCCGACACTTCAAGGGTTCTTCCATGATCTGTGCCAGACGCGTCCACAAAATTGCGTACAAAACGGCAGCCGAAAGGAATTTCTCAGTCTCGTACGTGAATTTGTAGCACTGATACTATGAATGTAGTGACTTTAGTTCTGGGTCCTGGGTGTATATCTCGATTTGATTTGGAACTCGATGGGTTCGTTTTTGGTCGCTGCCACAGCCGTCCATAGATTTTGTTCAAAAAATGGCAGACATTCTGTATCTCTCGAGAAATCCTGTTACTAACTCGCAAACAGGCTGAAGCTAAAAGCTCTTTTTCAGCGGTAGTTCATCAGTTTATTGCGAAGGGACTCACACTTTATGTGAATTTGCTGACATACTTCTGGGTACTGGACTACGTCTTCATTTGTACCCGGACGGGCGTGTCCGCAAAAGTGTTTCTCAAGTGTTCCCGCAAATGGAGGAAAAAAGCTCTTTCGGCGGTAGTAAATCAGTTTAGTCCTCAAATGCAACGTGACGTACGAGAATTGATCACTTCCGCGGTAAAGTTTTTAGCGTTGCTCCCAAACGCAAAGAACGCCTGTGAGGCAAGTGTTACAAAGCCTCACCAGACTGGAGCAGACGCATCCATGTATCCCAATTCTCCAGTGAATGTCTTATTTATGTTTTATTAGCGCACCGCCTCCGCATCCCCGCGGCATCCGTCCTCGTGGAAATGTCTAATTTGCTTCCGAGGGGGGCGTGGGGACGGGGGGGTTAACGACGTAGTGTGGTTTGTGTGTGCGCTCAATCACGTCTGAAGGAGCTTACAGAGCGGCCGTGACGGAGGCTTGCGCGGCGAAACGCCGTCAAAGGCGATGTCGAGTGCGGTTTGTCGGCCGCGTACAGGCCGAGCTGATAAACGCCGCGGCCAGAACTCCTCCCAAGTCCGTTGGCGTGCCGCACGAACCGTGAGCCGGCCTGTGACGACATCATTGGCGTCCGTCATTATTTTCGGATTATTTCTGTAATCGGCGTCTTGTCTGATGCAGCAGAGCAAAGCCTCTCACTCTGTAAACACGGACGTTCACTTTGAGGACATCGGGAGTGCTGCGCTTTCCTCTCAGACTGATGCCGCCCTTGATGCCAGAGAGCTACTTTTAGCTAATCTTAATTATTCAAAGCGCAGAAAGTGCCTTCTTCACGATGTAACCTACTTCAGTTCAACCAAAAACCACAGCGTTGAACCTATTCAAGTATCTCGTAGTTTGTGTCCACTAGTGGCTGTAAGAATTTTTCCTCAGGCCAGCCAATCGGAGGACGTAAAAATGCTGACGTCATGGAGGGCCAGCGCGGTGGCCCTGTGAGGACGAATTTCAAATCTGATTGGTTAAAGAAACAGTTCCATTGCTGTTAGCTAGCGCGACTGATTGTGATTACACTGACATGGCGCCGCATGGAGGCTGAAATCTGATTGGACAAAAAATAAATAAATAAAAAAAGCATTCACATCCATGTACGGGAAGCAGCGCAGCCAAGAGAAATGCTACAAAATACAATTTCATGGAACAAATCTTCGAATTCAGGTTGAAAAGGCAGGTCCGTGCTTCTAATGGTCTTGTACACAACCCCGTGCATGTATAGAAGCGGCGCCCCGTCCGACAAATAAATCCCTGCAGTCGCCACACAGGTGTCCCGCTTTAAAAGTAAATGGCCCGTATAGTAAATCCAATATAAAATTACTGCGCTGGAAAAGGACTGACAGCCATAAAAGTGAGTTATTTTGCCGTCGCCACGTCTCAGACGGCCTGCGCTCACCCTCCGAGTCCAACTTGTCGGCGCCAATTACCCGAGGCGAGTGTTTGCCCGCCGCTTGTGCGACATCTGTATCCTAATTGCTCGCCTGTAGTCGTCGCCGCCGCCGCCGCGTTCGGGACGCAACGGCTCAATTAGTCCACAAACGAGCAGCTTATAGTCCCAGAGATTGTTTGTCATCATTCAGCTACGGGAAATACTCGGCAGACGATTGCCCGGCGCCGTGCTTGCGAAGTCTTGTACACAGGTGGGACGTCATGTTGTACACAGGTGAGGTGGCGAGCACTCGTTGTTTTCAACTTTCTGGACGCGGCCGACAGGAGAGAGAACTAACCTGCCAACGATACTTTCTATTACACGGAATAACCTTGTTGACACAATTGCTTGATCAACTTCCACATGATTGGCCACATTCCTCACGATCAATTAACTGCACCACTTTGACTTTTAACACACATATACACACACACACTTTGCATTTGTGGTGCTCTCACGTGCTCTCCTGTTACACGAGCCTGCACCTGCGTGCAAAAATAGCCTTCACCTGAAAATGGAGCACACTAGTCAAGAGGAATTGTTTCAGCGACCGAATCTCAAAAAAGCTCTCAACGCCGCATAAATGTTTGATTAATGCCGTGCGCGTCCAACCTGTGTTGGGATTGGGTCAGGCTTTCAAATTGGGGGTTTCAAGCTCGTTTGAAATTCGGCTTTGCCCTAATCGTGGTCCACTTGTCAATCAATAACAGTCGATGTGATTGGTTTGGATGTTTAAAAAGCCCAGTGGCTCTTTGCATAATGAGCCCGCTGACTCAATTAGCACGAGGTGCTAATGAAAACAGTGTGGCGAGATAAGAGCTGTCGCAAGTGAAAGCTCATTCGGGGGGGGGGGGGGAGTCACCGCTCTGTCTGTCTGCTTTCCCAGCATGCATCACCCCCTTTTGGCCATGCTCCGGCAAAGTGACAAAGGCCAGTTCCAAGCGGGGCAGCGCATCAATATTGATTTCATCTGCATATAAATAACGTCGCTTATCGGGGAGCCATTTGCGGACACTGAAGTGTTTGAAGCTTCCACTCTCCCCTTCGTAGTTGCAGTTCACTATTTACAAATTCACCTATTCACGTTTTTTTATTTGTAATTTTTTTTCCTGTGGACGTTGTTCCTCGTTATTTGCTGAAAAAACTTAACACTTTGCCACAAGATGCCACCAAAGCCCTTTCTAAATAGGAATGCCCAGTAATTGGTGTCAAGGAAGTATGTTGCATCTCGACTGAGAGATGCAACAGTAAATCTTTTTATGTTGGGAAGGATCGAAGTTTAGCCTGTGTTGTTAGTGGACGTGGAGACGTGTACATGTTCATTTTGTCATTGGCAAAATATCTCATTAGTTTGTCCGATATATTACCAACAGAAACAATAATATCCCATATATCACAAAAACCTGCACGTGTCAATGCTGAAATCGCTCACGCGTGTCGTCTGAATTTGTTTGTTGTTGTTTTTTTACACAGAAACTATAACGTAATGAAAATCGTTTTTCAAAGTTGAGGCTCCAAATTGAATGGCCATCAATGACACGTCCGTACTTTGCCATCTAGCATTTAATTGTTCTGCCTGTCACTATATGTCACCGGCATAGATGGATGAACTAAGATACATTATTTAGGATGAATAATTCTTTTCATACCAATTAGTCAAATTGGATAATTTTCCAAAGAACATTCCGGTAATGTGTTTGGGAAGCGCCGGTCTAATGGACGTTTGGCTTCATTTTCTAACTTCAGGCCACCGGCCGCCCCGTCTAGCGACGTTTACGCCGTCTCTGACGTTGATGCTGATGGACTGCGCGGTGCTCAAAGTGGAGTCAGGGGCGGAGGGGGCGGGGGCGCGCCACGCTCGATTGCATGTCACGCCGCGTCTTCCCGCTCGGCTGCGGCGCATCGGGGTGGGGGGGTGACGGGATGCTGGTCATCCACTTTTTCGGAGAGCTGTCCAAGGAAGTTTGCATCCGCCCTTAAATATATGGAGCTGTTTGTCCTCAAGTCCAGTCGATATCGTATGGTTTTCGACTATTTGTTTTGGGAATTGTTTTGCTCTTCGTGATAACGATTGTGTTAAACACCAAGCATCTACCCCAGCCGAACGCATGAAGCCGGTGACACATTTATTGGCTTCTTCTCACAAGCAACGGAAAAAAACAAAATCAATGCGACGCTGTGCACAGTCATTACTGGCAAAACAGAGCAGGCCTGTTTCCATGTTGATTTTTCTGGAGTGACTCAGTGTCTTTGCAAAGCGGCAGAAATCGGTTTTGTCCTCACCCAAAAAAATGACGGTGGCTGATGTCTCGGCTAAAACATGGGGATGTATCACTTTTTGTTAGCCGAAGCGCTGTATTGTGATTTTTTGTTTGTTTGTTTGTTTGTTTTTGTCGTGACTGTTTGCGTGCCAATTTCGGCACTTTGTATGAAGACAAGAAATGTGGTATTGTAGCTCAATTTAATGTTGATTTTTCTGCAGTCGCTGTCTGGACTCGCATCAGAAAAGTCTAGTTGTTGACAGAAAATACAAAGTTTGGTTACCGTGATTCAAAATGTCTTTCGGAGGACATTTACATTAAAACCGCAAACTTTAATGACATTTGCATAGTTCATTGCTGTGTAAATGGCAATGGGTTGATTTGCACGACTCTGCTTTTTGTGACCTTTCTCGCTCTGTCCCAGATACCGAGCATCTAATGATGCACTGCAGGCACCAACGTGGCCGCCTGTGGAGCAACCGCGACACTGAGTGTGTTTTGGTCCATCCTGGCATTTGAGACTTTGCTGTGATCTAGAGTCAGACTGCCAAGTTCAATTGGGCATCGGGGCGCTTGATTGGCCGAGCGTGGTGCCTGTTTTGACACTCGCGGCGAGGAGGCGCTTGTCGAAGCAATAATAACTGTGGCAGTCACTGGGTCCGTACTGGAGAAATGGCGCATCTCCTTAAACGCTAGACTGGATAAATTTAGTTTTGAGTGTGTCACGGAACATGGGACAAAACGTTAGCGACGGGTCACCACTGGTACTACTGGTTCTGAACATTTCAAAATGTAGGACGTTTTCATGGAAGACTCAAGAAATGATGTGTTGGCATGGCCATAAATGTGCATCAAATCAAAATTCGCTGGTATCATCCCCCAAACGTCCACTAGGGGGTGTATTGGCATGGTATTTGCGTATGCTCGAAAAGCTCTTTAAGTCACGCTGCGCCCACATTAGACGGCTTAGGCAAAAAGCTTCGGAATTGTAGCGTCGCCCCAATGTCTCAATTGCAAGTTCCAATCGGGTGTCATTTGGGCGGTTTTCTCAGCGAGTTCAGGAAAGTACGAACCCTGGAATTTGGCTGCTTCAAACCAAATTGTTCGATTTACTGTTCAACGTCAGGCATGGGCCCTTGAGACTTTTTTTTTTTGCATCCTGGGGACAAATTCTTTTCTTTCAAGTCTTAAAATGTTCTCCAATTAAGGCTGTTTCACACTAAAATGCCCACCATCCTGTTTCTATTTCAAACATGGGTCCTTGAGACTTTTCTTGCGTCCTGTTATGATAGACATGTCCGCCTAATTTGTTATTATTATAGCTACTATGTTATCATAGCAGACCATGCTTACTTAGCATCTGATCAGACAACCGCTGTAATGGATTCAGGCATTATCAGAGATGTTTTCCTCATTGGAAATACAGATTTACTTATCTGGCGTTTCACTATGCTAAGCCATCATTCCTTTTTAGCAGCACATAAAAACAACAAACAGCGAGAGCTACGTTTGGGACACTTCCTTCCGTCCGTCGGCGCGCATTGGCGGCGGCGTTGAGCTCAGCAGACTGCAGCGGTGCTGAGCTTTGGCTGGATGAGTTCAATTAAAAAAAGGGCCCTGAGCGAGATAATAATGAGAAGTGAGCGTTGCCGCTGTGACAGCTTCACCACAACATTAGTGAAGGATCTTTGCTACCTTGAAGCCTTGTTTTTATAAATCACTCACTTCAGTGACATTGCCAAGTTCTATGAGTCAATTGCTGGCGTTGGACTACATTAAACGGGAGTGTATTCCAAGCATCTTTCCGGTTTCTTTATACCCAACTCCTCCAGCCTCGTCTTCACTGTGACAGGTGTATTATCGTCATCACGGCAACCGCACTGCGCCGCGCCCCACGCTCGCCCTTCATCATACCTGGTTGCGACTCTTACTCGCTGTGTCCTCAAATGGCGGCGAAGAGGCACTTTGACAGCTGGAGGTCGATCCTCCTCAGAAGTGAATGGAATTTTACCCCTCAGTGAACGTGAGGCAACAGTTCACTCATATTGAAATGTTACTGTATTCAATTTACCACATACAGAAACTCTACTTAACGCAGCAAAAATCAATCAGGTTAGTTTGAATGTTAGCAACAGAGCAGTTTTTTCTGAACTGTGTGAAAAGGGCCGACACTGCAACTCCGATTTTGCGGGGTTTTCCAAGATATTACCAGAGGTGACTGGGTGACAAAAGCCCATCTCTTTTGCGGAAACTGTGTGATAGGGGCTGAAGAAACAACTTACAGTGGAATTCTGTGGAAAGCCATGGCTCGGGGCTACAAAAGCCCAACAGTGACCATTAAATTAGGCTTTGCACTGGCGTTTTCCCGTCAGGCTGTTCTGTGTAACAGGGTCTGAGTTGATGGGCAAAGTTGACCCGCAAATTTGCCGTCTCTGATACTGCGGTTTGCGAGAAGAAATAATTCTACAGAAAACAATTTGCCATCTACAGGGTGCTTCTTTTGGACTATGGGAGTAAGTCGAAGAACCCACAAAAAAAGAGCCCGGGATCGATCCCTGAAAACCGACACATCGTTAAAACAGCCATGGACTGCCCATTTTTCAGCCGCGTTAAATTCATGACATGTAAATGACAGCTGAGTAACCAAGTATTTCCCCGTTTTGGGGATTAGGTTTCTTGTCCAATTATCCAAACAAGCCAAAGGGGAGGTGTAACAGAAGGAGGACAGATAGAGAAATTCGATGACAAAGACAGCAAAGCCTTCATGCAGCAGTGTTTTGAAGCGGTCCGACCACAATCAATGATATGATATTTGGGGGTCGATGCGGTTTTAAGTGACCTACCAAGTGTCAACGACGATCCAGGAATTAAATGCTCTCCATCCTCCGAATCCTCAGCTTTAGCTTCTCCCTGAATTCCGAAGCCTCAACTTTTACCTAAAAGTCTCGGTCCGGTCTGTAGTTTGGCCTTGGTTGAGATAAAATGCGCAGCAACCTTCGAGCCAAGTATTCCTGCTTATAAGCTCGGGTGTGTTCATCTTTGGACACCTGAGGTTGTTTCTTTATGTAGCCATGCTGTTTAGCTTTTCAAAAAGAATCGCTAGCCGCTTCATGGCCACCTTTCTACTCGAATGCACATATTAATGTAGCTGTTGTAGTCACCTGCTTTTATCTTGAAGGTTCAAGTGAAGTTCAGGCTACCGTCTTTGCAAAGCCCACTCCTACACATGTAAACAACCAAATTTAATGGAGACCCTACTCCCAGGGACCAGACACATTCTGGTTATTTTGCAGTCCGTCCGAATTTATGACTATCCTAACTAGTTAGCTATTAGCACATTTATTCCCCCTCCTGAGGAACCAGCTGTTCGCTTGTTTTTGACTTCCGAGCAGGCTGTTTTCTTTCTGGGTTTGTCTCCCCGAGGGGGGATTTGCCTTGCGGCACCTCCCGATCCCAGAAAAGGGTGTACATTCTTTTCCTCCCAAGTGCAATGGATTTAATCAGAAAACGGCCAGTGTGGCTGCTCATGGGTCTTTCCATCCTTGGAATGCTTCATCATCTGCGGAGTCATGTGCACCAGTTGCTTCAGGAAAGCAAGTACCGATTTTCAAAGTTGACTCTTGTTATTTCACTGGAAGTAAAAGCATTGGCGCTTGCATAACAGTGAACCCGTGTTTATCGCAGGGGATATGTTCCAGATCCACCTGGATTAAGTGAATAACTGCGATGTAGAGAAACCGTATAAAAAAACGATTTTCTTTCATTCATTTTACTCCTCCCACATGCCTGAAACACATTTAACTGGAAGTATTCCTTAACGCTTGTTCTCATTCTCTTGCGCTCCTGAAATGGAAAATTGTAAGACCCTCTCGCTTGCACAGTTCTCCGAAAAAGAGGCGACGTGTGCTTGCATTAACATTTATTTGTCATTCCCAGTTGAAGTTTACTATAAAACTGACACAAGAGAATTGAACATTGTATAAACTCCAAAAGTCTCACTATCCTAATGCTAACATACCATTCAAAACGGCATGCAAATTAGCATAATGTTATGGGAATTATAAACTTTTAAACAACTGCTACTTTAACACAGAGTCGCAACACATATAAAACAGAGGATACACAGAAATTGTGAATTCACAGGCATCTCGTCGCTTTTAGGCGGAATTCTCGCGTTTTTCAGGAACTCAAAAACACACCAGTTTACTTGAGTTACCAAACATCACATTGTTCAAGTTGGGATGGTATACCATTGTGCACCAACATCGACACAGCACCACCCCCAAATCATGTTCAATTACTCATTTGATAAACGAAATTACTCAATTCCGACTTGCCTGTTCTGTTATCTTAAAAACAACAACAAACGAAAAGCTGCAATATAGCAGGAGCGATGAACCACCATATAGCAGCAGGAACATTAACACAAGTTGGAAATTGCTGAAAATCTTGTTGTCCTTTGGTCGGAACGACTTTTGGAGTAAATGTTGACAGCGGGATAAAGTCGAGACGTTAAGCTGACACGCAACAGAAACTGATGTAGTACCATGGCTGGTGGACAGGGGGAGCGTCTGCATCTGGGATCTTGGAGAAGACGATTCTCCCAGCGTGATCGTCTCGCGCTCCCGAAGCATCATCAGCAGTCGCTCTCCCTCACTTCCTCTCCTCGCCGCTTCCCTGTCACTCCTTTTTTTCCACGCTCTCGCATTTCAGCTCCTTTTGTGGAGTGCACACACACACACACACAAACACAGTGTGAGGCGGTGCGAGGTGGGGGGGGGGGGTGGGTACTCGGCTGGTCGCAGCTCGATTGCAGCGAGCATAGATTGAGTTGGGCGACCGGCGAAACGCAGCGGGAGAGATCCGCCGTCGCCTTCCCGCCAGTGGCGATAACTCCCATCGGGAAACCTGTGGAGAGAAGGACACTGACCACAGAAGAGAGGTGCCGTTTAAGTGTGTCGTGTTAACGTGCTTGTGATTTTCAGCATGCAGATCGGTCGCCCGGCTCGTCTTTTCTCATGCAAATGCAAATTGGCCATTCGTGCGCTGTTCGCCGCGTTGGACTGAGGCGCAGATGCGCTCTATAATTCGGGTCTCCTTCATTAGAATGCCGCAAATTAGTTTGTCTCTGATGGAGGAGTGCATGTTTGCATCCCTAGCTCACATGCACGCCAGTGTTGCAATTAATATCTGGAAACTTAAAAACTAGGTTACCTTGAATAATGAATTTGTGGCAAATTCTGTTGTGGGGGTTTTTGATAGTCAGTGTGGATGTCGTGGCTTCGGAGGGTAGAAGAAGACTGGGCTCAATGCTGTCTGAAGGTTTGACGTATCCGCCTCGAGACTTGCCTTGCGGAATCCCTGAAGTCACGTCAGTCAGGCCGCCCTTCCCCTTTCCGTCATTTTACATGTGATTATACGGATGCCTGGCAGAGAAGATGGATGGCGTATTTGTCAGGGGAACCCAAGAGGGGTCAAGTTGATGCTTGTTTTAGCTCACTACTCCAATCCTCCCACCCCCACATGCTTCCCCTATCTTCCTCCTCTTGGCTCCCCCCTTGGGATTTGCCCTGGCCTTCCATCTCTCGAATCCCCTACCTTCATTCCTCTGTCGCCCGTTGCATTCACTTTATTTTTCCTACGTACTGAGCCAAAATTAACCGCTTCCTTGTGAAAATCCATTCACAGAACTTGTGGAGGCAATGCTATCACTTGCGGGTGATTTATATGACGATATTCCGGCGACTAACACCTCTCCCAATCCGCCAGATGCCAGATTACAGGGCATCAAAAAAATTGGACGTACTACATTTGTTTGCGGGATTTAACCAATTTAGATAGAGATTTCAGTGTGATATGTTTGGGCTTCCGCAAAATTGCCACATTTGAGACGAAGCAGTGCCTTTCACACCAAACTCCACAAAACAGATGATTAGTTGACGTACGGTGTGACCTACACGATTCTTGTTAGACAGCGACAGTTGCTTTCAACACAACGGAGCGAGACGAGTGTCAGTTGTTGAACTTAAAAACAGCTAGTTCCTGGCTTTCTTTTCTCCCCTTTCAGACAGCCGCTGTCCCTTGTCTGATTCCAGAGACTTTGCAGGTGGACTAGAACCCTTTCACACAAAACAACAGAGGAGATAAATGGGGGGAAAGCCACCTTTCGCTACATTTTCAGCCTTTTGGTTGATTTACCGATCAGGTGTGTGATACTGGTTCACTCTGTTGCTCCTCCAGGCGGTGTGATCGACAAGGACCTGTGCCGCTACCTCAACCTGCGTTTCCAGAAAGGCTCGGTGGACCACGAGTTGCAGCAGATCATCCGGGACAACCTCTACCTCCGCACCATCCCCTGTGAGTCCCTGTGTCCTTTTGCTCTTGTTGGTTTGGGGTTTTGCTTCCCTCAACAACTACCAAAGGTCCAGAGAGTTGTACTCGGTTTGTTACGTCATGTTGGTTTACTTTGTAAACACTTTTACAACATGTGTTTTAAGGTTAACCGTGCATTATTTACAGTTCTTCAAGTTCTGTTTAAGATCTCTTTGGTGTTGGATACCTGAAACACTGTCTGCTTATTTGGTACCACAGTTGTTTCTGGTTTGTAGTGGCGTGGGGGTAATCGATTAGCCGCCGGAGGGTTGATTTGGACGTGAGGCCTGACTCTTGAATCTCAAGCGTCTGTCTGGCACTAATTTGCCGCATTAGCTGTATCGCAAGAGCCGACACTTTAGCGGTGGAAATGAAAGGTTTGGATGGAAGGCCACTGGGTCTCCTGTGCCTGTGTAGACTTTATCAGACTGCCTTCGTCATTTATATTATGTGTATTCTTATTCTTTTTTTAATTGTCATTACATCTTTAAGGGGCTTTGATAGTTGCGGCTTATCTGCATATACAGCCAGAGCCGTGTCATTAAACCCAGCTCCCCGGTGGTTCGCGTTCCGTCGCACCTATAATGGAGCAACTCCTACTCTTGAAGTCCGTGAACCGTGACACTTTTTCTCCTTCTTGGAACAGCAGAAAGCGAAGCAATAGCACAATTTGTTTGTGAGGCAAGCGTCATATCTCCTGAACTGGCAGATAGAGGCGAGGGCGAACAGTAAGGAGCGAGAACAAATTGGAAAACAAATACAGGGAGAGCAAGACAATAAGTAAATGGACTGCACTGAGAGAGGGTGGTTAAACAGCGCCATAATGAGGCGTCCACAATGGGCCTCGATGCCGCGAGCTGAAAGATGGAGAGACGCAAGGCTTTTTGTGTAGCGCTAGCAAATTGGTGCCAATTGCTGTACGCAATGTGGAACGTCATGTTCACCTCGAATCGCAAATGGAAGTAGTCGACCACAAAATGGAAGGCTTGGTTAATAACATTAAAGATGAGAGGCATGTTTGGAGTAAAATGATGACCGAAATGCACTGTTCAATAGTGATAGCATGACAGACTTTTAGCCGTGTACCACAGAAACATCATAAGTACAGGAACAAGGGGGTCAGATTTCTGAAAATCTCTGACTCTGAACTCTCCTGTTTACTTTGGGGTCCATTTGGCCACATTTGATGTTCAACCCTCCTGTAATGTTTCTCTTGTATGTCCAAGGTCTTCATGGGTCAATGTGATAAAAGATATTGGACCTTTGTTGTCTTTCTTCAACATAGTAATATATATTCTACATCCTGTAACTTGTGGCTGTGTTCTCGTGGGTCAGTTTGACCCCAGGCTGTTTTATCTTCTGTAAAACACGAAACAAATATTTTGAGGGCAATTGAGGTAGTCAACAAACAAACATGAAGAAACTGACTCATATAAACTCAGGCAATATATTCTGATGGCCGAGGAAGCATTGTCCAATATGCCTCGTATAGTCGTGTTTCTGCCTGCTTGAAGGCTCTAGAAGTCTTCCATCATCCAAACATCCCGCATCAGATAAATCGGTATCTCAGATGCTTGGTTGTCACTCTTTGTCTAATCGCAACGGCTCTGGGGGAAATGAAAAGAGGATTCAAATAAAGGGGATTTCAGGTTTAGCCCCCCCCCACCCACACTCCCCCCTCCTCCCCTTACTTTGCGTGTCATCCAATATTTTTGCTATTGGAGCTTAATAACATGCAACAAAGCTGGGAAATCATATCTATTGCCAAGCGTGGGGCTTACTCCAAAAATCAGTCCAAATGTTTGCTATAGGCAAAATCATCTGTCACCAACATTTAGTGTCTTTCTGGAACAACTTGACTTCTTGGAGTTGCAATGAAAAGATAACAATGGACCATGCTTATCTCCAAACTGTTCATGGACGCCTGTTGATGAGATGTGTGAGATAAACCTCGAGGCTTGAAAGAGAAAAATAATCCAACGATCTGAAGCGTTTCATTGCAATGAGTGGAAAGTAGAGACATTTTTTGGGAGGGCGGGAGTTGGCTGACAGGTAAGGGAGGCGCTGCTTCACATACTAATGGAGCAACTTGGACTGAGCGAGTGGCTGGGAAAGGGGGGTGGGAAGTCGAGGGCCAGCGCTTTAGACAAATTGACTGGTTGAAATACAAGGTCAGAGCATTAATAGCTCGAGCCCATGTGAAATCGGGCCCATCGTCAGGAAATCCACGTAGATTTGATGTAAGTGATAGACAGCGGGGGGCGGGTTGAACAAATGTGCTCAGACGTCAGAAGGTTGAATTATTCATGTAAAAGAGAAATTGTGTTATTTTAAACAAGCTGACTCAACACGTCTCGACGGATTGCGATTACATACGTCCGTTGATTGAATAACACATGAAAAAAAGATTTTAAAATAGACTGTTACAGCAAAACAAATAAGCGAAAGCTTGAATGTCAACCGGATTCAAATGAATCTCTTCAGGTTATTAGCCTGCTCTTCTCCTTTCCTTTTTGTTCCCTTCTTTTGCCTTCCTGGCCCAAGCAAATTAACACAATAATATGTGACCTTTTTAGCTCTGCAGCCACTTAGCATTGTGCGAGGACGGCGTCTAGTGTTGAATAATAACGTTGACGATCGAGGGGTCAGGAGCAGGTGAGTGGAATGGGACGCACTCATCACTTGTTGAATGTAATAGAAAATGGACATTGTTGTGCATTTAGCGATCCATTTAGGGGTTGAGGGCGCCGTTGATTGTAGGCTGGAACGTCCTTGTCGGCAGGGCCAAAGTAGTTTGATTTCAGCGAGTTATGGAGTTTGGGATAAGTGTAGGGAGTTAGTGTGTGAGGGATAAGCGGTTTGAGTCTTAGGGATCGTTTTTTTAGGACTTTCCGGATCGGAGGTTAGGGGTATGAGGGTTTGGGTGTTAGAGATAGGGGGTTAGGGTGTCGGGGGATCAGGATTTTAGGGTTAGGGTATTAGTAATAGGGGGGTAGGGTTTTAAGGATATCCCAAAAGGTCCCAACTTGTTCCCAGGAACTTGGAAGCGTACACGCAACTTGATTAAGGGTTGTCTTGCCCAACCCATTATTGGATAATTAACCAATTGAGGGGTGTGTCCCAAGACCTTTAGCCATCTCATCTTGTGGGTCAGACTGTGAGTTAATGGAGTGTTTGATTCTCTTTGGGAGTTTGTTTTGATTGCCGGGGTAACCGGTTGTGCAGCACTGAGGCTGCTTCCTAATGAGATGGAGCGTATGTTCCATCTGTCCACACACACGTTATTGGTTTGATCATCATCGAGTCTTGCGGCGGAAAGCGAGAAACGCACACTTTGCCTTTTTCGCTGCATCCTCCCAGTCTATCCGTTTTGCGTGAAACATAATCCGACTGCAACAGTTTTTTTCCCCACTGCCCTCTTTGTTTGTTTTTATTAGCCAGATGTCTAATAAAGTAATTAGCATGGTAATAAAAGACTAACAGCTAACTCCTCCACTATCCCTTAATATATGTAACAATCCTAGAACCGGAACTGGCAAAGTTCTAGATATGCCTGAGTGATATTTATGAACGTTACAAAGGGTTATTGGGATCACAAAGACACCTTTAATCAAAAGCTCAATTTCTGTCATGCATTTAAGCTGTCCTCTTTCTCTTCTCACCCTCATTGGAGGCATGGTGCTGGTTTCCATGGCAACCCTTTCCTCTCCCCGCCTGCGTCAAAGGCTCGGCTGCTAAAACTCACTTCTTTTTTCCCCCCTTCTTCCCTGCACACTCCTCCATGTTTGACGCCCCCCTCTCACCAGTCAGTCCAGGGTCTCCACACTATCGGAGCCAAAGTGGGTGGCCCCAAAAAAGTAATTCAGGGCAGCATCCCCATAAACACAAAACATTGAGATCAGTCGCTGACCTTTCGTCTGTTCGTCCGTCATCATCAACAGCTTTGCTAAAGGCTTTGGTAAAGGTTGTGAGACCCTGGTTAGTGTCCCACCAATTGCAAGAGACGATACCCTGCCAATCAGAAGTCAGCCCTCCTTCCAGACGTCTGGCCTTGTCACTGCAGTCAATAGATATCATAAGGAACGATAATCTCACACCCTTTCATCATATGTCATTTATTTACCTAAAGGCACATGTGACACCTGAACTAAGGATCCCTGTGCACTTCCAGCCTACCAGAACATTAATTTTGTACATTATTCACCCGCTGTGTACGGGCGGATCTTAATGGATCTCGGTTCCTCGGTGGCGCTTTTCCTTCTCTTGTCGTGCAACAGAAAGACACTCTACTTACTGTTCAACAATGCATCCATTAGGAGGTAATGACGGTAAAGATTAGCTCCTTGGCATTCAGGACCGTATTCAAAAAGGAGCCATGTGGAGACACTCGAGGACCCTGGTCACGTTGAGGTAGCTTGTGGACCATTTCCACCGTGAGATGACCGGCGTTATCACCGTTGTCGCCATTTGTCGAAAAATCCCATTCAAGCTTGGACTTTGTATCTCCGCTGCTGTTAAACTTCTGCCCTCTCGCTACCATTTTTCCATTTTGGACGATAGCACCAGGATGGTTATCTGTGCTTACTGTTTAGTTTCCGACTGAACTAAAAGCGGTAGCTTTATCTTGGGACAAGTAAGTGGAAAGGCAAGACTTTGACTATTATTTAAAGGCAGCAGATTAGGTTTCAGGGGTAGTATTCGGGGTAAATTAGGTGGAAGGTCTTTGGGTCAGTTTGTGTAGGTCTAGGGATTAGGTTTTCTGTTGAGGGGACAGTTTCAGACTCTGAGTAAGTGTAGGGGTACAGTTATCTTGAGGACAATGCTAGGGTATGTAGGTGAGGGTTTAGGTTTGGGCTTAGGTTTACGTGGGTAGGGTTAAGGTTTACGAGTGGGTAGGGTTAAGGTTTATAAGTAGCTCAGTATGTGGTTTCAGACTAAGTGTAGAGGCCTGGGTAGTTTTAGGGCTGAAATTAGGGGTAGGTCAATGGTCGTCTTTAGGTTTATGGCTGGCTTTGCAAGTAGTTTTAGATGTAGGAATTGGGGTAGGCCAAGGTGTACAATAATCTCAGTTCGTAGTGTAGGGTAGGGTTGTATGGGTGAGACGAGGATTAGCATAGGGGTTGGTTTAGGGCTGGTCTATCATTAGCTTCTGTTGGATGGTTAGATTCTGGTCTACGTGTTGGTTGGTGTACGGCTACGGATTAGAGTTTTGGGTAGGTTTAGGTTTGATAATGGGGTAGGTTTAGGGTGATGTATACCTTATTGGATAGATCTTGGACTGAGGAATGGGTTTTAGACTAAGTATCAGAATCAGAATCAGAATCATCTTTATTTGCCAAGTATGTCCAAAACACACAAGGAATTTGTCTCCGGTAGTTGGAGCCGCTCTAGTACAACAGACAGTCAATTTACAGAACACTTTGGAGACATAGATTTTGGGTTAGCGGTGTCTGATATAGATCTTTGGGATTGGGATAGGAGCTACAAGTTTCTTAGTTTAGGGGTGTTGGTGACAATATAGGTAGGCTTAGTTCTAGGGATTCGGGCACGTTTAGGGCTATGCGTAGCTCGGTGAGTAGGTGTAGGTCTGAAGGATCGGTTTCAGACTAAGTGTAAGTGTGTGGTAGGTTTATGAAAAAGATGGACTAGTAATCCAAGTGTTAGCAGTCACTCTACCCCTCATGCATGCATTTTTTTAGTCGAGTTGGAATTTGAGGTACGACATTGTACTTTTTTGCCGTTTGTAATGCTAGTTCATTCTAAATGAGGCCAAGCTCCGAGGGGTTTGTCACCCAATACAGTGTCGCAAAGCTGCCAAAACCTCACTAGAATGCTTAATGAACTTGCATATGGGCCATTCTGGACGCAAGCCCAGTCGTGATGTTCTCTATGCCTGCTATCGTCCACATAGATATAACACCAACTCCCAGGTGTTTCTCTAAAAAGTCCACCCAAGTGGTGTCTCGTGTGTGCAGAGGACAAAGAGGGATGCTTGATTTGGTCCACAGAGCAGCTCCGGAGGACCAGACCAGCGACGGCTTTAATATTCATGGCCAGCGACTGCACTCTTTTGCCCAAAAGGGCGTTTTTATTCTGGCCAACATTGCCTCCCTCTGAAGTGCGCACACATGCACACAGACAATCTTTCTATATTTATATGCTCTCGATTAATCGGGATATAATTAGTCATAGGGAGCATGGTTAATTACACGAGCTGTCATGTAAACACCTTAATTGTATTTCCGACCCATATCTCACTTATAATTGGTGGACGCGTTGCACATTTAGCATCCATTTTGTCGAAAGGAAAACTGCTTTTCTGGTTGTTCTCATCCATACACAAAAATTATTATTTTTTTTTTGTATCTGGTTCACCACAAGGTGCCACAAGGGCGTACTAAAAAAGTGTATGCGGTGAATTTAAAGTGCTTATTCTGATTTGTGGTAGAAATCTTTTAAAACCGCTAAGAATTAAATAAAACATCAGCCGTCGCTGCCTCCTGTCGGTGGTTCAGTAGGCTTTGGAGTGACACAGTTTCAGCGAGGGGATGGAAACGGGCTGCGAGGCCATCCAAGAAAGAAAGAAGGTCCCTCGGGTTCTAGTCCTTGGAGGCGGCCTCGCTGTCACAGTTGTATCGGCTTAGCAGCATTCCCGATGTTAATTACTGAGACTCCATGAGGAATTGTCTCAACTCCGACGGTAAGCAGTTCTCAAAGCCTTTTCATCTTGAAAATTGGCTGAATAGACTGTTGATCAGATTTACTTACGGAAAACGTCAACCGGTCTTCTGTGCACTACTTGTTTCAATTTTCATGGCAGCCCATTTAGGCAGCAAACAATTTGGGTTTGAGTTAATTGTACTCCCGTTATTACAATATTTGCCACACGGTTGTAAGAACAGAACCCATACACCAACCTTTACTGTCCTTCTGTTCACTCCCTGTTTCAATTTTCAAGGCAACCCATTTAGGCAGCAAACCAATTGGGTCTGAATGAATTGTACTCACAATATTGCAAATGTCAAAATATTTTGTACAAATTGGTCCGACACCAAACGCCACTATTTTTCAAATCTTAAAGATCTCTTTTTTTTTGCTACAGACCCCACACACGAAGATTCAAAAGAATCTGACATTTAACAGTTTTGGTCTTATGTGTGTTGTGCTCCGATAATCTCAACACAGAACACTACACACACTCTTCTGCCGCCGATCTCTAAATCTTGCGTGATCACATGTGATCTCACAAAACCGAAGAAGAAACATTGCCGGATATGCGCCGATCTTTGCCAAGTGTTTCCGAAGGTTGGGCTGGAGCTGGGAGCCTTGTAAAATGGCAATGTCCTTAAAAAATAAACCAAATTGCTTTGGAAAATACTTCTCGCCATCTGGGGAACCTACTTTTATACAAAAAAAAACAAAACATTGGGTAAGACATGTTTGTTTTTATTTACTGTTGTTTCAGTGTTCGTCACTTTCGGCCGCTTCTTTGACTGACGATATTCCTTTCCACTTCACACTTCACAGTTCACGGATTCACGATTTGAGAGAAGTCAGCTTTGCCCAAACACTTGAAGAGTTTTGGCCGGAAATATTGAACACTTGTCATATTTAAGATTGTTGGGCCCGACCCGTTTCGGACCGTATTGTCGGGACAAATCCACTCTTAACACACCTCAGTGCTAAGGATATAATCTTATAAAACATAAAATAGTCTGGTGTTTAAAGTCCTTGGTAGGGAAGGGGCCAAAACGGTAAGATTATTATTTTTTTGTGTGTACCTGGTCTTAGTGTTAACGTCTACCACAGACCATTTAGGTAGGAAACAATTGCAGTCTCTAAGTAATTCGTTTTTATGCTTTCCTTCACTTTTGGTCAGAAATGCTGCGACTCAGCATCCAACGATGTGGTTTTCAATAGCCCTCGTTGCGAATCGTGGCCCTAACTCGAATCGAGTGTTGTCAGCGCCTAAGACTTAAAAAACTCCCCGCCGCTTTGGCCTGATTTGCACCGTCCTACCCACTGAATATCCACGCAATTATTTATCTTGCGAGATTGCAATCTTTGTATGTGCTGCGCTCTACTTCTTGGAGGAGTCTGGCTCACGCAGCCGTGCTGTCAGAGCCGCGAATGTGTTTGACCAAGCTGCTAATGAAATATTCCATCAGAGGTAGGACCGATTTGATGTGCAGCAACTGGCGATGTGTGACGATATCACGATGTCAGTCAGCATGTAGCAAATACTCCCAGTCATCAGCGCTACTTCGAAGGGAGGGGTTGCTACGACTGCGAGGCTCAGCCCAATGGAATGAACGACACGGGGTGAAAGTTTCAACGTGTTTCATAAGAAAAGGCTTTGAACATTTGAATCCAGGAGACGACCTCTTTTAGCCAATCCGTCGCGTGACGTTCGGCCCGATCAGTGCCCGCCCGAGCCATTTGTCTCCATGGCGATTCATTGCGTAAGACATCACCTCTCTTTATGTGTTTTATCGTCTCTAATATCCCGCCTGCATATCTCGCAGGCTCTCTGGGTTGTGCTGCTCCCATGGGGCTGATTAAAGTTTCATTTCATCTTCAAAGACAACGACGTACGGTATAGTAGCTGGAGCAGCTGTTGTGATTTAAAAGAAAGAAAATCCATATTTAATTTTTTTTTATCATCTATTCACTTGTTTTACTTTTCATGACAGTCCATTTAGGAGGCAAACCAGTGGGGAGTAAATGAATGTACTCAAAATACTTGTGGCAAACCTGTTTGAACAATAAATGCCCTCCTCCATATTCCACCGTCCTCCTTTTGGACTCGGACACGGGCCCATTTAGGCAGCAAACTGGTTGGGTCTGATTGATTTGGACTCACAATATTCACGAATCACGGCCACCGTGTTCACATGTAACGGTCCTGCACCGGACTCCACCCTCTTTCTGTATACTGCCTGTTTCACTTTCTCCCGCATGCCATTCAGGCGGCAAATCATTGGGGATTGAATTGACTGTGCACACAGTATTGGCGACAAACAAAATGGTCCTTCGCCAATCCCCACTGTCTTCCTCTTCAGTTCTCCTTCTACAGCAGCCAATTTAGGCAACAAAGTAGTTGGGTCTGTATGGATTATATTGTGAAATATTCATGACTCCACTGTTCTTTCAATTTCATTTTCGACAGCAACCCATTTTGACGACAAACCAATTGGGACTGAATTAATTGCGCCAGTTGTGAAATTCATTCTGCCTCCTTGTTGAGTTGAATGCAAAGTCTCTGAAATTCCAATGATCAACAAATATGGATTAATTTATTCATCATGCCCATCTAATGAGAACAGCTTCTGTTTGTAAACGTTACTGTCGGCTTCATCACATCCTGTATAATCTGTCTTCTTTCAAACTAAGGATTAAAACCCAACTCTACAACCACAACTGGACCGTGACAGGTGAGATTAGAGAAAACGCACGCCGATTGATGGCATCTGCAGGGACTTGACGAGAGCCAATCATGAGCCAATTATCCCGATGAATGGGATTATGGCTAGCACCTCTCCTGATGGATCCTCAACGCATCCTCAAGCGGCGGCAACCACAAAACCTGCTGTTCTCATTCAGGAAAGTGGCTGCTCGTCACTATTTGTGTGGCAGAGAGAGTTTTGTTTTGAACCTCGAGGCTTTAAAATGATCAATAAGTGCCTGTGGCTTTTTTTTTTTTTCCCGTCGAGCCGTGTGACTTTGCCACACCTTAAAGCCTTTCAAAGTGTTTTTTGTTGTGCTTGGCGGGAGAAAGGCGCTTTGTCCTTGCATAGCACTCTCCAAACATCAACAAACGTTTTTATTCATTATGCTAATCAAATATCAGTGGCCGGTTGAAGCCTACTCACTGACTGTCAGTGTAGAAAATGCAGCGTTACCTTGATTTAGTTGAGTCATCACTTGTTCGATTTGATTGTGGAATCCTGGAAAGATGTATTTTCGGGGTGTAGGCATAGCTAGGTAGCTAACACGCTGTAGTGGTTGAAATTGCCCTACTAATTAGAGATGCAACAATTAATCAATCTTTTATGATGTTTTCAATCAAATAAAACAGTGCTATTTCTCTTTGTTCAATCACACTTGTCAGTCAACGTTCCACAGTATTCCCAAAGTGTTCGTGGCTAACCTGGAGCGCTGTCAGGTAGCATCGGATAGCGGTGTACGCACGCCTGAACCGTGGTTGTTGTGTACAGTGTAACAGGGTGTTTAACTGCGGGGCATATTTATTATTGATGCCTACAAGAGTGCAGGACAGCTCACGGCGGCACTCAGGTAGACTCGGTTAAGCGGGCCTGATTCTGCCCTCAAATGATTGGTGATAACGCGGTGTGGCTTCACGCTTCGGCTATCCTGCTCTGACTCGCCGCATGACTCATCCTGGTTCATTGGGGTTCTTGGGCTTTGGACATTTTACTCCGCCTAATCGCCCATCTCCCTGGAGTGGAAGAAAAGGGTTGCAGCTGGCAAATTTAAGAACATGAGATTAGGTCAACAGACATGAAGCCTAAAAATGCAAATAGCCATGAATGCAGATGGACTCGATAGGTCTGATCCAGCTCCTTAGGGGAACATAAAAAAGGAAGACGTTAAATTAACAAGAGGTGTTTAAACTGCAGCGAAGGTTACCAGGACCATTTAATGGCGTCATTGTCCTTCTGTTTATGTTTCAAGTTTCATGGCAGCCCACTTAGGCGGCAAACATGTTACAATATTTCAATATTTATGACTGGTCCAAAATCCAGTGTCCTTCTGTTTCAGCCCATTTAGGCAGCAAAGCAGTTAATTGTAGTCGCAACATTTACAACAATCATGTTTGTACAAAATTGTCCTTCACTAGACTCTGCTGTAGTTTGTACGGCAAGTCGATGTTTCCCTTTCCTTAGTTATTTTTTCAATGTCTGGGGCAGCCCATGTAGGCGGCAAACCAGTTGCTTTGGAAGGAATTACACTCGTATAACTGCAATATTTACGACAAACGCCACCCTCATCTGGTCTTTAGCAGGAAGATAGAGCCAGGTAAAAGCCACAGGAAGCGGAACAATTGCAATTTCTCCGTTGCGGTGAAAAACGGCAGATTTCAATCCAAGATTCTGCCTGCACTCTCCTTCGCAGTTCTCGCTCGCACCCCCGTCCGAAGCCTATTTTTAGACGGGTGACTTTATGAAGCAAATAGGTCAAGGCTGTTGCTGAAATACACATGATCACATTGTGCGGGATTCCTCATGACTCTTCCGCCAGCTAAAGCCAAGCCTGAATGATTGGCCTGTTTTTTTTCAGCCGCTCATTCTATGAAAAGATTCAGGTTTTAATCCAAGGTCCTTACATCTGCACCGCAATGTGTAATCGCCGTCGTTAAATCCTCGTTTTTGCCGTCGCTTTCAAGATGGGAAATTTAGCGGTACCCGAAAATGCCCCGGTCGCACTGTATACGTCCTTAATCCTGATCTTTTAAACAATGAGAACAGTCTTATATGTGCCGTCTGACAAAGATTTAGCCCTTTTGTGCACATTCCTCGTGTTCACCCACGTTCCAATGCTTTCGGGATAAATCACCCAGCCTCGACTTTGGCTCCAATGCACCAAAGCCGAGTCAAATAAAGCAATTACAATCCCCAAAAACTTTCTGGTAGCCTCATCGATCAACCCCGCCAAAATGCAGGATTTCGTATTGTGCAGAAAACACATAAAATATCAGACGGATGCTTGTTTTGTGTGTTTGCTTGAAGTTTCTTGGCCGAGCGACTCTGCAAGGTCGCGCTCTGTCTACACGTCTGGAGTGGGATTGCATTCGGGAGGCGGAGAATGCGGCGGTGTTGACATTCCTGAATAGCGGAAGAAGAAGCCGCACAATAGGGGGTTTTATTTAAACTCCATGCTCATGAATGTTGACATTTTCAGCAAAATACAAAAGTGCTGTGAAGGCATGAAAGTAATTTGGCTTTGGAAGCAAATCACTGCTTGCTGTCATGTGTGGAAGGCGCTGGTTCTCAGACCGGGGTGCCCGAATAAAACCACCTCTCCACCTGAGCTCTGTTATTCATTGCAACCGTTTAAAAACCTGAATTTCACAGACAAGCTGGGCGAGATCACCCCTTCCACGCCTGCCCGTTGAAAAACATACTTGACGCATATATACATGGGTGGTTTTGGGTATAGTGAACTGCGAATAATTGAAGTGGGGGCTTCACTTTACTCTCCTAGACATTTCCTCAACTAGTCACCCTTAGCTGTGAGTCAAGAGTTACCCCTGAAGCATTGTTTCCTTTGTGAAAAGTCAACATTGAGTAACAAATGTGTAGCGGTTATCGTATTCATCTGTTTGTTTGTTTTTTTCCCGCCGTTGACCCTGTGGTATCCTTTCCTTTGCCACCGTCCGACGCTTGGGCCCAACCGGCTTTAATGTCACCGTTGCCTCCTTTTGACATTTGTGCTCAAAGGCGATTTTCTCACTTGATGCCGAACCGGGTGTTGACTAAAGTGAGACGCGGCGGGAAAATCACAGTCCCTTCTTCCCCTCACTCGCCGGCTGACATTAGTATTCAGCGGCGGACACTTCCTGACACTATGTTCCTTCACGCCTCTCCCAGAGGATTTCCGACTCTCCGCGTGTCTCTCGTCCTCGCCTCCTCCCAAATTTCATCGGTGACTTGTGTTTATTTTGCATCGCCATGGAGACAGTCGCCTGCGTTGTCGTTAAAGGTGCGGACCACCCGTTGAGATTTAAATCTGGATCTCCTGACTCCTAGATTTCTTGCAAGAAATGAACGTAAAAAACAACAACAACACAAATGTATAGTGTATTTATATTACCTGCACCTATAGAATAATAGTATTTCTTATTTTAAGCTGAACTTACTCAAAGCACACATTTTTATTCAGTCATACTTTCGCCCAGTACCAAATTAACATGGATTGTTCACCCCATCAACAATTTGGCAATATTCTTTTCTAAATGAAGGATAATGTGGAACAATGACAAATCATCTGGCTAACAAACCAACAAATGGTAACAAAAACGTCAGGATTTGTCTGACATGAAGAAGCGGAATGTTCCGTGCGAGTTTGACACCAGCGGATACTATTTGAACGTGAATGTTTCTGATGTACTTTTCAACTTTGCTGCACTTTCTCTAGCCTAATTGCCTTCACAAAGTTTCGTTGTTTGGTAGTTTTGCCGTAGTCGCTGGAGACTGTAACAAACAGTTGTTACAGTTTGACGTCAACAGATGCTAGTTGAAGGCGAATGTTATATGTTCACGTTTTCCCATGTTTGACCGGAAGCTTTCTTGCTTCTTCCGCAAAAAGGTTTTGCAGTTTTGGGATTATTCAGCTAACCAACCAACATCCAAGTATCGTTAAAAATCTTTGTCAAACTTGATAAAGCGGAATGTTAAGCAGACTGATTCTGTTTGATGGTGAGTTTTTGGACAAAGTTGTAATTTCCAATGTGCTTTCTGAAATTTTCTATCTTGATTCCAACTTTTTGAGGTCAAACTGTTTTTTTCATGTCCTTTTTTTTTTGGTTTTTTTTTTTGGCTCCTTCCTCTCATCAAGTCTTGTTGGTAGATGTTTTTGGTTTCCGCAGCTTACTGGGTATTTTGCTCGTTAGTTGAAAGGAAATGATCATGGACCTCAATCGCATAAAAGCACAGCGTGTTTTTTTTTTTTTTTTGCACTTGTAAATAATTGAATCGTCAGGATGTTTCAAGCGGAGTATCGGCGACCGCGCGATGCTTCGAGAATCAAGTGGTCACAATGCGCTTGAGCAAATCGGCCCCCACGTGCCTTTAAAATTCTTCGGAATGTCCACCCTCAATGTCAAGTTAAGCCAGATTAGGCATTTCGCGTCTCCAAAACACCACGGGGTCTCGAGATCTTTTTATCTACCATGCTTATTTACACTTCATAGTGAAATATCTCCCCTTCCCTCTCGTCTCGTGCTCGAGTGAGGCATCCATTTGAATGGCAGAATATTTCAAGGATTTGTTTGGACCACTGGGCCCTCCGGCGGAGTGTTTATGCGGCGCCTCGAGACAAATAAAAGGCAGCGCGCAGCGTGAAAATTGTCCTCCTCCTGCTTTGTGTCACACAGCCTTAAGATCAAACTTTCTCAACATTCGTGTGCGCAGTTTGTTGAAGCACTTCATTAGTGACAAGTGCTGTTTTCACCACAAGCTGGCGGTGTAAACTATCCAGCCGAGCATTATTTCTAATGTTAACAAGTACCTATAACCAACATCGATTCATTGGTGATTAATCGTGGTGGAGGCAGGTTGGTGACTCAATCTGAATTGATTTACTGTCTGAAGATGGAGCTTACAACTTGGGGAAGTTCAAGACAATGGTGGCATCAAAACAGGAATTCAGAACACTCAGATGGAGAGTCTTCCAAAGTGTTAGAAATAAAATCGAAAAAACAATGGCTGGATTAATTGAGTGTTCCTTTCATCAACAAAGCCATTACCCAAGGCTATTACCTCTGCCAGGGTGTTTTCCCTACGAGTGGAATGATGATGGAATGAACAAACATTTTGTTTGTTCCTTTCGATCTGCAGGAACTTGTACGAGAAAATCAATGAGATTCATTGAGTTTAAAAAATGAACAACCGATACCGGTTTAATAAAAAAACAAAAGATTGTTTTCAGGTTGTTTTTTTCATCTAGTTACAAATACGTAGCCAAAATCAAAGTTCAGTACATACCTTGGTTTTAAGTTTGAAATGAAAGATACTCAAATCAATGTATACAATAGATTCTTTTCTTTTCAGGAAAGTGCAACATCAGTGGTTTGTCTTCATTTTAGTAACAGGAGGACATTTGGAGGGAATTCAATTGTGTGGATGCCAAACATCTAAGCGGACTCGCCGGAGATGCCCCCAACGGGGGTGTGAAGAATCCTTTTGGAGTCCCGACAAGTTGAAGTATCTTTAAGAAAGTAAACTGTCCTCTGTGTGGCACTCTGAGAAAAAACCTCCAGGATCCCTGATGACTGGCGTGTTTAGAAGTGAGGTCCAAAACATTCCTTTTCCCCAAAACTAAAACTAGCTGAGAAAAAAAAAGGATAAAGCTATGCAGTCGTCCGCGTTGTCTGTTTAATAGCTTGTTAACCAAAATGTTACGCTACTTTCTTTTTTTGGGGGGGGAACAAACCCCCGTTTTTTGTGGGAAACGATTATTGGCTATATATCCCCACTTATTCAAAAATGTAGAGTTTAAAAAAATATATATACAGGTATTTATATATATATATATGTGTATATATATATATATACATATATATATATATTTCAATAACGGGTCTCAATTCTCCACAGATTTTCTCTGTTCGCGGTCGGGCCCGGTCCCTATGCCCCCCGAATAGCGGGGATCCACTGTATTTGCTTTAATTTCATTTGTCTAATCATATAATTGGTTGCTTGATTGAATTGTTACGGATAATAATATATATATTAGGGCTATATAAATCTGAAATGTCATTTTCTCCCCAAAAATTGGGTGTTTTTTTGCGTAACAAGCACCAATAAAGGGCAGTTCAAAAGAGTTTAAAAAAAATGGCTTCGTAATGTATGTCAGTGGATAGCTTTCCCTTGTCATCGAAATGACGAGCGCATGTTTACCTGTCAGCTTGCTCTCATTTTGAACCACATTGACCAAATGGCTATTTTCCAAAGGCATTGTATCGGGCGGGGTGGGGGTTGCTCCATCAAGCTCTCACAAGCCGCTATCTGAATTCTTGCATCAGCTAACAGAGAGCGAGCGCAAACGTGGTAATGAGCTAATGGAAAAGAAAATAGGAAACGAGATGTGGATCGAACCCGCTCGTACTCATCGGATTCGGAACCCCTCAAAGGAACGTGGTTTAAACGCCACTTTAGGTAACCGCCGTTGAAAAGTCCATGACAGCCAAGCCTTCTCCATCCCTACGACACGCTCTGATTGCAGCCAGGACGGGACCGTTTAGTCCTCCCGCACCCCACCCTTGCTCCAATTCCTCTCCGGGCAGCCAAGGAGAGAAAAGGTCCTTCCAAATGTCAAGCGGTTCGTGCTGCTGCGAAAATGCATGTCGAGCTTCATCGCCGCTCAGTGCGGAGTCGGCATTGGCCTCGATTATGTCTCTTGACAACTGAATCCACTTCTCGCTAACACCCTCTGACTCGCACTCCCTTTTTTCCCCACCACATCTTTGGCTGCAGCATTCCATTTAATTTTCTGTGAGAACATTTTTAGCTTTTGCTGAAATGGAAGTGGGAATATTTTTGATTGAAGTAGTCAGCAGGCGGAACGATTCTGTGTTTTTGTGTGTCGACTAGGAGTGTAACGGTACACCAAAAATCATGGTAAAGTCAGTACCTTGGTCGTGTTGGTTGGTTACCATGAAACAGTTTCAATCTTTTCCTTTTAGGAAAGTGCTACATCAATAATGTGTCTTCTTTTTAGGAAGAGCATGTGTCGCCGTAGGTAGAAGAACGTGTGTGTAGGATTAACGTTTGCATGATGCTGTTTAACTGACTTTGGTGTACAGTGGTGACGAGTTTGTTTAGATACGATCTGTTGTTGGGCCAATTTGGCCAAAATGGGCAGGCTTCACCCCAAAAAAAAATATTTGTATGAAAAAAAACATGTCAAGCAAAACAGTGACTTCGTGCTAATATTATTTGCTTTTCTGAAAACTCAAAATATAGAAGAAGAAAAAAAAGACTGTGGAATGGATTTGGATGGCAAAGTGATAATTATTTACAGATATATAATCAAGAAATCTGAAATTCACCCCCTAACCTTTCTCTTTTACTCAAAAGCTGTGCTGATCTCAATTCCAAAGCGATGCAACACGGCCATCGACAGGGATTTGTTAGTGATTAAAGTGGTTTCAAACAAGCTGGGCCAGACCCTTTTCCATGCCTAGCCATTGAAAAATGTACTAGACGAATATATTCGTCAGTGGCACTTAACGGTTGGATTCCAATTGACAAATGTAAGAAATAAATCAATGCTATGTTAAGTTTTATGAAAAAAAATGAAAGGTTTGATAGAATCCAAAAATGTACTTCTTTGAATGGATTGTGTCCAATTTCCCAGGTGTACCATTCGGGGTTGGTTAGGGTTAAGCGACGTTAGTACTAAGAAGTTGTAGGTAGTAGTAAAAGTCTCATGGCTCTGAAATACATTCTCTCCCATACTCTAGTTACTGTCCGAAGGGATTTTGGAGGCAGGTGAACCGTGTCATCCAAATGAGTGTCATCGCAAAGCCAAGAAGAAGCACACTCATGTCGCTTGTTAAAATATTTAGACGATAACATCTTGGAGTGAGCGAAAACGTTATTAAGACGGCAGCTGATTACTTTTCTGTCCGCTGGACCGAAAGCCAGTCATCAGCTGAGGTGGCTTTGGGTTCTAATTACCCTACCCTTCCCGATCGCGACGTCCCCGAGTCCCAGAGGCAATAACAACGGCAAGACTGCGTAATCCTCGCAGGTCAACGCGCGATACGATATGCGAACGCATGAGCCGGGCCCTTTTAATGGAGATGCGAGGCCGTCTTCCCAGCCGAGTTGCTACTGACAGCTTGTTAGCAAAGTCATCCCGGGCCGAGATGACCTCTCGCAAGGTTTAAAAAAGCATTATCAGGACGCAGATAGCGACCGGGTCAAGACGGCTATTTGAGGGGACGGCACGCGAATGGTACAGGACGCCAAATGTCTTGATGGGCCATTTTTGATGCTCCGCTGAGTCACAATTACTGTGAAGACAGAAAAAGGGAAAAATGGACCCCGCAGGCAGACAAAGTCACATTAGCGAATTAGCTAATCCGTCGCCAGCACGACTTGGGACCGCGACATCTGGACTTCTTTTCCCAGACGCGGCGGTTGACCTCCGCGTGTTTCTCTCGCTGGTCACATCGAGCACTTGTTAGCACACTTAGTGGCTTGGACAGATGAATAGAACATTAGCGCCTATGTCGCGGCACGTAGATAAATAAAGATGGACTCACTAGACACTCTATTTGATGCACCGCCACACACTCTCAGATTTGCTTTTAGGTCTCAAAGTCTAACAAAAATCCAAACAAAACCGAGAACAAAAACTGTGTTTTTAGTTTTTATTTGGCTTTTTTATTTCAGCTTTATTTGTGCACCGACAATATGTACTTGGATATCATTGATACATCAAGGAAAATGGTAATGATGACGATAGAACTCAAAACAAAGTCATGATTGCAATGGCTCCTGTAAATAAATGTAGATGTTCGATAAAGGTCAGGTTTCCATTCACAGAGGTGTCCACTAGCAAGAGGTTGAGCTGCACTGTATTTGTTTACGCAGTCGTACAGAGGAATCATAATCCGAATAAATGTAGCGTTTGACCCCTAATGATAAGCCAACAAATAAAACATTAGCGACGATGTGAACACCGCGACTCAAATGTCAGGACGTGTTTAAAATGCCTCTCGCGCCGTCGCTCCGCTGTGGAAATCGAATTTAGCCGTCAATACGCTCACCAAGGTCGTTAAATTACCAGCTCGTTACAGCCCCGCACGTTATTCTACATAATTCCTCCCAAGGTCACTACTTGAGTCCTGTTTTTTCCCCGCGTCTTCGTTCGATTCAGACAAGCCTTCATCTCAGTGATTATGTGATGTCACATCCACTTAGGAAACGCAGAGACACTCTTTTTTTGATTCAAGACAGCGACAAAGGCGGCGAGTTATTCTGAGTGGAGATGCACCGAGGCCGGAAAAAGAGGGTCCACTTAAATGTGCGGCGCTCGAGCAGTAGCCGACTTCTTTCCTGGGATACTTTCCTCGGAACTCAACAGTCAAGCAACTCTTAAATTTGCGGGAGATTTCTTTCTGAAAGTGTACACAAGACTCTAGAACTCTTGTTTGAGCCTGTCAGTGTCCGTTCAACTGTGCGGCTACTTCTTACTGGGATATGCGCTTCGGACTATCGCAATTCAGGGTTTAGCAGAATTTGATGTAAAATTCTAAGGAAAATCTGTTTCTGAACAGTCTTAACAAGAATCCAGATCTCCCTTTTCAGCCAGTCAAGATCCATGTGGCGCTTGGGCAGCCCTCTCAGCGGCCTGCTTCTTTCCCAGAATACGTAAGCAATGGTTTTGATCGATGCCTGCCTGATTATTATCAACTGTTTTTTTTTTTTTTGGGAGGGGGGGAACAAGGCAAGAGAGCAACTTGTTCCCACCGTGTGCTTTTTTTAAGTGCATCCAAATCCAGCCGGTAATGACTTCTGCCGTATCACTCGCCGAGACGTTAATATTCCGCGGATTATCTCCGTCGCTAACCCTCGCATGCACCCCCCTCCGACATCCAGGACATCGAATTTGGGGTCTGCAAAACATCATTTTCAAGGAGGGGTTTTATTTTCCTCCCCCTTTCGGTCTCATTTTATTTTTGCCTCATGTTGTCGTCGTTGAAGGATGCGGCGCGCTGAGCGTCCGTGATAAGTGGCTTCGCTTGGCTTCTCGCTGGGTTGGCGCTAGATAGGTGAACACTAAGCTGGGCTGCAGGGCTGCATGGTTATCTGCTAACACACACGTACATACAGTGAGTGGTGTACACTTCTTTTGGGAGCGAGAGCTTCAGTGCACTCATGTTGGTGCACACTCGCGTATGGATTTAAATTTACTTGACAGTTTTAATATAACAAGCTGTGCAGTGACACTGCACAAGTTATCACAGGATGCGCAAAGCATGAAAATGACTAGAAAGGACGATTGAGGGCAATCATTTATTTCCAGATATACCACTATGAAACGCGCCATCCCAAAATGATGTCCGTCTTTCACTCCATGAACTGCGTCTTCTTTTCTTATGCTCTTTACACACACTTTCTTCTACCTTCGGCGACACATGCTCTGTTTATAGCATACATAGCCATACTCTGTTGGAGCGTGAGGTGCCTAAACTTGTGCGACGCGACTTGTGCTAATCTTTATCTTCTACTCAAAAGCTATGCAACGCTCTGTTTGTCATTACAGTCATTTAGAAGCTTGACTTTTAAACAGACAAGCCGGGCAAGACCCGCCTGTTGAAAACCGTACGAATATACACGTCGGTAGCTGTAAACGGTTTGATTGCAGCTGACGGATATACTGTCGACTTAAAAATTAAACAAACCAGAATTTATTTATTTTTTTAATCCCCACCGAAGATGGTTAGCTTTGTAGCAGTTAAATTAAATCCTCCTTTTTTTTTTTTAAACTGTGAAAAGCTAAACTAAACTGAACCTGTTGCATGGATGACTGTCTATATTATATTGAGGGCTGCATTTTGAAATGCGTTGCTCGTCAAACGCCTGCGTTCATCCACACGACCTTTCCACGCTATTCACTCCGCACTCATTAGCGGTAACGCAAGGTGGCAGATGTACGGCGGCGGCGTTCCGGCAGGTGGGCGAGGTAGAATGGTTAAGTGATGAATGGACGCCCCCCCCACCCCCAACTATTGTTGCCCTCTCGTGTGCCGTTCACACATGGAATTCAAATGTAATCAAGTGTATTTAATTAAGCTGTGGGCAGATGGTCGCACGGGCGATTTCACGCCGCCTTATGTTTTACGCTCTGCATCATAACCCGACGGGAATGCAGACGGGAGAGCGTGTCGTGGTGTGAATGTGACTTTCTACTCTGTCAGTTTTTAAGGGCGAGCTGATCCGTCTTCATGATGATGACGCCTGTCACAAATCCACTTTCCAGAGGAAACAAATGTACTTTTTTTTTTTTTTTAAGGTATGCAGTGTCACCTCCATTCCGTCATGTCTTGCGCATCCATAGTGTCACATTCTCACCCTCTCTCTCCCGGCCCGTGTTATTAAGCCGCTTATGAGTCACCCGTCATCTGCTCCTTCTGATGGAGTGCCTATGTACATATATTCATTTGATTGGTTCTCTCTAATCACCTCACAAGTGGCAGAAATTAATCGCTGCGGAAATCCTCCCGTCTGTCTGCGCGTCAGGAATTGTTTTTCCCTCCTCCTATGATGTGATTGATTGCGTTTGGAATGAAGAAATCAATGAATTATTTGTCAAGCGCTCCATAAAAAGAATATTAGTGAAATACGTGGTCTACGCTGGTCTACGAAATTGTATTAAAATGACACAAGATGCTGTATTTTTCCAAATACTATATTTTGAGCTATAAAAAAAAACGTATCGCATATAAAAATAGAAATCATCCTACTGTATTTAAAAATAAATAAATGTTCATGCATTGTCAATTTTCTACTAAATACAATGTTTTTGTTTTTATGCAAAATCCTACAAAGTTCGACCTACCTTGTACATGACGTAAAAATAAAATAGTGCATCATAAATAGAAAAAAAAATATTTTGGGGGATTTTGGATCATGATATTTCGAATCTTTTTTTAATATTTTCTTTTTTTGTATGAATTGTCCTTACTTTCATAAAAAAAAAAATAGGAATAAATAAATAAAAACTATTATTTGTGGGAGTATTGACCCACAGCCCGACGAGTACAAAAAAATATCTAGCGGCAGAAATATTTGGGGGAGATGAAATATAAATAATTCCACACAATCCTCGTGCAATAATCAACTATAAAATAATGATACAATAAGTAAATAAAATAAAAAAAGAAATTCATAAAGATTTTGTTACGGCATTATTAACCTGCTACCCAACTAGTCTACAACTTCAAAACATAAAATAGGTACTTTTTTTTTTTTTTTTTTTTTTTTACAGCAGCATTGAACCGCTGCCTGACTAGTCCCCAAGAATTGACTGCCACCAGAAAAACATTCCGCCTGTGTGGAGTTTGCATGTTCTCCCCGTGCCTGCGTGGGTTTTCTCCGGGCACTCCGGTTTCCTCCCACATCCCAAAAACATGCATTAATTGAAGACTCTAAATTGCCCGTAGGTGTGACTGTGAGTGTGAATGGTTGTTTGTTTGTTTGTGCCCTGCGATTGGCTGGCAACCGGTTCAGGGTGTACCCCGCCTCCTGCCCGATGATAGCTGGGATAGGCTGCAGCACGCCCGCGACCCTAGTGAAGAGAAGCGGCTCAGAAGATGGATATATAATATGGGCTGTGGGGGTGAAATTGGCTCCGCCAATCCAGCCGCCCGTGAAACTGTTGGCACTGGACAAAAGCTAATGACATGGCTGAAAGTGGCCATCGTGAGCACTATTAAAAGGATCCAATTAAAGCGAGCGAGGCGCTGCCAGCAGCACTCCGCCAGGGATAATTTTTTTCATCCGTTTGGTCCGCCGGCCCGAGCTATCGCGCATAGATAGGTGGCGGGTGGGAGGGGCCTCTGAGCGGGCCTCGTAATTGGATATTGACTTAATGGGCACTTTGTATCGGCGGGTGACAAAAGACGCCTTTCGGAAAGCTGGCAAATGAGTTTATGGAGGACGGCGCGTTCTTGCGTCTGCAGCTCGTAGATTGTTTAGGAGGAACAATTACAGCCTGTCACTGTCAACCATGATGGATGTTTACTTTGGAAAAACAATGAAGCTAAACATAGACTAAAACGTACAGCTTTATTTGCGCTTTCCCTAGTCTTCTTTTGAGCTCATTTAAGCGTTAAAGTATGTGGTTTCGTAAAGACCAAATAAGTCTTCAGTGACCGTAATACCGTGCATCTTTAGTAAATTTAACGTAGATTTTTTTTTTTTGTAAAACAAATGTGTTCATCAAGCCAAACAGTCTTTTTTTTTTTCCCCCCGAAATAATCGCGACGATTTAGTCTTCGATGAACCTAATGTACGTGCTTTCATAGAAATCGACAGCAATGTAGTCTGAGATGAACCTAACATACAAGATTTCGCAAACATAGATAGTTATAGCAACACTTACATGCTTTCATGGAAATTGATAGCAATAAAGTACGCGTTTTCATGAACACAAAAGACAATGTAGTCTCATGTGAACAGAACATACTTGATTGTGTCAACTTAGACACCAATTCTAAAAAACTAACGTATGTGTTTTTGTAAACATTGAAGACAAATTAGGGCCTTGAATGAATGTAACTTACTTATTTTTGGGAACATAACATTTGTAAAGACAAGTGGATTTTTATGTACATTGAATAAAATGTAGTCTTTGACGCACCTACCATAAATGTTTTTGTAAAAATAAATAAGTACATCAAATAAACAAGACAATTTGGTCTTCAACGAAACTAATGTAGGTATTCTGATAAAACATCAAGGACAATATTTTCTTAAATAAACCCAACGTGCATTTTTGTAAACATGGAAGAGCCTAACATAAATGTTTTACATACAATTTAGACTTCACCAGAACTACAAATTTTACACTTTAGTAAACCTAATGTGCGTTTATGTTAACGTCAATGACAATTTTAACGTTTGAATGAAGAATTGACATGAATTTAGTCTTCAAATGTATGTAAGCGGTCTAAACACCCAAAAGACTATTTTGGTAATTTCAGTCTTTCTCTAAAACATCAAATATATTTTAGTCTTCAACCAACCAGACGTAGCGGCGGTGTGAGATAGTTTAGCCTCTTCTATGAGATGATTAGCGCTAGCTGGTGTGCTGTGATTATCCTCGACCTTTTGACCAGCTGGGCTGCCAGTTCAAATCTGAAGAAAGCTCGAAGCCGAGGGGGTTTTGATCGGCGTCGGTGCGACGTTTCCGCTCGTCTCGGCCGGTTTCTGGCCCGGGGTTAGCTGCGAATTAACTGCCAAACAGATTGTGTCGTTGTGCGCTAATGTAGCGTAGCGGCGGCGGGATTAGGCTGACACAGCGGCACGTTCCCGTCCCTGCCGTGGACAGCGCCCTCGTGCCCTCCGCCAGCCTCCTGCACCCCCTCTAAAAGCAAACAGATGACATCAGCTGTCCACAGTCTCACTATCTCGCTCATCCCGTCGGATCTCCCGACTGTGAAAAGTTCACGGTGGTCATCTCTGAATCATCGCCAGTCTCTCAACAGAAATACAGACTGCGACCTATTTTTGATTGTGGAAGCAATAGAAGGAGCTGGAGGTGCGATGAAAGGAGCCTTTCAAATCTTTCCGTGACCAAGGACAGGAGACCTCGCTCTGGTTCCCCGTTAAAAAGATGACACCGCGCTAGGTTAGTTCTGATTGTGTGTCATGCACCTGAACGCCACACTTGATGGCCCACTTCTCGAGACATACTGTAATGAAGGATATGCGCCTGTTACATACCAGTTGCGTAAAAGTTTTGTAGAACAGAAAGCCGCCTTTGTCAAGCTAATGGCGTCCTGTGCGCTAATGTGAGGCGACAAGCCGCGAGAAACGATAGCATGCCGAGAACAAAACCCCCCAAGTGCATTTTATGTTTTAATGACATGTCTTCAGCCTACCGACTAGCCTAATGATTTTAGCGACATATTGCAAGGTTGCTTCTTGCGTTATCGCCGTCTCCTATCCGTCAATTAGCATTAGAAACTATGTTTCTAATGCTAATGCTAAATAAACTGAGAGGTAAGTTTGGTGTGGTGTTAAAATTTGTCAATTGAAGTGTTTTAGCTACGCTCCCTAAACATGCTGCAGAAGAACATTGAAACGCGAAGTATGCTCGCTAGTGGTCCTAATGCTAAATAAACCGAGTGCTGTGCCGTGCAAAACTATTTTGAACAAAATAAAAAAAAGTTAAGTTTGAAAGTACATTGCAATCATGCACTAAAAAGGCGCTGCCTAAATGGGCTACAGAAGAAATTGAAATGGAGTATGCTCAGTAGTTGTACCTATGCTAACAGCAAGTATGATGTGAGACTATTGTGAAAGAAAAGAACATTGTTGTAAATAGGGCATTATTGTCATGAACTAGCATGCCGCTGCTTAGACGGGCCGCGGTAGACACGAAATAGGAGGTATGCTCATTCGTGTTTATACTGTAGTGCTAATGCTGAATGAACAGAGCTTAGTGTGGTGAGGAACAATTTTGAACGAAAAGGATATTGTTGTAAATGTCGTCCTGAACGAGAGAGGAAATGCCTAAACGGGCTACTGAAGAAATCAGAACAGAAAGTATGTCGAGAAGTACTTCTAAAGCTAATTCTGAATAGAGGGCTATTGTAAGCGTGATGCAGGACTATTTTGAGCGAAAACATTTGTTGTAAACTATGAGCTAGCAGGCCGCTGCCTCGACGGGTTGTGAAAGAAATCGAACAGTACGTTTGCTGGGTCGTGTTTGTAGCTAATCCTAAATAAACAGAGAGCAACGGCAGCTGCAGTGCATTTCAAATACTTCTGCCGCCTTAATGGGCATGATGACGCGGCATGTGGGATAATATCGAGCAAAAATACAACCCCCGGATTGCGTTGCCACCTGCTTGCTTTTTCTACACAAGCATGTCATCATCAGGTTACTACACGTCTGCCTTTCCAATCAATTTCCGCATCCCATTTTTTTTTTCCCCCTCTGTGTGGACGATGCAGCCACCAGCGCCTCTGGCTGCGTTCCAGACTATCCCGACGGGTATTAACGTTTCATCATCAGCCCAGCCAAAACGACTCCTCCTCTCTCTCCCCGCTCACTGGATTTTTTTGCTCCTCTTTCGATCCACATAAATGATATATAATCGCAGTTGATTAAAGTCCCCACTCCACATCATGGAAGAAATCTGCCAATAAGCACAGGGCAGAGCAAAGTGCAAAGAAAGCAGCTTTCAGGCCCATCCAGCGCAGCCGCCGTGGGCGCGTTTGTCCGCCTGCTAATCCTTGGCGCTAATGCCAGGGCATTAGGGCTGCCCCTCACTTCCTAATTGGCTAATGGTGGGATTACTCCGCGTACAATGGACCTTGCTGACACTTTTTGGACACTCAAAACAGAGGGTTTAGGGCACAGGGGAGATCATTAGAACCGCTACTGAGCATGCTGTTGCTTTCCTTTTTTTTTTTTGCTACCCGTTTAGGCAGCACTCTCATACTAGAAGACTTCAATTTATAGCAAATTTTCTTTCATGTTGCGAAATGTCCAGTACCACACTGAACACTATCTTAATTTAGCCTTAGCACTAAAACCACTTTTGCGCATGTGTCCTGTTTTTGATTTTCGTTCGCTGCCCGTTTGGGCAGCACCTTCCTACTCATGACGATACTTGACTATGATGTTCTTTCAAATTAGAGTTATTACGTTATTGTTTAGCATTAGGGAGCCACTTCTGAGCACGTACTTCCGGTTTCTGCAGCCCGTTTAGGCAGAACACCTGTTTCTCAAAGATGACGCTGTGCACAACGAACTTTAAAATAGTCAAGCACCACACGTAGGTGTCGCTTTATTTAACATTGGTACAAGTCAGAGTATTCTTACGGTTTTGTTTTTGTTCCCGCTACCCATTTAGCCAGGGCCTTCGACATACTGCACTACAACAAACATTTTTGTAGTTTAAATATTACCATGACAGATGGAACTCGATTTATTTACAATGAGAAACACAACTGAGCGCGCTTCCTGTTTTATTTTTCTTCCGCTGCTCGTTAAGGCAGTGCCCTACGACTTCAAAACAACAAACTTACTTTCTCACTCAAAATAGAGCCACACTGTACTGACCTCTCTTTATTTAGCGTTAGAACTCGAGTCACGATGACTTTCTTCCGCTACCCGGTTAGAGTTCTTGTTCCTGAAGGGAAAAAGGACAAAAGCAGGACAAGCACTTAATGGATAAGTGTTGATGCATTGCACCTGTGCTCCGTTCTAATCTTTCCTCTTAACGGCCGTTAAAGTGGGTGTGCAGCGCGGTGATGAGCTCGTCCAGGGTCTAACCTCTTCATCCACTTGTCCCCTGCAGGCACCACCAGGCACCCCAAGGAAGGAGAGGTCCCCGGGGTGGACTATAATTTCGTAAGCGTCCGGCGCTTTATGGAATTGGAGAAAAGTGGAGCCTTGCTTGAGAGTGGAACCTATGAAGGTGAGCACGGTGGATTGAGTCCGTCCTCCTTCGGTGGCTTAATCAAAACAAACACTTCCTCCTGTGGTCACATGGGCTCGTCAGGCCCGGATTGTAAAGGACTTGGCCCCCCTCCAGTTTCCTCGAGGGACCCCCTGCCTTCACGACGATAACTCAAACTTCCCAGCAAAAGTCCATCCTTCCATACGGTTCTTTGAGAAACAAAATAGGGATGCCAAGAAAATTTGGCAAGTTGTTTAATGCAAGCAAACAGCCCGTCTACGCAGCGACCTCCTACTTGAGGACAATACCGCGTTATTTACAAAAAGCTGTCTTGCCGCACCAAACCGTCTTTGTGTAGCGTTAGACTGGCATTCAACCACTTCCAAGCCTGTACTGTCCTGTTTTCGATCTTCCGCAGCCCGTCTAGGATTGCCCTCCTACTTCAAGACGATACTGCACTATTAACCTCAAACGTTCACATTCCAATAGTCTCTCACCACACTTTATTTAGCAATAGCATTAAAACACAACTTAGAACATGATTCTTGTTTCAATCCTCCTACTTTAACACAATAGTATATTTTTACAACAAGCTTTCTTCCTGGATTGAAATTGTCCCACACCACACAGTGGTGGGACCTCTCTCTTTATTGAGTATTAGAAACACCACTGAGCAGAATTACTGTTTCAATTTCCTCCGCAGCCCGTTTAGACGGGATCCTCCTTCTTCAATACTTAAATTTACAAACATTTAGTCCTTCACCACACTTAGCTCTCTCTTTATTTAGCGGGGAATACTTCCTGATTTGAGTTCCTCCGCAGCCCGTTTAGGCAGCGCACTTCAACAAGCCGCCTCTTTCGTCTAAAAATAGTTCTGAACCACGCTGTCTTTATTTAGCCTTAGCATGACATGGAACCACTTGTATACTGGTATTTCCATGACGTCTGCAGCCCGTCTAGGCAGCACCCTTCTCCTTCAATGCACAACATAACAACAATCAATCAAGTTAAGGGCATTGTATTATTCTTATAGAAGCATGTATTAGGGATGCCTGCTCCTTCTGGTGCCCTCTGGTCTTTCCAGATAACTTTTACGGCACGCCCAAGCCTCCCGTCGAGCCTGCTGCGCCGTCGCTAAATGTAACGGAGCGGCTGCTGCTGCTACCGGGCGCCAGACCCAGCTCGGAGGGCAAGCGCAAGCGCAACAAGTCGGTCAGCGACATGGAGAAGGCCAGCGTCGAGCCCCCGGAGGAGGAGGAAGAGGAGAGGGCCGGCGCTGTCATCGTCAACGGCAACGGCATCGCCCTCACGCCAGGTCAGACCCGACGAAGCGGCATCTTTTATTTGAATCCCATTGATTCCAGCCTTTTTTTTTTTTTTTTTTTCTTTTGCAAGCATCCCATGATCACATGAAGCGGGTGTCATAAAGGAGCCATTGAGAGTTCGCTTTATTTTTTCTTTTCTTTTTGTGGTTCTAAAGCCAAAACCACACTTGGGTCCTGTGACGCGTCTAAGCTGGTTTTTACGCCCGCCAGACGTCCAAAATCTGTTCACTCGCAGTGAGGCTTCATCAGTGCAAGCGGCCACAGGGAGAGAGGAAGGGATTCTTTCTGTGGTTTTATGTTTTTGCATTTTGTTTCGCTTTTTTAAAAAAAACAACAATTTTTTTAACTCATTTATTTGCAATTGTCGCTGCTTTAACTTAAGAAAACAATGATGGAGTTTTGGTTTTACCATAAGGAGCATAAACAAGGTAGGATGCTTTATTTTATTGCCGTACACGTATAATTGTGACATTGGATAAATAGGTGGTAGCATGACATAAATTGACAATATCGATGACTGGCATCAAATTGAGGTGGAAATGACCACTTCTACATGTCTGTCTGTTTCTTTGGTGTAAGCTGATTTCTTAACCGGAACCCGCTTGATGTAATTGGGGATTAGAGGAGCCCGGTTTTCCCGGGATAATCGGGATTCCCCCGGATGACCGCAATTTCCCCTGCCATGTGCGCAGGTAGCCGGCTTTTTTCCAGCAAATCAGATTCTTTATTTTTTTTCACCCCCAAAAAGGTTCAGTATGGGCATTGTCCTCTCGAAAATTACTTTCGTTTCATTTATATTTGAATAACTGTTCCATTTTGACAGGCTGTAGCTTTGGTGTCCAGACTACTTGGGAGTGATTTAAAACAATAATAATGTAAAGTCAAGTCAAAACTGACAAATCAGAAGCAAACAAAATAAGAGAAAATCAGTAACACAGTGGTGACTTTAATTTGTTCCATAACTCAAAACATGCATATCTCAAATAATCTTTTTCCATTGAAATGAATTAAAAATTCCAATAATCTATTCCAGTAAAAAAATAAAAAAACATTTTGTAATTTGTTTTTGAGAAAAATAGCACTCTATAGTGTTGTACTTTATAAAAACATACAATAAGGCCTTAATTAAAGAGAATATAAAGAATTAAACTGTTTTGCCGCATTTTTTTGCTTCAGTTCAGTGGACATTGTGCTGCTCTTTCTGGTGTGCGCATCTTAGCCACCTGGGGGCAGTATAATACAGAGAAGCGGCGAGATCCTTGGAGACGGTCCTCAGTAAACTGCAGTGATACAAGACATTTTCGGACAGGATAAAGAATACATGGTTGTGAATATTGTTCTATCGTCTGTCTACATGTGTTGTGCCTCAGTTTGTGGTCAAATATCCATTGCCAGTCAATGGCACTTTATATTTTGTGTTAACAGTACAGTGTGTTCAAGTAGTCCGCAGCAGCCTGCTTCTCTTTAAAAAAAGAGTTTGTCGTTGTCGTGTCTAAGGGTTCTTCGGCTCTTTTGTCACCGCAGAGTCGAGCGAACATGAGGACAAGAGCCCCCCCGGCGACGCTTTGGCCGACGCCCCGGCCGAGGCGGACCCCGGCCGGTCCCCGAAAAGCGACGTCCTCCCCAAGCTGGAGGAGAGCGAGGATCTGGGCCCGCTACCCGACAACTGGGAGATGGCGTACACGGAGAAGGGAGAAGTCTACTTCATAGAGTGAGTGACACATTTAGGACGCCTTGTTTTGTATTTTTACACTTGTGCGGAGATATTCGGGCCGTTTCTAACCAGGGAACTATAATCTATAGGTACTAATCACCAATAAATACCCATCACAATTATACATCACATTCCAAAAATAGATAGATTTACGTTCATTTTAATGATTATTTTAGAATTTTTTATTTTTATTTTTTTGTTGTGTAGGGAAGTGACTTAATCACTTGTGTTTTATATACAGTTCTTAATAGATTTTACTTTTCTTTAATTATATAATATTTTAAGAAATAGATACTTTTTCTGTATTTTTTTTCATAGATATGTAAACACACTTCATTAATCCCGTGAGGGGATGTCCAAGAAATATTTTTGTAGTATTTATTTTTGAGTTAAAATATTTTAACATACTCATATTTTATTCTTTCCTGTTTTTATGTATTCATGTATTGTTTTATATTTTTATCAATTAATTGTATTAATGTGTTAGAGGTTGTTTTTTTGTCTGTGTTTTTTTGTAAGATACATACAGTGCAGTAAACTTCATTAAGCCTGTCGTAGGGATGGTCATTAAATTGACTAAAATGTCAATTTTATTTAATTAAAATTCTAAGTTATATATATTCTCGTATTTTTATGAATTAATTGTATTTATTTTTCAGTCCATTTCTTTTTTTTTTTTTTTAATTGCTATTTTTTCCCCCAACGTTGGGCCAATCCATCTGCATTCTGCTATCATGAGAGGCTGCCAGCAAATCAAAAGTATCAATCACCATTATTTTTTTTCTCCTATTCACCAAAGCATTCCAACTACTCAATTAAGACACCGCCAACCTCTCTCTCTCTCTGTTTCTCTCTCTCTGTCTCTCTTTCACACATTCTGCCTCTTGCTCGCTCGCTCACTTGTTGTTTGTCGTCCTTTTGCGCAGCCACAACACGAAGACCACGTCGTGGTTGGACCCGAGGCTCGCCAAGAAGGCCAAGCCGCCCGAGGAGTGCAAAGAGGACGGTGAGTTTCACACGCACGCACACACACGCACGCACGCACACACACAAACACACACACACACACAAACTGTGATGGAGTCTTATTTATGTACTTGGAGTTAAGATAGACTTGTGGTTACAAAGATTCCTTTATTCTCTGCTGGGAGCGAGGCGGTGTGTTGTTTAGCCGCCCCCACACACCCACACACACACACACACACACACAAAGACTCACCACTAACAAACACACACGTGTCGTCTGTCTCCTTCGTCCTTCCTCGGCGTCCGTGACTGATGGCCTTTCATCGTGGTGCGTTCAGGAGCACTGGGTTAGAGTTTCTCCGCTGCTAAATTTAACAAACAGGGCGACCTGTCAGGCGCACGGGGCGGTCAAAGCGCTCTGTTTGCTCAAAATGGCCGCTCGGTTCGACCGCAGGTCTACGCCAAAGCCCAACTGTTTGGATCAGTACACCACAATGGTCGTTAAATAATTAGCTATTAGCGTTGTTTTTTTTTTTTTTTTTTTTTTTTTTTTTTTACAAAAGTTTGATTATTACAAATTATTCTGACTTTGTTCTCGTAACTCGTTACTTGTCTCGTTACAACTTATTTTCCCTCTAAAAACAGAAATATACATTTGTTATGAGTTTTTCTCTTGAAAATAGGCAGCTTTGGTAGTTATATTTAATTAGTGATAGGATTATGAAGGGGGCCTTGAAAAAATTCCCCAAAAGTTTGAGAACCCCAGCGCTGTAGTTATCGTTACATTTTCACTGTGGCAGCGTTGAAAGGCGCTCTCGACATCACAGCCGCCTTGTCATTACATAACCGTCTTGATATTTGTGCCTCCCGTCTCGCTCCATCCAGATCGGGATGCGTCTTTGTCCCACTTCGCTTTTCGCTTTCCTATCCCCCTTCCGCCTGTCTCCTTTGCTTTTGGCAGACGGGAACAAGTAGGGTGTGCTTGTTGTTTGCTTTTGTTCCAAGCTAGATGAAATTTTATTTTATTATTTTTTTTTTTAGTCTTCCTTCTGCGCCAAGCGTACGTTGGCTGGGAAATGAAAACGCCTCTCACCTAGGTTTGGTTCTACGCTAAACGCCTACAGGAAGGCCAAATGGAGGAAAGTATGTTACAGTATCGGTAGGCAGGCGTCAAATATCAATACTAATGTTGTTTCTCTTACAATGGAGTGTTGATACACATTAGTAATATCAATATACCATTAGCATAAATGGCACACAAGCGTCAAATATTTGATATTATAGCCATTTCTCTTATGATACAGTATCGATACGCAAGGATCAATCCGCCATTACTCCTACAATACAGAATTGATGCACAAGTCAAGTTTTCGATATTATAGCTGTTTCGATTACGAAACAGTATCAATACGCAAGCATCAAATATCGATATTATTGTTGTTTCTCTCATAATACAGTATCGATACACGTGTCTATAGTAAAATGCTCATATTCAGATCTATTTTTATAATTATCAAACAAAGTCCTCCATTACAGTTTGGGACTCCCCGATAGCTCAAGCAGTGCCCTGATTGGCTGTCCATTGGTGAAAACACACACGTTGACAGGAAGTGCGACCACACGCACTCGCACTTGCGTCCTTGCAATCTGCTGTCCTCAGGTGTGCGTGGATGTTCTGGAAATACACCCATCAATCATGTCGCTTACTCGCACCCCCCGCACCCGCGACTCTGCTCAAGGTGAAGGAGGGCGCCGCTGCTTCTTGCCTGATAATAACTCACCTGTTACGCACACACACCCACGTGCACACGCACACACACACAGCGGTTAAAGCGTGGATGGTGCGTCAAAGTGTACTGGAGCAGATTTATTGACCCAATGGCGGTGTGCAAATGTGCATCTTAGTGACTGTAAGGAATTTAGCGGGGTCGCAAAGATAGCCTGCTAGCATTAAGCCTTGACATGCGAGGTGGCAATCATGATACTGTCATATCACAACATTACAGCATTACCACGATGCTCCGGATTCACTATTCAAAGCTTGTGAATCGACATTGCATCGGAAGAATAACCGTGATGATTTTGATATTTGATACAGGGTGTATCCTATGAGAAACCGCAATGATATCAATATTTTACACTCGTCTATTGATGTACAATATCAATATTTGACACTTTTGTGTTGATACTGCAATGAAAAATAAACAACTATAATGTGGATATTTGATGCTTGTGAATTGACACTGCATGTCAAGAGAAATGGATAAGATATCGATTTTTGATGCTTGTGAACGATACTGTATCATGGGAAAACCCTACAGGCGTCCAATCCCGAGTGGTGCATCTTTCATCTTGTAAGTGCTGACTGGAACTGTAAAAGTTCCACAGCGGCGGTGTTAAAGGTCCGTCTTGACGAAATGCCATCAGTTCCTTCCATTCCACCTTTGCGGACGTCCCTGACCCGGAAGACGGCGACGGCCACAAAAGAAACACTCGCTTGTTTACGCGTGCTTCTTTGGCGATCAATGAGGTCGGCCCAGGTCTCCGCCGACGCGTTTCTGCTGAGATCCTCACTATGCGCTCCGGAAGGAAGCACAGGCGGAATTAAATGGCTTCTTTTTCCCGCAGTCGCCGCTATTTATCACTTTGAACACGCTGGGAATTGAATCCACAGCTGGGCTGAGGGGCTGCGTTCACGCCAGCCACATACGCATGCATTATCCGCACATCTTGACAGGCCATTTTTAACACGCCTCTGCATTAAAAAGGGATCAAATATGACAAATGATAACATGGGGAGACTTAAGGGAGGCTACCCAAAGGGGGTGAGGGCTCCCGTGGGGTTATGAAGCACTCGAAAGCTTTTAAATTGATGATTTGTCGATAAAAAGATCAGAGAGAAATCAATAAAGGGCAGCGTGGTGCCACAAGGTTGTGGTGCGTTCCATAAAATTGGAACATTTAAGATCTCTGACTGACAAGTGCGTGGAAATACTACCCAAAGAAAAAAAGGGCTGTTTTTTTTCTTGTCAATGTTTGACCACATCTGCAAATTCAGAGTCCTCCTGAATGCATCATGTGGGCGTGACTACGAGGAAATTATCATTTTTGTTTAAAAAAAATAAATAAATACAAATCTGATACAACAAACGGGTTTTGTTTTGTGGTGCGTTCCTTGAAATTAGGAAATTTCAGACCTCCAACTCACAAGTGCACAAACTGCTAACTTCCTCTCCATCATGATTTGCGTCGCTTTGGCGTTCCTCAGGCTAAAAGGACATTTACGGCTTAAATTGAAAGCGAAAAGTAGAGATTCAGCTTTTGCTTTTGATGGTTCGTGTGTGGGAGGAGGCGAGTATACAGGACGCTGTGTGTGTGTGTGTGTGTGTGTGTGTGTGTGTGTGTGTGTGTAAACTAGGCCAAGGAATAATATTATGTAAGCACACAGTGACCATATAGAAAAATAGAGAGTTTGGGGAAAAAGATGCCCGACTAAATTTGAGACTCATTTTTTTGGACGCACAAACTCTCAGAGGTTTTTTCAGACTTAATCATGCGCAAATCAAAACTAGTCTTAATTAAGCCACTAGAGCAATCGTGTTTCTTTTTTTTTTTTTTATCATTTGATGAACTTTTTGGAAGGCAAAATGAGTGGGGCGGAATCTGGGGGGGGGGGGGGGAAAAGCAGTTAGTTTGTAATTTCACCATTCAATTTCTGCCCAATGGAATGAAAGGTGTGTTTTATTTTCTGAATATTATTCTTTGATGTGTGGTTCCAGAGCTTCCGTATGGCTGGGAGAAAATCGACGACCCCATTTACGGCAGCTACTATGTGGAGTAAGTTGGCCGCATCAAAGGCACTCAACGGGACAGCTCAGACTTTTGCTCATCAGACATATTTCACAACCAAAATAAAAATCTATTTTCTTTCTTTCCCGCCCCTCGCCAAGCCCGTTCTGCGGCTCGCTTACGTAACGTGGCGGCGGGCCATTTAATTAATCATAGCGAGAGAGGAGCCCGCCGCGCAACGACTCGTCGGGATCTGTCAGGGCAGAGCTTCGCCAGGGTGAAAATATGAAACGATTTTATTTTTGTTGTTGTCATATTGTAGCCACATAAACAGGAGGACCCAGTTTGAGAATCCGGTTCTGGAGGCCAAGAGGCGACTCCAGCAGGAGCAGCAGATGCAAAGTCAGGGGCTCTCCTCGCTCCCGCTTCCCGCCATCTTCAGAGGTAATCAGCTGCCATCCTCTAGCGCTTATTCATCCGTGGAAATATGGATTTTTATTGCAGCAGCAATAAATCCTCTGAAGGGACTTACACCCACAAGCCTCTTCATTAGGTACACCTGTGCGTGTTTGTGACAACAGTAGCGAGAATAGTCAGAAGCATTGTTTATCGCATAAAAAAATCTGTACATGCATCGATAAATAGTCAAACTGTTCATAAATAAATACTGTATATCCAGAACTGCAGCAAACATAGTCAGTAAACTACACGGATCAATAAATACTCAAACTGTACTGTGATGGTACACTTTACCTGTAGGTAGAAGGTCCCAATATTTTTGCCCTTATGTAATACGAGTCTACATACTTGTGCAACCACTCTGCATTAGATTGGTGTACCTAATGAAGTGTCTTTTTCGTGTCCTTTTAACTCATTCACTGCCAGCCTTCCCAGTTAACATGGATATTTAACTTCTAAAGCCGTCAATGGCAGGGAATGTGTTTTAACCATGACTCTCCACTTGTTGACTTCACTGAAGCGGCAATGACGGGATGGCATTGCCCGTCTCCGTGGCAACACATCCGAGTGAGGCTCTCTCTCTTCCGCCCTTTCGTCCCCTCCAAACGTCAGTACAAGATGGCGGCCCCCGTGCCACCCTCCCCAGATCCTCCGCCGTCCACCCGGGCCTGGCGCCGGAGCGCTGCCGCAGCCTGACCGATCTGTCGTCCCGCTCGCCGCCCGCGGCACGGCGCCCGGCCTCACCTTTCGCCGCCGCCGACGTCTCCCCGTTGCGCCACGTGCTGACCCGGCGGATCAACATGAGCCCCCGCCACCACCACCACCATCAACACCACCGCCGCCACCCGCGTGCCCACCGTAGCCCCTCTCCTTTGTGCCGTTTCGTCAGTAAGTAGGTCGAGCGGCGACCAAGGCGGCAGAATGCGGCGCTCCTTTTCGACTTGCCGTGCTAGCGACTGCTTCCCATTGAGGCACGTGTGACAGGAAGTGAGCTAGCAGCAACAATAGTTAGCAGCGTTGTATGAGGTGAAATTAAAAAAAAAAACCTGTCAATAACTGTATGTGAGTCAATGGATACTAATATATGTCCATAATTGAAGGCGAACAGCAGCAAGAGTAGTCGGCAGCAATTGGATGAAAAAACTAAATAGTCCAAATGTGCATCACCAAATAGATACAATATGTACAGCTGCAAGATTATTCATTTGTCATGCTAGCTCCGGCTTCCCGTTGAGGCGGATGTGACAGGAAGTGAGCCATCCCGCCGCTTATCTCCTTTCCCAAATGGTCCCAAAGTCTTCTTCCCTCAATGGAACTCTTCCCTGATTGACAGCATGCCATTGGCTGAATTCACGCTACTTCCGGATGTGACCCCCCCCACCCGACCGCCACCCCTCCTCCTCCACTGCACCTCTTCCTGGCCGCCAACATTCCTTGGAGGAGCACGAGTCATCCACACCCGCGTTCCCTGCCAGTATTCTGACCTTTTGGGCGAGCTTTTCCCCCGACCCGCACCGGCTTTGAAGACCCTTCGATCCAATCCTGTCAAATGCGGAGCCGTTTTTTTTGGGGTTGTGTAACAGCTGTGTTCCGTTTCCCGCCCCTTCGCAGAGAAGCCGCTGTTCACGCGCGACCCCACGCAGCTGAAAGGCAGCTTCCTGTCCACGGCGCTGCACAAGAGCAACATGGGCTTCGGCTTCACCATCATCGGCGGCGACGAGCCCGACGAGTTCCTGCAGGTGAAGAGCGTCATACCCGAGGGGCCGGCCGCCGCCGACGCCAAGATGGCCACAGGTAGGAAATGGCCTGACGCGGGAATGTATTATGTTGGACATGGACAAAAGTATTGGGACACAACTTTATACTTCAAGTAGGTGGACTGTCCCAATACATTTGGCCACCAATTTTGCACTTTTGCACCTTGAATCACGACTTTATGAGCCCCATTTTCCTACTCTCCACCACCATTTAATTTAGCGTAGTCACTCCTCAACTTTTTAAGCCTTCCTACATAGGCGCGGCGCACCCCCGCAAACACCCGAGGAAAAAAACAAATAAGGCCAAACCAAAGCCTCCGTCTCCTGCAAAACCCCCTCATCAATCCTCATCCCGCCTCACCAGATGCGGCGTCCTACTTCTTGTAGCCCACGCTAGCACACAACACAAAGTGCTGCTGCGGAGGTGTGACATTCCCGCTAACGTTATTCCGGCTGATTTGCTTCCCTCCCGCATGACAGCGGCATGATGACACACACGCGGAATCACAGCGAGACGGGGAATGCAAATGCAAAAAGTGCGGTAGGGGATTTAAAAAAAAACCCCAAAAAACAGTGTACTTCGATGGCAAACTGTCAGAGAGCGGCGACATTTTCCCTTCGCCGATGTCCCTGGCCGGCGTAAAACAGATATTTAACGGCTGCTTTTATGACGCGCTCTCTTTTGGAGTTGGCTGTGCGCTGAAGGTCATTCAGCAAGCGCATGCTTTGTGTTTTAATCAATACAGGAGGGAGCGTTACTTTCCTTTTTTTTTGCGGCTCGTAGACGACAACTAGCCGCAGCCACTACAAACACGACGTTTAGACCAAAATAAGTTATTTTCCGTGCAAATTTACTTGAGAAAGCTGATCATCATGTACAGTGAACGCCTGCTGATTCGTGATTGGCTCTTCAACTATTCGAAATAGGTTTTTTGCTCTCCCTGTGATGCGCGGTACACGATGGCGCCAACGCCCTGCCTACTAGGAAAGTGGTTAAATTGGCGTCACGGAAGTATTTCGAAGTGATACATCTCGACTAAGCGACGAAGATCTTTCGATGTCGGGGAGAAGCTAACTGTAGCCTGGGTTGTTAGCGAAAGTTACAAGAGTATTCGCCGTAACCTTCTTTTGTGAAGTGAAAATTAAATCACAAAATGACAAAAGGAGCAAGTCCGACCTTCTGACATCACTTACTAGGCCACGCCCCTTGAAGCCACACATCCAACACATGAATACTACGATACCTACAGTAATTACACTTGATAAAACCAGTTTTTTTACATTTTCCTTTATGTTTTGATACAATACAGTGGTAGTTTTCGTCATTAAAAACTGTCATGGTGTTATTTGAAATTTTGCGTATCAAAATTACGATCTTACTGTTTTGTTGTAACAGCACAAACACGGACAAATATCAACTTTGTCCTCGTGTTGCGCAGGCGACGTGATCGTATACATCGATGACGTGTGCGTGCTGGGCACCACCCACGCCGACGTGGTCAAACTCTTCCAGTCGGTGCCCATCGGGCAGAGCGTGACGCTGGTGCTGTGTCGCGGTTACCCGCTGCCCTACGAGCCCGACGACAACGACGCCAACAGCGCCGCCATCATCTCCCCGCTGGGCATCGTGGAGCAGCGCCCACTCATGGCGAACGGGCGCCCCGGTTACGACAACTACCTGGACTACATCTCCCGCACGGCCCGGTTCGCCCCGGACGCGAGTCAGGATCACCAGCGGCCGCCGGACGCCCACCTGGACACCCCGGACGCCGTCTCGGTGGCATCTCAAGGCGAGTTGCTGACGCTGACCCTGGTGAAGGGCGGCGACGGCTTCGGGTTCACCATCGCCGACGGCGCCGCGGGGCAGCGCGTCAAGCAGGTTCTGGAGTCCGGGGGGTGCCCGGGGGTCAGCGAGGGCGACCTGATCGTGGAGATCAACAAGCAGGCGGTGCTGGGCTTCACGCACGCCCAAGTGGTGGAGATGCTCAAGGAGTGCGCCGTGGGCACCGAGACGTGTCTGGTGGTGCAGAGACCCGCGCCAGGTAAGCGCGACTGCAGGCGGCGCCGTGCCCAGGAGGACTCGTTTACAGTACTTGACTGCCACCAGGATGTTCGATTTTGAATTCATTTTCAGCCGTTCCGAAGGTTCGGCGTCAGCTGCCTCTTAAATACGCTGCAGGTAATGTTGCATGTGACATTTTAGCATCGTGAAGTGTCACATAAGTGAAGATTTTAGGAAAAAAAAAAAAAACCTATAAAAACGTCTAGCTAACCACACCGTTTTGGATCAAAATGTCCTTTTTCAAGTGCGCAATCATTTTATTTCCGCTGTTTTCGCTCATCATCATTGAAACCCTTGTGAATGCAAAAAAATCATCATTATTTTTTGCATTCTATCCTAACTAGACACAGTTATGGAATGATTATTTGATTTTCCCGTAATTACAATTTGAAAAGCTAAGACTGCGCTCTGCTTGTTTTTTGTTTTGTTTTTTTTCTGCCCCCCCCCACACCCCAGTGGCGAATAAATGCAGTGCAAAGTCACCTTTTTTCCCTCACACAACTGCCGATTGAGCGCCATAGTTTTGGTCTTGGCTTGGTTTGCCCGGTGCACGTACATTGCTTGCAAGAATGCAAGCATCTTCTTCGTTTGTCGGTTCATTAAGATGGTCGCCTGTAGAAATGGTAAGAACCAAAGCGTCTTAGTGTCTTCTGCTAATGATGCATACGTAAGTTGTAAGAATGAAAGCATCTCCGTGTTTTATGCTGCGCGTTGTTGATTCGGGTAGGTGGTCCCGTACATGAGTGGTAAGAATTAAAGCATCTTCTTTGCATCTTTGCATTCAAGATTGTTGGTTTGGTTCATGATGGTCGCAAACATGAGTAGTAAGAATTAAAGTCGTTTTTTTTTTTTTTAGTGTCTTCTGCTGAGGATTGTTTTGCTTCATGAAAACGGTCGCATCCATTTGTAAGAATTAAAGCTCCTTAGTGTCTTATGCTGGAAATTGTTGGTTGATGAAGTTGGTAGCACACAAAAGTAAGAATTAAAGCATAGTCTGGCCTCCATAGCAACAAGTTTCCATCTTTGTAAGTGTAAAAGTGTGTTTGTTCTCTTGCATTTACATTCCAGGTCACTTTTCGCCGCGGAAGAGCTGCAAGCAGGTAAAAAAAACGCCAGCCTGCTCGAGCCGCCGCTGGCTCGTTTGTTCGCTTTTTTTTTTCCACGGAGGAAAACCTGGAGCGTGTTTGACTAACTCTACTCGCACTTCACTTTCGTCTTTTCCGAGCTCGCAGCAATTTGCTCCCTTGCGCTTTTTTATTACGTCTGCCAGGGACGCTAGCAGGATTTCGCAAAGAACGACATGGGCGATCGCCGCGCAATTTTGTACTAGATCGATGCGGCATGTGGATCGTATTTTTGCCTGAAATAACTTTTTCCCATATTCGCCGCCGTTCATATCATCTCCGAATATGATATTTGCACGTTTGGTAGGCAAAACAAAAACATGCGCCTCCGTCCCGCTTATCGCACATCCTGCGGCGTCATCTCGGGCCGTCTGCTCGGTGTCACGCCGCCTCTCGTCTCGTCATGTTAGCGCCTGGCGGCTCGGCGTGGACCCAGTGTCACGCACGCATGCACGCACACACACACACACGCACACACACACGCCGCTCATCCTAAACTGTCATGTCCTCATTAAACGATGACATCATGTGACACCGGCGCGACGCTTCATTAGGTGCACCTGCACGATATGTCACGAATAATCATCATTATGGAATATAACAAACATATTGTTGCATGGCCACACAGCAGTTTTAATAACGCAACTCATAAGCTTGCATACCTTCTAGGCTTCCACTCTCTCTGTCACATTTGCATCCAAATTAATTGAGAAGTGAGTCGGATTTGCTACAAAAATAATGCTTACTTAAAAAAAAAAAAAAAAAAAAAAAAATCGAATTAATTTAAAAGAAATAATGCAGTATATCCTTGCGGCTTTTTCAATTTTATTAATACATTTACATTGATGTAAAAACAGCATTTGTATTGGCTTTGCTGTGATAACAAACCGTGAATAATCACAATAATCAAAAATGTTACAGTCAATACTGTAGGACAATAAATGTTTTTATTTGTTTTTAAATTTCATATATTTAATTACAATAATGCAACGGGAAAACAATGATTAGGATTTGATACAAAAAGTTCTGTTTTTAGTTACTAGCAGAAGTATTTTGCCCCTGCTGCTGACCTTTTTCCCCCAATATTAATTGTTTATATAATCCGGTATATAATTACCAATTTTTTTTTTTTTATTGAAAAAAAAAAACGTTAATTTTCAAACAAGCATAATGTTTGACTTTAATTTGATGAGATTAACCCTAAATAATCCCATGGGAAAGACAGTAATTGGAAACCGAAGAAGAAAATCTGAAAATGTTCCAATGATAACAATACAGTGGGAAAATATTCCACTATAGTTTCATGATATTAAGAAATACAATAAATGATGTGTTGCTATGCTTAAATATTCAACCATAGTAACATTTACAGTAGATTCAAGCAAATATAATGTTAATTTGAATTCATATTAGGTCCAAAAATGACGTATAAAGAAGTATATTTAAGATTGAAAGAAGGCCCCTGGGTGCTGCCGCTATGCTTTGCAGGTGTCGGAGCAGCGGGAGACCCCCCGGGGCCCGAGCAGCCCGGCTCGGACCTGCCTGTCGGCCCCCGTTATGTCCCGCAGCGCCCCCTACCCGAACCGCAACCACCACCCGAAACGGCAGCACCGAGTCCTCCACAGAGCCTCGGTGCCGGACTCGGCCCCCGAGGCTCTGACGCTGTCCGAAGCCGAGCCGTTGGGCCTGTATGAGAAGTCCGGGACAATCTTTGAGAGTAGGCGTAAGTACCTGCAGGTGGATGACAAACAAGCGGCACTAAACAACGATTGACCTCCTTTTGACACTCGGTTTATAGACTCCGAGGAGGTTTACGTCCTAAATGCTGTCAATCAGCACTGTGAACAACAGATGATGATCTTACCGCTGAATTATAAAATGCCGAAACTACTTCTTCGCTTGTAAAATGTCCGACTTTTCCCCTGCAGTCCAACCTGTCCTTGCTAGCCCAGCAAGCTTTCTGAATTTATGCAAGTGACTCAATTCCAATCGTCAAAAATCTGATTTACCTCGCCATCCTCCAATGTGAATCAGGCCTTCATCATAATTGGATGCAAATCGGATACGAATGGAAAAATCGTATGAATGTTAGGCACTAAAATGGCAGTCGGTCTATACTAGGTAGTTAAATTCATATTTAGCTAGCTTGACAAGTACTTAAATTCCGCAAACGACGTGTAATGAGACACAATTCCAAACCTTTTTCTCCCCCATGTGGCCAAATTCGGACAATAAAACAGGCTATCTGTGTGTAAAAAGCATTGAATTGGAAATTGGTATGTACGTAACGTATGATGACGTCTTATCACGGGACGCCGAGCGTACATTTACATAACAGGTCAAAAGAATTGTCATGTATTTCTTTTATCGGAACATTTTTGGGCTTCGATTTTCGAAGACAACACAACTTAGCTTTTGTCGATCTTTGCAAGATTTATTAGCGTTCGTGTGCATTTGTGGCGTCTACGAACGATCTTTTGAGGCCAGAATCCTATTTTGTTGTTGTTGTTATTATTATTATTCTAAGGTGTCATTTTCATATTTGCCCACTAGGTAGTGCAGAGTATCACGGTGCCTTGGTTTACGACTTTGAGATTTTTGTTGTTGTTTTTTTCCGGGAAAAAGGTGACTTGGCACTGCAAAATGTTTTATCTTGATTTCGCTCGGATTGGGTTTTTGGTTTGTCAACGCTGGAGTTTATTTGAGTTGGTGCGGGCAGGTAGCTGATTTTACCTACGCGCAATAAACAAGTGACAACCTCATTAAGCCACTGTAAGCACTTCCTGACTTTTATGGCTGATGGCGCTGATGTTAATACTGAGCAGGGCCTTCCCTCCCGTCTGGTTCCCACAATCTTTGTGACTTATTTACGGTTCACGGAGCACACTCGCCTCTTTTTCTGTGCAGAATCGGGCCCCCCGAGGACGACTTTTCCCGCAGATTCCTCCTCGGGTAGAGTACCTCCGTCAATTCAAAACGGACGCTCCGTCCGCGGGCCGCTAATGCCGCCGCGTGCGATTGTCACCCGGCAGGGTCGGAGTACCAGGACATGGAGGTGAACTTGCGGCGGCAGAAGTCCGGCTTCGGGTTCAGGGTCCTGGGCGGGGACGAGGCGGGCCAGCCTGTGAGTCCGGAGACACGTGAGAAGGCTCGTACGGCCGTGCCGTTTTGTGCGCGTTTTATTTTTATTTCCATAAACACTCTCACATATATAACACATATTAAGGGATAGTTTGGTTATATGTCATTACAATATTTAAACAAATACTTTTTAATTGAAATGTATTTTTTAAATAAGTCATAATACTTATTTTGATTATTTTATGTTTTATTTGAGATATTTCAACAAATTAATTTTTAATTGTTTTGTCATTTCCCTTCATTTAAAAAAAATATATTTATAACAAAGCATAATATATATAAATGTTTAATATAAATATTAAGTAATAAAAAAATGTGAAAAAATATGTAATAACGTTTTTATTTTCTATTTTTTATTTTTATTTAAATGTATACATACTGATCAAATTTAACAAATGTAATATTTTCAATACTTTTAAATGTTATTTTGAATTGTCTGAATCCTTTTTTTTTTTTTAATTGAAAAATAGAAAAAAAAATGGTGAGATGCCTTGTGTAGATGATGATAAAAATTGAGTATTAAATATAGTAGATCAAGGCGATCTAACCATCTTAATTAATGCGGAGTTAATAGCAGCTGTAACAGACATTACACGCAGCTTTTGACAGGAAGTAGTCAATAACGGACTTCCTGTACGTAACCGTCCATTTTGTGTTTTGCCCGACAGATCTTGATCGGCGCCATCATCGAGAAGAGCCCGGCGGACCTGGACGGGCGTCTGCGGCCCGGCGACGAGCTCCTCTTCGTGGACGGCGTTCCCGTGGTGGGCAAGCCGCATCGCTACGTCATCGACCTGATGCACGGAGCGGCGCGCAACGGACAGGTCAACATGGTCATCAGGAGGCGGAGGCAGGGCCCAGGTTTGTTGAGCTCATTTAGCGCATCGAATAACCCGAAGCATTCGATTCCGGAAAAAAATGTCAAAGCAAAAATTCTGCCTCGAAGTTTCGCAGCGATCTGGCTAACGGGTTAGCCGGTTAAGAGCGAGTCAAATCTACACTTTCATTTGCTGACACCCACGTCACTCACCGGGCCTGGCCCCGCCTTTTAAAGACTCAAAAGTCACAGAATTTGTTAGCCTAATACTGGTAGCGAAATTTTTAACTACGAATCTACACAAACAAAAACAATTTTTAGCTAGCACATTGGTATTTTTTTATTGATATTGTGACAATAATCTCAAAATGGCTTCCATATTTCGATACGAAGAGTTAATGTCGGCTCTTGACATCCCCCTATAGGCGACTCCTGTCAGGAGAACGGCCGCCACTCGGGCTCGGTTTCCACGCAGCACAGCTCGCCGCGCAGCGACCTGACGTACGCTAACAGCGCCGGCGTGGCCGCCCCCGCCGACGGGGGGTCGCCCACGACCGCCCAACCCAGCGACGTCCTCATCCACCGGAAGGAGAGCGAAGGCTTCGGGTTCGTCATCATCAGCTCGCTCAACCGGCCCGAGGCGCCCTCCGTCAACCGTAAGACACGGACACATGTATCGGGGCACGGCCCGCGGAATTGCGGTCGCTGACCCGCCCGCGCGTTTCCCGTCCGACAGCGGTGCCGCACAGGATCGGGCGCATCATCGAGGGCAGCCCGGCCGACCGCTGCGCCAAGATGAAGGTGGGCGATCGCATCCTGGCCGTCAACGGCCAGTCCATCGTCAACATGCCGCACGGCGACATCGTCAAGCTCATCAAGGACGCCGGCCTCAGCGTCACCCTGAGGATGATCCCGCAGGAAGGTCAGACTTCTGATTGGCTCAAATGGGTTTTTAGCGCCACCTGTTGTATTACTTTATCAAATAGATGTTTTGATATACTCTATATATTTGATATATTATCTTCCAGCGGAAGTGAGCCACCCGCCGTCGGCGCCCACCCCGGAGAAGCAGAGCCCGCTGGCGCAGCAGCGGAGTCCCAAGACGCAGCTCCCCTCTGCCGTCAGCTCGCAGCCCGGCCCGGGCGCCCCCGAGTCGGGCCGGTCCGACGCCAAAGCCCACCGCAGCCCCGGCAGCGGCCAGCTGCCTGCACCCCCGACGCAGACGTACACCAACGAGGGGAGGTATCACGAAAGCCAGAGAAAATGCATTAGAAGCAATTCAAGAAACTAAATTTATGATTTTATTTTTATTTTTTTTTAGGATTAAAGTCCAACTCTAACTTTTGTATAATGTTCCCAGTTACAGATCAGAGGTGAAAGCCCGACAGGACGTGAAACCGGACGTCCGCCAGCCGCCGTTCACCGACTACCGTCAGCCGCCCGTGGACTACCGGCACCCCCCTGTGGCCGACTACCGCCAGCCGCCCACGCCGGACTACCGGCACCCGCCCCTCTTGGACTACCGGCCGCAGTTCGCCATCCCGGACTACCGGGTGCCGCCGGTGCAGGTGAGCCAGAAGAAGCGGGACCGGCGAGTCACTCCGCGTCTCCCCGACGTCATGCGGGAACGTCGCCGCTTTGTTCTCAGCTCTCGCAGGACTTCGACTTCTTCACGGTGGAGCTGGAGAAGAGCGTCAAGGGTTTCGGCTTCAGCATCCGCGGCGGTCGGGAGTACAAGATGGATCTGTTTGTCCTCAGGCTGGCGGAGGACGGCCCGGCGTTACGCAACGGCAGGATGAGGGTACGGACGACGACGCGAAACGCCGAAGCGGGAACGTTTTTGTTTATTTGCATAATGTTGCGGGCTCATCGACTACAATTTGTTTCAATGCAACTTCCTGCATTTTTTGTTCTTCCAAGGAATTTCTCATTAATGACATCATACAGATGACCCCCCTAAAAATCCCATGTTTTTTTTAATATTAATATATGCTATGTGTCGACCAGCAGGAGAACAAATAAAAGAAAAATACATCAGCAATTCTCAGTACGGTATGAGAACCGCTAGTGATACATGGGCTCCCTCTAGTGGTATGCCAAAGAATCCCTGAATTAAATGTTCAAACTGTGCATATATAAACGCGGCTTTCACTTTTTGTCTTTCATCCAGCGCAGTTCAGTTGAATTTAACGCAAGTACAGTACATTTGCATTAATGAATTAATCGTTGAGAAATCCTTGTTTTCAAACACGAAGCTGCTGTGTTTTAATATTATTGGTCATTGTTGTGTGCATAATCAAGCAATAAGTCATGAAATGGACATTAATATGATTCATAAATAAATCACAAAAATAATCATGAAAAATAAATGAAAGAAGTTAAATACAAATGCAAAAAAAGAAAACATAAAATGGGTAAAGCGTTAGAGAATCATGTTTTTGATATTTTGATCTTTCTAATCTTTTGAAATTCTTATAGTAATAAACATACATGTTCATAAATGGTATTTATAAACTTTAAAAAATCCCCAATAGAAATAGCTTTGGATAATAATCCTAACTGAAAATATTACATATACTAGAAAATTCAAACAAATTCCGTGTGTATGCAGTGTCACGTGAGTTGGATCCAGATTTGGCCCAAGTGTAAACGGAACATGTCAAACCCAATCTCCAATCCTCAGTTTGTCATTTGTAGTGCTCGGTTTAAAAACAAAGAAACAATCTCCAAACGTTCCGTCAGGTGGGCGACCAGATCATCGAGATCAACGGTGAGAGCACGTGGGACATGACGCACGGCCGCGCCATCGAGCTGATCAAGTCGGGCGGCAGGCGGGTGCGCCTCCTCCTAAAGCGGGGCACGGGCCAGGTCCCCGAGTACGGTGAGTCCGCATCGCATCTACGTTGTGGCTAACATCGCCCCGATGACGACGGGCTCGTGGCTAATCCTGTCCTCTCTCTGGTCCGCTAACCGCCGCGGTGTGACTAACTGATTGCTCTAGGTTGTCGCCCCCCCTCTTTAGGAATGGTATCTTCCGCTCACTCCATGTGCATGAAAAGTGACACGCATGGCGCCCCCTATTTCGTCCTCATGGGGCACCCCAAGGACACGGTTTGTGACCGAGCCAAATCTTCTTCTTCTCCTCACTCACTGTCGTGTTGTGTGTGTTCCTAACATTTTGAGCCTCTTCCGAAGCCAAATAATATGAGGAAACGAGCTCTCGCTGTGCTTATTTGCATACCAGACAGTTATGCAAATCATGTTTGTTTTTGGTTGTTACTTTAGCGCACTAATGCTATGCACTTGTGTGGTGTTACATCATCATGTGTGTGTTTTTGTGCATCCAGCAAAAGACAACAAAAAAGGAGCTTTTTTGGACATAAGTATTGCGACACACCTTTTGAATCATCCGTCCATGCATTTTCTGTACCGCTTCATCCTCACAAGGGTCGCGGGCGGGCTGGAGCGAGTGGCGGGCTACACCACTTAAGTCCTGCAGGTGTCGATAGCGTGCATTCAAACTGTTGCTGACCGTCGAAACAAATCAACAGCAATGTAGACAATTTCCCGACATCCCTGGGCTCGCCATGCTAATGCTACAAACAAAGCAATGTACTTCTCCCAATCCTTAAGACACACAACTCCAACCAAAGTGAGACACAGGCGCATGTTGACACACAGCTCCTGTGTTAACATGATTTTGAAACGCACAACTCCCTTGGCAACACATTTAAAGGCCGCATACAGACAACTTCTTTGGTAATGTGTGTTTACACGTCAAAGAAAGAGCCAGAGTATCAAACATTTCCGCAGTAACCTTGAGTTTAAGCTTCAAGGAGACACAGGTGTGTACAGCCTTGCTTGTGCTAAAACTTATGGATGCTAATGTTCGCGTTGATGTCGCCGCCGCCGCCGCCGCATGGCTTTGAAGTCGTGCTGAAACGATGAATTGAATGACTTGAAGACTCGGTGCTTTATTGAACATACGGTAAGAAAACAAAGACGGAATGAGCGCGTTCATACACGAGGCACTCAACACGCAGACTTGCTAATGGTTAGCCAGTGAGCCGCTAACTTGCGCGCACTGACTCCCACGTCAACTCACCAGGTCAGGCCCCGCCTTCTAAAGCCACACACACTCAAAGTCGCAAATAATAGCGCAGAACATGAGGGTGGCGACCGCAACAACAAGTGTTTGTTTAGTTTTTATCTGATGAATCGATGGGATCATCAGTACTTAGAAGTGCTTCCCTGCGGCATGCGTTGAATTTTCACGGCACGCCGGGTGTTGCAGTGGCATGCTTCCGTGGTGGCGGTCCGCTCTTTTTCGCCGTTCCTGACCCGTCGTCCGTGCCGCGTCTCTTCCAGACAATGGCGCCACACGGGACGCTCGCCCTTCAGCCTCTCCAAGCCTGCCGGAAGTAGCCGCGCCGCCCGACGGCCTTTCGGCGCCGGCGGCGAGCGTCGGGAGCGACGGCGGCAGGTCCGCCCGCGAGGGTCGCGTGGGCGAGGAGCGCAGAGCCGTGCGAGGACGCTCCACCGAGAGAATTCCCAGAGAAAGCGGCTTTCCCGCCACTCCCGCTGTGCATGCGAACGGGAAGAGCGGGCCGGGCCCGGAGCCCGGGCGGGAATCGGCGGCCGGGAAGTCCGCCGTCTCTCCGGGGCCCTGGAAGATCCCCGGATCGGACAAGCTTCCCAGCGCGCTGCGGGCGGGAACGTCAGGCAGATAACCCATCGACCGGGCTCCTCCTCCTTCTATTTATTTGACTCCAGACTAAGTTATTGGACACCCTCCACCTTAAAAACTGGACGTTCATCCACTTTTGTTTGGAGAAATCAGCCGAACTGAGAAGCAATCAAATGTAAGCAGCTTTTTATATGAGAACTCGGACACAACGGGGTCTATTTTCTCGGACTTTGCCTTAACCGGACTGCGCGGGCCCAACAACAATCACCGTGTAAATAAGACAGAAGGCTGAGAAACGACGCCGAGGAGGGCATGGAGTGCCTTAGGAAGGAGCGGAGACGTTTTTAAAAAGGCTGCTAGTAACCATGACGACCATACATGACGTACTGTGAATTCGATTATGTCACGAGCTCGTGTGCTTTTATGTCCCACAGGTCCTTAACTGTGCCAAAACGGCTTTGCTCTTGTGCATTTTTTTGTACAATCAAGTCTGTATCGACAACAGTGTTTCGAAGAGGGAGAGGTCGCGCTCGGTTGCCACGGCGATAAGGGCCCATCAAGCACAACATAGAAGCAAGCGTCTTTGTCTTTTTCATCACTTTTGTTGGGCGACAAAAACCAAAACGTGTGTGCGTGTGTGCGTGCGTGTGTGTGTGTGTGTGTGTATTGACAACGCACAGCTCAGAATCACTGTGTAGTGTAAAACAAACTATAAAAAAAAGAAAAAACACGACTCGGTGTTCTATTGGTGGTCACCGAGGCTTGTATGAAAGCGGAGCAACTATTTTTATTAATGAAAAATGCAGCACTATGAAGATATTAACTTTTTGCGGAGTTCCCCGAAATCTTGTATGATACTCTGATGAATAAAATCAAACATTGACACAACAACAGCAAAGCAATGCGGGAAGTTATTTTGTGCGAAAACATGGTGAACTTTCTTGTCAAATCACGGAAAAACATCATTAAAAAATGTTGATGTATTAATTTTTAGGTTCAGTCACGTGCCGAATTAACCGGGGTGATGGGTTTCAAAGCAGCAGTTAATTTTCATTTGTGGGAACCGCCCCCCCCCCCCACCTGTGTGTATATTAGGAAGTTAGCGTTAAATTTGCACATTTTCAAATTTTGTTCTGTTCACGTTTGTGATTTCTTATTCTATTGCACCATACGCCATGTTTAATCTTAAATTATGTGCAAAAAAAGGCATATTTTAATGCAATCAGTTATTATTAAAGTGGCTAAACGAGCCATTGTAGGACATTTGCATTGTTGTAGTATCCACATTTGTCCACACGAGGGAGCAAAGAATGAAAATGTCTTGTTTTTGCCTGAATGGCCACTGGAGGGCAGTGTCATCTCACATTTCTCTTTCCTCATGGCGTTCGACGTTTATTTTTTTATTTTCTTGTTTTTGTCGCAATGATTTTGTAAATTCCTATTTCAAAGACGTGTGCAATGTACGTTTCCTTTTTGCAATTTCCTCTTTCTCCTCCTGTGGTTTACCGTCAACAAGCTCTACTAACCCCTTTTTTTTGTATTCATTTACAACCCCAATTCCAATGAAGTTGGGACGTTGTGTTAAACATGAATAAAAACAGAATACAATGATTTGCAAATCATGTTCAAGCTATATTTAATTGAATAAACTACAAAGACAAGATATTTAATGTTCAAACTGATCAACTTGATTGTTTTGTAGCAAATAATCATGAACTTTGAATTTTATGGCTGCAACCTGTTCCAGAAAGCTGGGACAGGTGGAAAAAAAGATTGAGAAAGTTGAGGAACGCTCATCAAACACCTGTTTAGAACATCCCACAGGTGAACAGGCTAATTGGGAACAGGTGGGTGCCATGATTGGGTAGAAAAACCAACATTGAATGCCCGTGACCTTCGATCCCTCAGGCGGCACTGCAGCAAAAACCGACATCAGTGTGTAAAGGATATCACCACGTGGGCTCAGGAACACTTCAGAAAACCAATGTCAGTAAATACAGTTCGGCACTACATCCGTAAGTGCAACTTAAAACTCTACTATGCAAAGCAAAAGCCATTTATCAACAACACCCAGAAACACCGCCGGCTTCTCTGGGCCCGAGCTCATCTATGATGGACCGACGCAAAGTGGAAAAGTGTTCTGTGGTCCGACAAGTCCGCATTTCAAATTGTTTTTGGAAATTGTGGATGTCGTGTCCTTCGGGCCAAAGAGGAAGAGAACCATCGGACTGTTATGGACGCAAAGTTCAAAAGCCAGCATCTGTGATGGTATGGGGCTGTGTGAGTGCCAATGGCATGGGTAACTTACACATCTGTGAAGGCACCATTAATGCTGACAGCTACATACAGGTTTTGGAGAAACATATGCTGCCATCCAAGCAACTGGTACTAGACTGGCCTGCCTGCAGTCCAGACCTGTCTCCCATTAAAAATGTGTGGCGCAACGGAGACACCGGACTGTTGAACAGCTGAAGCTGTACATCAAGCAAGAATGGGAAAGAATTCCACCTACAAACCTTCAACAATTAGTGTCCTCAGTTCCCAAACGTTTATTGATGTTGTTAAAAGCAACACAGTGGTGAACATGACCCTGTAACAGCTTTTTTGGAACGTTGCAGCCATAAAATTCTAAGTTCATGATTATTTTCTAAAAGCAATAAAGTTGATCAGTTTCAACATTAAATATCTTGTGTTTGTATGTTTAACACAGCGTCCCAACTTCATTGGAATTGGGAATTTTTGCTCTATACTTCATCTTTCGATTTGGTTGATTGAAAAGGGGGGGCATGGGCGCTATCAAAAGAACATGGGGTCTCAATTTTGATTGCTTAAGGCCCTAAACCTGCGGCCCGTGGGCCACATACAGCACTTGCATCACGTTCAATCTACAAACAAAAAAACTACCCTAAGCGTGTATTATTCGACAAATCCTCATTATATGTGACGATAGTAAGGTCATGACATATTGGAGGGACTTCACTTGATGAAAAGGCTTGTTGGGGCAACACAAACCCGATTAGTTCCAGTAAAGTCTCATGATTTTCATTGTATGTTATGTTGCGTATGTTTGCTGGCTTAATGTGTGCACAATCTTCCATCCTGACTGCACTCTGCACAGTTTAATCAGTCTCAAAGTGACTGACTTGTCGGTGTCAGATATTATAACATGACAGACGTCATCTGCAGATGACAGTCGGGTTGTGTAGCCCGAAAAGGCCTGCTTTGAGCGATATGTTATCTTAAGGCAGTATGGTCGGTACTCACACATGCCTGCACAGACACGCATACTTGACATTCTCCAGACATGACTGCTGCTCAGCCTGTTCTCCGCTCACACCCTCGTCATCACCGGCGAACATTTTGGGTGTTCTGCATACTGCTGGCTCCACGGATGACATGCTTGATTCTTTAGAAGTCTTAACCTAAAGAGGTGTACATTAGTTAAATTTATGTGGCTCCATTTTGTGTTTGGCACACGCCGAATTAACCGGCGCGGACAATTACGGTGTCCCAAGTGCTTTTAACTTCCAGCAAACGCCTCGCTGCGTCCATACTGAGAAGTTCTCCGTCAGTCGGCGGAAATTTCAACGGAGTTTGGTCGCGGCGAGCCGAAAGAAAGCAGAGGAAAGGGGTGGGGCCACGGCTGGGGTGACACGTACCGTCGCCACTCATTTAGCGTTGTGCGGGGCGGGCGGCGACCACATTTGTCGTCGTCGGGGCCGGGCTGAGGTGTTTTGGGGGTTTTTTTTTTTTTTTTTTTCCCCTCCCTCTTCTTCCGCGACGGTGGTGAGAGCATCCGAGTTGGTCGAGGGGGGGCGGCCGGTGGGAGGAGGCAGAGAGACCGCAGCTGCCACACCGCACTGCCTCTTTTGACAGGCGCGAGAGGAGCGAAGCAAGCTCGCCGCTCATGTCTACGGTAAGAAGCCGTTTCTTTTTGGTGTTTGTCTTTTTGAATCGCAAAGGGCGGGTTGAGTGTCGACTTCGGGCCCGTGTGGGACCGAGGAGGACCCGCGGAGCATCTTGGCTTTTTGTCGGCTGCGTGGTGGCACCCACGCTCCTCGGCGGACAAATATATTTCGTTAAAAAGCATCAACATGATATTTCTGCACAATCGGCGTCGTTTTGTTGCTTTAAGCTGGTGGGGTGGTTACTTCGGAGGGCCTGGGGAGAGGGGGCGGATGCGGAGCCGCCCGTAGCCGTCTTTGGTCGCTGGGCGGCGGGCGACGGGAGAGGCAGTGAGCCGCCGATTAGCTCGCAGCCGTTAGCCCGAGCATACCGGAAGCGAGGACGGCAGCTTTCAAAATGAGACATGTAAAGTGACATTTTAACAAGACACCATCGTTTCAAATTATATGATTTATTATTCTTGCGATTTACGTCCTCAGTCGGAGCCCATTTTTAACTGAAACTTAGTTAGCCAGCTAGCTAGTGGTAGCCATTTCCTGACGTGTCGAAGTCGCACTCCCACTTTGAAAAGCTGCTGTGACCGTAATTCATATTTTGGCTGCAGGTACGACACGAAATAATGACATAATGGGAATAATGCACCGAATAATGCAGGCGAAGTGTTCCTGTTTGTTTGTTTTCACAATTTGCTCTTGTACGCTTGTTCAGTGACCAAACCGGAAGTTGGCCTTGTATACCACATCTGCTTTGACGAATGTGTTTGAATGGGATTATTTCGCTTAAAGTCAACCAGAATGTATAATGTGACGCTTCTGCTGTTTATATGATTATGTGACGTTTTTGCTCTGCGTGTCATGACTTAACTTTACTTGGATGTTTTTTGTTGTTGTTGTTTTTAAAGTTTTTTTAAGGACACTTGCATTATAAGTAGTAATACTAAGGGGAAACTAAGCGCAGAATTTCCCCCAATGGGCAGTTTCCCAGGGGTTCACCTTGCATCGCCTCCCCGCCGCACCCTCCCACAATGTGTGCTTTTAATAACCAGAGATGACGGGCGCTGCACGGGTGGCACGACATTGAACCCCGACGTAGAAGGGCGTGGCGTCAATGGCGTGTCACCAGGCGGTGATGGAGAGGCCTGATGGGACCAATGAGCGTCACTCACTGGCTGTCACCCAGTCCTCCATGCTGTACATGAACCTTAGCTTGAACCATGCTGATGCAAAGACGTAGCACGTGAAGTCACGTTTGTACCCAAAAATGGGCGTTTAAAAACTTGCCGGCAGCGGGATGATGAGACGTCGGCGAGTCTGCGTGAGTGTTTAGCCGTAAGCTGTGGCCGACACCAGCTCTCGTGCACTTTGTTGTTTGATTGTATTCTGTGAAAATGTCTGGGATAATATTTTTGCAGAAGACAACAAAGATCAGCGACCGTGACGTCCTTTTTAAGAAATGAAACGTCAAATTCGCCTTCGAGACCTCTCGGCCGCGGCGGGCAAGTGTGGATTTCTCGGTCCGGGCCGGGCGGCAGATCGAATTCCAGAAGCGCAGACACGATGTCTGCCATGTTGTTCACAGGAAACACTTTCTGGCGTCAACTTTCAGATATTTTCATAATTGGGAATGGACATTTGACTTACTAGGAGGTGCGGCAGGAGTTTGCTTTCAAAGACGTATATTTTAGTGAGAATTTCTTTATTTTATTATTACTGTTGCTCGATTGCTGTTTTTATTTCAATATTTGTTTTATGTTCGATATTTAATATGTGCAGCACATGTTAAATTGGCAAATCAAAAATTGAAAGAGGAAAACGTGTTGTAATTCAACACTATTTTATTTAATTTTTTTACATATTTAAATGTAGCCTCAGATTTAAAAAGACACTTTTATATTATTATTTTTTTTTAAATCAGCCTAAAATTTAAATACGTAAAATCTGGATTTTTCTTTTGGACATGTGAGGCTTCCGCCCAAAAGCAATGAAATTTATCGACTTGCTGGTGTCGTGTTCTTCTTCTTTAGACCACAAACCGGTTGACGGCGCCTCTGTTGGTCACAGCCGGGTAGCGCGCTCCATTTAGCCTCCGATGCCTCATAGCTAATTCCATCCCTCAGTAAACGCGGTCAGGTTTTCGTCTTTACATGCACGTCATGCTGGCTCCTGTCAGCTTGTGTTAGCATTTGTTGGACTATTTTAAAGCGGCTTGTTCTCTCCCCGCTCCGTTGTACGAGCGACTTCCCTTCAATCTCGCCGCCGCCAGCTTTCAAGCGTACTAACGCGATTGTGCCAGCGTTCTATCGCCCGCCCCCCTCCGCCGCCACTCTCGCCGGCTTTTGTCCGTCCGTAATGCTCTCAGCCCGAGTGCATCTGTCGAGCTCGGCCGTCCCCCGCGCACGCACGGCCCCGCCGGGTTCAGCTGCTAATGGAGGGCCGCGGGCATCGACGCAGTCGTCCGAAAAGTACTTGAAAATTCCACTCAAGTGCAGTACGTTGCACCACTCGCGGTAGCGTAGCATCCATCCGGCATTTGAGGCGTTTAAGCCAGACACTTGTGGACACTGCAGGAACGTTTCCCTTGTCAGGTGCTAATCCGCGGCCAGTTTATGCTGCCCACCCACAACCGCCCCCAACCGGGTCCTCACATCCACTGGGAATGTGCTTTGAGAGGGTCAGACAGTCTGGACTTTTATTTAGATGTGTGCAAGTTTCAGCGGAGGATAACTCAAACAAAGCCTTTCGAAGACGTGCTGTACTTTAATACAGCAGGCGGCAAGGAAGCAAGCGAGCAAACACAGCGTTGTTTGGTTCTGCGGGCCGCGTTCAGCTCAGGGGGATTTGGTTTCCTCCTCGAGCGTTCGGGCCGACCTGCCGGGAATCTGCGAGACGGCGGATCCCGTGTACCAAACGAGACTTGACAAACGTGCCGATGTCAGTTCGGCCTTGGAGAAATGTCACGCCGCCGCTGCCAGAAAATGCTTCCGGCCTGGTCGGCGGCCAGGCTCGGGATGTATCCTCGCTGCCAGAGAACTTCTCACCCACCGGGGATGTTTGGGGAAACTCTCCCAGGGTCCACACGACCACCATCCGTCAATCGCGGTTGAGATCTTGATTGACTGAGATCAAAACAGGGACAGCAGATTGAGGAACATGAACCGGGGAACATTCACGACAATGACTCAAAAGATTTGGACATTATTTAAGAGGCTTTGTGTCTAATCTGGAAAAAAATCACTTCTGTCTGTCAACCCTCTGTTCGTCGAGTGTGACGGAACAACTCGTGATGCAGCAAAAAAACTCGCAATAAAGTAGGACTTTGTCCTTTTTAAGAAATCTGCTGTTAAACGTTGACGTTATTAACTTTAACTTGTAGTTGGATCGCGCAGGAGGTGCCCGCAGTCTGAAATGAACCGGCAGCCGCCCGGTTTATCGTATCAGGTTGGCCCAAATAATGGCGCACGCTCCATTCCACTCCGCCGTCGAGCGGGATATGATCTAATTAAATTGCGGGGCGGGGCCGGATTGCTTTGCGTGTCGCCGGGAGAGGCGCAGCTGGGTCCGCCGTTATCCATATTTGCATCGGAAGAGGCGGCGAGCTCCACGAGTTGAACGGGCGCCGCGCTCGTTGAAAACCGGTCGTAAAGCTGAGTCAAAACAGTCACTGGTGGGAATTTTGGATCGTGCTTCCCGATGGGAATTGTTTTGGGATTATCATTTGGAAGTGTTCCTATGCTCTCCCGCTTGCAGGATCCGTGTGAAGGTCGGGACCCCGTCGGGGAGCAAGCAGACGTCCGGACCGGACCGCCGGACGTCACCCCCGTGGTGTCTGTCGCCGAATATTACGCCGGCAAGAACGTGCTCATCACGGGGGCCACCGGCTTCATGGGCAAAGTTCTGGTGGAGAAGCTGCTCCGGTGCTGCCCGGAGGTGCGGGCGCTCTTCCTGCTGGTGCGACCCAAAGCCGGCCAGTCCATGCAGCAGCGGGTCGACGACATGATGAAGTGCAAGGTGAGGTTGAGAAGTTGAGCCCGCCGTCGTTCCAAAAATACTCTCCGCGACTTGACGCTGGCCGAATGGAAAAGTTGACGGATCGCAATCCTGGCGACGACTGGTAAAACTGGTGTCGGGACTTTGGACACCTTTGGAGTCAACTCCTTTACTTCTTTAAGTCTGTTTTATGTTGTGCAGGTTTAAAAAGGTTATGATCCACTTTTGACAAACAAGGAAGTAGCTGTTCTCAAATGTAGAGACTTTCTAAAAGGAAAGAGTTGTCAGAAGAGAAATACTCCCAAGTACAAATAGCTGAAAAATGTGTTTAAAGTACAGTCGTACGGATACATATTTACGTCCCAGCACTGTTTGAGTTAAATCCTCATTCAAAACGCGATAGTGATGCAAAACATACAGTTGATGCCACAAGAAGTTGTCGTACGTAGCTGGGGAAGATGAGCGTCCAAATTGGTCAGGGGGGAAAAAATAAAAAATAAATTGACGCGTCACCTCTAATCAGCAACTGTTGCCGGAGTGATTGTGCGATGTTGTGGGGGCACAAGGACGGCCGGGTGGTGAGGCAGTCGAGGAGTGGGCGGGGGCGGCAAAGCGTGACTCATCGAAGCCCAGGAACGACGTCGCGCAAGGTGGGCCCGCGGCCTCAAACTGTCACACAACTGCACTTTCATGTCTATTTTTACCATTGTCGTTCTTTTGCCAAGAGGAGACCAAACGTGCGTTAACCTGACGTCCTTCCATTTCCACGCTCGAGCATCAAGTGCCAGATGAGGGAGCGGGCGCTCTCTAGTCGCCCTTTCATCCCTTCTTACACCTGTTGCTAGGTAACCGCTGCATATCCCGTGCCGCGGTGCCTTCCCGAGGATCGGGATCCCATTGTGCGTTGGCGCACCGCTCTCGGGCCCTCGCCGGGTCCTCCCGTCGGGCGCTTTACGGCAGAGGCGTCCGGCACACTGGCTCTCTTCTCTTTGCTTTGCAGAATGCCTTTTTTTTTTTTTTTTAAACCTCCCACGGCACACCGGCGGGCCCTGCGCTCCCTGCGGTGGTGGGCGAGGTGCAATCCCGCAGGACGGGTTCACATGGGAGGAGCGTGAACAGCAGTCGGAAACAATGCACTAATCATTTCTCGTCTTAAAGCAAAAAAAGGTTTGAGAAGCGCATCTGTAGAGTTTCACTTTCTGCACATGAGGTGGAAGTATTCCAGCTTCCTCTCTGCCGCAGATCATCTTCGCGCTCCGTCTTTATCGAGTGTTTCCTGCCGCCGCGGAACATTATGTATTCCCGAAGAGGTCGGCGGCCATTGAATAATGCATTTGGCTGCGCCAGCGGCGTGACAAGATCACAACAAGGAGATTCACTGGAGATACAAGCCATGTTACACGCCCTTAAAAGCTTCACAAGCGGATGTCTGTGCTGCCGAGCAGCACCTGATGCGGATCCTGTTGCATGTGACGAGGCGGTAGTTCCTCCCTGGAGAGACGGTCAAAGGGGAACCGGGCGTAATAATGTGTGATTCTGTGTAATAATGAGGTCGCAAATTATCTCCAGTTTCTGGAACAGATTGGCACGCTGTGTGTCGCCGGTGGAGTTATTACGGTTAAGAAACCATTGTTCCCGCTTTTGGCATCTGGATGAGAACCACGGCCTATCAGGCTCAGGTTATTTCAGGGAAATTGTTAAGATGACTTCAACACCTCGGAGTCGTGTGACCGCCACGACGACCTCCTCTGTATGAGATCAGTGTGAAACGTTAAGCTGGAATGCGATGCCACCGGCATTTCGAGAAACTCCACATCTCGGGTATTTCCGACTCTGCCTCTGGGTTAAAAGAGAGTGGTACGTCCAAGGACCAGCTAAAGCCTATTGTCCCATCTCGATTTTTTTCACGATTGCTCCCGTCTGACACGCTCGGTCGCCGCGAGCCGTTTCTTTGGCTCCGTCGACCGACCGCTCGCTCGGGCGGGGCTAGGCCGCCGACAGGTCGAAGGACAAAGGAAGAAAAAAAGCCGTGAGAGGAAAAACCCGTTCTGCGCACTCGCCTCGTAACTCGGCAGGGCTGTCAAGGGGGTTGACCTTTGAGCGCTCGGATTGTCACAATCAAACATATTTGACTGGGAGATGTTGACTTAACCCCGAACGCCTTCGGCACTTCATGAGGATGACGGGAGAATGATGCCACACCAACGTTCCGTCCTCTCTGAGTTTGATCGATCGGGGGCAAATGGAAAGGAGAGGTAGGAGTGACCACGAGAAATCTACGTGGACTTCCCGAAGACGACTCTGGACACCGGGAACGTCTTCAATGGCGACTCGGGTTGCCCGGCTGCAACGAGATCGCCGTGAGTGTCTGGCCGCTTCCAGACCTCTTCACTAGAGATTTATGGCTCTGGTGGCCGTTAAAAAATAAATGTCCGGTACAAACGGTTCTTCTCCAGAAATGTCTTTCTGCATTGACCTTGTTGGAGGGCAAAGTGAGTGAGCACGAGACTGCAGGGGTTACTGTGTGGCGCTATTGTTTGTCAGTGACTGGCACCAAAGAGCTCGTTGACAATCCCACAGCGTCGCCCGTTTGCACAAAAGCCGCCGTTGAAGCTGCGCTGTCGTCCCCCTCGGCCCGACCTCGATGACCTTGCCATCATCTTTGCGGACGACTCCCCCGCCACTGAGGAAGTTGAGCAGCGGAAGACGTAGACAGACTTTGACAAGTCGCGGTCTCTGATAAGACTGAAATCAGTTGCCGGGCAGCTTTGGTGTGCGCCCGAAACCCACTTGAGTCGGGAGTCCTTTTGACTTGGGTTTTCGGTTTTAACTACAGGTTTTTTTTGAGTTACAAGCCGTCGCTTGTCCATTGCCCCTAAGGAATTGCGGATGTAGCAGTGTTGCTGAGGAACCGCAGAGCCAAGCGAATCACAACAGTGTCTGCTCCGGCATTCCTGCGTTTTTGTCAACATTTTTAGCCCCTCTCACGACACAGCCGCCCCGCCTCCTCGGTGCCAGCTGCTGGCTGGCAGGGCCGTAACGTTAGCATTGCATAACGCTTAGTGCAGAAAACGCGCGCACCCCTCCCCCCCCACCACCACTGCCACTCGTTTCCAGGCGATGGCCTTACTGCGGCGCACGAACGCAAACAGCTGTCGGAGTCGGCATCTGCTCCCGTCAGCGGGGAGGGGGCATTTCATAACCATCCCTCTTCTTCGCCTTCTCCATCTGCTGCTGCAGCATCCGACTGCTACCCGTCGCCCTCGTCAACCCACGCTGCCCGCTCTGTGTTCACAAAAGAATAGAACTCTTTATCAGGCAGGGGCGGGCTTGTGTGCACGCAGGGTTCACTTAATCCCTCGCCGCGTGTCGGAATGCCGCCCCGCAGTCAGCCGCTGGCAGAAGCGTAAACGGGTCGACACGCCGGAAGTCATCCGCACGCTTTGCCGGGGGGATCCGGTTCGGACGGGGAGGTAAATGCCGATCGGTAGCATTAGCCGCTGTTGATTACGAAATGTACGAAACCCCTCAAAAAGCCCCGTCCTGTGGTGACGCACGTTGACAAAAGAGGCTGACTCACCTGTGCGAGCACTGCGTTTTCATCGGGAAACACGCCGCTGACGATCGTCCGCCGCACGCCTCCCTCCGAACGCTGACTCAGCTCGGCAATGCCCGTTAGACGCGATCAGGATAAAGGCAGCGGAGGCTCGGGGCTCAACTTGGTCACGTTGAAAAGCGCAAGGCCTCTGCGACCGAATGAGCAAAGTCCAGCAGAATGACTCTTCATGAGAAATATGAGCAAGTGAAGTGCGACGGTCGAAAGTTACAGGAATACAGCCCCAACTTTGGTGAGCTTTCCTGCAGCCGTTGTATTTCTGCTGTAATAGTTGCAATTGACTTTAATGAAGTGAGCCATCATTTCCAGCCTGCAGAACCTGGCTCCGTTAAATTTCCCCCGATTCCATTTACAATGAATTTGACCGTTTTTTGGGACTGAAAATGGTCGTATTTGACTCTGTCCCCTCTCGCAGGTCTTCGACCGCGTGCGGGAGGACGACCCGGGCTTCCACCGGAAGATCGTACCCGTCAGCAGCGAGCTGACGCAGCCGGGCCTCGCCATCAGCCCCGAGGACGCCGACAAGCTGGCCGCCTGCGTCAACATCGTCTTCCACTGCGCCGCCACCATCCGCTTCGACGAGTCGCTCAAGTAAATATTTGATGTCATTGGGGTTGGGTGGTACGGGCAAAAATGAAGTAGTTGATATGAGAGGAAGTGCGAATCGTTTTCTAGTAGAAAGTGTGCCCACCTGAGCGCCACTTCCCGTTCTCCCTTTTGCCAGACACGCCGTGCAGCTCAACGTGATCGCCACGCAGAAGCTCCTCGGCCTGGCCCAGCGCATGCGCCACCTGGAAGCCTTCATCCACATCTCCACCGCCTATGCAAACTGCAACCGCAAGCACATCGACGAGGTCATCTACCCGCCGCCCGTCGAGCCCCGCAAGCTCATCGAGTCCCTCGAGTGAGTGAGTGGGCTGTTTTCGGAAAATGAGCCCTGACAGGTTGCTCTTGCTTCGAAAAACTATTTGGTGGATTTCTTAACATTTCATTTGGTCCTTTTAAAGGTGCCACATTTAATTTTCCGGCAATATTAATTGTGGAATTGTTTTTATTCGATTTTTTTTTTTTTAGTCTGTTGTGTGGATGTATTTTATTTTCATTTATTTTACAAAGAAACATTTATGGCCGTATTTTTGGGGGGTTATATTTTATTTTGATTCTGAAGGTGAGATTTGATTTAGTGTGATTTTCCTTTTTTTGCATATCATTTTACTTAATTTTTAGGTTGGATTTTTTTATTTTTTGTCTTGTTCATTTTGTGAAATTAATTTTATTTTAATGTATTCATTTTAAAGGTGACTATTTTAATTTGTGAGGGTTTTTTGTATATAATGAAACTTTATTTGTATGTCTTATCTATTCTAAAGTGTTTTAGTTTTTTTTCCCACGTGTAAATACGTATTTGGCAGCTTGTAATGATTCTCTTCCCACGTGTCCTTCGGCTTTCAGGTGGCTGGACGACAGCATCGTGCAGGACATCACGCCGCGCCTCATCGGCGATCGGCCCAACACGTACACGTACACCAAAGCGCTGGCCGAGTGCGTGGTGGAACAGAAGCAGGACAAGCTAAATATCGGCATCATCCGGCCGTCCATCGTGGGGGCCAGCTGGCAGGAGCCCTTCCCGGTGAGCCCTTCGCGTGACCCCTCCTCCGCTTTGCGCGGTGTGGATATCGATCTCGTAATCCCGCGCGGCTGCCCGGCAGCTTTTATCGTAAGTGGGCGAGGATTACGGCTCTAATTGCTTCACATGTGGGCCAGAAAGCAGGCGAGGGAAAGTTCACACTTAAGCTGCTTTCATCTGTCCAAGACATCTTCAGCGGTCGTCGCCAAGGCTTTCCCGGCTGTCTGCCGGCGGGATTACACTTCCGAGACGATCTTCTCAGAACTTTGACGAGAGAAAAAGCAAGTTTTCTTACACTTTTGTCACCCAGGTCTAGACCGAGCCGCTTTCGATATTGTTGAGGAAATGGTTGACGCCAGCCGATTTTTTTAATTTTCCTTTTTCCATGTCAATCTAATCTGCTCAAGGCTTCCATAATCAGTGGTGCTGGCCCTTGTAACATAAACTACAACAGCAATGGGACTGTTTCTTTTCCCAATCCGTTTTCAAATTCGTCCTCACAAGGCCAGAGCGCTGGCCCCCGACGACGTCAGCATTTTTCTCTCCTCTGATTGGTTGGTCGGTCAGAGCGAAACTTGGCACAGCCAAGTTCGACTAGCAAAACTGTTGCAAACTGCATTGCTTTAATACAATTAATAATCAGCTTCCAATTAATTGAATAATGTACTTTGTCATGTAATTAGATAAATACTGATTCTGAACTGCTCCAGATCACATGGCGCAGATGCTTTGCCGTTTGATCGTACTGATGCTTTCTATAATGAAGTCAAATTCCATCGACAAATCATCCGTTTTTGAACATAAACCTCCGTCAGTGTGGACATAAAAAGTAAGGGAGATAAAAATAATACTTGTCGTCGTCGGTCATCTTGCGCGAGCGTCGGCCTCGCATCTTTTCCCGTCGCGCACGTTATTCAACTCGACGCAAGCCAGGCTCCTCGTTGGGCGTTCTTGGTGCATTTTTAATGCGGTCTAATTGACAATCACGGCGGCTGTTTCCCCCGCCGCAGGAAGTAACACGATACCGCCGTAACACAAGCGCACGCACACATGCGTGTCTCTGCCGTCGTTAATTGAACTCCTGATCTCTCCTCAGGGCTGGATCGACAACTTCAACGGACCGAGCGGCGTCTTTATTGCCGTAAGTAAGCCTCCCTTGAACACACCACATGCGCGCGCGCACGTGACCGTTTTGTCGTGTGCGTTTGTGTGCATGTCAGGCCGGCAAAGGAATCCTGCGCACCATGTGGGCCAACAACGACGCCGTGGCCGACCTGATCCCCGTGGACGTGGTCATCAACCTCACGCTGGCAGCGGGCTGGTACACGGCCGTGCACAAGTCAGTTGGTCCGCGATGCGTTTAAAGACCCGTTCAAAGTGTAGAAAATGACGCTAACCGCCTTTCCCACACTTTTCCCGAAGACCTAAAACGGCTCTGGTGTACAACTGCACGACCGGCGGCATCAACCCGTTCCACTGGGGCGAGATAGGTAGGTCCCGTCAAGTTGAGCTGCGTTGTATTTTTAGCTCTCCAAAATGCCCCAGCTGGCTTTGGGAATTGTGGCAGAAGCAGAAGCAGAAGTCATTTTGTGATCCAATTGTACTTAATTTGTCCGAAAAGTCGTCATGACTTACGAGTCATGTTTTTTGTTCATCTATCTATGCCAGTGACGTATAGTGACGGGCAGAATAATTAAATGCGCTTCCATTCGACGACAGAAGATACAATGAACCTGCATATCCATTGGTTGCCATTCATACAACAGAATACTTCATAAAAACATACAGCAATGACTTGATTAAATAGAATCAGAATGTAAAGAATTAAACCATTTCTATTCCTCCTTAAGCGAGGTCGTATCTCCAATCAGGAAGAGGCAGTTAGTCGTCTTGTGCCTGACGCAACCGGCGGCCCCCAGCCCCGGACGCCGACTTCTTGTTTTGTCTCAGCAAAGCGATACAATATCTGAGAGAAAGCTTCAGGAACAAGCTGACCTCATTTTTTTATCCTCACACTGCATTTTTTTTGTATTCTTACCTGTAGAAAAAAAAGAGAAAACCTGTAAAACAATGAAGGAATTGGGAGACATTTGATTTTATTTATGTATTACTATTATAATCAAATGTATTTTGTTTTTACAATACACAGCAGGCCGATACAAAAAGGCCCACGTGCCCTACTTTGGACACTAACCAGAGTATTATTGGATGCCATGTCATGAGGCTGTCAGATTAGCAGGTGTGCGGCAGGATATCCGGCTGGCGGCATGTCAGCGGAGGCGCTGGGGTTCACTTTTTTTGCTGCTTCCTGTCAGATTAGCGAGTGCGCTGGAATTGCTCTCAGATGGCCGGTAGCCGGATTAGGCGTCACCATCATCGTTGTCATCACGAGAGAAAGAACAGCTAGCTAGCTAGCGTTGGGGCTATTCTGCGCTCGTCTTCTATTTTGATGTATTTTGTATGCATCTTGGAGGGCCTCAAGCCCGCCGTCCCCTCGCATCTGGCCATCTCCCGATCTGTTGCCATGGTAACAGAGGCCCGGCGTGCCGTGACGTCACGCGGCGCTCCTCCTCGGGCCTCGTTATTCCCGCTGCAGCCGGGACGCGCTCATTGTTTTTTTGCGCCCCTCCTCAGAGCACCACGTGATGTCGTCGTTCAAGAGGAACCCCCTGGAGCAGGCCTTCCGCCGGCCCAAAGTCAACATCACGTCCAACTATCTCATCTACCAGTACTGGATCCTGGTCAGCCACAAGTTCCCCGCCCTGCTCTACGACCTCGTCCTGCGCCTGTCCGGCCAGAAGCCGCAGTAAGACGCCGCCGCCGCCGCCGCGTTCGGACGTACGCTCGCTCACGGCATCGGGGAAAATGGTTCCGATCCCGTCTGTCGTGTTCTCGTGCAGGATGATGCGCATCTTCAATCGGCTCCACAAGGCCATTGGCCTGCTGGAGTACTTCAGCACCCAGGATTGGGAGTGGAACTCGGAGAATATTAGCATGCTGATGGCGCAGCTGAGCCCGGAGGACCGCAAGGTAGTGTTCACGACACAAAAACAAACAAAAACATGCAGAAAGGGAGATATTTTGCTTTCTAGATTATATTTTATGGTCCTTTCCGTGGGCGCTTTAATGACGGATGATATCAGGTCAAAGCTGAACTAAATGTCTTGAAAATTCAGCCACCGAAACTAGTTTCACTTAGCAACATGAATCTTGGTAAACATGCCAGAAAAGACAGAAAATCTACAATTGCAATTTGAAGTGGCCCTTTGGGAATTTTCGATAGCTTCGCCGTGGTCGTCCACTATCAAGCAAACTTTGTTGTTGTTGTTTTTTTTATACCGCCGTCAGACTTTCAACTTTGACGTGCGCCAGCTCAACTGGCCCGAGTACATCGAGAACTACTGCATCGGCACCAAGAAGTACGTTCTGAACGAGGACATGTCCGACATTCCCGCCGCCAGGCAGCACCTGAGGAAGTAAGTTGCTCCAGTGAAGAATGCAGCGGAAAAGGGCGATAAGGAGTGTTGCACTTATATAAGCTGTGGTAATGGTAAACTGAATAGATTTGGTTGGAAATGGTATAGAAACACATTTTTTTGGTGACGTTAACGTGTAGGAGCTAGCTTGAGTCAGTTGCACCCTCTGGTGGTCGCTTCCACTTAGTGAGCTGCCATTTGCTTTCAAATATTTCATCAAATTCTGGGTTCAAGCCAAAATTGATTTAATGATGCTAACCATATATTATAGATTTAAAAAAAAAAATGTATTATAAAATTTGTTGTTGTTAGTTTTGTTTTAATAATAATACATATTGTATGAATGTAACACAATGTGCACCGTTTTGCAGATTGAGGAACATCCGCTACACCTTCAACACGGTGCTGGTGGTCTTCATCTGGAGGGTCTTCATAGCTCGCTCGCAGATGGCGCGCAACATCTGGTACTTTGTGGTCAGCCTGTGTTTCAAGTTCCTGTCCTACTTCCGCGCGTCCAGCACCCTGACCAACTGACGCCGCTTCCTCGGCGGGACTCGTAGGGGACGACGCGGGTGCGCCAGCCATGAGCGTCCACAAAACCCGTCCACCCACAAAGTGTCATTGATTCTTGTTTTCCTTCTCTTAATATATGCAACAGTACGCCTTTTTCCTCGCCGCCGCCATTCTGCATACTTGCCTTCTGCTTCTGTTACTTGAAACTCGACGTCGAGTCGAGGAACTTTTCTTTTGTGGGACATTCGAATCTTGGTGGATATCTGCAGGTCTTCTATATCGCGTACCTACTGCCTTTTTGAAGATGACAACACGGAAAATTTGACTTTTTTTCATCATCCCCCAAAACCGATCTGCCGTCTTTCCTGCTGTTTTGAGCATGTGTCCACACCCCCTTTTTTCTCCTCTTTGTACTGACAATGAGTTTACTACTTTTTCATCTTTGTACACAAAGCTTAGCGCAGGGGACCTCAGCAGCGTATTATATACAAAAGAAAGAGGGGTTCATTTGGTGAGCCCAGCTTTTCCCAAGACAAACACACACAGATTGTTACAAAGTCAGATCTGCTTCCTTAAAGTAGGGAAATATTAGCGTTAAAAAGAAATGAACATAATGTATTGTGCTAATACGTTTCACTAGTTCAATAGGGAAAGGATCAAGGGGAAAAGTCCGATGTCTAAGATTTGAGTCATGTGGAATGACAAGCTTGTGTTTGGTGTGAGAAAAGCAAAGGGGGATGAGTATTCGCCCCTGAGGGACACCATTGTGAATGATTTTGTGTGAGAAAATCGAAGAGGGACTCTTACAAGTCCCTGAAGAACATCTTAATTTTGATTGCTTTTGTGGGAAAATAGCAAAATGGTCTAAAGCCACCGTCAATTTCAATGGTTTTGTGGTAGAAAATCTAAGATTTAAGTATTCATTGCTAAGGGACACCTTCAAAGAATGCTTCTGTATGAGTAAACAAAAGGGGCTAAGTACCAATCCCTGAGTGACACCTTCAGACCCGTTTTTAAACTTAACTGACAAGGTTTAGTTTCAAAACTTGGACAGGACCTACCGCTGTTCTTTTGAGTTATTCCTTTGTACGTGTTCTTAATTTGAAAGATGTGTAAATAGTTATTCTTATAAACTACCAAAAAATCATTTGGGACGTGTTCTAATCATGTCTTACTATACGCAAACAGTGTTGTTGACTCAACGCATAACAGCGACGAGCCATTATGAGTAAGAGAAAGGAAGAGAAAAAGGGACAAAAGCAAAAAATTATGCAACATCTATTTCTGTGTTATGATGTGAGCGCCCTCTTCATTTTCCAAAGAGGATTATGAGCCAAAATGTCGTCGGAGGAGCGCAGAAGGCCAAACTACTGTTAACGACGACTGACTCGAAACATGACCAATGACTTCATCGGACTCCATCAAGATGTCATATTCACCAGCGTCTGTTGTTACATGCTTCATTCAGTGTGAAATAAACCAGACGAGAGTGCGCACACGTGCAGTCCACTTTTGTACCGGCGGACGCGACATTAGGATCACCTGCCTCTGTGTATGTTTCATGTCCATTTTTTGGAATATGTTAAAAAGTCAGTAGACATGCGTGTGTGGTTGTTGACAGACAGTGATTATCTTTGTGAAGTTTTTTTTTTTTTTTTTTTAATCCGCAAATGGTGCAGGTGTACCTAATGAAGTGGCCCATGAGTGTATTAAATTGTTTTTATATTATTTTTCCAAATGGAGATGTTTTCGCTGAGGACAGGTCCTCACCTCAATCTATTTATGCAGTAAGTAAATCAAATTGATAAATTTTTAATTAAATTCGTTTTAAATAAATTAACACCTAGAAACTTTAAATATATAATATATCATGCTTTATATTAGTGAAATAATTAAATGTAGTCTAAAGAACTTTTAGCTCATTAAATTTTAATTGAATTAAATTTGGCCTCCACGTCGTTTTGCAGGTCATTGCATTAAATACACATTTTTTATACATGTTCGCCTGATACAATTTTATTTATCACCGGATTTAAAACTAATTTGAAAGTGTGCGCCATCATAGCGTCATGACGTCACGGGCTTACGTGCAGCATAGCCAGAAGATGGCGCTGCTGTCACGCTGAAACGAAGTCGGTGATTCAATTGAATGCTTGTAAAAGCAAAGTCTCTCTAAATTGTTTGTAATATTAAAAGTGGACTTAGTTGGACTTGTGTTAACATGGCGTTTATCTGTTGTACGGGTTATTTTGAGGCGCTTTTAAAGGAGCTCCAAGGGCTGCTTGCCTCTGCAGGGTTGCAACAGATGGGCGTGTGGGGGCGCAGGAGGATGATGAAACTGAGGGGTGGTCGGCGGTGCCCACTACCCCCCTCCCATTGCTAATCACCGCACAGGCACGTAGGGCATGTCAGCCACGCTCCATGGTGACGTAGCCGGGGGCTTATTTGTCTTTTTATGCATTGTCTGCTGAGTATAAAGTAAACAGAGAGCACTTCGAATCGTTTGACACACGTCAATTTACGCAACAATGAAATTGTAGCAAGTTATCAAAACTGGTATTGTAAATAATTGCCAATCATCAATAATCTTTATGTCGTCACAGGCTGCAGCGGTCGCCTCGTTCGGCCTCGCTTCGGCTGCACTCGGCTCCCTTCGGCAACTTCCGGCCGCCGAACCCCAACCCTCCGCCCCGCAATCGTTCCTGCGTTGTTTGGGGACAGTAGCAAGATGGCGGCGGCCCCGCTGTACTGTGTCTGCCGGCAGCCCTACGACGTGAGCCGGTTTATGATCGAGTGCGACATCTGCAAGGACTGGTTCCACGGCAGGTACGTGTGCTAAGGTGTTCTCCCGCAGCCGAGGCGCGTTTGAGGGGACAAACACGGCGGGTGCGTCCGAAACAGGCGACGGTTCTCCGAGCGGCGCACCGGTGGCTAAGTTAGCTTAGCCTTGGGGGCTTTAAATCGTATATTGACGCGAGTTCGTTGAAGAAAGTGGGCTCGGTTTTCTTTGAAACCGCCTGGATTTGATTTGATTAATTTTCTTTTTGTCGGAATGGGCTACAAGTGACACGACAGTTTGTGTTGTTTGTAATTCCGCACGGAGACAAAAGACAAATAGTTTTATTCTCAAATGCGGGGTCGTCGAGCTTGTTGTCAGTCAAGCTCGGCGTCATCTACAAAGCGCTCCATTCTTGTTGTCCTTTTTTTTTTTTTTTTTTTATTATTTCATGCAAATGGCTCCTGGGTCAGGTTCTTGACTTCCGAACGTATTTACGTTGGCACGCTCCTCGAGCAACTTCCCCTATTGTTAAACGTGGCTCGCGAGGATTCTATTTTGTACCACCATTTTTTTTTTTTTGCCCCCTTTTTCGCGAAAAATCCGGCTCATTATGTTGCGTTTTTGACTCCCCCGTTTGACTTAAAAGGCGACGTTTTGAGAACAAGGACCTTGTTATTGTGGTGGCGCTTTTGATTGACAGCTTGAGAAATTTAAATCCCCTTTTCTGAGGCACATGGCCGAGGGGACCCCTACAGGCCAAAGTTGGAAGTGCATTTGAGAACACACTCAAAAGCAGCACATTTTTGGACTTATTTTTTTGGGTGAATGCTGGATACAGTGGTGCCTTGACTAACTAAAAAAATGTTTTTATGTTTTCAAGGGGGCGTGAACCGTTGAGTGACATCATTAGCAACATGCCCCTTGCCAGTGTTTTCATTTTGTATTTGTGTGTTTGACTGTTTGTGTGACTGTTTAATTGAGCATAATTTATCACATACTTTTAATCGCTTATTCCTTTAAAGAAAATTTGCTCACAACACAAAGCAAAAAAATGCAAACCAGCAGCAATTTGTCATTAGAAAAAGTTTGGACACTTGTAAGTCGAGATTGTATTTTTTTGTTGTTGTTGTTGTGGGAACGCAAAATGTTAAAACATGCTCAAACAAAAATTGTCATGCTCCTTTATTCTGCCACTTTCCCCTTCATGATATTATTTAGCACTAGTCATCCTTTTGTTGGGTGTTTCTCAGCAACTTCTGCTTCCACGCGTATTAGTCACGTCGAGTGGCTGCGACGTTATCAGCGCTTCCAGTGACTCATTGTTACACAACTTTATTGTGCGTGTGTGCGTCCACTATCAAGTTCAGTGGCACACCCCTGTAAAGTTCATCTCAGGCTTGGGGGTCACCCAATCGGGCTGCGTGGCAACGTATCGTGCCCGTTGGCGCGCGCGTGTCACCACGGCAACACTTCAGGAAAACACCAAAGCATTTTCTCAGAAATGACGGAAGCGATTGCGTAATGGCACGGGGTGAGCTGCCAAAATAATCTGGGAGTGGGCCAACACGACGACGGGGCTAATGTTGGCGGACCAAAATTTGACATTTGAAGCTTTTTCCAATGAGGAAAACCTGAAGAATCAAAGAAATTTGGAATGTTGTCCTGTCTAGCCCCATGTGCTGTGGTGTTTAGATATTTTCAAGCTTTCTACATAATACCATTACAAAATATGCATGTGAGGTGCAGGTATTTGTCTACTTTCAGTTGCCATCTTCACGTTTTACTGTAGTATCTGTGAAGCTTGCTTGTTGACCATGGTGGTACACATTGCACTTTATTTTCCTTGTTAAGTGTGAAAGGATCCCAAACTTTGGGCATTTTGTGTCTTTTAAGCACTCTTTCCTCCTGGCTCATCGCCTTTGACACAGAGATTTACCGTCCTTCGCTGTGTTTTGTGGAGAACTTAGCGGGATCTTTGTGTGGAAGTGTTTCCTGGAAGTCCGTTTGCAAGCTGTGGGAATCGTCAGTGGGTCAGGCCTGGATCACACGGGAGCCCCTCCCACTCCCGGGCTGCCGTGGCACGCTAGCTGGCTAATTTAGGCGCCAGGCGGTGACGACGGTACTGAGGCAGCGAGCCAAGTTCACGGCGCGATCCGTCGACATCGCGCCCGGCGTGTGAGCCGCCACTAAAGAAACATGGAGTACCTTTTTAGCGCTGTCGCTAAGCGGACGGACGTTGAACCACTCGGGACCGTCCATTTCCGTGTCAGCCAGGTAGCCGCTGTTAAAAGCCGTGTTCGCGTTCGTTAGCGGGCCTCCCGGTCAGATAAAGCCAGCCAGCGATCCTCCGGCGGGTGCCCCTAATGTGGGCGTAGCGCCTCCCCTGTGCGGCGTGCTTATTTAGCGCTTAAAATAATGGCCGTGGCCGCCTCCGGACTTTTGTGCCCCGCGCAGGACAATGGAACCCTCTCACTGCGCTAGCTAATGAATACGCCACACAGGAAGGAGGCCCCCGATGACAGGAAGTGGACGGAGTCCAAGGCCAGCGCTCATCTGCGCTCGGAAGGAACATTCTGCTTGCCAATCAGACCTCCGCAGAGGCACAACATTTTCAAACATGGCCGTCTGATTAGTTTCATTGATGGTTTTCGGCACGACTTTTTAGGCGATGAGTCGAAAAGTGTAATCAAATTAGTTTTCACGAGCAATAAGACAAATATTCTTAAGATTTTGAGTTTTTGCAGCGTGATATAACTGTGTATAGTAAAAAAAATGTTTCAAAAACATTGTACAAATGCTAAGATTGTCACGTGTGGTAGGTAGCGAGGAAATACTTGCGCCCCCTCACTTCCTCAGCCCGATTTCCCCTCCCGCCGCGGGTGACGCTCGGGAGCCCGCCCCGTCCTTTTTCCCGCCGCCGCAGCCGTGGAAAAGTCAGCCGAGGTCGCTCGCTGGGGCGCGCAGAGGGAGGCTGCGTCGAGCGAGTCACGCTTTCCTCCGAGCGAGCACGTGGTGGAAACATGAGCCGAATACTACAGCCGCGCGCCGCTAACGGCTCCTTCCGAGTCACGTGCTGGGACGGCGGCGGCGGCGGAGGCGGGCGGGGAAGCGCCAGCGCATCTGGCCTCAAGAACACTCCGTCCTCAGCTCGCGCTTCTGCCCGAGTCATTTAGGGACACGTCGTCACGCCCGTGCGCGTCGCAACTGTGAAGAACTCAGGATCGTGGCGCTTCCTGAGCACATAACGCCACCCCCCCCCCTCGTACTTTTCTTTCCTCTTTGCGCTTTCCTGCAAGTACATCAAAGCGCAGCGTCCATCTCGGACCGACTCCGCGTGGCGCAGAGCGACCATCGCCGTCTTAGGGGATATACAAACTAACAACCATTCGCACTCACATTCACACCTACGGGCAATTTAGAGTTGTCAATAAACCTACCGACCGTGTCATTTGACTCTTTATATTGAAACATAATTCTCTCCCGCTCGCTCTTTTGTGTCTTTTGCATCTAACCATCTATCACGTCGGTTTTCAGCTGCGTGCACGTGGAGGAGCACCATGCGGTGGATATCGACGTTTACCACTGTCCCAACTGTGACGTCCTGCACGGACCCTCCCTCAGTGAGTCTCGCCTCTTCTCCTTGTTGTTGTTGTTGTTATAGAAAGAAAGGAAAAAAAGTATATTGCTTCAATGTGACTTTTTTTCCCCCGCCCCCAGTGAAAAGGCGCAAGAATTGGCACCGCCACGATTACACGGAGCCCAACGACAGAGCCAAGCCGGTGCAAGCCGGCACCGCCATGTTTGTCGAGGAGCTGCAGAGCAGGACCTTCCCCAGGTGCGCCGTCGAGACATTTGCAACGATGATTGGGAAAATAAAGCTTTCGAACGTGTTACAATAAGATGGCCAACTCAAAAGAGCCAAAAATCTTAATTCCATTGAAATTATTAATAAAATAAAGCAAAAGCTCCAAATATATAAAAAAAATACAAAATGAAGTCAAAATTAATTAATAAATATACTGTGAAAATGAATGAATATATCAAACCTTAATATGTACCAGATGGGTAATGCAAACCTTAAATAGAAAACAAATGAGACAAAAATGGGCAATAACAGTAGTGCGAGCATAACATCAATAAATTAAATGTAGATTTTTCATCCTCTGTTGCCATTTTATTTGTTACTGACGCCACTGTAAACAATGCGATTTTCCAGCGGCGAGGAGATCGTGATGCGCATGCGCGGCGAGCAGGTGACGCCCAAGTTCCTGGAGCGCTGCGGCTTCCGCCGCCCCATCGCCGTCACCGAGATGGAGGGCCTCGGCCTCCGGCTGCCGCCGCCCGCCTTCGGCGTGCGAGACGTGGAGCAGTACGTGGGTAAGACGCCGCGTCGTCTAGCGAATTCCATTTACGTGCACAGGAAGGAAACGCCAAGCGTGCGTGGCTAACGCGTTTCCGGGACGTCTGGCCTCTGTTTGACCACGCCGCTCGCCGGCTCCTGTTACAGCCCGCCGCCGTGAGGGTCGTTAAGTTCACGACTCCTTCCGAACCCCCACCGCCCGTACTCTGCCGTCTATCGAACGCGAAGCGCAGGTGTTCGGAGCAGACGCTCGGGTGTCCAATTACATTTCGTCCACCGGCTGGTTGTAAGCCTGCGCGATATGGCCTCGCGTTCAATTGAACGCCTTCAACGGTAACGCTTCATATCTTGATATAAACTTAAGTGTACGAGCATTTCTCCACAACATAAGAGGAGGGTTACATTTTTGTATTGTGATTTTCTCCATGCCAAAAAAATATATATTTTAATTTGTTGTCTTTAAAACTCCAAATAGGGAGAAGTCTTTCCAAAACTTGAAATTTTTGTGCTTTTGGTTGGAGCAAGTTATCCCCCCCCCCCCCCCCCCCCCCCCCTTTAATATCAGTATCCATGTCGTGGCTTGAGTCGTTGACGAGCTTTTTAGTGAGGCGCCTGTCTGCACTGACTCTTTTCAGGCACTTTGGTGTTCCAGCTGTTGGCTTTCATCAAACACAGGCCAGCTGGGCTGCACGCGTGTGTGTGTGTGTGTGTGTGTGTGTGTGTGTGTGTGTGTATACATGCAAAGTGCGGTGGGGTCATAAAAGGTCTTTGTTGGCGGGGAAAGTTGAACAAGCAGCTGCAGAACCCTACGTGTCGCCCCGGTGCGATTTGTAGCGGCACAGATGTTGTCCTCCATCTTTTGCCGGCGTTTGTTTAGTCTCGGGGCTTGAAAAATGGCCGCCGCGTGCCACTCACTACGTGGGTTTCGTCCCACTCGTCAATGTCGCAATACCCACTGGCCTATATTCTTTATCTTCTGCAATGGGCGACTGCTATTGCTGCAGCTTCATAGTGGTGTAATGCCTCGCGTTGACCGCAGGTGGCGACAAAGTGATCGACGTGATCGACGTAGCGCGGCAAGCCGACACCAAGATGAAGCTTAGCCAGTTCATCGAGTATTTCACCAGCCCGCAGCGGCCCAAAGTGCTCAACCTCATCAGCCTGGAGTTCTCCGACACTAAGTGAGCGCCGGTCCCGATCCGACCGTTATTCCGATTCAAATGAACGACATTTTGAATCTGTCTCTGGAGGATGTCCGAGCTGGTGGAGGTGCCCGACGTGGCTCAGAAGATGTCCTGGGTGGAGAACTACTGGCCGGACGACTCGTTCTTCCCCAAGCCGTTTGTGCAGAAGTACTGCCTGATGGGCGTCAAGGACAGCTACACCGACTTCCACATCGACTTCGGCGGCACCTCCGTGTGGTACCACGTCCTCTGGGTAAGTGGCACTCGAGTATCGAGACGCGCCGCCTACGGGAAGTGGGGGAAATAACCGTGTGGCGCTCTGGTTTGGGTCAGGGCGAGAAAGTCTTCTACCTGATCAGGCCCACGGCCGCCAACCTGGCGCTGTACGAGGCCTGGAGCTCCTCGCCCAATCAGAGCGAGGTCTTCTTCGGGGACAAAGTGGACAAGTGTTACAAGTGCGTCGTGCCGCAGGGAACCACGCTGCTCATCCCCACAGGTACGCACGCTCCTTTGGCCACGGGGGCCAAATGGAGCTCATACACTGAAAAGAACCAAAAATACTGATTCAACTCCTCTACAGACTCTGAAATGGGATTCAAGTACAAGAGTGAAAACTTGACGTTGCCTCTCTATTTACTTTAGCCTTTTTTTAATTTGTGTCGTCATCGGCTCTCATTAAAAGAAGTACCGAGCCTATTTTGACAAATTGAGGAATCGAAAGTACGGAAGTACGAGGGCGTCCGAAAAAGAATGACTCAAGTTCCGATAACTTGACAAATCTACTGAAGTATTTGCGCTGGTTTGCTTCCCGCTGCTGAAATGAACGAGCCCGTCAATCAAACTGCTAAATTGTCCTCAGCGACTCTTTGCCCGAGAGGTTGGAATGACGCAGGAGGGCGACCGAGTGGGTTCGGACCCGAGCCCCCCTACCCCCGCTCAAATCTGCTTTCTCTCACATAGAGCTGTTAAAAAAAAACCAGTTTATCTCCGTGTGTGTGTGGTGATAAAAGTTGTACCAAGTGGTATTTGTTTGTTTGGATAAGATAATGCCAGGAACCCGTCTGGCCCGTTTTGGCCGGTGCGCGTCACTGGATCAAGTAGCAGTCGTAGTAGCGCGGGTCTTATTCATGTTGACGCTGTGGCGCCCCCCGCAGGCTGGATCCACGCCGTCCTCACCTCTGAGGATTGCATGGCGTTCGGCGGCAACTTCCTGCACAACCTCAACATCGGCATGCAGCTCAGGTTCTTCATCACAACTTTTCAAAATGAAAGTCTGGAAAGTGTTCAGGATTCATGACGCATATTGTTGGCCAGGTGTTACGAAATGGAGCGTCGTCTGAAAACGCCCGACCTCTTCAAGTTTCCTTACTTTGAGGCCATCAGTTGGTATGTGGCCAAGAACCTTCTGGAAACTCTCAAAGGTGAGTTTGAATACTGACAACAAAAAATGCAATTTGATGCTAAAAAGCTCATACACCAAGAAATTCAACTATTTTTTTAAAAATGCTTTTATTGCATTCGTCCACCGTCAGAGCTCCGAGAAGACACCTGTCCACCTCCGACGTACCTAACGGAGGGCGTGAAGGCTCTCATTTGCGCACTCAAGACCTGGTTGAAGAGAGAGGTGTGTTCTAGCCCACCGTGTTCCTTCGTAGTCCGTCGCGTCGCTTGACGTTTCCTGGCTTGATGTCTTCTCAGGTGACTCAGCCCAACAGCGAGGTCCCGGACAACATCAGGCCCAACCATCTCATCAAGGAGCTCACCAAGGAAATACGCCACCTGGAGGTCAGGATTCATAGCGACAGATAATGTGGCACAGGCATATATTCTTTACCCTCTGCGAAGAACAACTAAAATCACTCCAGCTTACGATTTAGAAGCTGTGACCCTTGATGTTTATTTGTGTCTGTGTTATACTGCCCCCAAGTGGCCACAGCACAAGGAGCAGCACAATGTTCAATGAATTAAAGCAAAGTGGGTGGTTACAAAAAAAATAAAAATAATGTACGTTTTAATGAATTATGTCATTAGTGTGTTTTTAAAAAATGCAATATTATAGATTGATATTTTTCCTATTAAAAGCCTTTTTTTTTTTTTTTTTAGTGTTTATGGAACAAATAAAAGTCCATCTCAAGGCACCGCTGTACATTACATGACGGTGTCAGTTTTCAAAGTGCGCCTCCTCGCCCCTCAGGAGGAACCGAGCAGCGGCGGTGGGGTCAAGCCGCTCAAATCTCAGGGAAGCCTCTGCGGAGGATCCAACGGGTGCTCGTCCACTCGCGCCACCCTGGAGCGTCTGTGCCAGGCGCGGCAGGCCAGGCGCGCCGCCCGCCGCCTGCGGGAGCAGCGGCAGGCGCCCAGGACGCCGTCCAACCTGGACATCCTGGAGAGACACACCAGGGAGGTGCTGAGGAGGCTGGAGGTGGGCCCCCTGGAGGAGGTGAGAGAGGAAAACTCTCTTTTCCCACGGTGCCTTTTGGGCGTACCTAACCTGCGGTTTGGACTCCTCAGGATCCGGCGTTCTGCGCCAAAGTTCGCGGGAAGCTCAACAAGGCGTCGACGGCGTCGGCTGCCGCGGCTGCAGAATCTCTGGAGGAGAATCACCTCAGACTCATGCTGGTCAACGGCAGGATCATACGGTCAGAACCGGCCCAGATTCACAATCGCATTCGAGCCTCAACCGGACATCGAGGTTTTCGTTTTGCTTCGTTTCCAGTCATCCTTCCAATAGCTGACGTACACAGGAAGACATTGCACACAACACGTCAAAAATAAAAATAAGTAACAGGCAAATATTTAAATTGGGGGCCAATTGCACTCATAATTGGGGCTAATTTTTTACGCTAAATATCAATATACCCTCCTCTGTCTTTATATCATCCTCAGCTAATAAATTATTATAATTATTTTTTTTTTCTTCATATTTAGGGATATGAGGCGGCCCGTGGTCAAGGCGGAGTGCGAGAGGCACACCGGCGACACCAACAAGAGCGCCGATGTCAAGTGCGACCGGATCAGTCGGGGGCCGCACGACGACGCCCACGCGGGTCAGTCGTACTTACCGTTGAGTCATTATCTCAAATTTATGTCTACCATTTTGTGACTTGACGCGCGTGTGTGCGTGCGTGTGGTGCAGCGGGTGTGCAGAGAGTGAAGAGCGAACTCGGGGAAGAAGCGTCGGGACACTCGTGTGCATCGGACGTGGATTCGGACAGCGACACACCCACACAAGTGCGTAGCCGTCTAATTTGGGCAGGAAGTACAATGGTCGGAGAGGGACATTTTTCCGCTGATTTGTTTTGTGTGTGTAAATGAAGTAAAAGCAAATGTTGCATATCTAATGGATCTATATTCAAAAAGGATAAAAGAGCTGCGAGCTAATTGTTGAATTCAGTGTAATTTGTGCTCGTAGCGCAAAGTGTCACCGCTGTCGTCCTCTTCCGATGACGATTCCGAGGAAGAGGAGCAAAGGCAGAAAGGACACACTATCGAGCTGGACCAGTCTCGGCAGAAACCACTCAAACGGTAAGTAGCCCGGACAAGAAGGACGACCATATTCGGGCGCCACTGCGGGTAAATGACGGCGCGTTCTGGTCCCCCCCGCAGAGAACGTCCTACCTCACCGAGCACGGAAGAAGCCATTCAGGGGATGCTTTCCATGGCCGGCCTGCTGTGCTCCTCCAAGCCGGAGAAGGCGGCCTCGCCCCGGGAGCCCTGGTGGTCGTCCGGACCCGCGGGGCGGCGGAGCCCGACGCCCCGCCGCCAGCAGGGGGACGCCAGCCCCATGGACAGCCAAGGCAACAGCAGCGAGGCCTGGGACAATCAGGGCCTCCCCAGCCCGGAGCACGACTACCAGTACTGTGACCCCGACATGTCGCCGCCCCTGCACCCCTCCAAGAGGCACGCCCCCAACCCCCCGCCCGTCAGCAATCAAGCCACGAAAGGTTTGACAGCAGTTACTCAGTCAATTCATGTTCGCACTAATGGCATTTTGAGTTGAGGCGCTTCGTTTTGGAAAAAGTATTCCGTTGCAATTATAGTACAGTGTAAACCTGAATGACTGGCGGATTTTTGCTACCCGAGGCAAGGCGCCGTCCCGATCCCCAGATGATTTCAATACATTTAAACTTCTTGAAACACACCTTTTAATATTGTAAAAATATCTGAACACACCAAAGAAATGCAGGCATAAACAATATATATTTAAACACCAAAATATACCACTAAACCGTATAATATACATCTGGTAGCTTAATGCTAACACATAATGTGAAACAGCACGAACAGGCTAATGGAAATTAGCATTGATGTTACAGTAAAAGCCTAAAAACAACTGCTACTTTTGACATACACGGAGCAACCTCACATACAACAAGAGTATTCAACATTGTAAACATTTCCTGACTTGATTATTTCTTTGTTCTCAGGCAAGCGTCCCAAAAAAGGAATGGCCACGGCCAAGCAGAGACTGGGCAAGATTTTGAAAATCAACAGACACAGTCGGGTTTTTGTCTGAAAAAACCTTCTCGAGGGGATTGTTTTTATCAATATTTTGACACTTTTTGGAAATAAGACGACATGAGGAGGACAACCGACACTGGGTCATGCACCACTTTACTACAAGCACACTAATCACGAAACAAAATGGAGGACGAGGAAGGGAGCGACGCGGGCATTAAAATGGAGGATGACGATGAGGTTTACCAAACAACTTTTGACGCCAAGTTGTATTTTAAATGTTTTTTATTTTATTTTGGGCAGCAGATTTAAAAAATGGTGCTCATGCTTTTAAGATTCACCAGCAATAAAGAACTCGCAAGGGCAGCAGCTTTTTTTTTGTTTTGTTTTGTTCCTTTTTCATTCTTCTTTTTCTACGAGCTGATCGCTGCCCCGGTTGGTTTGAATAGGAAACTTAAAAAAAAAAAACGACAAGCTCATGGATATTCTGCTTAATTTATTTCTCCTTTTATCTGATTTTTTGAAAAATCTATTTATTAATGAAGAGATAGTTTTATTATATTTTGGAGGTTCTTTCTCTTTGTTTTTCTGTAACTGTGGCGTGTTTGCGTTGGTGTGCTTGTCATGTAGCAGCTGATTTACTAATTATCAATTCTTCTCCCTCTAGCCAGTGTTTTTGGTTGTATTGTTTTCCCTGGGCCATGTGCGACTAGAACGGGTCTTTTTTTTTTTCTTCTTTTTCAATCCTCAATCCACTCGTGCCACTTAGTATTCTGAGCCACTGTGGTGTCGGGAGGTCGCAAGGAGCTGGAAATAGTGCTGATCTTCGCAGTTGTTGACTCTCTCAGGGAATGATGCCATGAACAGAACCTTCGAAAAAGCACCAGCCACGTCACGAATGCAGACGGGGGATGTTCTCACCATTTTCACAATGTTTTTTCTTCCTGCTTCTTTGCCCTCCATCGAAACACTGCTCAGTGTTATTGGAGACATCTGAAAAAGATGCCAAGTAGCTTTAAGCTCTGCTCAGGTTGACGTGCGCATGACCTGCGAGTGACTTTAATCGCTCGCGTTTGTAGTTGTTCACATAGCCACCGCCGCTTTCGTCCCTGTTTGCGGGCCGGGTTTGTTACATCCTTCTTCGATTTTATTTTATTTTTTTCCTCTCTCGGGCATTTGTGTTCATGTGTGTTGATTCCCAAATTGCTTACATTCTGAACAACAAATGATAGAAACACTGGCAAGCTGAGACACTGTTGATGAATATTTGTTTCTGCTTTTCAAAAAAAAAAAAAAAACATTGCGTGTAAATAAAACAAAATGATAAGTGGGAAGGCTCATTATTGATGACACACAACAAATGTTAACTTAGAGGATTATTTATTGTATGTACAATGATGACTTTCAGTGAATATTTGGGAGGTGGCGTCAAACCTGATGATCTGCAAGGAAGCAAAACAAGGTAAGAAACATGAATATTACCATGAATTCTGAATGTGTTCTAAGTCACCTTATGCCTCGTCATCTGCTGGAATTCCAAGCTCTTCATCTGTCCACTGAGAAGCATCGGGCCAAGGAAAATGGCCCTAAAGTAGGAAGGAAGAATAGCACATTACGATGCTCGTCACAGTCTCTAGTTGGCATATTAAGGATGGCGGCGATGTGATGACTGCAGACGTCTTACCAGCACTGCATCGGAGTCGTGCCACATGTGCCAGAGGATCCAGAACCACATAGCACCGCTAATAAACTCCGCCTCGAACTTCTGTTTCTTGGTGAGCTGAGGATATTGCCTGTACTGTGGCTCGATGTGCGGCCCACCGCCTGCCCTACAATATAGGTTTTTTAAAAAAAAAAACACACACAGGTAAGCCCATATAATTCAATTGACAAGTCAACGAGATTCAACGCTATCGCGCGATTTGTCTGCTTTTAAGCGACTCGTTAGCATGATAGCATCGGAGGCTAGCGAGGCGCTTACTTTCTCGTCATGATCCTCTGTGGCCCGCGTTTAACGAGCTGACTGCCACCCCGGAGGACGCCCAATATCCTCCCAAAAGCGGACATGACGGCAGATAATAGCTATTTCACAGCAAACGTAAAAAAATAAATAAAGCCGAATCTCGCCGAAGTCACCTTCCCAAGTCAACAGAGGGTGCTGCAACATCAACGCCGCTGATTGGACAAGGGGCGCTAGGTTTGTTGCAGTGTGCTGATTGGCTGAATGAGAAAAGCACTAGTTGATACGCAGTGCCCTCTAGCGGGCACAAAGAGCTCATTCGTTTTTCCTTCTGATGGACGAAAACGACAAACGGGAAACGACCCGGTTTTCGTTTGTTGTTGTTGTTTTGTTGATGTTTTTAAAAACCTTGCAGCTGTCATGGATGAGCCCACATTACGCAGGTGTTGTTGCTCACTGGTTGGGGTGTGGAGCTTATGTCACATAAGAGACATAAGTTATTGTGCTGATGTGGCTCCTCAGTTGCCTGAAGTGCACAAGTCCTGACTTTTGAGTCCAACATCCACTTTGTCAAGGGTATGGATGCTGCCTTAGCCTTCATTCAATCTTAGAATATATTTTTTTTTTACACATGCACGTTGATCCTGCAGTAGAATTTCATTGTTCAAATGTTATCCTCGCGGGCGCACTTTACCCGACTGTTGCTGTTCTTTGTTGTACAATATTTCTCTGTATCTGTATTGAGTTTTTTTTGTAATTTGTGAATAATAAATCATCACGAATAAAGATGGATAAGAAGCAACTGTGATTGGCTGGCGACCAATCCAGGGTGTACCCGGCCTCTTGCCCAGAATCAGCTGAGACCGGCGCCAGCACGCTCCCACGACCCGAGTGAGGATAAGCGGTACGAAAAATGGATGGGTAGATGAAGCAATAAAAATACAGCGGCCGAAATAAGTATTTAACACGTCAGGAATGGACCAAAATCACACGCGTGCGACTAGTTTCTCCGTATAGGAGGCGTCTTGAAGCTGTCGTTGCAAACAAAGGCTTGGGGAAAATTGTATTAAATAAATACCAGTTGGCGTATTCAATACTTTATGCCTGTGTCATTTCACATTTTTACACACAACTGAATTTCTGAGCGTATTTGTTCTGCTTTCTTTGTATGTACAGATGACTTGGGTTGTTCCCACTTTTCATGTCAATAGCACCTTTGGAAACGCGTTTAGTGAGAAAAATGGTGACGTGTTAAGCCGCTGTCGAACCACCTGGCACTCTGTGAGCATTCAACAAACTGCCAACACGAGCGACAGAGGACCTCTTGATCTTGCAGATGTGTCAGGCAGGCCTTTTTCTTGTCTTTTTTTGTAGTTTACACTGTTATTTAGTCCGTAGAGCCACAAAAAAGTCTCAAGAAGAAGCCATGCAAGAAAAAAATACAGGAAAGCTGCTGTTATGGCTCGAAGCAGCCGTTTTAGGGTCATTCAAAAACAAACACAATTTTTTCTGACTGTGACTTAATTTGAATGCAACGTTTTGTGTCTGTGTGTGTGTACGCTGCAAGCTCTCAAGACCCCGTACCAGGATTTTGACATTTTGGAGCTGGAAAGACCCCGCAACTCAATAAAGATTTCTTTTTGTGGTTGTGAATTTGAAAAATGAGGTGAATTTATTCATGATCAACAATAAAGCAAAGTCAAACGCAACACTGTCACGTTCATTCTGAAACCGAGCTGACGAGCAGAAGTGCTTGGTGCTTGCTCGTGTGGGGGGTCCAAAAAGTTGAGGTGGGATGTTAAGGGACGCATCATCTCTGTCAACATTTGGACGACGAACCATAAATACAACCCAAAATTCCGAAAGCTCTCCAACATGTCAAGGGTGGAGGTTGACCTCTTCAAGAGTGATGCCAAGCACCTCGACCTTCATGTAACTGCAGGCAAATAGCTTTTTGCCCCGCATGACCTGAGCCGACAGACAGAAGGTCCATAAATGAACAAAGTGAGGGTCGAATTCGTGCCACCCGAATAGGAGTCGAGAACACTACCCACTGGACTAACTTCAACGTGAACATTTTGGGTATGAATTTGGACTACGAACCAATAAAATAACACACAATTCCAAACTCTCCCGACTAAATGGATGAGTGGGCTTTGCCTCGGTGCTGAGATGTAATAAATACAACCAAAAAATTCTTACATTTTGAGTCGCATTGGCCGAATGGTCTAAAACTTTACCTCCGGTTCGGGCGTCCCGGGTTCGATCCCCACTCTGGACTCTACTTATTAACAAATATTGTGGAGAGATATAAATGGTGAACAAAGGAAGATTCGAACACGAGTCACTTGTATTGTAGTCAGTGACCCAAACCACTGGACTATGTTCCAGTTGACAAACTGAGGTGGTTTGTACATATTAATATCTTAGCGACGGCAACGATGCTCAGACATCATAAATACAACCAAAAAATTCTTAAATTTTCAGTCGAATTGGCCAATGGTCTAAAACTTTACCTCCGGTTCGGGCGTCCCGGGTTCGATCCCCACTCTGAACTCTACTTATTAACAAATATTGTGGAGAGATATAAATGGTGGACAAAGGAAGATTCGAACACGAGTCACTTGTATTGTAGTCAGTGACCCAAACCACTGGACTATGTTCCAGTTGACAAACTGAGGTGGTTTGTACATATTAATGTCTTAGCGACGGCAACGATGCTCAGACATCATAAATACAACCAAAAAATTCTTAAATTTTCAGTCGCAATGGCGAATGGTCTAAAACTTTACCTCCGGTTCGGGCGTCCCGGGTTCGATCCCGATTCTGAACTCCACTTATTAACAAATATTGTGGAGAGATATAAATGGTGGCCAAAGGAAGGATCGAACACGAGTCACTAGTATTGTAGACAGTGACCCAAACCACTGGACTATGTTGCAGTTGACAAGCTCAGGTGGTTCGTACATATTAATGTCTTAGCGACGGCAACGATGCTCAGACATCATAAATACAACCAAAAAATTCTAAAATTTTCAGTCGCATTGGCAAATGGTCTAAAACTTTACCTCCGGTTCGGGCGTCCCGGGTTCGATGCCCACTCTGAACTCCACTTATTAACAAATATTGTGGAGAGATATAAATGGTGGACAAAGGAAGGATCGAACACGAGTCACCAGCATTATAGTCAGTGAGTCAAACCACTGGACTATGTTGCAGTTGACAAGCTCAGGTGGTTCGTACATATTAATGTCTTAGCGACGGCAACGATGCTCACATGATAAATACAACCAAAAAATTCTTACATTTTCAGTCGAATTGGCCAATGGTCTAAAACTTTACCTCCGGTTCGGGCGTCCCGGGTTCGATGGCCACTCTGAACTCCACTTATTAACAATTATTGTGGAGAGATATAAATGGTGGACAAAGGAAGATTCGAACACGAGTCACTTGTATTGTAGTCAGTGACCCAAACCACTGGGCTATGTTCCAGTTGACAAACTCAGGTGGTTTGTACATATTAATATCTGAGCGACGGCAACGATGCTCAGACATGATAAATACAACCAAAAAATTCTTACATTTTCAGTCGAATTGGCCAATGGTCTAAAACTTTACCTCCGGTTCGGGCGTCCCGGGTTCGATGCCCACTCTGAACTCCACTTATTAATAATTATTGTGGAGAGATATAAATGGTGGACAAAGGAAGATTCGAACACGAGTCACTTGTATTGTAGTCAGTGAGTCAAACCACTGGACTATGTTGCAGTTGACAAGCTCAGGTGGTTCGTACATATTAATGTCTTAGCGACGGCAACGATGCTCAGACATGATAAATACAACCAAAAAATTCTTACATTTTCAGTCGAATTGGCCAATGGTCTAAAACTTTACCTCCGGTTCGGGCGTCCCGGGTTCGATGCCCACTCTGAACTCCACTTATTACCAAATATTGTGGAGAGATATAAATGGTGGACAAAGGAAGGAACGAACACGAGTCACCACAACTACAGTCAGTGACACAAACCACTGAGCTATTTTCCATCCAACAGCCATTGGCGATTTCTACCTATTTATATGAGCGACGACACCGGTGTTCGAACACCATAAGTACAACCAAAAAAAATTCTGAATTTTCAGCCGAATTGGGCGAATGGTCTAAAACTTTACCTCGGGTTTTGGTGACCCAGGTTCAATCCCCACCTTCTCCTCCACTTCAGTATAGATAGATATAGATACATGGAGCAGAAAGGAGGCTCGAACCAGGGTCTCCTGGGCAGCAGGCAAAGCATTAAACCTTTAGACCAGTTTTGGTCAATCGTTTGCATGGCGTTTGTTTGTATTCATCGATGAGTAAATCCATGAGCACGCTTCGTGCCAAAATATCTGACAAATACCAATGAACATACCGGACATCGTCAGTGGGATCTAGCCTAGTGCGTTACGACCAGAACTGCGAAGCAGGCGGTCTAGGTTCGAACCCCCCTGCTGCCAGTTTGCTGTGTTTAAGCCAATATATTTAGCTGTTTGCTTTTTCAATGGAACACACATTTGTTATACTTTCCTGTGATAGTTTTTTTTTTTCCAATTATTGCGTCATCACCGTCAACCTATTTAAGTCGGGCCAAATGAGAGACTCGTTCTCCTTTGCCAGATGTCCGTCACCGGCGTTTCCACAAGATCGCCCAAAACTTTGACAAGGTAACAAAGTGCTCACACTCTCTTCTTAAGCTTCGCAAATTTCGCTGCATTTTGCTCACTTTGAACATTTCGAAGTGACCAATACATGTCAAAGCAAGTCAAATTAACACCAAGTCTCTCTTTTCAGGGTGCTAACATCTTGCTAGCATGCTAGCTAAAACCTTTGAGCTTTCGGAGGCATTTAACGTCTCCTGCGAGCTTAAACTAGACCAAAATGCATTTATCTGGCGTATATGCTGATAAATGAATGCACACAGTAAGTAAACTAAACAATAACGGGGAATTTAGGAGAGTTTAATTTATAATTTAGTACATGCACTAATGATGTACATGTACTTTGAATTGTTGGCACTTTTTATAATTAAAGTTTTGGCTCAAACTTTCCCAGCATTTGGACAAAAGTGCCGTTTTGCAGGAGGTAAGTACACAACTTGTACAGATTCACAACTGAATGAAGTATAATTATATTAAAGTGTGGTTTTTTTTTGTTTTTTTTCACATCTTGAAATTGAGTCCAAAATGGCTGACTTTAATTTTTTATTTTAAATGAAACAGAATTATTCATCCGTTTCTCCTTTCTGTTCATAGGTTTGAATCTTCAACCGAATGGCCAAATTGAGTGAATTCCTGTTTCTCTACACAGCATATCCTTTATTAAACAGAATAAATCAAGTAATTGTCTTTGGGTTAATTCTCATTTCTGATTACAGGTTCAAATCTTCAACAAAATGGCTGACTTCCTGTGACTTTTGGGGCAGGCCTCTTGAGCCTTTTGTGGGTCTACTGATAAACGCCTCGCTCAATTGTCACGTTGCGAAGTCAAACTGGCTCATGGTGCTGAATTGGGAGACGTCGAACGCTAACCGTGTTGTTGTGTCTTTCAGGCCGTCGCTGACGAGGCGTCCGGCTGCGCCCTGCTCGCCTCACTGGTGAGACAAACTTTCATACATGTAAAAAAACAAAAGTGACTCATTTCTTTAAGCACGAGCTGACCAGGCAGCCTCCAGCGACGTCATCACAGTTCAGGTGGGAACACTCACTCGATGGCAACACCAAATGTTGGGGTTAACGTTTAATGTTGTGGTGCTTTTGTATCAACCCAGGAAGAATCTGATGGACTGAAGGAGGGTAAGGACACCTGAGATGACTTTCCAGCAGTAACCTTTGGGTTTTGTTCTAAAAGATATTGATATAAAAACAAAAACAAACTGGCTGACAAAGTTTTTAATTTGTTCTCGTCTGCAGTTCCCCCAAAGTTGCACTCTGAGATGCGCTGCAGCCAGATCCCTCAAGTTCTTTACCTTCTCGCTCCTGGACAGTAGCATGTTCTTGCTGCTCACGTCCACCAGGTGGTGCCGAAGAATTGTGGAGAACCTGATCATGGATCAACTGGTGAAGTAGATCTCTAAGCTTGGGACCTGTTGAAAAGACAGACTTAATGAATTTTGTTTGTTGTTCCAGGTGGTGGAAACATGGCGTCACAATCAACTTCCTGTCCAACATGTTGAGCGGTGACATGCGCTACAAATAAACACAGCAAAGTTAAGTTTGACGCACCCTCACCTGCTTTTTCTTTTTGACTCTTCATGCAGGTCGGCTTCCATTCAAAGTGCCATCGGGGGACTCTGCTACCAAGATCCTCCACCTGCTGGGCAAAGAAGAGTTCCACATGAATGTGCAGAAGGTCAACGTCGCTGCCTTAATCTTGAACGTTGACACATGCTAATAAACTTACTAAATATGAGCTTGGCTGGTCCCTCGTTCATCTCGTTGTGTTCAGGTCTCCCGGAGAAGTCTCTGCGCCACCAGTCCACTCTGAAGGCTTCAGTCGTTTGATACGAGGATGGTTCTTGTTGCAGTAGTAGTGGTGAAGTGGAACTTTAAGCTTGGGACCTGTTGGAAAGACAGACTTAATGACTTTTGTTTGTTGTTCCAGGTGGTGGAAACATGGCGTCATGATCAACTTCCTGTCCAGCATGTTGAGTTGAAGTAAGCTACAAAACAATCTCACCAAATTTAAGTTTGAAGCGCCCTCACCTGCTTTTTCTTTGACTCCACATGCAGGTCTGCTTCCAGTCCAAGTGCCATCGGGGACTTGGCCACCAAGATCCTGGACAAAGAGAAGAGTTCCACCTGAATGTGCAGAAGGTCAACGACGCTGCCTTAATCTTGAACGTTGACACATGCTAATAAACTTACTAAATATGAGCTTGGCTGGTCCCTCGTTCATCTCGTTGTGTTCAGGTCTCCCGGAGAAGTCTCTGCGCCACCAGTCCACTCTGAAGGATTCAGTCATTTGATACGAGGATGGTTCTTGTTGCAGTAGTAGTGGTCAAGCTAAAGGTGAAGTGGAACTCTAAGCTTGGGACTTGCTCACGTCCACCAGGTGGTGCCGAAGAATTCTGGAGAACCTGATCATGGATCAACTGGTGAAGTAGATCTCTAAGTATGGGACCTGTTGAAAAGACAGACTTAATGAATTTTGTTTGTTGTTCCAGGTGGTGGAAACATGGTGTCACAATCAACTTCCTGTCCAACATGTTGAGCGGTGACATTGCGCTACAAATAAACACAGCAAATTTAAGTTTGACACGCCCTCACCTGCTTTTTCTTTTTGACTCCACATGCAGGTCGGCTTCCAGTCAAAGTGCCATCGGGGGACTCTGCTACCAAGATCCTCCACCTGCTGGGCAAAGAGAAGAGTTCCAGAAGGTCAACGACGCTGCCTTAATCTTTAATGTTGACACATGCTAATAAAGTTACTAAACAGCAGCTTGACTGGTCCCTCGTTCATCTCTTGGTTTCAGATCTCCTGGAGAAGTCTCACGTCACCAGTCCACTCAGAAGGCCTGAGTCGTTTGAAACAGACTGTTCTTGTTCAAGCAGAAGGTTCCAGTCTACCTGAGATGACTTTCCAGCACTGTCCTTTCTTGATGCGTTTTGGCTGCAGTCATGATAGCCTCTTGTTTGAAGTCATTGGGAGCTGAGGAACAAGATGGTTGTATTTTTTATTTTTTTAAACACAACAATAGCTGACTAGCAATTGAGCAGTTAAGTTTTTAACAACTTTCTCTTCTGCAGTTTCACTCGGAGATACGCTGCAGCCAGGACCCTCAAGTTCTTTACCTTCTTGGTCCTGGACACTTGGATGTTCTTCATGTGCACGTCCACCAGGTGGCGCTGAAGGATCCCTGGAGAACCTGATCTCCTGAAGTAAATTTCAATCAAGGTTGGAACCTTTTGCAATGACAGACTTGATGAATCCAAATACTTGGTTTCTTGTTGTAGGTGGTGGAAACATGGCGTCATGGTCAACTTTCTGTCCAACATGTTGAGAGGTGACGTAAGCTACAAAACAAGCTCAGCAAATTTAAGTTTGAAGTGCCCTCGCCTGCTTTTTCCTTTGACTCCATATGCAGGTCAGCTTCCAGTCCAAGTGCCATCGGGGACTCGGCCAGCAAGCTCCTCCACCTGCTGGGGAAAAGAGACAAGTTCTACATGAACGTGCAGAAGGTCCTCAACGCTGCCTTCAGCCTTGTTGCCTTGCTAATACATACAACAGCAGCTTGACTGGTTCCCCGTTAATCTCTTGTTGTGTTCAGGTCTCCTGGAGAAGTCTGTACCACCGTGGAGTCTTCAGAAGACATTTGATACGAAGACTGTTCCTCTCGTCACACTCAAACAGCTTCTGCCGAAGGTTGCGGTCGACAGTTAACCACAAATGTGTCCACTTCCATGTTCCTCGTCATTCCGGGGCCATCTTTCCTACAAGGTGAAACGCTGCATTCACGATACGGAGCAGAGCTGCACACCAAAAATGTTTTTCTTGTTGCTTCCTTTCATCCACAAGGTGCTGAAGCCAAATTTTGGAGCAGCCTGAGAAGCGGGAGACCTTGACCACTGGACGGTACGCGCTTTGAAATGTCTTCATTTCACAATTGGGTCCAGTTTTTTGTTTTTCCACATTTCTTCCAGAGTTGCAGAGGAACACGCAGCCGTGCGAGTGCTCTCAGGCCCAGAAAACAAGTGGCCCGTCTTCCTCGCTGGTAGGTTTCGTGTCAAAGATCATTTGCTGCACAACAGGTTGACTTAACTTTTGACTCACTGATGTCTTGTTGTCTTAGGTCCGCACACCGGGCCACGCTCTCGTCACACAGCCGACCACTTCACCAGGCAGCGACGAGGAGACGGTTACTGATGTCATCAGACTTTGACTTGGTTTCCTTTGTGATTTCATGTCTGTTGCTTAACATCTACTCTGCAAATAAATAAAAGCTGATTACAACACTTAAACTCTTCTCATTCTTCAAACACACATCACAAAAAAAAAAACTTAGTTTATTTACTTAAAAAACAAAAAACAAAAAAAAACAAAATAAAAAAAAATATTTTCAAAACTTTTTTTCAAAAAAATTTTTCGTTTTTTTTTTTTTTTTTTTTTTTTTCAAAATTTTTTTCCGGATTTTTTTTTTTTTTTTTTTTTTTTTTTTTCAAAAAATTTTCTGGATTTTTTTTTTTTCAAAAATTTTTTTTCCCCCTGGGATTTCCCCCCCAGGATTTTTTTTTTTTTCCTGCCCCCTGAAAAAAATTTCTGGGAAAATGAGCAGGGCAAGGGCTGGAATAATGCTTTGTGATTGGCTGAGGAAATGAGAATCCAAGGCTGTGATTGGTCCAAAAGTGGGCGTGGCTACGCACATTTGAAGCATTCTGATTGGTCGAGATGTGGAAAAAGCGCAAAAGTGGGCGTGGTTATGCAAATGAGGTCGCCCTGATTGGCTGGGCTCGGCGCGTTGAAGCGCTGTGATTGGTGGATCCGAAGACGGCTTTTCCGAAGCTGTTTTGGAGTCCTGAGGTCTAAGTTGCACATCAGTCACTACAGTGAATGCCAGTTTATTACTGTTTCCCTCTATCTCCACATGAGCAAAGCTACAAGACTTTTCAAAGTCCTGTAGTTTTGCGTCATGTGGAGACAGAGAGCAACAATGATACACTCGCGTTCACTGTAATGACTGCTGCGCAACTCTCACCTCAAGACTCAAAGCAGCTTTTGAAGAGCCGTCCACTGCGGCGACCACGATGCGCGAAAGGCTCCGAATGAGGTAAGGGCAGACTTAGCAAGAAAACACCATGACTCAAGTTGAACAATTTATTGAGCAGCAAAACTGTGATGACATTTTAGGAATGAACATTAGTGCGGGACGAATTCAAGTTGCACACGTTAACATTGACGACAGGCCGCGCACGGAAGCGGCCGAAGTGTCGAGTGTGACGGCACCGAGGCGGATGTGAGCGCACAAACCCGTCTGACATCTCTCTCTCTGATAAAACCCAAGATGAGCACAAAAGTAAGTTCTTTTCAAAAGTATTTTATTGACAAAACATTTTTTGGATCGCTTAGTATACGTCAATGTCATTGGAAAAACAAGTCCAAAAATGTGAGATGTTTTTAAATGACATTGATGTGGACCAAGTAATTACTGAAATATATTTTTGACGCAAGTTATTTTCAAACTATTCAAACTTATGTTTTTTTTGTTTTAAATAACTCATTCCACATCCGTGTCCTTTAAAAACACGCCCAGAAACATGATACATGTTTTTAAACATTGATGTGGACCAAGTAATTTACATTTTTTTTTAAATATTCAATGTCATTCAAAAACAAAAAGCATGGCACACTTCTGGACATGTGTTTTTGAATGACATTGATGTGGACCAAGTTGTTTGAAAAATATTAAAACATTACTTTTTTTAAATAACTTGGTCCACAACCATGTCGTTTGAAAACACGTCAAGAAATGTGATAGGTGTTTTTAAACAACCTTGATGTGGACAAAGTGGTCATTTAAATAATATAATTTTTCTAACATAACTTACTTTAAAAATAAAACAGATTATTTATTATTATTATTTTTTAAATAACTCGATCCAAATCAATGTCATAAAAACAAAGCATGACAGATTTCTGGGCATGTGTTTTTAAATGATATTGCTATGGACCAAGTTATTTAAAAAAAAAATATATATATATATATATATATATATATATATTGTAACATAAGTTACTTTAAAAATATTCAAACTTATATGCTCTTTTTTTTTTTTATTTATTTATTTTTTTAAATAACTTGTCCACATCAATGTCAAACGGCACATTTCTGGACATGTTTTTAAATGACAATGATGTGGCCCAAGTTATTAAAAAAAAAGAGAAAGCCGCCTGTCGCCCGAAGTCAGCTGGGACCGAGTGAGGATAAGCGGGATGGAAAATTGCTGGATGATAACATTATACACATTGTCATTTAAAAAAATAAATATTAAAAAAAGAGAAATGTGACGTTACGTCCTAAATTTTTATTTTTTATTTATTTTTATTTTTTTTAAATCAACTTTTCAATAATAATAATATTTATTTTATTTTCCAACTAACTTGGTCCACATCACTGTTATTTAAAAACATGTCCAGAAGTGTTCGATTATGTTCTTGCTGTCTGTGTGTGTTGGTTCAAGTTAAAGTTCAGAGAGAGAGAGAGAGATGGGTGGGCGCACTCACGCCCTCTTGTGGTGTCATGTGACATCACACATCGCCTCGAGCACACTATGGCAAGCCTCCTCAACTTTGAAAAACTAAGTTTGACTATGTGGAATGAACACTGTAGATATCAACATCGTCCTTCGGACTCGTCACAAACGACAGATAGAGATTTCTTTCATGCAGTTTTGCCTCGTCAAAACTGATTTCCAGATATCTGCAGCGTTATTTCGCCTCAGACAAATGACGTCACTTTTTCCATTGATGTGTGTAGGGTTCGTCATTTCGGATAGCTATAATTCAGTAGCCAATATCTGCTCGTGAATTACAAATATCAGCAACGGAATTGTAGATATCTGTAATGACGAACCCCATACACACGAATGGAAAAAGTGACATCATGTGTCCTCGGCGAAATGACGTCGCAGATATCTGGAATTCAGTTTTGATGAGGCAAAACTGAATGAGCGAGGTCTTCAACACATATCCAGTCCAGCTCTTCAATGTTAAGAAGGCTTGCCATAAGCACACAACATCGCGTACTCACACGTGTCCAAATGCAGGTTGGCGTCCCGTCCGCCTTTCCCAGAAGTCTGTCGGCCGTCGGCCCGAAAACTCCCCGATCCTGTCGTGCGCACAAAAGCAAGAGCAGTGAGTAACATTCTTAAAAATATTCAAAACTTACATATTCTTTTTTTTTTATTATTAAATAGCTTGGTACACATAAATGTCATTTAAAAAAAACATGGCACACTTCTGGACAATAGTTTTTAAATGCCATTAATGGGGACGAAGTTATCTAAAAAATATATTTTTTAACAATAAAATATTTTTCCAGAATAAAGTCAATTTTAAACAAGTTATTTTAAAAATATATTTTTAATAATACTTTCGATTTTTTTTAAATAAATTTGTCCACATCGATATGTTAAAAAAACATGCCACATTTCTGGACATGTTTTTAAATGACACTGATGTGGACTACGTTTTGTCATCAATATATTTAACAATAAAAAATAAACATCAGGAAAAAAATACATTTTATATAAGTTATAATGACAAATACAATATTTTTAAAATATTTTATATTTTTTCAGAACAGACTGATGCCATTAAAAAAACACCCAGAAATGTGACGTTGCTTGTTAAAAAAAGAAAATATTTTGTAACTTTTAAATAATAATATATTTAAAATACTTTTTTTTTTCCAACTAACTTGGTCCACATCACTATTATTGATAAACATTTGATAATGTTCTTGCTGTCTGTGCGTGTTGGTTCAAGTTAAAGTTCAGAGAGAGAGAGAGAGAGAGAGATGGGTGGGCGCACTCACGCCCCCTTGTGGTGTCATGTGACATCACACATCGCCTCGACCACACTATGTATGGCAAGCCTCCTCAACTTTGAAAAACTAAGTTTGACTATGTGGAATGAACACTGTAGATATCAACATCGTCCTTCGGACTCGTCACAAACGACAGATAGAGATTTCTTTCATGCAGTTTTGCCTCGTCAAAATTGAATTCCAGATATCTGCAATGTCATTTCGCCTCAAAAGACGCCACTTTTGCCATTGATGTGTATGGTTCGTCATTTCAGATATTTATAATTTAGCAACCAATACTGCTCGTGAATTACAGATATCGGCAACAGAATTGTAGATATCTGTAATGACGAACCCCATACACATGAATGGCAACTATTTTTTTAATATTCAAACTTATGTTTTTTTTTTTTTAATAACTCTGTCCACAATGTCATTATATATATAAAAAAAATACATTTATGTACATGTGTTTTTAAATGACATTGATGTGGAGTTATTTAAAAATATAATTTATCACAATAAAATATTTTTTCAGAATAAAGTACATTATAAACAACTGAAGTTTTTTTTATATTTTTTAAATAACTTGATACATGATTGGCTGGCAATCAGTTCAAACTGAATGGATAACTTGATACACATTGATGTCTTTTAAAAAAGGAACACACCCAGAAATGTGACGTTAGGTTTTGTTTTTAAAAAAAAATATGTCAACAAACTTTTAAATAATATATTTGAAATACTTTTTTTCCAACTAACTTGGTCCACATCACTGTTATTTAAAAACATGTCCAGAAGTGTTCGATAATGTTCTTGCTGTCTGTGTGTGTTGGTTCAAGTTAAAGTTCAGAGAGAGGGAGAGAGAGATGGGTGGGCGCATTCACGCCCCCTTGTGGTATCATGTGACATCACACATCGCCTCAAGCACACTATGTATGGCAAGCCTCCTCAACTTTGAAAAACTAAGTTTGACTATGTGGAATGAACACTGTAGATATCAACATCGTCCTTTGGACTCTGAGCCGCTTATCCTCACTCGGGTTGCGGGAGTGCTGGAGCCTATCCCAGATATCGTCGGGCAGGAGGCGGGGTACACCCTGAACTGGTTGGCTGCCAATCGCATGGCACATATAAACAAACAACCATTCTCACTCACATTCACACCTCCGGGCAATTTAGAGTCTTCAATTAACCTACTATGCGTGTTTTTGTTCACATTCATGTCATTTAAAAAAAAAAAAAAAAAAAGCACATTTCTAGACATGTTTTTCAATGAAGATGTGGACAAAGTTATTTAAAAAACAATTTTTTTATCAAGCGAAATTTTTTTTTCCCCAGAAAGAAATACATTTTAAATAAGTTATTTAAATTTTTTTATTTTTATTATATTTTATATTTCTTTGAATAACATGATCCACATTGATGGTGTTGTTAAGTTGTTTTTAAAATAAATATATAGTTTGTAAATGAACTGAATAATATATTTAAAATACTTTCTTTTTTTTAACTAACTTGCTCCACATCACTATTATTGATCAACATTTGAAAATGTTCTTTCTTGCTGTCTGTGTGTTGGTTCAAGTTGAAGTTCAGAGAGAGATGGGTGGGCGCACTCCCGCCCCCTTGTGGTGTAATGTGACATCACATCGCCTCGAGCACACTATGTATGGCAAGCCTTCTAAACTTTGAAAAACTAAGTTTGACTATGTGGAATGAACATTGTTGATATCAACATCGTCCTTCGGACTCGTCACAAACGACAGATAGAAATTTCTTTGATTCAGTTTTTCCTCATCAAAATTGAATTCCACATATCTGCAGTGTTATTTCGCCTCAGACAAATGACATCAATTTTGCCATTGATGTGTGTAGGGTTCGTCATTTCGGTATTTATAATTTAGCAGCCAATACTGCTCGTGAATTACAGATATCGGCAACAGATTTGTAGATATCTGTAATGAAGAACCCCATACACATGAATGGAAACAATTTTTTTTTAATATTCAAACTTATGTTTTTTTTTTTTTTTTTAATAACTGTCCACAATGTCATTTATAAAAAAAAAAAAATGAAATTTCTGTACGTGTTTTTAAATGACATTGATGGAGTTATTTAAAAATATAATTTATCACAATAAAATATTTTTTCAGAAAAAAGTAAATTATAAACAACTGAAGTTTTTTTAATATTTTTAAAAAAAGTTAAAGTACAGAGAGAGAGAGAGAGAGAGATGGGTGGGCGCACTCACGCCCCCTTGTGGTGCCATGTGACATCACACATTGCCTCGACCACACTGCATGGCAAGCCTTCTCAACTTTGAAAAACTAAGTTTGACTATGTGGAAAGAACACTGTAGATATCAACATCGTCCTTCGGACTAGTCACAAACGACAGATAGAAATTTATTTTATTCAGTTTTTCCTCGTCAAAATTTAATTCCAGATTTCTGAAATGTCATTTCTCCTCAAAAGACGCCACTTTTGCCATTGATGTGTTGGGTTCGTCATTTCAGATATTTATAATTTAGCAGCCAATACTGCTCGTGAATTACAGATATCGGCAACGGAATTGTAGATATCTGTAATGACGAACCCCTTCCACATGAATGGCAACAATTTTTTTAATATTCAAACTTGTGGGGTTTTTTTTTTGGTTTGTTTTTGTTTTTAAATAACTGTCCACAATGTCATTTAAAAAAAACATGCCACATTTCTGGACAGTTATTTAAAAATATAATTTCTCACAATAAAATATTTTTACAAAATAAAGTACATTATAAACAACATAAGATTTTTTTTATATTTTATATTTTTTAAATAACTTGATACATGATTGGCTGGCAATCAGTTCAAAATAGATGGATAACTTGATACACATTGATGTCTTTTAAAAAAGGAACACACCCAGAAATGTGACGTTAGGTTTTGTTTTAAAAAAAAAAATATGTCAACAAACTTTTAAATAATATATTTGAAATACTTTTTTTCCAACTAACTTGGTCCACATCACTGTTATTTAAAAACATGTCCAGAAGTGTTCGATAATGTTCTTGCTGTCTGTGTGTGTTGGTTCAAGTTAAAGTTCAGAGAGAGAGAGAGATGGGTGGGCGCATTCACGCCCCCTTGTGGTATCATGTGACATCACACATCGCCTCAAGCACACTATGTATGGCAAGCCTCCTCAACTTTGAAAAACTAAGTTTGACTATGTGGAATGAACACTGTAGATATCAACATCGTCCTTTGGACTCTGAGCCGCTTATCCTCACTCGGGTTGCGGGAGTGCTGGAGCCTATCCCAGATATCGTCGGGCAGGAGGAGGGGTACACCCTGAACTGGTTGGCTGCCAATCGCATGGCACATATAAACAAACAACCATTCTCACTCACATTCACACCTCCGGGCAATTTAGAGTCTTCAATTAACCTACTATGCGTGTTTTTGTTCACATTCATGTCATTTAAAAAAAAAAAAAAAAAAAGCACATTTCTAGACATGTTTTTCAATGAAGATGTGGACAAAGTTATTTAAAAAACAATTTTTTTATCAAGCGAAATTTTTTTTTCCCCAGAAAGAAATACATTTTAAATAAGTTATTTAAAAAATTTTATTTTTATTATATTTTATATTTCTTTGAATAACATGATCCACATTGATGTTGTTGTTAAGTTGTTTTTAAAATAAATATATAGTTTGTAAATGAACTGAATAATATATTTAAAATACTTTCTTTTTTTTAACTAACTTGCTCCACATCACTATTATTGATCAACATTTGATAATGTGCTGTCTGTGTGTTGGTTCAAGTTAAAGTTCAGAGAGAGATGGGTGGGCGCACTCCCGCCCCCTTGTGGTGTAATGTGACATCACATCGCCTCGAGCACACTATGTATGGCAAGCCTTCTAAACTTTGAAAAACTAAGTTTGACTATGTGGAATGAACATTGTTGATATCAACATCGTCCTTCGGACTCGTCACAAACGACAGATAGAAATTTCTTTGATTCAGTTTTTCCTCATCAAAATTGAATTCCACATATCTGCAGTGTTATTTCGCCTCAGACAAATGACGTCAATTTTGCCATTGATGTGTGTAGGGTTCGTCATTTCGGTATTTATAATTCAGCAGCCAATACTGCTCGTGAATTACAGATATCGGCAACAGATTTGTAGATATCTGTAATGAAGAACCCCATACACATGAATGGAAACTATTTTTTTTTAATATTCAAACTTATGTTTTTGTTTGTTTTTTTAATAACTGTCCACAATGTCATTTATAAAAAAAAATAATAATAATTCTGTACGTGTTTTTAAATGACATTGATGTGGAGTTATTTAAAAATATAATTTATCACAATAAAATATTTTTTCAGAAAAAAGTAAATTATAAACAACTGAAGTTTTTTAAATATTTTTTAAAAAAGTTAAAGTTCAGAGAGAGAGAGAGAGAGATGGGTGGGCGCACCCACGCCCCCTTGTGGTGCCATGTGACATCACACATTGCCTCGACCACACTGCATGGCAAGCCTTCTCAACTTTGAAAAACTAAGTTTGACTATGTGGAAAGAACACTGTAGATATCAACATCGTCCTTCGGACTAGTCACAAACGACAGATAGAAATTTATTTTATTCAGTTTTTCCTCGTCAAAATTTAATTCCAGATTTCTGAAATGTCATTTCTCCTCAAAAGACGCCACTTTTGCCATTGATGTGTAGGGTTCGTCATTTCAGATATTTATAATTTAGCAGCCAATACTGCTCGTGAATTACAGATATCGGCAACGGAATTGTAGATATCTGTAATGACGAACCCCATACAAATGAATGGCAACTATTTTTTTAATATTCAAACTTGTGGGTTTTTTTTTTGGTTTGTCTTTGTTTTTAAATAACTGTCCACAATGTCATTTAAAAAAAACATGCCACATTTCTGGACAGTTATTTAAAAATATAATTTCTCACAATAAAATATTTTTACAAAATAAAGTACATTATAAACAACATAAGATTTTTTTTATATTTTATATTTTTTAAATAACTTGATACATGATTGGCTGGCAATCAGTTCAAAATAGATGGATAACTTGATACACATTGATGTCTTTTAAAAAAGGAACACACCCAGAAATATGACATTATGTTTTGTTTTTTAAAAATAATATTTTGTCAACAAACTTTTAAATACCATATTTAAAATACTTTTTTTTCCAACTAACTTGCTCCACATCACTGTTATTTAAAAACATGTCCAGAAGTGTTCGATAATGTTCTTGCTGTCTGTGTGTGTTGGTTCAAGTTAAAGTTCAGAGAGAGAGAGAGAGAGAGAGAGATAGGTGGGCGCACTCACGCCCCCTTGTGGTATAATGTGACATCACACATCGCCTCAAGCACACTATGTATGGCAAGCCTCCTCAACTTTGAAAAACTAAGTTTGACTATGTGGAATGAACACTGTAGATATCAACATCGTCCTTTGGACTCTGAGCCGCTTATCCTCACTCGGGTCGCGGGAGTGCTGGAGCCTATCCCAGCTATCATCGGGCAGGAGGCGGGGTACACCCTGAACTGGTTGCCAGCCAATCGCAGGGCACATATAAACAAACAACCATTCGCACTCACATTCACACCTACGGGCAATTTAGAGTCTTCAATTAACCTACTATGCGTGTTTCTGTTCACATTCATGTCATTATATATATATTTTAAAAAGCACATTTCTAGACATGTTTTTCAATGACGTTGATGTGGACTAAGTTATTTTTAAAAAATTGTTTTATACAACGAAATTTTTTTTTCCAGAATGAAATACATTTTAAATAAGTTATTTTAAAAATATTTGATTTTTATTATATTTTATATTTCTTTGAATAACATGATCCACATTGATGATGTTGTTAAGTTGTTTTAAAAATAAATATATAGTTTGTAAATGAACTAATTAATATATTTAAAATACTTTCTTTTTTTTATTAACTTGCTCCACATCACTATTATTGATAAACATTTGATAATGTTCTTTCTTGCTGTCTGTGTGTTGGTTCAAGTTAAAGTTCAGAGAGAGAGAGATGGGTGGGCGCACTCACGCCCCCTTGTGGTATCATGTGACATCACACATCGCCTGGAGCACACTGTATGGCAAGCCTTCTCAACTTGGAAAAACTAAGTTTGACTATGTGGAATGAACACTGTAGATATCAACATCGTCCTTCGGATTCAGTTTTGCCTCGTCAAAACTGATTTCCAGATATCTGCAGTGTCATTACGCCTCAGACAAATGACGTCACTTTTGCCATTGATGTGATTGGGTTCGTCATTTCAGATATCTATAATTCAGCAGCCAATATCCGCTCGTGAATTTGGCAACAGAATTGTAGATATCTGTAATGACGAACCCCAAACACATGAATGGCAACTTTTTTTTAATATTAAAACTTATGTTTTTTTTTTTTTTTTTTTTTTAATAACTCTGTCCACAATGTCATTATATATATAAAAAAAAATACATTTATGTACATGTGTTTTTAAATGACATTGATGTGGAGTTATTTAAAAATATAATTTCTCACAATAAAATATTTTTTCAGAATAAAGTAAATTATAAACAACTGAAGTTTTTTAAATATGTTTTAAATAAGTTAAAGTTCAGAGAGAGAGATGGGTGGGCGCACTCACGCCCCATTGTGGTGTCATGTGACACCACACATCGCCTCAAGCACACTATGGATGGCAAGCCTCCTCAACTTTGAAAAACTAAGTTTGACTATGTGGAATGTACACTGTAGATATTAACATCTTCGTTTGGACTCTGAGCCGCTTATCCTCACTCGGGTCGCGGGAGTGCTGGAGCCTATCCCAGCTATCATCGGGCAGGAGGCGGGGTACACCCTGAACTGGTTGGCTGCCAATCGCATGGCACATATAAACAAACAACCATTCTCACTCACATTCACACCTCCGGGCAATTTAGAGTCTTCAATTAACCTACTATATGTGTTTTTGTTCACATTCATGTCATTATATATATATTTAAAAAAGCACATTTCTAGACGTGTTTTTTCAATGACATTAATGTGGACTAAGTTATTTAAAAAAAGAAAGTGTACATATTTAAATAGTAAATAAGAGCTACAGCTCAAAATTGCCACATAAAAAGAACTTTTTGGATTTTTTTCTAGCTGTCTGCTGCATTTTCTATTGCAAGCATAATTAAAAAATAGCATTAATATCGCCGTGTCTCATCACATGTTTACTCATGTTTTTGACCCACTCTAGTCACGAGAGGCACATGTTAAACATAGGAGAAAATGGAAGAACAAGAAGCATGTGTTACCTCTGTGGGAGATGTCGGCGGCCAGCAGCCGAGCTGGAGGCGCCCCTCCTTCATTGTGGACATCAGCTCCAGTGTGGAAAAACACACAAAACAAGATTGAAGTCAAACACTGTCCTTGTTTCTATTGTGCTTGACGGCTGAGTGCTACGTGTGGGCGTGCTAAGCTCACTAGCCAGCTTTGTTGATATTGTTTGACGATAGCTAAATGGCTTCCAGTGACGTAGAGAGTAACGGTAAACAAACTGGTCCGAAGAGTCGTAAATATGCGTCTAGCTTGTGTACATACATACAGTTACACCCATATATATACATATATATTTTTACATATATATGTATATATATGGCACATAAAGTTTACAAAGGTTTAAACTACTCACTCGAAACACAGCTTCGCAGTCACCGGAAGACCTCCTCATTGAACCGGATGCGAACCGTCGCCAAGGAAGTTCTATTCATATGCAACAAAAGCGTGAGTTTGACAGCTTATCTTTAAAGTGGAACAGTGGAAGTTAAGGAAAAGAATTGATAACCACACACATACACACATACATATATATATATATATATATATATATATATATATATTTATATATATATTTATATTTATATATATATATATATATATATATATATATATATATATATATATATATATATATATACATACACATACACATAAAGTGAGTGTCGCACATGTGGTTCCTCCAAGTTTTTTTGGCGTTTAAATGCATCTAATGTGATCAACTGTGACTGTGCTAATGTGGTTTAATGTGGTCTCTTCCAGTGAAGGCAGTCAACCATGGAGTCCTGGGAGGAAGCCAAGTTCAAGCTGAAGAAGGTCACCAACCTTTACTGGCCTTGGTGCAGTCAGGACTCAAACACACACACAGTCTTCTTACTGCCCGTGGGGTCTGCAACCCGTGGCTCCAGAGCCGCATGTGGCTCTTTCATCCTTCTGCTGTGGCTCTCTGTGACTTCGGAAATAAAATTTAAAAAAATAGTTTCACAAGATTGGAGCTATTCAACCCCCAGTTGGCAAACCTTTCTGAAGAAAACAGAGCATTTGATGCTATGTGCTACGTGAACTATGCTCACGCCTCACGGAGGACAGCTTCCAGTTGTGTGTGAAGATGAAGGTGACGTCTGCAGCCCTGATGTGCTGACGCTGGTTCAGGAGCAAAAATCACATTAACCAGGTAAAGTACATATTTTAATTGCCCATTATTCAGAGAGATATATTTGACATTGTTACGTGAAAAAGTCTTTTTTTCATTCAAGTTGCCACCTGAGATAAAATGATGACGGAACACAAACGCAAATTTTTAGTTGGCTGCAGTTGGATCATTTAAGTTTGGCTTCAATTTCATGAATATGAGGAGTTCAAAATGTTTTGTTACATCCAGAACAAAAATGGTGTGTTCTCTGTAGAACTTCATTGATTTCATAAATGCAACACAGTTTTTTATACATACAGGTAAAACAATATATATATATATATATATGCAGTGTTATCCTCTTTAGATGTTAAAAGGCTTTTGTGGTTCCAGGTGTTTTCGTTTCTGCGGGACACGGTCGAAATGGCTCTTTGAGTTTTGAAGGGTGCCGACCCCTGCACTGGAGAAGGTAACGTGACCCAGACTGGTTTGGGGCAGCTGTCAGTCAGGACTCCAAATCTGGGCCAAAAGTAGGAAGGTGAAGAAATGCAATCAAATAGCACAGCAAACAAATAAAAAAAAATGTAAATTGTTGGAAAAAAGTATCTGTTTAAAGTGAAAAGCTACTATATAATTTCAAAAAAAAGTTAATATTAGACATATAAAAATGGTGATTAGTACAGTGGCTGAGAAAGCTCAAGGGAGACATAACAAAAGCACACGCCGGGCAATGTGTCTTGTTTTGCAATGCCGCTCATCGAAAAACAACCATCCACCAACCTATCCATTTTCTGTATTGCTCATCCTCACTAGGGTTGCAGGAACAAAAACCAAAAAACAAAACAAAACTTCGTTAAAATACAAATTACAACCAAAGAAACATGGCGGCACTTTCTCAGGGTTGACCCTGTTAATCTGGGGGACCTAAGCAGCAGAACAAGCCAAACCACTATAAATCCATGTTCATAAAATGACAAATTCAAGTAAAGCTGTCCTATTGTACATACTTATGTGTTACGTTTGACAAATCTGCACTATAATCTATATTTTAACATAGTGAGAATACAACAAACAAACAAAAAGATTGGAATAATTCAGTTTTATTATTGCAGAGTGTATTGTCGTAGTCATCATCAATAGCAATTGAACAGAATTCAGAGTCAGATGAAAATAATGAAGTGCACTCCGATTCAAAGAAAAATATGAAATGACTTTGCAACTGTGCATTCGCGTGCATATTCACACCTACGGGCAAGTTAGTCGTACTTAGTACTTCGATCGTACTCCTCGCTTGAAGTCTCGGCGCCCTTTGCACAATGGTCATTGCACCGGACTATTGCAATATGAGTTGTTCAAACTGCTCTAAGTGCTAGAGGACTCTGCATCTTTTTGCACAATTGTAACAAAAAAATACAAAATAAAAAATATACTAATGTACCGGCATTACCAGATAACTAGCAACCCTTTATTGCTCAGTGACTGTTTTTCTCAGTGTCTTTATGTCTCAAAAGTGTTCTCTGTCTGTTGTCGTACTCGAGCGGCTCCAACTACCGGAGACAAATTCCTTGTGTGTTTTTTGGACATACTTGGCAAATAAAGATGATTCTGATTCCGAATCTGATTCTGATTCAATCAACCTAGCATGCATGTTTTGGGGGATGTGGGAGGAAACCGGAGTTAGTGGAGAAAACGCACGTAGGCACGGGGAGAACGTGCGAACTCCACACAGGCGAGGCCGGGATTTGAACCCGCATCCTCAGAACTGTGAGGCAGACGTGCTAACCAGTCGGCCACCGTGACCCCTCCCATATTCATTATTCAAGATTTTTTTTTTTTTTGTCAATTAGTATTTCTCGGACCACCATCAGAGTTGGGCGAAAGTTCATGAAAAATGAGACAGGTTTTAGTCCTAAAAAATACAGATTATTGTAAGCCACCGTTACATTGCAGTTTGAATATCAACATTGAGCTTAAATATAGGGAACTACTACTTCAAATAACGATTCAAATCAAATGTACTGAGAATCACTGAAATAGAAGATATCAAATTCGAAACAAGACATTAGCTATGTACACACTGCAGTAGTTCTGTACTGTAGAGCTTATTTAGATGTGGATGTAATACATTAGCAGCATATCTACAACTCAATATTATAGTCTAAAAATTGTTGTACTTATATTCAAAATTGATACCATAGTGTTCTTGAACAAACTCTTACAAGGGGAAACGTCAATGTTGCTTTTATCCACTAGATGGAGACATGGGGCCAAAAATGTTTATCACAGGCCGGAGACTTGTTTTTGCCCAGTTTATGCTTACTAGTAGTGTATACGTTACAGTAGTTCCTTGTGTATTTGTCCAAATTAATTATTAACAATTTTAATGTTTTGTGTATTTTTAAAACGAAACACAAGCTTGCTTCGACTGTGCTCTCAAACGTCAGGGGCAAACTGGGCCTTTAAAGGCTCCTAATTATCGTGGAAAAGTACTGTAATAAGAAACGCAAATGTTTGTGCGTTTCCACAAGCACTAAACAGGAAATTGGAGGTAGCACGTCGTCAGTGCGCATGCGCATGCGCCTCCGCCCTGCCGTGCACAAGCAATGCACTCCAACAAGACGTGGGCACCATCTTGTTTCCCGTCGGTGCTGGGAATCGAGTGTTTAAAAAAAAAAAAAATGTTGAATGGCTGTCATTAATACGCCATCATCGTCAAGTCGTCGGGAGAAAAAGTAACACAAATGTTTTATCCTCTTTGCTCGCTGTGTCCTCCGCCTTGACGCTGGCTCGAAACAGACAACTTTTTAATATAAGTATAACTAAAAAAATTCGAAAATTTACAGCCGAAATTGTCGACTAAAAGTTTGCCTGCGGTTTTTGGTGCCCCAGCTTCAATCGCCACCTTCTTTCCCACTTAAGTATATATAAATATTTATAGATATATGGAGCAGAAAGGAGGATCGAACCCGGATCTCCTGGGTAGCAGTCAATGTATTAAACTTTTAGACCAGCTGTGGTCAACCGTTCGCATGACGTCTGTTTGTATTCATCGACGAGTAAATCCGTGAACACCATACCCCAAATGCGTTCCGACCAGAACTACGATGCAGGCGGCCCGGGTTAGAACCCCCCTGCTGCAAGTTTGCTATGTTTAAATCAAAAGATAAAATCAATATATTTAACTGTCTGCTTTTTCAATGTAACACACATTTTTTCCATACTTTCCTGCGATAATAATTTTTTTTTTTCCAATTACGACGTCATCACCATCAGCCTATTTAAGTCGGGCCAAATGCGACACTCGTTCTCTTTAGCCAGCGTCCCGTCACCGGCGTTTCCACAAGATAGCCCAAAACTTTGACAAGGTAACTAAGTGCTCACACTCTCTTCTTAAGCTTCGCAAAACTCGCTGAATTTTGGTCACTTTGAACATTTCGAAGTGACCAAAACATGTCAAAGCAAGTCAAATTAACACAAAGTCTCTCTTTTCAGGGTGCTAGCATGCTAGCTAAAACCTTTGAGCTCTCGGAGGCATTTAACGTCTCCTGCGAGCTTAAACTACACCAAAACGCATTTATCTGGCGTATATGCTGATAAATGAATGCACACAGTAAGTAAACTAAATAATAACGGGGAATTTAGGAGAGTTTAATTTATAATTTAGTACACACACTAATGATGTACATGTACTTTGAATTGTTGGCACTTTTTATAATTACAGTTTTGGCTCAAACTTTTCCAGCATTTTGCTGGAAAAGTGCTGTTTTGCAGGAGGTAAGTACACAACCTGTACAGATTCACAATTCAACTGAATGAATTTTTTGTTTGTTTTTTGTGCACATCTTGAAATTGAGTCTAAAATGGCTGACTTAATTTTTTTATTTTTAATGAAACAGAATTATTCATCAGTTTCTCCTTTCTGTTCATGGGTTTGAATGTTCAACTGAATGGCCAAATTGTCGTCGTTTCTGTACACAGGATATCCTTTATTAAACAGAATAAATCAAGTAATTGTCTTTGGGTGAATTCTCATTTCTGATTACAGGTTCAAATCTTCAACAAAATGCCTGACTTCCTGTGATTTTCGGGCCAGGCCTCTTGAGACTTTTGTGGGTCTACTAATAAACGCCTCGCTCAATTGTCACGTTAGGAAGTCCAACTGGCTCGTGGGGCTGAATTGGGAGACGTCGAACGCTAACCGTGTTGTCGTGTCTTTCAGGCCATCGCTGACGAGGCGTCCGGCTGCGCCCTGCTCGCCTCACTGTTGGGACAAACTTTCATAAATGTAAAAAAACAAAAGTGACTAATTTCTTTAAGCACGAGCTGACCAGGCAGCCTCCAGCGACGTCATCACAGTTCAGGTGGGAACACTCACTCGATGGCAACACCAAATGTTGGGGTTAACGTTTAATGTTGTGGTGCTTTTGTATCAACAAAGGAAGAAGCAGATGAGACTGAAGGAGGGTAAGGACACCTGAGATGACTTTGCAGCAGTAACTTTTGGGTTTTGTTTTTGTTTTCCACGTCGGCACTCATGACCGCTTCGACTTATTGGAGAGCTGAGGAACAAGATATTGGTATAAAAACAAAACAAAATGGCTGACATAAGGTTTTAACATTTGTTCGCTTCTGCAGTTCCCCCAAAGTTCCACTCTGAGATGATGCGCTGCAGCCAGAACCCTCAAGGTCTTTACGTTCACGCTCCCGGACACTAGCATGTTCTTGCTGCTCACGTCCACCAGGTGGGGCCCAAGAATTCCTGGAGAACCTGATCAACTGGTGGTCTATCTCAAAGCTTGGTTGGACCAGTTGGAAAGACAGACTTGAGAATGAATTTACCATTTCTTGTTCCAGGTGGTGGAAACATGGCGTCATGATCAACTTCCTGTCCAACATGTTGAGAGGTGACGTAATACAAAACAAGCTCAGCAAATTTAAGTTTGAAGCACCCCTCACGTTACGTTAGGAAGTCAAACTGGCTCGTGGGGCTGAATTGGGAGACGTCGAACGCTAACCGTGTTGTCGTGTCTTTCAGGCCGTCGCTGACGAGGCGTCCGGCTGCGCCCTGCTCGCCTCACTGTTGGGACAAACTTTCATAAATGTAAAAAAACAAAAGTGACTAATTTCTTTAAGCACGAGCTGACCAGGCAGCCTCCAGCGACGTCATCACAGTTCAGGTGGGAACACGCACTCTATGGCAACACCAAATGTTGGGGTTAACGTTTAATGTTGTGGTGCTTTTGTATCAACAAAGGAAGAAGCAGATGAGACTGAAGGAGGGTAAGGACACCTGAGATGACTTTGCAGCAGTAACTTTTGGGTTTTGTTTTTGTTTTCCACGTCGGCACTCATGACCGCTTCGACTTATTGAAGAGCTGAGGAACAAGATATTGGTATAAAAACAAAACAAAATGGCTGACATAAGGTTTTAACATTTGTTCGCTTCTGCAGTTCCCCCAAAGTTCCACTCTGAGATGATGCGCTGCAGCCAGAACCCTCAAGGTCTTTACGTTCACGCTCCCGGACACTAGCATGTTCTTGCTGCTCACGTCCACCAGGTGGGGCCCAAGAATTCCTGGAGAACCTGATCAACTGGTGGTCTTTCTCAAAGCTTGGTTGGATCAGTTGGAAAGACAGACTTGAGAATGAATTTACCATTTCTTGTTCCAGGTGGTGGAAACATGGCGTCATGATCAACTTCCTGTCCAACATGTTGAGAGGTGACGTAATACAAAACAAGCTCAGCAAATTTAAGTTTGAAGCACCCCTCACCTGCTTTTTCTTTGACTCCACATGCAGGTCAGCTTCCTGTCCAAGTGCCATCGGGGGCTCGGCCAGTAAGATCCTGCACGTGCTGGGCAAAGAGATGAGTTCTACATGAATGTGCAGAAGATCTTCAATGCTGCTGCCTTGAATGTTGACACATGCTAATAAACTTACTAAACGGCAGCTTGACTGGTCCCTCACTCATCTTGTTTTCATGTGTCCTGGAGAAGTCTGTTGTCGCAGAAGGTTCCAGTCCAGTTAAGAGAACTGGGATTTTTTTTGTGAGTTTTCTTTCTATTTATTTTTGTGTGAGTCACCACAGCCTCCTGACTTCCCGGAGACTGGAGGAACAAGATGGTGGTATAAAAACAGAATGGCTGAAATAAGCAATTTAATGTCTGTCTCTTGTGTTGCCCCAAAGTTGCATTCTGAGATGCGCTGCAGCCAGAACCCTCAAGTTCTTTACCTTCTCGCTCCCGGACAGTAGCATGTTCTTGCTGCTCATGTCCACCAGGTGGGAACGAAGAATTCATGGAGCACCTGATCATGGATCAACTGCTGTAGCTCTCCAAGCTTAGGACCTGTTGAAAAGACTTGATTAATTTTGTTTGTTGTTAGTGTGTGTGTGCAAGCTCTCAAGACCCTGTAGCTGTCAGACCAGGATTTTGACCACCTGGAGCTGGAGAGACCCCACAACTCAATCAAGCATCTTGAAATACTATGTCATTGTATGAATTTGATTGTTGTAGACTAATGCAGACAAGACTCTTCTGATTTCTGTTTGTTGTGAATTTGAAATGAATTTATTCATGATCAACAATAAACAAAGTCCAACACGACAGTCACACATTGTCATTTTGAAACCTAGCAGAAGTGCTTGGTGCTTGCTCGTGTGGGGGGGTCATCCAAAAAGTTGAGGTGGAATGTTAAGGGACTCATCAGTCAACATTTGGACGACAAACCATAAATGCATCCCAAAATTCTGAAAGCTCTCCGTCGGGTGGAGGTTGACCTCTTCAAGAGTGATGCCAAGCACCTCTGTCAGTTGGTTGTTTCTTCCTGTAACTGCAGGCAAATAGCGGCTTGCCCTGCATGACCTGAGCCCAGATACAAACCTAAAAAATGCTCCAAAGATATAGTCGAACGGTCTAAAACTTTGCCTCAGGTTCCAGTGAATCGGGTTTGAGTCCCCCTGTGCACTCCATTTATGAATCACATTTGTGAAGGGCCATAAATGAAGGACAAAGTGAGGGTCAAATTCGTGCCACCAGACTCGGAGTCGAGAACATTATCCACTGGACTTACTTTGTGAGCATTTTGGGTATATATTTAGCCTACGAACCAATAAACAAAACACTAAATTCCAAAAGCTCTCCGATAAAATGGTCGAGTGGTCTAAAACTTTACCTCCGGTTCGGGCATCCCGGGTTCGATCCCGATTCTGAACTCCACTTATTAACAAATACTGTGGAGAGATATAAATGGTGGACAAAGGAAGGATCGAACACGAGTCACCAGCATTATAGTCAATGACCCAAACCACTGGACTATGTTGCAGTTGACAAGCTCAGGTGGTTCGTACATATTAATGTCTTAGCGACGGCAACGGTGCTCAGACGTAATAAATACAACCAAAAAATTCTTAAATTTTCAGTCGCATTGGCGAATGGTCTAAAACTTTACCTCCGGTTCGGGCGTCCCGGGTTCGATGCCCACTCTGAACTCCACTTATTAACAAATATTGTGGAGAGATATAAATGGTGGACAAAGGAAGGCTCGAACACGAGTCACCAGCATTATAGTCAGTGAGTCAAACCACTGGACTATGTTGCAGTTGACAAGCTCAGGTGGTTTGTACATATTAATGTCTTAGCGACGGCAACGATGCTCAGACATGATAAATACAACCAAAAAATTCTTACATTTTCAGTCGAATTGGCCAATGGTCTAAAACTTTACCTCCGGTTCGGGCGTCCCGGGTTCGATGCCCACTCTGAACTCCACTTATTAACAATTATTGTGGAGAGATATAAATGGTGGACAAAGGAAGATTCGAACACGAGTCACTTGTATTGTAGTCAGTGACCCAAACCACTGGGCTATGTTCCAGTTGACAAACTCAGGTGGTTTGTACATATTAATGTCTGAGCGACGGCAACGATGCTCAGACATCATAAATACAACCAAAAAATTCTTACATTTTCAGTCGAATTGGCCAATGGTCTAAAACTTTACCTCCGGTTCGGGCGTCCCGGGTTCGATCCCCACTCTGAACTCTACTTATTAACAAATATTGTGGAGAGATATAAATGGTGGACAAAGGAAGGATCGAACACGAGTCACCAGCATTATAGTCAGTGAGTCAAACCACTGGACTATGTTGCAGTTGACAAGCACAGGTGGTTCGTACATATTAATGTCTTAGCGACGGCAACGATGCTCAGACATCATAAATACAACCAAAAAATTCTTACATTTTCAGTCGAATTGGCCAATGGTCTAAAACTTTACCTCCGGTTCGGGCGTCCCGGGTTCGATGCCCACTCTGAACTCCACTTATTAACAATTATTGTGGAGAGATATAAATGGTGGACAAAGGAAGATTCGAACACGAGTCACTTGTATTGTAGTCAGTGACCAAACCTCTGGGCTATGTTCCAGTTGACAAACTCAGGTGGTTTGTACATATTAATGTCTTAGCGACGTCAACTGTGCTCAGATGTAATAAATACAACCAAAAAATTCTTACATTTTCAGTCGCATTGGCGAATGGTCTAAAACTTTACCTCCGGTTCGGGCGTCCCGGGTTCGATCCCCACTCTGAACTGTACTTATTAACAAATATTGTGGAGAGATATAAATGGTGGACAAAGGAAGGATCGAACACGAGTCACCAACATCATAGTCAGTGAGTCAAACCACTGGACTATGTTGCAGTTGACAAGCACAGGTGGTTCGTACATATTAATGTCTTAGCGACGGCAACGATGCTCAGACATGATAAATACAACCAAAAAATTCTTACATTTTCAGTCGCATTGGCCGAATGGTCTAAAACTTTACCGCCGGTACGGGCGTCCCGGGTTCGATGCCCACTCTGAACTCCACTTATTACCAAATATTGTGGAGAGATATAAATGGTGGACAAAGGAAGGATCGAACACGAGTCACCACAACTACAGTCAGTGACACAAACCACTGAGCTATTTTCCATCCAACAGCCATTGGCGATTTCTACCTATTTATATGAGCGACGACACCGGTGTTCGAACACCATAAGTACAACCAAAAAAATTTCTGAATTTTCAGCCGAATTGGGCGAATGGTCTAAAACTTTACCTCGGGTTTTGGTGACCCAGGTTCAATCCCCACCTTCTCCTCCACTTCAGTATAGATAGATATAGATACATGGAGCAGAAAGGAGGCTCGAACCAGGGTCTCCTGGGCAGCAGGCAAAGCATTAAACCTTTAGACCAGTTTTGGTCAATCGTTTGCATGGCGTTTGTTTGTATTCGTCGATGAGTAAATCCATGAGCACGCTTCGTGCCAAAATATCTGACAAATACCAATGAACATACCGGACATCGTCAGTGGAATCTAGCCTAGTGCGTTACGACCAGAACTGCGAAGCAGGCGGTCTAGGTTCGAACCCCCCTGCTGCCAGTTTGCTCTGTTTAAGCCAATATATTTAGCTGTTTGCTTTTTCAATGGAACACACATTTGTTATACTTTCCTGTGATAGTTTTTTTTTTTCCAATTATTGCGTCATCACCGTCAACCTATTTAAGTCGGGCCAAATGAGAGACTCGTTCTCCTTTGCCAGATGTCCGTCACCGGCGTTTCCACAAGATCGCCCAAAACTTTGACAAGGTAACAAAGTGCTCACACTCTCTTCTTAAGCTTCGCAAATTTCGCTGCATTTTGCTCACTTTGAACATTTCGAAGTGACCAATACATGTCAAAGCAAGTCAAATTAACACCAAGTCTCTCTTTTCAGGGTGCTAACATCTTGCTAGCATGCTAGCTAAAACCTTTGAGCTTTCGGAGGCATTTAACGTCTCCTGCGAGCTTAAACTAGACCAAAATGCATTTATCTGGCGTATATGCTGATAAATGAATGCACACAGTAAGTAAACTAAACAATAACGGGGAATTTACGAGAGTTTAATTTATAATTTAGTACATGCACTAATGATGTACATGTACTTTGAATTGTTGGCACTTTTTATAATTAAAGTTTTGGCTCAAACTTTCCCAGCATTTGGACAAAAGTGCCGTTTTGCAGGAGGTAAGTACACAACTTGTACAGATTCACAACTGAATGAAGTATAATTATATTAAAGTGTGTTTTTTTTTTTTTTTTTTTCACATCTTGAAATTGAGTCCAAAATGGCTGACTTTAATTTTTTATTTTAAATGAAACAGAATTATTCATCCGTTTCTCCTTTCTGTTCATAGGTTTGAATCTTCAACCGAATGGCCAAATTGAGTGAATTCCTGTTTCTCTACACAGCATATCCTTTATTAAACAGAATAAATCAAGTAATTGTCTTTGGGTTAATTCTCATTTCTGATTACAGGTTCAAATCTTCAACAAAATGGCTGACTTCCTGTGACTTTTGGGGCAGGCCTCTTGAGCCTTTTGTGGGTCTACTGATAAACGCCTCGCTCAATTGTCACGTTGCGAAGTCAAACTGGCTCATGGTGCTGAATTGGGAGACGTCGAACGCTAACCGTGTTGTTGTGTCTTTCAGGCCGTCGCTGACGAGGCGTCCGGCTGCGCCCTGCTCGCCTCACTGGTGAGACAAACTTTCATACATGTAAAAAAACAAAAGTGACTCATTTCTTTAAGCACGAGCTGACCAGGCAGCCTCCAGCGACGTCATCACAGTTCAGGTGGGAACACTCACTCGATGGCAACACCAAATGTTGGGGTTAACGTTTAATGTTGTGGTGCTTTTGTATCAACCCAGGAAGAATCTGATGGACTGAAGGAGGGTAAGGACACCTGAGATGACTTTCCAGCAGTAACCTTTGGGTTTTGTTCTAAAAGATATTGATATAAAAACAAAAACAAACTGGCTGACAAAGTTTTTAATTTGTTCTCGTCTGCAGTTCCCCCAAAGTTGCACTCTGAGATGCGCTGCAGCCAGATCCCTCAAGTTCTTTACCTTCTCGCTCCTGGACAGTAGCATGTTCTTGCTGCTCACGTCCACCAGGTGGTGCCGAAGAATTGTGGAGAACCTGATCATGGATCAACTGGTGAAGTAGATCTCTAAGCTTGGGACCTGTTGAAAAGACAGACTTAATGAATTTTGTTTGTTGTTCCAGGTGGTGGAAACATGGCGTCACAATCAACTTCCTGTCCAACATGTTGAGCGGTGACATGCGCTACAAATAAACACAGCAAAGTTAAGTTTGACGCACCCTCACCTGCTTTTTCTTTTTGACTCTTCATGCAGGTCGGCTTCCATTCAAAGTGCCATCGGGGGACTCTGCTACCAAGATCCTCCACCTGCTGGGCAAAGAAGAGTTCCACATGAATGTGCAGGTCAACGACGCTGCCTTAATCTTGAACGTTGACACATGCTAATAAACTTACTAAATAGGAGCTTGGCTGGTCCCTCGTTCATCTCGTTGTGTTCAGGTCTCCCGGAGAAGTCTCTGCGCCACCAGTCCACTCTGAAGGCTTCAGTCATTTGATACGAGGATGGTTCTTGTTGCAGTAGTAGTGGTCAAGCTAAAGGTGAAGTGGAACTCTAAGCTTGGGACCTGCTCACGTCCACCAGGTGGTGCCGAAGAATTCTGGAGAACCTGATCATGGATCAACTGGTGAAGTAGATCTCTAAGCTTGGGACCTGTTGAAAAGACAGACTTAATGAATTTTGTTTGTTGTTCCAGGTGGTGGAAACATGGCGTCATGATCAACTTCCTGTCCAGCATGTTGAGTTGAAGTCAGCTACAAAACAATCTCAGCAAACTTAAGTTTGACGCGCCCTCACCTGCTTTTTCTATGACTCCACATGCAGGTCGGCTTCCAGTCCAAGTGCCATCGGGGACTCGGCCACCAAGATCCTGGACAAAGAGAAGAGTTCCACATGAATGTGCAGAAGGTCAACGTCGCTGCCTTAATCTTGAACGTTGACACATGCTAATAAACTTACTAAATATGAGCTTGGCTGGTCCCTCGTTCATCTCGTTGTGTTCAGGTCTCCCGGAGAAGTCTCTGCGCCACCAGTCCACTCTGAAGGCTTCAGTCGTTTGATACGAGGATGGTTCTTGTTGCAGTAGTAGTGGTGAAGTGGAACTTTAAGCTTGGGACCTGTTGGAAAGACAGACTTAATGACTTTTGTTTGTTGTTCCAGGTGGTGGAAACATGGCGTCATGATCAACTTCCTGTCCAGCATGTTGAGTTGAAGTAAGCTACAAAACAATCTCACCAAATTTAAGTTTGAAGCGCCCTCACCTGCTTTTTCTTTGACTCCACATGCAGGTCTGCTTCCAGTCCAAGTGCCATCGGGGACTTGGCCACCAAGATCCTGGACAAAGAGAAGAGTTCCACCTGAATGTGCAGAAGGTCAACGACGCTGCCTTAATCTTGAACGTTGACACATGCTAATAAACTTACTAAATATGAGCTTGGCTGGTCCCTCGTTCATCTCGTTGTGTTCAGGTCTCCCGGAGAAGTCTCTGCGCCACCAGTCCACTCTGAAGGATTCAGTCATTTGATACGAGGATGGTTCTTGTTGCAGTAGTAGTGGTCAAGGTGAAGTGGAACTCTAAGCTTGGGACTTGCTCACGTCCACCAGGTGGTGCCGAAGAATTCTGGAGAACCTGATCATGGATCAACTGGTGAAGTAGATCTCTAAGTATGGGACCTGTTGAAAAGACAGACTTAATGAATTTTGTTTGTTGTTCCAGGTGGTGGAAACATGGTGTCACAATCAACTTCCTGTCCAACATGTTGAGCGGTGACATTGCGCTACAAATAAACACAGCAAATTTAAGTTTGACACGCCCTCACCTGCTTTTTCTTTTTGACTCCACATGCAGGTCGGCTTCCAGTCAAAGTGCCATCGGGGGACTCTGCTACCAAGATCCTCCACCTGCTGGGCAAAGAGAAGAGTTCCACAATGTGCAGAAGGTCAACGACGCTGCCTTAATCTTTAATGTTGACACATGCTAATAAAGTTACTAAACAGCAGCTTCACTGGTCCCTCGTTCATCTCTTGGTTTCAGATCTCCTGGAGAAGTCTCACGCCACCAGTCCACTCAGAAGGTCTGAGTCGTTTGAAACAGACTGTTCTTGTTCAAGCAGAAGGTTCCAGTCTACCTGAGATGACTTTCCAGCACTGTCCTTTCTTGATGCGTTTTGGCTGCAGTCATGATAGCCTCTTGTTTGAAGTCATTGGGAGCTGAGGAACAAGATGGTTGTATTTTTTATTTATTTATTTATTTTTTAAACACAACAATAGCTGACTAGCAATTGAGCAGTTAAGTTTTTAACAACTTTCTCTTCTGCAGTTTCACTCGGAGATACGCTGCAGCCAGGACCCTCAAGTTCTTTACCTTCTTGGTCCTGGACACTTGGATGTTCTTCATGTGCACGTCCACCAGGTGGCGCTGAAGGATCCCTGGAGAACCTGATCTCCTGAAGTAAATTTCAATCAAGGTTGGAACCTTTTGCAATGACAGACTTGATGAATCCAAATACTTGGTTTCTTGTTGTAGGTGGTGGAAACATGGCGTCATGGTCAACTTTCTGTCCAACATGTTGAGAGGTGACTTAAGCTACAAAACAAGCTCAGCAAATTTAAGTTTGAAGTGCCCTCGCCTGCTTTTTCCTTTGACTCCATATGCAGGTCAGCTTCCAGTCCAAGTGCCATCGGGGACTCGGCCAGCAAGCTCCTCCACCTACTGGGGAAAAGAGACAAGTTCTACATGAACGTGCAGAAGGTCCTCAACGCTGCCTTCAGCCTTGTTGCCTTGCTAATACATACAACAGCAGCTTGACTGGTTCCCCGTTAATCTCTTGTTGTGTTCAGGTCTCCTGGAGAAGTCTGTACCACCGTGGAGTCTTCAGAAGACATTTGATACGAAGACTGTTCCTCTCGTCACACTCAAACAGCTTCTGCCGAAGGTTGCGGTCGACAGTTAACCACAAATGTGTCCACTTCCATGTTCCTCGTCATTCCGGGGCCATCTTTCCTACAAGGTGAAACGCTGCATTCACGATACGGAGCAGAGCTGCACACCAAAAATGTTTTTCTTGTTGCTTCCTTTCATCCACAAGGTGCTGAAGCCAAATTTTGGAGCAGCCTGAGAAGCGGGAGACCTTGACCACTGGACGGTACGCGCTTTGAAATGTCTTCATTTCACAATTGGGTCCAGTTTTTTGTTTTTCCACATTTCTTCCAGAGTTGCAGAGGAACACGCAGCCGTGCGAGTGCTCTCAGGCCCAGAAAACAAGTGGCCCGTCTTCCTCGCTGGTAGGTTTCGTGTCAAAGATCATTTGCTGCACAACAGGTTGACTTAACTTTTGACTCACTGATGTCTTGTTGTCTTAGGTCCGCACACCGGGCCACGCTCTCGTCACACAGCCGACCACTTCACCAGGCAGCGACGAGGAGACGGTTACTGATGTCATCAGACTTTGACTTGGTTTCCTTTGTGATTTCATGTCTGTTGCTTAACATCTACTCTGCAAATAAATAAAAGCTGATTACAACACTTAAACTCTTCTCATTCTTCAAACACACATCACAAAAAAAAAAACTTAGTTTATTTACTTAAAAAACAAAAAACAAAAAAAAACAAAATAAAAAAAAATATTTTCAAAACTTTTTTTCAAAAAAATTTTTCGGTTTATTTTTTTTTTCAAAATTTTTTTCCGGATTTTTTTTTTTTTTTTTTTTTTTTTTTTTTTTTCAAAAAATTTTCTGGATTTTTTTTTTCAAAAATTTTTTTTCCCCCTGGGATTTCCCCCCCAGGATTTTTTTTTTTTTTCCTGCCCCCTGAAAAAAATTTCTGGGAAAATGAGCAGGGCAAGGGCTGGAATAATGCTTTGTGATTGGCTGAGGAAATGAGAATCCAAGGCTGTGATTGGTCCAAAAGTGGGCGTGGCTACGCACATTTGAAGCATTCTGATTGGTCGAGATGTGGAAAAAGCGCAAAAGTGGGCGTGGTTATGCAAATGCGGTCGCCCTGATTGGCTGGGCTCGGCGCGTTGAAGCGCTGTGATTGGTGGATCCGAAGACGGCTTTTCCGAAGCTGTTTTGGAGTCCTGAGGTCTAAGTTGCACATCAGTCACTACAGTGAATGCCAGTTTATTACTGTTTCCCTCTATCTCCACATGAGCAAAGCTACAAGACTTTTCAAAGTCATGTGGAGACAGAGAGCAACAATGATACACTCGCGTTCACTGTAATGACTGCTGCGCAACTCTCACCTCAAGACTCAAAGCAGCTTTTGAAGAGCCGTCCACTGCGGCGACCACGATGCGCGAAAGGCTCCGAATGAGGTAAGGGCAGACTTAGCAAGAAAACACCATGACTCAAGTTGAACAATTTATTGAGCAGCAAAACTGTGATGACATTTTAGGAATGAACATTAGTGCGGGACGAATTCAAGTTGCACACGTTAACATTGACGACAGGCCGCGCACGGAAGCGGCCGAAGTGTCGAGTGTGACGGCACCGAGGCGGATGTGAGCGCACAAACCCGTCTGACATCTCTCTCTCTGATAAAACCCAAGATGAGCACAAAAGTAAGTTCTTTTCAAAAGTATTTTATTGACAAAACATTTTTTGGATCGCTTAGTATACGTCAATGTCATTGGAAAAACAAGTCCAAAAATGTGAGATGTTTTTAAATGACATTGATGTGGACCAAGTAATTACTGAAATATATTTTTGACGCAAGTTATTTTCAAACTATTCAAACTTATGTTTTTTTTGTTTTAAATAACTCATTCCACATCCGTGTCCTTTAAAAACACGCCCAGAAACATGATACATGTTTTTAAACATTGATGTGGACCAAGTAATTTACATTTTTTTTAAAATATTCAATGTCATTCAAAAACAAAAAGCATGGCACACTTCTGGACATGTGTTTTTGAATGACATTGATGTGGACCAAGTTGTTTGAAAAATATTAAAACATTACTTTTTTTAAATAACTTGGTCCACAACCATGTCGTTTGAAAACACGTCAAGAAATGTGATAGGTGTTTTTAAACAACCTTGATGTGGACAAAGTGGTCATTTAAATAATATAATTTTTCTAACATAACTTACTTTAAAAATAAAACAGATTATTTATTATTATTATTTTTTAAATAACTCGATCCAAATCAATGTCATAAAAACAAAGCATGACAGATTTCTGGGCATGTGTTTTTAAATGATATTGCTATGGACCAAGTTATTTTTAAAATATATATATATATATATATATATATTGTAACATAAGTTACTTTAAAAATATTCAAACTTATATGCTCTTTTTTTTTTTTTTTTTTTTTTTTTTTAAATAACTTGTCCACATCAATGTCAAACGGCACATTTCTGGACATGTTTTTAAATGACAATGATGTGGCCCAAGTTATTAAAAAAAAAGAGAAAGCCGCCTGTCGCCCGAAGTCAGCTGGGACCGAGTGAGGATAAGCGGGATGGAAAATTGCTGGATGATAACATTATACACATTGTCATTTAAAAAAATAAATAAATAAATTTTAAAAAAGAGAAATGTGACGTTACGTCCTAAATTGTTTTTTTTTTTTTTTTTTTTTTTTTTTAAATCAACTTTTCAATAATAATAATATTTATTTTATTTTCCAACTAACTTGGTCCACATCACTGTTATTTAAAAACATGTCCAGAAGTGTTCGATTATGTTCTTGCTGTCTGTGTGTGTTGGTTCAAGTTAAAGTTCAGAGAGAGAGATGGGTGGGCGCACTCACGCCCTCTTGTGGTGTCATGTGACATCACACATCGCCTCGAGCACACTATGGCAAGCCTCCTCAACTTTGAAAAACTAAGTTTGACTATGTGGAATGAACACTGTAGATATCAACATCGTCCTTCGGACTCGTCACAAACGACAGATAGAGATTTCTTTCATGCAGTTTTGCCTCGTCAAAACTGATTTCCAGATATCTGCAGCGTTATTTCGCCTCAGACAAATGACGTCACTTTTTCCATTGATGTGTGTAGGGTTCGTCATTTCGGATAGCTATAATTCAGTAGCCAATATCTGCTCGTGAATTACAAATATCAGCAACAGAATTGTAGATATCTGTAATGACGAACCCCATACACACGAATGGAAAAAGTGACATCATGTGTCCTCAGCGAAATGACGTCGCAGATATCTGGAATTCAGTTTTGATGAGGCAAAACTGAATGAGCGAGGTCTTCAACACATATCCAGTCCAGCTCTTCAATGTTAAGAAGGCTTGCCATAAGCACACAACATCGCGTACTCACACGTGTCCAAATGCAGGTTGGCGTCCCGTCCGCCTTTCCCAGAAGTCTGTCGGCCGTCGGCCCGAAAACTCCCCGATCCTGTCGTGCGCACAAAAGCAAGAGCAGTGAGTAACATTCTTAAAAATATTCAAAACTTACATATTCTTTTTTTGTATTATTAAATAGCTTGGTACACATAAATGTCATTTAAAAAAAACATGGCACACTTCTGGACAATAGTTTTTAAATGCCATTAATGGGGACGAAGTTATCTAAAAAATATATTTTTTAACAATAAAATATTTTTCCAGAATAAAGTCAGTTTTAAACAAGTTATTTTAAAAATATATTTTTAATAATACTTTCGATTTTTTTTAAATAAATTTGTCCACATCGATATGTTAAAAAAACATGCCACATTTCTGGACATGTTTTTCAATGACACTGATGTGGACTACGTTTTGTCATCAATATATTTAACAATAAAAAATAAACATCAGGAAAAAAATACATTTTATATAAGTTATAATGACAAATACAATATTTTTAAAATATTTTATATTTTTTCAGAACAGACTGATGCCATTAAAAAAACACCCAGAAATGTGACGTTGCTTGTTAAAAAAAGAAAATATTTTGTAACTTTTAAATAATAATATATTTAAAATACTATTTTTTTTCCAACTAACTTGGTCCACATCACTATTATTGATAATGTTCTTGCTGTCTGTGCGTGTTGGTTAAAGTTCAGAGAGAGAGAGAGAGAGATGGGTGGGCGCACTCACGCCCCCTTGTGGTGTCATGTGACATCACACATCGCCTCGACCACACTATGTATGGCAAGCCTCCTCAACTTTGAAAAACTAAGTTTGACTATGTGGAATGAACACTGTAGATATCAACATCGTCCTTCGGACTCGTCACAAACGACAGATAGAGATTTCTTTCATGCAGTTTTGCCTCGTCAAAATTGAATTCCAGATATCTGCAATGTCATTTCGCCTCAAAAGACGCCACTTTTGCCATTGATGTGTTGGGTTCGTCATTTCAGATATTTATAATTTAGCAACCAATACTGCTCGTGAATTACAGATATCGGCAACAGAATTGTAGATATCTGTAATGACGAACCCCATACACATGAATGGCAACTATTTTTTTAATATTCAAACTTATGTTTTTTTTTTTTAATAACTCTGTCCACAATGTCATTATATATATAAAAAAAATACATTTATGTACATGTGTTTTTAAATGACATTGATGTGGAGTTATTTAAAAATATAATTTATCACAATAAAATATTTTTTCAGAATAAAGTACATGATAAACAACTGAAGTTTTTTTTATATTTTTTATTTTTTAAATAACTTGATACATGATTGGCTGGCAATCAGTTCAAACTGAATGGATAACTTGATACACATTGATGTCTTTTAAAAAAGGAACACACCCAGAAATGTGACGTTAGGTTTTGTTTTAAAAAAAATATATGTCAACAAACTTTTAAATAATATATTTGAAATACTTTTTTTCCAACTAACTTGGTCCACATCACTGTTATTTAAAAACATGTCCAGAAGTGTTCGATAATGTTCTTGCTGTCTGTGTGTGTTGGTTCAAGTTAAAGTTCAGAGAGAGAGAGAGATGGGTGGGCGCATTCACGCCCCCTTGTGGTATCATGTGACATCACACATCGCCTCAAGCACACTATGTATGGCAAGCCTCCTCAACTTTGAAAAACTAAGTTTGACTATGTGGAATGAACACTGTAGATATCAACATCGTCCTTTGGACTCTGAGCCGCTTATCCTCACTCGGGTTGCGGGAGTGCTGGAGCCTATCCCAGATATCGTCGGGCAGGAGGCGGGGTACACCCTGAACTGGTTGGCTGCCAATCGCATGGCACATATAAACAAACAACCATTCTCACTCACATTCACACCTATGGCAATTTAGAGTCTTCAATTAACCTACTATGCGTGTTTTTGTTCACATTCATGTCATTTAAAAAAAAAAAAAAAAAAGCAAATTTCTAGACATGTTTTTCAATGAAGATGTGGACAAAGTTATTTAAAAAACAATTTTTTTATCAAACGAATTTTTTTTTTCCCCAGAAAGAAATACATTTTAAATAAGTTATTTAAAAAAATATATTTTTATTATATTTTATATTTCTTTGAATAACATGATCCACATTGATGTTGTTAAGTTGTTTTTAAAATAAATATATAGTTTGTAAATTAACTGAATAATATATTTAAAATACTTTCTTTTTTTTAACTAACTTGCTCCACATCACTATTATTGATCAACATTTGATAATGTGCTGTCTGTGTGTTGGTTCAAGTTAAAGTTCAGAGAGAGATGGGTGGGCGCACTCCCGCCCCCTTGTGGTGTAATGTGACATCACATCGCCTCAAGCACACTATGTATGGCAAGCCTTCTCAACTTTGAAAAACTTAAGTTTGACTATGTGGAATGAACATTGTTGATATCAACATCGTCCTTCGGACTCGTCACAAACGACAGATAGAAATTTCTTTTATTCAGTTTTTCCTCATCAAAATTGAATTCCACATATCTGCAGTGTTATTTCGCCTCAGACAAATGACGTCACTTTTGCCGTTGATGTGTGTAGGGTTCGTCATTTCGGTATTTATAATTCAGCAGCCAATACTGCTCGTGAATTACAGATATCGGCAACAGATTTGTAGATATCTGTAATGAAGAACTTATGTTTTTGTTTGTTTTTTTAATAACTCTGTCCACAATGTCATTTATAAAAAAAAAACAATTTCTCTACATGTGTTTTTAAATGACATTGATGTGGAGTTATTTAAAAATATAATTTATCACAATAAAATATTTTTTCAGAAAAAAGTAAATTATAAACAACTGAAGTTTTTTTAATATTTTTAAAAAAAGTTAAAGTACAGAGAGAGAGAGAGAGAGAGAGATGGGTGGGCGCACTCACGCCCCCTTGTGGTGCCATGTGACATCACACATTGCCTCGAGCACACTATGTATGGCAAGCCTTCTAAACTTTGAAAAACTAAGTTTGACTATGTGGAATGAACATTGTTGATATCAACATCGTCCTTCGGACTCGTCACAAACGACAGATAGAAATTTCTTTGATTCAGTTTTTCCTCATCAAAATTGAATTCCACATATCTGCAGTGTTATTTCGCCTCAGACAAATGACGTCAATTTTGCCATTGATGTGTGTAGGGTTCGTCATTTCGGTATTTATAATTCAGCAGCCAATACTGCTCGTGAATTACAGATATCGGCAACAGATTTGTAGATATCTGTAATGAAGAACCCCATACACATGAATGGAAACTATTTTTTTTTAATATTCAAACTTATGTTTTTGTTTGTTTTTTTAATAACTGTCCACAATGTCATTTATAAAAAAAAAAAAGAAATTTCTGTACGTGTTTTTAAATGACATTGATGTGGAGTTATTTAAAAATATAATTTATCACAATAAAATATTTTTTCAGAAAAAAGTAAATTATAAACAACTGAAGTTTTTTAAATATTTTTAAAAAAAGTTAAAGTTCAGAGAGAGAGAGAGAGAGAGATGGGTGGGCGCACTCACGCCCCCTTGTGGTGCCATGTGACATCACACATTGCCTCGACCACACTGCATGGCAAGCCTTCTCAACTTTGAAAAACTAAGTTTGACTATGTGGAAAGAACACTGTAGATATCAACATCGTCCTTCGGACTCGTCACAAACGACAGATAGAAATTTATTTTATTCAGTTTTTCCTCGTCAAAATTTAATTCCAGATTTCTGAAATGTCATTTCTCCTCAAAAGACGCCACTTTTGCCATTGATGTGTAGGGTTCGTCATTTCAGATATTTATAATTTAGCAGCCAATACTGCTCGTGAATTACAGATATCGGCAACGGAATTGTAGATATCTGTAATGACGAACCCCATACAAATGAATGGCAACTATTTTTTTAATATTCAAACTTGTGGGTTTTTTTTTTGGTTTGTTTTTGTTTTTAAATAACTGTCCACAATGTCATTTAAAAAAAACATGCCACATTTCTGGACAGTTATTTAAAAATATAATTTCTCACAATAAAATATTTTTACAAAATAAAGTACATTATAAACAACATAAGATTTTTTTTATATTTTATATTTTTTAAATAACTTGATACATGATTGGCTGGCAATCAGTTCAAAATAGATGGATAACTTGATACACGTTGATGTCTTTTAAAAAAGGAACACACCCAGAAATGTGACGTTAGGTTTTGTTTTAAAAAAAAATATGTCAACAAACTTTTAAATAATATATTTGAAATACTTTTTTTCCAACTAACTTGGTCCACATCACTGTTATTTAAAAACATGTCCAGAAGTGTTCGATAATGTTCTTGCTGTCTGTGTGTGTTGGTTCAAGTTAAAGTTCAGAGAGAGAGAGAGATGGGTGGGCGCATTCACGCCCCCTTGTGGTATCATGTGACATCACACATCGCCTCAAGCACACTATGTATGGCAAGCCTCCTCAACTTTGAAAAACTAAGTTTGACTATGTGGAATGAACACTGTAGATATCAACATCGTCCTTTGGACTCTGAGCCGCTTATCCTCACTCGGGTTGCGGGAGTGCTGGAGCCTATCCCAGATATCGTCGGGCAGGAGGCGGGGTACACCCTGAACTGGTTGGCTGCCAATCGCATGGCACATATAAACAAACAACCATTCTCACTCACATTCACACCTCCGGGCAATTTAGAGTCTTCAATTAACCTACTATGCGTGTTTTTGTTCACATTCATGTCATTTAAAAAAAAAAAAAAAAAAAAGCACATTTCTAGACATGTTTTTCAATGAAGATGTGGACAAAGTTATTTTTAAAAAAAAAATTTTATCAAGCGAAATTTTTTTTTCCCCAGAAAGAAATACATTTTAAATAAGTTATTTAAAAATTTTTATTTTTATTATATTTTATATTTCTTTGAATAACATGATCCACATTGATGTTGTTGTTAAGTTGTTTTTAAAATAAATATATAGTTTGTAAATGAACTGAATAATATATTTAAAATACTTTCTTTTTTTTAACTAACTTGCTCCACATCACTATTATTGATCAACATTTGATAATGTTCTTTCTTGCTGTCTGTGTGTTGGTTCAAGTTAAAGTTCAGAGAGAGATGGGTGGGCGCACTCCCGCCCCCTTGTGGTGTAATGTGACATCACATCGCCTCGAGCACACTATGTATGGCAAGCCTTCTAAACTTTGAAAAACTAAGTTTGACTATGTGGAATGAACATTGTTGATATCAACATCGTCCTTCGGACTCGTCACAAACGACAGATAGAAATTTCTTTGATTCAGTTTTTCCTCATCAAAATTGAATTCCACATATCTGCAGTGTTATTTCGCCTCAGACAAATGACGTCAATTTTGCCATTGATGTGTGTAGGGTTCGTCATTTCGGTATTTATAATTCAGCAGCCAATACTGCTCGTGAATTACAGATATCGGCAACAGATTTGTAGATATCTGTAATGAAGAACCCCATACACATGAATGGAAACTATTTTTTTTTTATATTCAAACTTATGTTTTTGTTTGTTTTTTTAATAACTGTCCACAATGTCATTTATAAAAAAAAAAAAAAGAAATTTCTGTACGTGTTTTTAAATGACATTGATGTGGAGTTATTTAAAAATATAATTTATCACAATAAAATATTTTTTCAGAAAAAAGTAAATTATAAACAACTGAAGTTTTTTAAATATTTTTAAAAAAAAGTTAAAGTTCAGAGAGAGAGAGAGAGAGAGATGGGTGGGCGCACTCACGCCCCCTTGTGGTGCCATGTGACATCACACATTGCCTCGACCACACTGCATGGCAAGCCTTCTCAACTTTGAAAAACTAAGTTTGACTATGTGGAAAGAACACTGTAGATATCAACATCGTCCTTCGGACTAGTCACAAACGACAGATAGAAATTTATTTTATTCAGTTTTTCCTCGTCAAAATTTAATTCCAGATTTCTGAAATGTCATTTCTCCTCAAAAGACGCCACTTTTGCCATTGATGTGTTGGGTTCGTCATTTCAGATATTTATAATTTAGCAGCCAATACTGCTCGTGAATTACAGATATCGGCAACGGAATTGTAGATATCTGTAATGACGAACCCCTTCCACATGAATGGCAACAATTTTTTTAATATTCAAACTTGTGGGTTTTTTTTTTGGTTTGTTTTTGTTTTTAAATAACTGTCCACAATGTCATTTAAAAAAAACATGCCACATTTCTGGACAGTTATTTAAAAATATAATTTCTCACAATAAAATATTTTTACAAAATAAAGTACATTATAAACAACATAAGATTGTTTTTATATTTTATATTTTTTAAATAACTTGATACATGATTGGCTGGCAATCAGTTCAAAATAGATGGATAACTTGATACACATTGATGTCTTTTAAAAAAGGAACACACCCAGAAATATGACATTATGTTTTGTTTTTTAAAAATAATATTTTGTCAACAAACTTTTAAATACCATATTTAAAATACTTTTTTTTCCAACTAACTTGCTCCACATCACTGTTATTTAAAAACATGTCCAGAAGTGTTCGATAATGTTCTTGCTGTCTGTGTGTGTTGGTTCAAGTTAAAGTTCAGAGAGAGAGAGAGAGAGAGAGAGAGAGAGAGAGAGAGAGAGATAGGTGGGCGCACTCACGCCCCCTTGTGGTATAATGTGACATCACACATCGCCTCAAGCACACTATGTATGGCAAGCCTCCTCAACTTTGAAAAACTAAGTTTGACTATGTGGAATGAACACTGTAGATATCAACATCGTCCTTTGGACTCTGAGCCGCTTATCCTCACTCGGGTTGCGGGAGTGCTGGAGCCTATCCCAGATATCGTCGGGCAGGAGGCGGGGTACACCCTGAACTGGTTGGCTGCCAATCGCAGGGCACATATAAACAAACAACCATTCGCACTCACATTCACACCTACGGGCAATTTAGAGTCTTCAATTAACCTACTATGCGTGTTTCTGTTCACATTCATGTCATTATATATCTATTTAAAAAAGCACATTTCTAGACATGTTTTTCAATGACGTTGATGTGGACTAAGTTATTTAAAAAAAATTGTTTTATACAACGAATTTTTTTTTTTCCAGAATGAAATACATTTTAAATAAGTTATTTTAAAAAGATTTTATTTTTATTATATTTTATATTTCTTTGAATAACATGATCCACATTGATGTTGTTGTTAAGTTGTTTTTAAAATAAATATATAGTTTGTAAATGAACTAATTAATATATTTAAAATACTTTCTTTTTTTTTTAATTAACTTGCTCCACATCACTATTATTGATAAACATTTGATAGTGTTCTTTCTTGCTGTCTGTGTGTTGGTTCAAGTTAAAGTTCAGAGAGAGAGAGAGATGGGTGGGCGCACTCACGCCCTCTTGTGGTGTCATGTGACATCACACATCGCCTCGAACACACTATGGCAAGCCTCCTCAAATTTGAAAAAGTTTGACTATGTGGAATGAACACTGTAGATATCAACATCGTCCTTTGGACTAGTCACAAACGACAGATAGAGATTTCTTTCATGCAGTTTTGCCTCGTCAAAACTGATTTCCAGATATCTGCAGCGTTATTTCGCCTCAGACAAATGACGTCACTTTTGCCATTGATGTGATTGGGTTCGTCATTTCAGATATCTATAATTCAGCAGCCAATATCCGCTCGTGAATTCGGCAACAGAATTGTCGATATCTGTAATGACGAACCCCATACACATGAATGGCAACTTTTTTTTAAATATTAAAATTTATGTTTTTTTTTTTTTTTTTTTAATAACTCTGTCCACAATGTCATGATATATAAAAAAATACATTTATGTACATGTGTTTTTAAATGACATTGATGTGGAGTTATTTAAAAATATAATTTCTCACAATAAAATATTTTTTCAGAATAAAGTAAATTATAAACAACTGAAGTTTTTTAAATATGTTTTAAATAAGTTAAAGTTCAGAGAGAGAGATGGGTGGGCGCACTCACGCCCCCTTGTGGTGTCATGTGACATCACACATCGCCTCAAGCACACTATGGATGGCAAGCCTCCTCAACTTTGAAAAACTAAGTTTGACTATGTGGAATGAAAATTGTAGATATCAACATCATCCTTCGGACTCGTCACAAACGACAGATAGAGATTTCTTTCATGCAGTTTTGCCTCGTCAAAACTGATTTCCAGATATCTGCAGCGTCATTACGCCTCAGACAAATGACGACACTTTTGCCATTGATGTGATGGGGTTCGTCATTTAAGATATTTATAATTCAGCAGCCAATATCTGCTCATGAATTACAGATTTCCACAACGATATTACCACCTTGTTTCTCAAAATGTATGTCGTGACAATATACTTTATATAATATATACTTTATGTACATTAAATCTGATATTGTTTAATTGTAATACAGATTAATTTATTGTTTGTGTTTGTTAAAAAAAATACATAAGAGGAGCATGAAAAAATACAAGCATATTAAATTGCAATATTGAAGAAAGAAATATGCTAAATATTGTGACAGAGTTGGCAACATTGAGTCAGCCACGCTTTTGTCACAAAGCCCCATGGTAGCCATGGTAACAAAAAAGCTTTTATTTCGACACTTGGGAACTTTAAAATTGTGAACAAAAATCATACTCCTTTACGACTGAGAAATAATATCCATTAATATTAAGCATTAAAATGGTTTTAAATGAGTACATAGTTAAATAGTAAATAAGAGCTACAGCTCAAAATTGCCACATAAAAATAACTTTTTTCTCGCTACCTCCAGCTCGGCGGCCAGCAGCCGAGCTGGAGACGCCCCTCCTTCATTGTGGACATCAGCTTCGGTGTGGAAAAACACACAAAACAAGATTCAAGTCAAACACTGTACACAAACACTGACATGTTTTAAAATGACATCGGTGTGGACCGAGGTCGTTCAAAAAACTAAATAAATAAATACAACAAATCAACAACTGAGTGTTGTCAAATTGAATTATGTTTTAAAAAAAATGTAAATAATTTATCCCCAAAAATATTGTATTTATTTATTTTCTTCAACAAAATATTGAATTTTTGAACTTGGTCCATAGCAATGTCATTTCAAAACATCCAGAAGTGCCTGATGCGGTCTGTGTTTGGTTCACTGAGGTTCAAGTGTAGGGAGACGGGTGAGCAGACTCACGCCACCTTGTGGTGCCCTGCGGTATCACACGTCGCCTCCTCAAGCGCACAGCATCGCGTACATAACATTACGAGAATCAAATTGTACGTTCCTCACAATTAGTTTTAATACTTTGATAATCAAGCGGTATTTTTTTCGTCTTTTAACAAGTGAATTTAAAAATGTGCCGACGCTCGTAATGCATCCGTGCGAGCCAATCAGCTCCTAGCTTTCTCTCCATACTTGGCATCCAATGAGCGACTAATACTGTTTTCAAGCAGCAGGTCAAGAACCACAACAGGCGACAAACTGCTCCTCTGATATCATTCCTTCACCTCCCCGTGTAAAAACACCACTTTATCCTCGTCATACTACAACTTTTTTTTTTTTTAATGTAAGATTTAGCTTGAAAATATATAACTTTTTATCTGGAAAACATACAAAATGTATCAAAAATAGATGTCTTTCATAAAAAAATATATAGATATATAAAACTATTTCATTTTGACAATATATATAATATTTGATGACCTTTGTAATTATGATTTTTATTTATTTTAATAAATGAATTTTTAGTTCATCTTCAATTTGCATTTGTCTCATGGTTTATTTATGTCATGCTACTTAATTGCTCGTCGCTTTTTAAAAACAGAGACGTCGCCATAGTCTCTAAATATTGCGACAACGTTGCTAAGTGGGCAACACTGAGTCGCCCTCGCTTTTGTTTCATAGCCCCGGGTTGTCACAGTAACGAAAACCCTTTTATTTAGACACCTGGGAACTCGTTCTCAATTGTAAAGAAAATCCATGACTCCTTTCATACTGAGATATTAAATATTAAGCATTAAAATATTTGTAACTGCGACTGCATGTTTAAATAGTAAATAAATATTTCGTTTACCTATCTAGATTTATATTTTTATGACAAGTGTTGTCACGGATAAATGTTTAATTGTGAAATAGCATTAATATCGTGTCTCATAAGATTGTGCAGGTGTACCTAAGGTTTTGACCCATTCTCGTCACCACAGGCACATATTAACAGAGAAAAAAATAATAATCGTTACCTGGTGTCGGTCGACGCCCAGCAGCCGACCTGGAGGCACCGCTCTTTCATTGTGGACATCAGCTCCAGTGTGGAAAAACACACAAAACAAGATTGAAGTCAAACACTGTCCTTGTTTCTATTGGGCTTGACGGCTGAGTGCTACGTGTGGGCGTGCTAAGCTCACTAGCCAGCTTTGTTGATATTGTTTGACGATAGCTAAATGGCTTCCAGTGACGTAGAGAGTAACGGTAAACAAACTGGAGGTCCGAAGAGTCGTAAATATGCCTCTAGCTTGTGTACATACATTCAGTTACAAGTTTACAAAGGTTTAAACTACTCACTCGAATCACAGCTTGGCAGTCACCGGAAGATTTGCTCATTGAACCGGATGCGAACCGTCGCCGAGGAAGTTCTATTCATATGCAACAAAAGCGCGAGTTTGACAGTTTAGCTTTAAAGTGGAACAGGGGAAGTTAAGGAAAAGAATTGATGACCATATATATATATATATATATAAATATATATATATATTTTGACATATGTATGTATATGTATATATATGTGTGTGTGAAGCGGCTCAGAAAATGGATGGATGTGTGTGTGTATATATATATATATATATATATATATATACACACACACACACACACGCAGACACACGTACACACAAAGTGAGTGTAGCACATGTGGTTCCTCCAAGTTTTGGGCGTTTAAATGCATCTAATGTGATCAACTGTGACTCTGTGCTAATGTGGTTTAATGTGGTCTCTTCCAGTGAAGGCAGTCAACCATGGAGTCCTGGGAGGAAGCCAAGTTCAAGCTGAAGAAGGTCACCAACCTTTACTGGCCTTGGTGCAGTCAGGACTCAAACACACACACAGTCTTCTTACTGCCCGTGGGGTCTGCAACCCGTGGCTCCAGAGCCGCATGTGGCTCTTTCATCCTTCTGCTGTGGCTCTCTGTGACTTCGGAAATACAATTAAAAAAAATAGTTTCACAAGATTGGAGCTATTCAACCCCCAGTTGGCAAACCTTGGATAAATGCAAGAAAAGTTTCTGAAGAAAACAGAGCATTTGATGCTATGTGCTACATGAACTATGCTCACGCCTCACGGAGGACAGCTTCCAGTTGTGTGTGAAAATGAAGGTGACGTCTGCAGCCCTGATGTGCTGACGCTGGTTCAGGAGCAAAAATCACATTAACCAGGTAAAGTACATATTTTAATTGCCCATTATTCAGAGATATATTTGACATTGTTACTTGAAAGAGTCCTTTTTCATTCAAGTTGCCACCTGAGATAAAATGATGACGGAACACAAAAGCAAATTTTTAGTTGGCTGCAGTTGGATCATTTAAGTTTGGCTTCAATTTCATGAATATGAGGAGTTCAAAATGTTTTGTTACATCCAGAACAAAAATGGTGTGTTCTCTGTAGAACTTCATTGATTTCATAAATGCAACACAGTTTTTTATACATACAGGTAAAAAACAACAACAACAATATATGCAGTGTTATCCTCTTTAGATGTCAAAAGGCTCTTGTGCCTCCAGGTGTTTTCGTTTCTGCGGGACACGGTCGAAATGGCTCTTTGAGTTTTGAAGGGTGCCGACCCCTGCACTATAGGAGGTAACGTGACCCAGACTGGTCTGGGGCAGCTGTCACTCAGGACTCCAAATCTGGGCCAAAAGTAGGAAGGTGAAGAAATGCAAAAAAATATATACAATCAAATAGAAAATGAAAACAAATACAAATGTTTTTAGTTATTACATTTGATTAGTTCAGTTATTCAGTGTTTATGAAAAAGGAGACAGTTTTTTTTATAAAATGGAAACATATATAAAATAGAAGTGTTTCTCAAACTTTTAAGTAACACTTGAAAAAAATACTCAGCGCTCCAAGTACCACCATCGGAGTTGGCCGAAGGTTCATGAAAAATGAGACAGGTTTTAGTCCTAAAAAATACAGATTATTGTAAGCCACCGTTACATTACAGTTTGAATATTAACATTGACCTTAAATATAGGGAAAATACTACTTCAAATCATGATTCTAATCAAATATACTCAGAATCACTGAAATAGAAGATATCAAATTCGAAACTAGACATTAGCTATGTACACACTGCAGTAGTTCTGTAATGTAGAGCTTATTTAGATGTGGATGCAGTACGTTAGCAGCTTATCTACAGCCCAATATTATAGTCTAAAAATTGTTGTACTTATATTCAAAATTGATACCATACAGTGTTCTTGAACAAACTCTTACAAGGGGAAACGTCAATGTAGCTTTTATCCACTAGATGGAGACATGGAGCCAAAAATGTTTATCACAGGCCGGAGACTTATGTTTTTGCCCAGTTTATGCTTACTAGTATTGTATACGTTACAGTAGTTCCTTGTGTATTTGTCCAATTTAATTATTAACCATTTTAATGTTTAGTGTATTTTTAAAACGAAACACGAGCTTGCTTCGACTGTGCTCTCAAACGTCAGGGGCAAACTGGGCCTTTAAAGGCTCCTAATTATCGTGGAAAAGTACTGTAATAAGAATCGCAAATGTTTGTGCGTTTCCACAAGCACTAAACAGGAAATCGGAGGCAGCACGTCGTCTGTGCGCATGCTCGCGCCTCCGCCCTGCCGTGCACAAGCAACGCACTCCAACAAGACGTGGGCGCCATCTTGTTTCCCGTCGGTGCTGGGAATCGAGTGTTAAAAAAAAAAAAAAAAAAAAAAAAAAAGGAAAATACCACAATACCGCAGATCCAATTCCTGTTACATGCGAATACGATATAGTGGTGAGGATTCCTCTTGAAAAAAAAGCCTACAAGGGAAGGTTTTGTTGTAGATGCGTGTCGCTGCGACATTTGTGGCTAATGGCGCCGGGCTGGCTCTCCGGCTGCGCCCCTCTCCCCTCTCAGCTCAGAGCCCGCCCACTGAATACTAACCGCATGATGTCATCACAAGCAAAACTGCTTCACATACGCGAAAACAAAAAACATAAAAAATTATGTTTTTACTTTCATTCATGTTGAATGGCTGTCATTAATACGCCATCATCGTTAAGTCGTCGGGAGAAAAAGTAACACAAAGTTTTATCCTCTTTCCTCGCTGTGTCCTCCGACTTGACGCTGGCTCGAAACAGACGACTTTTTAAGCCGCTCCTCGGCCAACTTTGCGTCGGGCTAAAGAGGAAGGAATGCAAAAAAAAAAAAAAGGCTCTGCTTTGCTTTGCTGCGCCTCTGTGGAAAGCTGCCGATGCGGTGACGATAGTGCGCATGCGCGAGGAGCTGCGCCTTGGGTGTGGGGGAGGGGAGAGGAGGGCGCTGCATGGAAACGATGAGGACATCCTCTCCTCCGTTGTGATGTCAAAGGGAATTCTACAGAGGTTTGGCCCCACGTAAAATGCATTATATACACCGCATTCCGTGTGATGCACCGTGCGCGCCAGATTATGCCAAGTCTATGTATTAAATATGCAAAAGCATAGTTATTAGACCCTCTTATGGGATTGTTGTTGCATATGTTCAATCATCTTTGCAATATTGTATGTATCCCAGTGTCATCTAGCCAGCAATTTGCGCACAGAAGAAATTGTACTTTGTATGTTATAATTGTAACTTAATAAAGCATTTTTTCCCATCATCAAACGGTATTGTGTACATACTTTTGCACCCACTTGTATTTAAAAAAAAAAACATACTCTTGTGTAAAGTGTTACATAAGAGCTTAGTTGTCTTGCTGCTTTGGGTCATGGATTTTGGCACTGCTCTTCATCCAGGCATCCAACACGTATTGTCAATAAATACAAGTAACTAAAAGGAACAAAACAAAAACAAGTGTCGGTGCCTTCTCTGCTGACGTGAGCACTATCAGAAGCAGTGACTTACATTTACAACCTAAATTCTAGTATTTGTTCCATTCACTTGTTTGAACCTATTTCCAAGTCTATTGTCTTCATTTCGTAGCATTTATCTTGACTGGTCTGCCTCCGGTGCTGTACATGAATGTTAGTGTTTTTCGTCCAATCAGATTTCAGCCTCCTATGTGCTGTTATGTCAATCTAATTGATTCAAGGCCTTCACAATCAGTATTCTGTTCAATGTAAATTAAAGTATACATTATTAGCAATGGGACAATGGGCAATGGGTTTCTTTTTACCAGTCAGATTTCAAATTCGTTCTCCCAGCTGGCCCAACCATCACGTCAGTAATTTTTCTATTCTCTGATTGGTTGGTCAGAGCAAACCAAATTATTATTATTATTATTTGAGTATATTTTGTTTACATTTTGTTTGTGTCAAGTTACTAGATACATATTGAGTTTGAACTGCTTTTTTTTTGTTCTGTATTAATGGTTTCCGTAATAATGACGTAATAGCGGTGCAAAAATACATAAATAAATCAGACCACAAAAATAAGACAAACCACGTGTATGTGACATTTATTCCACAATTAATGATAACCATATTGGCACTAAGGTGAGATGTGACATTTAATTGTTAAAAAGTAAAAAAATAAATAAATAAATAAAAAATGGCTGCCAAGAGGAAACACCGGCGTGCGCGCGCATCGGGCACGGCGGCCCCTGCGAAATGGACCGTGTCACCCCGCAGGACGTGGAGGCGGGGCCTCGATCTTCCTGACGGGAGGGGGGCGGGGGGTGGAGAGGAGGGGGAGGGGGCAGCGGAGGGTGGGGGTAAAGCGGGGGGGGGGGGGGGGCGGAGTCTCCACAGTCCTGGCAGGGCCGCCATTTTTGCAAAGGGAAAAGAGACTGCTTTTGAGGGGGATCTAATTTCTAAAAGTCGCTCTTTGCCCAGCGAATAGTTTGTTTTTAACGCTTCCCCCCCTCAATTGCTACGCCGACCCGGGCCTCCATCTTCCCTTGGGCAGCACCAGAGGCGGCGGGGATTTTTGGACAGGAGACGAGTATCTCGAGGACGAGGCGACAATCCAAAGGTTTTCGAGCTTTTTGCTAGTGATCCGCAGTGTGTGGACACAAGTATTGTTTTGGTTGTGGAGGCTGTGTGGACAGCGGCGAGGGTCTTGCCCTGCTCCCTTATTCGTTCCCTGGACCCCCCCCCCTCCCCTCCCCCCAAACGTGGATATTACACGGTAGGTACACCGCAGTTTGTTGCTTGTGTCAGGTTAGCACAAATCCGAGCTGGAAGGCTATTGTTGGCTTTACTTTAGCTGGCACTTCTTGCTGAAACTGGCTAACGTTGTATCGGCTGTGTTTAGCGTCCATGCTAGCCCAGCCTCGCTTGTATTTAAGTGCTCAGCTACCCCATTGAATGCGAATTTACTCAGCATTTAGGGAGAAATGCTCAGGTGACGTAAGCTACTAATGTGTCAAGTTGGCAACGCCAAAAGAGCGCTTGGTGGCTACTAGCTAGCACATGCTATAGCCCAAATTAGCATGACAGATACGGAGAGGCAACGTTTGAGTGGCCGTACGTTCAACGTCATAAAAAGCTATATAGTGTTGTAGTTATAATGTGCACATCGCAGTGATCGCTGAAGTAAAACCAAGTCAGCCGAGACAGACATAAACCCGATTGAACTTCACAATTTAGGGGGGGGGGGCGTAACGCTTAAAATGTCAAGGCTTTGTGAAAACGATCAATAAAGTCGAATCTACGTTGAGCTGGACCTTTATGCAATCTGTGGGTAGGTACGATGTAGTAAAGGGGATCCTGACATATGACAGCGGTCGTGGTTCGACACAGTGTCGCTGCGCAATGTTCAGCCCTCAACCTTTACGCACTATTTACATGGCTGCTTCCGATCGACACGTTTCCTAAGTACGCATTTGATCGGAGCTTATGCATGTGTGTGTACAGTCAACTGTGTCTTTCGGCCGCCGTACAAGAAAACAAGATCATGTGCGCTCGTTACCAACTTAAATTTAGTCGACGTGACTCCCGTCTTGCTCGCTCGCAGCTCAGAAACAATAAGCTCCAGCATTCATATATAAACAAACGTGTACAAATGTGTGTGTGCCCTCCCAGAGTTGCATGCAAACAGCAGGCAGCTGCTGAAATGGCTTAAATGCCTGTCTTACATTGCGCACTGACCCCATGCTCCTGGGGGGCTTTTTTAGACGAGGCAATAAGAATGTAATAATAGAAGCAGTGCTCCCACGGGGAAGTGAATGTTGCTGTTTTTTTCCGTAAATTGACTATAAAAGCTAGGTGATTTGGTGTCGATGTCTTAGTGGGTATTTGGTTCGAATGCTGCAAGCATGGGGGAGGGGACGCCCCATGTCATAGTTTGTAATTAAATAAATATATGCTAAAAAAAAAAAAAAAGACAAAAAAAGGCACTGCACTTATTTCAAGGTAACCCACTAGTAAGTTATTGAATTGTAATTACACGCGAGTGTTAGTCGACCAACGCAGACGTGATCGGCTCTTACTGTTAAATGTGCATAATAAACATTAGCCCACTTTTCATTGTCGCTGCTAGCTTAGCCTTTAGCCAGCTAGTTACGTATTATTCCGTTCGCCGCCGTTTTGACCTTCACTGACGACACAAAGTGGAATTACCCTGCGGTTATTAATGTGTCTCACTCTTCCACGTAACCGCGTTGGACAAGTGGGCCGCATTTGCCTCGTCTCGGTGCTCCGATGGCCGTTTAGATCCGTCCAAAGTGGCCCCACATAATTGCTAGCCCATTAGCTCGCTAGCTTGGCTTTCAACAAACTCAACACACAGAAACCAAACGCTCGTCGAACGGGCTGATACTTAGGGTGGCCTGTGCGGGTAGCGAGGCGACCGAGTGCGGGGGCATAGTGGTTCCCCGTGGCTGGCGAGCCTCCGTCGGCTTTACGACGACGAAAAAGCGGCAGGAAAATGGCGTCCGCGGCCAGCCTGTTGTGGTAACATAATAGCAACGTTGTCGCCTCCACACCCCTACCGGCAGCCCTCACTGCAGCGCCGACACACTCACCGGGAAGCAACTGCACACGCATATACATTCAAATGGTTGCTGTAGTCACCAAAAAAGCGTACATTTTGGAGTTGAGAAAGAGATGCCTTTAAAATAGTTGCTCAAAAGGCAAGAGTATGACGTGACTGCTGTCATGTTGGATGAGACACGACCTTCTTCTGCCTCCTCCCAATTTTTAATACACGATCCAGTTAAAATCAACACGCAGAAGCATAATTAGGCCAAACGAGTTCTATTTGTTATTGTTCAGATTGTTGACTTGGATGTGTTATCTTGTGGTGCCTCTTGGCTGGAGACCTCAGGACCATTGGAGACCACGTTCCCCTGTGCGACAAAGCAGTCCATCGGGGGATAAATGCATTATTATTCCTCACTGGCAATGGAGAGACGCACACAGACGAGGTTTAGAACAAATTTGTCAAGGCTAAACAGAGGCCCGTCTGTGTGCGCTTGGGGTGAATTTGTCTTTTTAACTTAACAAAATGGCCTCACGTCTGTTTAGGTGAAGTGTTGTCCTCGCAGACCTCACCATGTAGGGCTTGGCGTGTGTGCGTTGGGCACTAGTCTCACCCCCCGCCCCCCACCTACCTTCCAGTGATCTCACTCATGTGGTACCTGCACCCCGAGAGACCCGCACAATACAAATGCGCCCGGCTCCCGTTTAGCACCACACACTCACGTGACCACCCAGCTGGGCGGAGGAGGCTCGGCTCAGGTGACCTGTTTTTGTGCCGCTGGCTGCCCTGTAACAGATCCCTCTGTTTAACAGGAGGGCAGACCTCCGCCAAGGCCCGACAACTTCCTCGGCGGTGTCAGTGTTTCTGACCTGGGTTTTTAAATGGGCTCCGGCATTAATGTCGGTGATGTAACATCACTGCACGCAGTGGGTCATAAAAGACAGCGGCAATAGGACCTGTGGAGACATGTAGAAACCTTTTGTTTGTTTTATTGATGCTCACAGCTGTCGGCCAGAAGCCAAACTTAATCTATTTCCCCTCTCTGTAAAGGAGCGAGTTCCACGTGCTATTTAAAAGGGAGACGGCACCTCACCTGTACTTACGGAAAGTGGCGATAGACAGTATAGTTCATGTGACAAGCGTTTGTAATTATTTGTTTAACTCAGACTGTCGTAAAAACTTTTACGTGCAATGTCCTGACTTCCTTTTGCTTTCTTAGTTTTCTTCACCGCCAGCGTACAGGAGTGCCCCTCGCTAGTTGCTAGGTAGTGGGCACAAACATTGTGACACGTCTGTCGCTGTCAAACTCCTCCTAAAGGCTTTTAAAGAGTCTCGTTGGGGTCTTCTGTTTATGTGCACATACGCACGCTCCCACCCCCGTAAATGTACTGCTATACGGCATACACTTGGCAGCGATTTTTACAAAGGTCAGGCCGGACGTGTCCCATTGTGGCCACTGTGGAAACATTCCATCCGGGGCATACTTTGTGTGTGTTTGATTCCGCTCGCTAGCTAGCTGAGTCACTGCAGCCGCCTAGCAGGACGGTGTCAAGGCACATCTGTTTGCTGTTTGGCAGTGGGGTGGGTGGGGAGTGTTGGAATTTGTAATTTTTCCCCTTATCAAAAAATAAATAAATAAAATAAAAAAACATTTTCAGAGAGCTCGCAGCAGAAACCACAATGAAAACACGTAGAGGAGGCGGCGGTCTGGGTTTTCCCTCGCGGGGCTTAGAAAGGCCACCTTCTTCTTCTTCTCCTCCTCCTCCTCCTCCTCCTTCTTCTTCTTCTTCCTTCCCCACACAATGACTCCACTGTGTAACAGCACTCGGAGACTGGCTTATACTGTGTGTCAACTCAACGTCGCCACCCAGAGTCCACGCAGGGTCGCATCTGTGTAGCGTCACTGTCAGACGGAGCCCGTCGGCCCTCGGCCCCTATCCTTTCGCCTCTGCTCTGTGTCTCTGGTTTATTTAGGAAGTGCACAGAAGAGGGAAAGAAATCCGGCTGGGTGGGGTGACTGGGCAGAGGGAAGAGTGGTGTTTCTTTTTTTTCTTCTTCTTCTTTTTCTTGGCCGCATGACACCAGGGGTGATGGACAGTTCCTGTAAAGGAAGTGGGAGGAGCACACAGAGGCAGTCAAAGCTTAGATTTAGTCAGGAATGCTTCTGTAATGTACTTGTTTTGTCGTTCTCCCCCACTCGCGGGCTCTCTCAACCGCCTTTTGTCCGTCTTGACTGTGTTTTCGTGCCGTCATGTGCGTTCCCGAGACAGGAAGCGAGCCTCTGGATGACGTGGGAGTCAAGCGGATTGGTCGTAAACACACTGCCGCTGTTTGATAACGCAAAGGAAGAGGCTAGTCTGACATTTGGTTGTTATTGGCAGACTGCCCCGTCCCTTGTTCGAACGATCGGTTCAATGGGTCGTTTCCCCCTGCAATCGAAGAGGAATCGGGCCTATGTTAAGAGGTAGACGTGACTGACACTTGGGGTCGTCTTCCTGCGATTAATCAGGCCTGGAGTTGCCAGCCCGGTCACTCAATATTCCCCAGAGTAAGTGAGGCCCGGCGGAGGTGTGACCTCCAGCCTATTTCGTCCCGGCATCTGTCCCCTCCCGCTAATCCTGCTTATCAACAGAGCTCTGTATCCGGGCCAGCCAGACTGACACACGTGCTCCTGTCTGGATGTTCACAACACACGCACCCCAGAATTCCGACGTTTATTCCCAACAGTTACATTATGTGCTTTTTAAAAGCAACTAGTCTTCACCGTGTGTGTTCCTACCATGGCTGTCAGCTACCGTGTGTTCTCTTGCGCCCCTCTGTGGGAGCTCGGTCACAGTGCAGCTTTAGTGCAGCCTCACCTGACCGTTGTGTGTTTACATTCGGTTTATAACGCAAACACTGATTGTCTACATCTCTGTCCTCCTCCGTCTAGGCCTTGTGGATGCACTTAGATGTCTGCAATGACTGCTGTGGCTGGCATGCCTCAGTGTTTTGGACTGCCATTCTCTGGACTCAGTAGGACAAGAACTGATCAGCAGAGAACGTCATGAGCATAGTCATCCCCGCGGGGGTGGACACAGCAGTAGACGCCTCGTACCTGGACATGGCGGCAGGCTCGGAGTAAGTATGCACGAGCCGCCAGACCACCCTCGGTTTTGCGCTGCTCTGTTTTTATGTGAATGTTCCCCCGCTTTTTCATGTAACGTTGATCATAAACACTCTTTTCCCTTGCTTTCTGAGTAAATAATGTTGAAAACCTAATGACAAAAGTCTGACATATGAAGGAAGTTTGATTTATGAAGGCATACACAATCCAAATTGGCAGAGGTCTACGTTCGTCTCATTCTAGTTTCAACAATTTGCATTCTACGTGTCCTTTCCTTATTAAATATCTTTAATAGTAATGCTTCCACTACAAAGCAATTATAGGAGAGGAACTTGCAGTAATGGACAGTTGCGCCCCCGCCATTGATTGTTCTTGCACTTAACCGTGGCCGCCGTTAAGTACATCCGCCCGTGTCAAAATGGCAGCGGCCATCATTTTGTGTGCCCCCTGCGTCTCTAGCGTATCGCAGCCCGGTGCGTGCTCATGTGCGTGCCGCGTCGAGCCGCTCGGGCAGAAAGGTGCGCGCTGTCATGGCAACAAGCCTAACGTCTCCCCGCCTTCCCTCCCTCCCTCCCGCTCTCTCGCTCGCTCTCTCTAGTTTGCTTGTCAAGGACACTGGCGTGGCTTTAAATGAAGCAAGATGCTCTCGCATGACTAAAGAATAACACGCGTCATCCGCTCACAAGGAGGGGAGGAAGATGGTGTCTGTCTCTTTAAACGATGGGGAGGCCTCGCCCCCTTTTTGCCTTCATCAGATCTGTTGCGGTGACAGCTTGGGTTGCCATGGTATCTGCCCGTGCCCCCCCATCACGTCCCCTCCTCTTTCCTCCCCTCTGCACTGCGCAAGGTCCGTTTCCATGGCGGCGGTCTGAGTGACAGGTGGTCCTCACAGCAAAGCTACCTCCTCCTCCTCCTCTGTAGAGCTCTGCGTCCAACGGTGCGGGAGGGACGTGCGCCCCTTCTTGATTCTCCCGCTTGCTCTTTTGTCCGTCCGCTGTCGTTGAAAAGATCTCAGAATAAAAATGGCCGCGCTGAGGGAAAAGATGGCGGGAGGGAGTTGCGTCGTGTCCTTTCCACATCCCCTCAAGTATGCAGCAGGGCTGGCCAGCTGTTGGCTAATGCAGCGTGTGCCTGCCTGACAGAGTTGCTAGCGTTGCCATGGCAGCTGGTGAGGAGCGAAGGGGTTACCTCTGGCCGCTTGTCTCCGTTTGTCCGATTTTCTTCCGTCCCTTGTTTTTGCGTGTATGCACTCACATCTGTTCCTCAATTAATACAGCAGCGACTGCCCCCCCCCCCCACCCACACACACACACACACACGTTTCCACACCTGCGCCGTAGCTTCCCTCCCTCCATCCGTCCCTCCCTCTCTCCTGTGCTTCGACTTCACATGAATGATACAAACCCTCCAGTTATGTTCACATTCTCCCTCCACACTGCACAACTTGGCTCACTTGTTTGCACATTTGACTCTACAAGTGCAATGTACGTTTAAAACCATGGAAATTATTGCGAGGATATGTACCAGACCCACCCGCAATAGGTGGAAAAATCTGCAATAAAGCGAGACCATATAAATCTTTTTTGTTTTGTTTTTAGTTTTACCTCTTCCACGCGCTTGAAACACACTTAAACCTATTAAAATACACTTTATAAAGTATTCCTTAGTAGTATTAGTTATCTGAGTACTAATTTTGAAGTATCCCTTAGGTCTCAGTCTCTCGCTTGCACAGTTCTCCAAATAAGAGGCCCAGTGTGCTTGCATCAAGCTGTTTTGTCACTTCGAGTTGAAGTTTACCGTAAAACTGACACATACAACAAGAGAGAATTACACATTGCATCTTCAAACTCCAAAATGTTCAATCAAACCATATATTGATGAAAGGCCGCAAACTTGATACTAACATATAATGTGAAACATTACGGTAAAAATAAACCATTTAACAACTGTTACTTAAACACACACACAGCAGCATAACTTACAACAAAAAAGAATGAAACATTGTATATTTAAATGCCAGAATGTTCAACCAAACCATATGGTACAACATTACTCAAAAGCATATATTCTCGCTGCTCTGTGGGAACAACTGCAGCTTTGTAGGGGGCCTTCTCTGCCTCCTTCCGTCTCCTCATTTACCCCGCATCTACCTTCAGTAGCGCTCAGTGCTGCCCGGCGTGTTGCGGCACAACGTGGTACTTCACTGAAGTCGTACTTGGCTGTGCACTGTAAAAGCCCATAGAAACAATCACTTAAAGATCCGCGACATAGCAGGGGGGTGCAAAAGACTACACATTTTTACTTTTTCTTTTTTTTAAATGAGCTTTTCCCTGGAGGTGACTTTGACAGTAAATCAGTAAATAGTGCGAGAGGTAAGTCACACAAAATATGTGACATTTTCGCCTGTAGCAGCTGTTTCATTTCCTTTATTTATGATAATTAGTGACCTAAAAGTCTTATTTTTGCACAGCACTATGTTCACCTCCGTTTTGGTGATGTTAATGATTGATGTGTGAAAGGTTGTGCTCGCTGTTCCTTTTTTCGTTTTCAGTGTCTTTCACGCCCGTGACGGTTAGGAGCGCCCATGTGGCAGTTAATCAGTAGTGTAGACACACAAACAACAGTTACGCACAAGCACGCCTCAACACAGTTCCGCCTCAAGACCTCGTGCACACACTTGTTCAGTTTTCAAGGCAGCGGCAGACTGTGCAGGAAGTGTCGACTTTTGAGCAGCGTGCTCCGCGAGGGCTTTTTGGCAGGTACTGTAGCGCCAAAATGTGGAAGTTGAGTTGGGGGCAACTTTGCGTTTTTAAATGTAGTTCAACCCGTTTGTTCGCTTTTGTCCTCTTGGTTTAAGGTGGGTGTTATAAAGGTATAACTTGTAGAGGAGTAAGAAGTCAAGCTGTGTATGAATGTGTGAAATGCCGCATGGCTTGTTGACTCTGCGTTGAGTGTTCCACCTGTTTTACTTAGGCACATTAAGATGAAATAGCTTAATGCATGTTGCCTCGCTCATAAAAACTTTCCAGAATTAGCATGCATGTAATTAGATGGTCCATTTATTAAGCTTAGACCTTGGAGATGTTGCTTTAAAAAAAGGGCTGTTTTCCCCACTGTACAAAGCTTAAAATGAATGGCTACTTCCCTCTCGGATCACACCATTTCCTCAATAAAGCCTGTCCGCTGTGTGACAAAGAGTGGGTTGGGTTGGTCACAAATGGCCAAACAGGCTCTTGCCATTGGCGTGCAGATTTGTGTGTGTGTGTAAAGTAGATGTACAGGTTTGGGGTGAGCCAACCTGACAAACGATTGTGTGTCTGTGACAACCTCGTAGACAGACAGGTGCTTCCAGTTGCATACGTCCGTACTCGTGCAAACACATAGAAAACAATGTTAATTTTGTCTGCTAGCTAATGTGAGTATTGTGTGTGTATGTGTGTGTGTGTGTGTGTGTGTGTGTGTGTTTGCAGACCAGAGTCAGTGGAGGCCAGCCCCGTGGTGGTAGAAAAGTCCAGCTACCCGCACCAGATCTACAGCAGCAGTTCTCACCATTCCCACAGTTACATCGGCCTGCCTTATGCTGTGAGTACCTCGAGTGAACAACCGCAAAGCTTTCTCCTCATCAACCCGCGCCTCACTACTTCCCGTTCGCCCTCCAGGACCATAACTATGGGGCGCGGCCCCCGCCCACACCGCCGGCCTCGCCTCCCCCCTCCATGTTGATCCGGCAGGGCGATGGCGGGTTGTTTGTTCCGGGCGGCCAGGACGAAGCATCCACAGGTACTACGCTCAGCACCTCCGAGGATGGCAGCTACGGGGCCGACATCACCCGCTGCATCTGCGGCTTCACGCACGACGACGGCTACATGATCTGCTGCGACAAGTGCAGGTGCGCCGCCCTCTAAACACGCGGCCCTTTCACAACACCTCAGCGGTCGCCCGATGACTCAACTCTCTGCTTTGATTCTGCTCTCTAGCGCCTGGCAGCACATCGACTGCATGGGCATCGACAGGCAGAACATTCCTGAGACATACCTGTGCGAGCGCTGCCAGCCGAGACACCTGGATCGGGAGAGGGCCGTTCTTCTGCAGACGAGGAAACGGGAATGTTTGTCGGGTAGGACCGAGCGGAGCAGCCATTAATGGCAACTTTGCACTTTTCTCTCTCGATTAAGCAACTTTTCACACCACCCTAGCAACTTTACCCACAAAAAGCAAACTTCGCTACTTTTAAAATCGTTAGCCTAATAGCATAGTTGCCTCAGTGATTTTTGAAGGTTTTCAGAAAACAAGCGCGGCAAAGGATATTTATTTATTTCTTTTTCTTTTTTCTTTTTATTGACTTGATAACAGTAAGTTATAAATGACTTTATATGCCATTAGGCTAGCGAAACTTGTGGAAACCTTTTGAAAAGTGAATCAAATGCTAACACAATAATGTATTCACTCAACAAAAACAAGCTAGTCTTACAGACTTCACATTTGATTGAAAGAAGTTTTTCTCTATAAAGTGTACGCTAAATTGCTTTTTAGTGCAACAACTACTGTTAAAACTGAATGTAGCTATAAATACAACATACCTATAATGTATTGTGTTTATGACTTTTATGAATAAAAACGTGGTGATAAAAAAAGTAATCTTAACACTTGACCTTTTGTCAACATGGATTGTGAACATGTAATCTATGTAATATTTTACGTATGACACAATTACATCATCATGCAGTGTCACCATCATTGAGCAACTTTTACCTTGAGTAACATTCCTAACAAATGACTTGACAAATGTCTGTACCACATAGTTGTGGTATGCCAGCCATAATGACTGCAATTTGATTGTAACACGATGGTGTCGGGTTGTAGGCCGTGTCAGGGCGCATTTCTCTGAACAGTGACACCTGCTGGATACGTAAAGAATGAGTCGAATCTGTGCCGCCGTGTTATTATCATTCAAGTAGATGGGGACACCAGCGCCACGGAGAGTGGGGATGAGGTACCTCTGGAGCTCTACTCCACCTTCCAGCACACGCCCACCACCATCACCCTCACCACCGGGCGACTCGGCACCAAGCAGGTGGATAAGAAGCGCAAGAAGAGCGGCGACAAGGACCCCCCGGCATCTTCTGCACGAGCCAAGAAGGTAACTTCCACACATGTCCATAAATATACACTTCTCCCCTAAAGTTCCAAATTTCAGGATGAACCTAAATAAAAACACAAGTGAACTAGAAACAGTGAAACAGAGAAATACTTCCTAGAAAACCGTCTTAAAACACACTCTGCTATAGAAGACAAGATGAGACTGGATTGGTTTGTTGAAGAGAAACACGGGGTGGGCTCCCACTAATTGCAAAAACTGTTAATTCACATAATGCTGAGTTGTATTTCTAATCATTCGTTTTGATACCTGTCCCTTGAAATGTGTACTTGAAACTGGTCCGTGTCGGAAACAAGGTTAGGGACGGCTATACTGTGCAGCAAAAATATCAATGACGTCAATGATTATCCACTTCAATTCGACTTTCATCACACCATATTATGGTCGAAAAGGTCTAATTAAGTTCGCCTGTAAGGGTTAGAATGCATTTGAGTTTCATCCTGAAATTTCAACTGAAAACCCAATATCCCGAACGTTTTGTGAGTAGTGTATATTAGACAACAGGCCATGCTTTCTGCTATGTTTACATTTGAATTTCTCCCCGCAGGCCTTCCGAGAGGGCTCCAGAAAGTCCTCGAGAGTAAAGGTAAAAATACACGCCAAGCAACAAGACACCTGTGTCGGTCCTCGAATAACCCCGCCCTTGCTTCTCCTCGCGCAGGGCGCCGCTCCCGAGCAGGAGCCGGCGGAGCACCCGGCGCTGTGGGAGAACAAGATCAAGACGTGGATGGAGCGCTATGAGGAGGCCAGCAGCAATCAGTACAGCGAGGACGTACAGGTGCTGCTGCGCGTCAAGGAGCAAGGCGACGGCAAAAGTCTGGCCTACAACACGCACCTGGCCTCCTTCAAGCCCCCGGTGGAGGTACGACAAACACCAGCTATTGTTTCGTCCTTTGTCAGACCGGCGGCTCACGCTGTGCGTTTTCGTGCAGAGTCAAGTTCAAAAGAACAAGATCATCATCAAAGCCATGAGGGACTTGGCCCCGGATTCCCTCATCATCGAGTACAGGGGCAAGTTTATGCTTCGGCAGCAGTTTGAAGCCAACGGATACTTCTTCAAAAGGTCAGTAACGGGAAACACAATACTTCGACGACTCACAAAAAGATAGGGATATTGAACTTGACGGTGGAATTTCAGGATGAACCTTAAATGCACTATGACCTTTACAGGTGAACTTCATTTGACCTAAATTTATGAACGCACATGTCGAGTTCTTCGTTTCAGTTCTTTTTGTAAAACCTGCTGTTGTCTAACAAGGAGTTGAATGGCAAAATTCAGGTGTTTGTTCCATGAATGGAGCAATATATTTCCTGGTTCAATTAGAATTATTGTCATCATGCCGTTCACATGTTGACATCATGAGACCAAGACGAGTGCCAACAATAGAACAACTGTGCCTCAAACTGGATGTTCTCAGGGGGAAGTGGCCAAATAACCCTTGATTTTTTTTTTTTTTTTTTAATCAATCAAAACTCTTATTTAACTAGAAAATAAAACCCATTGAGACCAAGGTTTCTTTTTCAAGCGTGTGTGGAGCACAATTCACGTCATAACAAAACAATCCCGTGCAATTACAAACAGAAAAGTGTCTGTCCGTGTAGACTAGCATCCACCCAGAATGCAGAGCAGTGAATACCGACGAAATGTACATAATGCAAGCACAACATGTGGCTTCAGAACCCAAGCTCACTCTTGTCTGCTTCCTCTCCAGACCGTACCCCTTTGTGTTATTCTACTCCAAATTCGACGGGCTGGAGATGTGTGTGGACGCGCGTTGTTTCGGCAACGAGGCGCGCTTCGTCCGCCGCTCCTGCACCCCCAACGCAGAGGTGAGGCCACGCCCCCAACGGCCATGCATTCAGACCGTTAACGCCCGCTATAAAGCTCTCCTCGCTACGCTACAGGTGCGGCACGTCATTGAGGACGGCATGTTGCATTTGTACATCTATTCGCTGAGGCCCATCACCAAAGGCACAGAGATCACCATCGGTTTCGATTACGACTTCGGCAGCTGGTGAGCGACATACTCGGCTCGCGCAGCCATCGCAACATTATTTCACCTCGGAACTCAACATTTGCTTCACGTGCAGTAAATATAAGGTGGACTGTGCCTGCGTGAAGAGCAACCCCGAGTGCCCCGTGCTCAAGCACAACCTGGAGCCCACCGAGAACCTGGGGTCCGGCGGGCGGCGGCGGAACAGCCGCAAGGACAAGGACCCTGGCCGGGAGGACCTGGGCCAGAACCAGAACATGGGCGTGGACTGCGAGGGGAAGGGAAAGAACGTGGGCGACTGCAAGCAGAGGAAACTGTCTCCCCTACGACTCTCCATCTCAAACAACCAGGTAAGGTTGTATTTTCTTTTATTTTTTTGTGTGTTTTCCACAGTGGATGCATGTCTTTTTGTTAGTGTCTCTGCATGTCATTTCCACTGTTTGTCCCTTTCTTTTCAATTTAGTTTAACCTCCTTCGTCACCTTTCTCCTCCAGTTAGTTTACTTCACAACAGGTAAAGCTCTCTCGCTCCAACAAAGGAAGTGATTGCCATTCATTTATGGGTGCACATCAACGCCAGTGGGTGTACAGTGTTGTTTTGTGCCCACTTTAAGCACAAGCAGAGTACACCACAACCCTCCCCCCCCTTTCACCCCAGCCAGTACCCCTCAGGTGACAGCCCCACTCTCTCCCGCCTCACCTATCTTGTCCTCCGCTGCTCTCACCTGTTTTCACTCTCGTCTGTAGCCAGACTTGAATGACAAAGCGTCATGCCGCCACCTCTCCCCCCCCCCCCCCCCCCCTCCCTTTTACAGGATCCCGACTTATTTGAGGATCTAGAAGACAAAACGTCCATTAGCAATGAAGTAGAGATGGAGTCAGAGGAACAGATTGCGGAGAGGAGGAAGAAGATGGTAAGTGTGCCAAAGTAAACGGCGCCGTTCAAGCTTTTTAGTAGCTTTCCTGCAGCCGCCCAGCACAGAGTGAAGATGACAAAAATGACAACTAGACCCCCCCCACACACACATTTCCCCCCACCCCACTTGTGTGTGTCTGGGTGTGGTCTGATAATTCTGGCTTGATTTGGTTGAGGTGCAGCTGCCTCCTTCCTCCTCATCAATACTGATCTTCCCCCCCATTGTCTTGCTTTTGTCTTCCATTTTCTTTCCTTTGCTTTGCTCATTGCCCGTTGCTTTGTGGCCCCCAAAAAAGACCCCCAGTAGTACCCTCTGAAACTGCTGTCCCATCACGCACTGAGTGAAATGGCCCGCGTACTCGCCAGTGCGCTCCATTACGTTCCCTACACGTGGGAGGTATCAAAACGAGCGAGCGGTGGTCGACTAAACACTGGAAAAATTAAACACCACGGGGGCGCTCTGGAAATTACCCTGGAGTCAGCGTCATTACCCATGGTGGAGCCCGGGTGTAAAGCGCTGACTCATCAGAGAGGGATGGATTCTCTCTCTCTAATGTGAAGGTGCAAGCGTGTTGCCAGCCAGTTATTTTGGTAACATACTCCCATTCCAAATTGCATACATTATCACGATGTGTCTTGCCAAAAAGATGTTTTTGAAGTTAGCTTTCCAACCTTCTGCTTGTCCCGCCACTGCAGTTTTCCTGTTGACTTTTCCTCTGTCTTCAGCTGAGGGGGGTCATGTTCTCTCAGCAGCTTCTGCCCCCCGTAGCATAAATTAACCCTTTGCAGCGCTCCGCGTGACGCTGATTAATAATATCTTCCGCGCCCTCTTCATCTTTCTTGTACCTCCTCCCCGCAGACGCGAGAGGAGCGGAAGATGGAGGCCATCCTGCAGGCCTTCGCACGCATGGAGAAGCGGGAGAAGAGGCGGGAGCAGGCGCTGGAACGGATCGGCAGCGTCAAGCCCGAGCTCGGGGGACGCAGCGACATCAAGGAGGAGCCGCCTGCCACTCCGGAGACGGCAGACTCCCCGTCTGTCGTACAGGTAGGGCGCCGGATGATGCATTACGGCCGTGTTCGGAATCCTTCAGTCACCCAGGAAATAATCTGTTCTTGCTACACATTGGAACACCACTACAAAATGTTAAAGGGGCACTTTATAGTGGATATGAAGGGAGTCCAAACACAGCCCATTTCATTCTTCTTTGTCTCATATTGCATCATTGTTACAGCTGCAACTCCTCTTCTGTCTCGCTAGCCGCCTCTTCTAGAGGTGAAAGAGGAGCCGGGGTTGAAGCCAGCCAAGGTCAAAGGCCCACGGAACAGGAAAAGCTTCTCCAGGAACCGCACACACATCGGCCAGCAGCGGCGGCGAGCTCGCACCATCAGCACCTGCTCCGACTTGGCCCCTGGCTCTCCGGTGGAGCCCGTGGAGCCTCTGAGCACCGAACCCCTCGAGGGGGAGCCGCCCAGTGCGCCGGAGCCCGAGGCCGTTGCCGCCCAGCCGCCGGACGCCAGCCCCCCGCAGAGCATCTCGCCGGCGCCCGACCGGAACCGCACCGGGAGCAAGAATTTTAAAACTAAAAAGGTACGTCTGCGTTTTAATTGCAGCGGATGACATCATAAGTCAGCTGGCTCTAAACACTTTTTTGCCTGCGCAGCACTTTGTCAGCGAATGGGTGGGCGAGAAGCAGCCGGATCGCTTGGCGGCGCGCACCCCGGAGCCGGCGCCCGAGCGGCCGCTGCGGATCAGCAGCGACCCCGAAGTCCTCGCCACCCAGCTCAACGCCCTGCCGGGCCTGGCCTGTTCGCCGCAGGTCTACAGCACACCCAAACACTACGTCCGCTTCTCCTCGCCGTTCCTGGCCAACCGCAGCCCCAACACACCCGGCGTCCCCACCGGGAGACGCCGCTCCAGAGAAATGCCCGAAATGCCTCCGACCACCGGTTCCTGCAAGAAGGTGCAGTGTTCTCCTTGACTGCGGTCTTTATGGAAATGTGCGCCGGCTGTCGTACTCACGCTCCTTCTTTGCAACAGCGATGGTTAAAGCAGGCGCTCGAAGAGGAGGGATCCACCAGTCCGGCCCGAAGACCCAGTCTCTTCGTGCCCAGCGAGGGTCCTCTCAGCCCCTGCATTAACGGAGACTCAGACAGCCCCCTCCCTTACAACGGCTCCCTTTCACTGCCAGGTACGACTCTTGAACAATACAGATCTTACAGATCTACAAAAAAAAAAAAAAAAGTGTACGACGCTTGTGTCTTATTTCAGAGTTGCCAACGCCTTTGAAAAAGCGCCGCTTGAGTCCCCTCGACGCCTGCATGTCGGAGAGCTCCACGCCCTACGGCTCACCTTGTGCCACGCCCACCCGGGCCGACCAATCGGAGACATCCGCGCCGCCCGTGCTGACCCCCACGCCGCCGAAGCCTCGGACCGAAGAGCCCGTAGCGGAGCATTTCGCCAGCACCCCAACGCAAACACTTACAACCCAGGAGGTAAATGTCAGGGTTCAAATTGAGGCGGAGTTGGTACCATTCTGATTATTAGCACACATATGTATGCCGCACCCCCCACTGGCTCAAACAAATACTTTCTCTGTGATGTAGTTACCTCAATTTTATTGTTTTGTTTTCCTTGAGGCACGTCGCCTTGAATTATACTCAGTTTATGAGACATCTCTGACAAGCTTAATGTGCAAGCTGTAATGCTCTTTTAAGATTTTTTTTTCACCTGACATATCAGATGTGCTTGGTTATAAAAGACACAATATTTACTTTGAAAATTTGACTTGAAAATCCACAAAATGCCTCATTCGGAGCTTTTTGCTTTTTGGACTGACTTTCAAGTGTTGGTGTGACATAATACCTCAATGCAGTAAAAAAAAATGTCAGGTTTTTTTTTTTTTTTTTTTAATTTGCAGGAAAACTCTTGTACATGTATTCCCCCCCACAGGTGTTTTGAAATGACTCATGATGACGTCTCATGTTCTCTACAGAGTGAATCATCAACGGAAAGCTCGCCAGACGTCAGCACGAAAGCAAATTTGTTCGAGGTTAGCAACCAGGCAGATCGTCCTCCTTCGCTGACCCCGTCTCCCTCCAGTCGGACACCGAGCTCCGACGTTCTCCCGCCCGAAGCCAAGACGTCAGTACCCGAGAGTCCGCAGCTGCCCCCTGTTGTAGAGTGCGCGGACGTAGCGGAGGAGTGGGCGGACGTTGGGGCGGCGGAGGGCGGCGCGGGCGGCGAGGCGTCCTCCTCTGCCGAAACGTGTGCTTCCTCGTCCTTCCCCGGCTGGATCAAGAGCCCGGAAAGGTGCCCGACGGCACCCGCCGGCCTCAGCTTCTCCCCCGTCAACTCCAACCTTAGGGACCTCACCCCCTCGCACACCTTGGAACCCCTGCAGGCTCATTTCAGACCCGACGCCACGGCAGGGCCCGCGGCGTTAGCGGCGGCCTCCCAGCCGGCCTTCAGTGAGAGCCAGGGGCCGCTCTTCTACCCCTGCACGGAAGACGCAAGCGCGGCCGGCTTCTCGCGCTCGCTCAATGGCGACGAGGGAGGCGGGTCTGCGCAGAATCCCCCCCAGAAGAAGAAGGTGAGCTTCTAACATGCGACAGCGCCCTCTTGTGGTTTGCGTGACACTCACCGCCACTTTTCGTCCTCAAGGTCTCCCTGCTGGAATACAGGAAGCGGCAGCGCGAAGCTCGCCGCAGCGGCTCCAAGATGGAGTGTGGCTCCCCTTTGTCCACCGTGCCCCCTTTGAGCATGGACGTTTTCCCCGTTGTCACCGTGGAAACCAGCAGTGAGGCCTCCTTACCTCCGCCGCCTCCTCCTCCTCCACCTCCCCCTCCTTCTTCTGCAGCACTTTGCAGCGCCAAGGAGCCGTCGTCCGCGGAGGAGTCGGAGGGTGCGGGAGAGAGGGAAGGGGGAGAGGGACAATGGTAGGCTGTCGAGATAATGTCGTGACATTTTGTGTGTTTGCCGTTGGGTTAACGGACGTTCTCCTCTCAGGACGTCCTCCACGTCTGTCGAGCAGGCTCGCGAGCGCGGCTACCACAGAGCTTTGCTGCTCAGCAAAGACAAAGATGCAGGTGAGTGGCTGTCAATCTCCCAAAAGGAAAATCATGTTAGATACTAGTCTTGCCACCATGCCAAAAGTCCGACTGAATTACTATATCTGTATGAAGTTCCTCGATACCGAAACTGGAATGATACCATCATACCATCAGCAGAATCATAAAAGGCAAAACGGGGAACTTGCATTTCTATTTTATCCATTCAAAATAAGATGAAGCAGTGGAATGTATATTAAATAAAAAAATATATATATATTCCCTCTTGATTAAATAATTGACTTTGCAGTTCAGCTTTTAAACAAAAATAAAAAATTTTTTTTTTTTTGTCACTAAATGATTTTTTTTTATGTTTGTAAACCACCACACATTTCTCTTTTGTCTGATTCTTTGACAGATCATAATACCCAAAGTAGAAAATGCTTTTTTTTTTTTTTTTTTAATCCAAAGATACAAGATACCGCTGTGCAAATACAACAGCTAAAAAACTCGGTCAATGAAGTTAAGCAACCAGTCGGATGAGATTTGTGTCATTTGGAATTGTTGTTGTTGAAGATTGTGAAGCCGAGGGTGGAGAGACACCAACACCGAGGGACTGCTCATCTCCCGGACCCCAGAAGACCCCTACTCACGCAGTAAGTCATCACCGCATTATGCTCGACTTGTTCCGACCGGTACGTTTCTTATGGTTTTGTGGCTTCCCGTCAGCCGGGCTCTCCTGGTCCAGTCGCTTCCGCGTTGCCCTCAAGCTGGAAAGAGGAAGATGGTGACGGTCCTCCTCGAGCAGCGAACCAGACCCTGCAGCTGCCCGCCAAGTCCAAATCGGCGCCCGTCACCCCGACCAAGCTGCACCCGCCGCCGCCCTCCTCCCCCGTGCACTACCCAGGGCAGGCGCACCTCCACGCGCAGCCTCAGGGCTCGCCCTACCGCAGCCAGAGGCCGCTCTTCTCCTCCCAGTCCCAAAACCAAAGCACCGGCCAAGCTCCGGCGCCTTCGTTCGTCCAGTACAACGTGCAGGGCGCCCCCCCCGCCACCGCCACCGCCCCCGCCTCCTCCCCCAGCGCCGCCCGCTTCCACGGCCTACTTCCCCGCTCAAACCGTCCCCCCGGCGGGCCCCTTCTCTGGATTCAAAGCGGCGGTGACACCCTCCTACCCGCCGGGCTCTCAGGCCCTAATGCAGACTCTTCCCCGCAGCGTGCACTACCAGACCTCGGCCGCCCCGCCTCCGCCCCCGCCGCCACCACCCCCCCACCCCATGTCTGGCCCCGCCCTGCTGCACGTCAACCTGCAGCCCGCCCCCATCCAGCAGATCATGCTGACCGCCGCCCCCACGTTGGTACAGGGCCAGCCCTCGACGCAGCAGCAGCCGCCCCTGTCCCTCACCCCGCCCCCGCCTCCGCCTCCGCCGCCACCCAACCCGTCCGGCGGCGCCCAGATGCAGCCCCACCACTTTCAGAACTTGGCCGGGTTTCAGACCACGTTACTTGCCAACCCCTCGGTGCCCCCGTCCGCGTATCCCCCATCCCTTCAGCAGACCGGACTGCCGCCGCCCCCGCCTCCACCCCCACCACAGACTCAGCAGGGCTCGGCTCCGACCGCCGCAACCAAGCTGCCCGCCGGGGCCCGCGGAGCACCCGCCTCCTCAACGCCCTTCCACACTTCGGGTTACCTGAGCACAGGGTGGCACTGAGGAGGTTTTGGGACGAGGCTAGGGTTGCAAAGGGGTGGAGCTTTCTGGTATATTTCCAAGGGAAAAGCTTCCAAGTTGGAAATTTTCCATGAGTATTGATGGGAATTAACTGAGGCTAATTTAATTTTGTACTGTACTGTGAGCCAAACTTCAGTTTAGTAAATTCCTGATTTATTCCTATTAATTCCCATGGAAATGTTCCCACTTTGACAATTACCGTAATTTTGCAACCCTAGACAAGCGGCAGTGTAGATACGTTTTCTATGGCCAGTGGAAAAACAGCTGATTGTTGGATAAAAGGGTATTTAAGTAAGGAAAAAAGGACTGACAAACTGTAAAAGATGGACAACCCCTCGTGGTGCTCTAAGCGCTCTTCTCGTTTTCTACTTCCTTCCTGCGACGGGTGGAGGGGGGCTTGACTGTTGTGCGTCTCGTTCGGGCTCCTGTTGTGTTGTCCCACCCGCACTTTTGTTTAGCAATGGACATTCCAGCCTTTACCCCTCCTCTTCCTCCTTCTTTCTTCTTGTCAGTCTGTTGTCTCTGTTCTTTTTCTTTTAATCTAGCCGCGCGTTATAGCTTTTTTTTGTATAGAAAAAAAGACATATTTTTTTTAATTCCTCCGTCTAACATCAGAAATCTGTTGAGCGCCGCAGAAAACAATTTGCGGGAGACGGTGGCCTCACCACCTCGGCGGGCTGCGGTTCTGTTCGTGTGTTTGGTGGTCTTCCGAGGTGGGCCGAGCACCTCTCTCGTAGGTTTATTTTTTTTTTTTAAATGGAGCGTTACTTGTAGAAAGTGTAATTAAATGTATAATAGATGCCGGCTTTCACCAGGAACACGTTTGTAAATATCGGCTTTCTTTTTTTTTTTTTTTTTTTACGCCTGTACAATTCGCTGCCCCCCCCCCACCATTTTTCAAACATGGTTGTACATACGAGCGCTCTTCTTGGCAAAGCTGAATGTTTCCGTGTGTAGCATTTATTTTTTATTTTCACCCTCTCTGGACTTTTCAACTTTGTCCTGTTTTTTATTATTATTATTATTATTATTATTTGTGTGTGAGTGTGTTTGTGCCAAGGGGAGGAGCTCACAGACACTGCACTGGTTGGCTCTTTTCATGGTTCATTATAATAAATCACTGTTATGACAGTTTCATAAACACTTTTGTTTGCGTTCGCTTTCTTGAAGTGCGGGAAGGTAAATCGAAGGAAACGCACACCGCTGCACACGTTTATTCGCAAATTATTATGATTTATTTTTTTGGGGAAAGTGGTGAACGTCACGTTGGCTTCTGGACAGGAAGTAATCTCAAGGTAACAATTCAGCCTTGATAAATACACTCCAGAAATTAATAAATACACTCTAGTATGCCGTGGCCATTATTGCCTCTTCAGTTCACTCATTTAAATTTTTTTATTGTGTAAATCCATGCAAATACTAGTTAAAAACTGTAAAAACAAGCGTTATTCCAAGTTTTCTGAGCCTATGAGCCTGCACCTTTAATTATGGCCACCAGAGGGCGGTGTTCAACGTACACTCCCACCCACCACCGTTAAATTCCACATAGATTTTCCCCACCATATATGGTCATGTCCACTTATTTTTGCAGTACCTGTACATGGATTTTACGAGTCACACAAAACAAACGCATCAAGACTGAACTGGAGAGGTAGATGGATCGTGTTAGCAAATGTTTCTTTTTGTTTTTCTTCCCATAATACTTTGAAGGGTTTTACTATACCAGAATACCACACGCATGTTATAGCCACACATCGACTATATCTTTTTTCAAATTAAAAATTGTCACGTCCGCTACTTAACCACATCAAACATTTAAGTATAGCAAAATGGCAAATTACAGCATGAATTTGCTCCATAAAAAGTCTTATTCCGGTTAGGTGGTGTCTTCACATCTGCATGGGCGACATCTCATCCGCCAGCAGCACGTGAAAAAACAACACCAACAAAAAATGCCCAAAGAGCAGTGCGTCCGAGCTAAATGATGTTTTACAGATGGAATGTTCCGAGTTCCTCGTCCACTTCAAGGATTCAGACCTTTTCCATCATCCTCAGTCTGAGGTCGGAGCAGGAGAGGTGACGTCACGAACAGAAAATAACACCCAAATCTGGTTGTAGTTAATTCAGCTGTATACAAAAATTGAATTACTCTCGCATTCCTCACCTCGTGTACGTATGTGAAGGTTGGCTCGCATGTTATATGGCGTTGTTAGCGCACTCTGGGAGAAATTGGAAGAGAAAGCAGTTAAATGGTGTCAGTACCAATATTGTCCAGCTGACGGCAGTGTTGTATCAGAATTCACGTTCTGCATAGTAATTAACCACAGTTTGGATGAGGGACAAAATAAACTACTGGTGGCCCGGGGGCCAGCTCCGGCTCACCACCACATTTTATATGGCCCGTGAAAGCAAATCAAAATTGCTTTTTTCTGTTACCAATCCCTCTTACAAAAGAAATCTAATAGTTGAAAAACATGTTTTATAGGCTTCTGATTTCAAAACTGGTTATTCATCAATGTGTTGCGTATACTGTGTGTAAGTACAGTATATGAAGTAATCTTTCATTTATATAGGTTCACAGTCGCCCACCCCCCATACAGTCTAGTCACGACAGACGTTACTTACTGTCTGCCAGGAGCTCGTCGGCCATGAGGCTGTCCTGGCGGTTGCCCAGCACGAAGGCGAGGAAGGAAAGGACGAGGGCGTCCATGATGCCCATGATGGCCAGGATGTATGCCCATCGCAGAGAGCAGGCGCCCAGCGTGTATTTGCCCGTCTGCTCGCCGCACATGCGCTTCACCTCGTCGCTGTCCCAGCCGTCCGGGTAGATCATGCAGCCCAGGATCAGACACGTGCCTGCGGGCGGGGGAAACTCAAGTTTGTGTTCATGTTTTAGTCATTCAAGTTTGAGTGATTTTTGACGCTGTTGGGCAAATTGGTATTTATCTTGATTTTACTTACGCTGTTGGAGTATAACTGACATGTGAGTAAATTGAAATAGGAAATGAGTTCATCTGTGGTACTCTTTCTAGGCACGAAACCATACTGTTGCTCGCAAATACTCACTTCTGTCCTGAGTCTAGCCTCCACTGCTCTTTCCCATCACGTCATTGTGTGGCTCATCAACTTTATTCCTCTATAGTTCCCACAGCTCTGCACATCACCCTTGTTCTTAAAAATGAGCACCAGCACACTTTTCCTCCATTCCTCAGACATCTTCTCACACACTGGAATTCTATTGAACAAGCTGGTCAAAAACTCCACAGCCACCTCTCCTAGATGCTTCCATACCTCCACAGGAATATCATCACGACCAAGTGCCTTTCCATTTTTCATCCTCTTAAATGCCTTTCTAACTTCCCCCTTACTAATCATTGCCACTTCCTGGTCCACCACACTTGCCTCTTCTACTCTCCCTTCTCTCTCATTTTCCTCATTCATCAACCCCTCGAAGTATTCTTTCCATCTAGCTAGCACACTACTGGCGCTAGTCAACATATTTCCATCCCTATCCTTAATCACCCTAACCTGCTGCACATCCTTCCCATCTCTAGCCCTCTGTCTGGCCAACCTGTATATATCCTTTTCTTTTTAGTCTATATATAATATATAAATTCTATAAATAAATTACAATTATATGTATATATATATATATATATATATATTTGCATTTTTATGTATTTATTTTTTTGTGACATTAGGACATTTATATTGACAGTATTTGATGGAATTTTTATGTGATGGATTTTTAATTATTTAATTTATTTGATGACATTTTATTATTATATGTTATATAATTATAAACAATTACAAACAATTATTAACAATGTCCACACAGTTTTTTGCTGGACAAAGGTTAATGATGCCTCTAAGACCTCACGGCATTCATTGCAGCTGGATTTCCACAAGATCGCAAATTCCCTTGAGTCATGTGCGCTCAATGCTGCGGAAAAAAGAGACGGGATATGTTCTCAGCGTCAGAAGTTGGCGACGCGGCAGCGGCGTCATTTCCCCACGGCGTCGCAGCCCAGCTTCAAAGGCAGGGCAATCTAAAATAAGAACACTACACGCTGAAAACATTCCCAAGAATTCGCCCGGCAACAAGGCAGCCATTAGATACAAGTTCTGCCTTTACGTCCACAATCATGTTGCAATAATGAGCAACTTATTTGCCAGTATGGGAGTACATTTCTGCATACGGTTGGATGTAGTCACATGCTTACCATCTTGCAGACACAAGGCCTTATTTTAGCTTTAGCGTAGCATTCGTTGGTTGCCAAGTTGTCAATGGGCGCGCGCTTGGGGAGATTACTTACTGCGCTTTGAAAATCCTCATTAGTGAAAAGAGGTGATCCCCTTTAATCCTCACAAGTCGTCTGCGCTTTACAGCCGTCAGAGCCCCCCCAGAACCACTTCCCAACCCTACCATCACTTCCTGCTGACTCGGCTGCATTTTTAATACGCTCATGTTGCACTTTCTAAAGACCTATACCACTGAAATCACAGTGCCAATACTTGTAGACCGAAAGATGAGTGTGAATATTGGACATTTTGGGTCTCGTATAGGGTGCCAAAATAACTGAACCGATTGTTAACATTGAGGGTACCAAAAACATGCATCATAACTTTGGAGGGTACCAAAGTAACTGAAGTAAATGCTAAAGTGAGGGAGTTAACAAAGTTACTGAACCAAGCGACTAATTTGTAGGGTACCAAAATAACTGATTCAAACTATAACCTTGCGAAAAGTATCAAAATAACGGTACCAAATGCTAAAGTTGGGGAATTACCAAAATAACCGAACCGAGCAAAAACTTTGAGGAGGGTGTATCGAAATCACGGAACCAAATACTAAAGCTCGGGAGTTACCAAATGAACTGACCCAAATGCCAAATTTGGGGGAGGGTTAGCAAAATAACTGAACGAAGCAATAACATTGGAGGGGACCAAAACAAGTGAATGGAAGTGTATGAAGTCGGGGACCAAAATGACTGAAGCTAGCAATAACGTTGAAGAGGGTACCAAAATAACTCAACCAATGCAGGAGACGGTACCAAAGAGGGACCAATAGTACGGTATAGAACCGTGTAGGGTACCAAAACAAGTTGCGAATGCTTCCAAAAATACTGGCCCAAACAATACCAAAACCTCAACACGGTGCAGGTGCTGCAACTGGAACCGAACAATCAACAAAAGAACTGCACCAAATGGTAAGATCGTGAGGGGTTCGTCAATGAATATTCGGGTTCCATTTTGGGGGTCGAAGCCTCCACCGGCGCTCCCCTCTCACCTGCAGCCAGCTGCATCCAGCCGCAGATCTTGTAGACGGTGCCGGTGCCGCAGAAGAAGAAGAGCGCGAAGCATCCGATGCAGCCGAGCACCAGCACCATGGACGTGGCGATGAAGAAGGCGGCGGCCTTGAAGGCGCCCGACGGGATGCTGGAGAACTCGGCGAAGCTGCCCTGGCACGTCAGCTCCCGCGACAGGCCGCTGCCGATGCAGTAGTGGAACAGGCCGAAGTAGCCCGACTGCGGGGTGTTGTCGCCGTCGCCGATCCAGAAGGGCTGGATGAAGCACACCACGTTGACGATGGCGAACAGGATGGTGAAGATGGCCCACAGCACGCCGATGGCGCGGGAGTTGCGCACGTAGTTGGTCTGGTAGATCTTGGCTGCCTCCGAGGCGGGGAGCATGCTGGTGCCGCTACCGGTGCTCGGCGCCCCGGGCACCATCCTCCGACGGGAAAGATGCCCGAGCTCAGCTGCACATCCGCGGCTTGGAGGGCTCAGTCACCACCGTCCACCTCCTCCTCTTCCTTCTTCTTATTTAGTCACAGCATCACTTGACTCGCAGCTGCTGCTTAATTGCAATCGTTTATGCAGCAGAATAAAAGCACGCAAATAAACAAATTCGCCCATGCAAGCAGCTGTTTACAGCCTCAAAAAGAGTCCGCTCGACGCATCAGATGCACAACAGCCGCCGTGGATATTTCAGGGATAACCCACATCCGTTAATCCCCGTCGGACGTCGCCTAATATACACTCTGCGTGTGCGTGTGTGTGGCTTCAGTGAACAGGCGCACTCGATCGAGCACGTCATCCAATCCGCATCCCAAGAATCAATAAATACACACAAATTATAGCGGCATTTCGAGCATAAACAGCTGCCATGACTTGTACAAAATTCATAAAAAGTCAGGCAATGAATACATTTTTCACTCTTTATGTCTTATTACATATCTATATTTGTGCAGAATATTGTGGTGCCACATACATTACAAAAAAACTTGATGAAATCGTTTTATTAAACAATAACGCCTGTTGTTTTTTTTCAAAATCAGGACAACTACGTTGCCCATAATTCATTGGGAACGATGCTTTATTGTGATTGGCCAATTCGGCCAACTTGAAGTGACGTAACGTGGAGGCCCGCGAAACTCCTCTGTCTGTGTTCACACTTTTCTTCGTCTGAGCTCCTTTTTTTTTTGTCATTTAAAGTTTCTTACTCATGTTATTATAAGTTAGCGATATGTGGGCACCGCTTTCTTGTCGTTAAATCAACTTATTTCCACTAGCAGTCAGTTTGAGCGGATTTCCTGTGGAGTTGAAAGCCCTTGTGACGGCTATGCTAGCTGAGCTAAGCTAACATGAACTAGTTTTGAAGTGAGGAAAAACATGTCGTCGTCGTTTCTTCAAAAGCAGCAGCATCCAGGCTACGAGGAGGCGAGCCTGCGAATAGTGGCCGAGCAGCTGCCGTGTCGGGAGCTGCAAGCCGGGATGCTGCTGTCACTCATGGGAGAGGTAGGAGCCACTCAGGTGGCGAGCTATAAATACGATATAATATACTACATAAACCCATCATCATCCTTACATATGTGCTAACCCACGTTCATTGAGTATTTTAATGTCTTAGTAAATAAAGAATAATAAATAATGACATTTTATTTCATTACATATGAGAAAGTATACGTATTTACAACAAAACACAATATGAATGAAAAGAAGCAGAAGGGAAGAATGCGTTTTATATTTTCTGCCCCTTTTTACAGAAAACATTTACATTTCACATTCAAATTTCCCTTTACCATCTTTCTTTATTTATTTATGTCAAAGTTTCCTAAATGTTTTATTTTTGTAACAATACAATATCAGTAATAATCAGCGGTGCCAACAATATTCAAGTACAAAAGTACTTTAGTTTAGCAGAAGACGGTGGTAATAATAATGGAATGTTGTGTCAAATTGCATCTAATTGTGTTGTAATGTTTGATACAACAGCCTCAGCAGTACAGCTTGCCTACCATCTTCATCTACGGTCATCGCGCCTCAGGGAAAAGTCACGTGGTCAACGTTCTGCTGAAGGAACTGGAGGTTTGTGTGCGTGTGTGTGTGTTTATGTGCGGGAATTGTTCGTAAGCGACTATCATCCTTTTTGCAGCTGCCTCACGTCACCATCAGCTGCGCCGAGTGCATCTCCACCGCCCTGTTCTTCGAACAAGTCCTGCTGACCTTCTTCGGTGGAGACGCGGCCGCCGCTCTGCCCCGCACCTCGTCGCTGTCGGATTTTGTCCGCGTCTACAGGCACCATCGCTCCCGGGCTGCCGTCGAGCAGACGCGTTACATCGTGAGTGCGTCAAATAAGCACATAGGTGTGAATTTAAACATTTCTATTGGCTTCAGTGTGTGTTTGTGTTCTTCAGGTGTTAGAAAAAGCAGAGTTGCTGCGAGACATGGATGCTAATCTGCTCCCAGTTCTCGTGCGTCTTCAGGAACTGGTGAGCAATTTGTATTGTTTACACAACTTATCGGAAGGCACGTTTCATAAGGTTTGTGGCAGAATTAGTAGGCCGCTCCTTACCCGTTAAAGCCGAGGTCCGGAAAATCACTATGATTACGTTATAATTTAGTGGTTAATATTCATTCATCCAATATATTGTCAAGTAACTTGACATGACACAATATTTCATCACCAATATATTGTTGAATAACTTGACATTTAAAATGAATTTTCCTTATTTAGTTTTCCTCTAGTACTTGTGTAGTTTTGTTTGTTGTGATGTTTTGTATCTTGTAGTAATTTGTAGTCTATTTTTATTATATTCGTGCATTTTTCATGTCTAATTTGTAAGTCGAAGAAAACGGAAGGATGGAGTTTCCAAATGTTTGTAGTCCACTATTTTTGTTTCTGTCATGACGTCTTGTAGGTGGAGGACAACGTGAGCGTCCTCCTACTCAGCGAGCTCCCATGGGACACTTTCCGGCCGAGCACAGGCTGCTCTGAGCCTCTCCCCCTCCACTTCCCCGACTACAGCAAAGGTTTAATTTTTTATTCCCCCCACCTTCCTCCCGCTTCACGCCGCATGTCGATGTGAGATGTTCTATTTGGACCTGCATTTTCTTCCGACACTCACACTGAAGGTGCCAACATCTGCTGGTTACGTCATAAAAAAATATATATATATATATTATTATTTATTTGCGTTATTTTAGCTGAGCTGCACCAGATCTTAACTCGGGACAGACACCCATCCTATTCTGCTGACCTCTACTCCTCCTACATTCACATCCTGCTGGGTGTCTTCTACGCCGTCTGCCGGGACCTCCGAGAGCTGCGCCACCTGGTGGGTTGCGTCTCAAACGTCACCTGCCCCAACGTTGGTTTTTGTCTCATTGTGCTTTTTTATTTGCTTATTTTTGTCGCTTTAGGCTGCGCTCAACTTTTCTAAATTCTGTGAGCCTGTGACTGAAGGGAAAGGTGAGTCGCTTAAAATAGCACGAAGTAGCTAACGATAGACTAACGTGTGTGTTGTTTTCTCGCCAGCCAAAGAGAGCGACACGCACAAGCTGTGGCGAAACATCGAACCTCACCTGAAGAAGGCCATGCAAACGGTCTACCTGAGGGAGGTATCCAGGTGAGTGGAACCTGTACGCGCCTCCTTTCGTTAAGTGTTTTCTTTCAAACGTGTGTGTGTTTGTGTTCGTATGCGTATGTGTGTTTCAGCCTCGAGTGGGAAAAGATGCAGCAAGTGGAGATGAAAGCTGGCCCTTTAAGAGGTCAGTACTAAGGCCGGCGCTATCGAATTTTTTTTTGAATTAATTGTTCTACCGATTATCCCATCAACTAATCGGATAAGAAATGATTTTGTATTTCTTAACACAATAACGTGCTTTTATGGTGGAGATATTATTTTTATCCGCTTGGGGTTTCCATCCTCACATTCTACTGTAGTATCTGTGACTTTGAGTTTGGCCTGGTGAGTGACGTGGGACTCAGCGAATGAGACCCCAGAGTTGGCTGTTGTGAGTTCATGTCGGGGGCTGGTCGTTAACTGGTTAACGGTAACCAGTAACATTAGTCCAGATGGAAAAATTATCTCTGCCAAGATTTTGCCTCAAAGCTTCGAATTATTCGAGTTATTTGATGAGTCGTTTTAGCCTGAGTCAGTATGTCACCTCAGAGCATTTTCTTCTATTTCAAATGACTGAATGTGTCCCAATACTTCTGTGCTCACATTTTCTTTCTCCTCCTGTCAGGTTTGTCGGCTCACACCCACGTGGAGCTGCCGTTTTACTCCAAGTTCCTGCTGATCGCCGCCTACCTCGCGTCGTACAACCCCGCCCGCACTGACAAGCGCTTCTTCGTCAAGGTGAGGCGGCGACAGGAAGCCACAGGGCAGATGGCAGGAAGCGAGATCACCAATTATTTGCGGAGGGAAGCATTTGTATGGTGTCATGTTATCCGGAGGAAAAAAAAGAAAAGAAATAAAAATATAAAAAGATTTGTCCGATAATTAATATATAAATATAAAAAAATAACTCAAAAACCTACGATACAAAACGACAATAACTTTGTTTTTCATGCACATCTCATGGTGTCTCCTTTTTGTTCCCAACAGCATCACGGCAAAATAAAAAAGACCAACTTCCTGAAGAAGAATGAAAAAGTGAGCCTGCAGAAACATTTGCACTTCACATGTATGTGTTATGAAATATCGCATACAATTTCATCTATGTATGTCTGCAAAGACCAGCAACCACCTGCTGGGGCCCAAACCTTTCCCTCTGGACCGCCTGCTCGCCATCTTTTACAGCGTGGTGGACAGCAGGGTGGCGCCCACCGCCAGCATCTTCTCTCAGGTGGGTACAGTTCTCCTCGCTCGACTGGTATCCACGGCAACCGCAACCCATCATTATCATTCGGTCTTGTTCAGATCTCCTCGCTGGTCACCTTGCAGCTGTTGACTCAAGTCAGTCATGTTGACCAGCTGGACGCCCCCAAGTACAAATGCGCCGTCTCCATGGACTTCATCTGCGCTATATCCAGGTTTGGGCGTGTGTGTGTGCAAGTGTGTGCGCTGTTTCTATTGGTACACACACACACACACGGTGTTATTTATCTTCCCAGGACGGTGAACTTTGACATCATCAAGTATCTGTATGACTTCCTGTGAGGCACTTTCTCGCTACATGGATATGATCATCCAATCACCTTGTGGTCGTTACGTAATAAATCACTTCACTGTCACTCAACTGTTGCCTCTCGTGACTGATTGTGTTGCAACGGCAAAACCACCCTATACAGTGGTGCCTTGAGATACGACGCCTCTGACTTTCGAGTTTTACGAGATACGTGCCGTCTTTCGGACGGATTTTTTAAATTTTCTTGGGGGGCTTTGACTCGTGAGCACAAATTTGAGTGGCAGTGAATTCAACTCGCGTCACGACATGCAGCAGTTTGGCAGATAGTGAACAATTATTGCATGTCGTATATTTTTAAGAACCACAGAGCTTTGCCTTACAAAAGTCAGTTTTGTTTATGCTAATGTTAACAAACAATGCAAAACGCCTTAGACGGGCTAACAAATAGCATCTGTGTTATGCGGTGTATTTTTCTAATTAAAAACACATTACAAAATGTTTGTTTTAGTGGTAACCACCTAAAATGTAAGGCATAGCAATTCGTGGAAGTAAAATAAAAAATAACAATTTAATAAAATTTTTATGTAACGAGGGTATGCAACCACTTTCCTACCTTGTAATTGCGATAAAATGAAATATAACATTGAAGCACTCGTGGCTGATCACGTGACAACTTTGTTGTACAAACAAGCAAACCAAAAGGCACTTGTCAAACACAGCTCATATAGTTTATCCGTTTCTACTTTGAATACTAGGCTCCTTTGATATTATACAAAATAAAAACAGTAAAAATAAAAATTAAAAAAAAACGTTTTTCTTTTTTTTTTTTTTTTAAAGAAATGCCAGGAGATGGTATCCACTGAATCCCTCGCTTCTGACTGGATCCGGTTTGAATGCAACTGGCATGCGTATGGTAAAATTATAATGAATACACTTATTTTTGTTGTTAGTGTGATAATAGCTGTCGTCCATTTAAAGCATATTTACGTAATATGGACATATACTGTCATATAGCACATGAAAGTGCTTCGCTAAACGCTGTGCCGCCTGCTGTGGATCATGGCCACGATGTGCGTCAGGTCCAGACTCTTCATCATCACCTCCATGAAGTCGTCGTCGGTGCGAGCGCCCGCCACAAACTCGTCCAGCGACAGCTCGCCTGTTTGTGCGGGACACAACATTAGGTACAGCCCGGCGTTAGTATCTATTCATATACAGGCATGAACATAGCAAGTTTGTGTATCGTTGCCTTATTTCCTCATCACAATACAAAAAGATGAGTTAAAGATACAAATAAACTAAACAAATGCGAAAGTAAAAGTTTTAAATTAAATTCAAGTAAAAGTTATGATTAAGGTAAAAGACAGGGAAAATAAATACAATTAGATCATTTGTATACTTACGAAAATGAAAGTTAAATTAATTAAAATTTAAAATAAAAATTAATAATCTAAAATAGAATTCAAAATTAAGCTTGACAAAATTGTAAATTTCGACAGAAAAAAAATACATTTAATACTTAACATAAAAATACATATACAATTACAAAATGTGTATATTTAGTGAAGTAAAATTAAATTAATACAAAAAATGTAAATAAACTAAATCCAAAATACAATTAATTTTTTTTTATTTCTACAAAAAATTTAAATAACTGGAGAAAAAATAAACTAACAATACATGAAAAAAGGAAAGAATTTATTATCATCATAATCTTAAAAATAAACAATTTTCACCACAGCTGGGTAAAGAACATATTGACAAAAATAATTTCAATAACACTATTTATTTACATATAAAAACGACTAATCATAGCATTAGCCACGCTAGGTTTAGCGCCCTCACCGTCGCCGTTGATGTCGATCCTGTTGAAGACGCTGTTGGTGAAGTCCTCAGCGGTTACTTCCTGGTTCTCGTTGCCATTAATGGCACGAATGGCCTGAGGGGACAACGGGATTGACAAGTGCTTCCTTTCTCCTTTTTAAAAATTATTATTATTGCGGTTGTTCATGGCTCCAACCGACCTTGATGATGTTTAGCAGCTCGTGTCGGTCGATGCAGCCGTTGCCATCCACGTCGTAGAGCTTGAAGTACCAGCGTAGCTTATGTTCCATCTTACCGCGCATCACCAGGCTGAGGGCCGCCACGTACTCCATGAAGTCGATGTAGCCGTCCTGCGGGCGCCATTTTGTACAGTTGAGCCATATATCATAATCCCCTGCATATTCACAAAGTAGCTAAAAAAAAAAAATCAACTATCTTTCTGAAATGCCCTAAGATTCCCACAAGATGCCGCCAGAGCCCTTTCTAAATCTGGAAGTAGTACAGTACAATAAAGTGGTGTCAACGACGTATTTCAAAGTGATTCAGGAGTTGGGTTTAGTCTGGATTGTTATGGAGAGTCTTCACCGCATGTACACACGCACTTTCGCTGCATTATTTTTTTTCTGGAGAGTTTCCCAAAAATCTGAGTCCTAATCAGCTAATTATCCAGGATGAAGTGCGTCAGCTAATCTGACGTGTGAAGTTTACGGTGACGGCTTTCCATCCCCGCCAGACGATGACCTTGTCTCGGCCTTCTTGGGAAAAGGTCGTCATAGCAGTGCTTCATGAGGGGTCGTTCAAAGTTTTCATGAGGAGTGATTATTGTGCGTGTTTAGAAACAGCTGTCAGTGTGAGGCAGTTCACACAAAGAAATATGTAAACTACTCATAATAAACATAGAGGAAGGTATAGTGTTCCTAATAGTGAGGCAAGTAACCTTAAAAGTGCTACAAGTTTGAAAGTAGCTAATTTAAAAAAAAAAAAAACTGAACTGTAATGAGTACTTCAAATGAAATAAAAATAATAATGAATAAATGCAAAAGTAATCATTTTCACCATGCAGTAAATTAAGTTTAGAAAATAGCTCAGTAAAGAGTTGCATAACAATTCAGAAAAAAAGACTAAATAATTGAAATAAGATTAAAAAAAAACTAACAATAAATAAAAGGATAATTAATGATGAGAATTTTTTTTTCACCATATACTAAATAATGTTGGGAGAATAGCTAAGTTGTGCAAAAATTCATAAAAATTAATACTTAAAATAGTATACAAATAATAACAATAATTTACCATAAGTAAAATTATTATCATAAACAGATTTCAATTACATACACATCATAAACATAATAACGAAATTAAAATTTTTAATTTTTACCATACAGTAAATTAAGTTTAGAAAATGGCTATTTAAAAGCAATTTTTGTAACCAAATTATTAAGAGTTATTCGATTAATCGATTCAGCTCTATTACATTACCTCAGTACATTTTCTTATATTTCCAACTACTGAACATGTCTCAAAACTACGAAATAAATACAATAAATAAAATAATTGATTACAATACAATGAAAACGTATATGAGAATTTTTATGCTGCGAATGTGTTCAATTTACAACCTAAAATGACCATTAATGGACACAGAAATTAAGTTATTGGAGCTAAACTTAACCAAATAAATTTGTTAATCCAGGAACATAACAACAATGTAAACATAAGAACACAGCTGGACAAATAACAATTATACTATATAATTTTTTAAAACTGGTGGGCAACATATAGCCTGTGGGGCAGAAACAGCCCAGAGAGTCTTTGATCTGGGTCACCTTCGATCATTTTTTTCCCATCAAATTTGAGCACGAAGATGGAAAAAAGCTTCTTTAAACATTAGACTAGTACCTTGTTCATGTCGAAGGTGCGGAACATCTGCTCGATGTAGGCGTTTGCCTCCGTGTCGAGGCCACGCAGGCCGAAGAACTGCTTGAACTCGTGCAGGGTGAGCTGACCCGACGGGCACTCTGTCATAAACTTCTTGTACCACAGGTGCATCTCCACCGCCTGCAGGTCATCCACCGTGCTGCCTGTTGAGTTGCCCATGACGACCTGCCCTGTTTGTGTGTAAAAACCCGCTGCCCAAACTGGTCTACTGTGAACGGCCCCTCACAGTCACACAACAGCGGGCGAAGGAGGGCAGAAGCCACCGGGATGCCTTTTGTAGTCCACGTTGTGGTGCCCTTCTCGAGACCCTAATCCCTGGCAGTAATCTAACCAGATGAGCTGCTTAAGCAGCCCCATTAAAACGGATGCTACCTTGTCAGATACGCTGACATGACACAAAACGGCGCGTTTATCCGTCACGTGGAGGTGCGCGACCGCTCGGCGTGGGCGTAAAATCAAAATCCACTCAAAAATGTTGACAGTGCCTACATTCTTTTATTTCAGTACTGTTAGTGTTAGTCCATAATTATACTGAACAAAAAGAAACAAACTATGTTTAAATGGAAAATGTTAAAAATAGCTTTTGTAGTTAGTATAAGTGTGTTAAAAAATGTATTATGGAACAATATATATGTAAAAAAATTACTGTTTTTGCATACAAAAAATTAAAAAAAAACTCACAACATATTACTTCCATGGAAAATGTTAAAAATAGCATATGTAGTGTAAAATGTATTATGGAGTAATATATATGTAAAAAATACATATGACCGTTGATGTTTTTGTACTAAAAAAAGTGCATTACAGCATATCTGAGAAGTTGCCATGGTGACACATGCCCTAGTGGGTGACATCATCGCAACTGACTGAATGCTGTCCAAATGCTGTCGAGTGTTTTTTTTCCAACTAAAAAGTCTAATTTTTTACCAAAACTAGATGTTTTTTTTTTTTTTTACACAAAATTAATATCCATTCATGTTTTTGGTTTGTTTTTTCAAGTCCAGGCCATGCTCTAGTGCCATGACATCATGTATTTCAGTCACATCATGCCTGTCAAAGGGATTGTCTTTCATCTGAAAAACTATTAAACTACATATACAAATGTAACATAAATGAATTAAAAGAGCCCATAAAACGCTACCGTTAAGGCCTCAAGTTCACGTGGTAAAACACGAGATGAGTGTGGCATTCAGTCCACGCCGGTTCTCCATCTCAAGGTGCGTCGCAGGTGCGTATAGACGCCGTCGAATGTGAATAGCGTGCAGCGCGCGAGTTTCATGGTCCAACTCCCGGCGTCCGCCATCCAACCCACCAGGCGGCCCGCGAAGGCCCCGAAGACCGCGGCGTAGTGGGCCAACAATGCCAGGCTCCGACCCAGCTGCCTGCCGCGGCTGACAATCAGCTTGACTGCCTGGTCGTGCCTCGGCATTATTGCATTATTATTCTTGTTCACCTAAAAAGGAAAATAAGTTGTTGGCTGTGTCATTCACTCATTCCCTTCTATCACTCTATAGGCAGCTAGTGAACAATTTTTCAAAATAGAGGCCACGCCCAGTTGAAGTTCACTGTCAAACTGAACATAAAACAAAGAGAATTACATGTTGTGTATTTAGAACAACTCCATAACTTTGCTTTGGATACATCTGTTCTAACCAACAATGCAAAACACCATAGATGTCCAATTTAATCAAAGCAAAAATGTGGCAAAAACTTTTGAATTTTTTACAGAATTATGTCAATACTGTATGTTTTTATAAAGTACAATATCATAAGAGTACTATTTTCCTGATCAAAAACACAAATGTTGCTCGGGGGAGGCTGGAACGCATTAATGGCATTTCCATTCATTTTAATGGGGAAATAAGATTTGAGCGAATTAAATTAACGAATTATAATCGTATCTCAAGAAGTCGCTTGAGATACTCACTGTGGCGGTCCCTTGAGTTGTGGAATTGACTGACGTCCCCTACGCGCGTCGTCCAATCAGCACCGAGTAAATTTTGTTTCCGGGAGAGTTTGGTGATGTGGCTCTGCTTGGAAATTCATCCGAGGAGATCTAGCCGATAAACAAACCCCCAAAGATCCACCGGGAAGCACTCATACAGGTGAGTCGAAGGTCCTTGTATTGTCAAACGTTACCGCTTAGCAGGCTCCATAAATAGCCGTCACAGTCGAAGGACGTTAACCCCGCCGGAGAGGATTTAAAGGGTCGCTCCTAATTTGCGAGCGTTAGCTAGCTAGCTAGCTCAGTAGCGTCGTCGCGGAAACTATCGTAAACAAAAGATTCCCAGCCGACTCCCTGCAAGTTAACCCGGCTTGTAACGTCGCCAAATGTCCACCGCCCTCTCAGGGGGTCAGTGTTCAGCTACTAGGTTTACTTTCGCAATAGCTATCACGAATCGTCGCTGTGGACGAACGCAGTGACGCAGCCGCAGTGGACAGTGGACGATGGGCTCGGGAAAAATCGGTTGTTTTCGGCTCGGAAGTCTTGATTTAGGGATCGCAGTCAATGTGCGCAGGAATAGTGAAAGTAACCTAACCCTACTTACAGAATAATGTGTGATGCAGTTCTTGCGCCGTCACATTTAATGAGTTTATAAGGATAGCACTGATAAGCATTTGGTTGTGTGATACATTTGGAATGCCCCTTTCCAGACTAATAAACGTGGTGTTGTCTGCATAAATCAAACCATGCACCGCTTAATTACATTGACGCCCCAATCCCTTGTGCAGTGCCATCCTTATGTTCAGCCGCCTGGCTACAGTCCTCCAGGAGCTCTCTGGAGAGGAGGGTCAAGATGGAGAGACACAGGTGAGACGGGGGGGGGGGGGTGAAATGTTTTGAATAATTATTTTTTTAAGTTAAACTATTTCTTTGAGTACACTTTAACTAAAAAAGTGTTTATTTTTCACAAGGAGGGTGAGTTAACGCCTCAGCTTCCTGCCGACGCAGGCCAGACTCCTGCAGAGTCTGAGGCCCACGAGGAGGCCATGGAGCGTCTAGCCTCCCTGGAGCAGCTGGTGGTGCAGCTAAAGGAGCTCATCCGTGACAAGGACACCAAGCTGGCTGGCAAAGATGCACTGCTCAAGGTTGAACACCTTTAATAGTTGTGCATGATGAAAAATATCATCAGAATGCTGGAATGTTTTGTTTTTCTTCCTCGCAGAATGAAAGGGAGACAAGTGAGGCTCGCTTTACTAAACTCAAACTACAGGCCAAAGCCAAGATAACCTCCCTCAGCAAGCAGATTGATGATTTGAAGGGACAAGAAGGAGCAAGTGTAAGCCGCTCAGAATCAAATACACCTCGCTGTCTGTATGGAACATAATCAAACGGCTTTTTTGTTGACACCAGAGCCCTGACGGCTCTTTTTCAAGAGATGTGGTCATGGAGGGTGACCTACAAGAGCAACAAAGTAAGCTGCGTGAGGAGGAGGCCAACAGTGCCGAGCTGCGAGTACGACTCCAGGTTGCCGAGAAGCTGCTGGAGGAAAAGGAGGCCGCCCACGCTGAGCAGCTGAAGCTCCTCCAGGCAGTGGTGTGCGACAAGGACGTGCGCTTCCAGGAGCAGATTCAGAAACATGAAGAGGAGCTGTTGAGGGCCACCTCACAATCGTCCAAAGATGGCGAGCTGCAGCAGGTGCGAGATCTGACGCTCAACAATTAAGACACATGATAAGTGATGCTAATCTTCGCCCATGGCGTCATGTAGGCACTCCACGCGGCCCAGCGGCGGTGTGAAGAGCTCGAGGAGACCTTGAAATCCAGCTCACAAGTGTTGGAAATGCTGCAGCAGGAAGTCACCAGTGCGGATCAACAAAAACAGGTGCAGATTCTTCAATCCATTTTTGTACTTATCCAGAAAATGTCTTCAACACAATCTTGTTATTTTTCTGCCCAGATCCTGACTGCTCAGTTCCGACAAATGGAAGGGGAGCTGGCCGAAGCACTCAAGCAAAGGCAGGAGTGGGCCCAGCGGTCCAGCAAAGCTGACATGGCCCTCCAAGAAGTCCTGCAGCGAGCAAAAGAGGACACGGCGAGGCACGAAAGCAAGCTATCCTCCCTGAGCGAGGCAGCTAGCGTCAACATGGAGAAAGAGAAGACAGAAGTTTCCAGGCTGGAAAGAGAGATGGCTTTCATGAACGAGACCGCCCAAGCGTGTCGTGATGCGTCAGAGAAAGACAAGTTGGAAATATCTCGCCTCGAAAAGGAGCTCATGTCTTTGAGAGAGGCCGAGTCAGAAGTCGTCCAGGCCAGTCGGAGTAACCTTCAGGAGACAAAATCACAATTAGACAAGCTGGAGCGAGAGCTAGCTTGTCTTGTAGAGGGGCAGGAAGAGGCCCGGAAAAAGAGCGAGATCTTGGCCGAGATTTGGAGGCATTTACAACCTCTCACCCTCCGAGATGTACAGCCATCGGAGGACATTATGGTCCCAGGTGACCTTTCGCTTGTTCTGGACACTGTGCTGTCTATTGAGACACAACTGACTAAGCTGAAAGATGATCACAGGGAGAGTGAGGAATGTTGTGTTGAGCTCAGGGACACCATGGAGGCTCTGCAAGGTGAGTAAGACGATTGCTTCTTCCAAATGTTGTTTTTTCTTAAGATGACACATTTCTTTCCAGAACAACTGGACAGAACCATCATCGAGAAGGAGGACTCCGTCGCCAAGGTTCAGCAGCTGCAGCAGCAGATCGAGTCGGTGAGCGTTCATAATAAGGTTTTATTTGCAAAGTCAGACAAGATGTGACAGAATCCAGGTCATAGACTTGAAGTGAGCCCTCTAATCCCTTGTGCACTGATCCATTGTTATGACCCACTCTCTAATCTGACCTTCAGATCACTGCACTGATGTTGATGCTTCTGATTAGACAGGCAGGTCAACTACCTAAAATCTTGTATTATTTTTCCTCTTTGTTAGAATTCTGAAAGGGATTCAGAGGAGCCACAAGCAGAAGTGTCTTCTGAAGCTGACAGAGGTACAAAAGTTTGTTTTAAATGAAGGACTTAAAAAGTACTGTTAGCAGTGTTCTTTATTTGGATTGGATCTTTGTTGATTTTTCATAGCGACCATATTGACATTGGAGCAACAGCTGTCAGAAAAAGACGATGAGCTGAGCGTCTTGCGGGAACGTCTACGAGTGGCCGAAGAGCAGAGCACCGGGGATGTTGCTTCGGCTCAAAATGTTGACCAACCTCCAGCCCAGGTTGAAATTGATGACACGGGAGATAATTCTGCAACGCCTCCTGACTGCCTGGAGGACACCCAAGAAGAGGAGACCACCTTGGTCGCCCAGGTCAAGTCCGTCCTCTCCATTTCCGCAGACGAGAGCAGCCCGGAGTTCATGGAACATCAGGAATCCCCCGAAGAGTCCAAAGGGACTTCCTCCGATGAGATGGTCACCAGCACTGATTCTGAGGTGGCTCACAGCAGCTGGACCCTTCTCGAAGCTGTGAACCAGGATGGTCGCCAGGAGTGGCCGTCGGTCATGCAGGACCTTGGCCAGCTGCAGTCATGGGAGACCACAAGCATGGAGCAGGAAAACTCCACAATTTCACTCACATCCTCCTCTGTCATAATCCAAGAGACTGTTGCAGTTCACATCACTCAGGAGGGTGCCTCCACTGAAATTGCTCCCACAGGTCTCTTTGCTGGGGCCCTGGCGGAGGAGCTCCAGAAGAAGTACAGTGAACATCTGGCTGAGCTACAAACTCTCAGAGAGGTGGCTGCAGAGTCTCAGGAGAAGAGCAAGAGTGTGGAAGAAGAAACACAAATAATTACTGTTGAGAAGGAAGAGGTAGCGTCTCGGGCCAGTCCCTTAGAAGAGGAGCTCAAGTCTGCCACAGAGGGACTACAAAGTCTTTCCCAGCAGAGCAGCTCTGTGGCAGAGAAGCACAATGCTGAAATGTGCCTCCTAGAAGAACAAATCAACATTCTGTCCAGTGACGGCAACGCTAAGGAGCAGAAGATCCAAGCTCTTCAGGGTGATTTGGAAATGGCTCGCCAAGCCCTCTCCGAGCAGGAGAGTCGGGCCCTGATGTTGAGTGCACAGCTGGAAGACGGAGAGCTCCTATCCTCCCAGCTGGAGAGGAAGCTTCAAGATATGGAGAACGGCATGTTGGAACAGTCGCAGATGTCAGCTCTTGACAGTGACTCTTTGTCCAAGAAGGACTCTGAGATCTGTGAGCTGCAGCTCCGCCTCAACCAGAAAGAACAACAGATCACAGAGCTCGACGAAAGCATGTCTGCGAAACTCAGCCAAGCAGAAGAGGAACTAGTCTTGGTCCACAGTGAAGTCAACAAACTGAAGAAGCAGCTGATAGAGCTTCAGCAGTTAAGAGAAGAGACATCTACTTCTGTGAATGAGGAACTCGTGAGTTTACGCAAGTCCAAAGAGGAGTTTGAAACCCAGCTGGTAAACACAAGAAAGAAGTTGCAGGTTGTGCTCGTGCAACGGAAAGAGCTCATGAAGAAGGTTGCTGATCTGGAGATGGGGGCAAAGCACAATGCAGAAAAAGAAGAAACGGCAGCATTTGAAAGACCTTCTGAGGTTGAAAAATCTTTAGCTGAAGAGATGGAGGCCAAACTAGCGGAGCTCCAGCAAACATTGAGGTCCAAAGACGAAGCAATTGAGAATCTTCAGTGCAAGATTAGCGAACAGGAGCAACTTCTGCCTGAAACACTTGCACTGAACAGAGAGCTGAACAAGCAAGCTGAAAGCCAACAGGCCGACAATTACTCCGACAACATCTCGTTACGATCCCAAGTGGCCTCCTTGGAAACAGAGTGTGAAACCCTGAAGAAGAAAGTCGTGGAGGCCCAAGAATCTCGCAAGGAGAGCATCCGCAAAGCCAAAGAGAAAGAAAGGCGCCATCGGGATCAGCTGAAGCAGCAGGAGGAGGAATACAGTGAGCTGATGGGACGTTTTGAGGTGCAGAGTGACGAGCGTGTGGTTCTTATCACAAAAGTGAGGGAACTAGAAGATAAAATGAGCCCTCGGGAAGAGGAGCTGCTTCCTCTGGAGAGCAAGGACTTGGTCTCAAAAATTGAGAAGACCTCAGCAAATGACTGGGTCCAAGAAGACTGGGTGGATTTCGCAACATCTGAGACGGATTCTGGGCAACCTGAATCTGGTGTTCAGGGACAGCTACTGACCGAGCAGTCAGAGGTTCCCTCTGCTCAAATGGAGGAACCCTTGAAAGCTCTCAGAGAAGAGATCCAGACTATCCGGATGGCAAACTCTGTGCTTGAGAACAAGCTTCAGGAAACTCAGACCAGTCTGTTCCAGAAGGAGAATGAATTGCAAGACGTTAGCAAGGAGCTACAAGCCCTACGAGAAAATGAAAGACAGATTGAAGCCCTTTCTGATGAAATTAATGATCTGAGAGAAAACTACCGACAAGCAGAGTCTTGTGCAGAGGCCTTGAAAGCAGAAATGGAAGCGGCAAGCACCGCAGCATCTTGTCAGTCCACTGGCTCCATAGCTGCACTTCAAGCTGAAGTGGAGGATTTCAAACTATTTCTGGACAATAAGAAACATGAGATCACTGAGCTAAGCCAGCAGCTCTGTGAGCAAAACACCCTCATACTCTCAATGCAGGACACGGTGGGCCAGAAGGATCAGCAAATAGCCTCCTTGGAGGAGAAGCTCAACGTGGAACGGGACAAAAGCAAGAATTTGGAGGTTGAGGTTCCGCAAAGGCGGGAGGAGGAGGACAGCGAAGCCAAGCTCCAGCAGCTTCAGCGTAAGCTTCAGGCAGCCCTGATCTCTCGCAAGGAAGTGTTGAAAGAAAACAAAACCCAGAAGGAACAGCTGTCTTTGAGTAACACCCTCATAGCTGAACTGCAGCAGAAGATGCACGTGGCGCAAGATGAGCTGGAGAAGCTTAGAGTAGAACGTACCAGACTAATTGACGAGGTGGACCGCATGTTGCTAGAAAACCAAAGCTTGGGCTCATCCTGCGAGAGCCTCAAGCTGGCAATGGAAGCCATAGCAAGCGAGAAAGACTCCTGTAGAAGAGAAGGCGAGCTGGCCAAAGAGGAGGCTGCTAGGATGTGCAAAGAATGGGAGGAGAAGGTACATGCCATGAAGGACGAGTATGAAACCCTGTTGCTCTCCTACGAAAACGTGAGTGACGAAGCTGAGCGTGTCCGCCGAGTCCTGGAGGGTGCCAGGCAGGAGAGACAGGAGCTCGCTGCCAAAGTGAGGGCCAGTGAAGCCTCGAGGCAGGAAGCCGAAATGCAGGCCGAGGAGGCACAGAAAGAAGTGGAATTGGTGAAAGACAAAATGAGAAAGTTTGTGAAAGCCAAGCAGCAAAAGATCCTGGAATTGGAGGAAGAGACAGAAAAACTTCGCGAGGGGCAGGTGAAAAAACTAATCAAATCAGAGGATGAAGCTCAAATCACTGAGCTAAACAGACTTCGGGAGGAACTGCAGACTTTGAAAGCAGAGTTGGACACTGCAGTGGCGGAAAGAGATGCTTTAGCACAGAAGATTGAACAACTGAAGGGACGATTTGAAGCCCACACCGCTCCCCTCGCAGCGGAGGTTCAGCACTCAGATCCAGTTGTGACGGAGACAGAGATGGTTGAGCCCAAAGAAACCCCAGTGGAGAGTCCAGATGGCCACAGAAGTTCAACATCTGCTTTAGTTGTAGGATCAGAACCCACAAGGGAAGAAATTTTGTTCGAGGACAAAATAAAGGAGATGGAGGTTGCTCTTACTTCAGAAAGAGAACGCTGGCTGGAGAGAGAGGCTGAACTGAAGGCTGGACTGGCCTCTCTCCAGCGGGATCTCCAGGAGAGCAACAAGAGGGCGAGCCTGATGACCTCCTTGGAAGAATGTCTGCAGGAGAGCAAAGAGCGAGAAAAGTCTCTGATTGAGGAGGGCTCTAAACGGGAGGTTCAGTTCAAGGAACTCCTCAGAAACTTGGAAAATGAGAAAGACAACCTGGAGGAGCGTCTGATGAACCAGCTAGCCCAGCTAAACGGTAGCATTGCAGGCTACCAGCAGGAGGTGGCAGACCACCATGAGCACCTTGCTGAACTTAAGCGGGAGGTGGAGAAGTTGGAGACGGAGCGGAGTGACTTTGAAGCCGAGGCTTGGGCCCAAACGGACCGAGCTTCCCGACTGGAAGAGGGCATGAGGCAAGCCCAGAGGCAGAGGGCTGAAGCCGAAGCAGGGACTGGGAAGCAGAGGGAGCTGGAGCAGCAGCTGAGGTCTGCTAAGATGGCCAAACAAGGCAGCCAGAGCAGAGCAGGTCAGCTAGAGGAACTTCTAAGGGAGAAGCAGCTGGAGGTCCGTCAGCTCCAGAAGAACAGCATTCAGTACCAAGAGAGGATCAGTGAGCAGGGAGTAGAAGCCAAGGCCCTGCAGCTTGGCCACAATGAGCTCTGCAAGAACCTTGAGCAGGCCCGAGAGGAGACTTCAAAAAACTTGGAGGACCTGAAGAGAACCAAATTAGAATTAGCAAGCTGTAAATCCAATTTGAATGATGCAAAGGAGCAGTTAAACCAGGTTATATTAGAGAAAACAACTTTGGAACAGAACGTCCAACAGAAGGAAGCTCTTTGGAAAGCTGAAGCAGAGCAAACCCTGGACTCAGTCCGATTCAGATTAGGAGCTGAATTAAAGGAAATGGAGCTGAGACTGGAGGAGGTTTACAGTGAACGGGGCAAAGAAGAAGAAGCCACACTGGAGGCCAGAGATGCGGCGGAGGCGGCTGACAGACGAGCGCGGGAGATGCAGGCCCGTCTTGATGAGTCTCTCGCCAGGCTCGCCGCCTTCTCACGCTGCATGTCGTCTCTGCAGGATGACAGGGACAGAGTTCTGGACGAAGCCCGGCAGTGGGAGACACGTTTTAATGACGCTCTGCTTGGCAAGGAGGCTGAGGTTCGTGACAAGGAAACCAGGGCCAAGGAGCTGGCAGATAAACTTCACAAAGAATCTTCTCTCAGAGAAGAACTCCAGCTCTTAGTGGACAGGTAGGTCACAATTGTGTCTTTTATGGTTCCCACAGGTGCTTGACATTCTTGAATTTTACGTTACAGGTTAGAAAAAGTAGACAAGGAGCGGCAGCTGAAATTGGATGAAGCAGAGAAGAACTTAAACAAGAGCCGAGCTGAGGTGGAGAGGGAGCACACAGAGCTCCTGAAAACCACAGCCGAGTTGCAGTCAGCGCAAACCGAAGTGCGGCTTCTCACGGGCGAGGTGGAAAGTCACAATCAGAGAGCATGCGCTCTGGAGGAGGCGGTGGTTCGGCTGCAGGAGGACGTCGGCAGGGCACGGGCGGACCTGCGGGAGAGGGAGGCGGACGATCGCCGTCTGTGCCTGACCTTGGAGCGGCTGGAGGCGGACTTGCACACCTCCAAGGCATTGACGGAGAGCCTGCAGGTGGAGTTACACGAGAAGGAGAAGAGGGAAGTGGAAATGCTGGCTGAGAAGGAGCAAGCTGTTGCACAGGTAAGAACATTAAAAGATCTCATTCTGCCCCCTGTGAGTGCCTGGAGACTAACGCATTTGTCCTCACAGGCTGCGGAGGAGGCGCGCAAGGAGGCGGAGGGCAGGGCGTGTGATGCAGAGGAAGAGTTGGAGCGCAGGCGAGGGGGGCTGCGAGACGTTGAGGAGAAACTGCGACAGGTTGAGGAGGAGAGCGACAGCCTGCGAACCAAACTGGATACGTTTACGAAGGCCATGGGCTCCTTGCAAGACGACCGAGACCGAGTGCTCAACATGTACAAGCAGCTGGAGGAGAAACACCTCCAGGTTATGGTGGACAAAGACACTGTGATCCAGGAGGCAGCGAGTGAGAGCAACAGTCTCAAGGAGGAGCTGCGTTCTCTGCTGGTCCAGAGGGACGACCTGTACGCCGAGAAGGCCAAACTGTCCGCTCAACTCCACGGCTACCGCGACGAACTCAAGCAGGTCCTCAGCATGAAGGACTCCCAGCACAAACAACTCCTCGCCGCCCAGCGTGATCGCATCGCCTCCTTGGAGAAGGAACGTGATGACTTGGAGAGCGCAGTGAAGAGCGTTGGTGAGTCAGAAGCTGTCAGAGTGGAGCAGGTGACGCCGTTGCAAGCCATCAACGCTCCTGGAGCTGAGGTGGAGAAGCTGAGGGAGCAGCTGGAGGCTGCCCGAGAGCAAGTGCAAGCTCTGGAGGAGAATCTTCTCAAGGAGAGGGAGGAGCACAAGAGGGAGACCAAAGAACTCTCAGAGCTGCGCTGGGAGGGAGGCCTGATGCGCACAGAGTCCGAGAGCGCTCAGGAGAGGGTGGCCGAGCTGGCCCGGGACCTGCTGGCTGTCGAGCAGAAGCTCCTGGAGGAGAAGGAGCTCGTGGCGCAGCTCAGGGCAGAGAACCAGTCGTTCGGCAAGGCAATGGCCTCCCTTCAGGACAGCAAGGACCAGGCGGAAAACAAAGTCCACCAGCTCAACCTCAAGCTGGAAGAGGCCAGAAAAGTCGTGAACCCTTCTGCAGGCTCCACTGGAGAAGTTTGGAGCCTGAAGAACGCCCTGCAAGCTCTGCAGAATGACCGTGAGAGACTGGTGAGTCATGGCTTTCTCCAGTGGCACTCTAAGGTATTTCTCTGAATAATTCTGGCCTTTCCTGGCAGCTGGAGCAGCTTCAAGCGCAGACGTCACAGCTGAAGACCAACAAGTCGGAGCTGGCTCGTCTGGGAGCGGGAGAGCTAATCAAAGTCAGCCAGGAGCTCTTTGAGGAGAAAAACAAGAGCACGCATATGGCCAGCGTTGTTGTGGATATGGAAAACATGGCGGCGAGGGACAAGCAGGAAATAGAGACACTCAGGTGAGACCTACAAACAACACGAACGTATCATTTTGCGTGTGTATAGTTGTTAGTGGTGATGTTGGCGTGCATGATTTCCTTCCAGACTGGAACGCTTGGACTGGATGGCCCAAGCCGAGCAGCTGAAGCAGCAGACTCTTAGCGCCTTGTCCGAGCGCGACCAGCAGCTGAGACAGCTCACCGCCATGTTGGAGAAAGCCCACGCACACAAGCCCAAACGCCAGAAGGAACACTACCACAGAGAGGTCAACAAAAATACACCTGCACCATTCAATGAAAAAGAATGAATAAGAAAAGCCCAGTGGCATCATTTCAGCCTTTGCAAATTACCTGAATGACTTGGAATCTTCACAGACATAAAAAAAAAAAAGATAAAATAAAAATGCCGGAACAAAGCGGAAATGTTTATTTTTTTGTAATTATTTATTTATTTATTTTAATTACATTATTTGAGTTCAAGTCAAATTTATGGAAACAAAAATAAAGATGATTCTGATTCTGATTCTGACAGTATCCTTTCTGGCTTTCATCCTTATGAATGCAGTTTTGTTAATGTTTAAAGTGAATTAAAATGTCTTAAAAACAGCAATAAATATACTATTGTTGTTTAATAAAATAAAATACAAATAATGCATGTATAATACTATTTATTTTAATGGAATAAATATGAAAAGAAAATGAATAATATATCTAACTAGTTTTATATTTTAATTAAATGAACTGAATATATAAACTGCACTAAATAAATATACTGCACCAAACCTATATTAATTATATATACATTTTAATAATATACATATACATGTTTTGTATATGTATTTACACCCCCCAAATTTCAGTACTTTTTTGTTTTGTTCTAAACAACAAGAATGACTTTTTTTTTTATAGACTTAATAAATTCTTTCATTTCAATTGCTCCCTACCAGGCCTCACAGGAAGTGGACAGCGCTCCAGGTGCTCCTCAGGAGAGGAGCAGCCTGCAGGAGGTGCACGTTTCCCAGGCCGAGTTTTCGCAGCTGCAGCGGAGGTACGGCAGGGGTCGTCCACATCGGTGTTTTACAAACTTTATAGAGCCAAGGCACATACAGTGGGTATGAAAAGTATTCAGACCCCCTTAAATGTTTCACTATTTGTTATATTGCAGCCATTTGCTAAAAATAATTTAAGTTCATGTTTTTCCTCATAAATGTACACACAGCACCCCATATTGACAGAAAAATAAACGGAATTGTTGAAATGTTTGCAGGTTAAAAAAGAAAAACTGAAATATCACACAGCCATAAGTATTCAGACCCTTTGTTGTGACACATATATTTAACTCAAGTGCTGTCAGTTTCTTCTGATCAGCCTTGAAATGGTTCTTCACCTTCATGGGAGTCCAGCTGTGTTTGATGAACTGATTGGACTTGATTAGGAAAGCCACACACCTGTCTATAGAAGACCTTACAGCTCACAGTGCACGTCAGAGGAAATGAGAATCATGAGGTCATAGGAGAATTGGCAAGGCACAGATCTGGCCAAGGTTACAAAAACTATTCTGCTGCACTTAAAGTTCCTAAAATCACAGTGGCCTCCATAATCCTTAAATGGAAGACGTTTGGGACGACCGGAACCCTTCCTAGTGCTGGCCGTCCGGCCAAACTGAGGACTCGGGGGAGAAGAGCCTTGGTGAGCGAGGTAAAGAAGAAAATGAATGAATGAATGAATATGGCCAAGTACAGGGATATCCTGGATGAAAACCTTCTCCAGAGTGCTCAGGACCTCAGACTGGGCCGAAGGTTTACCTTCCAACAAGACAATGACCCTAAGCACACAGCTAAAATCCCAAAGGAGTGGCTTCAGAACAACTCCGTGACTGTTCTTGAATGGCCCAGCCAGAGCCCTAACTTAACCCAATTGAGCATCTCTGGAGAGACCTGAAAATGGCTGTCCACCAACGTTCACCATCCAACCTGAAAGAACTGGAGAGGATCTGCAAGGAGGAATGGCAGAGGATCCCCAAATCCAGGTGTGAAAAACTTGTTGGATCATTCCTAAAAAGACTCATGGCTGTATTACCTCAAAGGGCTACTTCTACTAAATACTGAGCAAAGAGTCTGAATACTTATGGCTGTGTCATATTTCAGCTTTTGTTTTTTAATAAATCGGCAAAATTTTCAACAATAGTTTTTTTTTTTTTGTCGATATGTGTAATGACGAAAAAAAATTAACTTAAATGATTTTAGCAAATGGCTGCAATATAACAAAGAGTGAAAAATTTAAGGGGTCTGAATACTTTCCGTACCCACTGTATTTTTATTATTGTATTAGAAAAATCTCACGGCGCACCACGAAACAAAAATGCCACAAAATCTGGGTGTGTTAAATTGAACACAAAATAGATAGTCTGTTGTCTGAATGGCAACAGGTGGAAGCACGGGTTAATTGACCTAGTGGAAGAGCTTTGCCTGTTACTATACATCGCTGCCAAATATGAACAAAAATACATTTGTAGTCAATAAATACAACTTTTGGGAGCAATTAAGTGAAATTGGTTGACATGGTCAAGAATGACTTCATCTTTTTCATGTGGTCCTTTAAGACTAGAGGAAGAGACGCAGCAGAGGCTGATGGCCGAGGAGCAGCTGATGGAGGCGCAGGATCGATTCAGGCGGTATAAGAGAAGGCAAAATGGGGACGGGTGAAGTCTTGTAATGTCCGCTTATGTTATTTCTTTAATACTCTGTCACAGCCAAGCCACAAGGGAGGATCACTCAGAGACGGCCGTTTTCATCGAGTCGCCCGAAGGCAGCGTCACACGCGTGAGTCGCCACTCGAGTCAAGTCATGTGACTCTTGACCCCCTCTTCTGTAACTCCATCTTTCTCCCCCCGTAGACCCGTCGCGGCACCACCGGCTTGTTGCGGGCGCTGCGTTCGGGCATGTGCTGGCGCCGTCGCACGCCACTGCTGCTGGGTGTCTACCTGCTGAGCGTGCATGTGCTGCTGCTGTTGTGTGTGGGCGGCTTCCTGTGACACCTTTAAACGGTTCCCACACACAAGTATTGCACTTTCGCTACCCTTACATGCGCGCGCACTCACTTGCCACTTTATTAGGAACCACCCCCCTCTTGATCACTTAACAGTCCTGCAATAACTGTCACCGTCCCCATCACTATCCCTGTCGTCCACGCTAGGTGTAACTAATAAATTGGCCAGCGAGTGTGGCCATTTTGAGGGAGCTACTGTTGGGTTTTAACGTATTAGTTGAGAGGGCATGAAAGGAAAATCTTATGCATCCAAATACAAATTATTATATACATATTTATATACCAAAAGTGGTTTGAGGTTCATATTGTGCAGTTTGCCGTCCGCACACTTGCTGTTGGGATCACAAAAACTGAGTGTGGTGCAATTTACCAATCATTCCGTTCAGCATTCTCCCCAAAAAACACACTTTTCCATAATATTCTCTGTTCACTAATGTTGATAATTGATTCCAAAAGAGATGAGCTGCTAGCAGTCTACATTCCATCCCATCATAAAATACTGTGATTTTTGTCAAATTTATCGTTAGTTGAAATGGGTCTGTCCTTTCTCTCGTGCTTTCATCATTCCTGTTGGACAAGTGCACTGTATGAAACGGTTTTAAAGGGCTGCATAGAGGAAAAAAATAACATGCTTTTCTGTTACTTCCCTACAAAAATAACCCATTTTGGGAAGGGTGGGTGTAGGGTATCCTTGTTGTTATTGCTGATATATTCAAGCGCTTTGAATAAAAGGGTATTTTTAGTGGGAGATGGAGTCTGTTTCAGTGTAGTCTTTATTTTATTTATTTCACTTCAAAAGAAAAACAAAAAGATCACGCTAAATACTTAGTTTTGCTGGTGTTTTGTTCCTTTTTATTGCCTGATACAACTAAATGTACATTTGTTTGGAGGAACAGCAAAAACGGGTCATAATAGTTTTAAGAACACTACAAAAGTGACTCATTTTGGGAAGGGGGCGCATAAGGTATCCTTGTCATTTTTGCTGACTTATCCAAGTGTTTTTAATAAAAATATATTTTTAGTGGGAACTGGAGTCTCTTTGTTTCAGTGTAGTCGTTTTTCTTTATTTCACCCCAAAAAGAAGAGAAAAACATAACTGTCCATGTAAATTTGTTTACATTTAGTTGTATTGTATTTTGTTATTCTGCCCTCAAGTGTTCATATTCGGTATTGCAGCACATCATTAAAGTCGAAAAGTTTTGTGACAGAATATGAATGCAGCATTGCCGATCCATTTTCTTCCCTCTAAAAACTGCGTTATTTTATCAGGATGACCATGCTTAAAATATGTCGTGTCTATATTAATATATACTTTTTTTATTTTTAATTTTTTTAACAATCTTATTATTCGCAACCGCTCGTACACGCGGCTCTGCTCGTGCGCGCGTACCGTTTGTGGCGTAACATCGAGTGAGACGCGGAAATCTATTCACAAGTGACGAACGGAAAAGGTAATGTGAATTTTCCTTTTTCATTTTATGTTTTTACATGTTTGCATTGATTGATTTTTTTTTTTTTTACCCACAATGTATATGCATGTAAAAGTAATGTTGATAAACATGGGGAGGGTTAACTTTAAAGCCAGTGACAACAATGGCTATGACAACATAATGTGGGCTACCAACATGTTTAAATGTGCTAATTTACCAATATTAATATTAGATGATAACATGAGAAAAGCAATAAACAAGCTCAATATTTTTTTGTATTGTTGAATAGCAGGTAGCTTTTTTTTTTTTCTCCCCCTCATGTATTTTTATTTTTTATTTTGGGGAAATGAAACTTGTGCATGCACTTTTTCCATCGTCCTGATAAAGTTAAGAAAATGTGAATCAGTTACTGTGTGCACCTTATTCCTGCAGATGTGGAAGTCAGTAGTGGGCCACAATGTGAGCATGAAGGTGGCTGCAGAAGGCGACGACTGGGAGACGGACCCAGACTTTGAGGTACTGAGGACTTCCTGCCTGCGTGGGTGCAAGTTATGCATTGACGCAAACCCTTCCTGTTTCAGAATAATGTGTCGGAGCAGGAGCAGAGGTGGGGGGCCAAGACCATTGAAGGTTCCGGCCGCAAAGAGCCCATCAGGTAAGTGAAGGTGTCGTGCATGTCCACTACTACACTTACTGTTTTCTGTGCTTACACATGTCATATGGGATTGTGTAGATACAGGAAGAGGAAGTGAGAGCAGAGCCAGTTATCGCCTAATAAGGAATTTAACATGAGATTACACCAACCATACTGCATTAGAGAGGACAGGGAGGGTCACCAGCGCTATTAGGACTATGACACCAAGCTCTGATGGCCAGTGTGGTGGCGAGGATGCAAATTACTCCTCTCTGAACCTTGTCGCAAATAGCAAAAGTCTACGAGTAATTGACACTCCCCCCCCCCCCCCCCCCCCCAATAAGTTTTATGCTTCGCTGTAATTGCATAAGGGGGAAAATGACTACTTTTGTCCAAATGAAGCTCCTCAATTTACTCAAATAGTTCCTTGACGCCGATGCTACCATTAGGCCTCAGATTTTGGCGGTATCATAACCGTGAGCAAAAATATAGTGCTATCACCGTATTGCAGTACCAGCTCTAATGGTATGTAAAAAGAAAATCAACAATTGCATTTTTCAAAATCCAATCCAAATGTAGTAGAACAATAAAGATGAGTCCCTACTTCTCTGCGCTTCTTCACCTTGTGAAGTAACAAAAAAAGAAAAAAAAAACACACCAGAACGGCACTGTGACAAATTTGAGCCAAGTCTATACATATGTTCATTTTAAATGCAAAAGGGCCACCTAAATCACATCTTGATGACACTTACACTGTGATTTTGTTTACAGCATTGCAGAGCTGAGGGACAAAGTTGCAGCGGAGCACGAGCAGGTGAAACATCAGAAGACTCCCAAAGCGTCGTATGGCTACGGAGGGAAGTTCGGCGTGGAGACGGACCGCATGGACAAGGTGTGGTCGACACACTAAGGCTCATGTTGCGGTCAAAAGTGAACCAAATTAGCATTTTGCAGGTGGCGGTGGGACACGACTACGTGGCCCAAGTGCAACAGCACAGTTCCCAGAAAGATGCGGCGAAGGGGTTCGGGGGAAAGTTTGGCGTGGAGAAAGATCGTCTTGATAAGGTGAGAGGACAAGTGTCAATGTTTTATACTTATTGAATGCAACTTCCTGTCTGCACTTGTTATGCTTAGGTTTGCAAAAGCTGTTTTGCAAACTTTTTATATTTTCAGTTGTATTTTTTTTTTTTTTTTTTTTTTTTGGTAATTTGAAAACTATGTATTTAAGATTATATTAATGTTAAAAGAATGATTCAAATAGTTTTTTTGGAAACCTACCTTTTTGTAAATTTTTTTTAAATGTGGTCATTTAATTTGAAAAAAATAACTAAATTACTGCCAAATGAATAATGAAAATAAGTTTTTGCAAACTGTACATTTTGTTTGCATGTTTTTGTACATGTTTTTAATGATTACGTTTTTTTTCGCACAGCATATATAAAATAATGCTTTCAATGAATTTTAAATGTAGATACTGTAAAGATCTAATTCTTAATGAAAAAATACACAAAATAAAAAAATATGAAAAGAATATGAATAAAATGAATAAGCATCCTTAATCCTGCTGTATCCAATACATAAATATTCTGTTATCTGTGCAGTCTGCTGTGGGTTTTGAGTATAAAGGCGAAGTCCAGCAGCATATGTCACAGAAAGGTGAGTCAAATAGAATTATTTCATATAAAAAGTTTCATTTCTCTTTCAGTGTGTCTCACATGTAGATGTCATGTCCTTCCAGATTATTCCAAAGGCTTCGGGGGTAAATACGGCGTAGAGAAGGAGAAAGTGGACAAAGCCGCCATGGGCTACGACTACAAATGTCAAACAGAGAAGCATCAGTCGCAAAGAGGCGGGTGAACAATGCTGCTCGCATCGCGCTCATCGTGCTGAATGATAGCTCACGTTTTCTCCCTCTTCTGGCGGCAGATTATTCCAAAGGCTTCGGGGGCAAATACGGCGTGGAGAAGGAGAAAGTGGACAAAGCCGCCGTGGGCTACGACTACAAATGTCAAACGGAGAAGCATCAGTCGCAAAAAGGCGGGTGAACAATGCTGCTCACATCGCGCTCATCGTGCTGAATGATAGCTCACGTTTTCTCCCTCTTCTGGCGGCAGATTATTCCAAAGGCTTCGGGGGCAAATACGGCGTGGAGAAGGAGAAAGTGGACAAAGCCGCCGTGGGCTACGACTACAAATGTCAAACGGAGAAGCATCAGTCGCAAAAAGGCGGGTGAACAATGCTGCTCGCATCGCGCTCATCGTGCTGAATGATAGCTCACGTTTTCTCCCTCTTCTGGCGGCAGATTATTCCAAAGGCTTCGGGGGCAAATACGGCGTGGAGAAGGAGAAAGTGGACAAAGCCGCCGTGGGCTACGACTACAAATGCCAAACGGAGAAACACCAATCACAAAAAGGTGACAGGACACAGACGTAGAGGCACAAATACCGGTTCACTACATCGCGCTAATCCAGTGGAACATTTTCAGATTATTCCGCAGGCTTCGGAGGCCGATATGGTGTACAGTCGGAACGCATGGACAAGGTGAGTGAGCGAGTTAACATAATTGAAAAAAAATTACATTCAATTCAATTTACTACGCTTTGCTTTAACTAGATAACTAGGAAATGTATTTAATTTGAATACTTTTTTTTCCCCATTTTACATTTACATGTTATTTTTGCTACTTAAAAAAATCCTCTCGTTCAGTTTTTTTGGGGGGGGGGAATAAATTATGAAATGGCCTGTGCAGTCTGCAGTGGGTTTATTATTTAGGTAAACGGTATGAAGATTAAGATGTCATAGCATTTTAAACACTTTAAATGAATATATCTTTTTCTTTTTTTCAAGAGTGCAGTTGGCTTCTCAGAGATGGACCCCCCAGCTTCTGCGTATGAAAAGATGCAGCCAGTAGAGGCCTGTGAGTTCTTTATTGATGTATGAATGTATACAACAAAGTGGTTATTTATCATTGACTGTGCATCTTATTCATGCATGTCACGCAGCCGGCGCCAGTGCGGGCAAGCTGAAGGCTCGTTTCGAGAGCCTGGCCAAGGCCTCGGACGAGGAGAACAGGAGAAGAGTCGAAGAAGAGAAGAGCAGGAGAAAGGAGAGAGAGAAGAGAGAGCGACAGGAAGCAGAACGCATACAGCAGGTGACACCCCCCCCCCCACACACACACACAAAAAACAAAAAAGGATTTTTAGTAACTCCAATGTGTTTGCTGTGCAGGAGCAGAAGAGCAGAGAGGACCACCACCATCCTGCAGATGTTCCAAAAGTGCTTGCAGGATGTGAAGAGCCACCGGAGATCTCCCAGAACATACCAGAAGAACCAGAAGCAGAGGTCAGATGCTAACAAAACAGTAATAGTACAACTTGTAATAGTAATACTTTGGTTGCTTTCTAAAAATAATAATAAAAAAAAGAAATGCAATTAAAATATTTATTACAACTTGCATTACTATTTTTGCTACTTTGTAAAAATGTTATATAAAAATGATTTAAAAAATATATATTACAATTTGCATTACTTTTGCTGCTTTCTGAAAATGAGAAAAATATTTCAAAAAATATTTATAATAGTTCATATCAAGGGGTTATACTTCCTCTTTGTGAACACCCACTCAAGTTACCAAATTTGGTTCCCAGTTCCATACAGGCACTGTGTGTCCTTTTCCCTTATGAAGCGCTCTCTAAATCAATTACACTTTTAATTCCGTCTTTAGTCGAAAACATTCGACGACGAGCCTCCTACTTTGCCTCGGCGCTCGGACTACTTCCTGCAAATGGACCTTCCTTTGCCACCCGTCGAGGAGGCGGAGGATGCCGACGTGTACAACCAAGTCGCAGCGGATGACGAAGGTGAAGAGTACGAGGAGGTGGCGCCGGCGCCCCCTGTGGTGGAGGTGGGAGGGGATGAGTATGAGGAAGTTGGCCTGGCGCCCCCCGCAGCTTTGTCGGGTATGGTATCAACACACATTTTAGTTGTGTTGCGAGCAAAAATTAGCTAAATTTTTTTTTTTTTTTTTTTTTAATTTATATATATCCCAGCGCCGGACGACTATGAGAACCTGTCAGGTGACGTCCAAGCCGTAGCAATTTATGACTATCAAGGAGGTACTTTATTTCTGTCATTTAAAAAAAAAAATTTGTAATCATATCTGCGTTCTGGTGATGTATTGGCTGACTTTCGCAGAGGACGTGGACGAGATCTCCTTCAACCCGGACGATGTCATCACCGACATCGAGATGATCGATGAGGGCTGGTGGAAGGGACGCTGCCACGGACGCACCGGCCTGTTTCCCGCCGTCTATGTCCAGCTCATCCAGTGAGACTGTGACGCCACCAACCATTGCAGGGTACATTCACTTGTAAGCTTCTTTTGGGGGGCTGGAGATAATAATCGACCATTTAAAATGTGTGAAATTGTTCATATATTCAGTCTTTACACGACACCGCTACTAGTTTGCAAGGTTAAGAATAAGGCTGTCCCGATCACATTTTTTTAGCACACAAGGCCATGTCACTTGATTTGGAGTGTCTGCTGATGCAGTACCTTGGCAAATGCATTAAGGAGAAAAAAAAAAAGAGAGCGCATCCAAATTGCCTTACTTTTTTTTTTTTTTTTACTTGAATAAAAGTATCCCAGCTGCTTTTCTGCCGCTTGTCTTTTTCACGCGACCACAGAAAGTCAAATGTTGGGCTTACATTGTGTTTAAGCGATTGCCTTTCCATTTGGCAATATCTTTGTACCTCAGGATTGTCTTCATCCGATACAGATCATCTAAAAATTACGTTTGGGCCCGATTTCAGATTACATGATCGGGACAATTCTAGTTAACATGACATTAGCTATGGAAAGACCTCCATTATATATTATGTTTATACAATAATTGTTTGTCTTCCCAATTATTTGACAGAGTATATTTAATTTTAAAAAATTGTTACATCATGCCTCCTTACAGTGTAAAAAAAAATGAAAATACTGAATAAGTTGCAAAAAGTGTGCGATCTATGCTAAGAGTAGCATAAACAAAAATAATAATTTCAACCAATATTTTGGAGTGACTTTACTATGCCCATCCCTTTGTTTACCAACACCCATTCAATAAGTCTGTAGTCCAGGACTTTTATTGCAATTCTAAGCTTTTTATGATTCAAAATGAGGACAATTGGTAAATCATTGTTTGTTGTTACATGCTTTGGATATATTTTACATGAAATTTAAGCTTTTAAGCACACAAGTAAAGAAATCAAAATATACTTTGTGTCCGAGTGTCCAAAGTGTTGCTGCTGTTCCATCCAAATAAACAGAGCCTCTGTTGCACATGGATGGGAGTGTTCTTCACCAGAGTGTCTTTGGTTTCTTTGCTTTTCACCAGGCAATCCCCTTCTTCTTCCTGTTGTTTGTTTTTCCTTTGCCGACCTTCTGTGCCATCCTCTTGGTCTTCAGCTTCTTGGCCTGTCGCTGGCTCATCCACACCGGATACTGTCCGTGCTCATTCAGCAGTGTCTTCTTGTTGCGCTTGCTGTCCAAGTCCATGCCACCATCTGTGGCACAAGTGATAAAATTGTTTATTAATTAATGTGTGTTTACAAAGTCGGCGTGAAGGTGGACGACCTCGCTCACCGTCCTCTCCGTCTCCTGCCATGTTGACTTCGGCCTCCTTCTTGATCTTTTCGACCGGGACCACAGTGGCGATCTCCTGCATGTCGCTCATCACGGCCTCCTCACCTTTCTTGCCCAGACTGAGGGCTAGTTTGAGGCGGGCCAGCTCCTTGGGGGCGTTCTTCTTCCTCTTCTCTGCTCGCATCTTCCTCTTCCACTTACTCCGCAAGCTTTTGGCCATTTTGTTCTGGAAAAAAACACCAGTAACAAATTAAATCAGATCTCAGGCATGTACAGTGTATATGTTGTGTCAATATGATTAGGGGTGTGAAGCTAATGTATATGACGACAGTTCTAAAAAATATTACATGAAAACAAAACATTGCATGTTGTTAAGGTGACCACAATCTGTTAAATAACACTATATTCGTACAAATTCTATATTCTGTTTTTCTATGCTAAATAGGAGCAAAGGAAGCAAAAGCAAAGCTAACGTCAGCTAGCTCGTTAGCTATATGTCTGATACGCTTTTTAAATAACTCAAAACAGACGTGAAAGTTCGCAATATTACAATCGCGACTCTTAATGACACAATGCGCTGTTTTAAAGAGAATATCTTACAGATTATGGATTTTATCCGCTGAAAGAAACGGGAAGGTACAGACACGTGTTTACAAATGGCAGAGGAGCTGCTTGAAGAAGCTGCCATTTGATTGGCCGCGCTAATGAGCTGAACATCGCCAGCTCTGAGTGGCTGTTTTGCCCGTGGAGGACGCGACCTTTCATTGGCTAATCGCTCCATACCCGGAAGCTTCGGTAAACAAGATCCACCAGAAGGTTCATGTGTACGAACAACGCTTCGGGTGCGCATAAATATATAATTAGCAACATATTACTGTTAAAAAAGGAAAGTAGAACAACGTCGATACAATTATACACGTGGATTTACCTTATTGTATCGTAACTTGTCAGTCATGAACAGCCCTGCGACGAGCGACGATTTTACGCCTGTTTTCAACGCTCCGCTGTCTTGCACTCAAACCAAACTGCTCGACATGTTGGAAGATGCCACAGAGCAACTGATGCTTTTTAAAGACTTCCACGCTACCTTTCATACCTGCGACAGAGGCCTAGAGAGCCTCGCCCACGCAGAGGAAGAGGACGTGAGGTGACGTGTTACGTTAAACCTTATTTTTCAAGTTACTTTTTATTTGCAAATGTTTTTCCACTCTAGTAGGGGTGATCTTAAGTCTGGCTTTTGCATCGTGGGGATTCAAGCTTTGGCTGAGCTCAACCAGTGGCCCGGTGTCCTTGCTTGGGTCCTTCAGCATTATGAGCATCAAGAGGATATACCAGCTAAAATAATGCAAATGTGGTGAGTAAGTAAAAAGCAGTTTGTCCATGATGTCATTGCGCAGTGCTTTTCATAGGCTTTGTCATCCTTTCTGGCAGCATTCTCCTCTACTCAAAAGTGGACGAGCCGGCAGTGATGGAAGAGGCTTCCCGAGCGTGGCTGCACAGCCCGTCTAACCGCCGACTGGACGGGTATGGCACGGTGGCTGAGCTGTATCTGCTGCATGTCCTCGTGCCCCTTGGACACACGGATCAGGCCAGAGAACTGGTCGTTGGCGAGGTGGGCAGTGCCACATTCACGGAAGAACAACGACAGACGGCGCTTGATATCATAAAAGAAGATGAGTGTGCGAAAAACGAGTCAGGTGCCAACGCAGATTGTGGGTTAAATGCTGATAATGCCTCGACGCAAGGTGGGAACTCATTTCGACTCATTAGACCTTTCTATAGATCAACACTGAAAGCTGTCATTGTCACTTACACAGGTTCCCTTCTCCATAAATTGGAGGCCCTGTTGAGGCTTTCCTACAGGAGGTTGACGTCTGCCTTTTCCGGATCCTTCCCATTCCATAAACTCTTCTTGGCTGCTCTCATTTTCTACATGCTTTTGGTACGCCTGGATCCAGGTAGGCATTTATATCGAAAGCAGGGGGTCCCCCAACCTCTGGACTGCAGGCCAGTACCGGCCTGTTGGTCATTTGTGGTTGTCAGCAAGATTTTAATATCTATTCAAAAATAATAAGTAAAAACTGCAAAAAGACAAAGGTCATTAAAAATCTATTAAATTTAATTTCGCGAGGTGTTCAATTTGCTTGTATTAGCCAAGAGTGTTTAATAATGAACAATATTGAGGTACTATTTAAAATATAGAGAATTTAACTTAAGGATTTCTGTTTATGCAATGCATACAAGTTAATGCGGCTAAAAGGACCAAAAACATATCAAGCTCTGACTTTTTTGAGGTTTGTGTTTCATGGTAAGTCATCAAGCTTTTGCGGCCAAGCTCCGCCACAGGCAATGACACAAATTTTAATGGTACTCGTTTTATCTTTGCTAGTCTGAGTATACGCGTTTCAAAATTGGTCCATGGAGTAGTCTGTCTTTGTGGACACCTGAAAATGACTGAAATGATCCAAGAATGGCCGTTTTGAACCCAAACGGCAGATCTCCTGTGTCATTTCAGACATGGCTTCTTGAGACTTTTTTGTGGCTCTCCTCACACCTACCAAATTTCATGTTACTAAGTGAAGCTGGCTACGGAGGCTGAATTTTAAAATAATCTGTGCATATTTGTGACATCATCATGAAATACATTTATACTTTTGGACTTGTCTGCCCCGCAGGGCTTCCGTCTTCCTTCCTGTGGATTTCCAAACTTCATCAGCTACTCCAACAAATGTGGGTCGTCATGGTGGCTCCGTATTATCAAGCTCGGAAAGAGTGAATGTGGACTTTCTCGTAATTTGATTTGTTTTTGTCATTCCACATTGGCTGGCAAAATAGATAACTAAACTCTTACAGTATCAAAGGGATATTAAAGTGGATGCTGATGTATTATGTGTAATGGGATTATTTCATTCCAAAAAAAAAACAGCACATGACTCCCATTTCGCCTCTATTAAAGCCTTCCTTCATCACACACACACACACACACACACACACACACAATTCAAAGCCTGCTGCTTGGTGTTTTTCCTCCTCACGTCAATGTTTTTACACTTTTGGTAAGTACCTTTTCACTTATGATTGTTTGATTCATGTAATGTGTCCCACTTATGCTGTATTTTCCTTTTTTCCCCAGCAAATGCACAGAAGAGAGGAAGCTGGGATGACTGAAGAAAGGTTGGCACCCTTGCATTCCCACCTTTTACATATTCAGTCATTAGTTTGACATTTTTATGCTTTATTAGTAACCACCAATAAATAAAATAGAAGCAGTATTAATTTGCAGCAGTGTCATGTCCGTGTGTGTAGGTGGTGCTCAAGAGACACCACATGTTCATGCTATGGTCCACATGGCTAGGAAGTTTACAAGATTGAAAGTAAACAAAAAACATGCCTGACTGCGTCAAAAAGTCACTAAATGTAAAGCTAGTAGAACTGACAAACAATTTCTATTTTTAATTGTACCGTATAACTTCATACTGAGATGACATAGTTATATATACTGTAGTAGTCATGTACAATTCCAATGAAGTTGGGACGTTGTGTTAAACATAAATAAAAACAGAATACAATGATTTGCAATTCATGTTCAACCTATATTTAATTGAATACACTACTAAGACATCTAATGTTCAAACTGAAAAGCTTGATTGTTTTTCGCTAAGAATCATTAACTTCCAATTTTATGGCTGCAACACGTTCCAGAAAGCTGGGACAGGTGGCAAAAAAGAATGTGAAAGTTGAGGAATGCTCATCAACATCCCACAGGTGAACAGGCTCATTGGGAACAGGTGGGTGCCATGATCGGGTAGAAAAAGGAGCTTCCCTGAATTGCTCAGTTATTCACAAGCAAAGATGGCATGAGTTTCACCTCTTTGTGAACAAGTGCGTGAGAAAATAGTCGAACAGTTTAAGGACAATGTTCCTCAACGTACAATTGCGAGGAATTTCGGGATTTCATCATCTACGGTCCATAATATCATCAAAAGGTTCAGAGAATCTGCAGAAATCACTGCGTGGAAGCGGCAAGGCCGAAAACCAACATTGAATGCCCGTGACCTTCGATCCCTCAGGTGGCACCGCATCAAAAACCGACATCAGTGTGTAAAGGATATCACCACGTGGGCTCAGGAATACTTCAGAAAACCAATGTCAGTAAATACAGTTTGGCGCTACATCCGTAAGTGCAACTTGAAACTCTACTATGCCAAGCAAAAGCCATTTATCAACAGCACCCAGAATGATTATTTGCTCAAAACAATCAAGTTGATCAGTTTGAACATTAAATATCTTGTCTTTGTAGTGTATTCAATTAAATACAGGTCAAACATGATTTACAAATCATTGTATTCTTTTTTTATTTGTTTAAAACAAACTTCTTCATTGGAATTGGGGTTGTAGAATGCTTGGGATACTCTATCAATAATGGCATTCGTATTGTACTTGGAGAAAATCATAATTGGAATGAATTATAGTTGTAGTGAATTATATTATCATAATTGGAGCGAATTGTGTAGTACAATTCACTCCAATTGTGGTTGTGATAACGGGAGTGTATTGTAATTGAAGTGTCATCTAAATTGGGATGAATGGTAATTGGAGTGAATCATATCATAGTTTGAGTGAACAGTTTAGCAATTGAAGTGTATCACATTGTAATTGGAGGGAATTATATCGCTATCATAATTTGAGTGAGTCGAGTCATAATTTTAGTGAGTCTTATTGAAATTGGAGTGAACCGTATCAAGGTTGGAGGTGATTTTATAATCGTTTGAGTGAATTGTATTGTGATTTGAGTGACTCGTATCGTAATCGGAGTGAATGGTACCATAATTGTTGTGAATTATCTTTGTTGTAATTGGAGTCAATCATGAGTGTAAATGAATCCCAATGGCCGCCACCGTGCTCAGCCAGCCCTTGCGGCGAGGTGACAGCGACACTGTTGACGCGTGTTTAGCCGTTGCTAGGTGAGCGTGCACTGGAGAAAATGAAATTTTTTTTGGGGGGGTTGGCTTTCGGAGAGATCCATCTCCCCTCTCGCACTGCATTCCAGACATTTCACTAGCATCATCAATAATACCGCTTAATGTTGTAACAGCATGGGAAAATCAGCCTCAAGCAGGACCACCATATTGTTGGTGCGGCTTTTTGATTTATTCCAACCATGGAGCTGATGTCACCTCCGTGCAGCAGATCAGCTTGCTGATGTTATTTAAAGCAGACATGTCCTAACTTACGTACTGAAAAATAGAAGCAAGGGACCGCCATTTTGATATTTGCCACCTAATTGTTGATTCAAGAAAACGAGCCGCAAAATGGCCGCCGGGGCAGAATTTGGACACCCCTGTATGCAGCACTTAATGTTGTCATTGATGGGTAGCCCAACCAATTAGATCATCCACACTTGGAAGGGTGCTAACCTAGTTAGCTACGCTTTAGCATCGTTATAACGCAGCAGTTCTTAACCATTTATTCTCTATAGAATAACATCGGCAAGTAGTCGCATTCGTAATAAAGAACGAGAGGAAAGGCTAGATGAAAAAGAGCAAACTAGCAGTAACTCGCTATCCCTCAAGTCGGAAACTGTTCCGTTCTGCCACACGCACACACACGCCTGCCTGGTGACCATGGTGATGACCGCTTTTGTTTGTCACAAACAAAAGTCGGATGCTTTTCTGCCTTCTCTTTCATGTTGATAAGGCTATCATAAAATCGTATCACTTCCCTTTTACTTACGGATGGTATATTATCACTAAGCCAGCACTGAATATTGCTCTTGAAATTCATTAAGGTCAGTATTTCGACATTGCAGCTGAGCTGGCATTAAAAAAAAATAAAAAATAAAAAAATAAAAACATTTATAGACAATATTATACACCGGTACCCCAGACTGTCATTACACTTTTAAACTCTTTCACCCCAGGGAGGTCACCTTTTGGGAATCCCTGACCCAAGTATAAAAGAAGGCATAAATCAGAGTAGGCTTCTTATCATGAACGGTTGGAATTCTTGCTAACATTTTTCTTTGGGATCAGATTCTTGGAAGCGTGTCGTAAATAACACATGTGCTGACTTTTGTTGTGAGGGAGGAGGAGAAAAAAAGAGATGTGGGGCGGCGGTTTGGTTTGGAGCCTGACGTGACTTTTGGGTGGCTCTTGCTGCGATTCCATGATGCACGTTCGATTTGTTCAGGGTGGAGGGAAAAAACGCTGAGCCAGCAGTTTAGTCGTCCAAAGCTGCTGAGGCTGAATGAGGCAGCCCCCCCCTTCTTAGTCACATTGCCCTACCCGTTCGTGACCCTTCAGTTGGTGCCTTATCTGCGCTCCTTATCATGTCGGCGAGTACATTGTGCATATATTTGAAGCCGGGCCGCTCGGGTTACTGGGAAATGAGTGTAGCTTCCTGTCCCAACAGCCATCTTGAAAATTTCGTACCACCTGCCCGCGCCACGGATCTGCCGTCGCCATTGCGTTCCCATAGCGGGAAAATAAATCGAAAGGCCAAAACAAAAGACGTCGTCCGGTTGTGACTTGTCGCGAGGACGACTCATCCCGACACGATCGGAACGTATCATAATAAATGCCGGCCTGGCGTACCTTCAATTGAAATTTATGGAGGAATGAGCAGAATTGCACCTCCAGGCCAAACGGCGCATTCGCAGTCTGGATTGTAGCGCAAGCGCTTAACCACTGCCGCATTTGTGTTTTTGTTTAGTTGCAAAACAAAAAAAAAACCGAAGCGTTTCAGGGTTTCCAATCCTCACTTACAGTATGTACATTGTGTGACATCATAGCAATGCGACACAGTGTAAGGGGCCATTGTAGGACCACTATAGTCCGATAAAAAGAACATATCAAAATATATATATATATATATATATATATATTTTTTTTTCCCTAATGCAAAAATAATGTTTTCCTTGTTTTGGATTTTAAAGAACCCACATTTGCAGGTACATTTTGTTGAGTCACAATCCACTTTTATGACCCGTATCTCCCAATTTTCAATCTTTTTTAAAATTTAACTACCCAAATATTTTTTCTTTATATTCTGGATGATTTAAAAGAATTTAGAGGTGCAACGATTAATTGTTTAATCAACAACTGCAAGTGACTAATTGGACAGTTTGTTTGGAATGAGCTAATCAAGGTGAGCATCCATCGTCCGAGCTCTTTGACCTCCTTCCTGTTCCCACACAAAGACCCTCTAATGCCAGGTAGCTGGCGCCGGCATTCCTGAAGCATTCCTCCACGGGGAAGTTGCTGGGATGGGGATGAAACAATGACCCGCTCTCATTCATCGGGTTTAGGGTTCTGTGGGAAAGTCCACCGGCGGGTGGAATGTTCTCCAGGAGTTGCACTAACAAGATGGAGGGAGGTCTTCTTACAAGAGGAGGCTGATAAAACGCTTTGATGGAGCTGTGCTGTTTGCACATGCTTGTCATGCTTTATGGACTTTGTTTGCGCGTTTGCAGGCTGATGTCATGTCGAGGAGACGATCTGCATCGTCGAGTTAGACCCAACACATCCACTTTCAATATACATATCGTCCTATAGAAAACATGTACATCCACTTGTAGTGACTTTTTGGCGTATTGACATTCAATTTACACTACGTAATAAAAAGCATGTATTTTTACATTTAATGATTAATCAACATATCATCACGGTCCAACGGAAAACGTATCTACATATCTAGTAACACAGCTACAGTATATTACATCTTTAGTACATATCCAATAAATAAATCATTTATATCCACATTTAATGACTAATCTACATGTCATCACTTTCCAATGGAAAACAATATTTTTATATCATCCAGTAGAAAACGTATCGCCACATTGTGTGACTATTTGACATAACATTGCTACATATTGAAAAGCATGTATCTCCACATTTAGCATTTACCCTATCAGCACTAAATCTACATATCATCCTATAAAATGCATGCATCTCTAAATTTAGTGTTTTTCTCTTTTTATCTGAAAACATTTTATTTTATGGCAAAAAAATTTTTTTTCATTTGACAGCGACAACGGTATGCTCTACAGCCATAGTTGGCATGCTTTTACGAACCATGCTGATGGGTCTCCCCCAAAGTCTTCCTGCAAGAAGCACACGATTATCAAAAATGTTTCTTGATAAGATGATTTAGTAACATTCTAGGAACTCCTAATTGAGTAATTGATTGATTAGGAGGCGCGTCTTTATGCTGCGGCTGGAATGTGATGACTGCGTTTAATTTCCACACAGTCACGTTTAGTGACATTGCTGTGATGGCACCTTGCTGACACTGTAACACATTAAATTGCAGGGGGGGGGAGCACCTCTCTGTCCCGACTGATAAATGAAGGCAAGCGCTCGCCCTTTCGCCTTTTTTGACTCCAGGATAAAAAAAAATCAACAAAGCGGCGTAACGTCGGCGTGAAAGCTGCCTTTTGTTTACATTGCGGCCTGTCGCCTTGCCACGGGGCCTAGCCTACATGTCGTGTCCGGTGTCTATATGCAGCACTTGGTTTTGTGGGAAGCGCTCGGAGCCACGAGAGGAGATCAACGGCGGTCCGCAGACTCGCTTCGCGCCCTCTCTGATGTGGCGCCCAAATTTCCGCCCCTAAGGAAGTTCACAGCCTGGCGGGATAGCGCCCGAGCATGTGAGGAAAAAAAATTTATGTCACCTTTAACGGGCTCCCGAGGGAGTGTCCCGTCAACCGGAAGAGAGCGGTATGTGATCACGTAGGTATTTTTGCTCAAGGCTAGGCTTGGCTAGGCTAGCACATGCTGAATTGAAATCCCTGCTGTCTCGCCGCCTGCATAGCATTCAAAACCATCAAGTATTGAGACTTGGCACAGTAAAACAACAATAAATGCTAAGCTAATAACATTGCTGTGTCTTCGTAAACCACTTGCGACTCTATATCTGACTGGCTGGAAGATGTGAGTACTTACAGCTGTCGAATGTTTTTAGAATTGATTATTCTACCGATTATCCAATCGACTAAGCGCTTAACCAGATAAAAATGTATGTTGCATTATTCAACAATATATGCGGATGGGGTACAGGTAGTATTGTTGTCCGCTTGGGGTTGCCATTCTCACATTCTACACTGTATATTTGGTGACATTTAAAAGGCGGGGCAAGGCCTTAGTGAGTGATCTGGGCATCAGTAAATGAAAGTAGACTTGCTGTTGCGAGCTCAGGTTAGCAGCCGGTTGTTAACTGGCTAACAGCTAGCCAGTTTGAGCGTCAGTTCTGTCAATCGTTGATATTTATTACGTTTTTATTGTTTTTCCGTCATATAAAATAAAATGTACAAATAAAACAAATTTTCGTCACAATTGCAAGACGTAATGGCGTAATTATTATACCAGAGCGCAATTTCTCGTCTTTTGCACCACTCGGTCTTGCACACCCCCCCACAGTTTGGGAAGCCCTCAGCAGTCACAATAATGCTAAAAAGTTTGTGCGACATCGTCTCTCTGGATTGGCACGCCATTCCTTTGGGATTTTGTCACTGATAACAATGGACGCTCATATGAGGAGCAACTTGACGGACGCACAATGCGATTCCTTTTATGTGGCCCTGCTTCTCGTTAAGCCTCCTCATCTGCAGCCTGTTATGGCGGAGCACGGGGATGACATCATACTGGTCTCGCGGCGGCGGGTAATTGGCCCGCTCTCCTCCTCCACCAGAGTGAGCGACGTGGGCCAAGCAGAACACACAAGTGGAGCCAGGCCATGCGAGTCAGATGCACAGGGTTTTTCCAGAGCGGCTGGCGGGGGCCTCATTGCAGGGGGGGACCGACGGCGAGCCGAAGGAGGCCTCAGAGAAAGGTGGGGCGGAGGGGTGGGGGGCGCTAACCCGTCTGACTGTAAAAGTCCGAAATGAATGAAGAGCCTCAACTCAAATGAAACGCGATATCAAGTTTGCCCCGGGCGGACCTGTTTGATGTGTACTACAATCCGCCGCTGTAGACGGCGCATCACTGTGCCTTTTCTCCCCCATGCTTTAAAAAAAAAAAAAAAAAAAAAATCAAAGTCAAAAGACCTCTCGGCCCACACAATGTTCCGTTAGGACTCCACTGCCGTCACAGTTGGCCATTGTTTGTAATATTTTAATGCTTTGGAAAGAAGTTCACGTGGCTCAAAACTTGACTTGTGCTGCATTCCATGAAACTGGGAAATTGTAGTCCTTTGACCAGCAAAAGTGAAGTGAGTGACACTGAAAGATTTATGAGCCGTTACCTGTCCTACGTGGAATTTGGTGTGGAAAACAATATTGCGATTCTTAGTCTGAAATCGTGAAGGCCGTTCTAGAGCATTTTGACTAATCTTTCAAGACCCTCAGAAAATTGTGTTCAGTGACAATATGAGCACCAAACCTACCACAATGAGAGTTGATGCTCTGCTTTCACCATGTTCATACTTTTTGGTTTTGTGACACCTCAAACTATAGAAAAACAAACATTTAAGATGGTAAGCTCGGCGAGAACCTCTTGCACGTCCACTTGACGAATATATACGTCCATGGCAGTAAATGGTTGGATTCTAGTTGACGAATACAAACCTTCACGATAGTAAATAATTATCTTTCAAATTGAAGCTTCATCCTTGAATGGATAAAAAAATTAGCATTATAATTTAAAACCTTTCATTCAGTGACAGGCCATTTGCCAGCTTGACAAGATTAACTGACCAAAAAGGATTATCGAACAAGTGATAAGCAGTTTCTTCACAAACAAAACTGCCTTGCACCGGCCAGCTTTAAAAAAAAAAGTTTTTCCCTTTTTACGCATAATGGGGTCATTTCCCACATTCCAGCCCATCCTGAACGCAGCATTATGACCGGTTTCCACCAAGCAGTACAGTTCACTTCCCAAATAGCTGATTCATAGCGTAGCACTTTTTAGTACGCTTTGTTTCAGGTACCTACCACAATAGGGTAGCCAAAGGGTCTTTTGATTGGTCGGACAGCAGTGTTCTAGCTCCACCCTTTAAGTAACATCACTGCAGTTGGCTGCCTAAAGACCCACCATCTTTTTTTAAGGCTCGGTCACGCTAGCATGTTTGCCGTCATGCACGAAGACTGCTAGTTTGATTATATCTGCCGAGGTTCTGAGTTGTGAGAACAAATCCTCTGTGGGAAAACCTTGATCCCAAGAGGGTGCAGCGCCGGACGTGTTGACGCGTGCCCATCCGCGCTGTCGCCCAAAGGGGTGTCGCTCGCAGTTGTTAAGATGCTCTGGTGGGTGTGTGTGGGGGGGCAGGACGGCGGTTCGTGCCAGATGCAACTCAGCGTCTTGTGTGACTGTGGACACACAAAAATGACTGAGTAAGCACAAAATAAAACGATGGTTTTGGAGAAGTCGCGCTCTCGCTGTAAAGCAGACATACACACACATTGCGCAATTTAATGGCTGCACGATCAGGGCAGATGTGGACGGGTTCCCACGCTACGTCTGTCAGCAGCTCGGCGCGAGCTATGTCACTAAAGAATCCAACCTGGCCCTTGAGTCACGGCGCCGACATACTTTCTTCACGGCCATTTTTCTTCATCCTAATCCAGTATGTAATGTCACAGCATTGATTTTGTAATGGCCACATCAAGGACATTTCTGCTGTTCATTGCTAGCCCCTCAAAGGCTAGCAGCGAACAACAGAATGGACAACGTGAAAATGTAGTCGAAAATTGTACAAAATGTTGAAATACACTTCCCACAAGAAAATGTTAAAATGCTACATTTTGCCATTGAGTCAAAGTAATATGGCGTTAAGGTCAGTGCAAGCTATTTTCGCAACATTCGTTAATAAAAAATACAAACAAACAAGGGATTCCAAGTAACCCAAAATGTCTATTTTCTACTACTGCATTGTCACTTGAATTACAACAAAATTCTGGTTAGCATAAGCTTTGATTCCATAAAAATCCAAATTTGGATAGTTTCTACACTTGCTAGCCTTTGACGAATGGACTCTACTAAAAGTTGACATACAACTGATGCCAAATGCCACAAAAGTGACGCACACCGTACAGTGTTACGGTTTGTGCACATTATTTTTATAACAATCGACTTTAAAAAAAAACATTTTCCAGTCGGCCTAAAAAAAAATACTGTGCGACTAATTGTAGCCCATTTTTACTATTTATAATTTCATTTTGTTCGAAGTCCAACAAAATCGTGGCAGGAACAAGTTAATGTCCGTAAAATCCAACTTTGAGCCTTTGATTCAACTCAGGAATTTTGAGGGAAACTGTACAAAACGTTGACATACATTAAAACATTCAGCACTAAGTATCTTATGCTTCATTCCAAAAATGTAATCTATTGCTACAAAAATGCTCCATTTTGCTCCAAAATCTTGCAAACGCTTCCCTTTGTGGAGCTGGCTCGCTCGACGGGCCGCAGGGAGGAAATGATTTGAGCGTAAGGGAATGTTATCACTTTCTTGCTCTCCTGTGCGTTTCCCTCGCTGTCACATATTTGTCTTTCTTATCAGCCGTGAGAGAGAGACACATTTCACAAGTTGGAAAAAGAATGACACGCGTCCACACTGCATTTGAAATCTTGCAATGCTCGGACATGCGGCGCAATATCAGCTGTCATGTACATTGGCGTGGTGGAAATGTTGATATATTTCCCCCGTTCATGCTTCTTCCTGGAGGAAGTCTATCTGACTGCACTAGATATTAACGATGCGTTTAGATCACCAATGTACGTTATTTTGCGTTTTTTGGGTAGATGTGTTGTCAGCGTTTCTTCAGTTATGAATGACATACTCATTTGTTTTGTAGTTTTTTTTCCTCCTTCAATTACAACTGACATGCACGTTATCCCTTTCGGTAAGTGTCAGACTTATTTCGTATATGAATGACATGCTACTTGTTTTGGTAAGTGCGTCATACACTTCTGTTTGTTTACAGCGTATAAAGATTCTGTAAATCCCTTACACGTTACTTCAATACACGTTCAGCTTCACTATAATGTGTGGAAGTATTTATTTTTTTTAAATGTTCATTTTGTACTCGACTTATGTTCTGTGATTTTCCGTTAGGCTGCGCAAACGCACCAAGATGCACTGTCACTTTGGGTTAGCATTCATGCTAGCAACAGTTATAGCTGTAAGCCTGATGTTGATCTTGCAGGACCCCCCCACTGACGACAGCCGTCAGGGTGGAGAGCCTTAGAGCAGCCGCACCTTGAGAGCCTTGGCAGCTCTTCACGTCTAGCTAACAACCACATGTGTGGAAGCTCTCCTCCCACGCGTCACATTTCACACATTCCTCAACAATGTTTGCTTTTTTTTTTTTTTTTTTTTTTTTTTTTTTCCCCCCCAGGTCAACACACTTGAATCCGATGTGGCTTTTTCTTCGTGTCTCTTGTCAGGGTGTTTTCCTATAAGAAGCGTAGCATCTCGTGTGCGTTCCTTATGCGTTTTCTTTTTGCGCCGTCATCAATTTTTATTTTTTATTTTTTTCAGCCGTCAAGGATTTGAAAGCGGGAGTATTTATGTCTTCATGGGCTAACCATAAAATGAGTGCCTCCCTGTGCTTTAATTTCCTCACTGACAGTGGGAATCCTGACCGAGGGCTCCGAGTTTTGGTCCGTACTTCCAACCATAACATCAGCCCTAACGACTTCCTGTTAGCGGCCATTGCATAAGGCCTGGAAACAAAGCCATCTTAGGTTGTCAGGGGAGAAGTAACCCCCACCCTGACTCCCCATTATCCCCCAACCCAGACGCCCAATCCACCCCCACATTTTCATGAGAATGGAGCAGACTGAAAGGGGAGCAGTTGCACTTTCAGATGTATTTTGCTATTGATCTCTTGTACACCTTAACACTTGTACCCCCAACGTTAACACCTAAACCCTAATATCTTAAACCGTAACAACTAACCCTTCCACTAATATTACAGGACTCTCGATGATATAAATTCTTGACGCCCTAATTCCTTAGCCCGTAACCCTTCTACCCCAACTTTACCCTTCCACCCTTCTACCTATCCCCAAGATATTACACAAATATGCCCCAAGTGGCTGTGAATATCATAGTGATATTGGAGCAGTCTGATAGGGTGCTTTAGACACTGCTACAACCTTCAAACGTTACTTTCCTGTCTCGCCTTTGGTGCTGTGCTAGGAAAAGTTGAATCTTTCAGAATTGCTAAATAAAACGGATTGAAAACAAGCTGGTTCGGGTTGTCACTCTAGTAGCTTACACTCTGGACTGACATGTTGTCCTTATATGCTGAGGTCGCAAAGTACCACCGCCGGAACTTTCCTCTGCCTTCCCCCCCAGGGGACGTGGTCTCGGTCCTGGGAAGCGCCGGCCTGCGACCGAGCGGATTGTCGCAGCTCCACGACACACAGGCGCTGTGACCTTCTGTTTCTCACAGCGGCGTCGTCCATCTTAGTCCCAGACTTCTTTTTCACTGGGAAGACGTGACTGCTGTCTTTGTATGGTCCCAGTACACTTCAATGCGAGGCAGCCAACGTGGGAATTGACTTGTGGGAACCATCATGTCCTGTCACGATCCGCCTAATCTACCTAAGACAAAACATCTTTATCTGGTCCGGCAAGCTCGTTATTTAATTGACACCCGTGTGTTTTTGCTCTGTTTTTGTGTGTCTGCCTGTTCAACTGGATTTGTTTCTGCGGGATCCAGGCAGTGCTGCACCCAAAACACACGACCACAACAAATAATTCTTCAGAAATTTTATAAATGATGGTAAAATAATATTTGCATTTGCATCTGTTGGGCACTAAGTTAACAACCTCTTGTCGTGTTCACCTTCTCTTGCGGAGAACAAAACCAACTGTGTGACATTTCTGTACATTTTCTCAGGCTAATGGTAATGCCATGCTGGGGGGGGGGGGGAGGGGGGTGGGCCTTAGTCCGGATTACCCATGAAGAAACGACACATAATACGCCATCTGATAATAGCATACTTTTGGGTCCCACCCTCTGGTTGTTACCCCAACAAGAGGGTTCAACAAGGGCGTTACAGCTTACAGGGTGTCTCTGGATCCATTTGAATTAGTGTACATTAATGCATTAATCACCCTTAAAAAAAAAAAAGGCACAGTATGCCAAATGGCTTTATTCGACACCACCCTTTAGGCACTACTACCCCTGTGGTTCCTGCCCCCCAATGGAAGGGTACCAAAAAGTCTTGTAATTTAACAAGTGTCTCCGAATGCTTTAGAAGTTTTTAAAGGAAGGCCTAAATTGTCCGTACAAATGACACATCAAGCCGCTCGATTGCCACCCTATAGGTACTGTACCCCTGTGGTTTCAACCCCAATGAAAGGACCTTAAATCTTCTCTCTTGAACCCCTAACCTTTAGGCATTGTACCCCCATGCTTGCTACTCCAATGGACGGGAAGTCTCCGGTTCACTAAAAGGTTTTCCGATTTTGTAAATGAAGGCCTTAGCTATCCCCAAAAATCTTCTCCCCTGCTGGTTAGGACGAGACCAACATGATGTTGTCAATTGCTAGCTTATCCCGTCATTTCCTGCAGATAGGCTCGGTATGCTGGCGTTCGTCTGACTTGCGGAATGCTACTGTACATACCACGAGAGTTGTCGGATTTCACCATCACTTATTCGGGTCACCTGTTTCGTCGCGAAGAACTCCTCAGAACAGGATCTTGTCTTTGAAGGTATTCTCAGTCCTGACTTTAATCAGGCAATAAGGCGAATTAGGTCCGGATCTGACTGGGGCCCTTACAGAGGCCTCTTTATTCCGCCACCCGCCACTTGAGGCCCGGGGTTAGCACGCATGGCGCACAGGAAAACACCAAGCAGCTCCCAGACACAATCCCTCCCCTTTGCTCTACGTTTATAAGCAGCGTATCGCCTGGGCAGAGATGCTTTCAAGGCCTTCAAATTGTGAGCCCCCCGTTCCACATCCCCCATTTCCTCCGCCTTTTCTCTCAGGAGGGAAATGTAAGCGTGCGGGAGTGGAAATGTTGCCGTGTGCGCCACGGGAAGCGAGCGCACGAAGAAAGCGAAGCTATTTGCAGAACAATGAGGCCCTTTAGAGAGGAAAAAAAAGTCACGGTGCCTTTTTAAGGGGTACCGTGTCTCGTCACCTGGGTTGATACCCTTGACACGTCACGGCTCAGGAACATACCTTGGACTCTATTAACCTTGTGAACCACAAAGTAGCACAGTTTGGAATGTTGTTTTACGTCAATAGCGGGTTGCTCTGTTGATGTCGGTAGAAGGTGGCAAATTACCATCGACCAATCAGCAGAATACATCGAGCCCCACCTGTTTAAGGTACCATGTAGCCTGTGGCAGGGTAACAAAATGTCATGGTACGGCTCGGTTGCAAGGTGTCTGCACCTTATGTATTTTTTTTAATTTTTTTATTTTTTTTATCCTAAAATCTGCCATTCAAAAGTCTTAGCGCACATTTTTGACCAATTCGTAATTCCCGTTTAGCATAACGAACATTGGGATGAGCAGAACAGTCCACAATCATTTGGCAGGGGGTTGTAGAAAATCCCCAAATGATTCACAAAATGTCTCCTAGTGCTCAAAGCAGCAAGAGAAGAGTTCTTAAAATGTTGTGCATCTGGTCTTCGAAAAGTCTTGTTTGACTTCCTTAAACGTGACCATTGAAAGGAAAACGGCAAACGTTTGTTGGATGCCAGGTCGCTGAGTGTCCAGCTGCAAGGCTCTCTCCTTGTCTTCCTATTAAACATCCTGTCCCTGATGAATTGTCCTTCTCCACTGGCGTGACACACCCTCTCATTGGCCTCAGCCAATCAGCTTATTCCAGTTGTCCGCAGCTGCCGCCCAAACCCCTCCACCGGAATTTTTCCTTTTTTTCTTCCCTAATCTCTGACCACACACACACACACACACACACACACAGACTTGTTCACTTGCGACAGGCGGTCGCCGGCTCTTGGCCGCGTCCACTGCGCCACCCCGCCACATGTGCGAGTTGGGGCTTAGGGGAGCGGAACAAGGGGGAGCCCCCCCCCCACCCCCACCCTTAGCCGGGGTTACATAACACAAGTCCAGACACTCACTTGAAGACGTCTCTCGGAGACACGCTGAACGTGGCTTTGTGCCTCATTTGGAGCGCGTCTAATCCGATCATTCAGGCGAACAAGGAGTTGCTTCACCGTTAGACAGCGAGGATGTGATGTCACACGCATGTGTCTCTTAATGACCTCATCCCAGCTTGACCGCCACAAAGAAACAAGTGCTCCTCAATGCATTTTAGGTTTGGACGTCCTGCATTTGTAGTAACTTTTGTGCTTGGTATCAGTAGTTCATTGAAGCAGAAGGTTCCAATCAGATATGTTTTTGGACCAGGTTGTACTTACCCTCCCAGCAAGGTCATGTTTAGGCCCTGATAGATTACCCTTGTACTAAATTTAGGTATTAATTCCCATTGGTCAAACACACAGAAGTTCCTAGTTTGGGGGTGTGGTTGAAATGCACTATATGGCTAAATTTCTACCTGGAGTTCTATGAACGTTTTGTGCTTGGGACTAATAGTTTCTAAGCAGATAAGTTCCTCAACCTCTCATAAGTAGTACCGCTCCTAGCAGGTTCATGTTTTGGCCCTGAAGGATTGCACTGGAACTAAATTTAGACACTAGTTTCTGTGGTTTCAACACACAGCAGTTTCTAGTTCAGAGTAGAGTTCCTGTGGTCGAAATGCACTAGATAGCTGAAGTCCCGGAAACCTTTCATTCTTAGTGCTACCTCCAAACAGTGTCTTGCATTGAGCCTGATACATAACGCTGTAACTAAATTTAGCTACTAATTCCTGTTGTCTAAACCTGTGGTGCTTTTGTTGAAAAGTCACGACGCAGTTTTATAGACGTTAAGAACAATGTAGAACATTTTTTGTTTAAAAAAAGCCTCTGACAACACGTATAGTATATTATATTTTCAAAAGCTGTTTCAAATGAGTTTGATGTACCGCCAAATGCTTGCCATGACATCCACTAGCCAGAGGCTGAGCTGCACTGTATTTGTTTACTGAGTAAACTAGTGGCAGCTCAGCTGCCTGTCGCTTACATAATATTTTCCATGTGGGAAATTGGTTCACAGCACAAAGACTGACACCTTCTATAGCAGAAAAGTCCAAATACGAATACATGTCATTTTTTACTAGCAGTTCGTGACACACCCAAAATGGGTCCGCGACCTACTTTTGAGTTCCGACCACCCAGTTGAGAATCCCTGGTCCTAAACACGCAAATTCCTAGTTATTGCAGTCAATATTCTTGGTACCTATAGTTTTGGGAAGTACAAGGTTGTTTTACAAGTGTACAACCCACCCAAAGGTCCCTGGACCTCTTGAAAGTATTAGTCTTTTGACTCCAATAAATGACCCCAGAACTAGTGCCACTGTTTCAGACTCACAGAATATTCTAGTTAGGGGGTAAAGCGGTCAAATTGCATTATGTAGCTGGTTTTCCTAATGTTAGGTACTGTACCTGTTTCCTAAATGGTTCAATCAGATCTATTTACAGCTGAAGGTCTTCCTTTTACCCCAATAAATTACTGTAACACAAAAATTCAGGTGTATAGTGCTTGACATACAGTGAGTACAGAAAGTATTCAGACCCCCTTAAATTTTTCACTCTTTGTTATATTCCAGCCATTTGCTAAAATAATTGTTTTTCCCTCATTAATGTACACGCAGCACTCCATATTGACAGGAAAAAAAAACTGAATTGTTGAAATTTTTGCAGATTAAAAACGAAAAACTGAAATATCACACAGCCGTGGGTATTCAGACCCTTGGCTCAGTATTTAGTACAAGCACCATTTTGAGCTAATGGAGTCTTTTTGGGAATGATGAGTTTTTCCACACCTGGATTTGGAGATCCTCTGTCATTCTTGGCAAAACAATGATTTTGCAAATGCTGCAGTATAACAAAGAGTGAAAAATTTAAGGGGGTCTGAATACTTTCCATACCCACTGTATAGCTGTACGTATGTCCACTTAAAATTCCAGGAACGTTTTGTTCTTGCTACTTGTCGTTCTTGTTAAGGTTGTTTCCAGCATTGCGATCATTGTGCAGCGCAGTTGTAAAAAGAAAAAAAAAAAAAGCCTTTGAGAGTAAAGAAGCGCTTTTGTTGCAAACATGCGCTCTTGCCCCTCTGCCCGCTTTCAACAGCGCTCTAGAGAATGCATGGCGGAGAATGGGCCAATGTTCTATTGGAGCGTCCAAGGAGTGAGCCACGCAAGCTGCTGGACGTCACGCTTGCATACACGCTTCATGGTTGAGGTAGTGGGGGTTGGGGTGTGGGGGGCTGGTGCAGTGACCCAGGGTCGTCAATATGGAGAAGAAAACCCTCTTGTGTTCCAAAGCGCCAGACGAGTTTGCGAGAAGGCAGAGCCGGATGTTGCTATCTGTCCCTTCATTGTCCCGCTTCCAAATGTTGCCATTTTACTTTGAATGATGACTTTGGGAATAGCCAAAACATTCCAAAGGCATAGTGTGGGAACACCCTCCTTTTTTTCCCCTGCCCATTTCTGTTCCAGGGTGGCTGCCTACGTGATGATTTAATGAGATGGAAGAAGTGGCATTTAGACATCTTGATAGAGGAAATGATAGCAAGCAGCACGCTGTTCCTTTAATGGACATGGAAAGCACATTCTTCCCACTTTTCCTTCACTGATGTGTAACACTCCACGCCTGGAATAGCCTCCCTGGCATGTGACTGTACCCGTAGACATTTTTATCGCCTGCAATTCATGTTTGGGGACGCTGTATAATCAGTCCATGTGAACGCGGCGAGCCAAGGCTCATGTGACACACACACATACGCACACGCACTCACAAGCGCCGCTCTATCTCCTCCTGACATCGGCCATCTTTCGGCGGGAGGCCTTGCCGCAGCATTCCAGCCATAGCATCTTGGGCGCTACTGTCCCTTCGAAAGCTGTAATCAAGCAACTCGGTGCATAAAATGCTCCACCAGTTTATCCTTTTTTGGCGCTTCCGTCTCTTTAAGAGCTTCCTTTCATCTGGTTGGCCCATTTCCAGAAGCCTGCAGAGGGGAAGCTTCACTTCGATTGGCCAGCGGTGGCATAGCGTGCACCTCAACCCAGCAATTTGCCACCCTAGGAGGTAGTGTCTGAGCCGTAATGTGTCAGGGAATGCCGGAATGGCGGGACAGAACTTTGTTTCACACTCACTTCTCCCGCCCTGTTGTGTCCGACAAGTTGTTTTTCCACTTTGCGTAGTCACTCATCCTAATATTTTTTTCCATACAGTGGACAAGCGCCATAACTGAGGCGGGACAGTAGCAGGCGACTTCCTTCTCAAAGTATGCGTACAGACCAAAACGCTTATTGCAGTTTTTGCGTACTTTACAAGATGTCTGATTGCCTTAGGAAATTGTCTAATTCTACTCGTCATTGGTCCAGAGAGAGTGAAATACCGCGGAACCTCGATTTATGCACGGTTTTGGATTTGTGAACAGTCTCGGCCTGGACACGCAGAAGGATCAGTTGTGATTTTTCTTGCGCTGGCTCTGTGCGTCCCATAGTCTAAGTTAAGGTATACTTTAGTTTTTTATTTTTTGCTCTTAATTAGCTCTCAGAATGGCTCCTAAGAAAGAGAAAACTACTTTTAATGAAGCTAATTACTATCGGGGGGGGGGCGGGGAGGAAGTAATCGCGAAACACAACAATGGCTTTCGTGTTGCAGTTTCTACGGTGCACGCAAATGCTAATGCGCCAGCCGTTTTGGGCCAGATTATAAACAGTACTGTATGCTAGAAGGCTAAAACGTTCAATAGTGATTAGCTAACTTTCTTCACCTTTCACTTTTTGTGAGTGTACGATTGGCGCAAACGTGCGGACTAACGCCGCAATCCTGTTTGTCAGAGACATTTTTTCTGCCTTTTTCTCCATCTTTTGTTCCTCGTCTGCCTATGCGCGGGCCTTTTCGTAGGTTGACTGGACTGGTATGTTGCGGGAATCTTTGGATCAAGGTGATTTCACGCTCCTCCACGCTTTCCCAGCACTCTCTTACGTCTGTGTGTGTGTGTGTTATCATAGTCCACACAGCACAAACAGAGCAAAGTCTGACACGCTTTTTTTCTCCTCCTTAAGTGTCTGCCTTTGATACCCTCTTGGGGTATACATTTTTTGGGATAATGCTATGATGATTTCCCCCCCTAAAAAATAAATTCACAGAGGAAGAAAAACAGGCGGTCTTTTCTTTGAAGTTGAGTTAATCTGGATAACCTTGACATTCCCTTTCCGTGCTAGCCTCTCATAATAGCGCCACAGTGCTTTTTTTTTTTTTTTCTCAATGAAACTGCATATCTCATTCAGTTCTTTGGCGGTGGGGGGAGGGGAAGCAAACAGGCAAGTCGGGGGGTGGCGGCGATGGTGGCTGGGTGGGTGGTTGTGAAAAGAAGTTCAGCTGTCATTCAAGACTTTTCCCACATGATCGGAGACAGCTCGGGAATGTTTTTTTTTTTATTGATAAAAGACGCACACGTGGCCTGCCGAACGACCGCATGACTTCCTTTCCTGATGTAATTCTGACAATTACCTTTTGCCGGGATGGCAAATATTGAACTGCATATTTTTGGCATTTTTCATCCGTTTATACGCTTGGGCATCAAAGATACTTTTTGGAATTGGATCAGCACAGTCAACGCTCTTGATGTAGGATGTGTGGCATGGATTTGGGCCCATGTGACAATTACCTAATTTTTATTATTATTATTATTTTAAATTGTATTTACTCTGCACAACACAGTTAATTTAGCACATGAGCTAACCGTGCTGCTCCTTACATTCCTTGTGTTCACTGGTGAATTATTGACTCAGAAACATGCAGCTTTTTTTCCCCCCCCTTTTTTTTTTTTTTTTTTTTTTAAACACCTCCAATAAGAGCAGTAGAAGGTAGACTATTTGTAGTCAGTGAATGGCAAAGGAATTTATTGCCACCATAACATACCAGCAGCTTGCTAGTCATTTAGCTGCGTTAGGTCCTTTGCCTCTTTAAATGGCCTCATTCATGTTGATTATATTTTTGTTGTATTTTAGACCTCTTTTCCATTTTTAACCTCCAAGAAGCGCAAGAGCATGGAGAGAACGCACTGCTAGAACCTCGCCAGTTCCACCTCATTAATTTACTTTATATTTTTTGCATTGTATTTTGGGCATTTTTCAAATGTTTTCAACCCGTTGAATGTAGATTTGTATTCAGTGAATTGACACCACCCCTTGTGTGTTTTTGTCTGCAGTTTTCGTAAAAAACCATAAGACCCCAGCAACAACGGGAAAAATTATATATTTGTGTTCGAGTGGCATCGGAAAAATGTTGGCCACCGCACTCAAAAATTTCTAGCTGCAGCAGTGCCAATAAATGTATTGTCATAGTAACATGCAAGGGCTAGCCAGTTAGTTTAGGTAGCTTAATTTCAGATTTAAATGATTTAACCAATTTTTTAAAACACGTTTTTGTTTTTTAACTCTAATAAGGAAGAGTGTGTGTTCATACATTTTTTGCAACCATAACATGCAAAGTGCTGACTTCTAGCCAGTTAGTTTATTAGCCTCCTTTCCTCTTAGAATGGATGTATATTTATATATTTTTATTTACATTATGTAGTTTTGTATTTTAGCTCACTTTTTGGGGGTGTATATATATTTTTTAATTCTAGTCATCTTTTGTCTTTTATTTTATTTGAAGGTAACTTAAATGCAGTAGAATGTAGATTGGATGTTTATGCCTTTATTGGCACAATGACATGCTAGGAGCTAGCTAAACAGTTTGCTTTGTTACATACTTCTCTTTAAATGACCAAATTAGCTTTTTTTTAAAAAGTACATTTGTACCCCACTAACTTTTTTTGACGTGCGAATGTATGTTTTGTGTATTTCTGACTTTATCTTCGTTGCTTTTATTGTATCGGTCTTCCAAAGCGAAAGCTAGCTAGCTTTTGTTTTGAAGGCGTTGACCGGAAGTTCCGCCTCCCCTTTCGCGCCAGCTTGTCGGCTGAAAAGTCAGCAGAAGCAGAAGACGAGGGAGAAGGAGAAGACGACGCGAGCTGGGGGAGCAAGACTGGAACAAGCATTGCAGTCTCAGCCTCATGCTTCCACCAGGCCGCGTCTCCTCCTCCTCCTCCTCCTCCTGCTCCTGCTCCTGCTCCTGCCCGTTGTCCACCACACTGTGACACTTTTGTCATCTTTATATTTTAGTCACCAAGCACGAAGAACAGCGCCCAGTTATGGATCTTTACTGCATGGAGTCGGTGGCGGTGGTGAAAGCCCAGACAGACGCGACCATCCTCCACGATGACCGGGTCTTGCAAAGCCTGCTGACCGTGGAGGACCGCTTCCTGCCGCAGTGTTCCTACTTCCAGCGCGTCCAGAAGGATATTCAGCCGTACATGAGGCGAGTCGTCGCGGGGTGGATGCTCGAGGTTTGTTCGCGGCTGCTCCCCCCCCCCCCTCTCCATGCTAACGCTTGCTAATGCGCTTTTTTTTTTTTTTTTTTTTTTTTTTTTGGGGAGGGGGGGGGGGGGGTCTAATTTTCATGATGTCGCCACGCATTCACAAGCCGCAGATGGATGTTCTTCTGCCGGACTTGTGTGACAATTGAGTGGGGATGAGTCACCGAAAGGCGTGGGAGAGTCGGAAATTCCACCACGAAGACAATTCAGCCTCGTAAAGACGTAGCCTAGCTTCATGTTTACTTGTGCTAGCCGTATTTTAAAAATAAAAATAAATAAAAAAGCCAAATTTTGTCGAACAGAGGCCGAAGGACACAGCGAACTGTTAGCTTAATTTACACCCAGGACAAAATGACTTTTATTCTTAATACGAATTACTATACATTTTTCAAAAAGGCTCAGGCACAAGGCAGGCAGCCAGCATGGCGAACTGCAACTTTTCGTCGTGTGTGCATAGTATTCGTAACATTTTGCACAATTTAGTTTTTATTTGTGGTTTATTTTGCATAAAAGTCCAACAAGCAAGGCGAGGCTGGTTGCCCAACGACTTCCGATTGCATTTCTGCAACTTCAGACACCCAAATGACTGGTTTAACTATTTACAACCCCCTACATGCTCAAACTAACATTCTTTGCTGAAATGCTTTTTATTTTTTTGGGTGCGTCTCCCCCACTTCTCCAGGTGTGCGAGGCAGAGAGCAGCGAGGAGGACATCTTCCCTTTGGCCATCAATTATTTGGACAGATTCCTTGCTGTGATGCCCACCAGGAAGCATTATCTGCAGCTGCTGGGCGCCGTGTGCATGTTCCTGGCATCCAAACTGAAGGACAGCCGGCCCATCTCCGCCGAGAAGCTGTGCATGTACACGGACAACTCCATCTCACCACTGGAGCTGCGGGTAAGTCCGGGTACCTCGGTGCGAGGTCCTCACATTCTAGTGCTAATGGCCTAGTTGGTTTCACAGGAAGCTTCCAATTCTCGTGTGGCTGCAGAGGAGCGCGATGCCATCTAGTGTTCACACTGAAGCTCCCTGGAAGTAGTCATTTTCAAGTTGCGCCACAGGAAAGAAACAAAGCACAAGATCTCAGTCATGAGCGAGTTGTTCCGAAAGTAGATGTCGATTCGCTAAGTCGTTCTGCTGCCATATTTGATCGGTTTGGGTCGTGCTGCTGCCATATTCTCTGTATTCCTGGATATCCCCACGGGATGGGCAGAGGAAGGCGGCGGCGGCGGCTCTTTCAGCTGGGAGAGCGGCGAGGGGAGGGTGGGACATCTGTCCAGGAAGTGAGCGCATGGACTGCGACGCTCACAGCGGCCTCCGCGGGCGCTTAATGGAGTTAAATGCAAGCACGTGTGCGACCGGCGTCAATCTTCATGCTTGTACCGGCAGGTCCAATAGTTATATGGATGTAAACATAATCAAAGTACTCTGGAGAAGACATTTTGGATACCTGCCACGCCGAGTGACGAAATCTCGCTAACATCAAAGGGCTCCACTGCAAATATTAGCCTTCGATAACAGGAAGTTCCATCTGTCGGCCCCACCTTTGCTTAACTGCTGACTTTATGAATGTGTGTGAGATGTAAGGGGGGAAAAAAAAAAGGCTCATAGTTCAGAGTTAAGTAAGATTTAACATGCATGAATGACAGAAATGTGCTTTTGGAGTTTTCGCAGGCGTGCTCAAGTTCGAAAGCATGAAATGCTCATTTGCATATGTCAACTTTGGCACATAATGTATATAACTGAAAAGATAAAAGACAAATACTTCAGATAGTATTCCTTTGCTAAGGTCTGAGCCCTGCCATGAATAGAGAGAATTAGTGAGTAATTGCCAGCCACTTAAAAAGGCATTTGATTATAAATGCCACAAGATGGCAGCAATGCACTTTTTCTATTCGATTAGGCTCTGGGCGATTAAGTGGAATGTAATCACGATTTTGATTTTGGCTTCTCGCGGTTATAAAACCATCATTGAAGAAAGACAATGAATGTGCCAAACGGCGTGGTCTGTGTATGCAAGTTCCTGCGTTGCTCGCCCTCCCCGAGTTTGCGTTAAGCTCGTTATTGTCACTCCAGTTGCCGTTTGCTGTAAAACCAAACGTACCGCAAAAAGAATTACGCTAGGGCTGCATCTATTTTAGTACTGGAGTATCCTACTAAAAAATGGATCTAATAATAGAATATTCAGATAAACTATATTTTTGCTTGGTTAAAGAGGACTTATGAATACATGCGAAAATAAGCCATTTCACTTGACCAATCATTTCTTGAATTCACATTCAGCAGCAAACTTTTGTCTGTAAACATTTTCAGTGAGGCAGTTTCTAAAAATACAACAAATGTAAATTTTGGCATTTACAACTTAGCGTTTCTTCTATGTATGAAACACATTAGGCATTACTTATAAAAAGTCATAAACAGCCGTTGTTGTGCAGCTAGCATGTAGCATAGCATCCAAGTAGTTAGTGCGTCACATGTCGCTGCCGCTGTGCACACAAAGGATGTGAGGAATGAGAAAGGCATGCTAGATGATAAGATAAAAGTGCGCAGCGTGATCCTAAGAGGGAGTAAGGTGTGCACGGATATTTCAGACTGATGGATGGGAGGCTCGTTCCGGACGGGAACGTGGAATTTCACAACCTGGAGCTAACATGGCCGGTTAACGTGGTAACATGTTAAGCTATTTTGGCTAAGAGGACTGCATGATGTGATATACAGTCAATTTGAAAACGCTGTCGTCGTGACGTAGTTTTGTCAATTAATATTCAAGCACCTGCCCACTTGGTGGTTGGCACCCAACACGGCATTTCTGTGTCAGCCACTGCCAAACATGATGAACCGTGACTGATCGGACTGAGACCATCTTCACAGTTCCCTCCCACCAATGACAAAATGTTATCGAAACGCAATTTAAAATTCTGACCTAAGTAGCTATAGCATGCATGTTTGCCCCCCCCATGTAGCTTGTTTAGCTAGTTTGTGATGTTATACGAATAGGCTGAAGGGGAGACTTGGTCCTCTGGTTGGGAACTTTTGTTGTTCAATCTAGTGCAGCAGTCTGAGATTTTGTCTGACTGCTACCAAATTTGGACCGCGGATACTAGACAAATGGATGGCGATATATATCGCCGAGAATTGTAGTTTTTGTCATTTATGCCACAAAACAAAGGTATTTATGAAGGTTGTGACTCACGGCTGTTTCAGGACTGGGAGCTGGTGGTGCTGGGCAAGTTGAAGTGGAACATGGCTGCCGTCACCCCTAACGACTTCGTGGAGCACATCGTGCGCCGGCTGCCCCTCCCCGACGACAAGCTGCCGATGGTCCGCAAACACACTCAGACCTTCATCGCCCTGTGCGCTACAGGTAAACGTGCTGTTTTGTATTTTTATTTCGCGCCCCCTCCGGCCGTGCCCCTCGGCCAGATTCCCATGCACACAGGGCCGGCATTCTCCCACCGTGAGTCATCACTGACGCATGTGACCCATTTCCAAGCAGTCTTATCCCACATGGATGACTTGTGTGCTGCGGGGCTGGAAATCACTGTGTCTCCAATCTATCACCGCATCCTCTTCCTCTTCATGCGTGTTACGTGTTGACAGGGAAGCCTCCAGGTTGAAAAGGTCAGGGCGACGATCCCGTGATCTTCCTTCCTCTTGGCATGCTGTCCAAAATAAACTCACCCCCCGAGAAGCACAAACTTCCCCCCGTAGGCCTTGTCTCTTCTCTGCCTGACAATCCCGCGAAATATTTTCATATCCTGGACCGTGCTAATTGAATCGCAGGAAACAAGCGGCAGAGGAGGTTACTTCAGTGCGGTAAAAAGCGCAGAAAGCTCTTTCGCACCACGGATGTAATATTTAGATGCGTCCGCTAACAACGCAACACTTTTCCGTCATTTTGGCTCGTTGCCGGAGTCCTCCTGGCGCGGTCTGTTCCGGCTCAGGCGTCCAAACGACTCCTGCGGGGACTCGTCGTTGAAGGCGAGTAGGAGGATTCCTGCTCTGCTTTTCCGATCACTTTTTCCTCCGAGGGGGGAAAAAAAAGCACCGTTTGAAATTCAGAGCCTGGGAAAAAGCAGACCCGAGGAACTCACACACACGTGTTTAGCAGCCGTGATTTTATTTTATTCTCTTTTCTCATCAGATGACCGTCTTGCCATGAACCCCCCCTCCATGATTGCCAGCGGCAGCATGGGGGCCGCAGTCTGTGGCCTGCAGCTCCACCACAATGACCAGAGGCTGACCAGAGACAACCTGACGGACCTGCTGGCCAAGATCACCAACACAGAAGTGGTGAGTGTGTGCCGCCGACGCACAAAACAACTCCCACATTCAAGCTGTTTACCCCGCTTCTTCTTCTTCTTCTGCTGCTATAAAGAGCAGCGGCAGCCCACATTCTTGTGGTAGTGCACATGCAATTTCTGCTCTCCCACTGGAGCGCTTTGCCCCTCTTGGTGGAGGAACACTTCCGTCCTTGTGCAGTATGTTTTTGACGTTTGCTTAGCTTATTTCTTTTGCTGGGCAATTAAAAAAAAATAAAAATCAGATCAGCGAGTGTATGAAATAAGTTAACTGCTCAACTAAAGTAAAACTTCTTGCCGGTTTGCCAAATTGACTGCAAAATAAACGTAAAAGCTATTTGTCTTTTGATATCTGACAGTGCCGTATAAACCAATTGTTTGTTAGCATATCGTTAGCCCAATAGTGTAGTTGCCCAAGTTGTATTTGAACATTTTCAAAAAACAATTATTAGCAAGCACATTGGTATTTGATATTGATTTCGTAACGGCAAGTTAAAGATGACGTGGGCAATTATGCTATTAGCTAGGTACACTGTAATGTACTTCTCTGGTGATCCATCGGCACACTTTTTGACTAGATGGCGGCTCCCCAGCGTGTGTGCTTTGATGGTATGGCGCCCAAAGAAGAAAAAAAAAGTCCACTCGCTCCTCTCCACCGCCATTGGCCGCCGCCTCCCGCCTTTGCGGTGTGCGTTGCCACGGTAACCCCCGCCGTCACAACAGGCCGCGACGGCCGGCGGCCCATCGGGTTCCAATTAGACAACATTTCAAAGGAAAGCTGGCCCCCGCTTTTCCTCTGTTTGCCGGCCACCCAGCATTCTTCGAGCAGCAGCTAGCGAGCTAGCTAGCAGCCGACCTTCCACGTCTACACGCAGACCTGTTGTACACAATGGCAATTTTTTTTAAATAAACAGCACTCCACAGTATTGTACTGTACAGTAATAACATAATTAAATAAAAGCGAGAATTCAACAGTTTGTACATCATGATCATTCAGTGGGCATTGTGCTGCTCATTTGGGTGTGTACCTTGGCCACCAGGAGGCAGTTTCAAACACAGATATACGCAAAGACGACGGTCACAACTGCTTAGCAAGCTGCAGTAATAGTTTTACGTAGTTTGTAATGTTCTGTGCTGTCTGCATGTGTAGCTACTGTTCAATCTGCATAATGTTAGTCTTAAACATTTTTTTTTTGCGCTGTTCTCAGGACTGTTTGCGTGCGTGCCAGGAGCAGATCGAGCGCGTCCTGGCTGCCAGCCTGCAGCAGGAGAACCGTGCAAACGGCGGCAACAAGTCCAGAGAGCAGCAGCAGGACCAGTCCAGCACCCCCACGGACGTGCGTGACGTCAATTTATGAACCCCGAACCCTTCAACGAACTTGATTTTGTGTCCAGCGACGGCATGACAATCTAAGAATTTCTAGCAATTAAGAAATTTCGAGTTTTCTTTTTTTTTTTTTTTTTTTGGTTTGTTCGCCCCCGAACGCTTCTTGTACGCATGTAAGGATCATGAAACTTGATAGTGCCTTAGGTCCCCCCTGCCGAGCGGAAGCCTGAATATATTTTCATACTTGAAGAAAAATAGCTTATTAAATATATTCTTTTGACAGCGACAAAAAAAGTGTATATTTAGCTAGTATTTAGTTATGTTACTCTCTTAGCATCTTAGCCATTATTGAGTTTAATTGGGGATTCCGCTAGCTGTTACCGCCGACACCTGTAGTGCTACTGGGGGCGGGGTCATGCGTGAGAGGAGGAGTGGGCTGGGCCCGCTCACACAGGAAGTGCCGAGATTGTCGTTCTGAACGGCGGTGATGACGAGTTGGGGGTTCGCGGAGGTTGCGAGCGGGACAGACGCAGGTGTTGGAGAAGAATCGGGAATGTAAGCTATATTCTTTTAAAAAAAAAAAATAAAAATTTAAAAAATTAAAAAAAACAGTGGGGAGGAGAAGGTTCCGGGATGCTGTTGAAGCGTCGCTCTGCCAAATTAGTTTTGGACTTGTGGAGCGAGGCGTGACATAGGAACAATATTGATGCACTTTTAAAAAAGAAAAGAAAAGACACTCCTTCAGGATGCAGATGGGATGGTGGTCGAGGAGCCTTTATTTTGGTTGGTAGGGTCTCTCTCTCTGTTTTTTTTTTTTTTTTTTTTCCCTCCCCCCCCCCTTCCCCCCCTCATAAGTTATTTGTTTTTGGGTTAGTTTTTTTTTTTTTTTTTTTTCCTCTCTCTGGGCTGGATTCCCACACGGGGTGATGAAAGTTGGTAATTGATTATACGTTGACCAAAAAAAAGACCAGTCAAGTGTAGACTTTTATTTTGTTTTATTTAATCGTACTTGAATTGCCATAGCCAAACCTTCCTTTTATAGTTCTGTTCTGGGGTTGATTGTTGTTTGCATTCAACTCTTGGAATTTTGCCGTCAAATGTGTGTGTTCGGGCGGGGTTTTCATGGTGTGAAACTTAAGATTGTACATAGAAGTAAGGAAAGTTTAAAAAAAAAAAACACACACACACTTTGTGAAACGTTACTGTTTTGATTGAGTGTTTTCACAAGTTTGCAAAGAAAAAACTGTCAAAGGGTTGAACAAGTTCATTCCAAAACAAGAACACAAAAGTTGATGGGTGTCATTTCTCTTTGCTGCTACTAAAAGCTTTTTTTTTGGTTTGTTTCCCCCCCCCCTTCTCCTTTTCTTTCCCTCTCCCCCCCCCCCCCTCTCATTTTAAAAACAATTAAATTGTGATTCACTCGTGTTTGCTGCTATTATATGATTTTATTAATTGTGTATACTTTACAAGTCTTTTGCTTTGTTTGTTGTCTTTTTGTGACTGTACTAGAGGGAACGCCACAGTTTGGTGGGGGACTGGAAGTACTCGTGTTTATTTTGTATCTGTTGAACTCTTGCTGCTTCCTTGTAATATGTTTGTGTACCTCAGGTTAATTTGGACGGATCGAGCATTACCTCATCACACTTCACATCACACATTTTTTTTTTTTCCAGAGGGAGGATGCTTTTGTTTTAAAATCAGATTCCACTGTGCTTTAAATGGCAAGACAAAACAAACAAAAAACATGTGTGGTGCTGCTCCAAACACGCCCTGTACTGTATGATATTCATGTATCAAAAAAAAAAAAAGACCAAAGGTTTTCTTTATTTTGGATTTAAGTGGAATCTTTTTATTTTTGAGGTAACAGCGGACTGTTTGGTGTAGTTTTGATCCTCTCCTCTTGTCCCCACACAGTGTACCTCAACATTTTCTCAATAAATTGGCTAAAATCACCCGACTTACCTTTGTCCATGTATTAACCTTGTATGACCAGCGGAGGGCGCCCCAAAAAACGGCAGTACGAGTCTGCAGTCACTTCGTCACGGAGCCGGATGTGACGTCAGACACGAAAAATGAAGCGTCGCTGTGGAGAAAATGCACGTACACGAATGTTAAAAAAAAACACGTTCATGTGAAGTTTAACCTTCGTACGGCAGTAAGTTCATTTTTCTGATTAAATTTTGACTAAATTGATGTATGGCTTGACTTGACAATGAAAGTTTCGAGGAAAACGCAAAATAGGACGCAATGCTGTCGTCTTGTGGCCAATTAGAGGAACTACATGCAGGTGGTGCTATGAAGTCTTTTGAAGGTGCGATAAAGCCCAGAATGGCGTTTGCTCAAGTCTCACAGTTCAGCCGGTTGCTTGTCAGACGTCTGAATTACTGAGGTGTTCAAACCCTGCTCGTCACTCTCCATTCTATTGTCATGGACGGCCATCATTTAGTTTCAGGGTTGTGACGTCATTGTGGGCGTGGTCTGGTCGAGCCCCTACCACCTGATTGGTCTTGAGGCCATTGTGGACGTTGTCGAGTAGGGTCATTCCATTCGGTACTATGTTATTGTAAACTAAACTGGCAAAAACGACCCCCTCACCCCCACCTCATGATTGGTCGTGGCGTCATTGTGGGCGTAGTCGAGAAGGCTCCAAAATCATATGCGCAGTCTTTGAGGCACCTGTATACAGCTTTACAATGCAAATGTGGACCAATTTGTAGCTATCATCCATTTTACCAATTAAAACTCTGAAAGTGGAACTTCAACTGTGGAAAGAAAAAGGCCTCTGTCAGCGACTGGCACGTGACAAGGTCAGCACGCTTTCTCTCATATGAATATACCACCATATTAAAATGCACGGTACAGCAAAATGTCAATGTTTTAAACATTGTTCTGTAAAGCTAGTCTTTTTGTGACTAACAGCACACAATCAGGAAATCATATAGTAGAGTTGCAAATTTGCAGACCACTGATGAAACTCTTCCCATTCATACATGTTCTTTGTCATAATAAAATAATCATCTTTATTGTCATGAATATGAGTGCACACAAAATGTGTTCTCTGCCTTTTAGCCAACACAGTGAACACACACACACACACTTGTAAGTGGAACAGCAGGGGGACAACTTAAGCGCCCGGGGAGCAGTTCGGCGTATCGGGATCTTGCTCAAGGACACCACAGCCGCGAGTCCGGGAGATGGTCGGGGTCTTGACAGAGGTCCCCACGGTGGCAGACGATCTGAACCATTGGGCCGCGGCTGCCCAAACATGTCATTTCTAAATGCTGCTGTTGCATGCGTGCATTGGACGAAGAATCACTCGTGTTTCTTGAAGCAGTTTATTTGGTCCCATGGTGAACAAACATTCAAAGCATTACTTGTGATAAAATTATATCCATGCATAGTTCTGAGTTAAAATTACAATTCAAGCATGTATTTCAACAAATAAATACTATTTGTGGCTGATGTAATGCGAATAGTGGAAAAACATTTGCTCTGTCTTTTAGTTTGTGAATATTTATATCATTTACATTTCACACCTACTTACGTTTGAATTTTTAGAATAAAATATTCGATAATCCAAGTTAAATCAAAACTATATTTTGAGAAAAACAACCATGGTATACCATGTTTCGTAAGGCGTTTTTCGAGGTAAAAAAATGACCATGTTTTTATTGATGGTATACAGTAAGGCATTTTCTGTGGTGAGAAAAACGACAATGTACAGTGAGGCGTTTTTTGGTGGTAAAAAAAACATGTATAGTAAGGCGTTTTTTTGGCGGTAAAAAAACAACCGTGTATAGTAAGGCGTTTTTTGTGGTAAAAAACTGTGTATAGTAAGGCGTTTTTTGGTGGTAAAAAAGCAACCATGTATAATAGTAAGGCGTTTTTTGGGGTTACAAAAACGACATAGTATAGTAAGGTGTTTTTTTGGCGGTAAAAAACGACAATGTATAGTAAGGCGTTTTTTTGTGGTGACAAAAACGACAGTATAGTAAGGCGTTTTTTGTGGTGTCAAAAACGCCAATGTATAGTAAGGCGTTTTTTGGTGGTAAAAAAGCAACCATTATAGTAAGGAGTTTTTTTGGCGGTAAAAAAGCAACCATTATAGTAAGGCGTTTTTTGGGGTGACAAAAACGACATAGTATAGTAAGGCGTTTTTTTGGCGTGACAAAAACGACATAGTATAGTAAGGCGTTTTTTGTGGTGACAAAAAAACGGCATAGTATAGTAAGGCGTTTTTTTGGCGGTAAAAAACGACAATGTATAGTAAGGCGTTTTTTGTGGTGACAAAAAAACGGCATAGTATAGTAAGGCGTTTTTTTGGCTGTAAAAAAACGACAATGTATAGTAAGGCGTTTTTTGTGGTGACAAAAACGACAGTATAGTAAGGCGTTTTTTTGGCGGTAAAAAAACGACAATGTATAGTAAGGCGTTTTTTGTGGTGACAAAAACGACATAGTATAGTAAGGCGTTTTTTTGGCGGTAAAAAAACGACAATGTATAGTAAGGCGTTTTTTGTGGTGACAAAAACGACAGTATAGTAAGGCGTTTTTTGTGGTGACAAAAAACGGCATAGTATAGTAAGGCGTTTTATGTGGTGACAAAAACGACATAGTATATATAGTAAGGCGTTTTTTTGGCGGTAAAAAAACGACAATGTATAGTAAGGCATTTTTTTGGCGGTAAATAATGTATAGTAAGGCGTTTTTTTGGCGGTAAAAAAACGACAATGTATAGTAAGGCGTTTTTTGTGGTGACAATAACGACAGTATAGTAAGGCGTTTTTTTGGCGGTAAAAAAACGACAATGTATAGTAAGGCGTTTTTTGTGGTGAAAAAAACGACAGTAAATATAGTAAGGCGTTTTTTGTGGTGACAAAAAAAACGGCATAGTATAGTAAGGCGTTTTTTGTGGTGACAAAAAAACGGCATAGTATACTAAGGCGTTTTTTTGGCGGTAAAAAACGACAATGTATAGTAAGGCGTTTTTTGTGGTGACAAAAAACGGCATAGTATAGTAAGGCGTTTTTTTGGCGGTAAAAAAACGACCATGTCTAGTAAGGCGTTTTTTGTGGTGACAAAAATGACATAGTATAGTAAGCAGTTTTTTGTTGTGACAAAAAAACTGCATAGTATAGTAAGGCGTTTTTTGTGGTGACAAAAACGACAGTATAGTAAGGCGTTTTTTTGGCAGTAAAAAAACGACAATGTATAGTAAGGTGTTTTTTAGTGACAAAAACGACAGTATAGTAAGGAGGTTTTTTGGCGGTAAAAAACGACAATGTATAGTAAGGCGTTTTTTGTGGTGACAAAAACGACATCGTATAGTAAGCCGTTTTTTGTGGTAACAAAAAAACGGCATAGTATAGTAAGGCGTTTTTTTGGCGGTAAAAAAACGACAATGTATAGTAAGGCGTTTTTTGTGGTGACAAAAACGACATAGTATAGTAAGCCGTTTTTTGTGGTAACAAAAAAACGGCATAGTATAGTAAGGCGTTTTTTTGGCGGTAAAAAAACGGCATAGTATAGTAAGGCGTTTTTTTGGCGGTAAAAAACGACAATGTATAGTAAGGCGTTTTTTGTGGTGACAAAAAAACGGCATAGTATAGTAAGGCGTTTTTTTGGCTGTAAAAAAACGACAATGTATAGTAAGGCGTTTTTTGTGGTGACAAAAACGACAGTATAGTAAGGCGTTTTTTTGGCGGTAAAAAAACGACAATGTATAGTAAGGCGTTTTTTGTGGTGACAAAAACGACAGTATAGTAAGGCGTTTTTTGTGGTGACAAAAAACGGCATAGTATAGTAAGGCGTTTTATGTGGTGACAAAAACGACATAGTATATATAGTAAGGCGTTTTTTTGGCGGTAAAAAAACGACAATGTATAGTAAGGCATTTTTTTGGCGGTAAATAATGTATAGTAAGGCGTTTTTTTGGCGGTAAAAAAACGACAATGTATAGTAAGGCGTTTTTTGTGGTGACAATAACGACATAGTATAGTAAGGCGTTTTTTTGGCGGTAAAAAAACGACAATGTATAGTAAGGCGTTTTTTGTGGTGAAAAAAACGACAGTAAATATAGTAAGGCGTTTTTTGTGGTGACAAAAAAAACGGCATAGTATAGTAAGGCGTTTTTTGTGGTGACAAAAAAACGGCATAGTATACTAAGGCGTTTTTTTGGCGGTAAAAAACGACAATGTATAGTAAGGCGTTTTTTGTGGTGACAAAAAACGGCATAGTATAGTAAGGCGTTTTTTTGGCGGTAAAAAAACGACCATGTCTAGTAAGGCGTTTTTTGTGGTGACAAAAACGACATAGTATAGTAAGCAGTTTTTTGTTGTGACAAAAAAACTGCATAGTATAGTAAGGCGTTTTTTGTGGTGACAAAAACGACAGTATAGTAAGGCGTTTTTTTGGCGGTAAAAAAACGACAATGTATAGTAAGGCGTTTTTTGTGGTGACAAAAAAACGGCATAGTATAGTAAGGCGTTTTTTTGGCGGTAAAAAAACGACAATGTATAGTAAGGCGTTTTTTGTGGTGACAAAAAAACGGCATAGTATAGTAAGGCGTTTTTTTGGCGGTAAAAAAACAATGTATAGTAAGGCGTTTTTTGTGGTGACAAAAACGACAGTATAGTAAGGCGTTTTTTGTGGTGACAAAAAAACGGCATAGTATAGCAAGGCGTTTTTTTGGCGGTAAAAAAACGACAATGTATAGTAAGCAGTTTTTTGTGGTGACAAAAACGACATAGTATAGTAAGGCGTTTTTTGTGGTGCCAAAAAAACGACAATGTATAGTAAGGCGTTTTTTGTGGTGCCAAAAAAACGACAATGTATAGTAAGGCGTTTTTTTGGCAGTAAAAAAACGACCATGTATAGCAAGGCGTTTTTTTGGCGGTAAAAAAACGACAATGTATAGTAAGGCGTTTTTTGTGGTGACAAAAACGACATAGTATAGTAAGGCGTATTTTTTGGCGGTAAAAAAACGACAATGTATAGTAAGGCTTTTTTTGTGGTGACAAAAACGACATAGTATAGTAAGGCGTTTTTTGTGGTGACAAAAACGACATAGTATAGTAAGGCGTTTTTTTGGCGGTAAAAAAACGACAATGTATAGTAAGGCGTTTTTTGTGGTGACAAAAACGACAGTATAGTAAGGCGTTTTTTGTGGTGACAAAAAAACGGCATAGTATAGTAAGGCGTTTTTTGTGGTGACAAAAACGACATAGTATAGTAAGGCGTTTTTTTGGCGGTAAAAAAACGACCATGTATAGCAAGGCGTTTTTTGTGGTGCCAAAAAAACGGCATAGTATAGTAAGGCGTTTTTTTGGCAGTAAAAAAACGACCATGTATAGTAAGGCGTTTTTTGTGGTGACAAAAACGACATAGTATAGTAAGGCGTTTTTTTGGCGGTAAAAAAACGACAATGTATAGTAAGGCGTTTTTTGTGGTGACAAAAACGACATAGTATAGTAAGGCGTTTTTTGTGGTGACAAAAAATCGGCATAGTATAGTAAGGTGTTTTTTGTGATGACAAAAACGACATAGTATAGTAAGGCGTGGCGTTTTTTGTGGTGACAAAAACGACATAGTATAGTAAGGCGTTTTTTTGGCGGTAAAAAAACGACAATGTATAGTAAGGCTTTTTTTGTGGTGACAAAAACGACATAGTATAGTAAGGCGTTTTTTTGGCGGTAAAAAAACGACAATATATAGTAAGGCTTTTTTTGTGGTGACAAAAACGACATAGTATAGTAAGGCGTTTTTTGTGGTGACAAAAACGACATAGTATAGTAAGGCGTTTTTTTGGCGGTAAAAAAACGACAATGTATAGTAAGGCGTTTTTTGTGGTGACAAAAACGACAGTATAGTAAGGCGTTTTTTGTGGTGACAAAAAAACGGCATAGTATAGTAAGGCGTTTTTTGTGGTGACAAAAACGACATAGTATAGTAAGGCGTTTTTTTGGCGGTAAAAAAACGACAATGTATAGTAAGGCATTTTTTGTGGTGCCAAAAAAACGGCATAGTATACTAAGGCGTTTTTTTGGCGGTAAAAAAACGACCATGTATAGCAAGGCGTTTTTTGTGGTGCCAAAAAAACGGCATAGTATAGTAAGGCGTTTTTTTGGCAGTAAAAAAACGACCATGTATAGTAAGGCGTTTTTTGTGGTGACAAAAACGACATAGTATAGTAAGGCGTTTTTTTGGCGGTAAAAAAACGACAATGTATAGTAAGGCGTTTTTTGTGGTGACAAAAACGACATAGTATAGTAAGGCGTTTTTTGTGGTGACAAAAAATCGGCATAGTATAGTAAGGTGTTTTTTGTGATGACAAAAACGACATAGTATAGTAAGGCGTTTTTTTGGCGGTAAAAAAACGACAATGTATAGTAAGGCGTTTTTTGTGGTGACAAAAACGACATAGTATAGTAAGGCGTTTTTTTGGCGGTAAAAAAACGACAATGTATAGTAAGGCTTTTTTTGTGGTGACAAAAACGACATAGTATAGTAAGGCGTTTTTTTGGCGGTAAAAAAACGACAATGTATAGTAAGGCGTTTTTTATGGTGACAAAAACGACATAGTATAGTAAGGCATTTTTTTGGCAGTAAAAAAACGACAATGTATAGTAAGGCGTTTTGTGTGGTGCCAAAAACGACAGTATAGTAAGGCTTTTTTTTGGCGGTAAAAAAACGACAATGTATAGTAAGGCGTTTTTTGTGGTGACAAAAACGACAGTATAGTAAGGCGTTTTTTGTGGTGACAAAAAAACGGCATAGTATAGTAAGGCGTTTTTTGTGGTGACAAAAACGACATAGTATAGTAAGGCGTTTTTTTGGCGGTAAAAAAACGACATAGTATAGCAAGGCGTTTTTTGTGGTGACAAAAAAACGGCATAGTATAGTAAGGCGTTTTTTTGGCGGTAAAAAAACGACAATGTATAGTAAGGCGTTTTGTGTGGTGCCAAAAACGACAGTATAGTAAGGCGTTTTTTTGGCGGTAAAAAAACGACAATGTATAGTAAGGCGTTTTTTGTGGTGACAAAAACGACAGTATAGTAAGGCGTTTTTTGTGGTGAAAAAAAAACGGCATAGTATAGTAAGGCGTTTTTTGTGGTGACAAAAAAAAAACGGCATAGTATAGTAAGGCGTTTTTTGTGGTGACAAAAACGACATAGTATAGTAAGGCGTTTTTTGGCGGTAAAAAAACGACCATGTATAGTAAGCCGTTTTTTGTGGTGACAAAAACGACATAGTATAGTAAGCCGTTTTTTGTTGTGACAAAAAAACTGCATAGTATAGCAAGGCGTTTTTTTGGCGGTAAAAAAACGACAATGTATAGTAAGGCTTTTTTTGTGGTGACAAAAACGACAGTATAGTAAGGCGTTTTTTTGGCGGTAAAAAAACGACAATGTATAGTAAGGCGTTTTTTGTGGTGCCAAAAAAACGACAATGTATAGTAAGGCGTTTTTTGTGGTGACAAAAGAACGGCATAGTATAGTAAGGCGTTTTTTTGGCGGTAAAAAAACGACCATGTATAGTAAGGCGTTTTTTGTGGTGACAAAAACGACATAGTATAGTAAGCCGTTTTTTGTGGTGACAAAAACGACATAGTATAGTAAGGCGTTTTTTGGCGGTAAAAAAAACGACAATGTATAGTAAGGCGTTTTTTTGTGGTGACAAAAACGACATAGTATAGTAAGGCGTTTTTTGGCGGTAAAAAAACGACAATGTATAGTAAGCCGTTTTTTGTGGTGACAAAAACGACATAGTATAGTAAGCCGTTTTTTGTTGTGACAAAAAAACTGCATAGTATAGCAAGGCGTTTTTTTGGCGGTAAAAAAACGACAATGTATAGTAAGGCGTTTTTTGTGGTGCCAAAAAAACGGCATAGTATAGTAAGGCTTTTTTTGGCGGTAAAAAAACGATGATGTATAGCAAGGCGTTTTTTGTGGTGACAAAAAAACGGCATAGTATAGTAAGGCGTTTTTTTGGCAGTAAAAAAACGACCATGTATAGTAAGGCGTTTTTTGTGGTGACAAAAACAACATAGTATAGAAAGCCATTTTTTGTTGTGACAAAAAAACTGCATAGTATAGCGAGGCGTTTTTTTTGCGGTAAAAAAACGACCATGTATAGTAAGGCGTTTTTTGTGGTGACAAAAACGACATAGTATAGTAAGCCGTTTTTTGTTGTGACAAAAAAACTGCATAGTATAGCAAGGCGTTTTTTTGGCGGTAAAAAAACAACAATGTATAATAAGGCGTTTTTTGTGGTGACAAAAACGACAGTATAGTAAGGCGTTTTTTGTGGTGACAAAAAAACGGCATAGTATAGTAAGGCGTTTTTTGTGGTGAAAAAAAAACGGCATAGTATAGTAAGGCGTTTTTTGTGGTGACAAAAAAAAACGGCATAGTATAGTAAGGCGTTTTTTGTGGTGACAAAAATGACATAGTATAGTAAGGCGTTTTTTGGCGGTAAAAAAACGACCATGTATAGTAAGCCGTTTTTTGTGGTGACAAAAACGACATAGTATAGTAAGCCGTTTTTTGTTGTGACAAAAAAACTGCATAGTATAGAAAGGCGTTTTTTTGGCGGTAAAAAAACGACAATGTATAGTAAGGCGTTTTTTGTGGTGACAAAAACGACATAGTATAGTAAGGCGTATTTTTTGGCGGTAAAAAAACGACAATGTATAGTAAGGCTTTTTTTGTGGTGACAAAAACGACATAGTATAGTAAGGCGTTTTTTGGCGGTAAAAAAACGACAATGTATAGTAAGGCGTTTTTTGTGGTGCCAAAAAAACGACAATGTATAGTAAGGCGTTTTTTGTGGTGACAAAAGAACGGCATAGTATAGTAAGGCGTTTTTTTGGCGGTAAAAAAACGACCATGTATAGTAAGGCGTTTTTTGTGGTGACAAAAAAACTGCATAGTATAGCAAGGCGTTTTTTTGGCGGTAAAAAAACGACAATGTATAGTAAGGCGTTTTTTGTGGTGACAAAAACGACATAGTATAGTAAGGCGTTTTTTTGGCGGTAAAAAAACGACAATGTATAGTAAGGCGTTTTTTGTGGTGACAAAAACGACAGTATAGTAAGGCGTTTTTTGTGGTGACAAAAAAACGGCATAGTATAGTAAGGCGTTTTTTGTGGTGAAAAAAAACGGCATAGTATAGTAAGGCGTTTTTTGTGGTGACAAAAAAAAACGGCATAGTATAGTAAGGCGTTTTTTGTGGTGACAAAAACGACATAGTATAGTAAGGCGTCTTTTGGCGGTAAAAAAACGACCATGTATATAGTAAGCCGTTTTTTGTGGTGAGAAAAACGACATAGTATAGTAAGCCGTTTTTTGTTGTGACAAAAAAACTGCATAGTATAGCAAGGCGTTTTTTTGGCGGTAAAAAAACGACAATGTATAGTAAGGCGTTTTTTGTGGTGACAAAAACGACATAGTATAGTAAGGGTTTTTTTTGGCGGTAAAAAAACGACAATGTATAGTAAGGCTTTTTTTGTGGTGACAAAAACGACATAGTATAGTAAGGCGTTTTTTGTGGTGACAAAAACGACATAGTATAGTAAGGCGTTTTTTGGCGATAAAAAAACGACAATGTATAGTAAGGCGTTTTTTGTGGTGCCAAAAAAACGGCATAGTATAGTAAGGCGTTTTTTTGGCGGTAAAAAAACGACAATGTATAGTAAGGCTTTTTTTGTGGTGACAAAAACGACAGTATAGTAAGGCGTTTTTTTGGCGGTAAAAAAACGACAATGTATAGCAAGGCGTTTTTTGTGGTGACAAAAAAACGGCATAGTATAGTAAGGCGTTTTTTTTGGCAGTAAAAAAACGACCATGTATAGTAAGGCGTTTTTTGTGGTGACAAAAACGACATAGTATAGTAAGCCGTTTTTTGTTGTGACAAAAAAACTGCATAGTATAGCAAGGCGTTTTTTTGGCGGTAAAAAAACGACAATGTATAGTAAGGCGTTTTTTGTGGTGACAAAAACGACAGTATAGTAAGGCGTTTTTTGTGGTGACAAAAAAATCGGCATAGTATAGTAAGGCGTTTTTTTGGCGGTAAAAAAACGACAATGTATAGTAAGGCGTTTTTTGTGGTGCCAAAAAAACGGCATAGTATATTAAGGCGTTTTTTTTGGCAGTAAAAAAACGACCATGTATAGTAAGGCGTTTTTTGTGGTGACAAAAACGACATAGTATAGTAAGCCGTTTTTTGTTGTGACAAAAAAACTGCATAGTATAGCAAGGCGTTTTTTTGGCGGTAAAAAAACGACAATGTATAGTAAGGCTTTTTTTGTGGTGACAAAAACGACATAGTATAGTAAGGCTTTTTTTGGCGGTAAAAAAATGACAATGTATAGTAAGGCTTTTTTTGTGGTGACAAAAACGACATAGTATAGTAAGGCGTTTTTTTGGCGGTAAAAAAACGACAATGTATAGTAAGGCGTTTTTTGTGGTGCCAAAAAAACGACATAGTATAGTAAGGCGTTTTTTTGGCGGTAAAAAAACGACCATGTATAGTAAGGCGTTTTTTGTGGTGACAAAAACGACATAGTATAGTAAGCCGTTTTTTGTTGTGACAAAAAAACTGCATAGTATAGCAAGGCGTTTTTTTGGCGGTAAAAAAACGACAATGTATAGTAAGGCGTTTTTTGTGGTGACAAAAACGACATAGTATAGTAAGGCGTTTTTTTGGCGGTAAAAAAACGACAATGTATAGTAAGGCGTTTTTTGTGGTGACAAAAACGACAGTATAGTAAGGCGTTTTTTGTGGTGACAAAAAAATCGGCATAGTATAGTAAGGCGTTTTTTTGGCGGTAAAAAAAAGACAATGTATAGTAAGGCGTTTTTTGTGGTGCCAAAAAAACGGCATAGTATAGTAAGGCGTTTTTTTGCCGGTAAAAAAACGACCTTGTATAGTAAGCCGTTTTTTGTTGTGACAAAAAAACTGCATAGTATAGCAAGGCGTTTTTTTGGCGGTAAAAAAACGACAATGTATAGTAAGGCGTTTTTTGTGGTGACAAAAACGACATAGTATAGTAAGGCGTATTTTTTGGCGGTAAAAAAACGACAATGTATAGTAAGGCTTTTTTTGTGGTGACAAAAACGACATAGTATAGTAAGGCGTTTTTTGTGGTGCCAAAAAAACGACAATGTATAGTAAGGCGTTTTTTGTGGTGACAAAAAAACGGCATAGTATAGTAAGGCGTTTTTTTGGCGGTAAAAAAACGACCATGTATAGTAAGGCGTTTTTTGTGGTGACAAAAACGACATAGTATAGTAAGCCGTTTTTTGTTGTGACAAAAAAACTGCATAGTATAGCAAGGCGTTTTTTTGGCGGTAAAAAAACGACAATGTATAGTAAGGCGTTTTTTGTGGTGACAAAAACGACAGTATAGTAAGGCGTTTTTTGTGGTGACAAAAAAACGGCATAGTATAGTAAGGCGTTTTTTGTGGTGACAAAAACGACATAGTATAGTAAGGCGTTTTTTGGCGGTAAAAAAACGACCATGTATAGTAAGCCGTTTTTTGTGGTGACAAAAACGACATAGTATAGTAAGCCGTTTTTTGTTGTGACAAAAAAACTGCATAGTATAGCAAGGCGTTTTTTTGGCGGTAAAAAAACGACAATGTATAGTAAGGCGTTTTTTGTGGTGACAAAAACGACATAGTATAGTAAGGCGTATTTTTTGGCGGTAAAAAAACGACAATGTATAGTAAGGCGTTTTTTGTGGTGCCAAAAAAACGACAATGTATAGTAAGGCGTTTTTTGTGGTGACAAAAGAACGGCATAGTATAGTAAGGCGTTTTTTTGGCGGTAAAAAAACGACCATGTATAGTAAGGCGTTTTTTGTGGTGACAAAAACGACATAGTATAGTAAGCCGTTTTTTGTTGTGACAAAAAAACTGCATAGTATAGCAAGGCGTTTTTTTGGCGGTAAAAAAACGACAATGTATAGTAAGGCGTTTTTTGTGGTGACAAAAACGACATAGTATAGTAAGGCGTTTTTTTGGCGGTAAAAAAACGACAATGTATAGTAAGGCGTTTTTTGTGGTGACAAAAACGACATAGTATAGTAAGGCGTTTTTTTGGCGGTAAAAAAACGACCATGTATAGCAAGGCGTTTTTTGTGGTGACAAAAAAACGGCATAGTATAGTAAGGCGTTTTTTTTGGCAGTAAAAAAACGACCATGTATAGTAAGGCGTTTTTTGTGGTGACAAAAACGACATAGTATAGTAAGGCGTTTTTTGTGGTGACAAAAAAATCGGCATAGTATAGTAAGGCGTTTTTTTGGCGGTAAAAAAACGACAATGTATAGTAAGGCGTTTTTTGTGGTGCCAAAAAAACGGCATAGTATAGTAAGGCGTTTTTTTGGCGGTAAAAAAACGACCATGTATAGCAAGGCGTTTTTTGTGGTGACAAAAAAACGGCATAGTATAGTAAGGCGTTTTTTTTGGCAGTAAAAAAACGACCATGTATAGTAAGGCGTTTTTTGTGGTGACAAAAACGACATAGTATAGTAAGGCGTTTTTTTGGCGGTAAAAAAACGACAATGTATAGTAAGGCTTTTTTTGTGGTGACAAAAACGACATAGTATAGTAAGGCGTTTTTTTGGCGGTAAAAAAACGACAATGTATAGTAAGGCGTTTTTTGTGGTGACAAAAACGACAGTATAGTAAGGCGTTTTTTGTGGTGACAAAAAAACGGCATAGTATAGTAAGGCGTTTTTTTGGCAGTAAAAAAACGACCATGTATAGTAAGGCGTTTTTTGTGGTGACAAAAACAACATAGTATAGTAAGCCGTTTTTTGTTGTGACAAAAAAACTGCATAGTATAGCAAGGCGTTTTTTTGGCGGTAAAAAAACGACAATGTATAGTAAGGCGTTTTTTGTGGTGACAAAAACAACATAGTATAGTAAGCCGTTTTTTGTTGTGACAAAAAAACTGCATAGTATAGCAAGGCGTTTTTTTGGCGGTAAAAAAACGACAATGTATAGTAAGGCGTTTTTTTGTGGTGACAAAAACGACATAGTATAGTAAGGCGTTTTTTTGGCGGTAAAAAAACGACAATGTATAGTAAGGCTTTTTTTGTAGTGACAAAAACGACATAGTATAGTAAGGCGTTTTTTTGGCGGTAAAAAAACGACAATGTATAGTAAGGCGTTTTTTGTGGTGCCAAAAAAACGACAATGTATAGTAAGGCGTTTTTTGTGGTGACAAAAAAACGGCATAGTATAGTAAGGCGTTTTTTTGGCGGTAAAAAAACGACCATGTATAGTAAAGCGTTTTTTGTGGTGACAAAAACGACATAGTATAGTAAGCCGTTTTTTGTTGTGACAAAAAAACTGCATAGTATAGCAAGGCGTTTTTTTGGCGGTAAAAAAACGACAATGTATAGTAAGGCGTTTTTTGTGGTGACAAAAACGACAGTATAGTAAGGCGTTTTTTGTGGTGACAAAAAAACGGCATAGTATAGTAAGGCGTTTTTTGTGGTGACAAAAAAACGACAATGTATAGTAAGGCGTTTTTTGTGGTGAGAAAAAAACGGCATAGTATAGTAAGGCGTTTTTTTGGCGGTAAAAAAACGACCATGTATAGTAAGCCGTTTTTTGTGGTGACAAAAACGACATAGTATAGTAAGCCGTTTTTTTGGCGGTAAAAAAACGACAATGTATAGTAAGGCGTTTTTTGTGGTGACAAAAACGACAGTATAGTAAGGCGTTTTTTGTGGTGACAAAATCGGCATAGTATAGTAAGGCGTTTTTTGTGGTGACAAAAACGACAGAATAGTAAGGCGTTTTTTTGGCGGTAAAAAAACGACAATGTATAGTAAGGCGTTTTTTGTGGTGACAAAAAAACGTCATAGTATAGTAAGGCGTTTTTTTGGCGGTAAAAAAACGACATAGTATAGCAAGGCGTTTTTTGTGGTGACAAAAAAACGGCATAGTATAGTAAGGCATTTTTTTGGCAGTAAAAAAACGACAATGTATAGTAAGGCGTTTTGTGTGGTGCCAAAAACGACAGTATAGTAAGGCTTTTTTTTGGCGGTAAAAAAACGACAATGTATTGTAAGGCGTTTTTTGTGGTGACAAAAACGACAGTATAGTAAGGCGTTTTTTGTGGTGACAAAAAAACGGCATAGTATAGTAAGGCGTTTTTTGTGGTGAAAAAAAAACGGCATAGTATAGTAAGCCGTTTTTTTGGCGGTAAAAAAACCAGAATGTATAGTAAGGCGTTTTTTGTGGTGCCAAAAAAACGGCATAGTATAGTAAGGCGTTTTTTGGTGACAAAAACGACAGTATAGTAAGGAGTTTTTTCGGCGGTAAAAAACGACTATGTATAGTAAGGCGTTTTATGTGGTGACAAAAACGACATAGTATATATAGTAAGGCGTTTTTTTGGCGGTAAAAAAACGACAATGTATAGTAAGGCGTTTTTTGTGGTGACAAAAACAACATAGTATAGTAAGCCGTTTTTTGTTGTGACAAAAAAACTGCATAGTATAGCAAGGCGTTTTTTTGGCGGTAAAAAAACGACAATGTATAGTAAGGCGTTTTTTGTGGTGACAAAAACGACAGTATAGTAAGGCGTTTTTTGTGGTGACAAAAAAACGGCATAGTATAGTAAGGCGTTTTTTTGGCGGTAAAAAAACGACCATGTATAGTAAGCCGTTTTTTGTGGTGACAAAAACGACATAGTATAGTAAGCCGTTTTTTTGGCGGTAAAAAAACGACAATGTATAGTAAGGCGTTTTTTGTGGTGACAAAAACGACAGTATAGTAAGGCGTTTTTTGTGGTGACAAAATCGGCATAGTATAGTAAGGCGTTTTTTGTGGTGACAAAAACGACAGAATAGTAAGGCGTTTTTTTGGCGGTAAAAAAACGACAATGTATAGTAAGGCGTTTTTTGTGGTGACAAAAAAACGTCATAGTATAGTAAGGCGTTTTTTTGGCGGTAAAAAAACGACATAGTATAGCAAGGCGTTTTTTGTGGTGACAAAAAAACGGCATAGTATAGTAAGGCATTTTTTTGGCAGTAAAAAAACGACAATGTATAGTAAGGCGTTTTGTGTGGTGCCAAAAACGACAGTATAGTAAGGCTTTTTTTTGGCGGTAAAAAAACGACAATGTATAGTAAGGCGTTTTTTGTGGTGACAAAAACGACAGTATAGTGTAAGGCGTTTTTTGTGGTGAAAAAAAAACGGCATAGTATAGTAAGTCGTTTTTTTGGCGGTAAAAAAACCAGAATGTATAGTAAGGCGTTTTTTGTGGTGCCAAAAAAACGGCATAGTATAGTAAGGCGTTTTTTGGTGACAAAAACGACAGTATAGTAAGGAGTTTTTTCGGCGGTAAAAAAACGACAATGTATAGTAAGGCGTTTTATGTGGTGACAAAAACGACATAGTATATATAGTAAGGCGTTTTTTTGGCGGTAAAAAAACGACAATGTATAGTAAGGCATTATTTTGGCGGTAAATAATGTATAGTAAGGCGTTTTTTTGGCGGTAAAAAAACTACATAGTATAGCAAGGCGTTTTTTGTGGTGACAAATAAACGGCATAGTATAGTAAGGCATTTTTTTGGCAGTAAAAAAACGACAATGTATAGTAAGGCGTTTTTTGTGGTGACAAAAACGACAGTATAGTAAGGCGTTTTTTTGGCGGTAAAAAAACGACAATGCATAGTAAGTCGTTTTTTGTGGTGACAAAAACGACAGTATAGTAAGGCGTTTTTTTGGCGGTAAAAAAACGACAATGCATAGTAAGTCGTTTTTTGTGGTGACAAAAACGACATAGTATAGTAAGGCGTTTTTTTGGCGGTAAAAAAAACGACAATGTATAGTAAGGCGTTTTTTGTGGTGACAAAAACGACAGTATAGTAAGGCGTTTTTTGTGGTGACAAAAAAACGGCATAGTATAGTAAGGCGTTTTTTGTGGTGACAAAAACGACAGTGTAGTAAGGCGTTTTTTTGGCGGTAAAAAAACGACAATGTATAGTAAGGCGTTTTTTGTGGTGACAAAAAAACGGCATAGTATAGTAAGGCGTTTTTTTGGCGGTAAAAAAACGACAATGTATAGTAAGGCGTTTTTTGTGGTGACAAAAACGACAGTATAGTAAGGCGTTTTTTGTGGTGACAAAAAAACGGCATAGTATAGTAAGGCGTTTTTTGTGGTGACAAAAAAACGGCATAGTATAGCAAGGCGTTTTTTTGGCGGTAAAAAAACGACAATGTATAGTAAGGCTTTTTTTGTGGTGACAAAAACGACATAGTATAGTAAGGCGTTTTTTTGGCGGTAAAAAAACGACAATGTATAGTAAGGCGTTTTTTGTGGTGCCAAAAAAACGACAATGTATAGTAAGGCGTTTTTTGTGGTGACAAAAAAACGGCATAGTATAGTAAGGCGTTTTTTTGGCGGTAAAAAAACGACCATGTATAGTAAGGCGTTTTTTGTGGTGACAAAAAAACGGCATAGTATAGTAAGGCGTTTTTTGGCGGTAAAAAAACGACAATGTATAGTAAGGCGTTTTTTGTGGTGACAAAAAAACGGCATAGTATAGTAAGGCATTTTTTTGGCAGTAAAAAAACGACAATGTATAGTAAGGCGTTTTGTGTGGTGCCAAAAACGACAGTATAGTAAGGCTTTTTTTTGGCGGTAAAAAAACGACAATGTATAGTAAGGCGTTTTTTGTGGTGACAAAAACGACAGTATAGTAAGGCGTTTTTTGTGGTGACAAAAAAACGGCATAGTATAGTAAGGCGTTTTTTTGGCGGTAAAAAAACGACCATGTATAGCAAGGCGTTTTTTGTGGTGACAAAAAAACGGCATAGTATAGTAAGGCATTTTTTTGTTGTGACAAAAAAACTGCATAGTATAGCAAGGCGTTTTTTTGGCGGTAAAAAAACGACAATGTATAGTAAGGCGTTTTTTGTGGTGACAAAAACGACATAGTATAGTAAGGCGTTTTTTTGGCGGTAAAAAAACGACAATGTATAGTAAGGCGTTTTTTGTGGTGCCAAAAAAACGGCATAGTATAGTAAGGCGTTTTTTTGGCGGTAAAAAAACGACCATGTATAGCAAGGCGTTTTTTGTGGTGACAAAAAAACGGCATAGTATAGTAAGGCGTTTTTTTGGCAGTAAAAAACGTATAGTATAGTAAGCCGTTTTTTGTTGTGACAAAAAAACTGCATAGTATAGCAAGGCGTTTTTTTGGCGGTAAAAAAACGACAATGTATAGTAAGGCGTTTTTTGTGGTGACAAAAACGACAGTATAGTAAGGCGTTTTTTTGGCGGTAAAAAAACGACAATGTATAGTAAGGCATTTTTTGTCGTGACAAAAACGACAGTATAGTAAGGTGTTTTTTGTGATGACAAAAAAACTGCATAGTATAGTAAGGCGTTTTTGTTGGCGGTAAAAAAACGACAATGTATAGTAAGGCGTTTTTTGGCGGTAAAATATGACCATGTATTGTAAGGCGTTTTTTTGGCGGTAAAAAAACGACCATGTATTGTAAGGCGATTTTTGTGGTGAAAAGGCGACCATGTATAGTAAAGCGGTTTTTGGTGACAAAAACGACAGTATAGTAAGGAGTTTTTTTGGCGTTAAAAAACGCATTTTTTGTGGTGACAAAAACGACATAGTATATAGTAAGGCGTTTTTTGTGGTGACAAAAACGACCGTATAGTAAGGTGTTTTTTTGGCGGTAAAAAAGGACAATGTATATATAGTAAGGCGTATTTTTTGGGCGGTAAAAAACGACAATGTATAGTAAGGCATTTGTTTGGCGGTAAATAAACAATGTATAGTAAGGCGTTTTTTTGGCGGTAAAAAAACGACCATGTATAGTAAGGCGTTTTTTGTGGTGACAAAAACGACAGTATAGCAAGGCGTTTTTTTGGCGGTAAAAAAACAACCACGTATTGTAAGGCGATTTTTGTGGTGAAAAGGCGACCATGTATAGTAAGGCGTTTTTTGGTGACAAAAACGACATAGTATAGTAAGGCGTTTTTTTGTGGTGACAAAAAAACAGCATAGTATAGGAATGCGTTTTTTTTGGCGGTAAAAAAACAATATATAGTAAGGAGTTTTTTTGGCAGTAAAAAACGACAATGTATAGTAAGGCGTTTTTTAAACTTCTACAACGCCTTTTTTTTTTTTTTTTTTTTTTTTTAAAACGACTTTTTATTCTGCTCTGAGTCTTTTAAACACCTTGTCTTTCTTTAAACGCTTCACTATATATCGTCCTTTTTTAAATGCCTTACTACAAAACTTCTTTTTTCAAACGCCTTATTATAATAACTAAGGTCTCCAAACAAATACGCCTTCTTTGATCCCCAGCACCTGTACATGTCTACTTATGAGGTCTAATTAGTGATGTCATTTTGGTTTTATTTTTCCAGTTTTTCCTTGAGTTTCCCTCAAGGGGAACTTCAACCCTGGTCTAACGTGGTCTCTCCCAGGAAAAAGGCCACCGTCGAGTCAGCAACTTCCACTTGCACAAGGTCAGCAAGGTTTGTCTCACACACACGACACAATCAGTGATGACATCGATGCGGAGGGCTCCCGCACCGACACTCTGATACAGCAATGATATTTCAATATTCAATGACTTACCGCAGCGATCTCAATATTTGAATTATTCATTTGTGAAGCTTATGAAACGTGTGCTTTTCACAACTTTAAACGTTCTGTCGTATTTCTAAATGCTGCTGCTGCATGCGTTCATTGGAGGAAGAATCACTTAAAGCGTTTCGTTGAGCACTTTTATTTGGCCCCATGGTGAACAAACACTCAGCATTACTTGATATAAATATACAGCCGTCTATAAATATAAGTTAAAATTACAATTCAAGCATGTATTTCAATAAATAAATACTCCGTTCGGGGATGGTGCTGTTGGAAAACCTCAAAGGTCACGTTGCTTTTTTGCTTGTGAATATTTACAAATCATAACGTTTCTCACCTGCTGTCAGGAAAAATGTTTGCTTCATTGCCGTTTGCTTGGTCTATATTTATATGAGCACAATTCACTTTTAGCAAGAGGGTTGAACAAAAGATTACTAACATTTAAACTTTTTTAAAAAATAAGTATACGCAAGTATAAGCAAGCAGCCATCAAGAAAGGATGACTACAATTAAGAATGAAGATAAATAAAAATATTTTAGTTTTTTTAATTATTATTTTATTCAGGCACCCTTTCTTTGTCTTTTCCGGGATTGTGTTTCTTGCAATATAATATGTTGATATGGCGGTAGACGATGACATATTTGTGCAAGTCTTCAAGTCAACGCGAAAAAACAAAACAAAAAAAAACAAGACATCGCTTTTAGTGCACGTCATTGTCGCAGTTGCTCACTCACTTCACTCGCGCATCGCATCGCATCGCATCGCATCGCATCGCATCGCATCGCATCGCATCGCATCGCATCGCATCGCATCGCATCGCATCGCATCGCATCGCATCGCATCGCATCGCATCGCAGGCTCATCTCACGGTTCCACTGCCGCGCGGGCTGGAAGGGTTCGACGAATGTACGCTCCACGGGTCGTGGGCCGGCGGGTCCCGGAGCAACTCCCGCGACACGTTGGCGCCTTCGTCCCCGGGCTCCTGCGGCTCCAGCTCAGCGTCGTCCTCCAGCACGGCCCGGGAGTCGGAGCCCTCGGCGGCGCCGGCGGGGTCCCGCGGCCGGTTCCGCCTCTCCCGGTGCAACAGGAGGCGTTCCAGCGGCACAGTGCTGCTCTTGGGCAGGAAGAGCGAGGTGGGTGGCAGGTTGTGTCCGGCCGCGAACACCTGGCGGGAGCCCTCCAGGTTGAGCAGGATGCCGGTGCGCACCGAGTAGAAGACGTCGCGGTTGTTCTCCAGGAGTCTGTGCTCGAACACGCAGTCGTCGCGCAGACACACAGCCTGCGTGCGTGCGTGCGACAGAAAACAATAAGAAAGCTGCAGCACATGAATTACTTCGTATTCATTTCAATCACTTCCACAACACAAATTACGTCACATCTGATCAAATTCTTACATTTAGACACTTTATTCCTCATCTTCCTTTGTATTCATGTTCTATTATTCGTACAATTTCCTGCAGTCATATTTTTGTATCTTACTACATTCAAATGTAGTCATGACTTATTTGGACATTTATCGCCTTTTATATTCCTTAGTTTCATATTTTGATCATGCTTTGCTCATTTCACATTCCTTATGAGGTGTATCTTATTTACCTTATAGTCTTAAATACAATCTTAAAATTCACAATATACTTTTCACGAATAATTCCTTATTATTTTATTTTATTTACAACTTATTGCATGTACTTTCTGCTTCTTATCGGTCTTATTTAATCGATGCTTCCCCATTCCCTGTAAACTGTACAATGGCTTACATTTTCTTTGATATATTTTTAACGTTGATATTTGTTGCGGTTTCCTTGTTCTATATTTACACGAGCAGAGTCTCTTATATTCCCTTATATTTATTAAATTCTCCAACAAAAGCATGATTTATTATCTATCATTTTCTTACTAAAACGTCTCCAACGGAGTGAAAGCTTTGCGCGTAAAAGCGCGCGTAAAAGCGTGCGTAAATGGAGCTGATAAGCGAGGAGGATGAGGCGGCGACTTACTGAAGTGAAGGGGGTTCCGTCCAGGTCCAAACACAGGTACCGGCTGCTTTTCACGCCGAGGATGGCGACGCGCTCCCTGGTGTCCGCCTTCAGCATGACGACGCCTGCACGACGAAGCCAACACCAACACAAACATCAACAACAAAAACAACAACAACAACATGCAGACGAAGAACAGGTGAGGAGCATACTGTACGGATTCCTGCTGGTGCTTCTCCGCACGGTTCCGTCCAGCTTGATCTCCAAGTAGAAGTTACTGAGCTCCGTGGAGGTCTGCAGGTGCAAAAACCTCCGCGGGCTGCCCCAGTTGGAGCCCACCAGGGGCGACGGGTTGGGCGCCGCGTCGCCGCCGGGGACGCCCTGCAGCAGGAGGGCGAGGGCGAGCGCGAGAGTGCGGGCCGGCGCGCTTGGCATCGTGGCCTTCTCCATCCCGGAGCAGTTGGTGCTGCTGTCGTGCCAGGAGGCTTGTGGAGTCGTGCTGGGAGCCGATTGCTATTTAAGGACCGCCCCTGCTCGCTCGCATCCGTCCACCAACGCAGATGTGCGGGTTTGCAGCGGCGGAAGGGCCACTTCCACCTGGGCGTGTTTAGACCCGCGGCCCGGGCGGCCCACCAGACTTGTTGTTGCACGGTGCGGCTCTAATTTTGGGACTTTGGCTTTTTGACTCATCCGTGCCCACCTCCGAGAGGAAATTCCGGTGTTCCGGTGAAGAAGTGAACACATGCATAATTGCCTCCACGCACCTGCCCAACGCTTGCACCGTTTGGCCAGCAGATGGCGCCATTCTTAAACGCAAATAGACGTACAAGTCTTAAAACTGACCCAAAATTTGAAAAATCAATAAAAAAAGAGAACCTAATACAATTAGGATATTGGATCTTATTTCATAAGAACGATACATTATTCCTTTTGTAAGCCCTAAGACCAGAACTGACTATTTCACTTTTTATTTCTTCTTCTTGTATGACAACTTTGAATTTAACTAACAACAGAAACTAAAGTCAACTGAGGTGATTTTTGTTACTGTGGACGATATCCCAAATTCCACCAAGATTAGAAAGTTTTTTTTGGGGTGGGTGAATCCTATCTTCCTTTCTATTTTATTTATTTATTATTATTTATTTTTTTTAAATCAACATGTTTAATAAACTTACTACTTACGATGTGCATTATTTTAATCATTACAATATTTCAAATTCACATCAACGCACTAATAACTTACTACACGCATTTGAAAATCTGAACAAACAAATACTTGGCTAATGTTAATGGTGTTATTGCATCTTGCTGCAAATCACGAAAATAAAATTTAAAAAAAAAGAAATTCATAAAAAAGACTAATGTATTGGCTCATGTGGGTGTTCCCAATGTTATGGTCAGTAAATGCATTAAGGGCCTAATCTATGTTGCAGTATATTCTAGCCAACTTTTTATTTCTGCTTTTCCAATGTACAAAAACATAGAATCATCTTTTAAAAGGCTCGAACTGTGGAGTGAGTGTGACTTGCGCGAGTAGACACTCGGGGCAGTAGCGAGTTCTTACAAACTTTTTATTCTCGGCATCTGAGGATTACAGTGGTGGACTGCTGTGCACAGCACGTACGTACAAAAAAAAAAAAGACGTCAGCTCGCTTCGCTTTGGGGACAGTCTGTCAACGTTTTTGGGTGGCAGTCAAGCGGAGGCAACAGGTGTTGGCACGCATGCCAACGCTTCAGTGACAATTCGGCTGATTTCAGAAGATTGAGCAAAGAACAAGGACAAATCTGGATTGACAAAGCTACACTCTTTTGGGTCCAGATGCTTTTATTGAGGACATTTGAATTTTTTTTTTTTTTAGTATGCAGTCTGTAAGCCAAGACGAGCGGCTTGAGACAAAAGGACAGTTTGAGGTGGAAGAAGCACGACGCTGCATGACAGCTGCTTTCATTCGACGGCTGCGATGAACGTATTTTACCGCATTTGCTGATCGGGCGGAATTTGACAGAACATATATTTTTTGAGGCAGGGTTAATTAACACCCGAGGAGTTTGCTGCCTAAACAGGCTGCAGTATGAATTGATTTAGGAAGTAAACAGAAGGACAGCGGCATTTGGCTCAGGACCTTTTTGTGTGAACAAATTTGTTATTGCGAGTAGACTCAATCCAGACCCGACTAGTTGTCGCCTAGACGGGCGGCTACAAGAATGGAAAGTAGAATAAGATGTGACCCCTTTTGAACAAACAAACATTGCAATATTGCGAGTACGATTAATTCCGAGCTAGTTTGATTCCCGCCTAAATGGGCTGATGTAGAAGTTGGAACAGGAAATACATGGAAGGACAGTCCGCGAGTTTGCGTTCTTGTCGTTAATATTGCAAGTTCAATTAAATCAGGCCCAACTAGCTTGTCGCACAACACGGAATAAACAGAAGGACAGTGGCGTTCGATGCAGGACTAATTTTGCACAAATACATTTGCCCGAAGTACTGAGAATACAATTAATTCCAACGGGATTACCGATGACATGGTTTTGCTGCATTGTCCTTTACTGCATCCTGCATGCGACACTTGTTCCTAACTGCATTGAAAATGAAGAGCTGTGCGCGCGCGCACACACACACACACACACACACACACACGCGCGCATTTTTGCTGTGCGCCTACAAGGGGTGAGCATTTAAACCACTTCCTAGTACGCTACTAGTCTCTCGCCGACGTGGATTTCGGCCTGTTTTACTGCCGCTTCTCCTCTCTCCGCATTCCCCTCCTCTCCCGCCTAGAGGCGGCGACGAGGTGGCTCGGCTACAGCACCTACGGGACCTTCGGGGGACACTGTTTTGAAGTTAGAACGACTCGGAAGTCGAGCAGCGTCAAAGATTGTGTCGCACTTTTGAGGTTCCCCTGTGGTCACGCTTGATCTACACTACAGAGGTCTCACTCTGTTTTATTGGGCGCCTCTCTGCTCTAAATGACGATCTAATTACAGTGCAAAGAACCAGAGATGGTCTCGGACTCATTCCCACCCCCACGTAGTCAACCCCTACCCCCTCCTCGAGGCCTGCTCCGGATCGTCATTCCTATTTTTCGCCTCGGCCGGGTGTCTCTTACATGCAAGTTCAAGGGGGGTGGCGCTCGGTGGGGGGTGAGGGGGGGCAGCTTGGGTGGGCGCGTCAAGGCACCTTTTTAAAATCGTACAGCGAAGTAGTGCATTTAAAGTCAGTCACGCACACACGCACGCACACACTCAAGCTTGTTCCGTGCGTCCCTCGTCTCAAACTCAGTGCTTTGGAGGTAATTAAAGACAAAGACCCTTACAAGCATATACAATATGCTCTTGCTCCATGTCAGCGACAAACACTATATGGACACTGGTGCTTGAGATATGACCAATTCGTTCCCTGACCACATGTGAAGCAAAAACACTCAAATCATCTTTCCCCATTGACATGAATTGAAAGTTCCATGAATCCGTTCCAGACTTCTAAAAAACATTTTAACCAGAAAAAAATAGCACGCCATAATTTTGTACTTTATAAAATCTACAGTAATGCAGCAGCACTCAAAATGTAAAGAATTAAAACGATTTTGCCACAATTCAATGGAAATGGTGCCGCTCCTTCTGGTATGCCAACCTTGGCCACCAGGAGGCAGACATACGGACATGTGAGGAGTCAGTCACAGCTGCAGTAATAGTAGCTCTTCGCACAGAGAATAAAGAATATATACCTGGGAATATTGTTGTATTATCCAAAGTTTAGCCCGTCTATGTCACAGTTGGGGTTTTTGAAGGAGAGGAAGGCAAGGCAAAAACATGGAGGACCTCCAAAAATTATATTAAATCTCCCAAAAATGGCAAACATGGATAAAGCAAACTAAACAAAGTCCCACAACAGATAACCAAAGTAACAAAGAAACACTTGAATAAACCAAAAATGGAAACAACAACCGAGACGTGGCACAGACAGAGACAATGACAACGAACCAACAAGAACTGCAAGAAACCAGGGAACTTAATACAAACAGATTGACGAGACCACGAGCAACACCTGGTCACGACACGAGCGGCTGGAGGGAGCTGATTGGTTGACACAAGGTGGAAGGAAGGTTGACGAGAATAGGTGGACACAATAACTAAATGAGCACACGACATGAACAACATGGAACAAAACTAACCACAACCCAAACCAGAACACAGACCATGACAGTCTATGGCCTTTTGCATTGTTCGCAAGCGGACTTGTAGCTTATTTTCAAAACACAACCTTGTCATTTTCTTTGTTTTCGGTTGACTTTTGCAGTACGCGTCAACTGGGAATCGCAAATTTAGCTCGCAAGTCAAAGCAAAAAAAATCGTCCGAACGACGACTCGTATCTAAAAAAAACGCGTGAGTGGGCTCACTCGTATCTCAAGGCATCACTTTTGGAGCGTGTTTGTGTTTGAATTTTTGTGCACACCAAATTCACCCACGCATGCCGTCGTAGCTCTTGAATTCTTCCCAGAGTTTATTTCTAGATTAAGGGGCGTGTCCATATAGTGTAGCTGGGTAAGCATCAAGCGAGAGCGGCAAAGGCCTCAAAAAGCAGCACAGTATGGCCGACAAAAACAAAGATAGGTCTCCAAATATACATATATATATTTATATAATAACAGGATCAACATTTGCGCAGTTCGTTGGCATTGACACGGCGTGTTACCTGGAAGGAAATAAAATCTGCGTGTGCAAATGGCCGCGCGGCGGCAGCGTCAGTCACAGCCGAGGGAGGAAGTGTGTGCCGGTGGCGGCGGTGGTGGCCTTGTCGCCACGCCGCGCCCGCCCGTGCCGGCTGAGGGCCACGTAGAAGCCCTTGTAAACAAAAGACTCGTAGGCGTTGTAGTTGTTGGGCAGCAGCGTCTCCCTGAACTTGCACTCGTCGCCGAAGCGCCGCTAGAAACGAGAGAACAAAAGGGTTGTGAGATGACCACGCCCTGATTTAAACACAACAGAGCATGCTTGTCACATGATGGCAGCATAACTTTCACTACTGAAATGAATGGAAATGCCATTAATCCATTCCTGCTCCACCCCCCAAAAAAAACTACAATTTGTTTTTGATGAAAAAATAGCACTCTGTAGTATCGTACACGTTAAGTAGAATGTAAAGAATTAAACTGTTTTTTGCCTCCATTCAACGGACATTGTGCTGTTCCTTCTAGTGTATGCACCTTGGCCACCGGGAGGCAGTATAATACAGACATAGAGACACAAACGAAGAATTTCACCACTCACTTCATAATTTTTTTGGAATGGGTGAAAACAAATAAATGGTTGTGAGTATTGTCAGATTGTCTGTCTTAAAGTTGTTCATCGTCTTTGTGTCTGCGTTTACACTGAGCGCTAATTCCTTTAAATAAAAACAAAATCTGCGGGAACATTCGGACATGTGACCCCTGTGCGTGCCAGAAAGAATATTAATAACACAGCGACACTCATAAAGTCGCCATTTTGGACTCATCTCGGAGCAGGGACGGAATTCCGGCTGCTCGCAAAAGGAGGCGATGGCATCAGGCGTTATGCGTGGACACCTAAATGACACTTCTTGCATTTTGAAGTTTGAAAGGTCAAGTAGGGATTTATTTAGGGTGCCAAAGTAAGACGTGTTAGACGACAAAACTATTGTAAATTATATTTATTAATTTGGTAAGTTATTATGGGATATTTAGTGACATTGTTAAATACTTCAATAATAAAGAAGGGTCCCATGGGTCTGTATTCTTTTGTATTCTGTTTGTTATTTTGCTGTGTGTGTGTGTGTGTGTGTGTGTGGGCGGGGGGGTCATTGGTGTCCATGCGCACGCGCACACGCACACTTACCGTCCCGTAGAGCCGGGCCCTGTGGCTCATGGCCACGAACATCTCGCTCTTGACGCCGAACAAGCTGACCACTCCTCTCTCCACGCTGGAGATCTCGATGAGACCTGAAGACCGTGGGCATCGTCATCATCATCATCAACATCATCATCTTTGCCATTCGCGCCATTCGTCGCTGCGACTTTTACGCACAACCGGACGCATACTCACTGTGCGGGTCCTCGAGGTGCGCGCCGCCGATCCTGCCGTCCGGGTGCACCTGCAGGTGGAAGCCGATGCCCACGTTGCAGTAGAGGCGGCGCACCCTCTTGACGCCCCGCAAGTAGTCGCTCTGCCAGTCGGGCCGCGCCGCCCGCCCGCCGGCGAGGCCCAGGTAGGAGCGCGACAACAGCGTCTCCCAGCGCCTCTCCACCTCAGTGCCGTTGGCCCCGCTGCGGCCGCCCGGGGCGACGACCCCCCACACGCAAGTCCAGAGTACGAGCGCGGCCGGCAGCGTCATGCTGCAGGGGCGCCTTCGCGCAGCACGCGGACACCTGCCCTAGAAACACACCTCGTCCTACTTGCTGTGGTCCTGGGACATCCTGCGGGCGGCGGCGGAGGACACGGCTCAAGTCGCCATGGCCCGGGATCCGAGCGGAAGAGGGAGGGAGCGCGTCCGAGCTTGGGGTGCAGGCGCATGAGCATCTTGAGCGACGCCGGCCAGTGGAGGGACTCCGCACCGCAGCACAGTGGCAGCTCGCTCACCTGGGCCCTGACGCTGGCGTCCCTCACCCGCGTGACATCACCGCTGCGGACCCCCGCTCCACCCCAAAAACTGAGTCACGAGTGGGAGATGGGAGGAGGAGAACGACTGATAAGAGAGAGAGAGAGAAGGAGAGAGGGGCCAAGAGGCCGGGACAGGCACTTATGATGGGCACCTTCACACGCGAGCCAAGCACGCACACGCCGTGAGAGGGACAGTTTCCTCTTAGGACTTTCAAAATAAAACCCACCTACGCCAAATAATGCACAGCCGCAAAAATGACTCCATGCAGTGGAAGAACAGTGCCACGTTGTGCCTCAAGGGGCAGCAGTGAGTCGCATACGACTATCTTTTTGTAATAATGTTCACCTTTAATTCTACACCTGCCCGAAAAATCAAGCTCTTTAATGAACTTCTGAAAACGCGGGAGGAAGCTCGAAGAAAATTGACGTGAGTGCGGGGAAAGAACGTGCCAGCTCCTGTGGATTCTTTTCTGCAATTGAACACTTTTGTTTCCGCTCATCTGCATTTTTTGCGCCACCGAGGCCCGAGCGGCCAAAAGCGCAGCCGCCCTATTGACAAATGAAACCCGAATCGATGGCGAGCGGACACTCTTAATTAATGAGCGTCGATGCCGCCGCTTGTTAGCATCTATAAAGCACACGCATGCAAAAAGGAGCCAAGAAGACTGGTGACGATGAAACAAACAATCTGGAGTTGACTGAGCATCAGGACGACTTTGATCGACAGCTGCCTTGTCGCAGTTCGAGCATCCGTTCCGTGCACGCATGCAGCCAATCGGCGGCAGGCGGTTCATCCAACGCGAAGAGCGCCTGATGAAGTCGCCTTCAAGCTGACATTTCTCACGAATGACATCACAATGCTCGACATAGGCAAGAATAAAAACGATGTTTGACTAAATCACTTTGAAGCGTATGACATAAGTTTGTTTGATTTGTAATTGTTATTTTTAATTTTTTTTCCCCCCCACGTCCGAATGGGATGACATTCGAAGTCTTCTGATCGCCACCTTTGCAGGTCGCAGCATTGCGGTGATCAATACTAAATCAATAAATAGACAGAATGGGATTTCGAAATGGCGAGCTCGGTCGGGAGTGGGGGTGCGATTCCTGCTGAGTCAGCTGATGTTTAATTCAGCGGCTAACAAAAAAATAAAAACACCGGCACGACATTCTACCATTTATAAATAAATAAACTTGGGACACGCGGGGATCTTTTTTTAAGCCTCTGCGTGCGTGGCGGGTGGAGGCGCGGGTGTTTCCCGGTAACGCCGCCGCCGCTCGGTGCATCCGGTAGACCTTGCAGAGGTGCGCGTTGCCAAATCGGGAAGCGGCTGCTGACTCAGCGAGGTGGAGGTGACTTTTAGTGCTTGTGACGCAGCAGTTTGCCGTCCTTGAATGCAACACTACTACAGCTGCTGCTTGCCTGATGACTCTTGGACTGATGTCATCATGAGCTTGTCCTTTCAGCGCTGAAGGAGCAGTTTTGGGGCTTTTTTTTTGACTTGGTACCCTTACGCAGTGGCACGGTACCAAAAGGGTGGAGTCTAGTGTGTCCACTGAAGATTGTTGTTTATGTCCACAGTTGACAAACTGGCATAAGTATAATTAGCGTATCGAGTATTCAAACTTACAATGCCACAAAAAGTGGAAATTGTTCAGTTGCAACCTCAAAAGACATAATTGCCTAAAAGTGCCACAGGATGGTGCTGCAGCACTCCTTTTGCCGAAATGAAACTCCTCAACTCACTTCAGCATAGCTCATTGGCACCAAAGATGCCGCACGATGGAGCCAAATGTATACTTTTACTGCACCAAAGGAGCAAATATGTTTTTTCACGAATAATAGAGGATTGATTCCCCCCAAAATTCTGTGTATACTAGTGAATTTGTGAATGGCGAACAGCAAAGATGCAGGCGCTCACCGTAGTTCATTCCTCACATTTATAATAGATTGAAAAGTTTGAAAAATATTTCCTGTGGCAAGCAAAATGGCGCTAACATTTTTTAGGGCTCTTTGGGAAATCTTATTCCTGTTAACGGGTCTCAGTCCCAAAAAGTTTGTTTTATGTTGTGGCCCAAATCACAACATAAACTGCGTTCCAAACCGTAGCGCGGCGAGCCAAACTGGACCGGACCGCTCGGTGGAAAAGGGACCGACGAGCGGACCACCCGGTCTTCAGAGGCCAAAGTCGATGATTTGGTTTACGGCGGGGGGGGGGGGGGGGAGGGAGGAGGCAGAGATTACAGCGGGTGTCAGCTGCTGAGTCGTCAGCCCATTCCGGCCCCCCGTCGGCTCCTCCGGCTCCCCCGACCGAGAACCCGACACCGGGGCCGAGCCGCCGCGCGGCCAGCGGTAGAATGCCAGGAATCCCGCCGGCACATTTGCCCCGCCGCTCTGCGCGTTCTCACCGCTTCGGGATGAAAAGCGGGCGGCGGCGGACGAGCGGCGGATCAAGGCCGAGCGGGAATGGAGAGTCGCGGAGGAGAGAGAGAAGAGGGAAGCGCTCGCTCGGCCGGCACAACAAAGATGGGACCGTTTATTTCTGTCACGGCCTGTGCCGAGTGAAATCCACACCCGCCCGGGGAGTTAATCAAAGGTTTTGGAGAGCGACTAACAAATGATATTGCAGAACCACGGCAAACAATCAGTCACCGACAAACACTACGGGAACCCTGAGACCATTTCAGCCAATCAGAAGCCTGAAGAAAGCTCTTTACGGAAAAGGCACAACCGTCACATGAAGGAAAAGTACATCAAAAGTTGAATATAAAGTGACAAAGTTGTCTTTTTAAGGCTCTTATTTCAGTCTTTCAGAAGCCACAAGAGGGGGAAAAATGGACTAATAACGCCACTTCTGCACTTCCTTCCTGGTCTCCGCTCGACTACTCGACTGCCCCCTGCTGTCCGAGAAGTGTCAGGACACACCTGAAGATTTGTGACTGCATTGCAGCACTGGGAATGCAGCTTCGACAGATCGATGTCTCTTCGCGGGGAAACGGAGACGGCGCTGTGGCATTTGCAAAGCAGCCACGCTGAATGGAAGGTGCGGCACGGCAGGCGACCGGTTGGCACATCTGCCTCACAGTTCTGAGGACCGGGGTTCAAATGTGGGCTTTGCATGTTCTCCCCGTGCCTGCGTGGCTTTTCTCCGGGCACTCCGGTTTCCTCCCACATCCCCAAAACATGCGTGCTCGGTCGATAGAAGATTCTAAATTGCCGTTAGGTGTGAATGTGTGCGCGAATGGTTGTTTGTTTGTATGTGCCCTGCGATTGGCTGGCGACCGGTTCAGGGTGTACCCCGCCTCTCGTCCGAAGATAGCACGCCCGTGACCCTTACGAGGATGAAGTGGTACAGAAAATGGATGGACGACCCAGGAAGATGTCAATAAATGTTCCGCTCGTCTTTAGAGACATTCCGCCTCTCATCCGAGCAGCTTCATTAATTCGTTCCCGGTTTGGGGTGCGCCTCTAACTTGGAGGATAAATAGTTGGGTTTCCATACCAACACCCAGGCAATTAAGTGCCGCCCTAACGAGAATGAACTAGCAAGGTTAATGCCAATAAACATGTCCTCCACAAACAAGGATTCTAAATGACTCCTTCAAGTTACAGTTGACGGTTTCCTGATATTTCGGGGATGCTCTCACCTCTTTAATATGCCGATCGGAACCAGTTTGAGCCAGATAAAGTCATTATCAAATTCAACTTCGCTCCAGTCAAGTGATGCACCTGAACGCCTCACACTAAAAAGGCCAGCTAATCAACGTCCGCTGTTTTCCATGGAAGCACTTATCGTCCTAAATTTGTGCAGTCAAAAGCCCGCACGTCCGATTACGTCCCTAGCAATTAGCTTTGTGGGGAAAGCATGTACTTAAGAAGACGAAACCTCGGAAAACAAACTCCGGAAGCCACCGATTGACAGATGCGTCCGCCCGCTCCCAGCGCCAGCACCGGAGAGGACGTCTGCGCCGCGGTCGCCGCCGACACGACCGGGACACGTGACGATCGAAGGTCACGCCGGGGTTACGAGCGACACCCGCCCGCCGGATATCCGAAACGGCGAAGAATCCGCGCGAGGCTTGTAAATAACTGAGAGGACAAACTTTCCACTGGCGATGACGATGTAAAGCGTCGCGTAAATAACAACAGCGGAAGGACCGTACAAGGGCACCGGCGCTGGGAGGCCAGCGGCCCCCCTACGCAAAGTAGCACTCTGGAGGCAACATAATGATGGCATTCACATGGGAGCGGTCGAGGGGGGGTGGGTGGGCGTCCTGACCACTTCCAACTAACAAGCTCAAACGGAGGCCGCTGATGACCTTGGCCCAAATGAAACTTTCAGAGCATCCAGCAAGAAAATGCATATCGATTGGTCAGCTTTTGACAGTGGTGGTTCTGGATGAGGGGGGGGGGGAAGGGGGCAGTGTCCCCCTGCAGTACGGGGCTTGGCCAAAATCTATTACCCCTCCCTGGGCGACAAAATAAAATGATTCGGACAACACCCCCCCCCCCCGCAGTTTTCAACGTTGGCAGGTGGTGGACGTATTAATATGGATTTCGATTAATCGGTGAACGTTTATGACAGGATGGTGAAGTGATCAATAATTGTTCGCCGCACAGTTTTGGGGGCGCAAATGCGCGTTGTGGGGTTTTTACAGTTGTTTGGGTGGGATTCTTGGGGGCTTTATAGTGCATCGGTGTACCGCGTAAATCGAACACTGTCAATAACAATTCCTTATTTATTCATTTATTTATATGCAACGGTCATATGCTTTTGTTTGAGAACGACTTTGGGAAGTAGCATTTCCTGTTCTGTTGATCAACAAAATGGAATGACGTCAAAGGATTGAAATGTACGGCTATTAAGGCAAGTGACAATTCTGAGCATTTTGTGACATTGTAAACATATTTCCGTGTGAAGAAAGGCGCGATGTTGTGACGGCAGCGCTGGCATGGCAGGATCTGATATTTTGGTCACGGCTGTCTGAAGGAAGCTCTGGAGGAGTTTTGGAATGCGCGACCACAGGGCATTTGCGTGTCTGCCCTCGTCTGGGCCCAAAGACAGCGCGGACCATCACATCCCTCCCGGGAGCGTCTCCTGCGGGTCCGCGCGCACTGCGACAAACCACAGACGGCAAACCACCCACTCGCACCAAACGGGGAAAATGACAACCCTCGAGGCGGAGGGATGACTTCCACCGCGAGTGTGGGCGAGCGGGGCGGCCGCAGACGAGTCAGGTTGGTGGGTACCTCTCTCTGTGACGGGACCGGCCGGAGCTTCAGAGGAATGCTGCTACCTTCTGGGCGTCTGGTGCACTGCATCCCCACTCCACTTGGTTGGCACATTGACTCAAATCCTTTCTGCAAGCACTGAAACTAAACAAGAAAACTATCAGTTGTGTTTAAACTACTCGCACTCAAACCCGCATTTAAAACAAGTGCTTTTCACGTCCTATTCCTTCAACCGTGATGTAATTTAGATAATTCAAGCCAGCCCAGCCACAGATGTAACGACTAACTAGATCGGCGCTGTCGCAGCCTGGCTAACAAACGTGCCTACGTAGCGGCCATGTTGGAAAGGTCGATGCTTCCTCAAATACAACGCACGGACATTGAAATTAAGTCGTAACTTGCTCAATTCTCAACCGATTTTCACGAGGTGTACTGTTTTATCAGTATCAAGGTGTGTCCTATCCAGTCAATTCAGTAATTTACCCCCAACAATCCTCGCAATGTTATTTTCTGTGAAGCGTTATTTACAGTTCCATAGTTGTGATTGTGCATTTTCGTGTGTAATCGTATGCAGCGCAATGTGCTAGCACACAATCTTTTGGTTCTTTTGGTTTTCTCGCCATCCAAGGAATGGACCGCCGACTGTGACCTTCCTAGCTTGGCGTCGCCGTAGGAACGCAGTGAAAAGGGGCGTGTCCTATCGAGCCATTCATATGTGCGAGACAAGGTTCCCGCACCCATCCGCTTCAGTGAGCAGGTTTTCCGGTGACTGCCTGCAATGTGTTTCGAGTGAGTATGTTCAACATGTTTAAACTCAACGTGCCGTATATATATGTATGTATGTATGTATGTATGTATGTACACAAGCTAGAATCACATTTAGGACGCTTAGGCCCTCTAGTTGTGTTTATTGTTACTCGCTACGTCACCGGCAGCTAGCTTAGACAGCTGTCTTAAAACAATGTCAACAAACAAAACGCGGCATTCAAGTGTTGATCGAAAGGCAAAAGTCAGCGTTTGACTTGAATGTTGTTTTGTGTTCTCGCCACACAGAAGCCTTTTTTTGTCTACAAAATGAAGAATGGTGCGTCCACATCGACCTGCCTGAGTTCGCACCTCCACAGGCTGCGGCAGCTTGGACAAAGGTGGCACATGTTGCTTTTGTTTCCATCGCCGACGAGAGCCGGTCAAAACATTAGGTACACCTGCCTGCACTATGCTGTTTTTTTTGTTTGTTTTTTTTAAAGGAATGCTTTCAATAGAAACAATCGATGAGACCACTTGTCATAAAAACAACAACATTTTTTAGACGTACAAATATATTGTGTTATTTAAATATTTACAGATTAAGCAAATTGTAATGCTTAATGCATATTATTTATCAACATTAAAAGAGACAATTTGCTACAGTTTAAAAGATTTGTAAAGGTTTTGTGACAAAAGCGAGGGTTTCTCAGTGTTGTCAACAAACCCAATTATTATTGATTTGCATTGGGTGACTCGGCCTCCCCCCCTTAAATACGAAAACAAAACACCAGGAGCCACAAAACATCTAAAGTGAGGATAATACCGCAAAAATGTTTTTTCAGCAGTATGTGTTGCATTTATGAAATCAATGAACAGCTACAGAGAGCAACATTTTATTTCTGCACAGATGAAAACATTTTGAACTCTGAAAAAAGACACTTGGTTGAAGCTTACTTGAAATAAAACAGTCGTCTGTTTGCGTCGCCGTCGTTCTCAGGAAATTAAAACCAAACTTAAATTATCCACCTGCAGCGAACCCAAAATGCCGTCTGCTTCTCCGTTCCGTCTTCATTTTATCACGTGGCGCCCCCAGTCAGCTGTCAACACGAATGAAAAAGGAGCATTTCACTTAACAATGTCAAACATATATATATATATATATATATATATATATATATATACAAAATAAGAGCCACTAAAATATTTATTTTACCCGGTAAATGTGAGGTGTGCTCCTGAACCTCAGCGTACACCGTCGGCGGCAGATGTGGCCTTCGTCTTCTGTGAGCGATGTTTGTTCGATGCGGTTCGTCATTACAGATATCGGCAATTCCGTTGCCGATATCTGGAATTCACGAGCGGTTATCGGCAACGGAATTGTAGATATCTGTAATGAAGAACCCCATACACACGAATGGCAAAAGTGACGTCATTTGTCTGAGGCGAAATAACGCTGCAGATATCTGGAATTCAATTTAGATGAGGAAAAACTGCATGAAAGAAATCTCTGTCGTTTGTGACTAGTCCGAAGGACGATGTTGATATCTGTTGATATATTATCTACAGCGTTCATTCCACATAGTCGAAATTAGTTTTTCAAAGTTGAGGAGGCTTGCCATAGTGTGCTCGAGGCGATGTGTGATGTCACATGACACCACAAGAGGGCGTGAGTGCGCCCACCCATCTCTCTCTCTGAACTTTAACTTATTTAAAAAATATAAAATATAAAAAAAAACTTGAGTTGTTTATAATTTACTTTATTCTGAAAAAATATTTTATTGTGAGAAATTATATTTTTAAATAACTCCACATCAATGTCATTTAAAAACACATGTACAGAAATGTCTTTTTTTTAAAAATAAATAATGACATTGTGGACAGAGTTATTAAAAAAAAACAAAAAAACATAAGTTTGAACATTAAAAAAATAGTTGCCATTCATGTGTATGGGGTTCGTCATTACTGATATTTACAATTCTGTTGCCGATATCTGTCATTCACGAGCAGATATTGGCTGCTAAATTATAAATATCTGAAATGACGAACCCCACACATCAATGGCAAAAGTGGCGTCTTTTGAGGCGAAATGACATTGCAGATATCTGGAATTCAATTTTGATGAGGAAAAACTGAATAAAAGAAATTTCTATCTGTCGTTTGTGACAAGTCCGAAGGACGATGTTGATATCTACAGTGTTCATTCCACATAGTCAAACTTAGTTTTTCAAAGTTGAGGAGGCTTGCCATACATAGTGTGGTCGAGGCGATGTGTGATGTCACATGACACCACAAGAGGGCGTGAGTGCGCCCACCCATCTCTCTCTCTCTCTCTCTCAATCATGTATCAAGTTATTTAAAAAATATAAAATATAAAAAAAAAAACTTGTTGTTTATAATGTACTTTATTCCGTAAAAATATTTTATTGTGAGAAATTATATTTTTAAATAACTGTCCAGAAATGTGGCATGTTTTTTTTAAATGACATTGTGGACAGTTATTTAAAAACAAAAACAAACCAAAAAAAAAACCCACAAGTTTGAATATTAAAAAAATTGTTGCCATTCATGTGGAAGGGGTTCGTCATTACAGATATCTACAATTCCGTTGCCGATATCTGTAATTCACGAGCAATATTGGCTGCTAAATTATAAATATCTGAAATGACGAACCTTACACATCAATGGCAAAAGTGGCGTCTTTTGAGGCGAAATGGCATTGCAGATATGTGGAATAAAATTTTGAGGAAAAACTGAATAAAAGAAATTTCTATCTGTCGTTTGTGACGAGTCCGAAGGACGATGTTGATATCTACAGTGTTCATTCCACATAGTCAAACTTAGTTTTTCAAAGTTGAGGAGGCTTGCCATACATAAGTGTGCTTGAGGCGATGTGTGATGTCACATGGCACCACAAGGGGGCGTGAGTGCGCCCACCCATCTCTCTCTCTCTGAACTTTAAGTTGAACCAACACACACAGACAGCAAGAACATTATCAAATGTTTATCAATAATAGTGATGTGGAGCAAGTTAGTTAAAAAAAAATAATGTATTTTAAATATATTATTTAGTTCATTTACAAACTATATATTTATTTTAAAAACAACTTAACAACATCAATGTGGATCATGTTATTCAAAGAAATATAAAATATAATAAAAATGTATTATTTAAAATGTATTTCATTCTGGGAAAAAAAAAAATTCGTTGTATAAAACAATTTTTTTAAAATAACTTAGTCCACATCAACATCATTGAAAAACATGTCTAGAAATGTGCTTTTTTAAATAGATATATAATGACATGAATGTGAACAGAAACACGCATAGTAGGTTAATTGAAGACTCTAAATTGCCCGTAGGTGTGAATGTGAGTGCGAATGGTTGTTTGTTTATATGTGCCATGCGATTGGCAGCCAACCAGTTCAGGGTGTACCCCGCCTCCTGCCCGACGATAGCTGGGATAGGCTCCAGCACTCCCGCGACCCGAGTGAGGATAAGCGGCTCAGAGTCCAAACCACAATGCTGATATCTACAGTGTTCATTCCACATAGTCAAACTTAGTTTTTCAAAGTTCAGGAGGCTTGGCATACAGAGTGTGCGCGAGGCGATGTGTGATGTCACATGGCACCACAAGGGGGCGTGAGTGCACCCATCTCTCTCTCTCTCTCTCTCTCTCTCTCCCTCTCCCTCTCTCTCTCTCGCTCTCTCTCTCTCTCTCAACTTTAACTTGAACCAACACACATAGACAGCAAGAACATTATCGAACACTTCTGGGCATGTTTCTAAATAACAGTGATGTGGAGCAAGTTAGTTGGGAAAAAGTATTTTAAATATGGTATTTAAAAGTTTGTTGACAAAATATTATTTTTAAAAAACAAAACATAATGTCATATTTCTGGGTGTGTTCCTTTTTTAAAAGACATCAATGTGTATCAAGTTATCCATCCATTTTGAACTGATTGCCAGCCAATCATGTATCAAGTTATTTAAAAAATATAAAATATTTAAAAAAAACATGTTGTTTATAATGTACTTTATTCTGTAAAAATATTTTATTGTGAGAAATTATATTTTTAAATAACTGTCCAGAAATGTGGCATGTTTTTTTAAATGACATTGTGGACAGTTATTTAAAAGCAAAAACAAACCAAAAAAAAACAAAAACATAAGTTTGACTATTAAAAAAATAGTTGCCATTCATGTGTATGGGGTTCGTCATTACAGATATCTACAATTCCGTTGCCGATATCTGTAATTCACGAGCAGTATTGGCTGCTAAATTATAAATATCTGAAATGACGAACCCAACACATCAATGGCAAAAGTGGCGTCTTTTGAGGCGAAATGACATTGCAGAAATCTGGAATTCAATTTTGATGAGGAAAAAACTGAATAAAAGAAATTTCTATCTGTCGTTTGTGACGAGTCCGAAGGACGATGTTGATATCTACAGTGTTCATTCCACATAGTCAAACTTAGTTTTTCAAAGTTGAGAAGGCTTGCCATACATAGTGTGCTTGAGGCGATGTGCGATGTCACATGACACCACAAGGGGGCGGAAGTGCGCCCACCCATCTCTGAACTTTAACTTGAACAAACACAGACAGCAAGAAAGAACATTATCAAATGTTTATCAATAATAGTGATGTGGACCAAGTTAGTTGAAAAAAAAAAAGTATTTTAAATATTATTTAAAAGTTTATTTACAAAATATTTTCTTTTTTTTAACAAGTAACGTCACATTTCTGGGTGTTTTTTTTAATGGCATCAATCTGTTCTGAAAAAAGATAAAATATTAAAAAAATATTGTATTTGTTATTGTAACTTATATAAAATGTATGCTTTTCCTGATGTTTATTTTTTATTGTTAAATATATTTGTGACAAAACCTAGTCCACATCAGTGCCATTTAAAAACATGTCCAGAAATTTGGCATGTTTTTTTAACATAACATCGATGTGGTTATTTAAAAAAAAAAATCGAAAGTATTATTAAAAATATATTTTTAAAATAACTTGTTTAAAATTGACTTTATTCTGGAAAAATATTTTATTGTTAAAAAATATATTTTTTAAGATAACTTAGTCCCCATTAATGGCATTTAAAAACTATTGTCCAGAAGTGTGCCATGTTTTTTTTTTTAATGACATTTATGTGGACCAAGCTATTTCATAATACAAAAAAGAATGTGTAAGTTTGAATATTTTTAAGAATGTTACTCACTGCTCTTGCTTTTGTGCGCACGACAGGATCGGGGAGGTTTCGGGCCGACGGCCGACAGACTTCTGGGAAAGGCGGACGGGACGCCAACCTGCATTTGGACACGTGTGAGTATGCGATGTTGTGTGCTTATGGCAAGCCTTCTTAACATTGAAGAGCTGGACTGGATATGTGTTGAAGACCTCGCTCATTCAGTTTTGCCTCATCAAAACTGAATTCCAGATATCTGCGACATCATTTCGCCGAGGACACATGACGTCACTTTTGCCATTCGTGTGTATGGGGTTCGTCATTACAGATATCTACAATTCCGTTGGCGATATTTGTAATTCACGAGCGGATATTGGCTGCTGAATTATAGCTATCCGAAATGACGAACTCAATCACATCAATGGCAAAAGTGACGTCATGTGTCCTCGGCGAAATGATGTCGCAGATATCTGGAAATCAGTTTTGACGAGGCAAAACTGCATGAAAGAAATCTCTATCTGTCGTTTGTGACGAGTCCGAAGGACGATGTTGATATCTACAATGTTCATTCCACATAGTCAAACTTAGTTTTTCAAAGTTGAGGAGGCTTGCCATAGTGTGTTCGAGGCGATGTGTGATGTCACATTCTACCACAAGGGGGCGTGAGTGCGCCCACCCATCTCTATCTCTGAACTTTAACTTGAACCAACACACAGACAGCAAGAACATTATCAAATGTTTATCAATAATAGTGATGTGGAGCAAGTTAGTTAAAAAAAAAAGAATGTATTTTAAATATATTATTTAGTTCATTTACAAACTATATATTTATTTTAAAAACAACTTAACAACATCAATGTGGATCATGTTATTCAAAGAAATATAAAATATAATAAAAATGTATTATTTAAAATGTATTTCATTCTGGAAAAAAAAAAATTCGTTGTATAAAACAATTTTTTAAAAATAACTTAGTCCACATCAACATCATTGAAAAACATGTCTAGAAATGTGCTTTTTTAAATAGATATATAATGACATGAATGTGAACAGAAACACGCATAGTAGGTTAATTGAAGACTCTAAATTGCCCGTAGGTGTGAATGTGAGTGCGAATGGTTGTTTGTTTATATGTGCCATGCGATTGGCAGCCAACCAGTTCAGGGTGTACCCCGCCTCCTGCCCGACGATAGCTGGGATAGGCTCCAGCACTCCCGCGACCCGAGTGAGGATAAGCGGCTCAGAGTCCAAAGGACGATGTTGATATCTACAGTGTTCATTCCACATAGTCAAACTTAGTTTTTCAAAGTTGAGGAGGCTTGCCATACATAGTGTGCTCGAGGCGATGTGTGATGTCACATGGCACCACAAGGGGGCGTGAGTGCACCCATCTCTCTCTCTCTCTCTCTCTCGCTCTCTCTCTCTCTCTCAACTTTAACTTGAACCAACACACATAGACAGCAAGAACATTATCGAACACTTCTGGGCATGTTTCTAAATAACAGTGATGTGGAGCAAGTTAGTTGGGAAAAAGTATTTTAAATATGGTATTTAAAAGTTTGTTGACAAAATATTATTTTTAAAAAACAAAACATAATGTCATATTTCTGGGTGTGTTCCTTTTTTAAAAGACATCAATGTGTATCAAGTTATCCATCCATTTTGAACTGATTGCCAGCCAATCATGTATCAAGTTATTTAAAAAATATAAAATATTTAAAAAAAACATGTTGTTTATAATGTACTTTATTCTGTAAAAATATTTTATTGTGAGAAATTATATTTTTAAATAACTGTCCAGAAATGTGGCATGTTTTTTTAAATGACATTGTGGACAGTTATTTAAAAGCAAAAACAAACCAAAAAAAAAAAAAAACATAAGTTTGACTATTAAAAAAATAGTTGCCATTCATGTGTATGGGGTTCGTCATTACAGATATCTACAATTCCGTTGCCGATATCTGTAATTCACGAGCAGTATTGGCTGCTAAATTATAAATATCTGAAATGACGAACCCAACACATCAATGGCAAAAGTGGCGTCTTTTGAGGCGAAATGACATTGCAGAAATCTGGAATTAAATTTTGATGAGGAAAAAACTGAATAAAAGAAATTTCTATCTGTCGTTTGTGACGAGTCCGAAGGACGATGTTGATATCTACAGTGTTCATTCCACATAGTCAAACTTAGTTTTTCAAAGTTGAGAAGGCTTGCCATACATAGTGTGCTTGAGGCGATGTGCGATGTCACATGACACCACAAGGGGGCGGAAGTGCGCCCACCCATCTCTGAACTTTAACTTGAACAAACACAGACAGCAAGAAAGAACATTATCAAATGTTTATCAATAATAGTGATGTGGACCAAGTTAGTTGAAAAAAAAAAGTATTTTAAATATTATTTAAGTTTATTTACAAAATATTTTCTTTTTTTTAACAAGTAACGTCACATTTCTGGGTGTTTTTTTTAATGGCATCAATCTGTTCTGAAAAAATATAAAATATTTAAAAAATATTATATTTGTTATTGTAACTTATATAAAATGTATGCTTTTCCTGATGTTTATTTTTTATTGTTAAATATATTTGTGACAAAACCTAGTCCACATCAGTGCCATTTAAAAACATGTCCCGAAATTTGGCATGTTTTTTTAACATAACATCGATGTGGTTATTTTAAAAAAAAATTGAAAGTATTATTAAAAATATATTTTTAAAATAACTTGTTTAAAATTGACTTTATTCTGGAAAAATATTTTATTGTTAAAAAATATATTTTTTAAGATAACTTAGTCCCCATTAATGGCATTTAAAAACTATTGTCCAGAAGTGTGCCATGTTTTTTTTTTTAATGACATTTATGTGGACCAAGCTATTTCATAATACAAAAAAGAATGTGTAAGTTTGAATATTTTTAAGAATGTTACTCACTGCTCTTGCTTTTGTGCGCACGACAGGATCGGGGAGGTTTCGGGCCGACGGCCGACAGACTTCTGGGAAAGGCGGACGGGACGCCAACCTGCATTTGGACACGTGTGAGTATGCGATGTTGTGTGCTTATGGCAAGCCTTCTTAACATTGAAGAGCTGGACTGGATATGTGTTGAAGACCTCGCTCATTCAGTTTTGCCTCATCAAAACTGAATTCCAGATATCTGCGACATCATTTCGCCGAGGACACATGACGTCACTTTTGCCATTCGTGTGTATGGGGTTCGTCATTACAGATATCTACAATTCCGTTGGCGATATTTGTAATTCACGAGCGGATATTGGCTGCTGAATTATAGCTATCCGAAATGACGAACTCAATCACATCAATGGCAAAAGTGACGTCATGTGTCCTCGGCGAAATGATGTCGCAGATATCTGGAAATCAGTTTTGACGAGGCAAAACTGCATGAAAGAAATCTCTATCTGTCGTTTGTGACGAGTCCGAAGGACGATGTTGATATCTACAATGTTCATTCCACATAGTCAAACTTAGTTTTTCAAAGTTGAGGAGGCTTGCCATAGTGTGTTCGAGGCGATGTGTGATGTCACATTCTACCACAAGGGGGCGTGAGTGCGCCCACCCATCTCTCTCTCTCTGAACTTTAAGTTGAACCAACACACACAGACAGCAAGAACATTATCAAATGTTGATCAATAATAGTGATGTGGAGCAAGTTAGTTAAAAAAAAAAGAAAGTATTTTAAATATATTATTTAGTTCATTTACAAACTATAGATTTATTTTAAAAACAACGTAACAACATCAATGTGGATCATGTTATTCAAGGAAATATAAAATATAATAAAAATGAAATATTTTTAAAATAACTTATTTAAAATGTATTTCATTCTGGAAAACAAAAATGTCGTTGTATAAAAATATTTTTTTTAAAAAATAACTTAGTCCACATGGTCATTAAAAAACACGTCTCGAAATGTGTTTTTTTTTTGTTTGTTTGTTTTTTAAATGACATGAATGTGAACAAAAACACGCATAGTAGGTTAATTGAAGACTCTAAATTGCCCATAAGTGTGAATGTGAGTGCGAATGGTTGTTTGTTTATATGTGCCATGCGATTGGCAGCCAACCAGTTCAGGGTGTACCCCGCCTCCTGCCCGATGAAAGCTGGGATAGGCTCCAGCACTCCCGCGACCCGAGTGAGGATAAGCGGCTCAGAGTCCAAACGACGATGTTCATTCCACATAGTCAAACTTAGTTTTTCAAAGTTGAGAAGGCTTGCCATCCATAGTGTGCTCGAGGCGATGTGTGATGTCACATGACACCACAAGGGGGCGTGAGTGCGCCCACCCATCTCTCTCTCTCTGAACTTTAACTTGAACCAACACACACAGACAGTAAGAACATTATCAAATGTTTATCAATAATAGTGATGTGGACCAAGTTAGTTGGAAAAAAAAGTTTTTAAATATATTATTATTTAAAAGTTACAAAATATTTTCTTTTTTTTAACAAGTAACGTCACATTTCTGGGTGTTTTTTTAATGGCATCAGTCTGTTCTGAAAAAATATAAAATATTGTATTTGTTATTATAACTTATATAAAATGTATTTTTTTCCTGATGTTTATTTTTTGTTGTTAAATATATTGATGACAAAACGTAGTCCACATCAGTGTCATTTAAAAACATGTCCAGAAATGTGGCATGTTTTTTTAATAACATTGATGTGAACAAATGTATTTAAAAAAAATCCAAAGTATGATTAAAAATCTATTTTTAAAATAACTTGTTTAAAATTGACTTTATTCTGGAAAAATATTTTATTGTTAAAAAATATATTTTTTAGATAACTTAGTCCCCATTAATGGCATTTAAAAATTATTGTCCAAAAGTGTGCCATGTTTTTTTTTTTTAATGACATTCATGTGGACCAAGCTACTTCATAATACAAAAAAGAATATGTAAGTTTTGAATATTTTTAAGAATGTTACTCACTACTTTTGTGCGCACGACAGGATCGGGGAGGTTTCGGGCCGACGGCCGACAGACTTCTGGGAAAGGCGGACGGGACGCCAACCTGCATTTGGACACTTGTGAGTACGCGATGTTGTGTGCTTATGGGAAGCCTTCTTAACATTGAAGAGCTGGACTGGATATGTGTTGAAGACCTCGCTCATTCAGTTTTGCCTCATCAAAACTGAATTCCAGATAGCTGTGACGTCATTTCGCCGAGGACACATGACGTCACTTTTTCCATTCGTGTGTATGGGGTTCGTCATTACAGATATCTACAATTCCGTTGCTGATATTTGTAATTCACGAGCAGATATTGGCTACTGAATTATAGCTATCCGAAATGACGAACCCTACACACATCAATGGCAAAAGTGACGTCATTTGTCTGAGGCGAAATAACGCTGCAGATATCTGGAAATCAGTTTTGACGAGGCAAAACTGCATGAAAGAAATCTCTATCTGTCGTTTGTGACGAGTCCGAAGGACGATGTTGATATCTACAGTGTTCATTCCACATAGTCAAACTTAGTTTTTCAAAGTTGAGGAGGCTTGCCATAGTGTGCTCGAGGCGATGTGTGATGTCACATGATACCACAAGGGGGCGTGAGTGCGCCCACCCATCTCTCTCTCTCTGAACTTTAACTTGAACCAACACACACAGACAGCAAGAACATAATCGAACACTTCTGGACATGTTTTTAAATAACAGTGATGTGGACCAAGTTGGTTGGAAAATATAATAAATATTATTATTATTGAAAAGTTGATTTAAAATGTTTTTTTTTTTTTAAATGACAATGTGTATAATGTTATCATCCATCAATTTTCCATCCCGCTTATCCTCACTCGGTCCCAGCTGACTTCGGGCGACAGGCGGCTTTCTCTATTTTTTTTTAATAACTTGGGCCACATGTCATTTAAAAACATTTCCAGAAATGTGCCGTTTGACATTGATGTGGACCAAGTTATTTAAAAAAAAAAAAGAGCATATATGTTTGAATATTTTTAAAGTAACTTATGTTAAATATATATATATATTTTTTTTTTTAAATAACTTGGTCCATCGCAATATCATTTAAAAACACATGCCCAGAAATCTGTCATGCTTTGTTTTTATGACATTGATTTGGATCGATAATAATAATAATAATAAATAATCTGTTTTATTTTTAAAAGTAATTTATGTTAGAAAAATTATATTATTTAAATGACCACTTTGTCCACATCAATGTCGTTTAAAAACACCTATCACATTTCTTGACGTGTTTTCAAACGACATGGTTGTGGACCAAGTTATTTAAAAAAAGTAATGTTTTAATATTTTTCAAACAACTTGGTCCACCTCAATGTCATTCAAAAACACATGTCCAGAACTGTGGAATGCTTTTTGTTTTTGAATGACATTGAATATTAAAAAAAAAAAATTTAAATTACTTGGTCCACATCAATGTTTAAAAACATGTATCATGTTTCTGGGCGTGTTTTTAAAGGACACGGATGTGGAATGAGTTATTTAAAACAAAAAAAAACAGAAGTTTGAATAGTTTGAAAATAACTTGCGTCAAAAATATATTTCAGTAATTACTTGGTCCACATCAATGTCATTTAAAAACATCTCACATTTTTGGACTTGTTTTTCCAATGACATTGCCGTATACTAAGCGGTCAATAAAATACTTTTGAAAAGAACTTACTTTTGTGCTCATCTTGGGTTTTGTCAGAGAGAGAGATGTCAGACGGGTTTGTGCGCTCACATCCGCCTCGGTGCCGTCACACTCGAGCTCGGCAAGCGCTCGACACTTCGGCGGCTTTCGTGCGCGGCCTGTCGTCAATGTTAACGTGTGCAACTTGAATTCGTCCTGCACTAATGTTCATTCCTAAAATGTCATCACAGTTTTGCTGCTCAATAAATTGTTCAACTTGAGTCATGGTGTTTTCTTGCTAAGTCTACCCTTACCTCATTCGGAGCCTTTCGCGCATCGTGGTCGCCGCAGTGGACGGCTCTTCAAAAGCTGCTTTGAGTCTTGAGGTGAGAGTTGCGCAGCAGTCATTACAGTGAACGCGAGTGTATCATTGTTGCTCTCTGTCTCCACATGACGCAAAACTACAGGACTTTGAAAAGTCTTGTAGCTTTGCTCATGTGGAGATAGAGGGAAACAGTAATAAACTGGCATTCACTGTAGTGACTGATGTGCAACTTAGACCTCAGGACTCCAAAACAGCTTCGGAAAAGCCGTCTTCGGATCCACCAATCACAGCGCTTCAACGCGCCGAGCCCAGCCAATCAGGGTGACCTCATTTGCATAACCACGCCCACTTTTGCGCTTTTTCCACATCTCGACCAATCAGAATGCTTCAAATGTGCGTAGCCACGCCCACTTTTGGACCAATCACAGCCTTGGATTCTCATTTCCTCAGCCAATCACAAAGCATTATTCCAGCCCTTGCCCTGCTCATTTTCCCAGAAATTTTTTTCAGGGGGCAGGAAAAAAAAAAAAAATCCTGGGGGGGAAATCCCAGGGGGAAAAAATTTTTTTGGAAAAAAAAAAATCCAGAAAATTTTTTGAAAAAAAAAAAAAAAAAAAAAATCCGGAAAAAAATTTTGAAAAAAAAAAAAAAAAAAAAAAAACGAAAATTTTTTTTGAAAAAAAGTTTTGAAAATATTTTTTGAATTTTGTTTTTTTTTGTTTTTTAAGTAAATAAACTAAGTTTTTCTTTTTGTGATTTGTGTTTGAAGAATGAGAAGAGTTTAAGTGTTGTAATCAGCTTTTATTTATTTGCAGAGTAGATGTTAAGCAACAGACATGAAATCACAAAGGAAACCAAGTCGAAGTCTGATGACATCAGTAACCGTCTCCTCGTCGCTGCCTGGTGAAGTGGTCGGCTGTGTGACGAGAGCGTGGCCCGGTGTGCGGACCTAAGACAACAAGACATCCGTGAGTCAAAAGTTAAGTCAACCTGTTGTGCAGCAAATGATCTTTGACACGAAACCTACCAGCGAGGAAGACGGGCCACTTGTTTTCTGGGCCTGAGAGCACTCGCACGGCTGCGTGTTCCTCTGCAACTCTGGAAGAAATGTGGAAAAACAAAAAACTGGACCCAATTGTGAAATGAAGACATTTCAAAGCGCGTACCGTCCAGGGGTCAAGGTCTCCCGCTTCTCAGGCTGCTCCAAAATTTGGCTTCAGCACCTTGTGGATGAAAGGAAGCAACAAGAAAAACATTTTTGGTGTGCAGCGTTTCACCTTGTAGGAAAGATCGCCCCGGAATGACGAGGAACATGGAAGTGGACACATTTTTTGTGGTTAACTGTCGACCGCAACCTTCGGCAGAAGCTGTTTGAGTGTGACGAGAGGAACAGTCTTCGTATCAAATGTCTTCTGAAGACTCCACGGTGGTACAGACTTCTCCAGGAGACCTGAACACAACAAGAGATTAACGGGGAACCAGTCAAGCTGCTGTTGTATGTATTAGCAAGGCAACAAGGCTGAAGGCAGCGTTGAGGACCTTCTGCACGTTCATGTAGAACTTGTCTCTTTTCCCCAGCAGGTGGAGGAGCTTGCTGGCCGAGTCCCCGATGGCACTTGGACTGGAAGCTGACCTGCATATGGAGTCAAAGGAAAAAGCAGGCGAGGGCACTTCAAACTTAAATTTGCTGAGCTTGTTTTGTAGCTTACGTCACCTCTCAACATGTTGGACAGAAAGTTGACCATGACGCAATGTTTCCACCACCTACAACAAGAAACCAAGTATTTGGATTCATCAAGTCTGTCATTGCAAAAGGTTCCAACCATGATTGAAATTTACTTCAGGAGATCAGGTTCTCCAGGGATCCTTCAGCGCCACCTGGTGGACGTGCACATGAAGAACATCCAAGTGTCCAGGACCAAGAAGGTAAAGAACTTGAGGGTCCTGGCTGCAGCGTATCTCCGAGTGAAACTGCAGAAGAGAAAGTTGTTAAAAACTTAACTGCTCAATTGCTAGTCAGCTATTGTTGTGTTTAAAAAATAAATAAATAAATAAAAATACAACCATCTTGTTCCTCAGCTCCCAATGACTTCAAACAAGAGGCTATCATGACTGCAGCCAAAACGCATCAAGAAAGGACAGCGCTGGAAAGTCATCTCAGGTAGACTGGAACCTTCTGCTTGAACAAGAACAGTCTTCGTTTCAAACGACTCAGGCCTTCTGAGTGGACTGGTGGCGTGAGACTTCTCCAGGAGATCTGAAACCAAGAGATGAACGAGGGACCAGTCAAGCTGCTGTTTAGTAAGTTTATTAGCATGTGTCAACATTAAAGATTAAGGCAGCGTCGTTGACCTTCTGCACATTGTGGAACTCTTCTCTTTGCCCAGCAGGTGGAGGATCTTGGTAGCAGAGTCCCCCGATGGCACTTTGACTGGAAGCCGACCTGCATGTGGAGTCAAAAAGAAAAAGCAGGTGAGGGCGCGTCAAACTTAAATTTGCTGTGTTTATTTGTAGCGCAATGTCACCGCTCAACATGTTGGACAGGAAGTTGATTGTGACACCATGTTTCCACCACCTGGAACAACAAACAAAATTCATTAAGTCTGTCTTTTCAACAGGTCCCATACTTAGAGATCTACTTCACCAGTTGATCCATGATCAGGTTCTCCAGAATTCTTCGGCACCACCTGCTGGACGTGAGCAAGTCCCAAGCTTAGAGTTCCACTTCACCTTTAGCTTGACCACTACTACTGCAACAAGAACCATCCTCGTATCAAACGACTGAAGCCTTCAGAGTGGACTGGTGGTGCAGAGACTTCTCCGGGAGACCTGAACACAACGAGATGAACGAGGGACCAGCCAAGCTCATATTTAGTAAGTTTATTAGCATGTGTCAACGTTCAAGATTAAGGCAGCGATGTTGACCTTCTGCACATTCATGTGGAACTCTTCTCTTTGTCCAGGATCTTGGTGGCCGAGTCCCCGATGGCACTTTGACTGGAAGCCGACCTGCATGTGGAGTCATAGAAAAAGCAGGTGAGGGCGCTTCAAACTTAAATTTGCTGAGATTGTTTTGTAGCTGACTTCAACTCAACATGCTGGACAGGAAGTTGATCATGATGCCATGTTTCCACCACCTGGAACAACAAACAAAATTCATTAAGTCTGTCTTTTCAACAGGTCCAAGCTTAGAGATCTACTTCACCAGTTGATCCATGATCAGGTTCTCCAGAATTCTTCGGCACCACCTGGTGGACGTGAGCAGGTCCCAAGCTTAGAGTTCCACTTCACCTTTAGCTTGACCACTACTACTGCAACAAGAACCATCCTCGTATCAAATGACTGAAGCCTTCAGAGTGGACTGGTGGCGCAGAGACTTCTCCGGGAGACCTGAACACAACGAGATGAACGAGGGACCAGCCAAGCTCCTATTTAGTAAGTTTATTAGCATGTGTCAACGTTCAAGATTAAGGCAGCGTCGTTGACCTGCACATTCATGTGGAACTCTTCTTTGCCCAGCAGGTGGAGGATCTTGGTAGCAGAGTCCCCCGATGGCACTTTGAATGGAAGCCGACCTGCATGAAGAGTCAAAAAGAAAAAGCAGGTGAGGGTGCGTCAAACTTAAATTTGCTGTGTTTATTTGTAGCGCATGTCACTGCTCAACATGTTGGACAGGAAGTTGATTGTGACGCCATGTTTCCACCACCTGGAACAACAAACAAAATTCATTAAGTCTGTCTTTTCAACAGGTCCCAAGCTTAGAGATCTACTTCACCAGTTGATCCATGATCAGATTCTCCACAATTCTTCGGCACCACCTGGTGGACGTGAGCAGCAAGAACATGCTACTGTCCAGGAGCGAGAAGGTAAAGAACTTGAGGGATCTGGCTGCAGCGCATCTCAGAGTGCAACTTTGGGGGAACTGCAGACGAGAACAAATTAAAAACTTTGTCAGCCAGTTTGTTTTTGTTTTTATATCAATATCTTGTAGAACAAAACCCAAAGGTTACTGCTGGAAAGTCATCTCGGGTGTCCTTACCCTCCTTCAGTCCATCAGATTCTTCCTGGGTTGATACAAAAGCACCACAACATTAAACGTTAACCCCAACATTTGGTGTTGCCATCGAGTGAGTGTTCCCACCTGAACTGTGATGACGTCGCTGGAGGCTGCCTGGTCAGCTCGTGCTTAAAGAAATGAGTCACTTTTGTTTTTTTACATGTATGAAAGTTTCTCACCAGTGAGGCGAGCAGGGCGCAGCCGGACGCCTCGTCAGCGACGGCCTGAAAGACACAACAACACGGTTAGCGTTCGACGTCTCCCAATTCAGCACCACGAGCCAGTTTGACTTCGCAACGTGACAATTGAGCGAGGAGTTTATCAGTAGACCCACAAAAGGCTCAAGAGGCCTGCCCCAAAAGTCACAGGAAGTCAGCCATTTTGTTGAAGATTTGAACCTGTAATCAGAAATGAGAATTAACCCAAAGACAATTACTTGATTTATTCTGTTTAATAAAGGATATGCTGTGTAGAGAAACAGGAATTCACTCAATTTGGCCATTCGGTTGAAGATTCAAACCTATGAACAGAAAGGAGAAACGGATGAATAATTCTGTTTCATTTGAAATAAAAAATTAAAGTCAGCCATTTTGGACTCAATTTCAAGATGTGAAAAAAAACAAAACAAAAAACACACTTTAATATAATTATACTTCATTCAGTTGTGAATCTGTACAAGTTGTGTACTTACCTCCTGCAAAACGGCACTTTTGTCCAAATGCTGGGAAAGTTTGAGCCAAAACTTTAATTATAAAAAGTGCCACTAATTCAAAAGTACATTCACGTCATTAGTGCATGTACTAAATTATAAATTAAACTCTCGTAAATTCCCCGTTATTGTTTAGTTTACTTACTGTGTGCATTCATTTATCAGCATATACGCCAGATAAATGCATTTTGGTGTAGTTTAAGCTCGCAGGAGACGTTAAATGCCTCCGAAAGCTCAAAGGTTTTAGCTAGCATGCTAGCAAGATGTTAGCACCCTGAAAAGAGAGACTTGGTGTTAATTTGACTTGCTTTGACATGTATTGGTCACTTCGAAATGTTCAAAGTGAGCAAAATGCAGCGAAATTTGCGAAGCTTAAGAAGAGAGTGTGAGCACTTTGTTACCTTGTCAAAGTTTTGGGCGATCTTGTGGAAACGCCGGTGACGGACATCTGGCAAAGGAGAACGAGTCTCTCATTTGGCCCGACTTAAATAGGTTGACGGTGATGACGCAATAATTGGAAAAAAAAAAAACTATCACAGGAAAGTATAACAAATGTGTGTTCCATTGAAAAAGCAAACAGCTAAATATATTGGCTTAAACACAGCAAACTGGCAGCAGGGGGGTTCGAACCTGGACCGCCTGCTTCGCAGTTCTGGTCGTAACGCACTAGGCTAGATCCCACTGACGATGTCCGGTATGTTCATTGGTATTTGTCAGATATTTTGGCACGAAGCGTGCTCATGGATTTACTCATCGATGAATACAAACAAACGCCATGCAAACGACTGACCAAAACTGGTCTAAAGCTTTAATGCTTTGCCTGCTGCCCAGGAGACTCTGGTTCGAGCCTCCTTTCTGCTCCATGTATCTATATCTATCTATACTGAAGTGGAGGAGAAGGTGGGGATTGAACCTGGGTCACCAAAACCCGAGGTAAAGTTTTAGACCATTCGCCCAATTCGGCTGAAAATTCAGAAATTTTTTTGGTTGTACTTATGTTCTAACACCGGTGTCGTCGCTCATATAAATAGGTAGAAATCGCCAATGGCTGTTGGATGGAAAATAGCTCAGTGGTTTGTGTTACTGACTGTAGTTGTGGTGACTCGTGTTCGATCCTTCCTTTGTCCACCATTTATATCTCTCCACAATATTTGTTAATAAGTGGAGTTCAGAGTGGGCATCGAACCCGGGACGCCCGTACCGGCGGTAAAGTTTTAGACCATTCGGCCAATGCGACTGAAGATTTCAGAATTTTTTGGTTGTATTTATTACATCTGAGCACAGTTGACGTCGCTAAGACATTAATATGTACAAACCACCTGAGTTTGTCAACTGGAACATAGCCCAGAGGTTTGGGTCACTGCCTACAATACAAGTGACTCGTGTTCGAACCTTCCTTTGTCCACCATTTATATCTCTCCACAATATTTGTTAATAAGTGGAGTTCAGAGTGGGCATCGAACCCGGGACGCCTGAACCGGAGGTAAAGTTTTAGACCATTCGCCAATGCGACTGAAGATTTCAGAATTTTTTGGTTGTATTTATTACATTTGAGCACAGTTGACGTCGCTAAGACATTAATATGTACAAACCACCTGAGTTTGTCAACTGGAACATAGCCCAGAGGTTTGGGTCACTGCCTACAATACAAGTGACTCGTGTTCGAACCTTCCTTTGTCCACCATTTATATCTCTCCACAATATTTGTTAATAAGTGGAGTTCAGAGTGGGCATCGAACCCGGGACGCCTGAACCGGAGGTAAAGTTTTAGACCATTCGCCAATGCGACTGAAGATTTCAGAATTTTTTGGTTGTATTTATTACATTTGAGCACAGTTGACGTCGCTAAGACATTAATATGTACAAACAACCTGAGTTTGTCAACTGGAACATAGTCCAGTGGTTTGGGTCACTGACTACAATACAAGTGACTCGTGTTCGAACCTTCCTTTGTCCACCATTTATATCTCTCCACAATATTTGTTAATAAGTGGAGTTCAGAGTGGGCATCGAACCCTGGACGCCCGAACCGGAGGTAAAGTTTTAGACCATTCGCCAATGCGACTGAAGATTTCAGAATTTTTTGGTTGTATTTATTACATTTGAGCACAGTTGACGTCGCTAAGACATTAATATGTACAAACAACCTGAGTTTGTCAACTGGAACATAGTCCAGTGGTTTGGGTCACTGACTACAATACAAGTGACTCGTGTTCGAACCTTCCTTTGTCCACCATTTATATCTCTCCACAATATTTGTTAATAAGTGGAGTTCAGAGTGGGGATCGAACCCGGGACTCCCGAACCGGAGGTAAAGTTTTAGACCATTTAGCCAATTTGACTGAAAAGCTTAAAATATTTTGGTTGTATTTATGACGTTTCAGCACCGTTGCCGTCGCTAAGACAACGTACGAACCACCTGAGTTTGTCAACTGCAACATAGTCCACCACTCCATAGGGTGGAGGAGAAAGATCAATACGTTCCCAATGCCGAGAGTTGTCAAGCTGGAGTTGGTCCATTGTGTAGCTATGCTACCTCCGACGCAGGCGGCTCGGGTTCGGTCTTTCCTTCTGCTCCATTTATGTGGAATATATTATAAATGGGACAGAGAGGGTGGGGATCGAACCCGAGTCAGCGGAACTGCGGGTAAAGATTTAGACCACAGGACTATCACAGATGGAATTTTCTAACGAAAATAAATAAAACAAATATTTTCGTATTAATCGCCATTGAATTACAACAACAAATTACAAGGACATATTTCCACCGGAGAGTAGTCCAGTGGTACGGGTTGCTGACTACCGTTTGCGAGACTCGGGTTCCATCCTCACCCGGTCTTCAGTTTATATTGTATATTTGGACGTTTTAAATAAAGAGGATAAAACGGGCATCGAACCCGCATTGTCAGAAGACGAGGTACTGTTTTAAACACCAGACCAGCTTGCCTGAGACGTGAAGGTGTTGGACGTCATATTTACAGGATAGTGACATACAAGCCAGCAATTCCTGCTTGCCCCTCAGCGTGGATTTGCTGGTTGTGGCCCACCGCCACCCAACCGAAATGTTCGCCCGCACTCCGATGGCTCCTCCGAGCCCTGACCGCTGAACCAACTTTTAGGCCCCCGATCAGGAATGACCTTCCATTTCAACTCTTCGTGAGGCATCTTTTTATTCTTTAAATATTGAATTAGTATATTCATTTGAACGACGACCGTGTTGTGTCTCTTGTTTAAATAAAAGAGAAAACAGTTTTATTTTGTCACATTATGTTCAAGACCTGATTTCACCACCAGAGGGCGGGATTTAGTCACATTTGGCATCACAAGCGAGACAAAGAGAGATAAATGTTTATTTTCCACTTTGTTTATTCGGAAAAATTTATCCAAATGCAACTTCCAAATCCAGGCACAAAGACAAAATGGTTCAATGTTAAAAGGTATGCACACATTTGTGGAGGTCTAGTTATCAAAAGTAGTCGACAATTTTGAGAAGAAGAAAAGGAGTTCATAGACTTTTGCTGCAACTCATCCAAGGTCAGAATCAGAATCATCTTTATTTGCGAGGAATTTGAGTTGGAGCCAGACAATACTTTGGAGACATAAAAACCTAAAAACACAGTACGGAGAGTCACTGAGCAATAAAATGTGATCAGTAATGCAGATACTTTTTAATTTTTTTAATTTTTGACAATTGAGCAAATGATGCAGAATCCTCTAGCAATTTAGAGCACTTTGAAAGATAAGATGAAGCACCTGGAAGACTGACATAAAGGAAAACAATAATCCATGAAAACAAAAACATTAGCACTCACAACAACAACAGACTCCAGCCTCATGGTACAGTATTTACAGTGTATTAAAAACTGAAATACCATACTGCATTCCAGTTCATCGGGGCTGAACACATCTGTGAAACTGAGCCATAATAAAAAAATAAATAAAAAAACAGCACAACTGAGGTGCTTCAAAATGTAAATGAGTGACAAGCATATTGCGTTAACAGAGCTCTTGTGTTTACAAGTAACCTACTTGGGACTATTAACAAAATACTGTACATATCAAACTGTAAAAGATATATATTTATATTTATTGCCTCTTATTAATGATTGACATCCCAAAATAAAATATCTTCAGCCTTTAGCGTTGCGTGGGAACGCGAAGACCTCCTCGGGAGACATTTGGGCTCTCTGGAAGCTGGACGAGCGGGACATCGCCACTGGGATCCAGAGGATGGAAACAAGTGCTTGTAATGTCTGTAAAAAGTGAGAAAAATACATTACAATATAGGAAAAACGCATACATGATTCCACTGTGCCTGGCAACCTGAGGGTCGCCCTTCATGATGGAAAAAAAAAATACATGGCAATATAGAAAAATGCATACATAATGTGCCTTACTGCAATTTGCACGACACGATTTAGTCTTGTCTTTTGATGATGAATTTTCAAGTTTCAGTTTTTTACACACACTTGCGCCGCAACAAACATGAAGCAGACACATTTGCAGTAGATCTTGTTTAACAACATCGGGACTAAAATCCCTTCCCTTCCGAATCCTTCCCGACGCCCTAATCGCTACATTTTATTGGGATTTTATGTCGTTTCATTAAATGAAAACTGTTTTTTTTATTTTTTTTTTAAAGCTACTCGGGCGCAGTTGGTGACGTCATTGTCAACGCATGATTACTACGTAACGATCGATGTCGGCTGGACATTCCGAAATAAATATTGAACTAAATAACAACTTTGTTTCAATGTGTATTTTACAAAATTAATCAAATCAAAGCGACGAACAACATACCGAGCTCCTTTTCACCTTCACGCCACCAAACGCTGGCTTGTTATTACTTGGAGGGTCGCCATGTTTTGTGTGTGTTTGTTTTGCATTCTTCTTTTGTGGTGTTCGTTCTTCTTCTGTGGTGTTTCTTCGAGGCGGTTGTCAAACTATCTTAATAGTGAGGTAGCGCCACCAACTGGACTCAAGTGCGACTCGAAAAAAAACCCGACTAAATAAATACATACGACATACGTAATTACACAACAAGGTATTTACCTCAGTCACCTTTTGTTTCCACGAGAACCCACCTTTTCTTCTTCTTGTGACTGTTTTGATGCTAAGCTAAATATGCTACAATCATCAGCTGTGCACTTACAATCACAAAGTGACCTCGTTGGTGCCACGAGATGAGTAGAAATGTAAATGAGCAGAAATGAGGGGTCTTTTTTACTTGCTTTAAAATGGAAAAACTATAACAGACTAGGATGCAGTAAGTATAAAATACCGACAAACAAACCTCGATCGACTAAAATACTGTTTTCCATTTGATCCCTGGATGAACTTGACCTGCAATAATGTCATTGTAACGCTAGAGGGCGACAGTTCCCCGTTTTATGGACTACAATACACAGAGTGGGCCAAAAGTGGGCACTGAATACACTTTTTAACGACTGTAATTTATTGAAGGAAGGAAGGAAGCAAGGAAGGAAGGAAGGAAGGAAGGAAGGAAGGAAGGAAGGAAGGAAGGAAAGGTCAACCCACAACTGGACTTGAAATCCCATTTTGGAACATGAACCCTGGCTTGAAAGCAAATTCCTGTAGTTTAAGTTTAAAATGTATTAAGCAACGAGGCAAATAAACGCTGATCTATTAAATGTTATGATTATTGTTTCTCATTTTTGTCAGTGAACTTTTGGGCCGTATTACCTGCAGTCCCATATTTGGCCGCTAGAGGACATTACACAGCTTAATTCTAATATCATTTATTAGTCAAATTAGTGACAATTATCATGAAAAACTACCCAAAAACCCCCAGGAGTTTTAAAAAAAAAAACATGAACACAGTATTTAGAATGCTTTAATATAATAATGAATTAAAACTAGTAGGCTGAATAAATACAGTTTAGTCATATCATGAACTGAATTTCTAATTCTAATAAAAACATTTTTATGGATCAGGGCGTGGGTGGATGTTATCAGGCCAACGTCAGTGAGGTTGTACCTTTTTTGTCTGCAGGTGTAGCAGCTCATGCAGGCCAAATGGGGGCTGCTGGTGGCACAGCAGATCCTATCAGTGTTTGGCCCAAAACACTTTGTTGTTGATATGTCGCCCCCCCCCCCCCCCCCCCCCCCCTCAATTTCAGGCTGTTAGAAGGCTTGGAGACTGTCACTACTTGTACATTTTAATTGGAATTTCGACTTTAATTCAACATGCACACAGGTGTGTGCATGTGCGTGTGCGTGTGGGGGTGGGTGGGTGAGTGGGTGGTGTGAGTCAGGCTAAGAGGTATGTGTTGATGTGCCATGCAATGCCTGTGAATCACTTGTAATGTTTTTCTGGCTGCGTGTCTCGCGGGCCTTCGTGTCAGTACATGCCAACTCTTCCTCCTCCTCTTCACAAATACATTTTTGTGTCACGTTAACGGACGATTAAATGTATGCTTGACACCTCTTGCGTGTTTATTTAAGTTCGCTTTTAATTGCGAAACAGCGCTTTTGATCATGTTTGACCCACCGGGGAAAATGGAGCAACGGTCTTGTCGTCCACTAGTAGGCATTGTTTCTACATTAGGCTTTTGTCAAGAAAGTTTGGGATACTTTAAAAAAAATATATATATTTGATTAAATAGAGCACAAAAATGTCCAATTGATCATAAATGATAAATAAATGTCAGTTTTTCATAATGGGCTTCCATTGTTGACTATTGCTTTAAAAATGCAGGTCTTCTACTTAAATAACACAGACGAAATATTAAAATAAATAAATGGCAAATTCAAACTGGGTGGGTGCAGATTTATCTGGATTTTCTACCCAGTGGACAAGCTGTTGAAGTACAGTTTTAACTTACCCCCCCCCCCAAAAAAAATAAAAAAAATAAAATAAAATAAAAATAAATAAATAAACCATACAATTTTCCAAAGTGAGGAATCCGATGCCATTTGTGGCTTTCTTGGATCTCTCATTTGCTGTTATAAACACACTAAATGTTCCAAAAATATTCTATACATTTTGTGCTTACAAGCACTAGTCTATAAGCGTTACCAAGCATTTAAAGTACGACTATCTCCAGAGCTCTGGAAGACCTCAAGGTTCCGTCCTGAGGGTCCTCAAATTTGGTAAAAGTCGCGAAATCTCAGTTGCCGTTCTAAACACAGAATGTGAGCATGTGCTACAAATTAAATACATATGTTATATTTTGTAAGTGGATGTTATCAGGCCAACGTAAGTGTTTGCTAAAAGTAGCTAATCGAGTGTAATCTAACGTTAAAGTGAAAGGCGCCGGCATGGTGGTGTTGACACAGTTGATGCTTTACAAACACATCACCTATAATTTCGACACCAAGCGTCTCAATGTGATGTTGGCTCACCATCTTAAAAAAAGTGTGCGTGTATGACATCAGGCCTTAAGTAATAATAATCAGCGAGTATCTCAATGTCAACATGGGCCCTCCCTGTTCTGGCTTGCTCTCAAGCTACAGAAGCATTCCTGATGCATGCATGTGTGCGTGTGCGTGCGTTTCGGTGTAATTAAGCAGCGCATGGTCGCTCCTGGAGGGAGGAGGCACCTCCACGGGATATTTTTAGGCGACAAGGAGTTCTCGCCTTCACCTTAATCTTCTCCTTTCCCCCTGGGAGCGAATCGCAGCTGGCGGGATAATGGCCACCAGCACATGACTCGCAGATCCACTTCCAAGAGGAAAGATTTGAATTTTCCTCAGTTTTTGCAGGAAAAATACGACTATATTCCTAAAATTACTTTTTATTCACAAATACTTCAACTTTGTTATAATGAAATTGCAGATTTATTTTTACAAAAATGTGAAGTGACAAATTTTCAGTTAAAAAACTACAACTACTGCATTCTCAAAAATGTTCCTAAAAATAATTCTTGTCAGATCATGACTTTTTCCTTTAAAAAAAAAAAAATAAAATAAAAAAAATAAATAAAAAAAAGAATATTCTAGTAAGAGTACAGCACTTTTGTGGGAAAAATATAACTCCACTGTATTCTTTTAATTTACAACTTTTTCCTCGAAAAAATTACTTCATTCTCGTAAAAATAGACTGATCTTCTAAGATTTAAACTCCCCCCAAAAAAAAAAAAAAAAAAAAAAAAAAAAAAAGGTGACGGTGTTATTGCATCGCCATGTGTCTCGGAGGAGAGCGGCGTCGTGAAGAGAAAGAGGAAGGGCGGGGGCGCATTGCCCCGCACGTCTGCGGGGAGCTGTCGTGGGGCCAATGACGGCGCAAGAATGCTGACGGGACAAAAGGCCATAACTGGCTTCTATAGCGGCACAAGCGGCCCATTGTGCGCTTACAGGCACGCACGCAACAGCGCACAAAATCCGGAAAACTACCGTATAGCGCGGCCACAGCGGGGAAACGCTTTCCCACAACGTCGCCCACAGGATGAAGGTTCCGGGAACTTTTGGCTCTAAGAGGGAAGCGGCGAGCCAGCATTCTTGGCTGCGTTGTGTTGTTGTGTCTTCACACCTAGAAAGATTCCCAGCGCATGGACATCCTCGCGAAAGCAAACAAGACAACAACATACAAACAACACACCACAAAGGGCCAGGTCATTTATAGATGACGTACAAAAAATTAAAGTGTAAACGACGTAAAACGACGTTTTTTTTTTCCATTTTTCATTTCAAAATGTTTTCAAATATTTACAATCAATTAAACAATTATCTAGTAAAATATATTTTAAACGTTTTTTATTGTTTATTTATTTTATTTTATTTAACAAATCAGCTGATTAATAAAATAAAATGTACCTTTACATGTAAAATTGTTTATTTTACTATTTTAAAAAAAAGTTACAATAAAGCCATTACCCAATTTTAATGATATAAATCAATATATTTCTAATAAAAACAAAACATGGCTAAATTAATTAGATAAAATTGTTTATTTCAACCAAATAATAGTCATTAGCTATTATATATAATTATTTCAATTATTATTAACCAGCCAATAATTTGATTTAAAAAAAAAAAGTTTCTTTTACTAATATTTGTATCTTTTGATGGAACAAAAACCCCCCAAAAACTATTGAATGAGCTAAATGAATGAATGAATGAAGAACAGGACTGGCATATTTACATATGGTCACATTCCCGGTTCCCGCGTTCACCTCGTCTGGAATCGTCCTCCTGGGGCTGCAAATCTGTGAGCGGCCACTGCAAAATCATTCAAAACAACAACAACAACAAGTGAGTCTGCTCACCTCTGGCCGTCACACAGGTGAGCCACCTCGGACGAGCCAAGAATGCGTCGGCACCTCCCGGCCAAGCGCATCACGGGCGGTGGGCGGAAACCAGCCCAAACCCAAACAGCGCCGACGGTCGAAATTCTGCGGTGCCGCGTGAAGGCGGGCCGGCTCGGCTGTTTTGGGAGCCACGCTGACGGATTGGCTTCACCGGCCACGACAGAAAGCCGCGGTCGATAAGGATATTTTTGACAAATCCGTGTGAAGAATGTCAAGGCCTGCACGGCGAGTGCTCGAAAACAAGACTAGAAGGCCGTTACACAAAAACAACAGCGAGACAATCGGGAAACAATACAAACTGTCAAGTTAACCAAGCAAATTCCGCTTGTTTGTTTATATGTCAGCAAATTTTGCCAGGTAGTTTTAGTTTTGTGGTTAAATATGAACATGTTAGCCTAGCCTAGCTTCAGTTTCTGAGCAAAGTATGTCTGTTTGCATCAATTGTTAGCTAGATAGCTTCAGGTTTTGGGGAGGGGGCGTGGGGGAAGTTGAGTAAAGGTAGCTAGCAAAGTTAGCCTCGTAGCTTCAATTTGCTCGGGCTACGAGAGCAACCTTAGCCAGGTAGCTTCAGGTTTTGAGTAAAGTTAGTCAAATAGTATCCAGTTTGAACAGTTTTTGCGAGGATGGTAGTTTCAATTATCTCATAACCTTGAGCAACTTTGACCAGATAGCAGGTAGCTTTAGCCTAGCTTCACTTTCTCAGCAAAGTTAACCTAGCACCTTCAATTTTTTCAGGTTATGTTAGCAAATTTAGCTAGGTAGCGTCCGTTTTTGAGTAAATTTGAATAAAGGTAGGCAAGTAGCTTCTGTTTCTGAATAAAGTTAGCTGAGTAGCATCCATTATGTGGAGTCTATGCGATCATGTCAGCCAGTTAGCATCACTTATTCACTAAACCTAAGCGAGGCAACTCGATGTAACTTTTGCCGAATGCGCTAATAAAATTACCCAGATAGTTTACTTAGCTTGAGTCCTTTTGTCGCACAGTATTCTTGGAAAAGAAATACATGAGAAAAAGTCATGGTGCGTTGATAATTATATTATCATTGCATTGAAAAAGCCGTCGGGTTGGGAAACAGCGCAAGTGTAATGGTGATATGATGCTACATAAACAATACAAGCAAAAAAGTCTCATAAAGCTGAAAAAAAATTACTGTCACGTGACAATAATAATATTTATATCGATATACAAACAACACTGTACAAAGAGCACAGAAGGGGAGGAAGGAAGGACGAGTGGCAACGAGAAGAAAAAGAGCTGGACTGGGACTGTGCTCGTGCTTCAACTCCTCATTCGTACGCAGGCGCACACTCAGGCAAATACATTCACGCTCGGGAGCGATACGCCGCCATTTCCACGCAGGCGACAAACCTGGACTGGCGAGGACTGAACCACCTGCAGTGGCTTGTATGGCTTCTTCTCTCTCACTGTTTGTATGTGTGTGTGTGTCCACTGTACACATTGTACTTTGTGCGTGTAATTGCGTCTTTGTGCGTTCATATTCCAGTCCAGTCCATCTTGCTGGTTAAAGTGCGCAGAGACCTTTTTTCCTCTGAGGTCAGTCCAGGTAACAACCCCCCATAATGATAATCCACGTTTCATAATCCAGGCGTGCGTGGAGGACGTCTGCGGGGCAAAAGTCTTACCCGCGTGTGCGCGTCTACCAGTTGCAGTCCTTCTTGAGCAGCGTGAGCACTTTGCGTCCCAAGCTGGACGTCCATGGCTTAACGAAGCTCTTCATGTTGACCAGCAGGTGGCCCCGCTTCCTGTCGGCGTGGCCCGCCACCAGGTACTCCGCACCTGAAACGCGGCAGGACAAACGGTGCCACCAGTCAAACGGACAGCAAGCCTTCATGTCCAACTTTAAACCACACCAAAACATATTTTCGTGACATTTTTAGAACGATTGGATTGTTTTATTCACTACATTGAAAATAGTCCTTTTTCTCCTACTATGAATCCCTAAACCTGTCTTGACACCCTAACCTTGCTTAAAACCACAATCAATATATGAAACCCTAACTCGCGTTTAAAAGCCCAATCAAGGTTGAAAACCCTATTCCCAGTTTGAAACCCTAATTTGAAACCTTGCCACTTATTCAAAACCCCACTCCAGGCTTGAGACCATACATTGAAAGCCAAACTGCATCTTTAAATAAAATAAATCAAAATATTACATTAGATAACCCGAACCCTGTCTTGAGTCTTTAACTTTGAAGGCCGACCCCTTGTTGAATAATTCCTGTGTGTGCGTATTTATTATGTTAAACTGCATCTTGAGCTCAACAAGCGTGTCACAATTAATGATCAACTAATCAAAAGTAGGACACGGCCACACCGGGATAATAACCACGATAACGTCCGCTCGAGTGCAAGTTATCGTCGACCTCGCAAACTGACCCGGGTTGAGGATGGGGCAGGTGCAGCCCCGGGCCGTCCACGACTCGGGGTACAGGGTGACGCGGCCCCGCTGGAGCTTCACCTTCTGACTCAGCACCTTCTGGACCTTGGCCTCCACCTCGGCGTGCGAGCCCTTGTCGTGGGCCGACAGCACCTTCACCTTCAACACTGAAAAGCGCACACAGCGTCACCGTGACATCATACGCGCGTCCGCTCGTCCGCCGCGTGTGTGTCGTGGCTCACCGTACGCGTAGTTCATGGTGCAGAACAGATGACTGTTGGTCAGCGGCTGCTCTTTGCACTCGCACTTCTCTGCGGGGGGCAATCACAGCATCTGTCAGTCAGTGTGTGTATGTGTGTGTGTGTGTGTGTGTCGTCCTAAGAACTCAATCCCGGTGTGTGTGTCCACTGAGGAATGTGCCTATGAAAGCGACCGGTGGGGTCCATGACATTGTTGTGGGGGGTCTGACTCATGGGACACACACACACACACACACACACACACACACGAATCATTGTTTTGTGTCCTTCTGAGGTCCGATTTTCATAACTGGACGGTTGAAGAGTGGGAATAACAACACGCGCACTCATACGCACACACACCTGAGTAGTGGAGGGCAGAGAAGAGCTCGTCCACTCTGAAGATCCGGACGGACTCGCTGGAGTTTCCCTCCGAGTTGTACAAGTCCGAGCTGCAGCACAAAAAGCACACTGAGCGCCAAGCAAATGTTTTGGGACACTGAGGAATTGCTTGGCAAAAGGGAACGCTTCTCAAAAATGTGGGGTCCACGGGACACATTTCTCCCCCACACACACATAATCCCAAAACTAATTAAACAGACTACCATCTGTAGCCCTAACTGCCCAAAAAATAAAAACATTTCACAATAACAAATTCCTATTTTTTTTTTTAAAAGAAAAAGCTATTGTATGAATATAAACAGGATGAAAAGTCCTAATTTTACAAAGAATAAAGTTATATTATTAAAAGATTAAATTGTAATATATATGATATTAAAGTCAAAATTTAACAGGGGAAGTCATAAGGGAATTGCACCAATACAACTTTATAAAAGTAATAGACTCTGAAAAATAGGATAATTCTTAAAAAAAAAAAAAAGCTTTCTGTTCTCGAAAAAAAGACTAATCATGTAACATATTTTGTTCAACAACAACAACAACAAAAACTGACTATCTTTGCAAGGATATCAAATTTTTGTGAAGCTACGTCACAGTTATATCAGAGCTTCTAAAGTAAGTTTGCATTTTTTCTTTTGAAATGATACGACAATCATTTATTGCTAATTATTTCCACATTTGGTGAAAACACACCTAGTACGCAACCAGTCTCTAGCCCTGCCCGGCTGCACCGACGTGGATTTTGGCCTGTTTTACTGCCACGGAGGATTCTGCACCAACCCACCGGGGAGGGTCCTGAGCGTCTACCGGCCTCTGAAGCCCTATGAGACTTTTTTTGTACTTCAGGACTCCATAAATAAATGAAACTTGACTTTTGCAGACCCCAAAGTAACGTTTCGCAGGCCCCAGGGGCCTATATATGTTTCCAAATACTTTAGTTTGTGACTCACGCGAGTACGCAGTCGCCCGTGAAGGGGTCGCAGTCTCCAGCGCAGTCGCACGGCCGGCAGCCGTACTCGTGGAAGCCCCAGTATCCCACCATGCACCTGTCGCAGTGGGCGCCGCCCACGCCCGGCTTGCAGATACAGTCGCCGTTGGCCGGGTCGCACAGCGCGTCGCTGGCCGCGCGCACGGCCATGGAACCCAGAGGGTGACAGTTGCATGCTGGGAGGAGGGAAGAGGGAAGTTAGCCTTCAGTTTTCGAGTACTCTTGAGCAAAAAGAGCGCAATAGCTTTGAATTAGCTTTGTGTTCTGAACAAACATTTGTTATGTCTATCAATAATCCATTCGATCTAATCTCGACAAAGACAGACAGACTAACACACCAAAACACATCATTAAGATGAAGCGTGAGAAGATAAACAATACACCCGAGGCATACAATAGCAATAAAACCATAAAGATAGCGCATTTAGGGAGTTTACATTTATGTGCCTTTTTACGTGCTTATCTACTGTGTTAATGTTCAACAGAGATTGCAGTCAGCTCCATGTTATGCAAGCTAATGTGAAGCACAAATACTTGAGTACCTCCCCGTCCTGCTGTTTTGCTGTGTACCAGCTTGTGTGGCGCATGACAAGATTGTTTTCCTTACGCCGCCCCCAGCCAACTCTGGTATGATCAAAATGTTACTTGCCACGGAGGGAAATTCCTCCTTTGTCGGCACGAGAGGAGAGGATTTCAAAACCTTGATCTTCTTTATCCTCAGTCACACGCAGCCCCCCTTGGACACTTCATTAGGTACACCGAGTGTGCACTGCTGCTCATATTTCGCGCATCTTTTCTAGCTTACAAGTCAAAATATTACTTTTTTTTGGTTTGTTTTTTTTACTGTCAACCACATAGCTTTGCCTTACAAAAGTCAGTTCAGCTTAATGCTAACAAACAACGCAAAATGCAGTAGACGGGCTAATGAATAGAATCAGTGTCGCGGTGTCATAACCCTTTGAGTTGAACACAAACGGCGGAGCAACACTTGTAGACGGACAATAACACAACACGTACAGGCATATAGTTGCGAAAAATGAGTAATATTACTGCAGCTTAGTTAGTCATAATAATATATATATATATATATATATATATAAATAAAAGGTCTGGTGGTCACCATGGTTACCATTAAAAACGGCGCATTTATTGAGGGTAAACACGGTGTGCTTTGGGATGCCCTGGTGTATTTTGACAGTTGTTTTGGAGACATACAAATAAACACACCCACATATATATGCACGCTGCAGCATACCTGCAGGACTGAGCTCACAACGAGGTCACATCTGACAGATAATCGCTGGCGAGAATGTAGCCAGCGCTGCGTGTTTATAGATGGCTATCAGGTGTTTACTCAAGACTCGTCTCATCGGCGGAGGCCCGGCAGTACGCCCGCCGCTCGGCCCGAATGCGCACGCGCAGAGAGGACCCCGCCGCCATCTGATGATTAACTCCGGCGTAAACCTGACGTCTCACACACACACGGAGGGCCAGGTGCCCATCAGGAATCGGCGTTATCCAGCAAGCACGTCCCGGCTTGCGCTCTTCCTCATTCCTGGCGAGAATGAGAACGAGCGCGTTGGCGGCGCGCTCCGAGTGATGATGATGATGATGATAATGATGATGATAATTCACGCTGCATTAAAAATGAGTGATTCTCAACTGGAAAACAAAGTGCCATTTCAAAAAAATATATATCATTTTTTGCATCACGAGGAATTCATTGTGGCGCCTTCTGGTGTGTGCAACTTGGCCACTAAGGGCAGTATAATAGATTCATGGCGACACCAACGAAGATTGTCACGACGACTGTTAAGCGACTCAATAAGAGGAGCTCATATTAGTTGTTTTTCACAGAGGATAAAGAATATATGCTTGGGAGTATTGTTATATCGTCTGTCTACACGTGTTGCTACACCGTTTGTGTTCAACTATTTGTCTTGAAAAAAACTCTTAAGTCAGGTCACTCGTATCTCAAGGCGCCACTGTATCCATGGAAGCAACATTTCCAAGGGCTATTTTTGAAGAGTATATCCTTTTTCTTGTACTTTGTGACAACAGTGAAATGCGCGTCCGCTGTGCGAAATGATGCTTTTGAGACACGTTTCGCTGCCCTCAGGGCTCATTCTCGTACAAATAGCTCACATTTCGCCTGCCGTTTATGAAGCGCGTGGTCACAAAACGCGCACAGCTGCACGGAAGACCACCCAGCGCTTTGTCAAAGTTTTTACAAAGTGCTGTAAATATGCGCTGGAAAGTGCCGTGATCTTGTCACAAAGCTATAACGTCGTCGCTTTTCTGCGCTTAATCCCTTTTTAATTGGAGTGTGTGTATGTGTGTGTGTGTTTTACTACGTGCGAGTGGGTCTTACGCTTGCAAGAGTTGGAGGCCGTGTGCGGCCGCCGGGGGTCCCGGTAGAAGCCGGCCTTGCAGTTCTGACACTGCCGCCCCTCGGTGTCGTGCAGGCAGTCGCAAACGCCGCCGCTGCGCTGGCCCGAGTCCCTCCACGCCGACCAATCAAAATGGCAGCTGTGAGCGTGTCCGTTACACTTGCACTCTGGCGGAGAGAGAATGAAAGAAAGGAAGGAAGGAAGGAAGACAGGAAGAAAAGAAGGTGGGTGGGTGGGACGCACGCGAGGAACCAGTCATAACAAGGACTCAAAATACTGTTTGTATCTATAGTTACAGTTACTATTTACATTAGCCGGCTAATTAACTAGTGCCGTTGCTAGCCGACTGCACGTCAAAGCACCCGAGGCTCGCACTTGTACCTTACCAATATGGCTGACCGACACACGCATTTGACGCATTCAAATGTCACGGTGGGCGGCATCTTTACATGAGACTCGTCAGACACTTCATTAGGTACGTCTAAATAATCTCGTGACATCCAATTTAAAAAATGTGTGTAAAAATGTCTTTACATTGATAATTGTGCCTCAGTTGCAGGTTTTTGGCAGCCATATTGGTGTTGCCTGGTCTGGACTAATTTTTCATGGTGTTGGCGTGCCTAATAAATTGTCTAGTAAATTGAACGCAGTCGGTCCCGACCAGTGCTGTCCAAGTTCAATAATTGGTGCCAAAATGATTATTTATTTAGGACAAATAATATGTCTTTGTTCATCTATCTATGCCAGTGATGTATGGTGACAGGCAGCAAAATTAAATGCTCTTCCACTCGATGGCAGAATGTACAATTAACTTGTGTGTCTGCCTGCTGCCGTTCATACGACAGGCCTAGACTTCACACCAAGTTGTGAGTAAATTGACACGAGATCATCATCATTTCAGGATATTTATATATAATTTGGGGGAATTTTTCTATTTTTGGCAGTGTGCCGTGAGATTTTTCTACTGTCAAATATGGACCTTGGCTCAAAAAAAGGTTGGGAAACGCTGGTCAAATGTCCAAATGCAGCAGGTCGTGACAGGGAACACCTCAAATGCGTGGGTCGGGCGGCCATATTGGTCAGGTACCAAAGCGTGCGGTTCAAGTTAAGGCGCAATTCTGTCTCCACTCACTGCGACACTCGTGCGGCGCCCCCGTCAGGCCGTCGGCGGGCTGCCACGGCCGGTCGTTGTAGAGCGCGGCGCAGCGCTCGCAGTGCTCCCCGGCCGTGTTGTGTCGGCACACGCACTTCCCGTGGACCTGCCGCACATCGGGGCGAGGGAGGGCTTCGTTAGACACACGTTTGACGGGACCGACGAAGACGTCGCTGTTATGGCGAGACTGTTTTTCCCACGTGAGACGCTACGGCTCGGGCCCCCCCACCCCCCGATTCTTCCTCGCTAACCCGAGCCCACGCTGCTGCTTCTTTTTCTTGACAACTTTTCACCCTTTCGGAATATCCTCCCAATCCATCGCTTTCTCTGGCGTATTCCCTCCACTGAAATTACTGAATGGGGATTGATTGTTTGGCTTCATCGCTGGAAACAATAAAAAGGGGGCTCGGGTCTGAAAGGCCTGTGTGTGTGTGTGTATGTGTGTGTGTGTGTGTGTGCATGAGAAGAGTGCAAGTATGCAGCACCGAGAGCACAATAACAATCTCCTTGTCATTCCTGAGAGCTGGAATGCCATGTATGCTGGATAATGATTGAATGGGGGGGAGGAAAAGGGGGGCGCAAGGCATCTGAGGAAGCTCTTTATTTGTTTGCGTTACACCGTGCTACTGCTATGTGGGACACACACAGTTATACAACTTGGGACATGCGAACAAAAAGTATGTTTGCTAAACTCCAACTTTGTTTCCCACGATAGGTGTGTGTGCGTGTGTGACGTGTTGCCGACTTGAGCCGAACACGTGACGGGCCCAACGTGTCCCCTATCTGAACTGACCTTGGATCAGCTCGCCACACACACACACGCACGCACGCACGCACACACACACACACACACTCACACACAGGCAAAGTATTTTTGCATCGCATGTATGCGTCCCGATTGTATATAATTGACAGGCTCGAGACTGTTAACATCCTTGTAAAGTTAAAATAAAAGTTTGGCGAAAAACAGTATAATGCTCCAGCTCCACTATTCAGTACTACATAGTTCTCAGTCTTTGCAAATTTTTTCAGCAATTGTCTTCAAACACGTAGACTGCAAATAGAAACTAATCTCTGAATTCACTTTGCAAGGTCGAGGTTACATCATTCATTTTTGTAGATTTAGCACCCCCAAAAATGAGCAGATCAGCATTTTTCGGAGTGAGAGGAAGCAAGTAGCAGCAAGATTGTTAGATTGTAGCAATTAGTCCAGCCACTGTGTGTGTGTGTATGCGTGTGTGTGTGTGCGCGTGCGTGTGCGTGTGGCTGTCCAGGGACGTCATTATGACCGTGTGTTTATGACTTAGCTTTGTGGCTAACTAACAGACAGTGTAATCACTCTGAACAGAAGTTCCCTTCATCCAAACACACACACACACACACGCACACACGCGCACGCACACGCACAGTCTGGACTCTAATGACTCAGCTTACGCACACACTCACACTGGTCTGACTAGCCGTGTTGCTTTCCGTTGGGTTAGCAACTATTTTGAAGCATATTAAAAGTACGGATCTGCACTACAAACACACACAGCGGATATTACACTGTGTTACATTCATTTCCTGGGACTGAGCCTGGTCATAACCAGAACCTATACGGGCTTAGCATTTAAGCTAACCCTCTGTCTTCAAGCACGGGTGTCCAACTCAAGAGCCGTGGGCCAGATGTGCTCCTCCGCATCCTTTTAGTTGGCCCCAGCTCAACTTCTGGCTAGCGGACATCATGGCTAGCTAAATATACGCTGTACATGAAAATACAATACATGCGGTGAGTCGTGGTGCTTTTCTCGCTTGTATATCTGTTACGATTTTGCCGTCGAATGTCTTGTCTCAGTTTTGTTTTGTTCATTTCGTTTCACAATAAGATCATTTTCTCATTTTTGCGGGGTTCAGAAACCGGTGAGAGCCATGTTCTATCGCTGATTACTACGGGACGGAAAAAGCTAGAAACGAACTTTTGAAAGCAGAAAGACTCATCTTTCTTTTGGTAGGTTGGGTGCCCTCGTCCGCTGTCTTGTTTGGGTTTGGCGAGAGCGCACGCCACACAAAGCCGACTAGCGCGGGCGGCGCTTATATAACCAGCGCGCGCCGGTCCAAAAGGTGTCCAGGTGCCAGTCGCGCTCTCTCGCTCGCCCTGGAGACGCTTGAGAGAGGATTTGCTGCGCCGCCGCACAAATATTCGCGCAGAAAGAATCTCGCCTCGCAAAATACGGCAACAGCCGAGCAATCAAATATCAAATTACCGTTGTTATTATTTTTGGTTTGATGTGCCGAGCGAGGATTGTCGGGCCCTCGAAAGAAGGAAATCAAGTCAGGAGATGGATGTTTGCGTGTACGCTCGCACCTTCATCAGCGGCGTCATTACGCATGAAAAATGTCATCTTTGCTTTCGAGCCAGAAGGAAATGTCGCTGGGCGGGGCCAAAAGATGGAAGGGAGCACAAAAGGTGACCGACGTGCCAGCCGCCAGCGTTAGTTTTCTTGAGACGAGTGGCAACACAAAGCGAGACGGAGCGGCCGCACCGACCGCTAATGGAGCGTTTGCATCCGTTTGACAGTAACGAGGAAAACAAAAAGGTTAGCATGAGGACGGACAACAAGCGAAAATGTCAAAACAAAGCCACGAGTTACGGCTTGCATTAATGCCATCGTGACTCAATCACATCGCGTATACTGCATATTCCTGCAATATTTCTTTTGGTGTACCAAAATACCGCATCTGTACTGGAGCACTTTTGAGCACCTTACTGTTGGGGTACCAAAATAACGCATCGGCACCTTTCCGTTGCTGTGCGCCGAAACAACTCATCTACACGTTGTCACCTTTGGAGTGCCAACCGTTTTGTGAGAGCTACTCAAAAACCAAGAATAATAATCATCAACTTGTTTTTTTTTTTTTTTTTTTTTACTTTTTGGCACCTTCTTTTGGATTTCTAAAATAAAAGCATGTTTTGGCACCTTTCTGTTGGCTTACCAAAATAACTTTTGGCACCCTCCCATTGGAGTACCAAACATTATGTAAGGGCTACCCAAATAACTAATCAGCTATTAAAAAAAAGAAACATAAAAGATCAAAGTAAAAGCTAGCGGTGGCTAAGAGTTTTGCACTGACTGCCTCTCGGTGTCAGTAACGAGTATACGGAAAACGTTTTCTTGTCGGCTTACCACGTGGTTGGTGCGGTCCCGGACGGGCTGGTACCCCGGCGCGGGGACGCACTGCTCGGCGTGCCCGTTGCAGAAGCAGCTGCCCTTCACGATCAGGTCGTAGATGGCGAAGTGGCGCGTGGGCGGAATCTCGCTCGGCGCGGCGGCGTCTTTGGCCTGGCACGGGCACGGCTGGCGCTTGAGCAGTCGGATGCGGACGTTGGTCACCCGCAGCTGCCGCTGGCCCTCCGGGCCGAAGGGATCCAGAGACTCCCACTTGGGGAGGGTGCGGTAGATCACCTGCGGAGGAGAATTTCAAAATAAAATATCCATTCGAGGCTTCCTGTGAGGGTAAGGCTACCAAAATAAAACATCATTTCTTTGTTTCCCTCCACCCTCTCGATGGGATACCACCCATTTTTGGACAGGTACCAAAATAACTGATTTGTATTGTGCCACTTTTTTTGTACCCTCTTGGAGTACAAAAATATTTTGCACCCCTCTGTTGGCGCACCAACCCATTTTGAGGGGTACCAACTATTTGAAAGTGAATCAAAACAGATCATCAACTGTTTGGCACGCTTCTGTTGGAGTACCAATCATTCTGAAGCCTCGCAAAAAGGTAAATTTGTACGATAGCAAGTTTGCTCACCTTTCTGTTGGGGTACCAAAATAACCGATCTGTTTTTGTGCAAACAATTATTGAAGGGTCCCAAAATAAGAACTCTGTACAGTGGCACGTTTGGGCACTATGACGTCTCTCATTTGTTATTTTGGCGCTCTAATCGTTGCATCCCATCGTCATGGCAACGTGACCACGAAGATCCCCTTTATGGGCTGGCGTTGCCACGGCGACGGCTGCCGCCGGGAACCAACGCCCTGAGGAAAGTGCGTGTTTGCAGTGTGTGTCTTCATCAAAGTGTGTCTGTCACTGGTGTGCGTACGTGCGTGCGTGCGTGTGTGCACCGTCCCCTGATTGGTTGGCCCGGCGGGTCCCGAAAGTGTGATGGGAGGAGAGCTATTAATTTCCCGCTTGTTGCAACAGGCGGTGGGGTCGCGGCATTGCGGTGGCCGATTAAGGGAACGCCACAAATGAGGCGGTGTACGCTGCGGCGGATGGGGTGGGATGTGCCGAGGGGGGGGGGGGCACGCCCGTCTGCGGGAGAGCACGGCCAAACAAAGACGGGAGACACGCGCACATAACTCAGGACGCCACAAAAGGACTGAGACAGTGCGGCCATTCCTCGGCAACAAACACACATGTGAGCGGCAACACATTCCTTTGCAAAACGACACAATTGCAGAAGACATCCTCTTGGGGTTTTGACGAGTGCTCATACTTACAACTCAACTCATTTTTTGCACATCTGTGTTGTCCCACTTTCTGGCACCCTTCAGTATTCTGAAACAACAGATCTCGACTCTGCCACTTTTTGCACCCTTCTGCTGGCCTACTGTTTATATATGTGTGTGTGTATGTCTAACCTAAATAGAACCTTTGCACCATGTTAGCATATTAATGATTAGCGCTCAGGGTGAGAAAGGTTCCAAACGTTTGGGTGACCGGGATCCAGATTGGACTTTTTCAGAGGCCCGAGGCAAGCGAGCGGGTTCACCGGGGGCCACTCGTAATATTCCGAGCCCGAGTTCCGGCCTGTGAAGAAACTCAAGTAAGTCTGGCTTTGAGGCGGCTAATTCCATCAAAGCACACGGGACTGTAACCTGGTAAACGGGCACAATGGGCATTGTGGGGGGGCGGGGAGGGCGTCTGGCTCCTAACATCCATCAGAGCAAACAGCAGCAGCGCTTCCTTCCCAGCAGACATTCCGCTGACTTGAAGTGTTTACATGCAAGTGCGGACAGCCTTTCGCGACACTCACACTCTTCCGACCACATGAATTCATACGGGTGGACGTGAAAACGTCGCTCCCCGGCGTAGCGACTCGCCATGGCATCTTTATCAGATCCCAGAAAGGCCCCGGGTCTCACACGCGAGCCGACGCGAGCCGCGAAGCCGTGAACCCCCGCCGGAGGTCGGCCCGCGCGCGACGTCCTCGTCGGCTTACGTTTGAATAACTCAAGGCGTATTAATAACAGCCTGGAAGGCGGGGGCATAAGGGAAACAAAATCTTTTTATTGTCTATGTAATTGAATAGCTCCAAATTGGTGCCAAAATCAAATTACGTCAACTGGCGTTGGTGGTTAGGTGGTATGTTGGCACCCTTCAAAATGCTTCCTAACAAAGCAGAAGGCTGCCAACAAGCGCCGCGTGACCGGTTTCAATAACTTGCGGCATATTGATAACAGCCTCTCAGATTTAAGCGGGGGCAAAAACTTCCTAGTCTGAGGACTTCAATAGTTCCAAATTGATATCTAAACCAACGACGTCAACTGTTTTGGAGGCAAAAAGTAGTTATCAGCTATTTTGGTAACCTTCCAAATACTTTGCAACAAAACAGAAGGCTGCCTAAGGGTGATATTATACCGATTTTAATGTTAATGACTCACAACATATTGATAACAGCCTTTCAGATTTAAGGGGGGGCAGAGATGAAAAACTCCTTTATTGTCTATGGACTTCAACAGTGCCAAATTCTTATCTCACCGTATCCCATCCAAACCAAACTACGTCAAAAAGCTGTTATGTGTTATTTTTGATGACTTCAATATGATCGGCAACGAAGCAGAAGGGTCCCGAAAGGCCGTACGATAACTCACGGCGTACTGATGACACGCCTGCCAGACTTCAACGCGTGCATTGGATAAAAAGGCTTTTATGGCCTACAGACTGAAGAAAGTATGAACAGGCAAAGGCACACATTACAGATGCGCACGCACACACATCAGCTCTCGCACGCCTGTTCAACACTCACTCGTGCACACACAACACACCCTTTTTGCGCGCAAGTCTGACTGCGGCGTGTTGCGTGAGCATCTGCGTGGATTTGTTCCAGTAGGACGGGCCGCCATCAAAGATTTATTGCGCGCGCATTTCTCGCCGGCGATGACATCATCGCAATTTGACCCCAATTATGTGAACTCTCGAGGTATTTACATGCTTCAAAATGCCCACCCATTAATCGTTCAGAGGCGAACCAAAATAAAGGACCTGTGCGGTACCACTTTTGGGCACTCTCGTGCCACCATTGAACAGGGCAGCAAAATGACGCATCTTTATCATGCAAAATCTTCTTGTTTTGCAAAGCATTTTCAAAGGGTACCAAAATAAGAGCTCACAGTACCACTTCCGGCACCTCTGAGTCAGGCTACCAAAATAGTAAATGACTGATGATTTTTGGCACACTGCTATTACGGTAGAAACCAGTCCACAAGGCGGTACCAAATCAAAGGATCTTTACTCTATGACTTTTTGGTGCCCTTCTGTTGGGGTGCCAACCATTCTGAAAGGTACTAAAATAGTCCAAAAGTTGCTTTTGGGCTGTCTTTCTTTCCAGTGGGTGGTACCACACTTCCTCTTTCTTTACGTTAGCACGGCTAGCACGTTAGCGTTCGCCGTTGCGGGTCTCACCTCCCCTCGGGTGCACGGGTACGCCCTCGAGTACTTGGACGTGCAGGCGGCTCCACGCCGCGCCGACGCGGCCGCCTTGCCCTCCGGGATCCCGAACGCGGCGCTGCAGTTGCGGGCGTAGTACTGCAGCGTGTGCCACGTCCGCCCGAAGTCCTGCGAGCGCTCCAGCGTCATGGCGGCGGGCCGCGGCGAGCGGAAGACGGCGATGAGGTGCGTGAAGTAGAACTCGGCCTCCAGGTCCAGCTGCACCGTCTCCGACTCGACGCCCTCGGCCGACTGCCACCAGGTGTCGGGGTGGCGGAAGGACGAGTCGGACATGGCGCCCGCCAGGTGGGACAGGTGCGGCAGGGCGGCGTTGCACCGGGCGCACTTGGCGGCGCCGCACGGCGGGCCCGGCTCGGCGTAGGCGCAGTAGGGCTCGCTGCCGTTGTTGCCGCACACGCTCTGCGTCAGGACGCGGCGGCCCAGCGCCAGGTTGCCCATGCGCGGGTTGCAGGCGCGGCTCTCGCAGCGGGGCGCCACGCCCGCGCGGGGCGACGCCTCCGACGGGGCGCCTGAGGGACGGGGAAAAAAAACAAAAACCCAAAAAATGTGAGAAACGGTCATCGTCACAATGGAGGGAGGGAAGGACGGATTGATGAATAATGAAAGATGGATGGAGGGAGGAAGGGAGAAAGGAAGGACGCAGATTCAAAAGCCTCATTTGAAACCCGAACTTGAAATCCGAACCCTATTTTGAAACCCTCCTCTGAATTCCCGAGTTTGAAGTGGTCAATGAACGTACTGTGAAGTTATTACGAATGACGTTTTCCGACGCAGCCTATAAAATTCTGAAGTTTCAGAGAGAGGGAGCGTACAAGCCGAGCGGAGAGGACGCAAAAGAGACGGCGGCGCCGTCGTGCACCCGCCGGCCTCCGACCGTGACGCAGATGCAGTTTGGCAGCCGGGCGGCGTTCGGACGCGCCGCCTCGTCCCGCCCGCTCCCATTTGCCGCGTTGTTCTCCTTTTGTGCGTCAGACGCCACACACGTTGGCTCGTATTAAAAATGAAGCCTCGCCCGGGGAGCGCTCAAGCGGCGTGTTTTCCTTCCACGGGAGCCGCCGTTGAATTATGTAACTGTCTGCAGGTGGGGAGAGGTCGCCCGTCCGACGCATTGTGCTCATCGCCGGGGGGCAAATTAACACTTGTAACGCATCTTCTGATGCCAGACTTCAAGCCAAATCCCAGGAAATCAACAACACTGAAACTCTTAACATATTCACTGTTACTGCCTTCATTGGTGAGATTAAGATGAAAAATATGAGCTCGGCGATGTCATCGTTATTGCAGAACAAAAGCTTAACGTTGAATGTAAGTTGGACAATGTGTAGTAACTCTTCTTGTCATGTCACGTTAAAATTGACCAATATTCCAAGGGGATCAAATTAATGTCACCTCTTCATACCAGACTTCATTCTAAATCCCAGGAAAATATCAACTGTGGAACACTAACATATTTAGGGTTTATTGTGTTCATTCACGAGATTATGATGAAAAATAATCAGTCGATGGTGTTATTGTTATTGCAGAATTTAAGTGAAACACTTAATACAAGTGGGACACGGTGTTAAAAGTCCGCAGAAACTTCTCTGGGCATAAAAGACTCAAAATGAGAAATATTCCAATGGACTTCAGCGTGGAAGCGACACTTCAGCTGCAGTCCAACTCGAGAGCGGCACTGACCTGCACCTGACAACGCGGCCGCACTCATCAGCAGCAGAAGCGGCAGCATGTCGTCTCAACTCCGACGCGATCCGCAAAGAGGCGTTGGAGATGTTCTGCAATTTCCCCCCACCCCCCAAAAAATAAAAAATAAAAGTGCGCAGGTTCCAATCCGGTGCGGCCACTCTCGGTCACTCAGCTGAGATCCGGTGAGGCGAAGGCGCACGGCAGCCGAGGAGGAGGAGACGAGGAAGCATGATCCCGTGAGGAAGAGGAGGGAGAGGAGCGAAAGTCCCGCTCGTGTGCCGCCGCTCCGGGAACGGCAGAGTCTTTCATTTCCACGCGCAGCGCTTCGCCCCGCAAGTCGAACTGAGGAACACACACACACACACACACACACACACAGCTCCTCCTCCTCCGCGCTTGCGCTTCACTTAAAGGAACATTCCAGCTCCTCACACATCCACGGCAGTGGAATGAATGTTCATTTCCATTTCTGTGACACTGTCCGGCCCAAAATGGCTGCCCGTGCAGCTCACTCGCTGATTTGCACATTTTTTCATTTTATTAGCCAAAGCCTCGTTTAATATAAAAGGAGCGCTTCGGCACCATCTTGTGGTATCTGGTAGCCAAGGAACTGTGTTGAAGTCAACTGAGGAGCTTCAATTTCAGTGCATCGTCGCCATCTTGTGGCCCTTATAGGCAATTAGAAACCGATTTAGGGGCGCCCCAATCACGCGCAGATTTTCGCTATTCGCTAAAGACTTGGACACTTCATTAAGTACGCCTGCACAATGCAATATAACATCTGTCCGCAAAAATTGCAAAGACCTTTCGGCAGTATGTTTATTTTGTTGCTATGCGACACCATAGCGAGGTGCGCCTAATTATTATCTCGTTATGCAGTGCAAGCGACAAGCGCGATGCGTCAATCAAAACGAATTACTTCTATCTTTGCAAAGGACACTGAATGTCATTCGATCGCGTGTAACTAATAACGTGTCCAGTGAGTGTGCGTTACGAAAAAGGGGATTGTCGCACCCTGGTGGCCACTACTGGTATAACACGTCGGAAAGGAGTTTTCTCTCGTTCCATCTGGGTCCAGGCCCATTTGGGTCGAGCTCCGGCGGACACAGCACGTCTGCTGCGTGATGGGACCGCGACCTCCATTTTGCGCCCGTGACCCGTGTCCAGTGACGCCACCTTCCCACCTGTTGCACCTTTTGTCACTGACGTCAATCATCTTTTTCTTTTTTTTTCCCCGCCGATTATCTCTAAAGTCGGGATAATACTTTGCGCAAACGGAGCCGTCGGCACGCACGTCATCATCATCATCACGCCGTAAGTGACACGGATGCTGATGGACACGCTGCCTGTTAACAAGTCTAAAGTATTCCAAATATGCGGGAAATTATCAGGTTTAAACTTGCCAGATGGCTCAGCGACACTCGGCTGCGTAAAATGGAGGCACACCTTCAAAAAATAAAAATAAATAATAATAATGTTGCGCCTAGAGAGAAAGAGCTGCGCACACACAAAAGCACCACGACCCATTTATGACAATCGCTTCTTTTCGAGCTGCACTTTCTCCACCGGGGTCGAGCGGATGTCAAATATTTCTTAGTGTGCGTTATAAACACGCACTACAACAAAAGTGACAATTGTTTGGGGGCAATTAGGTGACTTTTTAATCAGTGACACTGGGCTTTAAATGAAGAGGTTCGCCAAATTGCTGCAACGGAGAGTGCGGGTGGCGGTATGCACGGTGAGCATGGTAAACATATCAATGTATTTGCTTTTTTTCTAAGTCATGGCAATACGCAAAAGTTGAATTAAGGTAAATAGTCTCTTTTTGTTTTTTGAAGATCCTCTTTTTTTTTTTTTTTAAACCAAAAACATTCAAATATGACTGCGGCAACGATGCTATAAGGCAAAGGATATGCATTTAAAAACATTTTTAACCTCATCTATGAATCCGTCCGATTTTAAATTCTAAATGTGGCCCTTGAGTACAAAGGTTTGCCCTCGCCTGTCTGTTCTAGATGTTAAATAATGTGAAAAGCGTTGATAACACGTTTAAAAGCACTTTTTTTTTTTTTTAGGTTAAGAGGAGTTTGCTGCAATGACGCCCTCCCGCCGACGGGCGGCAGTGTGTAACGACAACAACTTCAAGGAGGTCAACACCTTTTACTTCCGGTTGGGCGGGCAGCGTGAGTCCCAACGCTTTTGTGACGACAAGCTAACTAGGAAACTCCTAACTAACACGTTTACACTTCTAACAAGTCCAAAATGGTGAGTTTGATCTAGTTGGTCCGCATCGCTTTTGTGGAGTTAAGTTCGTCATCTCCGCGCGCTAAAAACTGCTGTTTTTTTTTTTAGCCGGTTAGCAATTAGCCGCGTTAGCTTCTTCTTCTCCGTGTGTTCCAATGGAATGAATGAAGCGCCTCGCATCCACTCATGCTAACATTATTAATAGACTAGCTCGATGACTTACATTTAGAACGCCGTTAGACATTTTGCCTTAATTTTGGCCACTGGTATTTGGTATTTGGAGTACAGGATGTCCCCAAAGCCTGCACACCAAACACCAAATGTTTTGAAGTGGACGACATTTTCAACAACATGGCTTCATAATATTTTCATGTTGTTGTTGTTTTGCAGAGTTTACCGCTGAACCCCAAGCCCTTCCTGAACGGACTGACGGGCAAGCCGGTGATGGTGAAGCTGAAGTGGGGCATGGAGTACAAAGGCTACCTGGTCTCCGTGGACGGCTACATGAACATGCAGGTGAGCGCGGTGAAGCATCAACTGAGAAATGCGTCAACTTAGCTTGTCACGTTTGCGGGCAGCTGGCGAACACGGAAGAGTACGTGGACGGAGCGTTGGCGGGTCATCTCGGGGAAGTCCTCATCAGGTCATCCCAATTGAATCTAGACGAAACGGGATCAAAAGCAAGTGGAAATGAAGCAGCGAGACTGACACATTGTTGATTTATTTGCCCCCCCCTTCAGGTGCAACAATGTTCTGTACATCCGAGGTGTCGAAGAGGAGGAGGAGGACGGAGAAATGAGAGAATGATTCCAATGACGGCGACGAGTGTGTGTGCGCGCGCGTTTTCACCGTGTGAAACCAAATGAACGCTTGATTTCTTTGTTGTTGTTTTTTTTTGTACTGTTGGAGACCAACAATTTTTGTTCTTGTGAGACAATAAAAACATTGTACACTTTGTTATTAAACTGGACACGTGTTTATTGAAAACATCACATCCAAATTTGGATTGTCGTCAGGAATAGAAACTGAAGATTAGTTCAAAGAAAGTGTAATAGGTCAAAAGTAAATAGATGTAGGAAAAAACAAGTATAAATCTAAACTATACAGATGAGTAAAAGTAGATTATGTACGATACGTTAGTTAATTACTGCACTTGACAGATAGGGCTACCCACTGCATTTTTAGACTTTATACATTTATGGCACTCTTCCACTGCATGTTTAGTTGTTGCACTTTGTAAAATGACCCCTGTTGCAAATTATTAGACTGACTTGAGAGATTACATATTGATTTACCGTGCTTGGAATTGTTGCTTGGAGTGATACAAGAAAAAAGTTAACATTCCGTCATCCAAAAATCAATGAAATTTGCGACAACAAAACAATGCAGAAAGGAAGAATTTATAACTTTTCTAGTCCCGCCCTCTCCAATTTCAATGTTCACAGTAGTTTGTCATGAATGTTAAATTTAGCTATCGCTACCAAGAGAAAACAATGATATACTTCATTCTGGGAGACTGTTAATTATTGCAGTTAAAGTCAAAGTATTACTACAAGTATGACTATTTTCTTGTTTACTGCACTTTAGACTTATCGGGTAGCTAGTCTTACTGCACTTTATTAGACTGCAAGTTCATTATTGCACATTATCAGAGCACTTGTTTCATGACTTTAAGCTTGTTTATTGTTCAACGAGCAGACTTGGCCTTTTTCATCTCGAATGACAGATGGCATTCTTACCTGTTTTTCTTTTTTGGAACTTTTTTTTTTTTGTTTGTTTATTTTTTTAGCCCCGCCCCTCGTGCACTTCAACCTCTGCTGCTCAAATATTTGTTTGAAACAACCAGAAAGAGAAGGCAGGCTGCCCTTTGAAGCGTTCAAGGCACCTAAAGAGAAACACGAGCAACATGTCGGTGAAATTGAAACTGCTGGTGAAAAACGCTCAGCAGGTGCTGGTGATTTGCAACAATGGAGAGAAATACCTGACAAAAGGCGACAGCGACATCCACCTTCACGTCATCCACAACGGAAGTGTGGCCATCGGCAGGTTAGTGGGGAAAACAATCAACAAAAACAACAACCTAACAAGGTTCCTGTGAAAAGTTCACTTTGGATTTGATTGGCATCCAGCAACACTCCAACAGCGCCCCTGCAGGCTCACGTTGGTCACTGCCCAACGGCACATGCCAATCAACTTCTTTTCTTTCGTTTTATGAGCATTAGCATTTGAACGGTGATTTGTCCTTTATTTAATGTTATCGATTCCATCCATTATCAGCATTCGTATTTAAACTTGTATTGGTGATTTCATTATTATTTCTTTTTTTAATCAGCATTTGTATTTAGTTTTAAGGGTGAATTTTAATGTACTTCTTAGTTCTATTTTCAGCATTAGTATTTCAAATTTTATTAATTTGTATTTTCCACGTTATAATAATGAATTTTAATATATTTTTGTCAGCATTTATAACTTCAACACTGGATTTGAATGAAAGATTTCTTTTAGTCAGTATTAGCTTACTTTTAATGGTGCATGGAATTTATTTCTATTCATTATCAGAATGACTTTTTATAATTTAACATTTTTGAATTTTGATTTAATTTAAATGAATACATTTTTGTGACGAGCTTTATTCATCATGGTTTTCATTTGATGTTTCAGTGATGACATGAGCGATGGTCCTGCACGCTTTAAAATATGGATTTGGGTTGATTTTTAGTTTCTTCATCAGTAATGGGCCTCGAGTCCATTTTGTCAAGAAAAAATGTTTTATGAGGTCTTCGAAAGCATTCTGAATGAGTTATGGCCCAGCGGGCTTTGCAACTTTTTTTGGGTCTTTTGCGCCGGCCAGCGACGGCCTAATTGAGGCGGCGGGTCCAGCCGATGTCATGGAGCGTCGCTATTCCCAAGCGTCCTTCGATCGCGTGATCGACGCCGCGGGAATGTGCGTGCTGCCCGGTGAGTGTCGGCCATCTGCGCTCACCGGTACGCTTATTGATGATGACGATGACGATGACGACGCTGACGGCAGGCTTGGTGGACGCGCACACTCACCCCATTTGGGCCGGCGACCGCGTGCACGAGTTCGCGATGAAGGTAAGCGCGTCGACGGCGGCGGACCGACGATGGCGGACTGACGGTGTTTCCGCCGCAGCTGGCGGGCGCCACCTACATGGACGTGCACCGCGCGGGCGGCGGCATCCACTTCACGGTGGAGCGCACGCGGGCCGCCTCGGCGCGCGAGCTCCTGGCGTCGCTGAGCGGGCGGCTGGAGCGCGCGCGGCGGGCCGGCACCACCCTGGTGGAGGTCAAGAGCGGCTACGGCCTGGAGCTGGCGGCCGAGCTGAAGATGCTGGAGGTGGTGGAGGAAGCCCGCCGCACTCTGCCCATCAACATCTCCTCCACCTACTGCGGCGCCCACGCCGTGCCCAAGTACGTCTGTTCAAAGGTTTAGCCGGGAACCCGATTTGACGATTACGTGACGAGGTTTGCCGCAAAAAACACATTCGCAAGTGTAACTGCGCCACGCAGCGTCCGTAAACAATCTCCTAAAAAGATTGAAGCTGTTGTTGGTTCATTTTGCTGCTGCTTACACATCCGTTTCTCCCAAATTGTAGAATGTGTACGTTTACTCAGGTCTCAAATAAACGCTATTCTTCTTTTATTTTTTAAGAAACAAATACCAAACTCTCACAAAGGGGGAAAAAACCCCAAGAGAACAAATGCAAGACACCAAACCTTTCTAAATCCAGTCATACATTTGTGGAGTGATTTTGTATTCGAAGCACGTAGCGAGTGTTGTGTGTACGAAGTGCGAGCTGAATGAAACGTGCTTACTTGCGGCGGGCGGACGAACCAGAGGGAAGAGCGTGGAAGAAGCCACCCGCGACATCCTGCAGGTTCAACTTCCGGCGCTGAAGGAGCGCATGGCGGCCGGGACGCTGCGGGTGGACAACATCGACGTCTTCTGCGAGGAGGGCGTCTTCGACGTGCCGTCCACGCGCGCCATCCTGCTGGCGGGCAAGGACATGGGCCTCAACGCCAACTTTCACGGGGACGAGCTCAGTCCCACGAACGCCGCCGAGGTAGGCGTCCGCTCGGCGCGCTTCCGGCGCGCCGCTTTTATCGCACGTCTCCTTCGCGTCCCGTCCGCAGCTGGGGGCCGAGCTGGGGGCGCTGGCCGTCAGCCACCTGGAGGAAGCGTCGGACCGGGGCATCGCCGCCATGGCGCGGGCCGAGACGGCGGCCGTCCTGCTGCCTACCACGGCTTACGTTCTCCGGTAACGCGCACGCAAACTCACGACCTTTCCCGAAAACTCCCGTTGCGCTGACCCCCGCACGTGTGCCCAGGCTCCGCCAACCGCGGGCGCGAGCCATGCTGGACGCGGGCGTCATCGTGGCGCTGGGCAGCGACTTCAACCCCAACGCGTACTGCTGCTCCATGGTGAGTCCGCCACGTGTAGCGCCCGCGCCTTACGCGGCATTCCCGATCTCGTCTCCCCTGCCGTCGCCAGCCCATCGTCATGCACCTGGCGTGCGTCAACATGAGGATGTCCATGCCCGAGGCCTTGGCGGCGGCCACCATCAACGCCGCCTACGCCCTCGGACGCTCGCACACGCACGGCTCACTGGAGGCGGGCAAACACGGCGACCTGCTGCTCATCGACGCCCCGCGGTAAATATCTTCATACGGTCAAGCCCCTGGCGTTTTTCTTGTTTCGTCGTGAAAAGCTCGCCTACGGGCGGCCGATGTAAGACGCCGCAAGATGGCGGGACGATTATTACGCTGTTGTCAATCGTCACAACGAAAAGGGCGGGGCTCTGATTGATGTTCACGTGCAGGTGGGAGCACCTCATCTATCAGCTGGGCGGACATCAGGAGCTCATCCGCTACGTCGTCGTCAAGGGCGACGTCGTCTACGACAACCGCCGCACGCTGCCCTTGTGAAGTCTTCGTGTAAACGACGGCCCGAATTCCTCGCCGATTCGTCGCATCTCGATGGACTCGATTCGTCGTGAATTTAGTTCAGGGCAAATCTCTTGGGACTTGCATGGAGAACAAAAAAACTGCATAGACTGTATGCTTTTATTGAACATGTCAGGAGACTTAACACTGGTAAGAAATATTTTGGGTATAAAAGTGATTACTCGTTAATAAATGAATGCAGTGTTATTGCAAACAAAAAGGAGTAACGTACGTTTGTAAATATTGAGGTGCGGCTACGCTGTCCGGCGAACGTAGAATGTACCGGCTCAGGCTCGGTACTTCTTGCCGGCGCGGTGGATCTGCTGGTACAGCGTCATGGAGAAGGCCATGCCGAGGAGCTGAAAGCGACACGGGTGCTTACGGCGCGCCGCGGCGTCACGGGACGGCGGCCGGCCGAGGTTTTGTCTCACCTGAATGACCAGCACGCACATGGCGACGGTGCCCAGCAGGTGCTTGTTGTCGTCCAGCCACTCCTCCACCTTCTCGTAGCAGCCCTGAAACAAACGCAAAATGTCACTCGCGACCGGCGTGCCATCAGTGCTCTGAATTGACTCCAAGTCACACCCCAAAATGAAAAGAAGAAGAAGAAGAAGTTATTTAACGTGACATCATTATTCAATCTAGACATTTCTGAGTTTTGATTTTGATTGTAAATACATTTGGACATTTGGACTGACCCGCGTCCACAAGGTGTCGGAAGCGTTGCGCCCGCACCCCAAGCGGACGAGCTGGCAGCAGCTGTCGGGAACGCCGTTGACCTGGAGCGCCGCGTGCCAGTCGCTGGAACTCGTCACGCCGCAGCAGCGCCACTGCACGCGCACACGCCATCCAGACATCAACGTCGCCCGCGGATTTTCCTTTTAATTCGGCCACGTGACAACGCCGCTCACCTCCTCCTGGATGGCGTTCCAGGCGTCCCTCAGGCCGGCGTTGTTGTCCGTGTTGTACAAGACCAGCCCGTCTTTCAGATCCCGTCTGGCGTTCTCGCCCACCTGCGAGGACGCCGGCCAACGGGTCAATTGCGCATTAACAGTCGCGTACGCGAGAACGGCCTACCTTGTCGGTGTAGACGAAGAAGAGGATGAGGAGGATGAGCTCGGCCAGCAGGATGATCAACAGGACGATGAAAAACTGGGACACATTTTTAGGATGAAATCCGTGCTTGAGGAATCATTCATCGCGACAGAATTACAAGAATAGCGACCCGAAGTGCCTCACGTCAGTCAAGTCACAATAAAGACAAACAAGTTGTTTTTTAGTATAAAAGACAATTTCTTCCGCCGGATACTAACAAAATTATGATTTTATTTTATTTTTTGCATCTCATGGTGTCAATTAGTGTTTGCAAATTTAACATTTGCGCTAACCGCGGCATATTTACGTCACGCACTTGCGTGCGTCCCTTTTAAATGTGAAAAGCACAAATTAAATAAGTTGAAGTTCCTATTTTCTTGCATTTTAAAGTGACATTTGCCAATTTGTCCCTTTTGGCTCTGGCGCGGCGCCCGCCGCGACTCACGCTGAGGAGGAGGCACTTGTTCTCCTTGATGGCGCCCAAGCACCCCAGGAAGCCCGTCACCATGACGACGGCGCCCAGCGTGACCACGAGGTTGGCGGCCGACGGCGACGGGAAGGACGGCGACAGCGTGGCGAAGTCGCCCTGCGACACCGACAGCCACACGCCTACGCCCAGCAGGCCGCACCCGCCCAGCTGCAACAAAGACACAGACGGGTCACTCGCTCGGCCCGGCGCGTGCGGGACGCCGTTTGATTCCCTGCGAGTCGGTCCGTCACCCAAAAGAGCAGGTTGAAGAGGAAGAGCATGTACTTGACGCAGCAGACGCAGCCGCGAGCCATGGTGGAGCTCACGGGACCTGAAAGAGGAGACTTTTCGTCATGCGGCCTGTATATGGATGTTATGACGTCACAAATGTGACAAACTCACCACTCGAATAGGATGACCGAGGAAAAACTAGGACGACCTGGAAAATATTGAGAGAGAGTTGTGTCACAAACAGGATCTGGACTCATTTAGGCATTTTATATTTCTCTATATGATGAGTTGAGTCAGTGGTTGATAATGAAGCCATCTTGACGCACAGTGCTAAAATAACAGCTTGAAGTGTGTTACTATCATTCTGATCCTACGCCAACATTATCTTGATTTAGTGTCTCCAGCTGAAAACAAACTTGTCACGTGACGTCACTGAAGTCAACTTCAAATGACGCTTGAACAAAGTTCTCACTTGAAAAACGAATTGCTGCCACCTTCGAAAGCCCAGTCGGTCAGACCACTGGTAAGATTGAAAAACAAAACTTGTAGCCCACTTTGGAGGTCTTTCTCGAAGGCCAAAACCGTTTTTTGCGCCATGAAAAATCACAACAAGCGTAGAGGGAAAATGACGGACTATTTCTTACCGCGCTATGAACTGAAGCTCGTCATTCCGCGGATAGCTGGCCAATCTTCATCTTTCACATGCTGCTTATTGCGGGTCAAGTCGATTTAAAACGAAAAACGAAACTCGTAGACGACGGAGAACCTTTGCAAAGTTTAACCGATGGCCGAGGAACAGCTGCAGTCGGAGGAGGTTCTATGTGGGGAGGGAGGAGCACAACGGCGGAGGGAGACGCCGCACAAGGTCCCGTTTGTGCGCATGACCGGAATCTTTCGACTTTTTTTGTTTTAAAAATCGGGTTTAAACATATGAACTACCATATACGACGCTTATGTTTGTTTGCTCAGCTAAAATAATTTAAAAGACAAATGTAAGTTATTACTACTATTACTTCCTGTAAAACTCGTGTGTAAACACTGCCACTCCCAAACGGCGGCAAAACACGGTACTGCAGCTGGATGACAAAATGAAGGAATAATCACACAACCGATCTGTCATAAAGGACTTTATTAAACAACACTGATATAAATACATAACTCTCAACAGTAACCCAAATAAAATGTACAAAAGAAATACCGCTTGTTTCCCCCTCAACATCTCATCGCAGTTGACAGATGGAGGCGGACTGGACGGAGCGCTTGGCGCTGCGGCCACGCTGGCCGGGGCCTAACCCAGCACCCAGCAGTCCGCCCGGGAGCTGTTGAGCTGCACAGACTCGCTGCTGTCTTCCCCTTCATGCTGAAACACACCATTTGGGACATTTTGAAAGGAGACAAATGCCATTAAATCCTATTCTATTCCAAACTGGCATCCCCTCACCTTGTTGGCGATGGCGCGGAGCTTCCCCAGCAGGGAGGGCTCACGGGTGTAGACGGCGTCGTCGGGGTCGGGGTCCTCGCCCTCGTCCAGGCCGCAGCTGTCGGCGGCGGGCAGCTCGCTTTCCTTGTTGGCCGACATCACCATACGAGAGTACTTGTATTCCAGCCTGTCGTGCGCACACTAAGTCACGTGACGGGGACAAAAAGTACGAGGGCACGGCTCCCGATCGATCAATCACCTCTTGTTCATCTTCCAGAAATAGCAGGTGAGGGCGACGAGCAGCACGGCCAAAATCACTCCGCCTCCCACGCCCAACTTGAGCCGCAGCGTGACGGACTCGCAAGGGGCGGAGCTTCTGGGAGGCAGCGGGACGCCTTTGATGCACAGCTTGGGCTCGTTCCACAAGGAAAAGGTTTCCTGGAGACACAGCAGGCAGATCGTCGGGCACTGGGATGTCGCATTATTGATGTGCGCGGGCGGGTACCTGGGTGCCACCCTTGCAGGCGCCGTCGAGCTGGTGGTAGTCGTCCTGCGTGCAGAGCGGGCAGGCGCTGGCGCTCTCCCACAGGAAGTGGAAGGCGCAGCCGTCACATGTTCCTGCAGGGCAGGAGCTAGAAAAACATCTTTTTTCAAATGTCGTTTTTACTCGATATAATAATCAATATTTTGTATTTTTATTATTTCTATTTTTTGGTCTAATACTTTGTATTAATTTAAAATGTCCCTGATATTTTTACATTTGTGTATTTTTCATTTGATTTCTGTTTTTAAAACTTTGTCAAAAAGTTAGATATTTTCAAATAATTGAATGTTCCGGCTCGTTCCCAAACATTTTTCGTTTTAGCAGTATCGTGACGATTCTGACAACTGCGATAAAGCAGCTTCCCGCTTTCCTTTTCGGCACACGATGTCATCGACTGACCTGGGCACAGAGAGCTCGCCACGTTCCGATTTTCGGGGATTACAACGAACCGCGATGACCGAACTACGGCCTCGATCGCACGAAGCCGTCACCCGTGTCGACCTGAAACGTGGAAAATGAATAAATCAATTGTAAGTTGGACAGAAATACACAAAAGTATTTTTCTACCTGTAGAAGAAGTTTATATCTGGAATATTGTTGGTGTTTTCCGGGAAGAGCTCGGCATCGGCGCTCACGCCGTCGAGGAAGCGCTCCACCGTCGCTCCTGCGGGAGGCGCCGAAAACCACACCGGTGAACAGCAGCGCAAAACGCGGTCGCCCCGCCCATTTAAAAGTCGACGTACGCACCGAGAAACGTGTCCGCCAGGCCGACGGACTGCGAGGAAATGGGCGTCCGGAAGCCGCGCCGGTCCGCCGGGACGATGGTGGACTGGCAGATGAAGCCCTCCGCCGCGTCCGCGAGTCGGGCGGCGCCGGTGTCGCCCCGTCGGTCTTTGCTGAACACGCTGTTGAAGTCGGTCAGGTTGTTCCTGCACACCGCTGCTCTCCTCCCCTGTGCACACACGTCGCCGTGGTTACGCTCGCACGTGACTCTATTACCGGAGACGGACCGTGTTACACGTTAAAAATTCCATTTTCAGAGGCGGCGGGATTACCTGGTGCCCGCACAGGCTGATGTTGAAAAGGTGAAGGTACTTGGTGCCCTTGGTGGTGAAGCCCGGCTCCAGGGTGAGCGAGGCCACGTCGCTCAGCGCGCCGAGGTCGTAGGTCAGCGTGCGGTTGCCGTGCGTGTGCGAGAAGGAGCAGTCGCTGTAGCAACGGGAATGCTCCTGGAAGACATCACCGTTTGTTTTTTTTGATCCGCACGCCGGAAAATCTATCACTCACCCGGTTGGTGACGCTGCCGGGCCCGCACGGCACGCACGCATCGCCGCCGTAGGCGTGGCGTCCCGCCAGGTGCGTGCCGGCCGGGCACTCCTCGCATCGGTTGGTCTCGGCGTGGATGTAGAAGCCCGGCGGGCACGGCACGCACGAGGAGCCGGCCCGCCGGGAGTTCTCGGGCACCAGGGCGCACGCCCGGCAGCCCGACGCCACGCCGCCCAGCACGTTGGTCACGTGGACTGAGAAGAGCTTGACGTTGTCGCCGACGTAGTGGCGCACCTGCACGCGCGGGACACTTCATTAGGAACGCTGGCATTGACTTTTGATTACGCCTCCCGCTGTTTTCATCTTTCATCGCGCCGTCATGAGCAAATTATAGGTTTACGGATCTGTGTAAACACCCGACTCGGTTTCAATGTGACGTGATTACAATTGAGTGCAAAAGTGCATGTAAAATATGTTTAAAAAAATGGTCATCTTTTTAATCGTGATATTTCTTCTCTTTATTTTTGTAATTTATTTTATTTTCTCCCTTAAAATAATACCTTTTAAGCAATAAAATAGGAATGCTCATCTAATTGTATTATTCATAATCAATTATAATTAAACAATGTTTTATTTAAAAAATATCTCAAATGTACGTGTGAAAATATTCATTTTACTCATGAAATTGAAATACATTATTTACAATAAATAAGGAGATTAAATGCAAAAAAAAAAAAGGGAATTCATCCATTTTCTGTAACATGAATGAATGCAACCTATATTACGGGACTTTTTTTATTACGGGAATTGTAAAGCCTCGGTGCATTTTGGGTCTTCACGTGCGGTGGGTGGCCAGCATCTGGACGTCCAGGTCATATTCGCAATATGATTTTTATGATACACCGCCAAGTGAAAGGAAACGTTTCACCGTACGTCCAGAGCGCGATTGGTCCTCTGGAAGGCCCACGTGAAGGTGACCGAGTCGTTCCTGCTCACGCTGTGCGAGTACGACTGGCGACCTTTGCTGCCCTCCCACGACTCCACCACGGTGGTGCTCTTGCTGCGCACGTCCTGCAGGGGGCGACCCGGACTCGTGAGAAACCCCGCCCGCCGCTACGAAGAGCGACGTCGGCGTCCCGCTCACCGTCATGAAGTAGAACTCGCAGTCTCCAGCGCAGACTGTCTCAAACTCGAAGGCGATCTGAGCCACCTCGCCGCCGCTCACGCCCGACAGCGAGGCCGGCACCCTGCGCCCAAACGCGACAGCGCTCTCGTTCACACGGCCGCTCGCGTTCGCGACCCGTTCGGGCAGCCTTACTTAAAGCCGGGCACTTGCAGGCTGAGGATGAGGTAGTCGTTGTCCGAAGAACCGGCGCCGCTTCGGACGTGGTCGCCCGCCACTTCCCAACCTGAATATCGGCACGCACACAAGCACACACTGAAATGCGCTTCTCGTGCGCCGGGACCTCCACCGATGAGCTAACGTTCACATGTGGCTTGTCATTACGCTTGAGCAAAACCATAGGAACTTTAGCGTCCTTCTGGCCAATTTATTAGGTCTGGGAAGTTGTGTTGATTGTGTGTGTGTGTGAGTGTGTGTGTGTGTGTGTGTGTGAGACAAAGTCTTGCCGTTCATGCCGTCGCATTTGGAATTCCCCACGTTGAAGCAGGATGTCTTCATGTTGGAGGGCAGCACGTTCCACCATCTGTACTCGTAGCCTAGAACCGGCTCGGTGCCTGAAGGGCAACGCGTGCACACTACGCGCACACATACACACACACACACACACAAGCAGGACTTGACATTTTTGTAGCAACGCATTTAATAAGCAGGTTGTCGACGACAACCCGGTGATCTAAAAATCACCAGAGGGCCTTTGTGTAAATCAGTACCAAAGAAGTCGCTGTCAGTGAAAAAAGGTTAGCGACCCGTGTCGTAAAACGAAGACGCCCTTTTCAGGATCGTCCGGTCTGTGCGGAGACTGGCTGCGTCGTGGGCCCTGCAGGTTGCGGGGGCGTCTGGCTCTCCCCTCACCGGGTGAAGCACGACAGCCCCGTACAAGACTAATAACTCATGTTTCATTGTTGTAGATAATAAACATCAATTATAATACGAAGAAACAACAGCGGCAGCTTCAAAACTCCACTGCGACACAGTAAAACTGTTCCGGCATAAAAGGGATTCAGATCCTCCAGTCTAACAGCCAAACAGGACAAAGAAAAAAAAAGGATCGTCCGGTCTGGCCACATTCCAGGATGGCGATAACATCGCAGCGAGTTTGTTTTGGCCGTTACCGTAAGTGCCGTCCGAGCGGGTCCCGGGCGGGCACGGCGAGCAGGTGGAGTCGTTGCTGTTGTAGAAGCCCGGGTTGCACGGCGGGCACGGCTTCACGGGCCCCGCGGCGGGCAGCGCCACGGCGGAGGTGGCGTTCTCGTCGCAGATCTTGGGCTCGACCCAGCGGTACACCGCCTGCGTCTGCGGTGGGAGGGGGGGCGTGGGGACAAAAACCACCGACTCATCGCTTACAACATTCGGGACACCTCTACAATCCAGTAGATGCGTTCAAAGTCAATATGTTGATTATTATGATCGTTGTTATCGTAAAGTGCTCAATTGTAGTCTACCAGGTGTAAATTGGTACACCACGTACGCACTCGATTTGTTACAGTGCTGCAATTTGACATGCGCCAAGTTAGCGTCCTGGACCATCGCAATTTTCGGTTTGCATATTGCATTGCCCCAAACTGCTTACTCACCTAATTATCATGTTGCGCAAACGGCTTTGGGGATGTGTGTGTGGCCTGGTATGAGGAACCAGGAAGTGCTCGTGTGTGCGTGGGCGCACAAACCTTCCCTTTGCTGTCGCAAGGCGTGTGGATCTGGAAATAGTCCTCCTCGGCGCACGGCGGCCTCGACTTGCACGCGGCCCAACCCTCCACTGAGACGCACGCAACAACATTAAAATTACAAACTGATCGTTCGCTAAATTCACTTTTAATTGGGGCGCGAGGCGGAAATGGAGCGGTCTATTTTCTCGGGTGGCATGACTCAGCACATGCAGTTGCGACAATTCATTTTCATCTTCTGTTCAGAGTTTTGTTTTGGAACGGAATCGATTTTACACACACAATGACATGAAAAAGGATTTTGGGATGGTTTTGGGGTGACGTTATTTATAAACAAACAAACAAAAATGTGAGCGTGTGAATATTTACTGTGCTGCATGCACATTTGATTTCTTACTTTGTTTTATTTGTAATTAATTTGCAACAATTTCCCCAAAACATTTTTCATGTCGCCGTTACGGGGTGTTGTGTGTAGAATTGTTTACCCGCCCCTCCCCCAAAAAAGAATTTCATCCATTTTGGAATAAGGCCGCAACAACACAATTTGGGAAAAGTGAAGCGCTGTGAATACTTTTTAGTGCATCTGGAAAGTATTCACAGCGCTTCACTTTTGGAGACTTTTAGAATGTGCAAGCAAGAAATGAGACCGCGGCAAACGCGGACGTCACCGTACGCGAGTAGTGCTTTTCCGGGCAGGCGGCGCAAGAAGCGGAGCTCTTGCCGGAGAAGGTGTCGGCGGGACACGGCCGGCAGAAGGACGAGCCGGCGCTGGCGCTGTACCAGCCGGGTCGGCACGGGAAGCACTCGGACGTGTAGGCCACACCTTCGGCGCACGCAAAGTTAACGAGCGTCCCCGCGGAGCTTTCGGCGCTGCCGGACGGTAAGGGTCACCTTCGATTTTGATGTCCTTGAGCAGCACGGGTTTCGCCATCTTCACGCCCACCAGGATGCCCGTGGTTCGCCAGTACAAGATGTTGGTGCCCGCCCACAGGTTGATCTGCAACACAATCAGTCACACGGACACTTCGTGTGTGTGTTTGTGCAAGGACGTGTGTGTTGCGCACGTGTGTATGCTTCGTGTGGTCGTGTTTGTGTTTTTGTATGTGTGTGAATTTACACGTGTATCGTGCACATCGTGTATGCCCGTGCGTCGTGTGTATGCATGTGTGTACACGTGTATTGTGTGCTGCGGACGCGCGTGGGTATATTATGCGTTGTGCGTTCGCGTTGGGCTACGGCTTCCCCACTGACCGTGTGCGTCCCCCATTCTCCGTCGCCGGTGACCTCGATCCACTTCTGCTCGTCGCTTTGGCTCATCTCCTGGCACTGCTCGTTCTGGACCTGAACGCACACGCGCAGCCCGTGACGCGAAAGGCGAGCGGCGGCGCGGACGCGGCGGCTCAAGGTTCGCTCACGTAGAACTGGAAGAAGATGTTGCTGTCGGGGTACTGGTAGGTGAAGGAGACGGAGCCGCGCTTCTCCAGGTGCACCATGTAGACCAGCGACACGGTGCACTCGTCGCGGTTGGACTCCAGGTACACGCCCCGCGGCGTCCACGTGGAGCTGCCGGCGAAATACGCACACGCGTCACGTGGGGAACGCGGCGGCCACGCGGCCCGCCTCCCTCCCTTCCTTCCATCCTTTCTACCTACCTTCTCATCTCCCTTCCTTATTTCATTCCTCCCTTCTATCATCTTTCCTTCATCCTCCTTCGCTTTCATTCCAATCTTAATTCCTTCTAACATTCTTTCTTCCTCTTTTCCTTCATCCTGCCATTTTTCCTTCCTGTCATACCATCCTAGTTTCCTTCCTCATTTCCTTTATTTTCATTTCCTTCCATCCTTACTTCTTTCCTTCCTCCATTTATTCCGTCCTTCCTTTCAAATTACCCATGTTTCCTTCACTGCATTCTTCCTTCCCTCCTTTCCCACCTTCCATTCTCGCTGGCATCCAGTCTTTCTCCCTCCTTCAATCTCCCTTGCTTTCATAGCATCCTGCTTCCTATGTGCTTGTTTCCTTCCCTACTTTCCATCCTTCCTTTGCTAGCCTTCTTGTTTCCAGCCTTCCCTCTTGGCTTCTTTCCTGCCCTTCATCCTTCCTCCCACCCCGCACACACATTCCGGGCGGCCGCGGTCGTGTTAACGTAAAGGCGGCGCCGTACTTGCTGCACGCCTGGAAGTCGCCGTCGGGCGGCCTGGCGTCGAGGAAGCTGGCGATGCTGATGAAGCCGGCGGGCAGGGCGTCCCACTGGTCGAAGCGCAGGCCGCTGCCCAGCGAGTAGGAGCCGGCCGCGCACGGCGTACACGACTGCGAGGACATCTCCAGGAACTTGCCGGCCGAGCACGAGAAGCCTCGACAAAGAGCCGCAAAAAACAAATGAAAAAAAAGGAACAACTGCACAAAAACTAAACGAGTTGAGGAAGGGGCAACAGTTCAGCAAAAGGTGACACGGGCGGACCCGGGTGGCGCTGTACTCACTGCAGTCGGTCCCTCTGCTGGGGGGCGGGAGGCCCGAGCAGGTGCCGGGGTTGAGCGGGATGGCCACCCGCCAGCGGGAGCCCGTGTTGTCGCATTCCGTGTACTGGTAGTAATAATCCATCTGCGCACGGAACACACACCCGAGCGTCAGGAAAGCGCCGCTCGTCACGTCGCCGGCGCCCACCATTGATGCACGGCCGCGGGGCCAAAGTGACGTCGCTGGCCCCGATCGCCGCGGCGACCGCCACTAAGCGCGCTAATGGGCCGGAAAGGTCATGTGCCACCCGCTCGTTTCATGCACATTTTTGCCTGAGGACCAGCGAATGCTTACTTCCTTCGCATGACCGCCACAACATCACAAAAATAGATTCTAGATATTTTCGCCGGGCACTCCGCTTTCCTCCCGCATCCCAAAAACCTGCGTGGTAGGTTGATTGAAGACTCTAAATTGCCCGAGGAACGGCCAGCTCGTGCGGTCTGCCGGTCTCCCGGGTGACTCGTGCGGGTTCCCATGACGACTGATGAGAGGACGAGAGGAGGGGGGTGCGGGCAATAAAAAGGCGGCGACAAAAAAAAAAAAAAAAAAACAGAACCGAGCGGAGACAGAAGGCAGAATGAAACCAAGCGACAAAAACAAAGCGCATTATATTACACGAAATGCGAGGACAGTTGAATGTTGCGTTTCAATGTATAGGAGAATGCAGAAGAAATGTTTAGTGCACTGCAAATACTGGCTATTCATCACTGCCAATAATATTTTTGCACTAACTCTACAAATACCACAATAGCATAACGAGACTAAATTTAGGAAAACTAAATATTAAAAAAGCTCTCACAGTGTCCATCAACACTTGACAGCTGGCTCTTGATTTCACAGCAAACCAACGCTGGTTGACATATAAATCTAAAATAATGAATGCTATTCATAATATAATATGAATATGATATATCAATAGTGCGCGCCCACCTCATCGCACGGCGGGAGTGTCGTGCCCGCGTAGGTGGCCCTGAAAGGGGCGATGATGGGGAGCACCAGCAAGCAGCGGGGGAACCAGGAGGCCCACGCCGGCTCCCGCATCCTCAACTCGGATCACGAACGGCGGACGGCCCGCTGCCTGGAGCCGGAGAGTCGAAGTGGTCCGGGCGTGTGGCGCCCAAGTCATTGATGCAACGCTGTCTGACTGTCACAACACACACATAGACACTGACGTCAAGTCACACGGAATGCAGAGATGACATTTCCTGCTTTCAAATTAAAAGTCTATCGGCGGCGACATACATGTCATTTTCGGGTGTACAATTAAAAGACTTAATTGCAACATTCAGGCTTTGCTGCAAACCTGTTCGACGAGTTATTTATTGTGAAAGAAGCCAACAGCGAATTATGACCAGCCAAACCGGACGGGCCGCTGTGCTGTAGCGCTCAGTCACCGCCAGGTGGCAGCAGCGCACCGCAGTTGCGCAATAAAGCCACCGACGAAGAAGAGCGCTCGGAAGCAAAACAATCCCGAAGTTGCCAGTGAAGGCTCGCAGAAAGAATGAGACGGAATTCACCACGCTCACTTTCGCACGTATTTCACATCACATAAATAACAACTTGACTATCCGGGAGCCTTTGAATGAACTCTCGTAGGGTGTTATTGCGCGGGAGCGGCGTATTTGGGGGCGGTTCTGTCTCGTCTTGTTAGCTGCTTAGCTTGCCCGGCTCGAGAAAGTTCCTCGATGACGACCTATGGGCCGAACATGGCCATATTTGGAGCGCTCCACGCCGGTGAGATGTAAACAATGTCCAGTCAAGCCGGCCTGCTCGAGACGCACTCTTTTCGACATGTCATCGGAGCAGAAGATCGCCATCGTGATGGAGGACAAAACGTACGAGGTGAACAAGAAGAAGCTGATCGAGAAGAGCGACTACTTCCGTGCGCTGTACAGCTCGGGGATGAGGGAGTCCACGGAGGACTCGGTCCAGCTGCAGGGCCTCAGCGCCCCCGGCCTGGAGCTGGTGCTGGAGTTCATCGACACCTCCAAAGTGGAGATCGCCAACGAGACCCTGGAGGACCTGATCGAGACCGCCTCCTTCCTGCAGGTCACGTCCATCCTCAAGCTCCTGACGGCCGAGATCCGGCTGGACAACTGCGTGGCGCTCTACAGCCTCTCTGAGGTTTACGGAACCCACGAGCTGCGTGACGCCTGCCTCGAGTTCATTAGCTGCTACTACCACCCCGTGATGAGACGACCAGAGTTCCGCAGCCTGCCCCCCGCCGTCAGGGAGCGGGCGAGGGAGATGCGCATGAGGGGCGTCGCCACCTTGGTGGCCACGGGGGACTTCGGCAGCCTGTGCCTGGACGCGCCGGACCGGAACGAGCCCTGGTCCATGCTGAGCTACGGCGAGGCGGAACAGCGCTGGAAGCCGCTGGCCAACAACCCGCCGGCGGACGGCATCAACGTGCGAGGCTACGGCTCGGCCGTGCTGGACAACTACCTCTTCGTCGCCGGGGGATACCGCGCCAGCAGCCAGGAGATCTCGGCCGCGCATTGCTACAACCCTTGCAGGAACGAGTGGAACCAGGTGGCGCCGCTCAACCAGAAGCGGTAACGTCGACGTGTCCGAAGCGGCAGTTTGGCACGTAGGCTTCAGGCTGTTTATTGCCGCGCTTACTTCAAGTAAACTTTCAACAAAGAGAATTATACATTGTGTATTTCGACAAAACAAACAACATTTTGCGTTAGACAAGTCTGCTTGATAGCTTAATGCTAACAAACACTACAAAACGCCATAGACAGGCTAACAAATAGCATCAGTCTCGCGCTGTTGTGAAACTTCAAGCAGCGGCTATTTGAACGCAAACAATGAGGCAACACATGTAGACAGCAGCTTTGTGATCGTCTCCATGTTTGTATTACACTGTGTGCATTACACAGTTTGCCGCAGGTGGCAAAAGTACTCCATCTGTACTTAAGTAGAGGTTACAGATGGCCTCCGTGCTTTAAAAACAACAAGTACAGATTCTGAAATGTATGTTCGTACAAAAGTTAAAATGAATGAAAAGACAACACGTTCACCACACATCTCCATTTACGTCGAGGTTGAAAATAGTAGCAAGCCTATTTGGACAAAGTAAGGAGTAGGAAGCACAGGTTTTGGTTTTTGTTTGTAAATGTAGGGCATACAAGTGCAATTGTTCAGAAAAAGAAATATTCAAGTGCCTGACAAAGTCGCACTCACCACTCAGGTCCAACTTCAAGCTTCTGGCCGTGCAGGGGAAGCTGTACGCCGTGGGAGGCCAGAGTCTGGGCACGGTGGAGTGCTACAGCCCGGAGAACGACTTCTGGACCTGCGTGTCGTCCATGCCCGACCCGCTGGCAGAGTTCTCGGCCTGCGAGTGCCAGGGCATGATCTACGTCCTGGGAGGGTACACGGCAAGAGGTGGGCGCACGCGCTGAAACCGCAAATGTGCGTTACTTTTACTTTTTACCGTTACCTTTTTGCGTTTTTGAAGTTTATGTTTGTCCAAATTTCCTGTTGTGTTGGCAGATATTTCTGCTTCAATGAACTAATATATTCCTCATTTCATGACTTTTTGTCTCACTCGTATCTTCAGGCACCACTGTAATATTTAGTTTTTTAAGCCGTTTTTTAGCAGTGCAGGTGTTACGGTTTTGTCTCTCCCAACAGTGAGGAACACCAACCTCCTGCGCTACTGCCCCGCGGCCGACGCGTGGACGGCGTTCCGCCCGTGCACGGTGCACGTGCGGAAGCAGCAGATGCTGTCGGTGGAGGACACCATCTACCTGGTGGGCGGCTACACGCACAAGCTGGAGCACGCCCGGCGCTGGCCCAGCGAGACGGAGGACGTGCTCACCGTGCAGTCGTACAACGTCACCACCGGCGAGTGGCTGCAGCTCAAGGAGAACACGTCCAAGTCGGGCCTGAACCTGACGTGCGCGCTGCACAACGACGGCATCTACATCATGAGCCGGGACGTCGGGCTGTCCACCAGCATGGAGCACCGCGTCTTCCTCAAGTACAACATTTTCTCCGGCGCCTGGGAGGCCTTCAGGCGCCTGCGGGTGTTCGGGCAGAACATGCTGCTCTGCTCGCTTTACCTCCCCAACGCGCTCTGACAGGACCTGAGCGACGAGGCTGCTGACTCGCTTGTTACCATGACAATCAAGAGTAAACACACCTACAAATTGAGGCCAAACCCAGCTAACTTGCACTTCATATTTCACACTCCACACCATCAGGGGGCAGCATATGAGCAGTGAGATGGGAAATGCTAACTTCCTTAGCATTGTTTGATGTTGAAACTCGGGTTAGCGGTCAAAAAACAGCCAATAGTTGGACTGTAAATGAAATGAACAGAAGGTCAAACGGTTTCAACTGTAAAAGAGCTGTTGAAAAGCAGAAAAAAAGTATTGCACATGTGCCTTCTCCATTTGGAACTTGATCCCGACAAAAGGACAAAATGACCAAACCTGCCTTTTTTTTTCTTTTTCTGTTGCTAAAGCAGACTTACTTTGTTTCAATAAAGGTGTTTTTCATTCTTCAATTGTTTGAAAACATTGAGAATTTTTGGGATGAATGATTTGACACTTCACTGACAAAGTGGACGCTCGGGTCTCTGTGTTGTTGTCAATTAAACATTTTTTAATTAGACGACTTATTTAGCAACCTCTGATCCCCTGAAAGGTGCTGTATACATCTAAGTTAACTTAGATGTAAAAGGAAGCTCTGGATGGTTAGAAATACGTGGCGTTGTGAGCAAGTGGCCAACAGAGGGCGACGAACCACCCGGAAAGCCAAGCTAAATCACAATCCTCAAGACTCAACAATGCAAGTTCACAATCTATGGATGATCATCTCCGCCAGTCAAAAAAAAAAACATGTACAGGGGGGAAATGATTTAAAAATAAAAAAAGTACTGAAAATCGGATGAGAAATGCATGTAGTGTTTAAAGGTGGCCAACAGAGGGCGACAAACACCACCCAGAATCCAAACCTAACTCCACCTTCACAAGGACTCAAGAATACATGTTAAAAATCCACACCAGACTTGAGTCATTATCTAAAAATGCATCTTAACATTAACGCAGACATTTAATTCAGTGTTTACTGGTGCGGAAGAGAATCCGTGTGACACGTTTGAATCAATCGTTGCTGTACGATTGATCGGCTCAGGCCGTGCGAGGTCGCACGTCGCCTTCACAGCGGGACCACTGAGGCTAATTTGCAAGCATCCACCGCGACGCGAGATCCAAGTGAGCAAACGCTTGCTCTTCCTCGCCGTCTGACAAGAGGAGGAGGGTCGAGGGCGGAGAGAAAGCGAGGGAGGGAGGAGAATCCGCTCGGAAGGAGGCAAAGAAGCGAAAACGCGCAGGAGGATGCTCATCCAAACCAGACCATCAGCTCGGAGTAACACTAAAAATATACACTGTTCTCCTTGAAGGGCAACATTCCTACTTCTCTCTGGTATTTTTTATTTATTTTTTGGTGGGGGGGAGGCGGGATTCCAGTTTTGAAGACCATGAGTGAGGCCAAGAAGAGCGAGCTGGCCATCCGGGATGAAGCCATCCTGCACCAGCAGCGCCGTCTCAAGCAGGCCACTCAGTTCACGCACAAGGACTCGGCTGACCTGCTGCCCCTGGACGGTCTCAAGAGACTGGGCACGTCCAAAGACCTGGTGAGTACGCACATCAATCATGAACTAGTGTCCATGTCACCGGTGCCTCTCCATGATTATTAAAGCAAGCAGCAAGTAGCGGTCAGCATGGGAGAGCTCACTTATTTTCTTCTACTTCTCTTTTATTCTAATAAAAAAAAACACTAGCGTCACTAATATTAGCTTAAGATTTATATAGCGCCTTTCAAGGGACCGAAGGACGCTTAACAATAACTCATGGTGGTAATTAAAATGTTGAGTATGGCCACCAGCTGATTGCAAAGGGCAGGTGATGAAAGATGACAGTCGAGGTTCTGACAGGCAGGCCAGGATCTTTGTGGGCTGGACAAAGGGTGGGAACGTCACGAAGGCAGCTAATGTTGGCGCTAACGTCTGGCGATAACCTCGGCCTTCATTAGCGCTAACGCTAGGCCTGGTACACACATAAGGATTTTGAACATCTTAAAAGATTGTTTATCTGCTCCAGACCCCACACGTGAAGATTTAACAGTTTTGGTGATATGGTGTGGTTTGTTCCGGTAATCTCAACACAGAACACCACACACATAAAGATTCTGTTCCACCACGATCTAGAAACAAGTCCTCCACGACAGAAATCGCGCATGATCAAATGTGATCTAACAAAAACGAAAAAGAATCATATGCTGCGCCGATGTTTCCCGACATTCTGTTTCACGTCATGATTCACGTGGTCATGACTCAGGAGTAGTCGGATTTCCCCATACACATTAAGATTTCTGGTCGTAAATATTGAACACATTTAATACTTGAGATTGTCGGCCTGAACCGTTTCGGACCCTATTAACGAGACAAAGAGGCTCCTACCACCCCTCACACCAAATGATAATCTTATAGGATAATCTTATAAGACATAAAATAGTCTGGCGCTTGGGATAAAGGGATAAATTGAGACAAAAACAGCCCAATTATCTTTATGTGTGTACCAGGTCTTTGAAATAATCCTGGAAGCTAACTGCTGAAGCTAATCTTGGAGGTAATGTTGGAAGCGGATGTTAGAGGTAATGTTGAGGCTTACATTGGAAGCTAACTTCAGAATCCAATGTTGGAAGCTAACATCGGCCTCCCTTAGCTCCAAGAACTCCAATTTAGCTCTAATCACTTTGCAACCCTTTGTGTGGAAATGTCATAAAAATTGAATAGTGCAGCGTATTGGCATTATATATTTTGGTAATCCTTGCTAGCTAACCGCGCACGGAATTGCTGGGGTTATTTTTCCTGCGTGGGGCGCGCAAAGAAGTCTCCAGGAAAGGAAATTTGAAATACCATGACTCTCGCTTTGAATTGCTAAAACTCGATTAGCTTTGAAGAGCTTAACACGCGAGTCATCCATTAGCCGCCTGTGCCCCAGCCGCTACATAAGGCACCCGGGACGCCTCTCGTGATAAAACCAATTATCTGGAATGACGCTCGTCTCGGCGCTGAGGGGTAAAAAATACAATCTGTCAAGCGTGGCGTTGACGACTTGAGCCGGCGGGAGTCAAAATTGTCCTCCATTAGACGGGAGCCTGGGTCGCTGTTTAGCTGCTGAATACATTTGAAAAACTCGTTAAATGACAAGAAAGAAGGTTCCGGAAGCATACTGATGACTCGTCAGGAGTTCTGCGAGTCTCAGAACGCATCTATCATGTCTATTTCTTTCATCCTTTTAGCACATATACTTGACTTCTGTGTGAATAGTAGCAAAATAACGTACGGGAGTAGGGTATCTAAATAGGCGGAGCTAAACAGAAGGGTCACTTCCTTGAAGCGCTGTCAATATTTCCGTATGCACTGTATACGAATACATCAATAATCCTGTCCTAATTGGCAGCTAAAAGCCAACCTACAATAACAATAACATGAGATGGGCATCAACAATCCACCGCTGGCCTTTCCGCTCCGATGTGTAATTCAGCAGCGTTGGTTACGCAACGTTTGTTTTTGTGCTCTTTCGCCCGAGGTGCTGAGCGGCTAGCATCAGCGAACTTGGGGGGGGAAGGCCGCACTCTAAAGCGAGGGAAACGCCGTCTTGAGACCAGGTCACAGACGACACGTGCTACCCGAGGGGGCCGCTTCATTATGTAATAGTATGCGCGTTAAATGTACGTAAAAAGCACAGACGTGTGGGAATTGCGTGTTTGTGAAGTCAACGTCTAAGTCCCGTGACACACAACGACACGCCACCATTTTGTGCAAAAAAATGGCACCTTTGACAATTTTTGCCAAAAGTCAGCCGGGAGAGACTCCAGCTCATTCGCCATATTAACAAGGATGAGCGCTATAGAAAATGTACGGATAAATGTTTAACGTGTCCCACAAATTCTACCTAGCAACAAAGCCATACAGGACAAGCTGTAACCCCCAGGTATGTTGCTGCTTGCCCGCTGCCCAGCGTAAATTGAAGGGAACGTGGTGTTCAGAAGATGTTCCGCACGCGGGCAGATGGTGCAGAGTTGACTTAATCCTGCAGCAGGTGTTTTATATTCATCTCCAAATGTGAGCTTTCCCAGCAGGCAGCAGCAGAGCAGAGCAGAGCAGAGCAGAGCAGCACTTCAAAGTCAAGCACACTCACAGGAAGCCTTACAGCTCAAAAATCTAGACGGCTTAAATGCAGCCTGCATCATTTGTATTATTAGCCGAGGGACAATTAGCTGTGTAGCATCAATGTATACGTGGGAGTGAGACTGTGTATACGTGGGAGTGAGACTGTTTTGTGCGGGAAGACGCACAATAGCGGGAAGACGCTAAAAATATTCGGCATAAACAATTCCAACAACAGTGACGTGCAAATAGATACGGATTGTAATCACTTGTCAAATGTTAAATGCTAACTTGTCGGCAGCTAGCTACAGGCTAACAACCTCTCAACAGTTGAGTACAGTATCAGCTAACGACGATTCAGTAGCTAAATAACTGCTGTCCACTTGTCAAAAGCTAAGCGCCAACTAGCCTGCAGCTATCAACAGGCTACCAACTAGTCAACAGCTAAGCACAGTATCAGTTAACTTAACACATGGTTAACAGCTAATCAACTGCTATCCACTTGTTGAAGGATAACCGCTGACTAATCGACAGGTAGCAACAGGGTGCCAACAACTAGCTACCTGACGGCTAGCTTCAGGCGAACAACCAGCCGCATCTAAGCGCAGTATCAGCTAAGAAGGGTAAACAGCTAAATAACTAATGGCTACTTGTCAAACGCTAAATGCTAACTAGCCAACAGATAGTAACAGGCTAGAAAACTAGTCAAAAGCTGAGTACAGTAATAGCTAACGTCTAGTCAACAGCTAAATAACAGCTTGTAGCTCTTCAGTTGCTAAAATGAAAAGTGCCAGCCAACTGCTGGCACTTTTCAAGTTTTCACTTTACAAGTGACAGCTAGCTACAGGCTACAAATTGTCAACCACTAAGTACAGCAATAGCTAAGAAATTGTAACTACAGGTCAACAGCTAAGTTGTGTGTCAAAAGCGAAGTGCTCGCTAGTCAACACCTAGCTACAGAGTAAAACAAGTCAAAAGCTAAGTAGAGTGCTAGTTAATGACTGATCAACAGCTAAGTGTCTGCGAGCGGCTAGCCCCTCGTCAAAAGCTAATCGCTAACCAGTCAAGAGTGCAGTAATTGCTAACAATTGGTTAACAGCTAATAAGCAGCTATTCACTCACCAACAGGTAAACAGCAGCCAGCCACTGATCACATTTTCTTTTGAGGTGTTTTCCTCTGTCCAGGAAAACAGACGAATGGCATAAATTCAATTTATGAATATAATTCAATTTGGCGCTCCATTGTCGTCTGTTTGTGCTCCGGGGGTCTGCAACCCGACCACAAATCACGTTAGGAAGCAAGCTGCTAGCAGGCGGACCATAGTGTCGCCACTTTATTAGGTATGAGCCACAGTAGTGAAAAATGGAAGGTATTAATTTAATAGCATTCTGTAGGCAGCAGATGAAAAACAATGGCCTCAAATATGGAGAGTAAAGGGTTTAAAATGAAGTGAAGGAGGGAGTCTTTTGGCTTGTTGGTGCTCAGCCAAGCAGACAATGCACTCTCTTCCTCATCTTACCGTCACACGGCTGCCAAAAACGACTCCCTGGTCCAACGACGGCGTGGAGCTGAGCTTCTTCACAGATGGGCGCTGAAAGGCAATCAGAGACATGGGCAGACATGAGAGGACTCGATTACATCTGTGACACACATCAGCACACTGATCCACTCTTATTTCCATAGCAACCCCACAGCATCGTGCAGCGGCGCTTCCTGGAGGGCAACATCACGCGGCTGCGGGGCGAGGCCCGAGACCCCGCCGCCCACGTCCGCTCCCCGCTGGCCGGCACTGCCGGCGAGGACGAGGAGGACGAGCCGGCGGACGGCGTGGACGAGAGTGCCGACGACTCCTCGGCCGAGGAGAGCGAGAAGAGTCTCCAGTCGGACGACGACGATAGCGGCGACGCGGCGGCGGCCTCGGAGACGACACGCCTCACGACTCTGCTCGTTCACTGCAAGGTAGCCAAAACCTTTGTCTACCAATCAAAACACGGCACTGATCGAATGTTTTTATTTATTTATTTATTTTTACAAATCTCACAATTTAGTGTCATCCATCTGTCAAGGTTCAAATTTGGTAGCAATCGCTATGAACAGTCCATCAATGGCGGACCCTAGGAAACGACCTACATGCCCTTTAAATGGCAGACGTCCCGTGTCTTGGCAGGCATGGCTTCTTCAGACTTTTTGTGGGTTTACTCATGAAAGACATGCCTGCCAAATTTCCTGCTCCGAAGCGAAACTGAAATTTTCACAATTTCCAGGGTTACTGTATGGGCCCAAACAACAACCATCCATCCACACGTTATTGATATATTTAATAAGTCAACCAAGTGAAATATTTGTGGAGCTTTTCTGCAATATTCAGCATTTGCCTTTGCTCATGTGCACCATTGCTAAATGCTGTGGTTGCACGGTTACTCATCCAGCGTCTATTTTTAAACTTCCCGGCGAGAAAAGAGAGAGAGATTTTAGCACGGAGACAAAAGAAAAAAAAAAAAAAAAAAAAGGTGAGCCTTTGTGGTGTCGCTGATAAGCTGCACTGCCTCTGTGGACAAAAAGAACTAGGCTCAGCTTGAGTACAGCAAAACAATAGGAAAAAAAAATTGCTCGCCTTTTTGTCCAAGGGGAAAATAAGCCGAGGAGCTGAAGTGGACCAGCTACTGATTTATCAGGCAGGCAACCCCAGCTTTGAACCAAAATGGACAACTAACTGTACTCTTTGGGGGGATAGGGAGTTGCTTTTGGTGGGCTTGCATCCAGGACCCTTCAAAAATTAAATTCAAATTTTTATTGAGTTTCCGACTATGTTGAAGGTGATTTAGCTGCTATAATAATCATAAGAATTCAAAGTACTGCGCTGGTGACCCCTGACTTGACAGGCCTGGTTAATATTTGATGGCGCAGCATCATGGTTTCATGTTTAACTCCATTCATTATAGATGATTAACCACTAATTGCTTATCAGTGTCAAAGTTTTACAACAAGTCAGCACAAAATGTGGCATCCATTTTGTGTTTTGACAACAAAAATGCTTCACTGTGTGTGTCCCGTCTGCAGTGCTGTGAGAGTGACGTGAAGGTTTCTTTAAACACCAGCAGTGCGCACAACCGCATCTCGCCATCCTGCTGCCAAAGGCTCGGGTAAGAACCCCGACGCACTCGCTTATTATCTGCATTTTAATCCAAGCAATTAGCGTACTCGTGTAGCTTTAGGAGCAACATTTAAACATACAGTGAGATGCATTAAAACATAAGAATGAAGTGGTAGAAGCACCAAGAAAAAGACTGACCATTATTTCCAAAAAAATAAAAATAAAAATGTTGTGGTTGATGCTGTTCCACTCCAGGCCTGTATGTGGCGGCAGTGCACACTACGAGTTTGCCGACGGCGCAACAAATGAAGACAGCGACGCGCTAATGTGAAATGATTTTCATAATTATTGTGCCGCAATTTCCTGGATCTGCACTTTTATCCCAAATATTATTCAAATCATAAAATATACAATGACAATATTTAAATGAAAAATTTATTGATTATATTTTGATGTTAAATTAATATAGTAAATGTATTTACATTAACAGTAGATTTTTATTGTATTCATGATAATGCATACTACTATTATTACTTAATTGCAATACATAAGTTAGTGGTATGATATCATGTTATCCTGATATAATATTTTAATGTTTTTTGTTTAATACAGTCCATTTATAAATGTGTATTAGTTTTACTTGATTATTTGTTTAAATGATATATAGTAATATTTGAGTGATACAATATAATGTCATATTTTTATTTAAGTAAATTTATATATATTGATCATATTTTGTATTTTTTGTGGATACAAATTATTATTATTTTTTTTTTTACATAAGATCATTTAATAAGGACAGATTATTTGAATGGAATATCATTTTTTTTTAAAAACGCAAAATGAAATGACGTTAGGTTGAACTGTGGAATATTTCCATAAGTGTTTTCAAATGTGGTTTCTTACCTGTTGTTGGCTCTGCGGTCCAGTTTGGACTTTGTGACGAAGATGAAGTTGTTCTCGTGTTCCCTCAGCCTCTCGGCAACCGGCCGGGACGGAAGCGGCTCGGTGAGCGGTCTCAAGCTTCAGCTGGGCTCCAGGACGATCCAGTGCTCTGCTTTGGTCCAAGGTACCAATGACAACAACTTTAAAACGTATACTTTGTTGAAGAGCTTCAAAACCCGTGCGCATCTTTTCCCTCAAAGAGGACGAGTTGAGCGAGCTGAGCCTCGGCCTGCACACTCTGCTCCGACTCAGAGTAAGCAGACAATAGTCCAAAAAATACAAATAAACATACGACGACGAAGTAATATGATCATACTTGCCTTCCGCAGTGCTGTCTGGACCTGAACCGCCGGGTCTTGAAGCTAGGGGGCGTCGTCGAGGAGCTTCCCTTCTTGAGTGACGACAAACTCGGCAGCGCAAAGAAGGTGTGAGCGCCCCCTGCGGCCGTGCTCGCGTCATCGTCGTCGTCGCGGCGGAATGGGATCGCCCGGGCTGTCGGACCTCGTGTGTTGCACGTCGTCGGACGAGCATTAGCCGCTGAAAAATTACCCTCGTTGGATGAGCCCATGTGTGTTAATTGGAGCTTTTTTTTTTAATTGACTCAATTGAGGTCATTGAGCAAAAAAGGGAATTTTTGTGATTGGGCTTCAATCAATTAATCAATTTTTAATTACAAAAGGTACACAAATCACTTGTTAAAGCGATAAATTCATGTTTTCTGATTGACTTTTTTCCTCGCCTGAATGTTTAATGCAAAGCGAAATATGAATGAGCAATTGTTAGCTTAGCCTAGCCTTGCTGAGCATTAGACCAAAAAACACACTGCCAATGAGTCATGAGCTTTCTGTCAATTCTACGTTTTTGACAAAGGCGAGCTAACTAGCAGTGGGCTATGCCAAGCTAACGACCGCCACGACACACTCAGGCAGGAAGCGGCTGCGCTCGGGAAAAGGCAGATCGAGTGTTTTGTCCTCCCGCTACCTCCTTGTCACACAAAGACAAAATCATTTTAAAAAGCAATTAGCGGTTTGTTAGCATCGACATGCTAACGGGTGTCCACGTGAGCTCCTTGAGCCAGTCGCACACTTGCCAACCTCGTCCTTTCATATTTCTCAAACCGATTCAAATTATTCAACACATTCAGGAATCCTAGGAACTATTTTTCACATTCCCAAATTTTCATTTCCTTCACAAAAGGAAAAATTCAACAGAGATGTTTGCCAAATTTACAGTCTTTCTTAAAATTTCAACCAATTCAAACCATTCCACGATCAAAAAGATGAGTTCATTCAAGGTTACTATTGGATTATCTGCAAAAATCGCATCTAGATTAGTTGCACTTGTTATGATTATTGTCCAGTCCCATTGAGAAGTGATCCTTTTTGTTGCTGTTCAAGATCATGCAACGTCCCGCTCGGTGTGCGACTGGGTTTTCCATTTCCTCCCAGTAAAAATAGTCCGTCAGACGTTTATATCCGAGTCACACTCGGAAATACGAAAACATTCCACGTGCATGACGTTGTGGCGTTCCGCATGCATGTTTGTGTACTCGTCTGATGGCGTGAACCTCGGAAGTGTGTGTGTAGCGTGTGTGTAACGTGTGTTTTTCCGGCTCACACAGGATGGAAAAAAAAAAAAAAAAAAAAAGCCGAGCTGCCAAACAAGCTGCCTTCCCACGCCGCCTTTGTCACATCTACAAAAGCTTTGCATCTTTTTTGTGATCATTTTGCGCATTTTAGCACCTTTGAGACCTCGACGCTTTTCTTAGCCAACTTTGGACAAAGAGCGCCGCCTGACTTTTTCATTTAGTTTTTAAGAAAAACAACAAATAGCATGGTAGGTTCTTGAAAACCACAGATGTATAGTTAAGCAAATCAATTATTTCAATAAGCTAAAGAACGGCCAAAACGATGACAAGTCAGTCAGTCAGTTAAATTGACGAGTATGATGATTTTCCTGACATTAAAAAAAAATAAAAAATCCTCGATCTAAATCAATTTGAATATCGTGGTAAACTGAATGTATTTCAGTTCGAAAAGAAAAATTCACGTATAATATCGCCACCGAAATGCGTTTACCAGATAGGCTAACAGCTAGCCTAGCTTCTTCACTTCTTCTTTGTATTTTGCTCCGTGGCACCATGCTGCCTCTCGCAGGTCAGTCCAGGAACTACGCCACACTTCTGGTCTCGCGCCGAGCGAGATGTCGTAAAAAGACCCGCTTACATTGATGAACACTTGCTTTACACGTAAATGTTAATTGTTAAACATCTGCGGTTGGCAGATAATTGGCGCAAATGCGAATTTTTTTCGTTTTACTTTTCACCTTCCACGCTCCGTCTACCAGTGACGTTATGACAGAATTTTATTTTTCGTGTTTCTTCTTGCTCTTCTTCTGTATAACAGTATTTTCTCTGGCAGACAAATAAAAGATATGTATTCTGGCTAGCTCTATGCATCTTTTTCCCCTTTGAAAGGGAACACGTGGAATATGTCTTCTTATCTGGGTGCAAGCAGACATCTTGTGGCTCGCCAAAGGTTAGCTCACGCCCACTCCCATGAACGGCAAAAAATAAAGCTCAGACCGCGCGACTAAATAAGGACTCTCGTCCGAGGTAGGGAAACAAATTGCTGTCACGACATTTAGCAACATGAGAGGCTCTCAAATACTTGAAACAGCTCGCAATAATCAACATTATTACTCCTTTTGGAATTGCTTACATTTTGAGGGCTTTCCCATACTAGCCCCTCCAGGAATGTTGGAAAAAATTTAAAATAATTCAGCCCCAGAAGCCTGTTTCACTTAGCAACATAAAATTTGGCAGGTGTGTCGGTCATGCGTACACCCACAAATAAGTCTCAAGAAGCCATTCTCCAAAAGACACAGCAACTCTGCCATTGGGGTTTGAAGCGAACGTTTTCGGGCCAACTTCCAGGGAACCTTGGCCCTTGGGTTTTAAAGAAAAAGTCAGCCCACGAACCCAGTTTCATTTGGCAATATGAAATAAGATAGGCGTGTCTATCATGAGTTGGCCCACAAAAAAGTCTGAAGAAACCAGGCCCGAAATGAGACAGGAAATCTGCCATTTTGCTTTGAAGTGACCATTTCGGGGTCATTTTGGCCATTTCTGGGGTTTCTTCAAAGGTGAGAGATTTGGGGGAAAATTCCTCCCCTGAAGCCAGTTTCACGTAGCAACATGAGAAATAGATGCGCAAGAGAGTCTCAAGAAGCCACGCCAGAGAAGACACAGAGAGTCAGCCATTTTGCTTATTTCCAAGGGTTCTTCAAAGACAGGCTACTGGCAGATTTAGTCCCACTGCTACCAAAATGGAACCTTGTGAACAACAACTCCGAGTATAATTTGGGGAGCAGGGCAGCGAAGTTTGATGTCTCGCCATAACACAGGAAACGCTTAGAACTCAACTTTTATAGAGATTTAAATGCAGAATTTGTATCTTGGCTCCAATTAGACTGAAGAAGTGGCCAAAAAGAGCCAGCACAAGCCATCTTCTCCTTAATCCTCCCCCGCTAGTGAGGTCTCTCCTTTCTTCAAATTGAGCTGGTCAGGCACATTTGCTTTTTTTTTTTTTTCCCCCCCCCCCCCTCATGCCGGCGACGAGCCGAACACGACAACGGAAAAATAAGAGAAGGCGTGCGAGAGAAAATCCCCCGCTTCAGTGAGCCGCCTCGCTCGCTCTCTTTTGTCTCACCACATCCTGTTAGTGAGCTAGCAGTGATACCTTTGCAATAAAAAAAAAAAAAAAAAACACACACACAAAAAAAGCTATTTGCTTCTCAAGCACAACCAGTTGAAGTAGCAGCAAAATGGGAACTTTATTCTGTGCGCGTCCCAATACTTGTGTAACTAGTGAAGCTCAGCTGGTCTCTTTGCAGGGAAGCCAACATTGATCGACCCGCCTGTACGCGAGGCTTATGTAACGCTCCCCAGAGAGAGAGAGAGAGAGAGAGAGAGAGAGGGAGCAAGAGAGAGAGAGAGACCCGTGAACCAGCCAGACAATGAAAAGCTCATTTTAAGTCCCACTCTCGCTATATTTTCACACACATGCTCACAAACCCTAGGGTGCACGAGCATCATGCAGGGGGTGCGCCGCATTAAAAGGTGCTATAATATGAGCATTTAATATCTAAAATAATTCGGCCCAATGAGCATTTGCATTGCTGAGTCCTGTAATATTTGTTGCATTATTTTTTAATTTTTAAATGTTACGCAAAACCCCCCCGAAATCTGCCTCTGCAAAGCTAACAATACTAACACAATAATAGGTAACACAATAACAGGCTTATTATTGTTGCATGATACGGGTCAACGTATTGGAAACGGCTCTCGTCGGCGGTGTCAGCTGATGAACTTCCCGAGGCGAGGGGCGCAGCTGCCTGTCGCTGCTCATCGGATCAAGCTTACGTAACGTGCTCGCCAACCAAAACGGGTCCAAAACAAGCAAGGAGAGTCTTGCTAGGGGCTTACATTTCAAAAACAACCAACCCCTGACCTTCCTTCCCAGAAAAAGTTGTTCAGGGGTGTGAAAATTGATGCACCTCACATTTTATCTTCACATCGGATAGACGGGCCAGGTCATTTGTCGATCAAGTAAAAATAATAACCATCATTGTAATTACTCAATTAAATCCATCAATCAAACAATAATTTAAACATGCATGTAAAACGTTTAAATGATAAAATAATTCATGCCATTTTTGAATTGTATCATTCATATTTTTTTAACCTATTCATTGTTGAATAAATTGAATGAATGAATTTTAAAACTGGAATATGTGAAATTGTTTTAGTTGTATTTTAGTATTTAGTATTTTCAATGATTCAACAATTTATTGAATGAGATGAATAAGAAATATAATACGTTTTTTTCCATTTGTACATAAAATTAATATTTATAAATGTTGTTATAGACTATCTGATGTATATTTAATTTTTTTTTCGAAAATTGAACCCCGGTCCTCAGAACTGTGAGGCGGATGTGCTACATTCACAACAATATATTAAAAATAAAAGTTCATTGAAATAGTAACTGTATTGTCGGCATCGGCGGGCCTCATTGACGACGAGGGTACGACTCTCCTGTCTGCTGGCGTCGCCCTTTTAAAACACGCTCGTGCACGGCGAAGCCGCTAAAAATGTCACAGGTCCGACCGTTGCGTTGAACGCGCTTCCAGTGCGCCGCGGCGACATGACATCGAAGGTCGGGTCAACGCGAGACGAGCGTCGTCGTTTTTATTTTTCCATCCGCCGGCACGTGCGCGCGGCTGACCGTCATCCTGGCGGAGGTTACGAAATGTCTTTGAGGAGAAGAAGATTGACGCGTGGGAAAGACGGAGGAGGAAGTGCGGAGTGACTGAAGCGCTTTCACCGGCCTGTCACGTTTGATTGGCGGCCGCTTACTAAAAAAGAGGAGGAGGAGGAGGCGTGCTGCCAAGTGTTTATTAGCATGCACAAAACAAGAAGAAGACGAAGAAGAAGAAGAAGAAGATCAGTGCGCATCCTTGTAGAGGACGTCTGACAGCAGAGATCTGACGGCCGCCGGGTCCTCGCCACCTGCGGAGAGGAGGGGCGACACAAACGAAGACCTCTTAGGGTCCTCCCGGAGTTCCGACTTATGCCGATGTCCGCTTGAGGCAGCAGAGAAAGAGAAAAGAAAAAAAAAAAACTCAACTTTTACCCCTCACCACAAATTCATTTTGTTAAAATTTGGAAAAACTGCCAATCATTGTTTTCAAGATTGGTTGCTACCCAAAAAGGAAAAAAACTCAAGAGGAAAATGGGAAAAGCAATCGGAAAAAAATGTTTGGAAAAAAGAGAAATACACTCTTAAATTCACAGATTTGTTTCTGAATATATTATACACGTATGAACGCAACTGCGGAAAAAAGGTGCAAAGCACTCCATTTGTGGAGGTATAGTGTTTCAATTTTTTTCTACATTTCAGTTTTCCGGATTGTTGGGGGCGTGGCTAAAACCGTGCCTAGTGACACACTTAACGGCAGGAAAAGCCTACAAGAACATCTGAACTTTATTTGGGGTTAATCAGAGGCACTTTAAATGGCGTCATACCAATCAGATCAGTTCATTCTGAACAAAGCCACATCCCCAGTTATTAGAGGGTGTGCACACTTGTGCAACCACATTATCTCAGTTGTTTATTTTCGGTGATTTTTATTTTTTTTAATTGGGTTGTACAGGAAAGTTTTGAAATGATTTATCTTGGTCTCCTTTTTTGTATCGCAAAAATCTGGCATTTGAACAGGGAGGGGTGTGCAGACTTTTCCCATCCACTGTAATTTAATCATGTCTCCCGAGACTCGTTTTCTCCGTTAACAAGCAGCCTTCTGAGGTGCCGCGCCGCTGACCGCGCCCGACCGGTGAGCTCCGACCTCGGCCGGCGACGAAAGCGAGCGTAAGCGCGTCCTCACCGACTCCGAGCGCCGTCAGCCGCCGCCTGAAGTCGGGCCGCTCGTCCAGCACGCGCAGCAGGTTGGTGGACTCCATGCGCTCCAGCTGCACCTTCCAGTACACGTAGATCTTGTGGTTGAAGCTGACGTAGACCAGACACGGGCTGTTCTTGCCCTCCTTGCACGTGTACTGACCTGCGCACGCACACACACACACACACACACACACACAAACACAAAACCAGAGGAAAAAAATATTAAACCAGCAAATAAATCACTTGCTCATGGTAATAAATCTTGAAAAAAAAATGAATAAACATTGGATATTATATTTCAGAAGTTAATTAGGTAATGAAAAATTAAAGGAGATGCTTTACATTCGAATATGTTCATATTTAATTGGCTTTATATATTGAAGTGGCACAAAAATAATCTATTGCAAGCTGGATGGAGAATGTGAACCTCTCTGCTGCCACCTGTTGGCCGAATGAGGTGGGTTATGTTTTCATTTTGTTTTGAAGGCAATGACACAAACATCCATCCAGCTGCTACAATGATGCAAATTAGAATCATAAAATAGAATTTGAAAAATGTAAATAAAATAAAAGATAAAATAAGATGTATAGAAATCAAAAAGTTTGAAAAAAAAAAGGAAAAAAGAGACTGATTCCATTTTATCTTCACTAATCAATCAAATGGTTTCCATTTGGGAGTTAACATTACTTTAATAAATACTATTTTTCATCTATGAAAACAATGATTTAAAAATCTATTTTAAGTAATTCGTTTGAAAGATCCTTTCTTTTCGGAGATTAAAATTAGTAAATAAAATTCTATTTCAAGAATGAAAAATGAAAGAAGAAAGCTAAGACGGAGGCCATTTCTCACCCGCGCAGAAGGCGTTAACGTTCTCGTCAAACTGGAAGCGCACCACGGCCCGGTTGTGGTCGATGATGTACGTCTGGCCGTCCCAGGCGCACGCCACCACCTCCTCGCGCCCGTCCCTCTGAAATCGTACAAACGGAACCTTGGAGTTCTTCCTTTCTGAGAGTACAAAACATCAAGACACAAAATGGCGAAAATTTTGACCGTGACGTCGAGCTTCTGCAGGGCGAAGAGCTGATGGTCCACCTGCACCGACCACAGCAGCTGCTCCGAGCTGTCCATCAACTTCAGGGTCCCTGCAGCACACGAGCACACATTACGATTCCATTTTGGGGGGACATTTTCTTTTCATTTCTCATTGGAAAATGGGGGAAAATTCAGAACAAATGCTGTATCATTTCATCCAAATGCCTGGGTGGAGGTCGGCGCTCTCCCGGGTGTCATTCCATTTCATCCCGGGGGTCTCATTTTTATTTATTATTATTTCCTTTTTTTTTTTTTTTTTTAAATCGCACACCGGCGGCCTCGGGGGAGGTCGCATAATCCCGCTCGTCGTGAAATATTGATGCGCTTACCGTCCAAAGTGCAGAGAGCAAACAGGCCGCATTTAGAAGACTCCTCTTTCGAGCCTGTTAATGACACGTCATCAACGTAGAGCGTACACACTAATTAAATCTCGCATTAATTTTTCAGATAACTGGGCGATTCCCAAACAAGGAATGGGCTGAAGAATATGACGTACGAAGGAATCAATTCAATGTGTCACCTTTGCCGATGCTCCCGATGAGATGCGTGGAAACGTTCTTGTTGTGGATCCGCCCGGTGGTCAGACGGAGAACGACATCTCGAGAGGGCCCGTCGCTTCAACGCGACAAAAGCGACTAACTGAGTTGTTCACATTTCCCGAGATCTCGCTTGCGTTTTCGTACCCGGCGGACGCGGCCCGCGCGTCCTCCTCCCCGTCGGCGGCGTCGCAGGGGGGCGGCGAGTCCCGCTGCGTCCACGAGCAGAGCAGGACGGCGTAGCCGCAGCCGGGCTGCGACACCATGAGCTCCGGCAGGCCCTCGGGACCCGGGTTCACCGACAGACTGTCCACCTGAAACACGCCAACGTTGTTGAATTCGGCTGCTAGATATCAATAGAATTTGAGCGGATTTCCCCAAAGTCAGCAATCTTTCCACAGGGAAAATTGACGAAAAGTCCAAAGATTTTCCAAAAAAGTGGAACCTGTCCTTCCAGCAGCCATTTCTTGAGCAGAAGCAGCTGACCCGATCCCGCGTCGGAAGCGTCCGAAGGTTCTTCCCATCGGAACGCTCGCACCACACGGTCGGTGTAGCCCACCACCAGCTCGCTGCGGCCGTCGCCGTCTAAGCCGTGCGGGAATCGAAACGTTGAGGAGAAAACGGCTGCAATGAACGCGACGGAGGAACAAGACGGAGCCGCCGGTACCGATATCGCTGATGAGGATGACTTTGGTGTTGGCGGGGATGTGCTGCGTGAAGAAAGGCTTCTGCTCGTCGGCGGCGAAACCTTCGTGCTGACCCGACGAGTCGGCCTTGGCGGCGCTCAGGTCGAAGAGGTGGAACCAGCCCTCCGCTCCCACGGCCACCACAAAGTTCTGCGCCCGAACTTTTCGTGAGGACCCAATGGCGACGGCGGCCGCGCGCTCGAGTCTCAGACGTACCTTGCCCTTGTTGCGCACGTCTCCCACGGCGACGCACGTCAGCTGAGGAAGACCACGCTCGCTGGGTGAGGAATTATTACGGCGGTGAACGTGAAATGAACGGAGCGAGCTTTGCTGACCGTGCCCACGCAGCTCCTGGTGATCCAAGCCTTGCTGTCGTCGTTCTTGTACACGTGCAGCTTGCCGCTCGTGTCGCCCACCACCAGCTCGTTCAGCTGCACGCGCGCGCAAATGAGCTCCGACGCCGACGGACGAGTGGCGAAATGCATTCGGGCGAGGGGAAGGGAAGGGAAGGCGCAAGGAAGGGAGGGAGAGGGAAGGGAGCAAGGAAGAGAGGAAGGAAGGAGGGGAGGCAAGGGGAAAGGAAGGGAGGGAGGGAGGGAGGGAGGATGACGGAAAGGAGTAAGAAAAGGAGGCAGTGAGAATGAAAGGAAGGAAAGAAGGAATGAAGGAAGAAAGGAAAGAACGGAGGGAGGAAAGAAGGAAGGATGGGGAGAAGGAAGGAAAGAAGTAAAGAAAGATGGAAGGAAGGGAGGCAAGAGAAAAAAAGGAAAAGCAGATAGGAAGGTCACGAAGGAAAGAAAAAAAACAAGCAAGCAAGGAAGGAAGAAAAGCGGGTCTGAGTTAATGAAGGCAGCGAAGAAAAGAAGTAGGAAAGGATGACAGGAAAAAAGTGGACTTGGAGGAAAGAAGCAGGAGCGTCAGAAAAGAAGAAGGGAAGGAACCAAGGCAGGCAGAAAAGCAGTTGGATGTAAGGATGCATGAATGAAAAAGCGGGTTTGAAGGAAGGAAGGAAGGAAGGAAGGAAGGAAGGAAGGAAGGAAAGGAAAGGAAAGGAAAGGAGGAGGTGGCAACGAAAAAGATGCCGGACACTCAACGCTAAAAGTCATGCGAAGCAACGTTTTGACAAGTTACCGTGTCGTTGTCGGCATCTCCCAGGCAGATGGCGTGAGGGAAGAGCGTGCCGGTGAAGTCCAAACTCACTCGCTGCACGTAGTTCAGCGACCTCATAATGTGCTTCTGGAGCCCAATTAGAAACCCGCTCGTCAGCTGCTGCTCGATTTCAATGAAAACACAACCTTAAAAAAAACCCAACTATGGCATTCTTCAACAGCCGATTCCCAACGTGCAATAATTAAAGTCTTTTTTTAAAAAATTGAAACAAGCTTACTTTTGCTTCGTGGTTCGCTAACTCAGTTGTCGCTGGTAAACAAAGTCACGTGACCAGCCACAGTACGGAATCGCAGGAAGGACGGAAAGCACTAATTCGCGAATTGGCTTTTACCTATTATGTCCACAGGAGGGCGGTGTTCGCTACAAGTTGTCATGCACAGACGATGAGATGAGCAGGCCATGACTGTTTGCTCTAAAAAGACTTCAGAATAAAAAATAAAAAAAACATTTTCATGAATGAGTCTTCATTGTGAAGGACTTTGGTATACATTTGTGCTTGAAAAGTTCTGTAAAAATGACGTTTGATTCGATATGTTGTTGTTTATTGATGCTCTATAAGACATACAGGAAGCTGCAGTTAAACACAAAAAAATGTATGCATGCAAATGCACTTTCTATTTAGTTCTGTTACGTATCTGCAGTTCTATTGTCCAAGGTTCAAATCTACTTCCTTTACATTCCCAAAACATGTATGTGAGTTACACTGAAGAAATGATCCAATTCAAATCTAATCATAAAAAGGTTGTTTGTTTGTATGTGTGGTGAGCAGTCCAGGGTGTACTCCACCCGGAAGTCATCTGGGATAGGCTCAACCTTAATGAGATCAACTGCTTAGAAAATGGATGGATGGATAAATGTGTTTTTTTTTTTTTCAAATAATCTCTAAGAGTGATTCTCAATGAGTGGTGGTGAAAGAGCTCCCTCTGGTGGTACGACCCCCAAAATCACGGCCAAAGTACAACAGTACGATTGAACTTTCAAGTTCAATACATTTGACCTTTAAGAACTGAATGTTTTAAAACACTTATTTAGAAAGAAATGTTTCTCTAACTTTTATGTGCAATAGATTTTAATGGAACCATTATTTCAGTACTATTTTTTCAGTAGCTGAAATGCAATACCTCTTATCAGCAGGATTTTCTGATTGGCGGATTTCGCCCTGACAAATAGCATTCTGTTTAAAAAAAAAACGTTTTTTTTTTCTTATGAATATAAAATTTTCAGATGGGAATTTTTGCATTCAGGTACAGTGCATAATGTCACAGTGGCATTTTCTTGTTTTCATTGAACATGAAGGCCTACTAGCTACTAGTGATTCTATTTCTTGTTCGTTAAACAGTCCCAGGGAGCGTGTGGAGAAGGGCGCCCAGATGACCCCCCCCCCCTCTCCCGTGGGCCAGCCTGTGCACGAGCGCACTGGAAGTCCCCACAAAGCGCTAATTGGACTCTGGAAGCGGCGAAGAGTGCGCGGATTGGTTTCACAGGGGCCGGCCGTGGCGAGGGGCTGCGGGCCCGGCCTGAATAGAACCCACGCTCCTTTTCGAAACTCCCTTGCTGTGCCAAACACAGAGGCAGGAATAAAGGGAGGGAAGAGGGGGGGGGGGGGAAATAAAGGGCAGTATTGGTGGAGTGAGAGAGTGGGGGTCTCCTTCAATGCAAGCTTGATTTTGAATGCCACTACCAACGCAGAAAATTGCACAATTTATTACAATCCCTCTTCAGGACACAGGGACAGGAATAAAGGAGGGAGTATAGGAAAGGGAGGGGGGTGCAGAGGTGCATGAGGGAGGGGGGCGTGTGTGTGTGTGTGTGTGGAAGGGGTGGGGGTGGCGGGGGCTCCACTTTGCTGTGTTTTGTTCCACCCTGACTGACAAGTCTTATTATGTCGCACTCTCCCAAAGCGACAAAAACACACACAGCACAGCGCCTGCTGGACGCTACTGTAACACTAGCAAGTGGAGACAATTGCACACAAAGACCCACCCCCTCACACACACATCCAACACCCTACCCCCCAACACACACACACACACACACACGCATACCTTTTAGCCCCACCCACCTCTACCACTTCCAATCAAAGTGGAAAATTTCAGCCTGGAACATCAACAGAGGATGCAACTCTTCTCTTTTGCAATTTTTGGAACAAAATACAACAGAAAATTGTGTGATTTCTAATGTTTACAGAATGTGATTATATCATATATGTATACAAATCAGCATTGCTCTTTTTGTTGTGTTTTTGTGTAAAAAAAAAAAAAAAAGCAGGCCCACTGGGAGAAACTCAGGGTTCAGTGTCTGGCACCTTTTTTTTTGTTTTGTTTTGCAGGGTCTTTTTGAAAAGTGACAGAACATACTCAAAAAGTGTAAATTTGTTGTTTTAGAAATGCTGTGATGGGCATATTTATACTCTCTTAGAACATAACACATTTTAGATGAGTTGAAAAATGACATTTAAATTGGAAATAAACTCACAGGGTTTATTTCACTCATCCTAGTATATTTACTATAGTAAAATCTCATGAAACAACAAAACAGAGCAGAAATATCGTTAAAATGTCAACCTTAACGACCACAATGTATGCATTTGATTTAAGGAACATATTGAGCAACTAGAAAATGCAACAAGTGAGACAAAACAAGGAAAGTAGGGCATGAAAAGTGTTAAAAATATGCCACATTTTTTTTTGCATTATTTTGAATTGTTCTTTTTTTTTTTTTTTTTTTTTAACTTTGTACAAATGGAGGGAGACAAACAAAGTAAGACTTTCCTCGCTCACTGCTTGCTACCTTTTTTTTGTGTTTTCACGGCGCGTATGACAATCAAGCCCTTGGATGTTGAAAGTGGAACAAAAAGAGACCAAAACAAAAAGAGACAAAAACAAACGCCACTTTGAAATGATGGCGACGCAATGGGAATGGAAATATTTTGCTTTTATGTCTGACGTGTATGCATGTATGTATTTAGCTATATCATGCACTGCGTATGATGGGAACTTGGATGTTTTTCACTGCACTTGTTTTTCGTCGCAGACACACAAAAAGAACGCACACACGCACACACACACACACGCTGTTTGTTTAGTGCTCCAAGTGGCACGCGTCAGGTGGGCGGAGCCAAGGTGTGGCCACGCGGCCGGCCGTTGAAAAGCGGCCGTCTCTTGTCTGCTGGTCACACTCCATGCACGACGCGACGCGACGCGGCGCGACGCGACGCGACACGGGACGCACGCACCGAGGAGACGCTTGCGTCAAACCACGTGACCGGCACGAGCGAGACACGCACAGAGAAAACTTTCATTGAATTAAACATTGATTTGAATTTATTTTTGGGCAATATTTTTGTTAGCGTACAAGTGTTATTTTCCCCCAAAAACTTTTTCACCCCAATTTTCTTTTTTTGGTTCCACGAGCGACAAGCACAACAACGTCCAAACTTTGCGGGAGGGGGAAAAAAACAATCAATTGCTTCTCTGCTTTTTTTTATTTTATTTTTTTATTTTTTTGGGGGGGGGGGGGGGGGGGTGTTTCCCTCAACTTTCTGTCACTTTAGAAACTTTTTTTTATTTGTTGAATTTCAAATTGTCGGCGCGCACCATGGAGCTCGCTCCCCCCGCCTGCTTGTTCACCGCGCAGAGCGTCCCGCTGAGCCCGAGCGGCAAGCCCGTCTCCGCCAAGCGGCCCCGGTCGTCCTCCCCGGAGCTCCTCCGCTGCAAGCGCCGGCTGAACTTCGCCGCGTTCGGCTACTCGCTGCCCCCGCAGCAGCCTCACGCCGTGGCCCGGCGCAACGAGCGCGAGCGCAACCGGGTCAAGCTGGTCAACAACGGCTTCGCCACCCTCCGCGAGCACGTCCCCAACGGGGCGGCCAACAAGAAGATGAGCAAGGTGGAGACCCTCCGCTCGGCCGTCGAGTACATCCGCGCCCTGCAGCAGCTGCTGGACGAACACGACGCCGTCAGCGCCGCCTTCCAAGCGGGCGTGCTGAGCTCGTCGCCCGGCGTGGCGCAGGCCTACGCGGCGGCGGACATGAACTCCATGACCGGCTCGCCCGTGTCCTCCTACTCGTCGGACGAGGTGTCGTACGACCCCCTCAGCCCGGAGGAGCAGGAGCTCCTCGACTTCACCAACTGGTTCTGAACTCCTACTGCCGGGTAAGGCCGAACAACCTAAACTAAGACCCCCCCCCCCCACCCCTCCCCGACATCCGATTAGAACCGAGCCTTGTTTCCCTTCACACAGGAGTAAGGATGCAGTCCGGAGGAGGCTCGAGAAGCACCCAGCTCTGGATTTTAAAACAAAACAAGGACCGCGAAAGACTCGGAAGGGGGTCTGGCGACCACACCCCAAAAACGAGCAGCACATTATTTCATATTCACAACAAAAAGCAAAAGAAACTATGCTAAATCCAATCAGCCCGGAAATGCTTCCAAGTTCGAGAAAATTCTATCAAATGCTCTGTTCTGGTTTTTTGTTTTTTTTGCTTTTGTTTTTGCAAATATAGTAACTATTTTTCTATATGTAAAGAGATTCATAGACCTTTTTTGTACACATCTTTTTGTGTTTTTGTATATATTTTGCTTACATCAGTCTATATATGTCACGTGTATTATTCCTTCAGCTTGTTCCCTGAACGCCACACCGACGTGTCTTATTTAAATATGTCAACTTGTCCATGATCAAAACTTATTATGCAGCTAGTGTCCAAACAAGCCAGCGTCACGTTGGAAACTATTGTTAATATAATGATCATCCGAATAATAATAATAATAATAATAATAATAATAATAATAATGTTGATGATGATGATGAACATATCTTCTATAGTGCAACAATAAATGATTTGCTACTGAATTATATTGTTTGTCCTTCGGAAGCTTTTTTTGCGGGAAGGATGCTGCACGCACACACGCACGCACGCACGCACACACACACACACAAAAAGCACAAATGGGACATGTTTGCTCATTGTACACACAATTGAACACTTCATCGTTTGCAGTTCAGCTGTAAGTGAGCTTTTGTGGTGGCGCTAATCATCCTCGTGAGCCCCGAAACGACGTAAATACACAACAGGAGTGTGCACAAGTTGAATGGAATCCCGATTTTGGTGCAGCACAACCAGGAGAAAGAGTGTGAGTGATGTGGTGTGCCGCAAGAGGGGCCAAACCAAGTTTGACAGGCGAGGGTTAGGGCCCGGGAGCTCACGGCGTGTGCCCGCCGCCCAAAAACAAGCGCTTTGGTGTGCTTGTTTCATTTCAGTTCCAACCAATTGAAAAACAGGGCAGGATGCAAATGAATTCAAACGCAAGAAGAATCCCTGCTGAAATGAATGAAAACAATGGCCGTCCAAGTGGCCGATTGCCGCATTATTTGTCATTTCGCCGGCGCTACTTGAACGCCACACGCCTGCTAAATGTCAGCGTGACGAGCGATAAAGAAAGTATACTTTTGCGGTGATTAGTCTGAGTCCCAAGTTCGCGCGCGGCGGGCCGTCAGAGCGCGTTAGGGTCCGTCGGCCGTGCGCGGCCGTGTCGAATTGCCGACAATGGCGCCGTCTAATATCTGATGGGCGGATTATTCATTGTCGTATCGCCGCATTTGCATGAGAACCCCCGATGAGCCCGCCCCCGTGCGGCACGGGAGCCGCGTTGCATACACAAAGTGAAAAAAACTACTGACTGTATTTCCAAGTGGACATGGAGAATGGACAACTATGACCGAGTCAAGGTGTAAAGTAGGTCAAAGTTTCACGTCGGCAAATATTGCCAAGGCAAGGTTAAGGAGAGGTCAATATTGCCGAGTCAAGATGTCGAGCAGGTCAACGTTGCCGAGTCAGGGTTCCGAATTAGAACCAAGACTTCAGGACCACAGACAGCAACCTGCACTGACTGTTTCGTTTTGTTTTGGCTTTTATTTCTTTATTGTTATTTTCATGGGACATCTTTGATCTTTCAGGTCAACACACTCACAGGACACTTCATTAGGTACAATCTAACGACTTCCAAAGCCGCTCAGAGCTGCGAGGCGTCGTCGAGCGGGTCGGCCACGACCGACGCGTGGATGAGCGTGAAGAGCGGCAGGTAGGCCAGGAAGTCCAGCAGGTCCAGCGGCGGAAGGTTCCGGAGCTCGCGCGCGATGGCCGCCTCCCGCTCCGGGCGGACGCCGCCCGCCTTCAGTTCCAGCAGGAGCTGCTCGGCGCTGATGAAACCTCGCCGGCCGCCCGAGTCCGCTCGCTGCTCCTCCAGGAGGAACAGGAAGAGCCGCTACAATTTTTGAGATTATGAGTGATATTCATATGTACATCATGTCAACCTCATCCGACCAACTAAGCAGGGCTGGGCAAACTTTGTGCGCGTGCGTGTGTAGTTATGTGCGAGTGCGCTCCTCAGGCGGGCGTCAGATTACCTCGGCTTGTTTGTGCTCTTGTTGGAGTGCACCTGTTTGCGCAGTTAATACAGGCTGGATAATAATTGCTGGAGGAGGAGGAGGGTAAGGGACGGGGAAAGGTGGGGGGGGGGGGGGGGGGTATGGGCTGCCACTAATCCCCACCCTGGCAATTAGCCAATTTCCTCCTGTAAAACCCGCAGGATAACAACGCTATCCCTGACAGCTCGGCCACGATCAAGCTCAACTACCTGCGAGGCGGACGGTCTTTTGTGTGTGCGCGTGCGCGTGCGCGCCAAGTCCAAGGCGGGGCGGCCTGGACGGCGTGTCCACCGCGGGCACTTTAATGAGATTAAGGCGGCGCTAATCTGTGAAAAGGGAAACGCAGACGCCTCCTTCCTCCCGCTGGGGAACGCTGCGTCATCGTTACGCCCGCGACAGATGACTCGCTTTATTTTGGGAGCTCTTAGCAACTTTGGCCAAAAATGTCAACAACCAAAACCCAGCCTAGGCAGAGCCGTGACCTCCTAAATTCCAGTCCGACTCTATGGAGTGAAGCGGTCTTGCGTTGGAAAAGTAGGCAAATGTTGCTGAGTCAAGGTGTAGAGGTCAATATTGCAGTCACCATAGAGTAATACCGAGTCGTAGTAGAACGTAGGGGAGTCCCTTTTGCTGAGTCAGCGTCTAGACTAGATCAACATTGCTGAGTTGAGGTGTCGACGAGATCTACATCGTTGAGTCAGGTTGTCAAGTAGTTCAATATTGCACAATGGCTATGTAGACTCGGCCAATATTGCCAAGTCAAGGTGTAAAGTCGTTCTGTTTGGCCTGGGTGGTATGTAGGGATGAGTCAAGGTCTCGTGTAGGCAAATCTCAAGTGTTACCTTGACTTTGAAGAGTCGTGCTTCCAGAGAGCGAAAGTCCATGTCGGTGACCAGCGACCTCATGAAGTCACTGCAAGAGGGAAAAAAAAGACCACGGCTCATTTTGGTGCCAGCGCCGTTTGGCGGCTGACGTCATTTTGGCGGGTCTCGTGCCGCGTTGCGTTTGCGTCGCCGTGATGGTAAAGTGTTGTGAGTTCATTGTGGTTGCTCAGCGCGGCCTGGCTGCCAAACAATGCGCGGGCGCACACGCACGTCCCGCCACAATAACGGCTACAACTGCTCTGGGGAAGAGGGGCGCACGGGGGGCCGCCGGAGCTGAGAGGGTGGCCTGTTGGGGTGGATGCTGAGGGAGGGGCAGCGTGCGGGTGACACCGAAAAGTAGGTCTGGCGGGACAACTAGAAACAATGGGGGATTATTTGATATAATGTAATATTAAAAAAAAAAAAAGCGGCTCACAAAATGGATGGATGGATATTCTGAAAAGAACATTTTAGAATGAGTCCCAAAAATTCCTCCTTGAACGTTTTCTACGCGCCACGAGAATGTTGAGCCCATCATCAGCAGGAGGCCTTTTTCATGAAAGATTGATCCTCTTTTTAAGAGTCAAGAAAGTAGTTTGAATTTTGAAATGGAATTCAAATAAATAGGAAAAAGTATGAACAAGAGGGATTTTTGTTCAATAATGACATTGCTAGTGATAATAATTAAAACAAATAATTTCATGTAATATCAATTTCAACTATTTTCAGGTTTTTGTCATCATACATTTTAACCTTACAAAGAATTATTTTAACTAATGTAATATTTTTCAAAATATTTTCTCAAGTAATAATTTTTGAAATAATTACAAAAGAAAAAGGAAATCTCCTGATTTAAATGGCACCATGCTTGGGTGTATTCTTCGCAACCTTAAAAGTATTTGCCCATTACAAACAAGATGGATTTTTTGTGTGAAATATTTGTAAGAATTGTAAAATAGTTTTTAAAAAAAAAATCACATACTTGAAATGGAATTAAATTATTCAATAAATACTACAATCATAATATATATTTGCAGCCACTAGGCTGCATACATTAGGGGGAAAATAGTTGAATATTTTTAAGAGTCATTTTCTAAAAATTGCAAAATTTAAATGGCAATATTCGACATATTGAAATCAATATTTTTGGGGAGGCGGAGGACAGTAGAAGCAAAAGGAGTGTCCAGCGTTAACGAGCCCCTGCCGGCTGGATGCGAAAGAATGAGCGAGCGCACGCTACGCCTCAGCGCTCCTGCCCTGTGATTGGCCGCGGGCCGGCGGGGTCTTTTCGGGGCAGCTTGACGGCGATGAGGCGGGACAGGGCGGCTAATGATCATTAATTGCACTTGGTTAGAGGTAAAAGAGTCCAAATGCTACTGTGTGCCGAGGACAGTGGCGCGAGAATGTCTCACGTAAAGGCGGCTGCGTGCCATTTTGCCTCCCCGGCCCCCCGCCGGGCGCACACAGCGGCCTTCTTGCTTACGCAATCCCCTCCCCAAAACGTTTTGGCGGTCTCCACCAGCGTCTCGCGACCTACTTCGAACCGCCGCGTAGGGCGGCACCGATGACGACTTCCCGTCGGCGTGTTTCGTCGACGGCCTAACGGGCCGGGGGGTCATGTGACTCGAGCGCCCTGTGAGGTTTGGCGGGAGACACAACGGGATAGATTTTTTCCTGCTGCTGTTGACACATCACACTTCTGTACTGTCATTTTGGCATATTTATATGAAAGGTCAGCTTTGATTGACAGTATTCTTCGTGTTTTTGCGGTTCGGCTTTTTCTCCCCCCGGCAGGCGTTTCGTGCGAGCTTCGCGGGCACAATCGATGCAAATTGGAGACGCCTGCTCGGCTTTCAAAGGGCGGCGAGCGTGAAAGAAAAGGCCGATTGTGTAAGTACAGTTGCAGCTCGCACGTAAAGCGGGATCAGACGACGGCGGGATTGGCCCGGGCCGCAGGTAAGAGGATCGGATCGGGATGAGACGGCAGAAGGATGCTCTTGTTCTTCTCCCCCTCGCTATCGTCCGCGACGATCTCCTCGCAACGCGCGGATCTTTCCAATCCACCGGCGGCCGCGACAATGAGCCGGCCGTAAATCTCGGGCCCCGTGACCCCGGCGCTGCCCTCGCAGCGGCGCGAGGACTCCGGGAGCGGGCCTTGACCCCGCCGGGACCTCCCCGCTCGGGTGGCTGCGGGCTGGCTCCCGTCACAAGGAGGCCACCAAGACCCCCGGGGCAGCAAGACGGACGGCGCTGTGTGTGGGAATGTCAGCCATATTGGGGGGAAACAAGAACAAGGCGTTTTTGTGTGCAGACATTTCTGCACACCAAAGTGCTACGTGAGGCTCGCAGCTTTTGGAAAATGTCTTTTCTCTGATTCTTTTGCGACAACAAAAGCAATGACGATGAGAACACGTAGAGTATGCAAGTTGTAAATTGTTATATGATTTGGCAAAATATTTCTGTGAAATGCTATACGTAAATATATATATTCAGCAAACAAAGAATGCCCGTTGTTTTTTAATGGGCAAAACGTGCAAGGATGATGCTATTGAAGGGAGCTGAAAATTGTCTTCTCAATTTTTATTTGTACTAATAAGACATATCTACATTATTTGATGACAACAACAACAAAAATCCCCATTTTTCAAATGGGAAAAGCTTAACAAAGAATACCTCCAAGGATGATTATTAGTATATTCAAAAATTAATTTCTAACGACTAAATATAAGTAAAAATATCAAATTACTTAAAAATTAAATCTGCATTGTTTATAAAAAAACAACTAATTTATAATATTAACCCCCCCAAATGCCTTGTGTTTATAAAAAAAAAATATATATATCCTATTTCTATCAAATTTGACTTGCTTTAAATGAAATTTGCTTTGTGTATGCAGAGTCAGCAATTATAATGTGAAAATTAATTTAGGAACTTCGACAAAAAACTTTGAATGTATAAGCATTCAAGACATTGTATATCGAATGTCATCAGATTGTCACGTGTTGTTTTGTGTCGTATCGTGACCTAATGTTTTTACCTATTAAAATTCTGGAATGACTCATTAATTTAGTTTCGATAAAGATCCAAGCCTTGACGGTGTTCGGCTCTCTGTGCCTGCACGGAAGAGGTTTCTTTGGGGGGAGGTTTTTATGAGCCAGTCACGAAGAACGACCGTCGTATCTGACTCGTGTTCTTCATATTTACGGCGGGGTCAGCCACTTACTCCATGGCGGCGATCTTCTGCGCCAGGCTGGCAATCACGGCAAAGAGTCTCACGTCCACCAGGCCATCGGTCACGCGGAAGTCCACCAGGGCCAGGATCTAAAAAAAAAACCATGGTGTTTAAATATACGATGAATATTTAAACACCAAAATGTTCAACGAAACCATCAAAGAACAAAAGTCTGCTAGCTTGGTGCTAACATATAATGCGATATGTCATAGACGAGCTAACAGAAATTAGCATAGATGTTACGGTAATTGAAACCTTCAAACAAATGCTACTTGAACACACACGGCTCAGAAACACAAAATAAAAAAATACAAAAATCAGCAATATAGCGAGGAATCCTTTAAACCGATGGAAAACCAACCAACCCTGTAGACGTAAATCTCCTCCTCTTCGGACAGGATCTCGGCCGGGATGATGCGCTTCAGGGCGTCCACCACTTGGATGCAGGAGATGTAACCGTCAGCGTCAGAGTCTTCCTACAAACACACTTGGATGGTTACATCGGGGCTGCCCCAATACCTTTGCCCATACAAAGTGTTGAATTGACTCACTGCTTCGAAGGCCTTTTTGTACTCTTCCAGCTTCTCTGGACTGAAGATACAGTACTTTGCCAAAAAGTCGACTGCAAAGACAACAAGAAGACGGACGTTGAAATTGATAAGGACTTCTAAGGACGCCAAAGTATGAGAGGGCTAGAATTGTCCCCGTCTGGCCAGCATGGGGTCAGGCAGGCAGACAGGACGATGCAGGGCGAGGGGGTCCACTTGGCCCGAGGGTGTGTGTGCGAGGGTTAATAGCTCCTTCCGCAAAAGCGGCTTAATAGATGTCGGAGGAGTCGTAGGGGAGGCCGCCGGGACAAAGAGTCTTGATTAAATTCCCAAAAGGACACCACAGCATCAATATGCTAATTTATTCATGATCTTCCACGAGGGAGGCCCAAAGAGACACAAACAATGGCTGGTCAGTTCATTAGGTACACCCGCCCCATCCAACGAGATCACAAAGTCTTTCTTTACCAACGGGATGGTGCACAAAATGTTGGCATTGTTTGGAAATTCAGCCCCTGAACCCAGTTTCTTTTAGCAACATGAACATTGCCAGACTTGTCCATCGTGAGTAGGGCCACCAAAAACTCTCAAGTAACTAAGGCCCAAAAGACACAGGAAGTCTGTCAGTTTGCTTTGAACTAGATATTTTAGGGGTTATTTCTAGGGATCCTTTTCAGCCCCCAAAGCCAGTTTTACTGAGCAACGTAACATTTGGTAGACAGGTCTATCATGAGTAGACTCCCCAAAAAAGTCTCAAGGAGCCATGCCTGGAAGCGCACAGAAAGTCCGCCATTTGGGTTCAAAGCAACCATTTTAGGGTCATTTCCACCTTGGATTTTGGGGGGAAAATTCAGCTCGCAAAGCCAGTGTCAGGTAGCAACATGAAATTTGGTAGACATGTCTATCGTGAGTAGACCCACAAAAAAGTCACAAGAAGCCATGCCCAAAAATCAACAGGAAGACAGCCACTTTGGTTGAAAGCAATCATGTTAGGGTGACCAACTTTTAGATTTCGTCCAATGGCTTCTGAATGAAAAAGTTTTTGGACGGCGGAGTCTTGATTGTGAGACATTCGAGTTTTTGTCAGAAGTTTGATGACTCTCCTTAAAGGTCCGAGCAATTCCAGTAGCTAAAGTGAGCGAGAGAGTGACAATCATGAAGGGGGAAGGTTTTGGCTTTTAAGCTGCTGCTACTTCAATTTAGCAGATGAGAGTGACCGTGCCGCATAAAGGACGTATTCATGGACCGTGGGGGGGGGGGGGGCGGCAGACTTGATATCGGTGCGGTTGACTTAAACCTCTGGACCGGCGGGCTTTGTGCAACTCGGGCCATTTATCAGCTTAGTTCTCATCCAAAAGCGGGCCTCCGCCTTTGTCATGCAGAGTGCGACATTGGCGTGCAGTCAACTTGACTTGTTGAAGCTTGATGGATCCAAAAAAAAGACGGGAAAAAAAGCTCCAGCATCTGTTTGCAAATATCTGGCAGGTCAGCTGGGTTTAAAGATGGCGAGGCGCTAGTTTGCGACTACCTGCTCTGTCTTGGTGAAAAGGTGGGGGTGAGGGCCACAAAAGGTGCAGTGGAGTGAGAGATTGAGGGAGGACCAGCGGCGGGACAAAGCCGGACTGGAAAAGCTCCCGCCTGAGAGTCTTATCTGATTCCACTCCAGCGCCTGACGCCTTTTTTTTTTTCTTCTCAGCAGCACAGGTTGTGCCTTTGCCGTCAAGCCGAGCAGAAAATGTTCATCAGCCAGACGACCGGCTGGAGAAAGACGAGACAGAAAGAGAGAGCGAGAAAGACACTGGACGCTTCAGTCCTTCCTGTTTTGGTTCGGCCATAACGCAGGCATGGCCGGAGACACCTATGGGGTCCTGAGCACCTGCGGGTATGTCAAACGACATACAGACATTTATTTACGTGCTCCCTCTTACATGTTCCAGTTCAGAAGCGAGGAAGCAACTGGAGATTTTTGAGGGAGGACTGGCTGACTCCAAAGCAAATGCACAAACTCCCCCGTGCTGCCGAAAAGCGGCTCGGTCTTCTGCCGTTTGGAAAAATTGCGTGAGTCTACACGCGGGCTTTCCAGGACAAATAACAATTGCTGTCCATCATTTCAAAACGTTGTCCGTCATGAGCGGCTCATTGAGCGGTCGCTCGCGGACGTCACGTTGGCCAGATGAAAAATGTGACAAATGCGCCGACGCACTGCGTGGGATTTATTTTCTGCCTCCTGTGGTTGCACACGCACGCGCACACACACACACGCGCGCACATTACCATCTGTCTCTCCATCGTCACACACACACACGTACCAGGTAGTTTAACTTGACATTTTGTCCATTTTAATGTTTTTATTTAATTTCATTTTTTATTCATATGACGACTTGAGAAACATGCCAATCAAATCAGCGCTCTCGATTTTCTTCATCGCAAATATTTTTTCGGGGGCGCTTATGTAGGCCGATGACGTTCTCCCGCCATGAACATTAAAAGAGAGCAGAAAAAAAAAAGTGGGGTGCGGTTGGGGGTGCAGAGGGGATGGGTCGCCCTTGCTGAATGTGAGCTTTGTTGACAGGAATTACGGGACACTTTGGAAACGATGTTGATGACGAGCTGAAAACAAAACTCAAGTCTGCCACAGATGAAGTGCACGCACACAAACAAAGTCAGCATGCAGCAAACAATAGCACACTTGAATGTGTGTATGTGTGTGTGTGTGTGTTGTGTGTGAATGTGTGAGAGTCTGAGTTTCTGCGTGTATGTGTGTGAGTTAGTGTTCGTGTGATTGTGTGCGTGTAGGCGTGTATGAGAGTGCGCGTGAGAACGTGTGTGCGAGCGTGTGTATGATTCTTTGATAATGAGTGTGCGTTTGTTTGTTGTGTGTGTATATGACAGTGTCAACGCGTGTGCGCGTGAGAGTGCGTGTACAGTCAAGGTCAAACAAATGCAGCCGCCACGCTCCCGGGATCTGGCCGCACGCCACCGAGTTTCGCACGCTGACGCACGCACGCATGCACGCTCCCCGCCGACTGATCGGCCGGCTCGGCACGCCCACCTTTGCGCCGGCGTAACAGATGTGCGCCGATAACCTTCACAAAAGCCAAATCACGGCCTATTATGACAGGGCCGCTCCCTAGCACGCCGCCGTCGACGAGGCCCATTGTACCGCTTTCGACAGATGCGGCGCCCGCGTCGCACGCCGCCCACCGCTCGTCAATGGCGGCCGACGGGAAAGCAAACACGCCACACATAAAAGGACTTGTTGCCTCCATTCATCGCCTTTAATTGCTCAGAGGTGACTTTTTACCTGAGGCGAGTGGGCGGGGCCTAAGTCGGGCTGACCGTTGGCGGCCAGGTATTTGCTCGCCTTGTTGTTGACACAAAAGAGAGAGAAAAAAGACGCTTTACTATTATTAACAGATTAAAACGACATAGCACAAAATGGACCAGGTTTACGCACTCCACTACATTTCCCCCGGGCACTGCTTGAAAAAAATACATACGTTTATATAAAGGTATACAAGTATTTACATATTGCTATTTTTGTCATTCTTGTTATTCAAGGTGTTTCTAATGATGAAATAAATGTAACAAATTAAGTCAAGTTTTAACAATCATTTTTTCTTTTTATGAGAATTAATATACTTGCAGGTTGACAAAATGTCAAAACCAAACACTTTCTCACCATTTTTCCGTCCGTTACACACGTACAGTATACGAATGTCAATTCTTTTCTTTACTTTATTTTTTTGTCACAAGAACGTCCGCGCGCCACATAATTAGCTATGCAAAACTCCAAAAGACTGCAGGGCGCCGACACCAGCACTTGGCAACAACAAGAGAAACAACAGTTTGGCGTTTAGCATACGGAAAGTGACGACATTGACGTGCGTGAATATACGGCAAATATATTTGAATGTTTACGCACGTCGGTTCATTTGTGCAACCACAGCTTGTATTTTTTTTGTTTTGTTCTTAACTCGCAACAATTCGGCCCTTTCACAGCGCTAATGAGGGGCCGCCGCCACAAGTGTTTGGACGTGAGCGTGGCAATGTGCGCACACACATACACTGTGTGTGTGTGTGTGTGCTTTTTAAGGGAACACATGCAACTAATCCCCCCCCCCCCTCCCCAAAAAAAAAGGAAAAGAAAGAGATGACAGATTGTACCAGCATACGCAGTGTAAACACGACACACCCTGTGCACTTTCCAACGACAACCCCAAACACACACGCAGGCGCGTGCGCACACACACTAAAAAACGTTTGTTCTGAAGCATCAAGATTATTAATTTGCATTGACGCAGACTGCATGGCCCCGAGAGGTATTTCTAAAATGTCGGTGACCTTATTTAGCTTCACCGGGTGGAATAAAAAAATAATCTGGGTGATACATGGTGGTCATCTACAACTGAGGTTGTAGGTAAGGTTAAAAATAAATAAATACATAAATAAATCAATACACGGAAAATATGCAGAATGATACGTTTTCTACAATAAAAACAATAAAAATGTATTTTTAATTTTAATAAATTAAAAAAACAATCTCACATTTGAGATGAGAATGAGAAAATTTTAAATGTTAAATGTATAGAGCAAATACATTAGAATAAATGGGTTAATTATTTAATGTGATATGCAAATGACAAAATAAAATACATTCATGTAAAATAGTTGATTTTAGTAATAGAATAATTACAAATTCATACGTTAGTTTCATTGAAATTAAACAAATTCTAATAATTAACCAATTATTTTATAAAATAAATGACAAATTTAAAATATACATGTATATATACTGTACATAGTTTATGTGATTTTTTTATTTATTAAGTAAATTATGTGCCAATTATTTAATAAGGTAAATGAAAAGAAAAAGCTAAAATCTATGCAGCATAGTGAATTCTAATAATAACATGAGAATGAGGACAAATCAAATTAATTTAATCATGATTCATTTACCACTGATTTATTAAAACAAATGACAATTGTCAATTGCTTGTGTGAAGTTGTTTATTTTACAATATTATTGACAATAGATCAATTAACCAATTACTTAACAAGCTAAATGGTGGCCAGCTGCAAGCGTCCTCGCCAAACTGTCCAATCAGAATCCAGGGTCAGCGCTACTCACGAGAGAGCAGCTTGACCCAGTCGCTAAGGACCCCCAACCCAAACCGCCCCCTTCAGTCGTCCTCATCAGCCTTGACCTGAGGTGCTGGCCGCCATTGTGGCCCGGGTGGGGGGGGGGGGGGGGTCCGGAGTGCTGGCTAAAGTGATGCTCGGCCCCCATAAAAAAAAAAAACAATCAAGTGCACTAATTGACGGGGAACATTTTCAGAGAGCGGCAAAAAGAAAAAAAAGGGCGGTTTCGTTTGTTTTGAAGAACAACCTGCCTTTTTAGTAGGCACACGTTGGACAAAAGAATTGGGACACCGACAGGGAGTCGAAGTCGCAAGAAAACCAAAGTTTTCTGAATGGCGGAAATTCCACCATCTCCGTTCGACAAGTCGTAGTCATTTCTGCGTGTCCCAATACCTTTGTCCACATATATTCCATGCGGTTATATGATCAGGTGTCCTGTAAAATGTGCTGCGTTCATTTTGCTGTTTTTTCCCTCCCAACAATTGCTTAATTATACATTCAATTCATACACCGTTATTCATTTGTTTTGTTTACACTCAAGCTAGATTGTAACTAATACAATGAAAATAATAGAATAGGATAAACATTTGAACATAATGCATTTCAATTTTCATTCGTTCATTCATCTTCCGTTCCGCTTATCCTCACGTGGGTCCCTAAGTTTATTCATTACAATTAGTGAGACAATTAAAGAACGAGAATAGAGACTTACTTTATTACCAAAATAAACTATTTTCCGTACACGTTTGCATATTTTATGAAGTGAAAATTACGATCTTTTCAATCGTAGTGTATGATAACTACCGACAGGCAGACTCACAGTCGTCAAAGTCGGAGCAGACGTGGGCGTTTCCGGGGGTCTGCCCGGAGGGGTCCTGCAGCCTGTACAGCATGTTCAGGACCTTGCGCTTCCTCTGCTCCACACTCCAGTCCTTCTCCTCCGCTCCCACGTCCGCAAGCTCTCCCGGAAACGCCTCGGTTTGTTCCCAAACACCCGCAAGACCCACATCAGAACCTGCAAGGAGGTTAAAAATGCCGCTCGTCATATACGCTCAAACCAGTCCAACTTGAAAATATTCTCAAAAGTTAGAACATCTCTGGAACCGTTTGGCCACATTCAGAAATTGCTACTTTCCCCACAATTCCACATTTGCCATGAAAATGAATCACTTTGAAATGCATTTGACAAACTGAAGTCATCGTTCCACATTTCTCAACCGATTCAAAGCATTCCAAATTTAAAATCAGGACAGTTTAGAAAGCATTTTTTCCACATTCATCAAATTTCCATATTTTTTTTAGTACTCTGCCTTTGCTAAGACGTTACCTTAATCATTTAAATGAATATTTTTTTTTCAATCTCATATTTCCACAGCTTCCACATTTGAATTCATTGTCCAGAATTTCAGTTCCGCATCAGCTCTTCAGCATTCACACCTTTTGTTGTTGTTGTCCTTGAAAGCAGCACGCATCTCCCCTCAGGAAGAGTCCGGAAACAAGCGTCCATTTTGTCACCGAGCAGCCAATTAAGAGTGCCATTTTGTGTCCACACAAAGAGCGCGCACTCGTGCAGCCAGAGTTCACACGTGGAACATTTTGGATTGCTAGCTTCAAGTAAGCGAGACGGACGGTGGGTCAGCCGCCGCGATCGATGGCGGCGGCGGCCATCCGGCACGCTGCACACAATCACACCGACGGGCCCGACCCGCGTCCAGGCACCGCGGATGACGGGAAGGACAAGATGAGGAATGTGTCGGGGGGGGGGGGGGGGGGGTCATTACGACGCCACGTCAAGCAAACGTCCGACTTGATGCATGTGGCAAAACCGACTCAAACCTTTGAAAAAAGAAAACAAATATCCTTTGCTTGTCCAACCCGCCGGTAGAAACAAAGCTAGTGGTTTGCAAACTTCTAATACAAAAATGACCCCCTTTTTTGTAAGAAACATTACATTGAAGCTAGCAGATAACTGGAGTGCTATGATTTCCTGCCCTTGTTTAAGTCAGAACTCATGCAGCAGCAATTTTGGACCAACGGGGAAAGCACTGTAGTCATGCAAAATCTGATCTCTCTTACATAATTGATATTTTTAGTAAGAAACAGTGCCATGAAGCTACTACCACCTACCTGCAGAAATATCCCTTCTCCTAGGTTGAGTCAGAGCTGGGGCAGCAGCATTTTTGGAACTCTTTAGAGGGTTCGGTCATCCAAAATGAAATCTCTAACACAAATGGCAATTTATTAGGATCTGAAAAATATGATCTGTTCTCCTAGTTCTGGTCGTAACTCAATTTTGGACCAGCTGGGGATTCTTTAGAAGGGCCCTGGTTATCCATCCTGTAATCTCTTATACAGTACATAATTGACCATTTCTTTAGTAACAAACGGTGGCACAAAGTTAGCACCTCACTGGAGAACTCCGATCCCTTCTCCTAGGTCGAGTCAGAACCTGGGCACCAGCATTTTTGGACCAGAGACTTTGGAGAGGATCTGGTCATCCAAAATGTAATCTCTAACACCCAATTGACAAGTTTTTAGTCAAAAACACAGGCACTGGGCAGGTCGCTGTGACAACCGCTGCATCTGAACCCCACTGGATTTGGGGGTCAAATCCCCTTACAGCGGACAACAAGCGCACAAGTCGCCCCGACACGAGGACAAGGCGAGGGCAAGGCGCTCCGACTTGTATCTCTTTCTTTACGCGTTTGGGAAAAGGATGGGCAGCGCTAGGACAATCGGCGGGGCCGAAGCTATTCAGCGATGCCACCCAGAGAACTCCCCCTCAAAGAATGCTCAAATTATTATTCATGGGGCTCCTTTATGCCGCACGTCGGCCTCTCAATCAGGCCTGACAAGTGCCAATCAAAGGCCTGCGCAGTCCGGGATGGTTTAAGAGCCACTGGAGGATTCTGGGGAGACAATGCCGGCAGACAATGGCGACACGGCTACTCTGTCAGTGTGTGGTCCTCGCGCTTACGCCGCTAAACTGCGTCCTCGGCCAGCTCAGATTAACGCTCTTTTGTGGCGAGCCGCACGTCGCCGTGATAACGTCTTTGGTAGCAGCTGAATGCTAACGGCTGGTAGTGGCGGGGATTAGTCCAGCTATGAATTCCTGATGAGCTCAAAGGTCTAATCGCGAGCCTCGCGGGGGAGCAGACGGCGAAGATTCCCCACAAGACTCGGCCGAGTGGAAAATCTGTGATTTTGTCACGCAGATGATGTTTTTTTATTAAGTGGCAAGGCAGTAAAGATAGCAACAAACCAGACAACTAGGATCTCTTCTCATAGTTCAAGTCAGAACTCGGGAATAAGCATTTTGGAACTGCTGCAGAGTCTTTAGAGGCTCTGGTCGTCCAAAATCCGATATCGAATATCCAACTTGCACTTTTTTAGTCAGAAACAAAAATCTGATCTCAAATACAGACATATTTTCAGAAAGAAACAGTTCAGTGAAGGTAGCAAATGGACTGGATGCCTATGATCTCTTCTTCTGATTCTAGTCAAAACATGGGCAGCAGAATTTTGGACCAGGGGAGGATATTTTAGAGGGGATCTGCTTGTCCAAAATCTTAACTCACTCAACTCACAACCAGAAGCTTTTTTGTAAGATAGCACTGGAGAGGTGCAGGAGCATTTGTGGACCAGTGGGAGAGAGTTAAGAGGCTTCAGTAGTCAAAAATAGAATGATTAATAAAAAACTGACAAGCTTTAAGTAAGCTTGCACTAGATAAATAAGATCTGCTGTCCTGGTTCTAGTCATAACTCGAGCAGTAGCATTTGTGGTAAGATGAAGAGTTTTTAGACGCTCTGGTCATCCAGAGTCTGATCTCCTACACATACTGTAACTAAGACATTTTTACGAAGCTTGCACTGGAGAAATAACATCTACTCTCCTGTTCTTAAGTTTTTCCACAAGATATCATTGGAGAAATATCATCTTGCCTCCTAGATTCTAGTCATAACTCGGGCAGCAGCATTTTGGAGTAGCTGGAGAGTCTTTGGAGTCTTGCTGCACAGATCATTGGCCTATCTGGTGGTCACAACGGCATCAGAAAATAGCGATTGTGGAAGGAACCTCCATGACGAAGATGGGGGGAAAAAGACAGATGTGCCGGCGTGGGAGGAGGACCCGGTCATCCTGACCTTTCTCCTTCGCTTCGACAAAAAGGCACGTCCACAGGTAAAGACGATATGCGGCGGCAAGGCCAGCTGGCTGTGGCGAGGATTAGGCCGGCTTAAGTGTACTGGAGAAGAGGGACGGCCAAAACCAGCGGCGACAAGCGAGGGAGACAATGGCGCCGATTACAAGCCGGCCCGCTGCCACTGAGGAGAGCTTTTAGCAGATCACCCGCTAATGAACAAAACCGACTCGCCGTGATTAACTTCTGACACGCGTGTGCTGTATACGTCAAGATTTAAAGGGGTACAGCACCTTGTTCAGGCGAAGATCTGGATGGGAAACAGTCAGGTGACGGACTCTGGTTTATGAGCCGTGATGAAGGAGACCTGGAACCTCCCACGGACCAATCCTGGAAGGATGGACAAATGAAATCTTTCGGATTACTTCAAACAAAGCTTCACGGTACATCCTAAACCAGTAACTCTCAAACTTTTTATACCAACAACCACTTAAAAAAATACTTAGTTCTCCAAGTAGCACCATCAGGACCAACGTTAAAATACAATAGCGTCGTAGGCCATCAAAAACGAGACAGAGGTATCATTGCTAAGAAGAGCACTACCAGTCAAAGTGTTTCAAAACTAGTAGGGTATAGTTCATATTATTGTAAGCCACTGTAACATTATGCACAATCTGAACATTAAAACATTCACTGCCATTGACGGCTTTAGAAGTCAAATATCTACGTTAACTGGGAAGGCTGGCAGTGAATGCGTTTCACTACTGTGCTTCAATATAGGAAAAAAGAAACGGATTCAATTGAAGTGGATTGTAGATAAAAGTTAATCAAACTGAAACTAAAGACCTGTCGTTCAGTGAATATGATCACTTGAGATGACCGATGCGGGTGCTGTCGTGGTGTTTTTTCTTTTGCGCAAGGTCCCTTTTCATGAAATGGGAGGGGTGGGGTATATGATGTGGGGGTTAGGGGGAGCCAGGTCGGTCACTCACCGACTTGCCATCTTCCGGGACCTTCCGGGCCGAGTCAGGAGTCCTCATTGGACCTGACGTGGGGGTCAACGTGAAAGCAGCTCAGATCACAGGAAGTCATTTGTCTGCGGTCGTGTCGGGCAGCCTGGCAGATATGTGTGCGTGTGTTTGTGTGTACATGAACGCTTACCTCAGGCACACACACAAACACACACTTATCTTTTGTAACGGAGTATGTGTTCACAGATATGAGTAATGGCGCACATCGAGCCGAAGCCGTGTGTAATCTGTGAGCAAATAGCGGCCCTCAAAGACGAGCACCTGTCTGCAGGAGCGTGCCAGGTGCAAACATTGTTAGAGTAAGTGGGGGGGGGGGGGGTGAATAAAAAAAAAAAAAAGAAAAAAAAAAAGCACAAGCTCATTGTTAACATTCATACAAATAGGAGAAGTCGTGTCTCGTGTCCAGATCGTGGGGTTTTGTCAGCGAAGACGGGGTCCCTGAAGTCACCTCACCGTGGAGTCCCTCTTGGAGATTTAAAACTATTTACAACAATTTGTTGGGTTTGAATGTCAAGTGGAAATAGGATGCAGTTTTCTCAGTCTCAACTCTCAAATCATCTTTCCGCAGTGAAGTGAATGGAAATGTCAATAATGCGTTCCAGCCGCCCCAAAAACCCGACTAAAATGTTTGTAATGTGTTTTTAAATAAATAGCACTCTATAATATTGTACTTCATAAAAGCATGCAGTTTTGACATAATTACAGTAAATAGATTGTAGAAAATTGAATTGTTTTTTCCACATTTTTTACTTCACTTCCAAAACTATTGTGCTGCTCCTCCTGGTGTGCAGACCTTGGCCACCTGGGGGCAGTACAATACATACATTCGGATATAATTTGAGACGGTCACTTTCTTTGCAGAGGATAAAGAATATATGCCTGTGGGTATAACTACATTGTCTGTCTACATGTTGACGCCGTTTGTGCGCAAATATCCGTTGCTTAAAGGTTATAACACGGTCACATAGATGCAATTGGTTAGCCTGTCTATGGTGTTCTGCTTTGTTTGTTAGCATTAAGCTAGCGTATAATTCAAAGGCAAAGTTGCATGGTGGTTTGAAATAGTGTGTAATTGTCTTTGTTTCATGTTCACTTTGACAGTAAACTCCAATTGGGAGTGGCCATAAACAGCATCTGATTGGCTACCACGCTACAGTTAGGGCTCATAGCGCCACCTGTTGCTTCGGAACGCACACCGAACCCCGCCGAGCGTCGTTATGGCCTTTTTACGAGCCCATAAACGAGTTTATCTAGCCGTTGCGCGAGCGGGCTATCTGTGTCGGACTTTCCCGGGTTAATGATCCACGCCAGCGGTTTGATCTTTATGAATATGGCGCATGAATATCGGGGGGGGGGGGGGGGGGAGAAGTTAAGCCTTCACGGGCGGGCAACACTTGAGACGCTAGCCGCCAATAAAGCCAAGGCGTCCTCGCCATGAATAAAAAGCGCGCGTACACGCACAGACACACCTGTCTGCTTATCGAGCCATCTCGCCCAACAATAAAAAAAAACAGAAGTAAAAAATATTTTGTACTCGGATTTCATGGAATTACATGTTGAATAAAATACTAAAATAATAATACAATAAGAATGCTAATGTAATTAATACAATTAAAAACAAAAATGCAAATGATGAAAATAAGTAAATAAAAATATGACAAAGAAAAATGAATTAAATAAGGAGCATGAATTAAATAACACAAAGTTAGCAATATTAAGAATATGGTACATCAAATATCTTACACAATCAAATAAATCGAAATCAAATCAAAGACTATTACTATTATGCAAAATATAATACCGATATAACTTGGACACAAATACTAGCGGCTGAATTGTAAGTGTAAGGGGCAATACCTGCCGAGGTCAACGTGACATCACGGCGGGGGCTCCACGCGGCGGGGAGGATGCGCTCCGGGTTCTCCGGCGAGCTCGCCGGCGTCGTGCGCCGCAGCAGCAGCAGCTGCACGCGGGACAGCGAGCTCAAATCGCCCGAATGGCGACCCACCGACAACGCCGCCAGGCCCGCACACAACCGCGTTTCTGAAAACAAAATGTTTCACATGGATTTTCCGATTTGCAATAAATCGAAAAAAACCCAACAATTCCATGAGATAAATTAATTCAAAAATACTGACGACTGAATACGGATTCTCACTTGCTAGATTATTATGGATAATCATTTTTGATGGGAGTTCATGAAGCAATTATCGAATGTGGTGATGAATGTTCATTTCTGGCCTTTTGAATGATTTATTGAAGTGGATTGGGAAAGTACACACGCGCGCACGCGCCGCGGTCACACCCAATTAAAAGCGGCTCAGTGACAGTGTGGCCGGGTGCCCATGCAAATCCCTCCCGGCCCACGCTGGATGGGTGTGGAGATGGAATTCCACACGGAGGGGGATTTCAAATACGCACACAAATGATCAGAACCACGGAGAGAAATTCAAACGGCATGTCGACTGGTGCTGGGAAAAGCTTTGTGGGACTTTGCGAGAGGAAATCCGGGGATCACAACAACGACGGCGGCGGCGGCGGCGGCCACACTTCCAGAAGCTCCATCATTAGCCAAAAAGTGACTGAAAAGACTGAAGGAAACAGAGTAGCCCCACCCGCCACAAAGCGGGGGCTAATCTGGGGGCTAATCCCGCCGTTGCCACCCACTCGTACGCGGCCAGCCGGACACACTGCTCGGAATATTTGCGGGAAGAAAAAATGAATTTCATACATCAATAGCAGTTGGCTTCTTTGCATTCAGCACTCTGCTCATATGTGATGTTATTATCATCACTAAGTAAAAAAAACAATGAAGTCATCATACATAATATTAAGACTAAACCATAAATAAATAATTGAGCAATGAAATCCTATAAATAATGAAATAAAATACAAATAAAAAATATATTCTGCATAATTGACTGATATGTAAAACTAAATATTTGTATAATAACTAAATAAAGAAAGAATAAAATAAAATTATTTAGTAATAAAAAGTAATAGAATAAATACATTTATAATACGATAAATATATATATAATCAATAAAAATATATTCAATGTACTTTTCTTGTATATTTCATGCAATGATAATTACATGAGGAATAAAATTCAACAATAAATAAAACAATAGTAAAATAGTATTAATATTCAACATATAACTAATAAAATATGAAAATTATATATTACATAATTAAATAAATATGTATATATATATATATATATATATATACATATTCACACACACACACATATATATATATATATATATATATATATATATATACATATACACATATATATATATATATATATATATATATATATATATACATATACACACATATATATATATATATATATACACACACTTTTTTTCTTCCACTTATATTTTATGCAAAAATAGCATCAGAAACAAATATAATAATGAATAAAATAATAAAATAGTTTTAAAATAGTTCATAATAATAGTTTAATAAAACGTAATAACACTAAGAACATATCTAAATAAAAAATAAAAGTAAACAATAATTTGTTATTACCAAGCAATAGCAATAGCAATGTGAATACTTAGATACATTGTTTTTTAAAATTTGTAATACATTTGCAAAAAAAATAAAAAATGTTCAGGTTGTCATTATGGGGTGTGGCGGCACGGTGGCGACTGGTTAAAGCGTCTGCCTCACAGTTCTGAGGCCCGGGGTTCAATCCCCGGCCCCGCCTGTGTGTAGTTTGCATGTTCTCCCCGTGCCTGCGTGGGTTTTCTCCGGGCACTCCGGTTTCCGCCCACATCCCAAAAACATGCATTAATTGAAGACTCTAAATTGCCCGTAGGTGTGAATGTGAATGCGAATGGTTGTTCGTTTACTATGTGCCCTGCGATTGGCTGGCAACCAGTTCAGGGTGTACCCCGCCTCCTGCCCGATGACAGCTGGGATAGGCTCCAGCACGCCCGCGACCCTAGTGAGGAGAAGCGGCTCAGAAAATGGATGGATGGATTATGGGGTGTCATGTGTCGAATCTTGTAGCAAGAAATACATTTCATCCCCTTTGGAATGAGACTAAAACATGACTATACAAGGAAAAAGTAAACCTCTGTGAATAATTTATGAATGCACTGTATTTCCTTTTTTATAGCTTTTTTTTTGGGAGTTGGGGGGGTTGTATTGCACTGCGGTTGCTGCGGCAGCGGCCCACCCTGATCCTCCCACGGCCTGGGGGGCAAAGGTCAGGGGGGTTCAGACAGAGGTTGTGACAAGCAAGTAAGCATGGAAGCAGGTTAAACACCTTGTCAGGGATTAGTTAGGAGGGAAGTCTTCATTTGACGACACCGCACGCACACACACACACACACACACACAAGCGTAAACACACACGCGTACAACACGTGAGTGGTTTTGTGCACTTTGGGCGGACACGGAGAGTCGCCCAGATGATCTGATCCACGTCGGAAGAAGCAAAGTGTGCCTAATTGAGACATTAGTCGGATGGAAATACGACGACAACAACAACAACAAAAAATCCTAATGTCCTCATTATCGTCGGGGAGTTCCCACTCAAGTGGACGTGCCCGATTGATGAACCAAATAGGACTGCGCTTCACTTTTTCCACATTTTCTTCTATTGCAGCCGAAATTCATTTTTTCCTGCCTCAAAATTCGACACACGAAGTTGCTGTTGCTTAATTGTAGGACATTTCTTCATAAATAAAAGAAAAGAAAAATATCACGTGAACATACAACACATGAAATTAATTCCATTTCGGAATAAGCCTGTAGCATAAAATGTGTAAATTGTACAAAATGGAATACATTTAAAATATTTAACTATAGTGAATGTTCTCCCCCCTCAAAATTATGCACAAAACACCCAATAATGACAATGTGAAAATGTATTTGGCACATTTATTAAAAATCTACAAAAACTAAGAAATCCTATGTAGATACAATACATATTGTGGGTGTGGCAACAAAATGTGTGAAATGTTTGTGTACATTGTGATTTTTCTTTTTGTATTTGCATAAATGATTTCATTAAGTCATATATCACACTCAAAATTCTACACACAATTGATTTTGATTTGTGCAAACAAATGTTTTTAATCAGAAATCAAATAGGATTTTGAATAAAAATGCACTGAGATGATAGCAAAATGACATTTTAGGGGGGTTAGTTTTTTAAAGTTTTTTTTTTTTTTTTTTTTTAATTAATGATACAATACACGATATTTTTAAGAATTTACAAAACAAAAATGTCCCCAAATTTGAAATATCTACAGTATTTTAGAAAATAAAATAACAAAAAAGACCGATTTGATTGTTGGTGTCGATATAAATATGCCTGAATTAAGAAAAAATGTTGTTAAATCCGCAATTTTTTTGCATACCGTGGAGAGGCGAGGCGCCGCTACTCGACAAGTCGCCCGCTCGGTCCAGTGACGAGCGGGACGGAGGCGACGAGGGGGCGACGGCGTCCAGTTCGTCGAACAGGCCGGAGGGAGTGCGGCTGAATTCCGGGTTCGAGTCCAGCGACGCCGCCGCCGTCGAGCGGCAGCATCGTCCTGCGGGCACAGAATCGCCCACAAATGATGCAATTTACACTTAACTGCCGTAATAGGCTTCAGAAATATGATTCATTAAAAAAAGAAAAAAAAATCATTACATTGACATATATTCAATCAATTTAGTACAGAAATGCACCGCAAATAGTTGAAATTTTTTAGGGGTTACCTGACTTTTTTTTACCCGTTTCATCAATTAATTAGATTAAAAAAAAATAAAGCCTTTGAAATTATGTAATGTTGAATTGGAATTTAGTAGGATTTAGTTGAACATTTTTACTTTTTGTTCATCAAGTAATATGAAAAGAAAACTGAAATGAATGAATGAAATTGCAAAAAGTGTTTGTCATCCATTTTTGTGGATGGGAAGAAGGAACTAAAACACATAAACAAGTTTGAGGTGTAAACAGGTGAGAAATTCCACAGATTCTCTCCCGAGGACCTCATCTAACTAAACGCGTTGTTATCACAGCCGAGATCTCGACCCGAAAGTCTTCTCGGGTTTAGTTAAATCCGTTCTCCGACCTCCGTGAGCGAGCGAAGACCCTCGGGGTCCGAGCGCGCTCCGCCGGTCACGGCTCGGAGGCTCAAAGGTGTCCCCTCCGCAAGTGCCGTTCTTGCCTTTCAGGCCTCATGAGTAGAAGAGTGTGCAGCTGATTCAGTACAAAAATGCAACGGAATTAGTAGCAAACTGACATTTGTATTTATATATTTTAAAAGTATTGCAATTTTCATGCAATTTAATCATTTCTTTGGCTAATTGATAGCATTTATTGTGTTTATCAGAACTGCGGCACTTTCAAATGATCTCGATACATAGCACTGGTCGACCATGTTTGTGGCGGCAGTTTTATCGGAACTGCTAGCCAGCGTGTATTATAAAGACGGCTTATTATGCTGCTGCGGCGAGCTCCATTCTTTAGCTGCTGAACGTAATGAAGCGGTGACACTCGCCGTGAAGAGAACAGCGGGTGACGATACAGCGCCCCTGCCCGCGGCCCCCGCTCGCTCGCCCGCCCGTCGCAGGGACAAAAAAGAGAGAAAATCCTCACACAATTTCCACATTGTTTGCCTCCTTTCACAAAGTTCCCGAAGAAGTCAGATGTCAGCGGCCTGGGCCTTTATCTGGGCCGCCGACGGTAAATTGGCGAGCGCGGGAAAAGGACGGGCCGCTATTCTGTTGTGGCGAGCGGCGGTCTGCGTGGATTTATGACCGTCGCCCTCTTCAGGCGGGGGGGGGCGCCTTTGAACAGCGAATTAAACGGTACCAGCTTATCACAGACACTGAAAAGTGGGGACGGGCAACACATCTTTTTGTCTGTCCAGTGGCGACGTCATTAGTGGCATTAGTTTTATTCAAACAACAAAAAACCAAATGTCGTTTTTTTAAATAAGAAAAACATCACTCTATTATGTTGTACTTTATAAAACCAAAATAATGACATAATTGAATTTTTGCTTCAATTCAACGGACATTGTGCTGCTCCTTGTTGTGTGTGCGCCTCTGCCACCAGGGGGCAGTAGTACAAAGATATCAGAGGAACTTGCTGCCAAATCATGTTAGAGATTGTGACAATTACACCACCTTCAAACAGGAACTAAATAAACCAGACCTGTTTATTTATCATGGGTAAACTATTTTCATGTCATATTTCTACATGTTCTGTCCATTTGTCATGATGTATTGTCTTTTTAAACTTTTTGAAAAGGACCAGTACGTACGTTTTATGGCTCTCACCGTTTAAGGAGGAGATGGGAGGTAGCACAGGCCAGCGACGGGGATCCGCAGAGGGGGTCCATCTCGCCCCTAACCTGGGACTCATCAGGGAGGAACTGTGAAGGGAGTCCAATGGTGAATTAACCTCTCTGGAGGCATCTACGGGACGATGGAAGGTGTCTTCGGGTTCGATGGAACGACGGCGGACGATAGAAGGTGATCCGGGTGGTCCGGAATCAAACGGACTTGAGCGATGATTTCGATGACCGGATCCTTTCGGAAGGTTCGGTGATGCAAGTGAGAAGCTTCCCAACCTTGTATCTTCGGCAAAATGGACATTAAAAGATTATCACGTGCATGAATCAGATAAGGAAGGATGAACTGCAACGTGATCAATCATTATATAGAATTACACATGCGGACATTTCACAAGTCATCTTATACTGTCTGCAAGCGCTTGGATTACCAGTTAAATAATTCATTCCAAAATAAAATGAGAAAATAAAAACTAGCATGGCACTATGATGGAGGAGGCTAAAGCTAAAGCTAACCAAGTAGCACGCTGCTCCGGCCGCTCGCCAGGTCGACGCTGCGGCTGAAGAGACTGGACGACGGACGACTGAAGTCCGACGAGGGGGCGGCTTCGGAATGCTCCGACCCAGTTGGACGGAGGCAGACTTCCCAGTGAGGTTCTCCCGGGTCGGGTCCCTCCACCTGCTGACTTGCACGTTTCCCACCTTTGGGAACAAGACCACTGTGGATGTCGCCGGCGCTGCTCTGTGGTCTCGCGGGGTCAGCGTGCAGGGAATCTGGTTTACGGATGGCGGAGGATGGAGGAATTGGCGGAATGTGAGGTAAGCCTGGAACAACATATCGCAATTCTTCACGCGGTCTTCCATCAGCTCTCACTTGGACTGATCCTGCAAAGACAAAACATCATGAAATGCAAATAAAAGAATCTTGTTTTTGTGACGTTCAGGTCATCTGTTGCTGACGTTCCCATTCCCAGCGGCCGCAGAGCGACAACTCGTTTTCCCTGCTGGGCGAGCGAACAAAAGCCGAGAAAAGAAAAAGCGCTCCGCCAGGCGCGCAGCAGCTGCCGCGATTCCCAACTTGACAATGGCGACGAGGCCCACGTTGGATTCAGATCAGCCAACAGCTGGAAAAACAAACTAAACGAACGCTAAGGCTAACAACTAAATGACTCAGAGAGGAAACAAATTTGAATCCTTTTCCACCATTAATGTGACCTACAGCTTGTACAACTCACTCTTTACATTTTTTTTAAGAGGACAAATGAACTTAAACAACTGAGATAAGGTGGTTGCAGAAGTGTGCCCTCTTATAACTGGGGATGTAGCGGTTTAGAATTAACCAATCACATTCTTAACTCATGTTAGGTGGGAGTCAGCCCACACTTGCCACCATTTAAAGTGCCTATGATTGACCCCAAATAAAGTTCAGATGTTCTAGTAGGCTTTTGCTCACATTTTTGCTTTCTAGCAAAAAAATGAAGGTTTTCGAACTGTTCATAATTCCTTCCACCTTGGCTAAGGCCCCAGTTCAAGCTGAACAATAACAGCACCCAAATAAAAGTTCGGCTGTTCTCGAAGGCTGTTACTGACATTGTTTGTACTAACACTGAGTACTATTTGGAACTGTTCATAATTCCTTCAACCTTGTCGAAGGCCCGAGTTCATGATGTAGAATAACAGGACCCAAATAAAGTTCAGATGTTCAAGTAGGATTTTCCTGACTTTTTTTTCCAGCAGAAGACTGAAGATTTTGTGCTAACACTGACTGCGATATGGAAGTATTTATAATTTCTTCCATCATTTACCTACTGATGCACGCAATTAAGACTCAGGGACAATTTGAAATCTTCCTCCTGGCAAACTTCAGCTTTTCCTTTCCAAGCCTCCTGCACAAACATGTAATCCCTGTGGCTCCGCCCCTTTCCCTTTGGCCTCTCTCTCCTTTCCCCTTTTGCACACCCCCAATTCTTTTCAGCGCGCTTACTTTCTTGGTCGACCACTGATTAGACGTGTATATGTGTGTGTGTGTGTGTGTGTGTGAGATGGAGGGTGTGGGGTGGTGTTAGACAATCTCCTCTTGTTTCCTCCACCAAGAGGAGTCAGCACAGGGGATAAAGGGAACACATTGCAGCACTGCTCCCCTTACAATGCGCCGCCATTCCCATCTGTTACGCATGCACACCAGGGTCCAAGCGTGTGCGTGTGAATGACATGTGTCGGGGCGTACGAGCCACGCCGGCTCGCTTCAGGGCAATTGCGAGCGGGCCCGGCGCCATATGGCGGAATCATGACTTTTTAGGTCGCTTGTGCTGAGATATGCACCCCCGCTCCCCTTTCCCCGTACACTGAGGTGCGCGCCGGACGGCATGCCTTCACATCAAAAAGGCGATGCGCAACTACCCCCAGCCCGCACCCGTTATGCCCACCAAGAGGGCGGCGCTGTTTACACTGACGCAAAAGCAGAGAGTGGGATTAAAGCAGGCATGCTGGAGCATTTCATCCCCCAAATCACAGAAATACATTGGTCAATTAAGCAGGTAAGTTAGCCTCACCGGACGGTGCTCGGCAGGGGCGAGCTGCCGGCTGCCTGCCCGCCGACGGAGGCTGCGGTCGCGGCTTGGAGCTCAGGAAACACGGAGGTCTGAGGCCTTGGCAGTCGGAGTTCATGTGAGACAGGAAGCGAGGACAAAGCGCCGATGGACGCTGGGGACTAACGCGTGTCTGACCACCAAAGGAAGAAGAACAATTACTCATGTTGTGACATATTTGAATGCGAAATGGAAATATTTTCCTGTTTTCTGCTTTTTTTTTCTTCTTTTATGCATTAAATTAAATGCAACAAAAAAGATGACTTGTTATTTTTTCTTTTAAAACAATTACATGAATTAAAAATAATTTTCATGTAAATCATTCAAGTACAATATGTACTTAATTCTCTTTCACTGTGGTTGCAGTTGGTATTTGTGCACTACATCTTACTATACTAAGAGCAATTAGAATTATTATTTTTTTTTGCCATGCTAAAAATATAAGAAATATAACTTAATATATGAATATTCCTCCGTTCCCCGGCTGAGTTGAGCGAGTTCAAACGCCGCTGGGCATCTCTGGCGCGGCCGTGTGGCCACCACAGCCACTGCAGCGACTGCTTGAGTCGCCCATGAAACAAGGTGGAGCCCCAAAAAGGTGCGCAAGCAGCCACAGTGACCTTTCCACAGCAAATAAAAACAAATGTCCTTGTGTTTGACTTGGATTTAGGCGAGCCGCCCCCCACCCTTTTAGCACACCATGAAAGCAAACATGAGCGAGAGTGATGGCGGGATGGATGGGGAAGAGGGGTGCGGGGGTGCGGAGGGTGGGGTATGTGTTCGCTGTCTCGGCCTCACACAGCTTGGAAATCTCCTCCGCTCAGATGTGCAGCTTTAAAGATTTGCATTCTTGTGATGTACACGAGCGAGGCCCAAGAACAAGACGCAGCCCCTCATTACCTGCCACTCAGGACCCTCAAAAGAGGTGGAGCCATGTCACACGCCAGCAAACTTTTCTCTTTTTTTTTTTTAAACCCTGTCAAGCAGCCAAGTAATCTATCCCAAAATAATAGGAACAGCTCTCGGTGTCTTGCGTTGATCTTTGGAATGGAAGCAATGCAGGTGTACCTAATATTTTTGGCTGTGGATTCAATGTTAGATTGCCATATTACGAATTTATGAAAGAAATTAAGGATATGATTTATTTATACATGATATTTGTATTTTGGGACTTTATTTATTTATATTTTTGATTATTTATAGATGACACCTTAAATGAGTTATCATAATGACTGGGGAAAATTATGAAAAACCACCTCCACCTCCTAAATATGATTCTTAAAGAGTCATCAAAGGGATGACCGCAGCTGTGACACGCTCCACTCCCGTCACCCGGGAAACGTGGCGACCTCCTGGCGTCCGGCGACCCACGCGCCGTCCCCGCGCGCGCGCACGCACGCACGCACGCACGCCAGCGTCATTAGAGGCCACCCCGTGCCAGCGCGGCGACGGCGGACAAGCCGACGCAGGAAGCTCGTCTGTGGCGTTTCGTCCGCCCACTCACCTCCAGCGCCGGCGTACGTGAGCCGATGCAGATGCACTTCATTAGCCGGCGAGGACACAAGCGCGTCTATGTCCACAAACAGACGCGCACGTCTTGACAAGAAAGCAGGCTTGGGCCCTAACAAGGTTAAGCCCCAAAAAGATACTTTTGAAATCAGGGACATTTGTGTTTCTGCGGGGTCTAATTAGCTTTGCTGCAGGCTTGGGGGCTGGCCGAAGGTTAGCGGCTGCTTCGGGGGGCCACACTGGGCCGCATTGTGGCCAGGAGGAAAATGTGATTACGGGCCGGAGTCAGAAGCCAGGCTCGCATGCGGCTTAGCCTCCGAGGCGGCGGAAATGTGGGACTTTGTGGCCCGAGACAATGAGCTCGCTTTGCGGGAGACCTTCGGGAGACCCCCGCCTGCCTCGCCCGAACAGAAAAACAGAACACAGTCGCAACTTAAGCTTCCTTTTTAGGCACGAGTGATTCAATCAGGGGTGCATTAAAACAGGCGACAGTCGAATTTTGATTTGTACATCATTTGGATTTGGATTCATTCATTTTCATCAATGAAACAATCACATTCATTCTCAGTTCTGAAATCAGCTGTTTCGAAAAAATACATTCTGACAGGCAGTGAAAGATCACATTTTTCTCATTTATTTTCCAGACATTTACAGTACCACATTCTTATTTTTTAAATGATTGACAGGCATTTTTGTCCATTTATTTGTGCTTCATTTTATTTTCCTGTATATTGCAATACAAAGGTCACATGTAAAAATGTGCTCTGAAAAGAATATTGCAAATGTAGTTTAAATTTTTTTTTTTAACTTTACCCTGGAACTAGGAACTTTTGACTTTCAGTCCCCAGGGGAATACTACCAATAATAATAATAATAATAATAATAATAATAGTTCTAGTTAAGGTCCAGGAACTACAAGTTCCAAGAACTAAAAGTTCATGGAACTTCAGGTTGATGGCACCGTATATTTCTTTTTCTGAATTGTAAATAATCAGACAGTTAAATGAGGTCGATGGTAATTATCATGTTTCTTCCTGCCCACAAGATGGCCGACTGCCACTTTTGCCGCCATCTTGGCCGCTTGTTTGGGCACCTGTGCATTCTGACGCGTGGCCCCGGGTGACAGAAGCACCAGACTCGTTAAAAACACCTATTTATTCCACTCTGGCGGGCACGAGCGGCAAGGATGGCCCGGTATGCAAATGAGGCCGGCGTAGGCCGTTTACTTGTTTGTTTAGCCGGAGGCCGAGACAGGAAGTCTGCCGTCGGCACGGCAACCCTAAATAGTGCACGCCATCCGCTCGCACACTCTTCACAACACAAGAGGTACGAGTGGGAGGACCCGCTGCCGCGCTGATCAAACACGACCATCCACACACAGCCATTTTTTCAAGCTTGCGGCTTTAATTCTTATTGTTTCCTTGGCAACTAAATCCACTTTGGGGGACTTTAACATACTTAAAATATCTCCTAAACTGGCAAACAAGCGTATTCTGGTAGAATTGTACTTATTTGAAGGGTTTTTAGAGCGGCCTTTTACTGTGGGCAGCCTAAGGCACACCTGTGCAATAATCAGCATCTTGGATTACCTCGGCAAAGTGCTCACTACAACAGATTTGTGTACAATATTTGCGAGAGTATTTTCGTGTACGTCAGGTGTTTTAAATTTTAGAACACTGGAACCTCGATGCTAGTTTTGTTCGCTTGTCTATGGCGTTTTGCATCGTTTGCCAGTATTAAGCTGAAGAGACTTGCGATGTGGTTGTTTGAAATACATAACGTGTAATTCTCTTTTTTTTCTTTTGACAGTAAACTTCAGCTGGGAGTGGCAATAAAGCGCTCGAAGCCTTTTTTTTCAAGAATTGTTCACAATCTCCCAAACTGCTGCTTGTTGTCGAGTTCACTGCACCTGTACAGTGCTCGGATTTCAGATTTTTGCACGCAAAAAACTGCTCGTATCGGGAAAATTGACTAGTTGGGTCACTCGTATCTCAAGGCACCGCTTGTACTGGTGTGAACGCCTGGTGTGTTCGTGCGCATGTGGGTTGGTGCGCGTTAGATGACTCACAGTCCGGCAGGAGACGGGCCTTTCCCACAAGACGGCCTTGCTGACAAAAGACACAAAGACCGGCCTCTGTAACGTGCAGAGAAGCAGACACGTTGGTTTTGATTAAAAGTAGCAGCAGAAGACGAGTACAGTGATGAAGGACGACCCCCCCCCCCCCTTCCTCCTCCTCACTGAGGAGTATATTAATAAGCCCTCTGTCTTGATTAGCGCCACCACTTGATGGAGTCTGCTCTCCCACGCAACAGACCAATTCGCTCCATCTGCCCCTCTGACTTTTTAACTGAGTTCGGAGGTCTCGTGGCCCGGCCGGGGGTCCGCCGCTTTAAACCCTCGCGTCGAGTCGTCCATCACGTCTGACGTGCGGCCGGAGCTCGGCACGCCGCCTCATCCATCTCACGGAGAGGCTGACTCGCGCCACACCGGGGTTCTTTTATGTGGTGTCACCTCAGAGCAAGGGCGGGGGACGCAAGGGCGACAATACCATCGGGGCGCTAACCCCGAGGAGCAGACAGGGGGCAGCGTTGAGATTAAATGCAAATATATTGTACTCTACTTAAAAGTTAAGTTCGAATTTTATGGCTGCAACACGTTCCCAAAAAACTGGGACAGGTGGCAAAAAGGAATGCTCATCAAACACCTGTTCGGAACATCCCACAGGTGAACAGGCTCATTGGGAACAGGTGGGTGCCATGATTGGGGAAAAAAAAAGGAGCTTCCCTGAATTGCTCAGTCATTCACAAGCAAAGATGGGGCGAGGTTCACCTCTTTGTGAACAGGTGCGTGAGAAAATAGTCCAACAGTTTAAGGACAATGTTCCTCAACGTACAATTGCGAGGAATTTCGGGATTTCATCATCTACGGTCCATAATGTCATCAAAAGGTTCAGAGAATCTGGAGAAATCACTGCGTGGAAGCGGAAAGGCGGAAAACCAACATTGAATGCCCGCGACCTTCGATCCCTCAGGCGGCACTGCATCAAAAACCGACATCGATGTGTAAAGGATATCGCCACGTGGGCTCAGGAACACTACAGAAAACCAATGTCAGTCAATACAGTTCGGCGCTACATCCGTAAGTGCAACTTGAAACTCTACTATGCCAAGCAAAAGCCATTTATCGACAGCACCCAGAAACGCCGCCGGCTTCTCTGGGCCCGAGCTCATCGAAGATGGACTGACGCAAAGCGGAAAAGTGTTCTGTGGTCCGACGAGTCCACATTTGAAATTGTTTTTGGAAATTGTGGACGTCGTGTCCTCCGGGCCAAAGAGGCCGTGTTTGCGCGTGCGACGGGCTGCCGTTTACCTCCAGGTACTTCCTGTGCTCCGATCCACGTCAAGCAGGAGGCCTGATCGAATTACCAATTTTCAGCTCATCGGCAAAGTGCTGGCTTCTCTTTGACTCCCGTCGCCATCTGCTCGGCCTCCTCTGGGGAGCCTGGCTCTCCACTTGGGGATGTTTTATTAATTCACCTGATTACCCCCGCAGCCTGCCACTGGGGGCTATTAATATGCATTTCATTGGGGTTTGATTAGCAGCCGCTTGAAGACAAAGCGGCGAGTCAGCGCTTTTTTTCCCCCCCCAGGGTTTTCATGCTTTGTACACATCAGCTTTAGTCGTTTTCAATGTGATGCCACAAGCTTGGCACGCCTATCTTTGGGCAGTTTTGCCCATTTGTGTGTTCATTAATTTGTTTTCCCCTCAAAATTCTAAAAGTGAAGCGCTGTGAATCCATTACAGAGTGCATCCGGAAACTACTCCCAGCGCGTCACTTTCCAGAGGCCCTGTGTATGTCACGTGGGCGGAATTCGCCTGCAGCGTGAAGACAACGACACAGTCGCCAGTTTTTTTTAAAAAGCACCCCACAGGCAGGACCTCCATGGCACAAAAGAAGGAGGCCGGCAACCTCAGCATGCGAGAGGTCAGCCATAATCAAGCATGAACGCAAGCATCCGACCAATCCTTGGCAAAAAAAAAAAAAAAAAAAAAGGTTTGGGCAACGGGTGTTGCGTTGTGTGCCTGTCGGGGTCTGGGTCAGGGCGGCTGACAGGACCCTGTGACCCTGAAATGAGCTCCAGGAGTCACTAAAGCCCCCTGCTGGCGCAACAGATCTCCTTTTAGGTTTAAAATCTGCCAGCCTGGGGATCAATAATTCGATGACTATGGGTGCAGGCGTCACTTTCCGAGGAGGGCGCCGATGGGGGATGCGGCGACAAAAGCCGAGCTGACAATGAGCCGGACCGGTGGCGCGCCAGTAGATAACCTACTTAACATTCATTAGTGTCACAGAGGTGCACGGACGGCTGGCCACAATCTGAGTGATCGGTTCCCCGCCCGGCATGGGCTCGCATTCAGCAGAACGACGGCAAAAAGATCAGCAAAAGTCCAATGGAGGATTCTTTCTGGTGTTTGAAGATGTGTTCAACATGAATCCGTCGCGGCGTCTGGCAAACCAACTGGTTGATCACCTGCACGGTGGCAAAATGGCTCCTTACTGGCCACTTTTGCAATGGAATCTTTTGATTTTGGTTTTTGCTGAGGAACTTGATTAAACAACAATAACAACACAAAATGTGAGGTACTGGCAATATTTGTGGAAATTGATTATAAATGTGTGTGGCTTTAAAAGGTGCGGCCTGGCCCTGGTGAGTGACGTGGGTGTCAGCGAATGAAAGGAGAGTTGGGCTGTTATGAGTTCAGGTTAGCGGCCATTCATTCTCAAAATTATGAATTTCCACATCCATGTAAATTTTGCCTCCTGTGTGATTCTCACTCTTGAAATGAATAGCACGCGCGGACCCAAGGAGTGCTTCCACTCCGTCCATATTCGGAAAACAGTAGTTTCCTGCTGGAGACTTAAGTCCGCTATACTCGCGGTCGTACGATGACGTCGGTTAGGAAAAGCCGAGCTGAATCCATTTGAAACAGTCCGGTCCTATCCGAAGTTCGAAATAAAGCACCTTTTCATGTCGCCTTGATCAATGACATTCTCTGTCCAGAATTTGGACATTGTTCTTCTCAAAGGAATGTCTCACAGGGAGTCCACACCTAAAATTTGGAACTGCATAAAGAGGTCTTTCGGATCGAAAGTAAAACCTACGTCTAGTTGCCTCCTACTTATGCGGCGTACCATGACCTGGACGACTGAGAATGTACATAGACGTTGGCAAAAAGAGCTGGTTGACAACTCACCCCGAGCGTCTCGGGCGGCCAGGTGCAGGGGGGACGCCTCGGCCTGGACAACAGCCTCCGCGGACGCTTCAAGTCCACGTTTCTGGAAGCCACGGAAGACATGTCGTCCACATCTAAGTACCAACTTTGCCCATGTCAAGCCTTTTGGCCCACCCCACCTTCACTACAGCTGAGTCATGGACAAAGTGTTTGATATGCTCCACTGCGGGTGGTGAAGCCTCCTTGAATAGCTCACACGTGTTAATTATTACCACCAACTCCTCCTAGCATGCACATGCTTTTCCTTTCCAGAAGGAGTCACGGGGGTTGCGATGTTGGAGGGGGCACGGAGCTTAAAAAGTTGGCGAAAAGCCTGTTTTTCTTACGTAAACTTGTTGTGGATGGACCATTTACCAGCAAAAGAAATTACACAATAGAGTACATTTTCGATTATACATTTTTGAGAGTACATAAAAAGATGGCGAAACAACATACATGAAACGTAACGTTACGTAACACGATGTGGTGTAACACGACGTGGCGTAACGCGGCGCACCGTAATATAACGTGAAGTGGCGTAATGCGACGTGCCCGAACACGTCCTGGTGAAACATCTGCCATAATAGACGGATGGATTATTTACTAGGATTTACTGGCAAATACAGAATACAGCCAAGTATAATAACCTAACATAACATGTAACGTAACGAAACACTACGTTGCTGTAACGCAACGTGCCGCAACATAACATAATGAAACACAACATGCAGCCATATGCATGACGTGCCGTAACACAACGTAACACGACATGTCGTGACATTGCAACATTTTCTTCATATATACGCCGTTGATTTTTACGCCTGAGTTCCCGATGATTTGGATTCATTCGTGACTGACTTTGACATAATCCTGTTCACGAACAAATACAAGCTTGTTTGTGTACATTACCTAGAATATGACGAGGCTTTTCCGTGCCAGAGGTGAAAGGTGATGAGACAAAGCCGGGGTCAGGTTGTGTCTGCGGTACAATAGCACAAATGTCCCTGCTCTTAATTACATTAGGGTCATATAGTGGGGAGCTGTGTGCAAACAAGCCAGCCTATCAAGCACACAAATCAGCGTTTGTGTGCGTGCAAAGCTTATTATGTAGAGTGCATCTCAAAGTGGAGCTTCTTCATCTTGTGACGTGTAAAGCAGCAAAATCCAGTTAAATGGCACACTGGTGTCATATTACTGCGCCTGTGGACCAGCGAGGGGCCAGTTGCCACAGCAACCACACCAAACATCCCCCCAGAGCCTCTCCTCTTTTTCACTATATGCACACACACACACACGCGCGCAAGACTAAAGCTCTGTCTCACCTCTGCTGGACATTTGTAAACACTGCAAAATGTTTTATTTAATTTCTTGCATCAAGAAGCAAGACCTACTTGGGTAACAAGTGCTCGGTGGAGCCGCTGCAGTGCATTTTGGGTAATTCAGCAGCGACAATGGCAGTTGCTCAGACACGCAAAAAAACCAAAATGAGTGCTTTTTTTTGGTCAGAATGTCATCTAATCCATGCATCCATCCATTTTCGGAGCCGCTTCTCCTCACTCGGGTCGCGGGCTCAATCAAAATAATAACAACAAACTCATAAGTAAGATTTAAGAGCAGATGTAACTATCTGCAAAACAACAAGAATAAAACTTAAAAAATGAATTCAACGTTACAAAAGTTATTGAAATCATTTTCTAAATTGCCTGAATAATAATAATGATCAAATGTGGAACTGACCTTTGAGAGGGAATGGACTTTGTTTGTTATTACCTGCAAAACAAAACAAACGGTGGGTACTGTTTACATTGTATGTGCTGCACATCAAATGAGCATACATTGCTGATTTAGTTGATAAAAATAGTCAAGGAGCAATTATGGCTATTCTTTCCCAGGAAGACAAAGAGAGGCCAAAATAAACACATACGTATGCAAGCATACAAAGGCTGTCAAGGAAAAAGGTCTGAAAGCAGCATGACGAGGCTTTCACGCTGCGGCACACCGGGCGCTGCCCTTTGGCGCCTGCACAATCAGAGAGCGCTGACCTGCACCGGCTCCTGCGGGCGCACTCCACACCCCGTGCGAATCCCCCCCCCCCCCCCCGGTATGCTCCGTTATTTCCTCATCTCATCAATCTGTCAGTGAAGCCTTTTGACACGCTGTGCAATATGCCAGTGCCATTTATTTCAGCCTATCTCAATATGGTTCCAGCTTTTTAAGGTTTGTCACCTCGTCCAAGAGGTCTGGACCCCCCGGCTGGTGCCACGGCATCCCGGAAGGGGGCTCCCGGATGGGGGGGGGGGGGGGGGGGGGGTGGATCCTAAATATAGTTGCTAGCAGCTGTGGCAGCTATCAGGACAGGAATTAAGTTATTGGGTCCGACATATGAGACATTATTAAGAGCAAATAAATGTCCCTTTTTTTTTTTTAAAGAAAGAAATTGAATTGACATTTTATGGGTGACTGAGGTTTTGTGTAATTATCTACAAAATAATAAAATAGAATAAAACAAATATAAAATGTAATCACTGGAACTGACATTTTAATGGAGACAGTTACCTTGTAATTGACTTCTAAATACAAAAACATTCACATTAAATAACTGCCACTGATATTGAAGTTGGGAGAGGGATTTCTTTAGCAATTGCCTGCAAAATAAAAACTAAAATTAAAAAACTGGAACTGATATTTACGTTGGGACTGAGGTTTTTGCAATTATCTGCAAAATAAATAAAATAGAATTGATATTTAAGTGGCAGTGGATTTTTTTGCAAATATCTGCATAGTAATGAAAATTTTTTAAAAATACAATTAAAATTAAATAACCTGGAAATCACATTTCAGAGGAGGTGGATTTTTATTTTGAATTTACTTTGAAAATAATAAAGAGTAAATCAATACAATAAATTTTAAGCAACATTTTTGTGTGGATATTTTTTGCAAATACTGGTACTTGTTAAATTAAATTCGAGAAAAATAAAAATAAATTGGACATTCCACAGGTGCTGGATTTTTTTTTTTTTTTTGAAATATCTGCAAAATAATAAAATAATAAATAAAATGTAACTGAAAAAAAAACATTCTCACTAAAATGAATGTTAATAATGCTACTTGGTGTTTCAATGTGAGTTTGAAACTCTGCTCCTCAGTAGTTTAACTTTGCAGACCAAGCAACTTTTAGTATAACCATGGCAACCGTGCTGTTTTTTGTTTTTGTTTGTTTTTTTGTTTTTTGCTCCTGGGGGTATAAGAGTGAGTTGGAGAAGCACTTTGTGGACAAACGTATTGGGCCATTCCATCTCCAGGAAGTGAAAATGAGAAAAAAGAAGAAGAGATGGGGTAGTTCATTTGTTTTGCAGATGGGGGTGGGGGGGGTCCTGGGGCGGGTCGTAGGGGGATGTACTCAACTCACTCGAAAAGAGACCATTCAATTTATTTTCAAGTAAGGATGAAAGGACGACTCCAAACTATGTGTGTCGCCTATTCAGGACTTAAAAAAAAAAAAAAAAAAAAGACAGCAAAAAAAAAAAAAAAAGTCTGGGGGACTTGTATTGGGGGGGGGGGGGGGGGGTTTGCATAAATTTCATACATACAGCAGACAAAGTGATTGTCGCCTCCCCCTTGCCTCTCCCCCCAAAAACTTTTCTGTCCCCCTCTAGAAAACACTTTCCTTGCTGAATGGCCACCTATTAGTGACTCCATTATGGCCGGCGGGCTCTTGAATGGTTCCTCACTGTGTGTCTTTATCACAGTCGGGCCATGAATGCAGCCTGCCCCCCCACACCAATGACCCCCGCACCCTCCCACCTCTGTTGTGTGTTCCAGGTGTGGATGGTTAAAGCGTGTGCTGCTCCTGAGCATTGATTGTGATTTTTGTTGTTGTTTTTTTTTTTTTTTGCGTTATTTTACATGCATCAACTCAGCGGTCCCCAAGATTATTTGCACCACAGACCGGTTTCATGTGCAGCAGTTACCTGCGGTATTGCAGAATTTTAAGCCTCTCTCACACACTTTAAACACATTTAAATGTATCAAAATACACTTTTCAAAGTTTTCTTTAGCACCTGTTCGCATTGCTTTGCTGTCAAGAAATGGGAGACTATCGTACAACATCACTTCGAGGAAATGAAAGAAAAATGTCATTCTCTTGTTTACGGAGCCCGTTCAATGCTATTCGGGTTATCATGCCATCAGAATCCGATATCAGCATCTGGTTTTAAAAATAAAAACTTCTTTCAGACTCTGATCAACAAAAGATGTTTTCCTTCAGACTCTCTGTGGTGCCAACTACGAAATGTCCCGGAGCCTGGTAGCTGATCTCCATATTACCAGCACCTGCCTTAAAAACAAAAACAAAAAAGTGAATCACTGCACAGCGCTTGGGTGCATTGTTGCCGGATTATTCCGGAGTTCGTCGGAAGAAAGAGAACGTACTAAGAGGAGGGGGCCAAAAGTGGCTTCTTCTTTTTTTTCGAGCGAGAGGCCCAAAACACCTGCAAGAGAGCCTGATTGTTTATCTTGACTTTATCTTTTCTCCTAAATACCGCCAAGTACAGTAGGCCCCTGAATGCAACACTTTCTATTCATCAGCGGGCCCTTTAAATAACCTGTCACGCTCTTTACAGCCGCACAAAAACTACTTTTCTGGAGCTCTGAATGAGCCCTGGCACAAAGCGCGCAGTGAGTAAATATCAAGTGGAGTGTTGATACACTGAAGAAGAGTTGGGCCGGACTTTATGATGAATATGGACGCATTGTGGGGCGGCTGTGGCGCTCACCTCCGCAGGGAACCATCTGCTCGCTGTCAATGCATCACCTGCTCGGTTGAGCCGTTGCCACGGCAACCGGGGCTGCTGTGGATTAGTTGGGCAGGGGGGGGGGGGTGGGAGGAAGACCGGGATGCCGGCAGTGGACGACTGTCGTCCTCTGGTGGCGGACGCGGTCACGGAGCATAACATTTGGAGTTTGTTTGACTGACAATCAGTCATCAGCTCCGCATTATGACAACGATGACGGCGTCTTTCGTGTTCCAGGAAGCGGAAGCGCATTGCACTTGGAAAGCTGAGTAAACACAAACCTGAGGACAGGAAATGAGACGCACTTGATGAGTGAAGCGCCAGCTGTGTATGTCAGGAGCCAAGTACAGTATGGCAGAGTTTGGCAACCCCCTCCCATTTTTTCAAATTCTTTCAAGGATAATCCATAAACGCCACCTGCTTAGAGCCCCTCGTCCACAGGGGGCACCCAAGAGCACTTAACTGCCAACAGAACCTGACACAAACCAAAAAGTTACGTTTGGATAAAGGTACCTTGTTACAATTACATCTGATTTACTTTGTTGTTGTTATTGTTGTTTGACGAGAGTAACGAACCGCAAACAGGTGATAGAAACACTGTATTAAAATACAACAAATCAATGAATTCAATATAATATAAAATAAAGGGCCCGTTTTGTTTAGAGTGCCTCGGAGGCGAGCCTTGGCTTGACTCTTACCCCTGAGTGTCAGCCTTAGCGCCCCCTTAGGACCCAGGCCACGAGCCGCGGTCCGTCGCTCACCTGCGGCGACGGAGGAAGTGTTGAGTGACAGGTGAAAGTGACCACCGCGCCTGTGAGGGGTTAACACCTTTTGTGCGTGATCAGGGAGGCAGCGAGGAGCAGTGACCCCCCTCATCAGGTGCGAGGGTCCGAGTGGGCCACTTCATCCATTGAATCTTATCTGCATCTTCAGCACACGGTGTTGTTTGGGATGCGAAGATTAGCGAAGAAGACAAGTGTCCATCTGCAGGGAGTACTTCCTGTTTACACTTGTCCAGATTGGGGAGAGGCGTGGCGGTCGATCCTGGGAGACTTCCTGTCAGGGCCACGTGCGAGGGTGTAAAAAGTCAATTATGCGAGCCAGTGGCGTGCGGAAGGACGGCTGCCCGTTCCCAGCATGCAACGGTGGCGGGGGTTAAGAGCCGTGGAAAAAAAAAAAGGCTCCATTATGCCGAGTGAGAACGGCGCATGTGGCCGGGTGTCTCACAAGTTTCGCTCTTTTCTCCGCTCCCCCTTCTAGTCTCTCCGGAACAATGATCAGTCCCCCGTCCCCCCGAGGAGAGAACACACCGACGACACTCCCAGGAGCAGTTCATTAAATCTTGGGAATCTTGTGAAAACACAATCAGGAGCCACGCAGTGACGCTACGCTTGGCTTCCTCGCTCCAACTGGGCTTTTTCAACGACTGGGAGACAAACGACCGTGAGGCCCTTTTCCACTGCCACCTTACTGTTAGCAACTACGCTGCATTCTAGAAAAATGGGAACACTCAGACCTCCGAATACGGAAATGTAATCCTACCCAAAGTCAGAGTGACCAATGTTAGACTCTCGCAACAATGCACCCCATGAAATGAATTGAAAACTATAGATATCTTAATTATACGAGAAACTTCAACAAATCTAAACCAGAAGAGACCATCCAGCAATGCTTTAATGCGGACTGTTTCGAGGTTCAGTGACGAGTATGTTTTCTGTTAAAAAAATGTAAATACATTTTTTAAAAAAGTAAATAAATTGACATCTTGACCAAGAAATTATGGGACGCATCCAGGATTTACAAAGTGCTTTAATGCGGACTCTTTTAAGTTTCATCGACTAGTAAATAACAAAAAGTTGACATATTAATCAATAAATAGTGGGCTCTGTCCTGCATCACAAAGCGGGCTCTTTCAAGTTCCAGCGAAAATACATTTTCTCAGGATTGCAAGTAAATAACTCATATGACATCCAAATCAACAAATAATGGGATGCGTCCTGCAAAGCAAAGTGCTTTAATGCAGACTTGTTCAAGTTCCAGTGACTAGTTATTTTGCTTTTAAGGAATGCGAGTAAATTCATATATCATGTCATCTTAATCAACAAATAATGGGCTGCCATAATTGTTGGCCACTTCTGCACTTCCTGTTGACCCGTCCAAAAGTGCGCCTTTGCACGTCATGCCCAGTCCTACACTGCCCTCTTGTGGCACCTGTTCCTGTCTCAGCTTTACAAATGGACTCGTTGGGAAATAACGAGTCCTTAGTCACCATTAGTACACTAATAAAGCTGCCTATTGATCAGAGAAATGTGAACTGATGAAAGGGCGGCAACACGCCTAACACCAATTGCCGATTACTGACTAAGTTGTGACTGGTGCGAGTCCAAAGGAGACCGAATGGACCTTCATTTCAACTTTCACATGAATCTGACGATCCAGCGAGAAGTTGCTCCAGATTAAATCGACTATGAGCGGTTTCCTGAGCAAAATAGGCCACGTTGTCTCCCTGTGAGTTATTAATAACATTTTGTTACGTAAATACTATAGACTGTGACCTGAAATGCCTTGGTGCCGAAAGACAAAGGTAAACGATGAAATTTAGCGGGGTCATCACACTTTGGCGGAGGAGGAGAACGAGTGTGGAACTGAAAATTTACAGAGGTTAAAAAAAAAAAAAAAAACGATCAAATGTGAATATAAAATAGTAAACTTACAACTACATAACTAATCCTCATTTTAAGTACCTTTAATTATAGTTAGTTGAATTACAATTAACAAATGATCCTAAAGCTCTTAAAGTAGCTGTCATGAAGCCTCTTCTAAAAAAAAATGTAACGCTGGACGCTTCCGTGTTAACAAGCTATAGACCCGGCTCAAATCTCCCTTTCATAGCCAAGATTGTTGAGAAATGTTTCATCAACTCAGCAATTTCTTGAATTTCAATGGACTTTTTGACAAACTTCAATCAGGTTTCCGAACTCATCACAGTACAGAATCTGCTCTTAATACTGACTTGGGAAAGGTGTCAATTCTTGTCTTGTTGGATCTCAGTGCGGCTTCTGATACAGTGGATCATCATATACTGCGCAGCAGGTTGGAAATGTGGGTAGGACGAAATGGAACAGGGCTTAAATGATTCAGGTCCTACCTGGAGGAAAGGAGTTATTTTGTAACCAATCTCATCGACTGGCAATGACCTATGGGGTCCCTCAAAGGTCAGTTCTTGGACCCCTCCTGTTCAGCCTGTATATGCTGCCCTTGGGTCAAACTCTTCAGAACTTTAATTTTGACTGTCATAGTTATGCAGATGACACCACCACCCCCAAACACGAGACCGCGCACATTTTAGGTCACCACCATTCAGAGCACATGGGATTCCACCGCAGGGCTTGTTTCACAACCAGCGTCCCGTCACATGCCATAGCAGAGGGGTGTGTCTGTGTGTGGCGTCACGTGACCTGCTGCGTAACAAGAAGTGGCGGCCCCGCGAAACAAAATCCAGCAAAAGCCAAACGCTCTGTACACAAAACACACAGCACACCTGCACGTCAGAGAAAATGGACGCGGCTTACAAGAGAATCAACGGGAGCTCCAGTCAGGATGGCGAGCCGGAGCAGCAGGACAAAGGGGTAGGTCTGCAAAAACAAAACGAAAAATACATGTAACAATGCAGTGGTTTTGGGTAATTTGCAGTTCTGAATAAGAGCAAGATATCTAAAAAAAAAAAAGGCAGTAAAGCTCATAGAAATCAGAATAGCTTTTACTTGTATAAAGGCACACAGCACAAACATTGCTGTATGCAAAAAAATGCTTGAATCATTCCTATCCGTTAATATTTTGTCGTATAAGCAGTGTTTCTCACACCTGTGTTGCATGAAGTCCTCCAACAGAGGACACAGTTCCACAATTGCGGTAATCTACTGTATTTCTATTTTTAAGTGTATCAAATGTGTTATTGTTACAGAAAATGAAGACATTATTTTGTTGTTGTTGTACTGTATAAGCAGTGTTTCTGACAAGTGTTTCCCACCTGTGTTCTATGGAATCCAGCAACCTTTCCGCAACTGTAGAAAGCTATTTCTATTGCTGATGCAATTGTGGAATGTTGTCCAAACATCCTGGTTGCTAGATTTCCATTCCACCAATGCAGCATCACTTAAGCACTGTTTCTGACAAGCGCTTCACCTCGGTGTTGCATGAAGTCCACCCATCGCTTGATCGCTGGACAATATTCCACAATGGCTAAACTTTACAATTGTGGAATGTAGTCCGACAACGAGGATCGTAGAATGCTGCTCAACGATTCCCGACTGGTGGACTCCGTGGAATACAGGTGTGAAGCACTTGTCAGAAACACACACACACACACACACATATATCTTTTTATGTGGAACAGAAATAGTGTGCGGAAATAAAAGGGACAATCATGATTTATTTTTGTTACTAGCTTTACTCACTTTTTTAAAACATACTGCTATTACTTTTTTAGGTGAAACTTCCATTGCTGTTTTCATAGAATGAGTGTACAGAAATAAAATCTACCGCAAGAGATTTATTTTCTCATGTTTTAAACACGCCGTTGTTTTTGTTTTGAACTGTAACCGCGGTGAAAGAGGGCATCTGGACTGGAATATTCCGGAAACAATAGCTGGAACGTCAGAGGAACCCAAGCGGGAAAACGGCTGATGAAATCTGACAGCGAGCCAATGTTTTGATAACCACAAACATTTTGAGTTTGAATCCGTTTTCCTTTTGTTTGACTTCTCTGGGTGTGTCCGTTTGATCACGTAGCTCCCTGCCCCCCCCCCCCCCCCCCCCCCCCGCACTGACGTGGCAGCGCTTAAAGGCTCAAACAGATGCAAATAACACTTTGGGATATTCATAACAAGGTGTGGTTGTTCTCAGAGGCGGCGTGGCTCCATGTACCTGGAAGAGGAAACCAGCAAAAAGAGCGAAGTCATCTCCTGCATCTTCTCGCTGAAGGAGGAGGTGGGCGCCTTGGCCCGTGCGTTGCGACTCTTTGAGGTAGGACATGACCATTCTTTTCAAAAAAAAAAAGCAACTTGAATTCCTGCTGAGACACACGACAACACACGTGCGAGCAGACACAAAATTTACTCGCACTTTATTAAATTGAAGGGGCAAAATGTCAACATTTAGGGCACACGTTTCAAACTCAAGGCCCGGCAAATCATGTGTCAACTTCCATGATTATTGCTCATACGCAATGAAAAATAACGTTGCGATATTGCAAGCCTTTTTTCTTTGGTGACCAAACCCTTGAACACTAGTTGAAACAAACGAATCATTATTCTTGACTTCGGATTCCGAAATGAGTCGATCGTCAATTTGTTTTTAATATATAATAATATGATGAGGCACTGAAACATTTATAAGGTTTCACAGTCCGAACGGCGCTCAGGGGGTAAACGTAACTTCAAATCAACAAAATGGAGTTCGACACCTCATATTTAGGGGAGGGCTGGAGCCCTGAAAATGGACTTTTTTTCCCCCCCCAAGAGGAAGAACCTATTTTCACATTATCTGTAAAAAAAATATACAGTAGTACCTTGACGAGTACAGCTGCAACAATTATCAATGAATCAACAACAACTCGATTATCAAAGTCATCCACAGGTGTTTTGGTGTTTTAATCATTGAGACCTTATTTAACTTAAAATTGTCCAAATCCTCGCAATTTCAGCCTCTCAACAGAAAATATTCTCAAATTTCTGCACTGTGGAGTTTGGTATCAAGAGAATTAAAAATCAATGAAATAAAAAAACAAAAATTGAAATTGATGATTTGTGGAAAAACAGAAAAATCTGGTATTTTATTTGAAGGCCATATCGCTCAGCTCTCCTTTGAGGTAAAGCCCCTCCCACTTCTAATCACCTCACAGGACCCGGCAGCTGACTTTGTCGCCACTTTCATGTGATTTGCCGGTGGCGCTCCTGGCTGAATGCCAAATTGTCCCGACTTTATGTCTGTAAATGTGTTTTAGTCAAATGAAAACTAACTCAATGAATCAATCAATAAATCAATCATTCAGGTCTCATCACTGGGCGTCTAAATGTTCATCCCAGTTTGTTTTTGTGCCGGCGACCTTTCGGAAGAGGCCTCATGACTAAATAAACGGCGCTTATCTCACATGAGTTCGCATGCCGCATTGATCCACTGACCCACAGGGCCAAACGACGATACAACAACAGGGCACGACGTGGATTACCCTTGAGATGGTCGACAGTACAATGCGTACTTACTGACAAATAAGCCATACAAATGGTGGAGTTTTATCAAATTGAAGGTTAACCCTAATCTTATGTTGTGGGTCAAACTGACCCATTTTGAAAACCTGATTGTATTTATTTGTTAATTATTATTAATATAATTAGGTTGTTGTTGTTGTTTTTTATCGATGAACATTGTTGGTAAGGAAGATCAAATTTCTTTTGTCAAGTTGAAATTTGCAATGAGGTGACTTGACTTAATAGCGCCACTAAAAAGGGGGACTGATTCAAAGAAGCGAGTGTAATAAGTGTATAATCCAGAAATAAATGATGAATATACACACTGTGAAGCGGTCAAATGAAAAGAGGGATAAATGCAAAGATGAAATGATAGAATTACTTCCAAATAATTCAAATATGGATCCTGGGGTTGGGGGGGGGGAAAAAACATTCAAAAAGGGCAAAAATTTATCTAACATTGAGTTGGGTTAAAATGTATATAAATTGCAGAGTAAACTACAAGCGTTAATAATAATATATTATAATCAAATAATAATATAAGGTATTAAAAAGTATAACCTGTTTAAAAATGTAACTTTGCTGACATGACTACACCTGCCTGAGGTTTTTTTTTAGATTTTTATTGATTTGCAGAGTCTGCGTACGTGACTTATTGCTCGAGTCCACAAGGATTGGCAGCGCTTCTATTATTTAATCATCATCAAGGTTAGACATGTAAAAGTGCAACTCCCACTAGGGAAAAAAGTAAGAAGTGAAAATAACGGGAAAAGTCAACAGATGGAATCGTGTTTGGAGGATTTCTATTGTTGTTGTTGTGTTAATTGAGTTTTTATTTTGTTTGGGGTCCCCCAAAGGAGGATTGGGGGGGGGGCGCTGTAGTTGTTGAATGAAAACACAAATCCCTCTCTGGACCTATGAGCTGACACCCTCCCAATCCTCCCCCTGACCCTCCCTCCGCCTCCTCAATAAAACAGCTTGAATGACCCAAATCCACACCCCCACCCCCACCCCCACCCCCTCCAACCAGGCTCATCGCCACACTGGTGGAGAGTGCGCTTCATGTGACTTGGCATGTGATGCCCTGACCTGGCTGTTGGGATTTTCGGAGCTGGCTTTGGCACGAGCGGCAAAATGCAAAGAGCTTTTCTGCGAAAAGAACGCCATCCCCCGAAGGAGCAAGAAGCAGAATTGTGCCATTGTGGCTTTTGAAGTGATTATTCGTGGAATCCAAACTTGCTGACTTCTTCATATGAAAAGCCGTTTGAGCATTTATTCGATATTCTTGATAGCCAACTTCACGTCCGTGTATAGTACGCTCTTTGTCACGAGTAAGACTATTGAGTGCACTAGTAGGATGGCTAGGGCACACAAGTAGGGCAATTCCATGTTAAAAATGAGTCAAAACTACTCATTGGGATTTTGGTTAATAGTGTGTGACACATGCCTAGTAGCGTTCCTTGCGCAAAACAGTAGTTTGCGAGTAAGATTTAATTACGTACTAGTAGGCCAAAAGTGGAAAATGATGAGTAAGACAGCATAGAGGTCAAAGAGTATACCGGTACAAGGAGCTTAAATTGGCTACTCAAGGATCTCCAATAAATGCTCAAACAGCTTTCCATAAAGCTTACTCTGAATCTTTTTTCCACTAGCGTCTTCCAATACTGTATGACATTTCTGCATACAAGTAGGAAAACCTCATGTTACTAGTGTGGCAAAACTGTGGACTGGTTGAGAACTGCGTGCTAATAGTACCACTCATGACATCAAATTCTACGAGTTACCATCTAGTGCGCAGTTTTGATTCACTAGTATTTGTCCGACGAATATGCCAAAGTTGTCCTACTAGTGTGAAGAAATGTCATACAGTACTGCAAGAAAAAAACAATACTAGTAACTGAGACACAGTCAGTCTACCAGTGACCTGAATAGTCTTACGAGTGAGGACAAAATAGCATACTAGTACATGGACCTTAAGCTGGAAATCAAGGATAGCCAATAAATACTTGGACGGCTTCCCATGTCTTTGCGTATTCTTGCGTCACAGTTACATCGACAAATTACGCACGGCTCACTTTGTAAAAAGCGTGAAACTCCAGATTTAGAAGGAAATCAGTCTGAGTGTTTTCTGCTCATGTGCTCCATTATGTTTGGCCTCTTTCGTAGTGAGCGTTACTCATTCAGTGCGTTCCGTATGGCGACATTTGCTGGCAGTTACTATACTTCGGCTTTTGTTGACTTGTTTTGAACCATTCGTCTCCCAGGGTGGAATGATGACGATGATAAAATGTACATCTTTAGTGCATTTTTAAATCCACAGATTCAACGTGTGCACTAGACTTTAGAAATGACTTCAAAAGGCTCTATAATTCTCCTTCTATGGTCTTCACTGATTTCCTTGGACTTCCCAGTTGGACTGAGCAGTGGTCAAACAAGAAACTGGGCTGAGCCAAAATTCATAGCGACACTCTTTAGAAGCTTGTGTGTACAGTATACAATATGTATGAGGAAAAATCAAAAGCAACATCAAACTTTTTCCAATTCAATTCCTTTCAACACGAGGAAACGTGAGGTGCACTACCTGGCTGCATCTCAACGAGTTCTCACATTCAGACGCTGCTCCAGTCACGCGACGCTCTGCCCGTCCGAGAGACGGAATCTTAACGCATTCCCTTCGTCTACTTACATTTTTACATTCTACTTTCACCCTCGTTTTTACTTTTAGAGACTATTTAGAATTTTTGAGAGCGGAGTAGCCCAGTTTTCAAGGCTACTAGCTCCAGCCGCGCCATCGTCGGACACCGACGAGGCTCTTCGGCTATCCCACAGCCTCGGCCTCCAAAATTCCGACCACATAAACGTGAGCATGGACTAGTGCACCACTTGCACCCTTTTGCTTGAGAGGCTTTCCCTGCTAGAGAGACTTGTCCACCAACTAGAGCAGAGAAGCTTGAGCGCAAATGCCGTGTAACTAAACTGGAGGTCTTCCGTCAGGCATGGGGGGGGGGGATAGTTTTCTAAAACACAAAAAAGCTCTCGTTTCAGCTCAAATTAATTATTTTTCCAAAATAATTGGTCTTCATAAAAATAACCCTAGATACTTATTTGATACAGTAAAAATGCTAAAAGCAGCTTACTTCCTACAGCTCCTCCTTTGCAGCTGATGATTTCATGCAATTTCTCGTTGGGAAACTTGTTGAAGAGCTGTTTTTAATCTTAGGACCCTCAATCTCAAACACAAAAGTATCACTCTCTTCCGGCGCTGTACCTGTACCTTTCAAGACTGCCGTTATTTGTCCCTTATTCAAAAGACCCAACCTCGACTCTGAGAGTCTTTGCAGTTCCAGGCCAGTGTCAAATCTCTCGTTTATTTCAAAAAGTCTTGAAAAAAAATTGTAGTACAATAGCTTAATGATCACATGGCCTCAAGCATTCTAATTGGACTTCTTCAGTCAGGATTCAGGGCAGACCACTCTACTGAAACAGCCCTTGCAAAAGTGACCAATGATCTTTTACAAGCTATGGATCGAGACACAGCGGCCGACTGGTTACAGCGTCAGCCTCACAGTTCTGAGGACCCGGGTTCAATCCCCGGCCCCGACTGTGTGGAGTTTGCGTGTTCTCCCCGTGCCTGCGTGGGTTTTCTCCGGGCACTCCGCTTTCCTCCCACATCCCAAAAACATGCATAAATTGGACACTCTAAATTGCTCGTAGGTGTGACTGTGAGTGCGAATGGTTGTTTGTTTGTATGTGCCCTGCGATTGGCTGGCAACCAGTTCAGGGTGTACCCCGCATCCTGCCCGATGACAGCTGGGATAGGCTCCAGCACGCCCGCGACCCTAGTGAGGAGAAGCGGCTCAGAAAATGGATGGATGGATGAATGGATGGATTGAGACACCTCATCAATATTATTATTACTCGACCTCAGCGCTGCCTTTGATACCGTTGATCACAGTAGACCACTAGATCACCTCGAAACGCGTGTTGGTATTGCAGGCCCAGCACTTTCTTGGTTTAGGATGCACCGTGTAATTCAAGGTACTGAGTATTATAATCTCACTTGCAGAGTTCCGCACAGATCGGTATTCGGCCATCTTTTGTTCAGTATTTATATGCTGCCGCTTGGTGATATCATACGCAAATATAAGATGAGCTTTTTCTTTGATGCCAACAATATTCGGCTATACATGCCATTAAAACTACCTAGTCCACGCGATTGCTCTAATCTGGAGTGGTGTCTCACTGAGAATAAACAGTGGATGTTCTGTAACTTGTTGCTCCTTATCCCTGAGAAAACTGAGCTGTTGATTATTGGCCCTGCTAAACATAGCCACTTGTTTAAAGACACCGCTCGGAGTTTTGACAAAAGCACCATCTGGAGTGGTCTCTCGCTGAGAATAAACAGTGGATGTTCTGTAACATTTTGCTCCTTAACCCTGAGAAAACTGAGCTGTTGATTATTGGCCCTGCTAAACATAGCCAGTTCTTTAAGGACACGACTCTGAGTTTTGACAAAAGCACCATTACCCAAAGTCAGACAGCAAAAAATCTTGCCGTTATATTTCATCCAACTCTCTCCTTTTAAAAGCACATTAAGAATATTACCAAAACTGCATTTTTGTTTTTCATCCTCGCAATATCGCTAAGATGCGGCCTATCCTATCACCTAGTGATGCAGAGATCATAATCCACCCATTTGTTACGTCTCGCCTCGACTATCGTAACGTGGTGCTTACTGGTCTTCCCGTGTCCAGCAATCAAAGCCTGCAGTTAGTACAAAACGTTGCAGCCAAGACTTATGACGAGGACAAGAACGTTTGATGCTATTACCCCCATTCTGCCCAACTTCCATTGGATCCCGGTCCACTTGAGATGCGATTTTAAGGTCTTGTTACTTCCTCATACAATATTACACGGGTTAGCGCCCTCTTATCACGCTAACTTAGTTGTACCGTATGTTCCGTCCCGAAACCTACACTTGTAAAACGCTGGTCTTTTGGTGACTCTGAGAGCCGGAAAGAAGTCCACAGGCTTTGGAGCATTTTCGATACGTGCTCTAGTACTCTGGAATGCCCTACCCGCATATATTTGAGCTGCCATCGCAGTGGAAATGTTTAAATGACTACTTAAGACTTATTTCCACTCTTTGGGATTTAGTTAAAATAAAAGTAGCCCTGTTTTACTGCCGCTTGTCCTATCTCCTCCCCCCCCCCCCCCCCCCCCCCCCCTCGTCTCCTGCTCGGAAAGAGGGCTAAGAGACGTTGACCAAATCAGAGACTGGCTGTTTGGGTTCTGCACCGACCAACTGGGACAAGATCTGAGGTGGACCACTTTTCCCCCCGGAGTCGTTGCCATGGAGGATTCTGCTCGGAACGACCGGGCCAGGTCCTGAGGCAGAACCACCGAAGGAATCTACTACCCTGCGGTGCCTTTTTCTCCTTAATTGAACTCTTATGCCATCTTAATGAACATTCTACAGCATCTTGTCATTGTAATAAACATTGTACAGGTGCAGACTATGTGATAAATGTTACCCACTCGACATCCATTGCAGCCTGCCCCCCCCCCCCCATTTGAGCCCTTTGAGACTCCTTTGTGATTAAGGGCTATACAAATAAACTTAATAAACTTAACACCTGATTTAAGCAAGACAGCATCAGTCCTGACTGGGACACAGACGGTCATTTCACGACGGTCACATTTTTCCCATGACTTCTGATGGATGCTGGCATGCTTGGCTTTCAAGATGTGCTAAACATAATTTGAACCAGATGTGGAAATAATGAGAGGCCTGCGCCACTCACGCCCTCGCGTTCCAATCGGCCTATCGCAAATGAGAACACGACATACACCCTCTCCCATCCGCCGTGTATGCTACGCAAAGATGCCTTCCAGCGGCTCCCCAACATCCTCACGAGGGTTAGATTTGTTTAATGACTTCATTTGACTTCATTTATAGGCCATATGGAGACTCGGCGAATTAAGTCAATGTGTGTGCATACCGATCAAAAACATCTGAGAATTTTAATTTTGAGGGAAGATAAGCAGCTATGATCATGTCCAAAACCTTAGAGTAGCTTTTGTCATCTTAAACGCTGGTTTTGCTGGTTGAACTAAAATTTAAGACCGTTTAAAGGCCTCTTTGATAAAATTCAAAACCTCACATTCAGAAAACTATAAATCATTTTCAACCAAACATTTATTGAAAGTAAAAGTGCTGAAAAAATGTCATTAAGGAATTGGCCCACAAGTAAATGCCTAACAACAGCTGGCCATTTGTGCAGAGAAGTATGCGATTCTGCAATCTCTTTATAAAGTTGTTGTTTATTGTGTCTGTGGAAAAATGTTAACAGTCTTTGGAAGAATGGATGCAAGGATACAATGTTTATTTATAACGACAATTGAAGCCTTCATTTAGGAAAACCACACTGTAATGCCCCATGATATGTTGAAGGTCAAATTGCAAGTTTATAAAATGTAGAATATTTTATAAATGGGGGGGGGGGAAATTATTTGGATTCATCTTCTATCAATTTATTCTTGTTCTTTATCGCAATCAAACGCACAGCCGGCTAATTAATACAAAAAAAATACAGATAGAAAAGAAGGATTAAGGATCCACTCACAAGTCCAAGAAGAGTAACCGGAGAGTATTAGGGGTACCATTGCACCACATTGTGGTTAAACCAGGGAAGTGCAACAAGGCACTACAAGAACAACAACCAACTAGCATCCACTTACTCACATCAATGTTGTTGTCCTGGTGCCGTTTTGCAGGAAAAGGGCATCAACCTGACACACATCGAGTCGCGGCCGTCGCGCATAAGCAAGGAGCAGTACGAGTTTTTCATCAGCGTGGACTCCAGCTGCTCGCAGGCGCTGGACGATGTCATCGACGGCCTGCGCACGCAGATCAGCGGCCAGGTGCACGAGCTGTCGCGTAACAAACAGAAGGACACCGGTGAGAGCCAACCCTTAGAAGTAGTCCTTAGATGAATGCGCATCTTCATTTATTGGGGGGCGGGGGCTACTGATCTGAGTTTATTGAGGTTGCGTCGGTGGAAAGAGCAGGATTTAGAAAGATGTTTGACGACCACACAAAAGATTGTCTTGTGGTTGCACAGATCCAACTGAAAGTACAGTGGGTCACAGTCGCCTCTAGAGGAAGAACGGGGGTATTACTAAAAAGGATGGGCAGGCCTTTACAAACTGGTCTATGTATGAGCAGGGTTGTGGTGCTTCATGGATCCACTCACTAATGGACAGCCATCGTCACTGACTAGACGGGTGGCTCGCCACCCAGCGCTGACCCCGTTATTAGTTGTTTCAAGAATGACATTAGTTTTGCTACTCAGCACTAATAGGCCTGGCGGGAACAGGGGTGCTCAGTGTGGCCCCCGTCCAGGACCAAATTCCGGCCAGAGGGAACATGCCAAGGTCATGGTGGGCCAAGACTGACTGGCCCTACCGAGACACGGCCACCAGCCGGTCAGAGTCAAGTGGACGCGACTATATTTATGGCCCTGTTGTAAGGGAAGCCTGTTAGGGCCTCATTGTCTCGGAGCAGCCTCCGGCTTTTGGACCACACGGCACAAATGGAAATTCATGAGTGTCTTTGCCGGTCATAAATCCAGCAGAACAAGCAGATAGCCTGTATGCACTGCTCTGCTGAGCGTCAACATGCAAAGACACCATGATGTCCGACAGTCCAAAACCCTCGTCATCACCAATATCCATTTGTGCTCCTCCAGGCGCACAATGGTTGATCTGCAGCTATTTTTTTTTTTATTACATTACAATGTAGTTGCTTTTGATAGTACATTCCAGTACCAGTACCATAAAACTCAATCGGACAAAATCTCTCAATCTCGAAGTTTGTCTTTGAAGAAAATGGCAAATAGCAGACGTACTTTTATCATTTTGAATGTTTTTTTTTTGCATGGCTCTCTATTCATGATAGACTTCCCACTAAATTTCATGCTTGTAGAAACTGGCTTCAGGGGCTGAATCCCTGCCCCCCCCCCAAAAAAGACATTGTATTGTAAATGTAACATAAAACATATTTTCACCAGGAGTTCTTGGGTAGGGACAGCCTTCGAACTGACAATTTATTTGTCCCACCCCCCCAAAAAAGGAGAAATCAGAACCAATAAAATATCAATCTAATTCAATGACGTAAAAACTCTACTCTCCAGTGCCGTGGTTCCCCAACGACATTCAGGACTTGGACCGCTTTGCCAACCAGATCCTCAGTTACGGCTCAGAGCTGGATGCTGATCACCCGGTAAAGTTCTGACTCATCTAAAACGTGTGTCTGTGTTTGTGCATACACACATATCTTCTGACGCCCACGCGGCATATGAAACACGAGGCCCGCGAGAGATGACAGGCCGCCTATTCTCATGGAAACGCACAAATTGATGTCATTGCTTTAATTGGGGCTCCTATAATTATAGATAATTGCTCCCTTTTGCCACCATCATTAAAGCGAAATATATTCATCATAAAGCTGAAAACCCCTCTCTACAAAGGCTTCCTTTGAATGCACATTTGCATGCTCTCATCGGGGTCTGAGTGCGTAATGCTGTCAAAGGCCACGGGGATTCGTTTGGGTGTCATTTGTGAGATCTAACACAGTTTCTCCTTTTGTGTGTACGTGTCCACCAGGGCTTCACAGACCCTGTGTACCGGACCCGCAGGAAGGAGTTTGCCGACATCGCCTACAACTACAGACAGTAATTTAACTCTTAATTCCTCATCATGTGGAATGAAATGTAACATTGTTGCCAACATCTTTGACAGGTTAATGTGTGTAACATTGTTAGACCCTATGGTCCTGAAACTGTGTTCGCAAAAACTTTTGTAGTACGACCTACTGCCTTGCATAGTTCCGATTCAGAATATATATATATATATATATATATATATATAATATATATAGATATATTTTGAATGGTTTTCTTTGTACGTCTCGTCGCATTCTGCCTGAAAGTGGCTACTTTTTACTGATTGATAGTTGCCTGTTTTGGTGCTTTTAAGTTTGTGTTTTTGTCCTTGCAGTGGACAGCCCATCCCGCGGGTGGAGTATGCAGAGGATGAAAAGGCCACATGGGGCATTGTTTTCAAGGAGCTTAAGACCCTGTACCCGACTCACGCGTGCCACGAACACAACAGAGTCTTCCCCCTGCTGGAGAAGTACTGCGGCTACAGGCAGGACAACATCCCACAGCTGGAGGACGTGTCCCGCTTCCTGCAGTGTGCGTTGGGTCTTCTTCGGCGTCCGTATTTTGTAGGCACTTTCGAGTCACTCGGTTTTTATGCGCCTCCACCTTTCTGCAGCGTGCACCGGTTTCCGACTTCGCCCGGTGGCTGGCTTGCTCTCGTCCCGGGACTTCCTCGCTGGCCTCGCCTTCCGCGTCTTCCATTCCACACAGTACATCCGCCACGGCTCCAAGCCTACGTACACTCCTGAGCCGTGAGTCTGGGCGGTGGATTCCGAGTGGAAGACACAAAGAGAAGGTCTTAGTGTGCGATTAAGTTTGTTTTCTGTTACAGTGATATATGCCATGAGCTCCTGGGGCATGTCCCGCTCTTTGCTGATTCAGGTTTTGCCCAGTTCTCCCAGGTATACAAAGCGCTTGGGACAGACTCCATTCCCTCTCAATCTGAATGACCCATTGAACACACCTAAAGCATGAATGTCACTCATTTTCATCACAGGCAACGTTGTAGTTACGGTTTCCCTCAGAAGTCTATTATGACTGTGAAAATCAATGTGTAATTGACATTGGCATTATGTGGTGGGCTGGATGAGGCCTGGAATTTGACACCTGTGACCTAAATATCAATAACATTTCTTCTTTTCCCTCCAAACAGGAGATCGGTCTTGCTTCTCTTGGCGCCCCAGACGAGTACATCGAGAAACTTGCAACGGTAGGTTTCTGCATCAAACTGAAGATTCCAGATCGAGCTTGCTGGTGTTGACCAGCCTGTGTTTCTGTGTCAGGTCTACTGGTTCACCGTAGAGTTCGGCCTCTGCAAACAGGGCTCCGAGATCAAAGCATTCGGAGCAGGCTTGTTGTCATCGTTCGGAGAGCTGCAGGTACGTTCATCAGCCAGCCACCACAGTGAGTGGAGGGCTCTGCGCTCAGGCAGTGGGTTAGTGGTCCGCTTGGGTTTAATGTGTCACTGAGCCACACTCCGTCTGGCTGGTGAAGAGAAGGGAAAGGTGGTCCAGTGGCTCAGCGTGGGCCGACGAGCGTCGATGGAAGTCACACGTTGCATCAGTAGAGGATGTTCGCTCGGCAGAGTCCAAGGGGGAAAGCAAGAGGCCGTAATCATACTCCACTTCCTGTTTTTAACAGGAATCTCAAGGCTCATTGATCGTCACTGAATGTGTCATTGCTTGTCTTCCAGTACTGTCTGACGGACAAGCCCAAACTGCTGCCCTTTGACCCCGAGAAGACCAGCGTCCAGAAATATCCTATCACAGAGTACCAGCCTGTCTACTTTGTCGCTGAGAGCTTTGAGGATGCTAAAGACAGAGTCAGGTATGCATGTTCCACGCTACTAGGGTCCTAACATTTGACCTGAAACCCGAAAATCCCTAACTTTATGTGACTCTTGTATAACTTACAGGAAGTTTGCCGGCACCATTCCTCGGCCCTTCACTGTGCGCTACAACCCGTACACCCAGAGCGTGGAGGTGCTGGACAACACCCAGCAGCTCAGCAACCTGGCCAACAGCATCAAGAGTATGTTCCAATCCACTATTAGAAAACACCAATTATGATAAGCTGCTTCCTAACATGCTTTTCTTCCCTTGGTTGCAGGCGAAATAGGGAAACTGTGTGAAGCCCTGCATAAACTGGAATGACGTCGTGACCAGACAGCCTGAAGCTTATTATACTTGTATATCAGTTTTTTTGTAGTAAAACACATGACAAAATTACTGGCATACAATAAATAATAATCTGTGTTTTAGTTGAGTGAAACGTGAAGCCTCTCGATGTCAGCACCGTCTAATGTGTTATTCTAGTAGTACTCTAATATGCATACTAAAACGTGATTTCACATATTATACAAGACTTGTATCATTTGATAACCATTTTTTTTTTGCATGGAATATCAATGAAACTAATAAATAGACTAAACTAATGTGGTCTCGGTTGTCCTATTTAGCCTTAATTTCAATATTCAAAGTGTTTATTTTCATATGAACACTTAGCAGCACGCAAATATGTTTCCCCTGTACAATAGGAAATGTACATGGCATGGGAAAACAAACAAGGCTAAAAATACACAGCATTTTTGTATGCAACCTGTGAAGACCTGTTTCGCTTGAATGGCTATCACACAGTGACGTTAGACAACAAGCGGCTGCTCAATGACTTGCTTTTGGCTCAGTGACGCAAAAGGCGCCCAAAAAGGGCACACACTCATCTGCATTTATCCCTCAGATGAGATGCTATTTAAAGGCCTCGGACTCACACCGCAGTACATCTTTAAACCATGAAGACAGACAGCAGCGCAGGCCAGGCGACACCCTTCAGCGGCCGGAGGCAGAGTTTGATTGAGGATGCCCGGCGGGAGCGCAGCATTGGAGGAGGAGGTTCGGCGGAGCCCTCCCGGGGCGTGGACGCGCGTGTTTTCGAGGAGAAGGAGGGCCGGGTGACCCTCAACGTACTCTTCAACCTCAGCAACGAGAAGAATGCGGGGTTTTTTAAGACGGGTAAAATATTTGAGGTAACCAGGGAGGGGGACACCAAAAACTCTGCCTTTCCGAACAAAATAATGGCTATTGTGTTCATTTAATAATGCTTGTTATTTTCTTGGCTGGTAAACTATTTTTAACCTTATTTAGCTCCATAACAGGGTCAAATAAGGAATGTTTATGTAAATTGTTTTGTGAGTTACAGCATTTTGGGGACCAACCCCTACCACAGGTAATTGACACCACCCTGAAAATGTTTCTAATTGCTTGTATTAATACATAGTATTAACATAGCTGTAAATATATCACAAACTATGATACCAAAACACTTAAATATCATTCTAAACTCATCTTATTACATTACCCTTAAAAATGAATGGCACATTACAGATTTAATTTTGGAAAAAAAATACGTGTACGTCTCGACTCTCCTAACTTCCACAACCAACCCATGCTAAACTTAGCTCCTTCAAAAGCTTGTCTTTCAGTCGAGACTGTCTTACTTCAATATACTTCCTTGGACCAATTACTGTGCAACTTTCCTATTTAGACAGGGCTTTAGTGTCATCTTGTGGCCTCTTCGGGTGCTTCAGAAAGTGCACAAAATCTCCCAATAGATTTTTCAGTAAAAGGTTGTGAATAAGTTCCACTTAAAAAAAAAAACAAAAACAAAATGCCAATAGGTGACTTACTGAATTCTGAACCATGGCTGTATGGGGGATTACTGTATACAGTTCAACAATGTGTGTCTGTCACATTTACAGACATTCGACGCCAAACTCCTCCACGTTGAGAGCCGGCCGGGAAGGAGGTCAAAGAACAGCACGTCCGACTTGGAGTTCTTTGTTAAGTGTGAGGTGAACAGCTCCGACCTGGATGTCTTTGTTAACTCGCTGAAGAGAGTGGTGGATAACGTTAGGTCTATCCCGGAGGAAAAGGGTGTGTTTTGCATTAGTATGAGGGCGGGTGGGTGGGTGGGAGTTCCGAGCTTTAATTGCTGCTTTTCATCTCCATCACAGTCCCCTGGTTCCCTCGACAGATAAAGGAGCTGGACAGATGCAACTTGTTGATAACCAAATTCGATCCAGACATAGACGAGGATCATCCGGTGAGCGAACAATAAAATGTTGTCAGCTTTGCTTTTGAAAAGTGAACCTGTGTACAAACCATGTGTGACGTGTCCCGCAGGGCTACACAGACGCAGAATACAGGAAGCGACGCTCCTTCATTTCAGAGCTGTCCTACAGATACAAACAGTAAGTCTTAAAGGAGAGAGAGACTCTCCTCCAAAATGTCACTCTGGTGTTGATTATTTTTGTTTGTTGTAGGGGTGAACCACTGCCCGAGGTGGAGTACACAGCAGAAGAAACAGCCACATGGTGAGACAACAGGTGCATGGTGACCATTGCAGGGAAGTGATGAGACGTGACCTAAACAAAGTGTCCATTCAAAAAGGAGGGAGGTGTACAAGAAGCTGCGGAACATCTACCCCAATCTGGCCTGCCGACAGTTCCTGGATGGCCTGCAGCAATTGGAGCGCGAGTGCGGCTACAGTGAGGAGCGCATCCCTCAGCTCAGAGACATTTCCGCCTTCCTCAAAGGTGACACGGCATAACTATCACACCCACTTACAATACTGGAGAGAGACAAAAGGCTTAGTAGTAGCTGGAAGGGTGTTGGGTGTTGATGAATGAATCTATTAGATGTTGGAAACAAAGCCCTAGTGGTCCCTAAATGTTAATTCTGTCCACTGTATACTTTCAACTTGGTAGGGGCCTTTTTCTGTTTTCTATTGGGCAAAGCAAGGCCTATGAATGCATGGACATACTAAAAAAAAAAAAACCATGAAGTCTTCCTAGAATAGTGCCAAATTGTCGTCACTGTACACGACCTGTAGGTGTCCATAGTTACTCTTCAGCAAACGCTTCCCACAAGTATAAGATCAGCCAGCTGCCAGGACATAGATGAAACAACTCAACTGTACGACAGGATGTTCTTAAGGTTTCAAGTAGTTCACTTGAGTGATCTTCCATAAGACAAAAAGGAAATGCTCCAGAGGGTGATAAGTTTGTTGTTGTTGTTCTCCCCAGAGAAAACAGGCTTCCAGCTGCGTCCAGTCGCAGGCCTGCTCTCTGCCAGGGACTTCCTCGCCAGTTTGGCTTTCCGAGTGTTTCAGTGCACACAGTACATTCGCCACGTGTCGGCGCCCATGCACTCCCCTGAGCCGTAAGTCCCGCTGGATTTGTCCACTCCCCTCAAGGTTTGCTCCTTTTACGGATGTCTGACCTCCTCCTACAGGGACTGCTGCCATGAGCTGCTCGGTCACATCCCAATGCTAGCAGACAAAGAGTTTGCCCAGTTTTCCCAGGTATATTGCGGTTGGTGTTCTTTGGTTCTTTTGCTTGAAAAACCTTCACTAATTAGCGTGATCACTTGCAGGAGATTGGACTGGCCTCGCTTGGAGCATCACAGGAAGACATTGAGAAATTATCCACGGTAAGATATATTGCTCTGAATGGGATTCTTTGATTGATGAAGATCTTAGGAATGAAACATACCAAGAGGCTATGTCTACGGGAATGTGAGTCTTGAACAGCATCTAGTAGCTAAAGCTAATAGCTGCATCCACTTTGCCTCTTTTCCTTTCTAGCTATATTGGTTCACTGTGGAGTTTGGCCTCTGCAAACAGAATGGAGCAGTAAAAGCGTATGGCGCAGGACTTCTCTCATCCTATGGAGAACTTGTGGTAATTGTCCACCGTGTTCATAACATAGCAGACTTCATCCCATTCTATGCGCCTTGACGCTCTCCAACCCATCTTCTAGTACGCCCTGTCCAACGAGCCAGAGTACAAGCCATTCAACCCGGAGGAGACTGCCGTGCAGCCATACCAGGACCAAAGCTACCAGCCGGTATACTTTGTCTCGGAAAGCTTTGAAGACGCAAAGATTAAATTGAGGTATTTTCTTTGCATCTATGTTATAGGTCAGACTGCTACTGCAACAAATATCTAATCTTTTTTGTTTCCGTACACAGAAAGTACTCTACAACAATTAAGCGGCCATTTGTGGTGCGCTATGAGCCTATCACCTGCAGTGTGGACGTTCTGGATCAGCCCAATAAGATCCAAATTGCTCTGTGTAAGACGCGAGAAGACCTGAAGATGCTGCAGGGCGCCTTGGAGAAGCTCAGCTCCTCCTGGGAACACGACCAGACCAAAAGACTGGAGTCAAATTACATCCATTCAAAATAAGATTCCAAATTTCCAGTTGAATTGCCTCAAATTGCCGTCTCTGGTACTTGGTCTACTGTGACAGAAATAAACATTTATTTTTCATGACTGCGTCTAATTTACATATATGATAAGGGAAGAAGCCAGCAGCACCAAACCACTACACAAGCAGCACTTGCTCAGAGGCCGTTTGTTTCCAAACCGACAATTTCCATGTTGAAAATTCTTGGAAGGCATTGATCTGCGTGTGTTGTTAAGCAGGGAGAATGAGCTTATTATGAATGATTTAAGGATCAAGTTGCCTCCGCTGGTCAAAGTCGGAGCCAACAGTGTGGCCTAGCACATCGACAGGGCCAGGTCAGCGGGACCTCACAGTCGACCGAGCGTCATCCTCACGGATGCCAGTGAGCGCTGGCACGACGTAGTCATCCTTTCATTTCCTCCATGAGACTAGAGATGGACAGCTCTTTTGAGTTTTTGAGCAAACTCCAGGCTTCTAATCTCTCCAGGCGACATCAGAGCCACGCTCATCAATACTCATCATCTCCATTATCAACATAGTCAAGGCCTCAGATCGTCCGCCTTGCTCCCTTTATTACAATAATTCCAACAGCAAATTAAACCCTGCGCTGGCCTCTATGGGAAGCTTTGGAAGAAGAGAATAGTGATAGGGAGTGGCGAGCACAGGCAAACCCTTGCTCACTCCTTGCATCCGACGCTTTCAAAGCCACAAATCCCAGAGAAACCCCAGCCAGGATGCGGTCTGCCCGAGGGCCAAATAACAGCAGGTTACCGTGGCAATGACGAGGAGATCCGGCAAGATTCCTGCGCTCGGCGCGGCTGACCACAAATCCCAACAGGCTGTATCATCCTGACTCCGAGCAGAAGCGTTTGCAAGGACATCCCGAGTCGACGTTACCGTGGTTGCCTCCTTTGGAGTGGGAACGCGGGTCATCGGGTCCACTGAGCCCTGCGAAGCGCGTGTGAAGTTCATGATTCCATTCTAAACCCTTTGAGGCTCGATACAAATCCTCTTCGCATAAGTTCACCGAAAGGACATGCATTGACTGTGAAGATCCTGACTGACAACATAAAAAATGAGACAAGGACAATGCAAGTACATGGATATAAAGACTTGGGTATTATATTATCTAATAGTGTTCGACTGTAGCTGTGCTTCCCGCAAGGGCATACATTAATCTATCACGTTTACGGATGTTCTCAGTCCGGATGAACCAGTGGAGGGACTCGGAAGGGCGAGAACACTTCCATCTGGTTTTCCAAACTTTTATTTTTTTGACATATTCTTACATCATCGTGGGAAAACGCTCACAGCAAACGGGACGTGAGATTAGACCAAACTCCCAACTCAAAAAGCTTTAATCTCCCCACCTTCATATGATGTTGCTCATTAGCTCCGCTGCTCTTGTTGAGCTTAAGGTTTTAAGCAGGAACAAAAATAACCGGAGCAATTAGAAGATAGTCAGATTTTTAAGGATCAATGCAAGGTTGTAGGAACAAGGTCACAACTTACTCCCGTCGTTGTTGTTCTTCTCCTTAGCCTTCAGATGGCGTCCTCGTGGCAGACCTGGGAAGCCTACAAGACTCAGGACTCAAATTTCAGGGCGGGAAAATATCTCAGTGTGCAAATTGAGGCATTCAGAGTGCGCACAGACAGTTATGGCTCTCTGGCTTGTGTGCAGCTGCTGGTCCGGCACCACTTGCCCCCAAAAGCACAACAAACACCCGAGCGGCGACCGCACTGGACTTGTTCAAACAAAAAAGGACGAACACGGAGACCGGTAGCATGTTATGCTTTGCGGGCGGCGGTTTGACGCGCCCTGGCCAAGAAAAATACAAGGTTGACGTACTGGTTTTTAAAGAGTGAAAGGTCTTTAAAGGCCTTGTGTCGTTGTTTGAGGGTAATTAGATGTCAAGATCAGTGAGATGATTCTGTGGGAGGCCATGAACCACACGGTGCCTGGATGCAGTTGGACTGAAGTGCCCATGATCCTCTATCAGGATTTGTGTGGCAAGAGTGATCATGGCCAATAAGTTCAAACATTGCTAAGGTTTAGGATGAATTAAACCAATGTCGGTACCCTTGAGCCATCCCAAACATCTTGTTGAATATCTGCTCATAGCTTTAGGAATCATTAACAAATAGATTCAGGAAGCAGGAGGTTTGAAGTTTTTGTTTCGGATACCAAGAAGAAGAACACAAATGTTTAGAAAGAATCCTTGATCTAAACCCAAAGACACCACAAATATTAGAATAAATATCCGCTCAGGGCTTTAGTAGTCATGCTAACAAGTCAGGAATCCAGAGATTTACAGTGTTTCTGATACCAATAAGATCAAAACACAATTGGGTTTATCATTTTTCCAGGAAGTACCATACACAAACATTGGTAAAGAATCCTTGATCTTTACTCAAAAACACCTCAAATATTTCATCTGGAAATCTACTCAAAGCTTTTGTGATTTTGCTAAGAAATGAAAGGACCAAAAACCTCATACCCTTGAAAAATTATTTCAATATTTTTACTCACAGATTTACTGAGAATCGAAAGGCTTAATCTGAACTGCAAAATGAACGGCATCAGAAGGTAGACAGTAGTTTCCCAGAATTGAGACCTCAGAGGTTTCTGTTTTTTGGCACATTGCAGATTACTCCTCCGTGTGTCTGTTCACTGAAACCTCTGGTGTTTTTTGCAAAGTAACATCTATTTAGCAGGGGTACCGGGGTAAAAAAAAAAAAAATGCATTTCCCCACTCAGTACATGATGCCCCCCGCTTAGTGTATGATTTAGCTTTTCTGTGCACGGAAGAGATCAGGCAAATATGCAGCATATTTCTGAGTTTCGGGATGCGTCATGGGTTGGGGAATGCTGGAAAACCGGCAATGGATGGATAGACGGACGGTGAGGCAGACTGGCGTTGGCACAAATGCCTTGCCTTTGAACTGCGGCTCTACTGGCATGACATAACAGGCCAAAATGGTGTGGGTTGAGTTATATGCGAGCGCCCAGATAACCACACTGCGCCTCAGTGGGGATGATACTATGCCAAGCACCTGACTGGCTGAAAGCTAACGGTATATCGCGATGAGTTACGACATCGGTGGATGGAAAAGTGCAGCAAATATAGTTTCAGAAGGGCTGCTCACTCTGGGGGTGGGGGAGAATCCACAGCGTGCCTGAGCAATAAAGTCTCACTCGTGTGGAGTGTGAAGAGATTCTTCTGTGTGAAAAGCCTTGGCAGAGAAGTTGCCACATCGGTGCTCACAGGAAAGACAGATGAGGTGAGGCTGACACAAGAGTCAGGAAATAGAGTGCAGGGGGGGGGGGGGGGGGGGGGGGGGAAGTGAATATATGTCCACAGATTTCCACGCACACGCCGCATCTACTCAGAAAAATATTTTATTGAATCCATTACAAGAACAGCAGCAGAGGCGAGAACACGTGCTACACGCTACATCTCTGTCATCCAGAAGCAAAGTCTTCGGTCGCCACCGATCACGCACAGCGGGAGTGTGCGGTGCCAGCTGAGGCCCGAGCCCACCGTCACCGAGCCCACCGTCACTGGCTGGATCAAAAGGAAAAACATCATCGGTCCTGAGAAGGTTAAGGAAAAACTACCTGCCGTTTTACCTGGAGACCTAGGTGCATGATTGGAAAATGTATTAGTGAACCATACCATGGATGCAAATGACCTGGTGGTCCTGACTCCCATTAAATACAGTGGTACCTCATTGAAATTCCATTAATTCGTTCCAGTTCCCTCCCAAAAAAGATTTTTAATGACAAAAAATAGCACTGTGCTGTATAAACATTCATTCATTCATCTTCCGCGTATCTTCACTAGGCTCGCGGGCGTGCTGGAGCCTATCCCAGCTATCTCCGGGCGAGAGGCGGGGTGCACCCTGAACCGGTCGCCAGCCAATCGCAGGGCACATAGAAACAAACAACCATTCGCACTCACATTCATACCTATGGGCAATTCAGAGTCTTCAATTAACCTACCACGCATGATTTTGGGATGTGGCAGGAAACCGGAGTACCCGGAGAAAACCCACACAGGCACGGGGAGAACATGGAAACTCCACACAGACGGGGCTGGGATTTGAACCCCAGTCCTCAGAACTGTGAGGCACATGTGCGTAACAGTCGCCCACCGTGCCGCCCTGTATAAGCATCCATCCATTTCCTGAGCTGCTTATCCTCACAAGGGTCGCGGGAGTGCTGGAGCCTATCCCAGCTATCTTCGGGCAGGAGGCGGGGTACACCCTGAACTGGTTGCCAGCCAATCGCAGGGCATATATAAACAAACAACCATCCGCACTCACATTCACACCTACGGGCAATTTAGAGTCTTCAATCAACCTACCACGCATGTTTTTGGGATGTGGGAGGAAACCGGAGTGCCCGGAGGAAACCCACGCAGGCACGGGGAGAACATGCAAACTCCACACAGGCGGGGCCGGGGACTGAACCCCGGTCCCTAGAACTGTGAGGCTGACGCTCTAACCAGTCGACCACCGTGCCGCCCTGTATAAACATATTAAACATAATAAAAAAAGAATGTAAATAAACAGGATGTATGAAGTGTAATTGCTGTATGTACCCATGTCTGTGTGAATTTAAGGGGAGTGGCCTAGTGAGTGACACCAGAAGCTGGAGTCAAGGTTGGTTTACGTGTGAGCGTCTAGGCACAAGTTGCGGTCTACAGCAGCTCCTTGTGAGTGTTCTCATTTTGTATTTTGTTTGACAGTTTGTCAATTTCAATAAATACCTGAAAAATCATCGGCAACTGTGGCTCTCCTTGCCCACATGCGAGGGCATCAGAGTCGCACAAACTAACAAACAACTCTTAAGTCAAGGTACCACTGTATTTGTATCTTGTTGCTTTATACTGCTTTTATACTATCCTGTTCATCTACAGTATGGATCTGGAGTCTGCAAATGAAGCTGATTGATTGATTATCAACCTGCGGATGGCCAAGATGGTGGATGAGTAGCTGACTGCTGATCTTTCCGGGACATCCGGTGGTGGCAAAAAGGTTTTCTTGGGCTCGAGACCACCTGAGGATGGAAACCAACAAATTCTTCGTAAAATTAATCTCCTCACATTTAAAAAGTTACATTCAACCTACGGGGGAACCAGCATATTTAGCTGGAATTCATGCAAATACTAGGAGTGAGTTGACAGCGCTGAGGTCCACAGCCATTCGGGTGAAATAGCTCCAAAATACTAGATACTTTGTTCACATTTTCAAGTCATTGCACCTGATTGTTTTTTGTTTTGTTTTTTTTAACTTATCCTCACTAAATCCAGCACATAAACAAGATATTACGACTCTCTGTCCAGTCTTTAAAAACATATTGTACTCAAAATAACCAGCTGAGCAAACATCATAATAATTGAACCCCATAGGAACAGTATTTATCGAATTATTTATGTGACAGGGGTGCCTGGTTTTGTGCTGCTGTTGTGTGTTCCCGTAATTGAGACTGGGACTTGCTGGTTAGGGGACAAACAGGTGGAGCATGTACGTAGAAATAACTCCTTTTACATTTTTTGGCAGCAAAATGTTTCCTACTTGAATTGCTGGGCTTTATCTCTGTGTGCCGGCCTTTTTTCCTGCGGGTAGCTGCAAACAGGAGGAAACAAAACAAAACAAAAAGTCTCACTGTTTTAACCGGCGTTGTTTGTGTGACGCAGCTAACCTCGGACGCTACCTGGAGCGGGTGATGTCCCAGATGAGCCAGTCGCTGCCCACCACCGCGCCCACTTTGATGGTGTTGGCCAGGCACCAGTCGGCGGCGCTGAGCGGCGACTGGCCGCAGTCCAGCGACAGGATGGCCTGCTGGCTCACCAGGTCATAGAAGCGGATGGTGCCCTTCTTCTCCGCAACCATCAGCTGATGACGAGAAAACAGCCCAAAACTGTTTCTTCTATACGCGTATTGAGTGATGTCAGAGTTGCGCATCAGTCAATACCGTGGATGCTCATGTGTCATTTGAGACACCCCCACCCACTGGTTAGCCCTGGTGACTCCCATAAAATCCCGGGTGGGTGGCAGTGTATAAGATGACACTCAAGTCCACACTACTGACAGATGCAAAACTTTTTGTTGTTTTTGAATAGTTGTCCACGATGCACGAATGGGTTAACGGCGTCTACCTTGAAGACTTCTTCTGGGTGCCAGCACACGCTGATGCCGGGAGAGTGGAGTCGGAAAATCGCGTTTTCATTTCCATCCAAGTCCCACACCCTGGAAGAAATTACAACAGAATACATATGAAATCCAGGAAAACAAGTCAGTGAAAATGCATCTCCTCTAACATTTTTTAGCGGCTTGCTGCATGTTGTAATAATACAACAAATGAACACAGCCTGCATCGGAAGGCTATGAGAAAAGGTTAAAATGTTGAAAGACTGCACACTGATTGGGAATACAAATATAACAAACGTTTAAATCTTTTAGGCTATTACACTTTTTATTTCAAATAAAAACATCCGAATCAGATGCCCCAGCCACCTCATCTGGCTCCTCTCGATGTGGAGGAGCAGCGGCTCTACTCTGAGATCCCCCCGGATGACCGAGCTTCTCACCCTCTCTCTAAGGGAGAGCCCGGAGACCCTGCGGAGGAAACTCATTTTGGCCGCTTGTATCCGGGATCTTGTTCTTTCGGTCCCGACCCACAGTTTGTGAGGTGAGGGTAGGAACGTAGATCGACCGGTAAATTGAGAGCTTCGCCTTTCGGCTTAGCTCCTTCTTTACCACAACGGACCGATGCAAAGTCCGCATCACTGCAGACGCACCGATCCACCTGTCGAGCTCCCGTTCCATTCTTCCCTCACTCGTGAACAAGACCCCAAGATACTTGAACTCCTCCACTTGGGGCAGGATCTCATCCCCGACCCGGAGAGGGCAAACCACCCTTTTCCGACTGAGGACCACGGTCTCAGATTTGGAGGTGCTGATTCTCATCCCAGTCGCTTCACACTCGGCTGCTAACCGCTCCACTGAGAGTTGGAGATCACGGCTTGATGAAGCCAACAGAACCACATCATCTCCAAAAAGCAGAGATGCAATACTGAGGCCACCAAACCGGACACCCTCTATGCCTTGGCTGGGCCTAGAAATCCTGTATCGGTGACAAAGGGCAGCCTTGGTGGAGTCCAACCCTCACCGGAAATGAGTCCGACTTACTGCCGGATATGCGGACCACACTCTGACTCCGGTCATACAGGGACCGAACAGCCCGTATCAGGGGGTTCGGTACCCCGTACTCCCGAAACCACCCCCCCACAGGACTCCCCGAGGGACACGGTCGAACGCCTTCTCCAAGTCCACAAAACACATGTAGACTGGTTGGTCGAACTCCCATGCACCCTCGAGGACCCTGCCGAGGGCGTAGAGCTGGTCCACTGTTCCACAGCCAGGACAAAAACCACACTGCTCCTCCTGAATCTGAGATTCGACTTCCCAACGGACCCTCCTCTCCAGCACCCCTGAGTAGACCTTCCCAGGGAGGCTTAGCAGTGTGATCCCCCTGTAGTTGGAACACACCCTGCGGTCCTCCTTCTTAAAAAGGGGGACCACCTCCCCAGTATGCCAATCCAGAGGCACTGTCCCCGATGTCCATGCAACGTTGCAGAGGCGTGTCAACCAGGACAGCCCAAAAACATCCAGACCCTTAAGGAACTCCGGGCGAATCTCATCCACCCCAGGGGCCTTGCCACTGAGGAGCTTTTTAACCACCTTGGTGACCTCAACCCCAAAGATAGGAGAGCCCGCCTCAGAGAACGCAGACTCTGCTTCCTCATGGGAAGGCCTGTCAGTGGAATTGAGGAGGTCTTCGAAGTATTCTCCCCACCGACTCACAACGTCCCGAATCGAGGTAAGCAGCGCCCCATCCCCACTATACACAGTGTTGATGGTGCACTGCTTCTACCTCCAGAGGCACCGGATGCTGAACCAGAATTTCCTCGAAGCCATCCGGAAGTCTTTCTCCATGGCCACACCGAACTCCTCCCATACCCGAGTTTTTGCTTCAGCGACCACCAAAGCTGCATTCCTGTACCCATCAGCTGCCTCAGGAGTCCCACAGGCCAAAAAGGTCCGATAGGATTCCTTCTTCAGCTTGATGCCATCCCTCACCGTTGGTTTCCACCAACGGGTTCGGGGATTGCCGCCACGACAGGCACCGACCACCTTACGGCCACAGCTCCGGTCGGCCGCCTCAGCAATGGAGGCGTGGAACATGGTCCACTCGGACTCGATGTCCCCAGGCTACCCGGAACGTGAGCAAAGTTCTGTCGGAGGTGGGAGTTGAAACTCCTTCTAACAGGGGATTCTCCCAGACGTTCCCAGCAGACCCTCACAATATGTTTGGGCCTGCCACGTCGGACCGGCATCTTCTCCCACCATCGGAGCCAACTCACCACCAGGAGGTGATCAGTTGACAGCTGCGCCCCTCTCTTCACCCGAGTGTCCAAGACATGCAGCCGCAAGTCCGATGACACAAAGTCGATCATCGAACTGCGACCTAGGGTGTCCTGGTGCCAAGTGCACGTGTGGACACCCTTATGCTTGAACATGGTGTTAGTTCTGGATAATCCGTGATGAGCACAGAAGTCCAATAACAGAACACCGCTCTGGTTCTGATTGGAAGGGCCGTTCCTCCTAGTCACGCCCTTCCAGGTCTCACTGTCATTGCCCACGTGAGCATTGAAGTCCCCCAGCAGAACGATGGAGTCCCCAGCGGGAGCGCTCTCCAGCACCCCCTCCAAGGACTCCAAAAAGGGTGGGTACTCTGAACTGCTGTTTGGTGCATAGGCACAAACAACAGTCAGGACCCGTCCCCCCACCCGAAGGCGGAGAAAGGCTACCCTCTCATTATTTAAATAACATTTATGGGGAGGCTGGAACGGATTAATAGCATTTCCATTCATTTCAATGGGAAAGATGAGTTTAGATACGAGTGTTTCGAGTTAGTAGCGTGACCATAGAACGAATCAAACTTGTATCCCGAGCCACCAATGTAATAATATCTTCTTGCTTAGTAACTGGTAACATCAAACAGAGATTGAGCCTGTTTTTTTTTTATTATTTACATTTTTCTACTACTTCCCATATGTTGACTTACAGCATACTGAATTGGTTTTAAGCATGTTTCATCAACACAAGGTTAAGTGTTCCGTTTTCTGAATGTGACCCTCAGTGGGTTTGGACATCCCTGCTGTAATGGTTGAAAACCATGCCAAAATTTTGTGTTCTGGATACGGGCACTTCCATTTTGCAGCGCTGACGACACTTGGGAGTGTTGCCGCGATTTGGAAACAGAGCCCCGCTGTGGACTTGATGGCTTTACTGCAGAACAAGTTAATTTTACAGTAGGAAAATGACAAGCATTGTTGGGGAAAACAGTCAAGGAGGTTTTTTCGTGATAGCTTAAGCAGCTAAGAAACACACACACACACACACAAAACGCGCAAATGGACATCATGAAGGACTTGGACGGGAGGAGAGCTGTGGTTTCGAGAGATGTGGATCTCTGGTTAACCACCTCCGTATGAGGAAAGGTGGAGAGGAGGACAAAAGGGGGGTTGTAGAAGGGAACTTGCAAAGACGGGAACTGATGGATGAGGTCACCTCGCACGGTACCTCCCACGACTCGGCCCCGATGTGGATATGCCCCATTTCACGCTGAGGCCGCTCACTTAACACTACACTTTTTCCCCCCAGGAAGAATATTCACAGCCCCCCCCCCCCCCCCCCCCCCCCCCCCCCCGGAGCTCCACACACACAGACACACACACAAGCACACACACAAACACACACACACACACACACACACGACCACAGAAGTAAAACAATGACTTGGCCTTATTTTCGCAGACCGCCGGCCAAGGCGAAGCTCCACTGCACGCTACTCGACCGGCGCCAAAGTGCGGTCCACCGCGCTACCCTTCAAACGGGGCTCCGCGGACAAACACGAACAGCGTAAAAAAAAAAAAAAAAAAAAAAAGAAAGAAAAAAAAAAAGAACATGAAACCGCTGACCTGCTGAACGCTACATCGCTCAGGACGCTCCAAAGGACATCTGAGGTTGGATCAAGAAAACATGCAAATCTATTTTTCCGCATAGAGAAACAGTATTAAGTTGGTCGTACAACAAGTTGTGCAAAAAGTAGTGAATCTTTGAACAGGTGGACATGTACATTCAAAATAGGTGTGAAATCATTAATCGAATAACTTGAATAAATGAACACCTGCACCTCACATGCACATGTAGTTGTGTAAAATGCAAAATCTAGTTGTATCCAATTGTGTGATTAATCGATGGGATAATCAGTAGAATCAATTGTAAAAATAATCAATAGCTGCAACGCCAAATCAAAAGTTTAGAAAAAGTCAAATTAGGTTCACATGTAAAGGTTATAGGGCCTTTCAGGTTCATAATATTTCAAACATTTGTTAGGAGTGTACAACCAATTTAATCCCAGTCGGTATCATCCAATTGTTTTAATAAAACATTTATCTCGACAGAGTTGACGTACCCCTTTCTCCCTAAAAAAAGACATTTGCAAAAAGCAGAGACGCAATGCTGAGGCCACCAAACCGGGCTCCCTCAACACGTCGGCTGCGCCTAGAAATTCTGTTCATCAAGGTAATGAAGAGAATTGGTGACAAAGGGCAGCCTTGACGGAGTCCAACCCTCACTAGAAACGAATCTTACAGCCGGCAATGTGAACCAGACTCTGGACACCAGACACCGTACAGGGGCGGAACAGCCCTTATTAAGGGTTCCAGTATTCAATAATCCCGGAGCACCCCCCACAAGACCTCCAAAGGGAAACGATCCACCACCTTCTCAAAGTCCACAAAGCACATGTAGATTGGTTGGGCGAAGTCCCATGCAACTTCGACGATCCTACTGAGGGTGTAGCGCTAGTCCACTGCTCCACGGCCAGGATGAAAACCACACTGCTCCTCCTGAATCTGAGGTTTGACTTCCAGATGGACCCTCCACTCCAGAACCCCTGAATAGACATTACCATGGAGGCTGAGGAGAGTGATTCTCCTCTTGTTGGAACACACTCTCCACCACCTCAGTCTGTCAATCCAGAGGCACTGTCCCCAATGTCCACGTGATGTTACAGAGGCATGTCAGCCAAGGCAACCCAACATCCAGAGCCTTTAGGAATTCCGGCCGGATCTCATCCACCCCTGGGACCCTGCCACCGAGGAACTTTTTAACCACCTCAGTGATTTCAACCCCAGGGATGGGAGAAACCGCCTCGGAGTCCCCAGACTCTGCTTACTCCTAGGAAGGCGGGTCGGTGGAATTGAGGAGGGTCTTTGAAGTATTCAGCCCACCGACTCACAACGTCCTGAGTTAATGTCAGCAGCACACCGTCCCCACTTTACACAATGTTGACGGTGCACTGTATCCCCCTCCTAAGACGTTGGATGGTGGACCAGAATTTCCTCGAAGCAGTCCGGAAGTCCCCACCGAACTCATCTGACGTCCAAGGTTTTGCCTCAGTGACCACCAAAGCTGCATTCCGCTTGGCCAGCCGGTACCCATCAGTTACCGCCGGAGTCCCAATGGCCAAAAAAGCTTGATAGGACTCCATCTTCAACCCTTACCGCTGGTGTCCACCAACGGGTTCGGGGACTGCCGCCACAACAGGCACCGAACACCTTACGGTCACAACTCCAGGTGGCCGCCTGAACAATGGTCCACTTGGACTCAATGTCCCCCGCCTCCCTCAGGACGTGTTCAAAGGTCTGCTGGAGGTGGGAACTAAAGCTCATTTTGACATGGGACTCTGCCAGACGATCCCCAGCAGACGCTTACAATACATTACAGGTCGTACTGGCATGTTCACCAGCCATCGGAGCCAACATACCACCAGGTGGTGATCAGTTGACAGCTCCGCCCCTCTCTTCACCTGAGTGTCCAAGATATGCGACCGCAAATTAGAGGACACGACCACAAAGTCGATCATCAAACTGCGGTTTAGGGTGTCCTGGTTATGTTTGAACATGATGTTTGTTATGGACAGTCCGTGACAAGCACAGAAGTCCAATAACAAAGCACCGCTCGGGTTCTTATTGGGGGGGCTGTTCTTCTCAATCACGCCCTTCCAGGTCTCACTGTCATTTCCCATGTGAGTGTTGAGGTCCCCCAGAAGAACGAGGTAGTCTCCAGTAGGGGCGCTCCACAGCACCGATGCAAGGACTCCAAAAAGGGTGGATACCATGGTGCATAGACACAAACAACATTCAGGAAACATACCCCCATCCGAAGGCAGAGGGAGGCTATCCTCTCGTCTACCAGGATAAAGCCAAACGTACAGGCATCGAGCCGGTGGGAAAACAGTATGCCCACACTTGCTCGGCGCCTCTCACCATGGGCAACTCCAGCGTGGAAGAGAGTCCAAGAGGACTGTTACTGGAGACCAAGCTGTGCGTTAAGGCAAGCCGGAATTTCTCGACCTCACACACAGCTTAGGGTCTTTCCCTGGCAGATAGGTGACATTCCACGTCCCTATAGTCGGGATCGGCTCACCAAGGTCCCCCTGCCGCCCAGCTCTCTACACACCTGACTCCCTTGGACCCTCCCAAAGGTGGTGAGCCCATGGGAAGTGAGAATTATATTTCTACTTAAAATACTGTACGTACCTATCCATAAGGAAAGAATTTCAGAAAAAGCTAACATTTTTGGGCAATCTTGAGCATTCTGACAACTAGGGTATGATTTAATGTAATATAACTGACTAAAGAGGGGAAATGTGGGTCAAACTTCCACATGCAGCAGCAGGTGCCTGTCAGCTGTTTGCAGTGAACCCAGTCAACCCCAAATGCATGTCGTTCCCCTTTTTGCTCTCTAGGTGGCACATTGGCCCACAGACTGCTTGTTTGGGCTGCGTGAAGCAAGTGTAAAGTGTCAAGAGGAAGAGGACGTGGGAGTCTGACTTGCCAAAACTGCAGGGCCACTGTGATGCCGTGGTCTCATTTCAAAAAGTCATATTTGTGATGAAACGGCCGCCGTTGTAAAAGTCTTCACTCATAGGGTGCAGACAACGTTTGAAGTAACATTTCAACATGCCTGACTGTCACAAAGGTGTAAATAATGTGAAACCTCTGACCAATTCATCACAATAAAACAGAAATAATAACTAATCGGTAGAATAATAAATTGTAAAAGTGCAAAACATTGCAGACATACCAGTACAATAAGTCTCTTAAGTGTTTCCATCATTTTACACCTTTTTTTGTTTTTTCTCATTGGCTGTACGTAATTTTTTCGCATTCCCCACACACGGCTCTGCTAACTACGTTGTGTGTAATAAGTGATTAAATGATACCAAATCCCTTTTTTTTTTTTTTTTTAAATGGCTTTACTGTCCACAACAAGATAATTGTTAAAACGACTGATTTTGCCTATGTATATTCCAACTCTATTGAACATTTTGCACGGGTCCTTGAAACTGAAGCAACTCAATTTTCTTTCTCGGTGAATGAAGAGTCTACTCTTTCTTTTGGCAGCTGATATTGCCACAGAACACAATATTGTCTGGTTCTTGAAAGATCAGTCAAGATGCTCTAAAACGGCTGATAATCTGGGGATCTCTGCAGCTGGCAGTGAATAAGTGTCCTTAGATGGTCCTTACACACCAACCTCCATAATAATGTCAAATGTACACTTGCCCAAGGAGAATGAGTCACAAATCTTCAAAGGTTTAGTTTGACTAAAAGTGTAAAAAGGCTGGATCTGGATGCTTTTCCCCATGTGTCTTGTGCTGCTTTGTGTTTTTTCTCTCAGGCTGAGAGTGGATGGAAACATTAGCAGCAAAACAAGCAGCTAAAAAGCAGCTGACTAGCCCAAGAAAGCCCGTCATGGGGCCCTCTCCAGGGGCGTGTCCCGGAGGTGACCCTTGCTACTTCTCCTCGCGCACTTATTTTTTGGTTAATGCTCCCCCACTCCTGGTTCTGGAGCGAGCGAAAAACCTTCTGCGGCTAATTGGATTTCCATATTTAAGCAATTAGCTCGCAAAACAGCTCGGTGCTTACGCACGGTCACAGCGGAGTGTGTTGTGCTTAGCGTCACGTTTCACTGTGGAAACACGGCCGGGACTTTCTGAACCCGTAACAGAAGAAGAAGAACAGAACTCCAAACCAGAAGCCGGGGGCCCGAACACACGTACTGTATCGAACGCAGCGGAAAGAAGAAAAGAAGAAAGAAAAGAAGGCGAGCTGGACCTGCAAGTGTGGTCATCGCTGACGGAAGCGATTTGTTTCCCTTCGGTGGGTTCGAACACCAAATGGTTAACGTAGCTGCTGTGGCCCTCCATCACCTTATGAAAAACACACAAGAAAAACAGCGTTAAGCATACGTGGTTCTGTGCGCGGTCAAGTTCGAGAACTTTCAAGGGGAATTTTCAGACTTCTCTTGCTGTGGTGAATGACATCAAACAATGTGAAATTGCACATTTGGCCACTCAAACTCTTGAGTTTTGAGGACATTTTGAGGAAAACGAATTCTCCCGTAGCTCTCAGCGCATGGTCTTCCTTTCACAAGGCTATTGGTGATGCTAAGCTAACGGGAAAATGCTAAAGAAAGACGAAAAAAACCGGCAAAAGTGTGACCGCGTTATAACAATTTAAACAACGGCTATTAAAACATGTAGACGGGTATTAAATCAATACACACAGCCATATGCAGTATTCTTTATCCTCAGCGAAATACAACTAATATTACTGCAGCTTACCGAGGAGCTGTGACCGCCTCCACGTTTATCCCTATTTCTGTAATATACCAGAAGGAGCAGCACAATTGAAACAAAACATATGGCAAAAACTGTGTCATTGTTTTTACTTTGTTCAACTTTTCCATTCCTGTATGTTTTTTTTTGTTGTTTTTTTTTTAAATATAAGGAACAGAATTATAGAGTGTTATTTCTTCTGAAAAAACATGACAAAATTTAGTCCGTTTTTTTTGGGGGGGGGCGGCTGGAACAGATTAATGGGATTTCGATTCATTTCAAATGCCAAAATGCTACTTGAAACATGACCTGTGCCGTTATTTAAAAGTTCTATGCCTGGAATGTAAAAAACAAAACAAAATAAACACACACACACACTCATACTTTAGGTTTTAAGCATGTGAAAGAAACGCAACTTCAAAGCACTCTATTCCAGACTGAAGCACTCAATTATTATTTTTTTTGTGTGTGCGTGCGTGTGTGTGTACGTGTGTTAGACACCGCCGTACCTTGACCTCGTGCCGATCCTGGAGGTCCGACGTGAACAGGCGGAGTTTTCTGTTGGTGGCGGCCGTGCAAAATCTGCAAAGACACGGAAGCCAGCGTGTGAAAACAAAGCAAAAAAATGCAAAAAGGGGTAAGAAAGAAAAGAGGCACGTCACTCCGAACATGTACGCTGTGTGTATGTGTGTGGTAGAAAGTTGGATAAGGCTGCCCGGGAGATTGTAATTGCACGCTAATGTAAACACCGGAGAGAAACAAGAAGGATTCCCTTCTCTGCTTCCCTCTAATCAGGCGCGCCGTTATTATTCACACAATTACGCTGACTGGCTCCTGACAGGGAAGACGAACGAACGAACACACACACACACACATCGGCAGTGTGGGACTTGGCAAGACGTCACGTGGCAAATCAGATGAGATGATATTAGCGCAGGCCGCACATTTAGGATGTTATTGAGAGCGGTGTCAAAGCAAAGTGATGGATGTCAAACAATTGGACATGCTCAAATAAAGCTGCTATTAGACGGAGAGCGGCACGACACTGCAACACGAAGCCGTCCAAATGTGGGAAAACTTCACTTCGGTCGGGTTAGCACATCTGCCTCACAGTTCTGAGGACTGGGGTTCAAATCCCGGCCCCGGCTGTGTGGAGTTTGCGTGTTCTCCCCGTGCCTGCGTGGCTTTTCACCGGGCACTCCGGTTTCCTCCCGAAACCACGCATGCTAGGTTGACTGAAGACTCTAAATTGCCCTTTGGTGTGAATGTGTGCGCGAATGGTTGTTTGTTGCTATGTGCCCTGCGATTGGCTGGCGACCGGTACAGGGTGTACCCCGCCTCTCGCCCGAAGATAGCTGGGATAGGCTCCAGCACGCCCGCGACCCTAGTGAGGATAAAGCGGTGCAGAAAATGGATGGACAGATGGATGACAGATAAAGTGATTTGTTGTAGACATCCAACACTGGAAAATAATAAATTGAATTTGCCCTCGGGAGATTTCATGTTTTTTTTTAGAAAACATTTTATATAATAAACAATATTTTATCTTTGTAACGGAAGCAATTTAATTTAATTTATCTTTAATCGATATATATATGTAATTTAAATTACATGATGCTTGAATTTAATAATAAATAAGAAACAAAAATGCATTGTTTTATTTCATTTCACTCATTTTTAAAATGTTTTATTAATTGTGTTTTTTGTGGTGATGAATTTTGTTTATTATCTACTCTGTTACTTTTTTCCAATATATACAGTATATATTTTGTGGTTTAAGATAGCGGATGCTTGAATTTACCTCTGGATTAATAAAGTATATTCCCCTTTGAAAATTGTATTCAATATTAATGGAATCAATACTCGTAAAACCACTGGCAATAAAATAAGATAATGCTGCGTTTTGAGGTATCAAAGTAACATGTCCACCTCTCTTTGTTGATAGATCTCTTACATTGGATCTCATTGTGTATTCTTCAAAAATAAAAATGAGTCACGCGCCTCCCCCACCCTCGTCTCTCACACTACCTCCGAGGCCCCCGCCTGAGTGGTTTCCTGGCAGCTTACGTGCGACGATGGAACCCGAGCGTCGAGTCATCGGCGCAACAACACGCGCGCACGTCACAACGCCTGGCCGCGACTCGGCCCGCGGGTTGGCCCGCGGCGGCGCGAGCGCCACGGGGCCTCGCCATTACGCAACGACGACACTCCGATGCCGGCACCCTCCGACCCGGCTAGCCGATTAGCGGCAGGGAAACTGCTGCTGTCTAACAACTGCGTCGATAGGAGGTACTTGGCAGGCAGCGTCGGCTACTTCAACACAGCTGCTGCTTGTTCTGGATGGAATGATGAATGACTAATCATCCTGGACATCAGCAGGCTTGTCTGACATGTTGTATGTGCGCTTATGTAACACGAATGGACATGTGAATGGCATCAATCTGGAATTCACAGAGTACTCCGAGCGCCGACGACTCCACCTAATTTCGGGGAACGTCTGACATGAGCTAACGAGTAGCAGAGATAGTCGTGGTGTTATAACCGTTGGAGCGACGGCTATTTGAACTCGAACGGTGCATAAACACAAAACAATACGCACAGGCATATTTTCTCCGAAAAAGGACCCATATTACTGCAGTTTACGAGCCACTTTCAGTAGTTGTGAAAGTCTTCTTTCTTTGTGTCTTACTGACTTGCCAGCAGTGGACAAGTCCAGCACACCAGAAGGCATCGCAATTCATTAATCATCATGCACAAACTGTTTCATTCTTCACATTAAATTGAATTGTGTTACTACTGTTTGTGTTGATAAAGCACAATATTATAGCCTGGTATATTCCTTATTATTAAACAAATTACAAAAAAATAAAAATTCGGGGGGTGGGGGGGGGTGGGGTGGCTGTAACAGATTAGGGGCATTTGCATTTTGAAGCGGGTGCAGAAAACAAATTAAACTGGTTTCTCGGGGCACCAGGCACCACGTTATTTAATTGGAACCCGGGTGCTATTTGATCTGCAATTGCAGTATTACACCACAGTTACACGGTGGCGCTGTGTCAGAAACAGTTCGAAGACGCTCCCCATAAAACCGTCAAAGAAGAGCCTCGAATTAAGGATTTTCTTTCTTATTGCAAATGTGTTGGATCTGATTTGACATAAACTGAGTTGATTTCACTGACAAAATTTGAATCAGCGTAATTGATGGTAATTTCAAGTGTAATTTACAGTGAAACTCTTGATACCTGATTGTGGGAATCCTGTCCAGACGGGATTCCGGGCTCCATGCGAGCGAGTCCACTCGCGAATCGTGATGGAACGCACGGAGAACGTTAAACTCGACTCCCTCCACGTTCATGTCCTCCTCCTGAGGGAAAAAAAAGTTGGTGAAGGTGGATGTACCATTTTTTCCCCCCTGAGCATTAACTTGCATCAACTTCCGCAGAGATCATACAAATATTTTTACCATTTATATACTACGAAAATGTTTTGGGTGTGAAACTGACTCTGCTGATGATGTTGAAAAATGTACTACTCTGAATAGGTTGAAGAAACTATCTGAATTTTTAAATCTGTAAATATGTAAGAAGGAAAATGAAAGAAATGTGTCAATACGATAAATCGAAGAAACGTGACGAAATAACCTGTGCTTGTTGTTGTTTAAAACCTGATTGATTGCTTTTGTTTTTTTTAAGTGTAAAAAGGGGTACACCCTTTTTAGTGACCAAATCGCTACGTGGGCAACACTGGCTCCTCTCTCCTCGTAGCCATGTTGTTGTGTGCCAACGACCCACCTGGAAGAGGCAGGTGCCCACCACCACGCACTGGTTGCAGTCATAGGCCAGCAGGGAGGCGGGCGTGCCCGAGGTGAAGGGGCTGAACTCCACCACGTGGACGTAGTCGTCGCACGGCACCGTGTAGCTGGGACAACGGCTGGCGTCCTCCCCCGAGCAGAGGGTCCTGGCAACGTTCATCTCGGATCACAGTCACTGGAACGTTTCATTTTAAAAGTACACACACAAGAAATTCATTTGATTTACTGCTTATCTTTTCTTTTCTAAATCCTGGTCGATCAGGATAGATAGATTGACTATGCTGCAAATGTATTTAAAAAAATGAAAACCCCAAAAAAAATTCAAAATGCAAACCCTGAACCTCAGAACTGTGAGGCAGACCACCTAGCTGACCATGCTGTCCACAAGGAATTCATTAGAAAAACCTCATTTTCCCGACACTACACTGCCACTGACTACATTTGCATTTTAACATGACTATGAACTCAGAGGTCACTTCATTAGGTACTCAAGCACATCCAATTGAACCCAACACAAAATGTCAGCCTATAAAACGACAGATCGTTACTTTTTGCCCATTCGTGTATCCACAAGAGTTGCGCCGCAATACTGCAAACAGTTTTCAGTGCACTTCAAATCATGGACACGAAATCAATTCCCTTAGGAGTTGCAAAAAAAAGAACTCTTTAAGCATGTGTGGCACGAAACACAGCTATTTAGCATTTCAGACCCTCACAACCCCTTTAAAGTTTAACCTTCCAATGTGACTTTTATTGAATAAGTCTCACATTTGACGTAGAACAAGGAGCAGAAAGAGGATGTATTAATGTTTCACCTTGATATTGAACAGTTCCCGTTGAGTCCAATGCAGCGCGATGTGAATGATGTTGTCAACCCTCTTCCGGGTTTTGCTCGGAATGTACCACTGTTGAAGCAAACTCGGGGGGAGAACTTCAGTGACCAATGAATGAAAACGTTTACATATAGTTTAAGCACCACTAAGTTTAGTTTATATAAATTAATACGTTAATTTTAGAATGATGTATGTCTTAATATGGTATTTTAACCACAATTGGACAAAAAAAGGAATCTATAAAACGATGGTATGGTCTCCTACAAGCTGATTGGTTTGTAGGCAGCGACGTCACCCGTGGTTTAAAATTTTAAAACAGCTGCTTTCTTTGTGGATGTCTTGGGTGTTTTGGAGGCTGAATTAACAACAAAATTGCAGGTTAGTAGTATTATTAACAATTTAAATTATCCATGCTATCTTTTACTATGACCTTATTAAATGTATAAATATTTTAGTGTGTATTTTGCTGATGATGACTATAATATGTGCTTGAAGTGAGTGGAGGAGTCAACTAAGAATTAAGTGGCAACCTATTTTGCTCTCTCTTTTGTAATCTTGTAGTTACTCAAGCACCATAATTGAGCGACTGATCACATAACATCGAAACAAGCTTTGTCTCTCGTTGCGGTGAGCAATGCGGGCAATAGGTGAGCGTTTGAAGCAGATGGTGAGAATCTTTCGGCGAGAGGGCCACCGGGTGCTGGAGTCGGAGAGGACCACCGTTCACGGGGCCGACGCCATGTTGATGGTGCTGCAGCTGGTCTTGGCCCAAGTCAATAAACAAGTCAGTTGAATCCAGTTTCAAGAGTGCAGATACCAGGATTAGCTCTCACACTCACAACCGAAAACCTGACAAATTTCCGCTCGGGCTGTCTTTTCTCTCGGTGACAGCAAAGCGGCGAGTTCCGAGCGGCCCTCGGCGACGTCCTGCTGGCGTGGAAACACTTAGTCGTGGACAAACTGGGCCTGCGGCCCCCCGACGGCGAGGCGGCGCGCTCCGAGAGGCGTGATGTCATCCTGGAGGCGTACGAGGCCTTCCTGAAGCGCTCCAACGCCGTGGATCTGGTCCACGTCCTCGTTATGTACGAAAGGCTGAGGGACCGCTCGGACCCCGAGGAGCCCGTCAGCCGTGTGAGTAGAACCTGAGCGCTTGGCGAGGAGTCCTGCAGGAACTTTTGGAGCGCCGTTGTGTGTTTGGACTTCTGTCTACATTTTTTTTCTCAGCTAGTTTATTTTACTGAGCTGGCGAGCAAGCTTTGATCTGAATCGGCCTACTCGCCAATCAAATGCTCTGATATGATTATGATGGATCATCACATAAATCTGACAATCCTGCATGAATAGTCATATGTTTTTGTTTCAAACAAATGGCGTATTATTACAGGAATAAAGTCCAATTATTTTTTGGAGAAAAATTATTTATTTATTATGTATTTTTCCAGAAATGGTCATCTTTTCCAAAATAAAAGGCATACTATTACGGGTACTATTACAGGAATAAAGTTGTATTTTTGGAATTCACTTGTTAAAATATGACTTTCTTTACTCGTTATACTTTAATGTCAAAATATTACGACCATCTTCGAAAAATACAACTTTATTCTCGTAAAATTAGGGCATTTCATCCCAACAAAATACATTGTTCTTTTTTCTTGGAACAAAACAACTTCATTCTCAATAACTAACTATTTTTCCAAAAGGAAAAAAAGAAGCTATTTATCATAACATTACAACTTTTTTCCCCCGATAACAGACAATCAAATCAATTAACCAATTATTTAAAGAGGTAACTTAATCCAATATAAATAAAAAATGCTTTATTTTAAAAATAAAATGACAATTCATTCTCAGTTATGAAATCAATTATTTACCAATTATTAATTAGGTGTTAAATAGAGAATTCATCCATCCATCCATTTTCTACCGCTTATCTGAGGTCGGGTCGCGGGGTCAGTATCTTTAGCAGGGACGCCCAGACTTCCCTCTCCCCAGCCACTTCATCCAGCTCTTCCGGGGGGATCCCGAGGCGTTCCCAGGCCAGCCGAAAGACGTAGTCTCTCCGGCGTGTCCTGGGTCGTCACCGGGGTCTTCTCCCGGTGGGACGACGTCCTGGAGGCATCCGAATCAGATGCCCCAGCCACCTCATCTGGCTCGAAGTGGAGGAGCAGCGGCTCTACTCTGAGATCCTCCTGGATGACCGAGCTTCTCACCCTATCTTTAAGGGAGTGCCCGGACACCCTGCGGAGGAAACTAATTTCGGCCGCTTGTATCCGGGATCTTGTTCTTTCGGTCACGACCCACAGCTCGTGACCATTGGTGAGGGTAGGAACGTAGATCGACGGGTAAATAGAGAGCTTCGCCTTTCGGCTTAGGTCCTTCTTTACCACAACGGACCGATACAAAGTCCGCATCACTGCATACGCTGCACCGATCCTCCTGTCGATCTCCCAAGATACTTGAACTCCTCCACTAGGGGCAGGATCTCATCCCCGACCCGGAGAGGGAACAGCACCCTTTTCCGACTGAGGACCACGGTTTCAGATTTGGATGTGCAGATTTTCATCCCAGCCGCTTCACACCCTGCTGCGAACCGCTCCAGTGAGAGTTGGAGATCACGGTTTGATGAAGCCAGCAGAACCACATCATCTGCAAAAATCAGAGAATACTGAGGCCACCAAACCGGACCCCCTCTACGCCTCGGCTGCGCATAGAAATTCTGTCCATAAAAGTAATGAACAGAATCAGTGACAAAGGGCAGCCTTGGCAGAGTCCAACCCTCAGTGGAAATGAGTCCGACTTACTGCCAGCAATGCGGACCAAACAGGCCATATCAGGGGGTTCAGTACCCCATACTCCCGAAGCACCCCCCAACAGGACTCCCCGAGGGACACAAGTCCACAAAACACATGTAGACTTGTTGGGCAAACTCCCATGCACCCTCAAGGACCGTGCCGAGGGTCAGTTGACAGCTCTGCCCCTCTTTTCACCCAAGTGTCCAAGACATGCGGTCGCAAGTCCGATAACACAACCACAAAATCGATCATCGAACTGCGACCTAGGGTGTCCTGGTGCCAAGTGTACGTGCGGACACCCTTATGCTTGAACACGGTGTTCATTATATGGATAATCCGTGATGAGCACAGAAGTCCTATAACAGAGCACCGCTCGGGTTCTGATCGGAAGGGCCGGTCCTCCCAGTCACGCCCTTCCAGGTCTCACTGTCATTGCCCACGTGAGCATTGAAGTCCCCCAGCAGAATGATGGAGTCCCCAGCGGGAGCGCTCTCCAGCACCCCCTCCAAGGACTCCAAAAAGGGTGGGTACTCTGAACTGCTGTTTGGTGCATAGGCACAAACAACAGTCAGGACCCGTCCCGCCCACACGAAGACGGAGGTAGGCTACCCTTTCGTCCAACAGGGTGAACCCCAATGTACAGGCACCGTGCCTCAGGGGGCAAGGGCAATACGTATATCCACACCTGCTGGGCGCCTCTCACCATGCGCAAAAGAGTCCAAGCCCTCTTAAGAGGACTGGTACCAGAGCCCAAGCCGTGTGTGGAGGCGAGCCCGACAATATCTCATCGGTACTTCTCGACCTCACACACCAGCTCAGGCTCCTTCTCTGCCAGAGAGGTGACATTCCACATCCCTAGAGCCAGCTTCTGCAGCCGGGGATAGGATCGCCGAGGTCCCCGCCTTTGGCCACCGCCCAGCTCACACTGCACCTGACCTTTATGGCCCCTCCTCCCACAGGTGGTGAGCGCAGGGGAAGGGGGACCCACGTTACCCTTTTGGGCTGTGCCCGGCCGGGCCCCATGGGTGCAGACCCAGGTGCCATGCGCTCGCTTTCGAGCCCCACCTCCAGGCCTAGCTCCAGAGGGGGGGGGGCCCCGGTGACCCGCGGCCGAGCAAGGGAAACCTAAATCCATATATATTGTTCATCATAGGGGTCTTTAGCCGTGATTTGTCTGGTCCCTCACCTAGGACCTGTTTGCCATGGGTGACCCTACCAGGGGCGTGAAGGATCATTAGGACACACAAAACCCTCCACCATGATAAGGTGACGTCTGCAGGAGGGGTAAATGTAAAATTGTTTGTTAAATAATAAGAAACAATAAGTCACATTTTTGTTGTTTATAATTTATGATTATAATCTATTACCCAATTATTTAATAAATTGAATGCAAAAAAATTTCAATATGGATTATAATGTTTTATTTACCAAATACTTTAATACTATAATTACTACTTCTGTTTCCTTTTTCAAAGGTCCAGCTGCACGAGTTCCTAACAGGCAACACGGAAGTCTCGGATGCAGCCGCCTCATCCGCCCTCTCGACACCGTCCGCCAAAGTCCGACCGCGTGGCTCCAACGTCAAATCTGCGGTGAGAAGAGTCTTCTGCTCCTACCTGAGCTTGCTGGTCAACACCAAGGACGACCTGGCCTTGGCCCTGACTCTGGACGTACCCAGTCGGGCGCTCGGACGACAGACGTTCACCCACATTAAACATGCGGCGCGCCGGAGTGACATGTCCCTGTTTTTGGTAAGGAAGCAAAACTTTGCCCGACTTGGACAGTGTGGCTGAAGGTTCTCCTTTGACATAAGGCTGGGTGTCGAGTTTCGATATTCATTTTTTTTAGGGGGGCGAGCGGGGGGGCATTTAATATTTCTATTAGCAAAACGGAGAAAAAAAATTATTAAAGTCAGATTTTTTTTGAGGGGAAAAAAAATAATCGGAAATATATCGCCTAGCCGTAACTTAACCTGACTCGGACGTGGCAGTTGAATTTTCCTCTGCCGACATCGTCAGGCGGTAACGTCGTTCGTGAGGACCATCCAGCTGGGAGGCAAGGGCTACGCGCCGGCGCCCTCGGACCCGCTCAGGAAGCACCTAAAGGGCCTGTCCGCCTACGTCCACTTCCTTGACAGCCTGGAGGAGATCCTGGGGGAGACGCCGGACCCCAGGTACCAAATGCGCTCAGCTGCTTTTGAATGAACACCTCCTTTGCTACTGGAGAAACACACTGAAATGGGCTAATCACGAGAACCGCCACCTCTCACAATGCAAATAAACACAATCACTATAATAATAATTCACAAATGTCAATCCATGCAGCTAATAACTCGCATCCACGCTCGATGTGATAAAATGCTCCGATTGCTCCAAGCTTTGCCAGATCAGAGGAATTTGTTGTTCCCGACATCTCACTTTGATGGAAAATCAGCAGACCAGCGCAGCTACACGTGTGCGTGCGTGTGCATGTGTTCTGTTGGGAAGTTTGTGTGTGGTATTGTGTGCGAATGTGTGCGCGCGCAGATGATACTGGACGCGCAACACAGGTCTTGGCACCACAACACAAGTGCTTATCAGGAATGATTTAGCCTGCAGCTCATGTGAGGGGCAGGGAGCTCGGAGCAAGCAACACTTTGGGGCTCTCGGTTCACGAGACACGGATGAACTCGGACTGTGTCCTTCCTTTTACGCTCACACCTTCTGCTGAGGGTTCATGGCCCCTCGATCGGGTAAAACGTGCTTTCCCCCAAAACTTGTGGCTCCCTCAGCAGGGCCGACATGTAACCCTCTTCAAGTGGATGTAAAGAGACAGTCAATAAAAAATAAAAAAAAAAGGCTTATTCCCATTCAACTACAGTAGGGACTGAAGAATGCAGTATTTACAACATTTGATGGAAGTTGTATTAAATTCATGTATGGATAGTCTTGACTCTGTTTTGGCTGATTCTTGACCTGGGCCTTGAACTGGACTTTGAATTAGGGTCATGATGTTTTTTTTACCTGGGTGTTGACTTGGGTCTATACATGGTTCTATATTCAATTGTTCAATTTGATGTACATCAGATAACTTGAGTCTCCTTCCAGTGTGTGCGGGTCCAAGCTGGTGTGTGCGATCCGGGGGGCTCTGGTGAAGGGTTGTGACTCCAGAGACGTCAGCTTCGCCGCAGAGGAGACGGCGAGCCATCTTAAGGATGAAATCTGCAAACTCCACCAAATCCAGAAAGACACCGCGCACAAAGCAAGCACTGGGATCAGTCCCGCCAGGGTAACTCTTCTTGCCCCTTTTCATAAAACCTGGGACATGACTTGGGTCTGTTTTAGACACACACACAAATGTTTTTGTTTTTTTTACTTTTTCCTCGCTGGGTCTTGACTTGGTTCTTGAAACAGCTCTTGACATTTTCTTGACAGAATCTTCATGTGGTTCTGTACTTATTGTTTACATGATTCGTGACATAGATCTTGATTTGATTTTTTTCACTGTTTTTTGACTTTGTCATTGACGTGATTCTTGACGTCATTCTGTATGTGGTTCTAGACATGGATCTTGACTTGATTCTTGACTTAATTCTGTATATTGTTCAAGACATGGATCTTGACTTATTTTTTACTTTGTTTTGTACATCGTTCAAGACATACATCTTGACTTTTTTTTTGGTTCTTGATTTGGTTCTTGACTTTGTTCTGTATGTGGGTCTCGACTTGATTCACTACATGCTTCGAGACATGGATCTTTTTTTTTTTTTTTAGTTGGTTCTTGATGTTGTTCTTGACTTCATTCTGTACGTGGTTCTATACATGGATCTTGGCTTGTACCTTTTTTTACTTGGTTATTGACTTCATTCTAAACATGTATCTTGTCTTGGGTTTTTTTGGTTCTTGAATTTTGTCCATACGTGACGTGGTTCTCGACATGGGTCTTGAATTGGTTTTTGACTTGTTAGTGGGGTTCCTGACTGGTTCTGACTTGTTTTTTACATGGACTTTGAGTGGTTCTTGACCAAAGTCATCTGTCTTCCCGCAGCCGAAGGCATATGCTCTGAATCACTCCACGGCGTACGGCGGCCGTGATGCAGTGAAGGTGCTTCTGTCTCTGCTGGATGAAGAAGCAGTGACGACACCCTGCGCCAACAAGGCCGACCTGCTGTCTGAGGACCAGCCTGTACTCAATGGGAGCGAGGGCACATCGGTTCTCACCTTGTTCAGGTTCATCAAACGTCATACAACAGCAACTACATGGTAACCAGACAACTAATCTTGTGCCCCCCCTCCCCTCCTCAGATCTCCTGAAATGTCCACTGGATCTGCTCCAGAACCCCTAAAGAAGAAAGTCCGGAGCCACCTGGACCTGCTCAAGTCGAAGGTAACGTGGCAATCTGAGCCACATCAAATTAAATCAGACGGCCAAATAATGTCTTTACATCCTATCATTTCTCCCCACGCTTATTTGTGCTTCGCCCGAGTAACTTGCAAGTTACCAGCTGAGCGTTTGCACAGCTGCGTCTTCGCTTTCCACCGTCCACTGGCATGAACGCACCTACTGGAGAGGGTGGTAGGGAGCGAGAGGGTTCGGGGGGTTCAAAGCCCACCAATAGATGCTGCGCCATCGGAGCGTTTGCTTACGGCGCACAAAGTAACACTGAGAGCACGCTGAGGATCCGATATTCAATCTTCCTTCCCCTCGGCCTCCGTTATTGCTCCTGGCAGCCGCACGCTTGTTGCCTGCTAATTAGCATTCCCGCTAGTCCTTTCGCTTCCCTCAATCTCTGCATTGACTGTAGACCGTAAACGAGGCTACGCAAAATTGACATGGCAACAACAGAGGCTGAAATCTAATTGGACCAAAACAAAACAAAAAAAAAATCAAACATGCTCATAAATTGGAAGCAGTGCAGCCAAGAGGAATGCTACTAAATGAATACATTGTAGACTGGGCTCTGCAGTTTGACATACACTTAACACCCCTGTATTAGAACATGAATTTGAATTGTTGCAGCTGGAATGAGTTTTTATTTCAAAACTATCCGTGTTCATGCTGGCACAGCGGCCGTGTGAACGTCTACAGAACACCAAACGTATGCTAAACACATTTTGCTCCTTGATGTGATGCCGCGAGCAGATGTCATCTGACTTAGCCTTCCTCTCGTAGCAGTCCCTGGGCGTCTAGCCGCTTCCTCAACTTCTGCTTGGCGGCCGTTTTTTTGGGATGGAGACTCCAAATGTTTCCGCATTGTCTGTCTTAGCAGCACATCAACAGACATTCGCTTCCTGTTTTGAGGGCCAAAAACTTGAGGGGAAACTGCATGCGAAAGTGTCTCTTGCCAACTTTTGATTCGCACTAAGCTTCTGGTAGCCTGGCTGCAACCTTGAAGTCGCTATTATAGTATTCTGACAATTGTTTTTACTTGTTGTTTGCTTTGGCCTGGACCTGGTTCTTGACTGGCCTTGACCTGACTCTAGACCAGGGTGTTGACATAGTTGTTGACTCATCTTGTCTGGGTCTTGACCTGGCTCCTGACCAACCAGGGTTTGACATACACTATATTGCCAAAAGTATTCGCTCACCTGCCTTAAGTCGCATGAACTTAAGATACATCCCATTCATTATCCATAGAGTTAACTATGACGTCGGTCCACCATTTACAGCTACATCAGCTTAAACTCTTCTAGGAAGGCTTTCCACAAAGTTTAGGAGTCTGTTTACAGGAATTTTAGACAATTTTTCCAGAAGCGCATTTGTGAGGTCACAGACTGATGTTGGACGAGAAGGCCTGGCTCTCAGTCTCGACTCTAATTCATCTCAAAGGTGTTCTATCCTGTTGATGTCAGCACTCTGTTGAGGTGAGTCAAGTTCATCTACACCAAACTCTCTCGTCCATGTATTTAATGACCTTGCTTTGTCCCCTGGTGCACAGGCTTGTTAGAAATGGAAGAACTGTTCCCACAAAGTTGGGAGCATGGAATTCTCCAAAATATTGGCTCCTTAGTTCCAAGGCAAGGAGCTGTGAAGGATTCAGCATACCAAGACCTTTTGAACAATACATTGCTCCCGACTTTGTGGGAACAGTCTGGGGATGGCCCCTTCCTGTTTCAACATGACTGTGCACCAATGCACAAAGCAAGGTCCATATAAAGACATGGATGAGAGAGTTTGGCATGGATGAACTCTACTACAGGACATAGCCCTTGACTGATCTTGACCAGGCTTTTGACATTGCACTTGACTCATCTTTACTTAGGTCTTGACTTGGCCTTGACCAGGGTCTTGATTTGGTCTTGACTGATCTTGACTTGGGGTCTGACCTGGCTGTTGACCAGGGTCTTGACTGATCTTGAACAGACCTTTGACCAATCTTTACTTTGGTGTTGACATAGCTCTTGACTGTTCTTGACTTGAATCTTGACCTAGGTCTTGACTCGGCATTTGACCTGGCTCTTGCCCAGGGTCTTGACTTAGGTCTTGACCCGGCTCTTGACTTTGCGCTGTACGATTTTTGAGGACTTGGTTTTTGACTGTTTTTCAACTTGGTTCTTGAATTAACTCATCAGATTCTGGTATCCAGGCTGTCGTTGTGGTAACAGTTGCCACCATACAGTACGTGGACTGTAATCTAGAAATGAACATCTGTTTGATTTTCAATGCAAACTAGCAGTGGATAGGCCATCATTCAAAATAGGTGAAAATTCAAAAAAAAGCTGTTTGGAGCCCAGAAAAGGACAAAGTGTTCAACCTTTGACTGTGTTGGCCAAAAATCCCAATAAAAGCTCAAGGATTAAAGAAAAGGGGTCCAAATGTCATATAATGAGATTTGTTTTTCATTCCAATCTGCTCAAGGTAGGACACAGAGTCATCCGATCCCAGTTTGCCTGCACCTACATAGACGAGGAAGAACCGCCTCTCAATCGCGTTCTGGACTTCTCGAGCCCGAGCCAAGTGCCCACCTGTGTGCACCCGGGACCCAAACCCAAAAGCGCAGCACCGGCCTCAGGTAAATGGCTTCAGTAATTTATTTTGCAGACCGTTTTTTGACATTAGCGTCCAGTTTACAGTCTTTACTGACCCAATTTTTCTTACAGCCGAAATTAGTGAAATCATCCTCGCACTGGATCCCAAGAGAGGGAACGCCAACCCGGTCCGAGCTCCAGGTTCGGACAACGCAGCCAAGAAGACGACAAAGAAGAGGAAGCAGGCGGTTGTGGAAAAGGAGAACGAGCCACTGGAGAAGAAGCGGCCGCCGATGAAAACAAGCGTAAAAACCGCCACCAGAACCAAGAAGAAGAAGATGATCGCAGGACAAGCAATACTGACCAGCTTCTTCAGAGTCTGAATACACTCCTTTTTGGGTACTGTTTATATATCTTATGTGGCAAGTGTGAAAATGTACAAAAATGTAATAAAATGTGCTTTTTAAAAACAAAAACAAAATCACACAGCACACTGTGTTCTTAGGGGGGGTGTGACCCATTGAGCTTTATTTTGAAATTCAGGCCCAACAATGTAAAGTTTGGGTTTGTGAAGAATATGAACAAAAAGATAATCAGCTTTTTTTTGGTCACGCTTGCTGGAGAAAGGTGGATTTTGGAGTATTTTTGGGTGTTTCTGTTTACTTGGTATAGGGAAAAAGTATCTCCAATTCGACTTGTTTTGAAATTCAGATCAAAACAGTACAGTTTCATGTGCAAAAGCTTTCCATACACGCACCACCAATGACAACCCACAGAGAGAAAATGTGAGAAAAAAATAGTTTGTCACTTACAAGCTTAAGAGGCCATTATTCCTTTATTGTCGGGGGGGGGGGGGCAAAGGTTGATCCACTAAGCGTTATTTTGAAAGGATGAAACCACACTGTAAATATAATGCAGAATTCATTTTAAATAAAGTTTTATTTTGTTTTACACACTGTTTGTCTCATTGGATGCTTGAAGAAGTCAGGTGGTGTTTATGTCCTTCCCCAGCAGGGTCTGTACACTCGTCCGATCATACACCGCAACACTGTATGGACAGAACACATACATGCAGGAAGTATGTTGAGAGGAATGTTTACTGATTGGTGGAGAGTATTTCCGGGTACTCACCATCAATGTCTGTGTCCCTGCGGTCGATTCTCTTCTCCACAGCCGGATTGTAGCTCCAGCGTGGCTCGTCCATCACAGGAAGTCGGTGGTTGAGCCCCCGAAAACGCATTCCTCTCTGCCTCATGTCCTGCAGGGAAGGAATTTGTGAGGATGTTCTTCCACATTAAATGTCAGTGGACAAAGATTTTTACATTTTTCTTGATAACTTTAGAGCCCCTTTACAAAGCACATATGGCATTTCAAAGTGATCATACAGCAGTTAAATCGCTAAATATGATGCAGAATGCGCCTTCTGCCTTTTGCACCCCGCACCTTCCGGTCTTCGTCTCTTTCCGGCGCTGTGACGTCACACAAGTCAAACATCCTGGTCATTCGGCGTTGTATGCTGTTGTTCCCGTCCTTGTATATTTGTTGTCGCATGATTTAACGATGTCACGATGGTTTATTGTGTGGCATTCGGTTGTACAAATGGTTCAGGCAGCGGCAAGAGTTTTTCTTGGGCTTTCCAAGTGAAGAAGGAATACGTGACCTTTGGATAGCGAAAGTCACTTGACAAGGGAAGAAACGTGCTCAGCTATGGGTGCCGAGCAAGCATTCCAAACTGTGCTGATCACCTCGAACCGGCGTGTTTTGAGAAAGACTGAGCAGAAAGCATTGGATACACAGGTGTAGTTAGGCAGAGGCTGAAACCAGCTGCGGTGCCAAGTGTTTTTCCTACCACCATCGGGACCTCCACAGCCAGCAAGAGAACTAGATCTCGCAGTAGCGACGCGGCGCAGACAAGAGGTGATGCTTTCCTTGTATATACCTACAACTCTATTATGGTTAGTATGCACTGCGGAAAAAAAGACCCACGCAGTCCTTTTCAGTACTGTCGTCTGTACTTTTGCCTATATGACAAGCCAACAGACACGGCAAAGACTTTGTGTGTGGCGTGTTATAACGCAACTCGGGCGAGGGGCGCACAATAAGTAGGAATACTGCATATTATGTAAAAGCTTGTGCCGTGTCACTGAAACATATAGGAATATATAATACGTATATTTGTGCTAAAAAATATTGGTACCCCTGGGGTGGCATTATTTCAAGCCATGAGTGTATAAAAAGACGTGCATTTGACATAGCGTCACATGGAGCCAGTGGCCACTTATTTTAATAATAGATAACTTATACCTAATTTAAAAAAAAAATACCTTTTTGACCTCAGAAGCTACAACAAAATATGTTGGTGTGATGCACCACTGCAAAATCCAAGCACAATAATAATCATATTACTCACGAGCGCAGACTTCTTTTTCTGACACTTACCGCCAACAGCACGACTTTGGGGCTCCCGTCTTCATCCGTGACGTCCCACATCGAGTTCCTCCTGAGGACGGCGGCGTTCTCGTCCCCCGGCAGCGCGCTCGGCTCATCCTTGTCGGCGTCTTGCCCGGCAACCAATCGTCCGCTGAGCCCCGAGAGCAGCAGCAGCATGAGAACGACTCGGTGGAAGGAGGACATGCTGTCACCTGGACACCGATGCGGCTCAGACGGGTTTTTATAGGCCGTCGCCGAGGAGCATCACGGCTCTTCAGATGATGGTTTAAGGTCACCCAGCGGTGTCAGACTTCCTTTGATCGGCTACTGAATGGAGTCATTTTGTCTCTTTGCGCAATTGTATTAGGGTTCAGGAGCAGGTTAGAGGTCAGGGCTTCATTATGAAGCTTAAAACGCTGTATACCAAGCCACCCATCAGGCCTTCCTCCACATCACAGCCATGCAGAATCACGAATAATAACAATGCAGCCTACTCACATTTTTCTGTAGAACTTGCAGTAACTAAAGCTATAGGCTGCAAAATGCCCCAATTCAAGCCTTTCTGTGTATTTTTCTGCTCTTTCTGGAAGACTTCAGTAGAGGGCCTGGCAGGCAGGCAGTAGAGGTTCCCAGGTGTGGTCAACTTCTCAAGATGATGCAGAGAAAGGTCTGGATTGAGATAAATAGCTGTGTTGGAGCTGCTGGAACTATCGTTGAAATTGAGTTCCAGGGCAATTTACTGGGGCTAAAAGAAGACTCTGCTAGAAAGGTGTCGTACTTCCACGTGGTCGAGGAACCGTTTAGGGTTCCTGGAACGTAAATTCCGTTCCTAGGTAATTTATCAGGGCTAAGAAACACTTTGTTCTTGGTATGTGCAGTGCCTGGAGCCAAAGCCAGATTTACACCTAAAGTTCACAGTATTAGTTCTTTATGATGTTGTTTCTTAAATTAAAGCCCTATTTCCATCTAAAGTTCAGAGGAAGTTTTAGTTCTTGGTACTTGGATATTGAAACTACAGCTGCATTTTCACCTCAAGCTCCAGGATCTTTTAGTTCTTCATACTTGTAGTTTTAGGAACTAATAGCACATTTCCATCTAAAGTTCGAGAAACTTTTATTCTTGGTCCTGTCCCCAAAGCCGCATTTACACCTAAAGTTACAAGAACTTTTAGTTCTTTCTACTTGTAGTTCCGGAAACCACAGCCCCATTTCCAGGATTTTCCATGAAGTCTCAGTTTTTTTCTATTTGTAGATCCTGTACTTACAGCTACGTTTTCACCTAAAGTTCAAGGAACCTTTATTTCTTGATGCTGTAGTTTCTGGAAGTTTTAGTTCTTGGTACTTGTAAGAACTGAAACCACAGCTGCCTTTCCACCTAAAGCTCCAGGATGGTTTAGTTCTTGGTTCATGTAACTCATGGAACCAAAGCCAATTCTTTAACTAAAATTCCAGAAGGTTTTAGTTCCTGGTAATTTTATTTCATCAAACCAAAACTGAATTTTCACCTAAAGTCGAGTTTCAGTTTTTGGTACACGTAGCTCCTGGAACCAAAGCTGCATTACTACCTAAAGTTCCAGGAATATTTAAATAAATTCAGACAGTTCTTTTAGTCCAAACACATTGTGGTCCTCCAAAAGTTCCTAGAAAAGCTCATTTGTTCACATTTTCATCAATCACAGCAAACCTCAAAAGTGTGACATCAGCAACGGTCTTCCTCTTCGTCGTCTCCTTCTCTTACAAGAGAGGAGAACGGCATTAAGTATGCCTTGCGGTTTCTTGTGGGTTGCCCCCGAGAAGAGCCCCCGCACTTTCCTGGAAACAATGCAGCTGATGAGGACCTCTCCAAGGAAAACAAGGATTTGACATCATGGCTTCTTCAAGCTCACAGCTGAGCCAGCACCAGGGAGCCTCAGTGAATTTCCACTGTGGACTGACACTTGAAAAACGGGACAATCGCTCGGTAGTTTTTTTCCATAAGCGCTAATATTCCAGCGTCGGTGCAGGCGATGAATGCACTTGCTGAATAATGACACACTTCTGACATTTGACACATGCATTCGTCCATCCTTCCATAGCTACCCCCTCATCCATCTTTGTTCTATCCATACTGATATTCCAATGTGTTCATCCTCCATACCTACTCGTCTGTCCCTTCCAATAAGGTATCTTTAAGCACCTACTTATCTAGACAGACATACCTATTCGCTCTCGAGCACTTCTTACCTACCTAGCCATCTGGACATACGTATTCTATCTCCCCGTAATCTACCAATCCATCCGTACCTACCTCTATCTCATTCTATCCTCATCGACCATCCCATTTACATGGCTAAAAATGGGGGTAACCCTTTCTCTAGATCAGAATGACTCTGGGCCCTGCTCAGATTTCGGATTCATCAATTACCAAAAATATACAGTATGGCAGGAGTTGAAAAGTAACGTCTCGAGAACGGTCCTGACCAGGTTCTGCATCTGGCGCAGACTAAAGATCACGTGTCTTCCGGTGATGTCATCACATCCTGTATGAGTGGGGCACGAATGACCTTTATCCTCATCTACCAGTCCATCCGTATCGTTATCCGATCTATAACAACCCATCTGCCCACGACAACATTATCTTTCTACACTTATCTTTCTGGCTATGCCTCCCGACCTACCGATCACTCTGCCCATACTTAACCAAACGTTCTATTGTTCTACCAGACAAATTCGGTCAGATCTCGGTGATAGTGACACGAGGTTGTGTTGAGGCCTTCCCATCACCTCCAATGAACACGTTGCAAGCTTGCAGACTACCACAGGGTCATTAGGTCCACATCATTGATTCCCAGGATGAAATAACATCCAGGATGGCAGCGGGAAAGAAGAAGTAGCGGAGAGGGTTGGGGGGGGGGGGGGGGGGCGTGTGCCAGTCTACCGCCTGTCCGCCGGCCAACTCTTCAAGGTTTTATATTTGGGGGGTGGGCGGGTGTTGTCCTGCACCGATTGACTCCGAGCGTCGCCCCCCCACCCCCAAAAAGCGCTGACTTGGCAGCTCCGGCCGGCGGGAGCCGCCACGCCCCGCCGCTCTGTGTGCCTTGGCAGAAGCCGTCACCTCTTGGGAAGTATCGCTCGCAGCGGCGGCGCTTTCAAGGCACCGCGGCGCGGCGGCTCAAATTACGGCTGCTCCGTCTGGAGGCCGGCAAACACGCTTTAACGTGCGCCTTGCATAATCCCCTTTGCGACGGGCTTCGTACAACACCACTGAACTCAAGAAATAATGATATTAATAATAACAATCACAATAATGATGATAATAACGTGATGAGAGCCGGACAGGCAGGTGAGGCTCTCTGTGGACTGGAGAGAGCAGCGTGGTAAATTTCCCAAGATGATGCATTTCTTTTCTTCCTTATTTACTTCCCTCCTTCCCTCCATTATCACCCTTCTTTCCTTCTTTTGTTCATCCCTTATTTCCATCCTTCATTCATTTTTCTTTCCATTTTCTTTTCTCATCCCTTTACAGTAGTTCATTCTATCTTTCCTTATTTCCTTCCATCTTTCCTACATTCCTTCTTCACTCATTTCTTTCACCTTCCTCCCTTCTTTCTTTCCTTCCTTCTGACCTACTTTCCTTCCTTCCTTTTCATCCTCCCTTCTTTCATTCCAACTGTCCTCCTTTAGTTCTTTCCTCCCTTTTGTCCCCTACCTTCCTACCATCTCTCCCTCTTCCCTTCCTTCCTTCTGTCCACCTTCTTTCATTTGTTCCTTCATTCTTGCCTTATTTACATCTTCCTTCCCGTGTTCCAAACTTCTTTCCTTCCATCCTCCATCCAAGGTGCCCTTCATGATAGGTGTTTTGAAACTGAGTATCTATTTTAGTATCACTGAGACAAAAATGTCATAATATTGCTACTGGGAAAGTAGTAATTGGTATTTTTTTTTTTTACAGGTTGCAAAGCAGCGAAGAAAGCTCCACACACTCTCTGTGATTGTTAAGTGATTTATTCAGCAGGAATGGTGAACAATTTGTCACTTTTTCATTTTTACTACAGAAGGCAACCGAGCGCCGCGAGTATAACGCGGCGTTGTCTTCGTCGTCGTGTTTGAACAATTTGCAGTGACAATTGTCAACATGGGGTCAATTTCTAGTCCAAAAAGTCTTTGGCTTGTACGGCGTTTTTGACCAAAAGTATTTGAAACGCTCAAATGACATTTAGTTCATGCAGAGATCTGTTGACTCAAACACATTACATGTAAAATACCATAGTGTGGACTAAGTGAAACTACGTAACTACTATGTTCATTCAACACACTTCAGCCATCTCAAACTTTGTGCTAAGCTAGGCTATTTTTTGTGTTGAATAACATTTGGATGTTATTGTAGTCTCACTTAAAATACACAACTTTAATTAGGTAAAACCTTTGTAGCATAGCAGGCTATCTCAGAGCATTAGCGGGGGGTCATTTCACTTCACAGTATTTTTTGTGGAGCAGTTTTTCAATTTTTTTGGGGCTTTCAGGGCTCTCGAGCGTCAATCTAATAATTTAAAAACAGTAGAAAACAAAATAGCATTTCCGCCGCTATCTGCTCTTTTTGAAGTTGCGTTCACAGATCTCGCCACAATTAAACAAAGACAGTTCCACGGGCGGCCACTAGGCTGTGCAAAAGCGAAGGTCCCCCCCCCCCCCCCCCCCCCGTCATCACAAAGTAGCACCATTATACAGTGGACACTTTTTCTTATAAGAAATAGTAATGCGTAGATAATAACATACGTGTTTAGGATTATACGCAGGCGGAGCGATATGGATGACAATGATGAGTTTGTGTGTTTATTCTGTGTGTGTGTGTGTGTGTGCACGTGTGTCGGACCCAACACAAATCATTAATTCCGCGCAAGTGGCCTTGAACGCCGCCCCCTTTTCAGCTCACTTTCGGGCCCGACCTGGCTGTTGACAAGAATCCAATTTGGCTGCCGTTTTTGCGTGTTTGCCTTCTGCTTGCACCCGCCCAAACGCACTTTGAATCCGCAGGCGACCGATTTCTGACAAGCACCGTAAAAGGAGAATATTTCACTTCGGCTCCTGTGTTACACAGCCGGATTCTTTTTTTTCGTTCTTTTTCTTTTTTTCTAAACAACAACAAGGGAGATGCGAGTGCAGTATGGCTGTAAATTTTCTTTTAATGCAGTGGTTCTCAAACTGGGGTGCCTGGACAAAAACATTTGCAATGTATAATGTTGTATCATTTAAAAAAGTGCATAGCTACATATGGGGGTGCAAACTTTAACACTTTCACATAATCATATAAATCAGACATCCTTGCCTAAATGAAATCCTTTTTGTTTTAAACAAAAAGGCACATTATTACAGAAATTGTCCCATTTTTTTTTTGCGGAAGTATATTTTTTAGAACATAGTCCTACTTTTAAGAAAATAAAGCCATCTTCATCTGGATAAAAGGTGTTTTATTATGAGAAATAAGTATTTTTTTTTATTCCATTGATAGAATATGACATTTTCCCTTTAACATCATAATGTTATGACTTCCATCCATCCATTTTCTGAGCCGCTTATCCTCACTCGGGTCGCGGGCGTGCCGGAGCCTATCCCAGCTATCATCGGGCAGGAGGCGGGGTACACCCTGAACTGGTTGCCAGCCCATCGCAGGGCACATATAAACAAACAACCATTCGCACTCACATTCACACCTACGGGCAATTTAGAGTTGTCAATTAACCTAGCATGCATGTTTTTGGGATGTGGGAGGAAACCGGAGTGCCCGGAGAAAACCCACGCAGGCACGGGGAGAACATGCAAACTCCACACAGGCGGGGCCGGGGATTGAAGCCAGGTCCTCAGAACTGTGAGGCTGACGCTCTAACCAGTCAGGCACCGTGCCGCCTAATGTTATGACTTTATCTTGGAAAATAATACTTTAATCTAAAAAAAAAAAAAAACTGTCTTTTTAACTGGCAAAAATGTCGTTGATTTATTCATAGTTTTTTTTTTGTCACTTGTTTACTTTCCAAGTCCAGTCTTGAGATGCAGTGAAATTTCATTGTATGCTGACAAAAAACGACTTCACTCTCAAAGCACAACTTTTTTCCTCTAATAAATATTAATCCCAAAAAAATTAAATTATTGTGTTATTCTTAAAGGTCCCATATTTTGGCTATTTTGACCTCCATAGAATGACTCTTTAACATGGACTTAGTATAAAAGTGTCAATTTCATTTCAAACAACACCTTGGTTGTGTCATACGCGTGTCCAGAAAAGGGCCCTCTGACAGCTACTTCTGTTTGACCCAGTTTTGTATCCGCTTTGTCCATATTTGTCTAAGACCTCCCCCTTTCCTCTGATTGGTCGCCTCCATGTAGGAGACCCACTTGTGAGCGCACGCGTGTTTGTTATGTCGACAGCGCTGGCTCAGGAGTGGAGAGGTAGGCGGAGAGCTTCGCTAGTGACGTAGCTAAACTCGAGAAATTCGAATGACCTGATTTCAGGCCTCTCACAAAAAAAAAAGTCTGGAACTGAGGAATGCGTGGACAATTTGAATTCATATTTCACATGTTTACTGAGGCACAATAAAGCCAATATGACATCCCAAGTACTAGACCTTTATGGGACCTTTAAATTTGGACTTTTCTTTCCCTTGAAAATGGGCAACTTTGCTTAATTGCGGTCGAAAACATTTCTCCACTATGAGGGGTCCCTGGACCCAAAAGGTTTGAGAACCCCTGCTGTAATGGTCTGTTGTCAGGGTTTGGATTGCAGGCCAGACCTGAAAGTCCTGACAAAAAAAGCTATCTGCGTTAAATATCCGACTATGAGCCACCTCGGTCTTTTTGGGGTTTTGTTAAAAGAAAAGAAAACCTCAGCAATGCATGATCAGAATCAGAATCATCTGATTCTGATGGGTAAATGGTAGGGAGATTTGAAATGCTTCGTGTCCACTTATTCACTTGTCTGTTAGCAACTAAACTAGCGTCTGTTACGTTTACAAAGAATTGATCCCGATATAGAACGGTGCAGTGTAGAAAACAGTGACAACATCTGTGGTAGCTTCGCTGCTCTCCATCCTCTTGTCACGTTACCGTCGTGGTTTAGGGCCAACCGTCGGGGGGCGGCAGAGGTGGGGGCGGCAGGTAAGGCCACGGCCTGCACCCCTCGCCTACATTCGGTAGTTTCGGCCCGCGGTGTTGCCTCGACTTGAGTTTTTGGGATGCAAATCCTGCAGAGGAGAGAGAGAAATACACTAAGCAAAAGTAATCGCTCTGTGAAGGACACCTTGAAATGGCAAGCAAAATTGCAGACTTCCTGTGTCTTTTCTGGCATGACTTGAGACTTTTTGGTCAGTCTACTCATGATAGACAAGCCTACCAATTTTCATGTCTTTCAGTGAAAAGGGCTTCTGGGGGTGAGACATGTCGAACAAATTTGTTAACTGACATTAGTTTTGGCGACTGAATTAAAAAAACAAAAAATTCAGAGGCCAAGTATCCCTGGAAATGAACTCCAAAAGAGCCACTTCAAAGCTACAAAATAGCTGAAACGGCTCATAATAGACATGTTTACCAAATTTCAAGTCGCTAAGTGAAACATGCCTCGAGGGCTTAATTTTCCCGCGAAGAAATATGTGTGTGTGGGGGGCAGGGGGGGCATGGTAGGGGCGTGGGTGGGCTCATGTGCCGTAATGTCAATGACACAACTTTGAAGATACAGGGTCCATATTTACGCCTTATTTAATAGTCAAAGAGAGATGCTAGCGTGCATTGAGGATTCTTCCTCGCATATTCTCCTTCTAATCTGGCAACGAAAACGAGGATTGATGTCCCGGCCGCGGGATGTCGTGTCAGTGCCTCCCCGCCGAACGCTGGAGATGAGTGCGATACCCTGGCATGCATCGGGCGGAATGCGAGCGCGTAATGCACAGTGGCAGAGCGGAGCGGGAGTGCCACTCGGTCTACCACGAAAACCACTTAGTTCCTTTGCCCGCTAATGCTTTTTCTGTCTTTTTTTGGGGGGGGGGGGGGGCGACCAGGAGGAAAAAAAAAAAACAAAAACCAAAAACACACACACACGTCACATTTAGCCGCTTCTGAAGAAACGTGTGACCATCAAAAGACAAAAGAGAAGAGTTGACGTGTGTACCTTAAAGGCTGAATGACTGTGTCCGGGTAAAGGTCTCTGCGGGAGGAAAGGGGAGATGCTTAATACACGGGCAATCATCGGAAAGTGAGCCTCCTAACGAATGGAACGACATTTGGCGAACACCTTTTAATGCTCTCCTTCCCGGGTGTCTCGGAGGAGGCAATCGATAGCGTCCTCGCGTGTAAACTGAATACACAGCTGTTACGATCGGGGATGGCCCAGTACCAACACCAGGTATCGATATCGGGGTATCGGGTCCTCGCGGAGGGTGCCGATACAAGCCGCCGGTACTTAAGGCAAAAAGATGTAACATCTGCCATTGTGTTAACGGAAATTGGATGATGTAGCAAAAGTACTTGTGCTGTTGGTACTCACAAATGAATAAAAAAAGTGGCATCGAACAGCTCTTCGTGTCCACTTATCCACTTGTCTGGTAGCAACTAAACTAGCGTCTGTTACGTTTGCGTTTATTTTGTTGTAAGAAGGACAAAAGCTGGTTAAACAGGTTAATTGTACCTCCTGCCGTAGAGGAGCATTTAATTGCTCTGCCTGTCACTCTATGTCACGGGCACAGATAGATGAGCAAAGATACATTATTTGTCGTAAATAAACAGTTTATACCAAACTAAAATAAATTGTTTGATATAGTTAGGGTTTCAACTATAAATAAAGGCAAATGTAGACATTTTTAGGGAGGGTGTCGACTACCAAATCTGCTTTTTCCGCCCACCTTCTTAATTTTTGTCTTGTCCGTCTGCACGGCCGCCCGTCGGTCCGAGCCCTTGTCGGCCTTGTGGCCAGCGCCGCCCCCGCCGACCTTGGCGGCCCGCGGCGCGTCCGTGTGCCGCTGGGCGCGCACCGAGCGTGCGGCCTTGCTGGTCTTGGCGGGCGCGCAGTACATCTCCAGCCGGCGCAGCTCGCAGCTCTGGAAGCAGCACTCGTCCACGATGCCCCGTGACCGGCGGGCGTTGGGGCCGTAGCCCGTTGGCTTACCTGCAGGCGCACAAAGAAAAGGTTCAAGATTGGTGACCTTTGTCTATATGGACATATTTACATTATATTTAATGCTTTAAGTACCATATTTACATCCCATTTAATGCTCTGTACACCCCCAATGTACCATATGTAGCTATTCCCATCATATTTATTGCTCTGCACACTTCTAATGTACCATCTTTACATCGTATTCAATGCTCTATGAATCATAACTACTTCATAGTCAAGGGAATTTGCACCTCTCAGATACAATAGTTAAATATTACCATATTTTCAGCATTTTTAATGCTCGATGTACCATATTTACATCTGATTGAATGGTCTTTACATCTTTCACGTCCCATATTTGTTCTATGCACATAACTGTGCCGTACGTGCATCATATCTAATGCGCTATGTACCATATTTAAATCAGATTTAACAGTCTGTCCACCTCTAATGTCATGCATTTGCATCATATTTAATGAGCGTTCCATGCTTCCTGTTCCCACGACAGAGTGTAAACGGAGTTCTCGAGCCACGCAGGTAATGGGCTCCACATACGAGGCGCACTGACTGGAACAATCGCAGCGGCACGGATTTCCTCCAGTAGAAGAGTTACAGTGGCTCACGTTGCACACTGCCGGCGAACCTTTATGGACGCCATTACAACCCCCCCCCCCCCCCCCCCCCCCCCCCCCCCCCCCCCCCCCCTCCCAGCCCTTTATTGGAAGTGCAGTCACCCAAATGTCAAGCCTCCAGCAAGGCAAAACCGCAAGGTCTCCGACTGGGATCAGGCTGCCCAGAAAGTCCGGGAGGCTATACTAGTTGGCCTGAGGTCCTTCACGGATGAAACAAGCTACCAAATGGTCCGAGCCCTCCACGGTCAGGAAACAATGTCAACACAATTTTTCAGGTATCTGTACTTTCTACCCCTTACTTTGTCAAGATACAGTAGGCTTGATACTTTTTGTAACCTCTGCAATTGACATGTCAAAAAAGGATTAAATAGAGAGAGGCAACAACTGCAGATGAGATTTTGACTGATTGGGAAAAAACTGCTGTTAAAAAAATACCTTTGAATCTGAAATCTCTGTAAAGTGTATGTTTTCAGTTATTATCATTAGCTAATTTAGCATGAATTTTTAGTAAGTTCACAACGACAGCAAAGCTAAGGAAACCTGTTTTGATAGCATGAAATCCTGAGCTAATGCTAAATAGCCTATTTCTCCTCAGTATGGGAACGATGCAAGTTAATGAAACTATTCTTTTTCCATTGTGCCAAGTTGACAAAATGGGTATTTATTTGTATTTATTTATTTAACGTTTATTTATCCAGGTAAGACAATTGAAAAGAGATTCTGATTTGCAATACCGACCTGGCTGCAGAAAGCAGAGTAAAACAAAGCAAAAATAAAAGCAAATACACATACAATAAACTGTACAAAGAGATAGTTACATATTTCCAGAATATATTACATTACATCATAGCATATGATGAACAAAAGGTTCATAATGGGCTAAAAAGAGGTGTGGTGATCATCATGTACAGTATCCCTCACTCATTTTTTTAAGCCATGATTGAGGTGAGTTTGATTTGTTTTTCAGTCGTTTGGGGCAGCAAATGGAAAAGAAGACCGATCAAAAGTAGTGCGGACGTTGCGGAACCAAGAGCTTAGTAAGAATGCAGGAATGGACAGTGAGGGTGGTGGTATGCATGGTGGGCAGGAACCAACGACTTTTCATTAAATAAAGGAGTGGAATCAGTCCAACCTTTATCAGAATATTTCTTTACACACAAGTATGGGTATGGGTACTTCTACCCAAGTACAGAGCGTCAGTACTTTTGCCACCTTTGAACCAAATGGTGGTACAGTATACATGTGTATTGTCCACATGTGTATGCCCTTTGGAACAGTCCCCATTCGCAAACCCACCGCTGGCTTGAAGTAACGCAGGTCCTGATGGGCTATTCCTCGTTACCAAATGAAATAATCATAATTGAATATGCCATTTACAAGGAGGAACTGCCTTTCCCTCTCACAGTTAATAGTTCTCTGCTCTCCGGCTCGCCAGTGCTGACAAAGTCCATTAGGTTCTGCCGGCCATCCCGACACGCTGTTGTTCTGCAGGCTTTCATTCAAAGAAACGCAAGCGACGGTTCTAACGGACGTGTGAACGAGGCGCCGTCCAGCAGGCTTTTCGGATCTAAAAATATGGCGTGCGGCTGCATTATTTAGGCAACGAGCAGATTCACTCGCGGGGATTCCGTCAAACTGACGCAATAGCTTGGAGCGCAGGTCTGCAAACATTTTGAGCCGAGAGAGTTTTTTTCCAAGAAACCCTCATAACGGCAGTTAAACACTACAATGTGTGACCTCAAATGCCAAAGGAATTCAAAAGTTGCCTATTTTTTGGGGTAGAAGAAAAGTCAAAATGTTGCAATAACAAATTCCAATTTTGAAGAGAAAAAATTTTGGAACGTTATAAAAACAAAGTAACATTAGTTGAAAACGGCAGAATAAAAAAAAAAAAAAGGCAGCATAACTAATACATTACATAAAATATTACAAATGATTTTTCAGACCCCAAAGCTAGGGCTCGCAAACCCCAGTTTGAGAAGCATTGCTTTATTGGTGTTACATTGCCACCTGATGCACATAAATTCCCAATGAGATATAAGAAGTGTCCAATGCCAAACAGCCATCCAGACCTTATTACTTGGAGCGCTCTCCAAACAAAAAGCCTTGCAAATTAACATCCGCTGTTATCCCCCAAAATAGCTGAAAACCCCGCCGGCCGAGCAGCTGGACGGTCGGGGGGTAAATAAATCAGCTGGCATCAGTTGTAAGATGTCAGATAATCAGCGCGGGCAGGTTGAAAAAAAACAAGCACATGATAATAATCAGGTCTTAAAACCATTGGCTTCCACGGTTAACGGCTATAATCCTGTGCAAACAAAAAGATTCCCCCCCCCCCCCCCCCCCCAATCTCTCTACGCTGGTAACGAACCAGCTTTTCCACGGTGGAGGCTATCAGTCGAGGCCGAAGGCTGCCCGGCGACGACACGCTGTTGTTTTTTCCAGCGCAGAATCGACGTCTCCAGATCAGGTCTGACACTTTTTCCCCTGCAAGATCCGCCGGCTCCTGACATTTTCCTACAAGTGATTTACTCTCACAGTCCATCTGTCAGCAGGGCCTCACCACCTCCGCGCAAACAGTAGTAGCAGAGGCTTTCTTCTGGGCCAACATCTCGGCCTGCGTAGTCTTCATTCCTCTGAGGAACAGCCGTGGAGGCAAGGATCATCGGCTTGGATTCCCCTTCCACCGTCATTCCAGAAGGGCACACCGAGCCTCTTGACTTTTACAGTCTGGTCATGCTGTTCCTGAAAACCAGAAGCTTCTCGGAAGCTGGCCGGCGTTGAAGACGCTTTACGGCCGAGCGGGAGCGCGAGAAGCTGCTAGTTTTGGACCAGGCGTCGTCGTCATAAAGACTGCGCTCTCCACTGCATGGGTTTAATGCGTCAGATCCCGTCATCTTTTGGACATCTAGCCCTCGGTGTAAAAACTTTAAGACGCACTGGTTGATTGGGAAAACGTGAGCCCGCTCCAAGGCCATCTTTGACCAATACATCAAGGATGGCAGTTCCAAAAGAAGCACACGCTATGCTGTGTCCACCTCTCTTCCATTTTTGAGTACTTTTAGCTGCATTAATGTAAATGTACCAACATTTCCCAATGTAGGAGTTCAAAATCTCAAAATTACAGACTGTGGACATGGCAATAGGTGAAAAAATAGCAAAATGGAACAAGTCCAGAGGGTTAATAGAATATTCTGCTGGAGCAAACAGGATTCCATTTTTGAAATCCTCATGTCTTTGCACAGAAGCTCCACATGTGTGACGGCATCAAACTAATGAGGTCCCGCCGATGTTTTCGTCCTCAGTGGACCCCCCGTTGGTGCTTTTCATGAGGGGTTTAGCTCAGGTCTTTGAGATGCTGAGGACACGGGCGGTCTTTCTTTGGACTCCGCCGTGCATTCAGGTTTGCCGCGGGGAGGGATGGGGAGGCGGATCATCCTGTAATCCCCCATAATCCCCTGCTGCTGAGGGCCAAGGCCTCGCCGTTTGCGTGCATGCATGTGACGTGCTGTTTACACATTCTCCGTCAGTGGCTTCCCAGAGTCAAATCGAGCGAAGGTGACGGCCGCTGAGACCAATTTCCAGTGTCGCTTCCACCTGTGTGGACAGCTTCTCCGCAAAGAAAATGTCAGACATTTATGAGAGCTCTGCGCCCAAACAATTAGGTACCGGCTAAAACGGAGGGATTTTCTCCATCTGGTCATTATTTTCCTTTTTTTTTGGGGGGGGGGGGGGGGGGTGGTTCATTAGGAGCAAATCAAGAGAGAGATAACGGTTCTCACGCTCACTCGAGAGCAAATGTTTCAGCTTAAACACAAAGTGGCCCAGCAGCACAGGAGACTGTTCAAGCCAGAAAATGCTCCCATAACAGGCTTGGATTCACTGCCGTCCCGGTCCAGCGGCAGAAGCTCTGCAAAGACCGACTTGGGATTTCTAGGTCAGAGCAATAATTGGAAAAAGTGACTACTGATGTGGATTCTTGGGCTACTGCAGTTTGTTTCCACCCAGCTAAGTATTTAGTAATCCTGTCAGGCCAGAAAATGTGTAGTCCCGAAGAGTAAGTGACATGTGTAAGGTGGATTGACGCTGTCCGCGATGCCGGCGGTGGTTGCGACTGTGCACACAATGTCAGTGGGCCAACACAAGCAGACTGGATGGGAACACTTCAGTGGCGACGGGGAGGGGCTGTCCTGAACTGGACGGTGCCCAAATGGATTGTCCAGATTGTCGAGGCGGTCGCGAGCGCGTGCGGCCTCCAAGCGAGAAGAGCAGCGACCGGCAGGAGGAGCTCATTTTCCCAACGTTGGCGAAACACACGGGGCGAAATGCGGCAGTGATACATGGCGGCCATGCCGCGCTACGACGTGAGGCAATGCAGGAAAGACAAACACGAGTCGCGCACCGCAAAACGGTCTGTTCTTGTTTAAGGAGTGTATCCTGCGAGATCGCTCAACGGTTTGGCCGCCGTTCAAGGCTTCCACATGAATACGACACTTTGTGCTCGCCTTCGGGGAGAAGCAGTAGTAGTAAAACTCTCGCTATTGGTAGCCAACGTTTCATCAAGTTCGCACTTCATCTCGGCCGTCGCTCGTCACGCTTCAGCGACGTTCTGACGTAATGACCACTCGCACAGCTGCCGGTTTGCGATCCGTCCGTGGTGTTTCTACACTGCCGATTCCTTGCAGGGCCGAGGCCTTTCCTGCCGGACGGACTGCGCGCCCTGGACCGATCACCTGTCAGTCGCAGGGCTATGCTTACAAATGATTGAGTCTTCTGTCAACATAGTACAGTGCTACCTTGACTTACAAGTCTTCCAACATACACGTTTTACAAGTTACGAGCTGTCACTTGGTCGATTTTAACCCACCCATTTTTATCCGGGCTTGTGACCGACAGTGTCTGGGAATCCAACTGCAGCTGTCTGCGTGAAAGGCAGTAGAATGTACCGCTACGCTACCAGTGTGATGTGTGAAGGGGGGGGGGGTAAGTGGCGCAATTAATGAAGTGTAATGCTCTTGCATGAGGGCAAAGAGAGCCACAGTCGCCGAGGAATTGTCTTGAACAGTCAAACACACAAATACACAATGAGAACAACTCCAGCTCCTGATGTCACTCACGAGGCCACACTCCTTAAAGGCACACATCCATCACCCGAATACTACAGTATGTAATGTAATGTAATTACACATTATAAAACCAGGTTTTTTTTTTTGTTTTTGTTTTTTTTTTTTAAACACAGTACTATTTTTCCTTCTTTCTAAACCTAACCCTAGAAGCACATTTTAAGGTCTGGAACAGATGAAGAACATTTCAATTCTTTTCAATGGGGAATTCTTTTTATATGAGTAGATTGCGTTACGAGCTTCGTCACAGAACTATTTCAACTGGAAGTCCAGGTACCACTGTAACTGGTCTACAATCAAAACAGCAGGAAGGAAAACATGTGAATGCTCTTAGCGGCTCTGATGGACAAGAACATGGTGCGTTGGACCAGCCGAGTAGCGCACCAGCAGGAATCCAAAGAAGTAAAAAGAAAAACTGAGTGTTACTGGCAGAAAGCTGGCACTGTCCCCACCACTTCAGCACTGGCGGCAATGCCAGCAAACTTTTGGACGGGCAGAGTTCGCCGCCGCTCAGAAGCTTGGTGCTCCTCCAGCAGCAGTCTCTGCGGCCAGATCCAAAGTGCCTGGCAGCTGTGCGGTGGGAAGGATGGATGGCGCCAAGCGAGGAGCAAGGTGCACTCTGACGCCATTCGCCTGCTGGTTTTAGACCACTGTGCAGTTCCTGCTTACAATGTTTAGGTTTTGGACTTACAGATGTCAGTTGGGTTTGCTTCAATCACTCCTTAGGGTGGCAGGAGCGCAGTCGTTGAGGTTTTCTATGCTAGTGAAAAAGTTGAAGGCTTGCCAAGGACCAGGAAGGATGGAGATTGGAACCAGTTGCTGAAGAGATGCCAGTTCCTCTGGGGTACTCTTACACAAGTCACCTAACTCGTTCACTACCGTGGACGTTCATATTCGTCAACTGGAATCTAACCGTTCACTGCCAATGACATATTCATCAAGTCTCGCCCAGCTTGTCTGTGAAATTCAGGTTTGTAAACCACTGTATTGACTAACAGATTCCAGTAGATGGGGGTGTTGCGTCACTTTGGATTTGAGATTAGCACAGTTTTTGAGTGGAAGATGACAATCTCGATTATGAGGGAGAGAAATGCTGATACAAGTTTAGGCACCTCACACTCCAACGCAGTATGCATACGTATGGTCTAAAAAGTATGTGTCGCAGGAGGTTGTACAAAGTGCAAAGAAGACGCAGTTCGTGGATGTTCATCTCAAGCTGTGCAGTGACTCATAGCTCATTTCTTAGTTGTATATCTGTAAAAAATAAGAATTTGCCATCAAAAGTCCTTTGTTAGTCTTGTTCTTTTATAGTTTGAGGTGTCACAAAAGCAAAACAAACCATTTGGAGTGATACCTAAAGAACGAAACTTTTTCTGGAGAAACAGAGTCGACTCTTTCTTTTGGTAGTTTCAGCGCATATATTGTCACAACATGATATCTTGCGGGTTTTGAAAGATCAATCAAAATGCTCTAAAATGGCTGGCAATATGGGGATTCTGAGAAATACCTCTACTTTTAAGTCACCCAAACCATCAACATGGAGATGAAGCAAAGCAAAATGGTGACTACAGGGGTACATCTTAGGACACCCAACTGGTGAAAGATCGCGGGCGCTTTGGTGGGCAAATGTGGGGGTTCCTGCAGCCTTCCTCTGCCAGCTGCCCCGTCAGGCAGCGGAACATTTGTTCAGCCAACGTCCAAAGCGCACACGCAAGAGTGTCTTGTCAGCTAAATCCTGACTCTACGCATGCACAGACGTCCGTTGGACTCGTCTGAGGAGCGGGTGACGTGCAAAAACGGAGGAAAGGGGGCCACCGCCTTCCACCAAAAAGCCTGCAAGCACGCATTAGCGGTCTGAGACGGCGAGGCGTGCGGTCTTGATGAAGTGAGCAGGCGCCTCCATGAGAGGAGCCCGCTGACAAGTCAATCAGGCGCAGATGGCGGCGAGTCAGGAGCGCCGTGCGCAGACAAGTGCAGTTTCTGCCGGCGCGGGCAGCAGAAGCTCCGAAAGAAGCCGCGGGGGCGGAATTTAACGCGACGCTACGACGACAACGACCGACAAGTCGTGTTTGCCACACTTGAGCAGAGGTGGCAAAAGTAATCAGGCTTGTGTGTTTAAAAAAACAAAACCTTTATGCTATCCAAACGTGTTCCCATAGCTTTGGCTAAATTTGCTAATGATAACTGAAAAAAATGTTTTTCCAGATTAGACATTGAATTTTTCAACACCAGAAGCTGGTATTTTTTTAAGGCTGGGTCACATCAAAACATTCTTTTAAATGCGTGGCCTCATTTAAAATAATTTTTCTTTGGGCAACATGTTGCTTTGGTAGCGCAGATAATTGCAAATTTAGCAAGACCCATTCAAGGCAACCATAACATTTGTTACACTTTGGTTCCACTCTTTTAAAAAATACCGCTGGCCATGCAAAATTACAAAACAGCGGCCCCCAAATCCAAGATGACGGCTGCCAAATTTGCTTTTTAACTCAAAATTCATGGATTTTAAGCCCATTAAATGTACTCAAGTAGAATATTTTGGGAACAAGTGTATGCATTTATTAAGCTTCTTGAGATACAGCAGACAGACACGGGAGAGCAAAGTGCTACATCGATTGTTTGGGACAAATAAATGTATTAAAGTTGAATATGAATATGGCTATTCTGGACAGTTGGGTACCAAACGAATGTCTGTAGCGCTTGTAGTTCTCAAGATCTACATGTGATGACAAAAAACGGGTTTATCAGTCATGATTTGGAAAACACTGATTTTATGCTTCACGAATATAATTCAACTCACAATGAAGTAGAAAGTACAGCTATCTGTTTTCAAATGTAGCAAGTAAAAGTACAGCTCCATCAGAAAAAGCAATACACAGGTTAAGTACAGGTACCTGACAAAATCTGTATTTCTTCCCACCACAGCACTAAAGATAATCATAAAGTCAGAAAGGGAGATGAAAGTAAAGATGGAGAAATAACAGCATGTTCTCTCATCATCTAGTCCTTCATAATTTAGGCTAAACTGACCAATTAGTGGCAAAAGAATACAAGTACAAATGCCCTTGAGATGCTGCCGATTCCCCGCATGGGAATAAAAGTCTTGCTAGAATTGGCAGCTGCCAAATGTTGTGTGGAAAAATCTCTCACAGCTTTGGGACGGGACCAAAGCCTCGCTAATGGATGTCAAGGCGGCCCGCGGGTCCATCGATCCTGAGTGAGATGGGCTTGTGTGTGTGCTTTTTTTGTATTTCGCTCTTTTTGATGGACACATTCAGGGTTGAGAAACAAGGACGGCGATGTCATGTTACACTGTAGGGAAGGAAGCAGCCGTAATGGAACAAGCTGAGATTTAACTCCTGCTTTTCTTCGGGTACTTTTCCCCTTCTCGGGTGGAAAACATGAAGTTTCTATCCCCCCCGACTCCACTTAAAGACTTTCCCTGATGGCCAAAGCTGCCACTTGACACCCACCATCACCATTCGATGCTTGCTTTAAGCCTTACTTGTGGTTTCGAGCACTGTTGCTTTGCAACCAGAAGGTTCCAGAGTCATGTGTGCCGTTCGCATGTCTCTCTGGCTTCCGTTTGCTGGATTAGCGTTGGAGCTGCTAGTTAAAATTAGCTTATGTTTCACAAAATGAACACTGAAACGATGAACAAAAAAAAAAAAAAGACAAGCCATTATGGATTTTTGGTAACGCCTGAGTCTTGAGCACACAGCTGCTCCGGCTTCACGCATGCAGAGAATATGATGCGAGGCCAGTGTGTGCGTGTGTGTGTGTGTGTTAAACACACTCTCGCCGCAGCTTCCTGCTATCCCCTGACACACATTGAAGATCTGCTAGCATATCAGAAAGCAGCAAATTGATGGGTCGGCTTTCACCGGTATTACGTCTTGCTACCTTGCATCAAAAGAGTTCTCAAACATTTTGGGTCCAGGGAGGATTATTTTATTTTGGAACATTCCAAGCTAAATATTCATGACCTGAACTTGACCAATTTCCATTGAAATAAATGTAATATTGATCTGTGGTTGCCAGCTAACGATATATTTAGCCCCGTCTGGGCCCATCTTGTACCTCTAATTAGATTTGTCGAGAAACCACTGCCCCCGAGGAAAAACAACCAATCAGAGACACAAAGAGTGACTGACGCGGTGTAAATCATTACCGTGCACTTGCGCTGTCGCCTGGTGTGTTGGGCTTCAGGAGCTTTACTAAAACTTTTGACGAGTGTCCATCTCCAGTTAGCAACAAAAGGAATCAGACGGAGCTCTTTTTGTTTTTTTTAGTCGATTCCTCATTCCCAAAAATTAAACTCCACAGTGAGGAATCATTTTCAGTTCACATTGTTTTGCGTATGACGAGAAAGGAACCCGAAAGAAGGCAATCTGGCTGAGCACTGCCAAAAACGTCATGCCCATTGCGAAAGCTAAGGGTGGAAACTTTTGACCAGAGGTAGGTGAAATAATTGCCAGATTATCAGATTTATGTGATGGTATGTCACTATCATCACAGAGCTTTTAGTATTTGTTTGTTTGTTTGATTGGCGTGCCGGTCCCCATTTGTACAGTATCTTCAGAAAAAGAAAACAAAAATGACAGTTGAATTTATTGCAGTAATCCGGGACAGAGAACGACAGCGGAGAAACGCACCAAAGCTTCTACATCGCAGGTGTGAGAAAACGGGACGGGCCGAGCATCTTCCGGAGAGGACGCCAACGCGACTGCTTTTTTATTGATGAGCTCGGTTGGCCACCGCAGACCGACTTCATGAATTAAAAATAAGAGCGGAGCGGGCAGACGGGTGCACTTACTGAAATAAAAGCCCCTCTCTCCGCACACAAACTGCAGCGTGTCGACCAGCTCCGCCCCGCACAGCGTCTCTGGCCGCGCTCCTGAAGCCGCCGGAGTCAGGCTGAGGACGCACAGCAGTAGCGAGAGGGTGTGGCTACGGGACATCCAGCACATCGCACTCTGCCGGGGAAGCACACGAACACAGAAAGTCACAGGCTGGAAGAGCACCGCACGCACTCCCGCGATGCAGTTCACTTGCACGCAAACCGGCTTTCAACTTCCTCCGTGCGTAAAAGCAAGCAAAGGCATCCACTTCAAGTATTGACACTCACAAACACTTGAAATAAAGTGGAACATTTTGAAAAAGATTCATGAAAAGAGAATATGCAAATGTGAAAAAAATAAATAAATAAAAAAATAAATAAATAAAAAGGCTCCATTCATAAAACAAAACTAGCACGCAATAATAAAAAAAAGGTGATGCCATTTGTGCAAACAGAAAAGGACAACAAATGCTCAAGGAGGCACGCACAAATGCAAAAAGAAACAAAAAACAACTTACGGATGCACATGCAAGGTGCGCAAGATAATTACACGTGATGAAAATGATATCGAAAAGTTACCTTGAGGACGTCCCATAAATGCCACCGGAGGGAGGAAAGAGCGCAGGGCATCCCCGACCAGGGTCTCCGCAACCAAAAAAAAAAAAGCCGGCGACGAGTCAACTTGTTTCAAGTCATTCAAAAACTGAGGAACGAAGGGAAAAAAGAAGAGAGGATGAAGGAGAAGAGCGAACGGGGCAGAAAAAGCGGACGAGATGCGCGCGCCGGGGGCCAATGTCACATCTCAACATTCCCACTTTTGTTCCATTGCGCACGCTCCTTTTGGAGAGAAGTGAGATTTAGTGAACAGGAGACGGATTTAGCCAGAAAATCCCTCACATTGATCTAACATTGCACACACAGGGCGCGGGGCGAAGACATGTGCAGCAGCAGGAAACAGCTGGGCCAGCCTTCAGCCGCGATCGCGCTCCTCCGAAGTTATTCATTAACGAGTTTTGGGCACGCGTTCAAATCACGTCATTCGGGGGGGGGGGGTTTTTCTCTCTCTTTCGGTTTTTTTTCCCCCTGCTTCTCAGAAAGGGCTTGAGTTGCCGTGCGAGAGTTTCTTTGTAGTGCGGGCGTGCTTGAGCACACACAGCTTGACCAGGTGATGCTGCAGGTCACAATCCGACGAGTTGTCATTGCGGCGCGTGATGGCTGATCCAGGGTCGGTTTCACCTTGCGAGTTGACATGTTGCAGGGCGGGGGGCAGGGGGCGCCACTGAGCAATGACTGAGCACGCAGGGCACCGCGTGAGCCAATCACAAAGCAGGACAGCAGAGCGTGCGTCCCGGCATGCATCGGCCACCTGGGCAGGGGGAGGGGCAGGGTAAAGTGGGTCAAAGCGCATGTGCAGGGGTGCGATGATGATGATGATGATGATGATGATGATGATGATGACGACGACATCCACGATGATGATGGCGATGACGCCGCAAAGCTGCTTTGGAATCAGAGGATGACCCCGTTGGCGTGGCAACGTTGCTGGACTTTTTGGACTGTCCGCATTATTTGTCGTTGTTTGTCACCCTTTCTGTCGCGCCGAGGTGGCGCTGATCACGCCTCAATCGCCGCAATCCGCCACTCGCCATACTGGACGTATTCATAAGTACGCTTTTTCAACGGTAGCCGTGCAAGAGGGTCTCGCCCAGGTCATCTGTGAAATTCAAGCTTTCACATAAGTGTAATGAAAAACAGACGCCAGGAGATGGCGACGTTGCATCGCTTCGCATTTGAGTCCAAGATGAAGATTTGGCGGTGAATTTCGGCTCGTCACGTCGATTATGAGGGAGCGAATTGAGGACCAAGTTGAGGCCCCTCGCAGTCTTGTTTTTTTGTTTGATAGTTTGAGGTGACAAAGGCAAAAAAATATTAGTCAAAGTCACTCTTCTGTTTAACATTTTTGTTTTCACAAGAAAAAGAAAAAAGCTTATTTTCTCCGCTTTTTGGTCAGAACCCGCTGTTTTTGGGCAAAACTAACCCACGTTCGACTGCTGATTATTAAAGAACAGCAAAAGTTATAAACACGCGGTTTTTCTGGTGAAAGAAGAGAATTTACTTCAAATGTTCTAAAACGGCCAACAGTGAATGAGCTCATTAAGACACATACGTGACAGTACTCAATTTTGTTTTGTTTTTCCTTTGCGAGTAATATCGGTACGTTATATTGATTTGTTTGCTGCAAAGTGACGCCCAGTTATGACGCCAAACTATTTGTCCGTGCGCACAGGTGGGGTGACATGAGGACGCTTGAATAGGACAGCCATTAATCCTCTGCTCTCCAGATTAAATGTGACGCTTCTGACAGTCAAGTCTCATCTCTCAAAAAAAAAAAAAAACGTGTGCAAACAAGAAAACTAAAAGATGTTGTCCGTTGTAGTTTATTCACACAAAGATTTCAAAGTCCAAACTTTCCGCTTGGTTGATGTCGGACGTTCACATGGAAGAAAAAAAGGTGCAGCAGTAACGTGCATGCGTCGCTGCCGTTTCCAATCAAAACCAATTTTTCAGCGCACTTGTCGGACGTCGGACATACTGCGTCACGTCAGATTCCGACATTTGGAAGAAGGGGGGGAAAATATATATATATATATATATTTTAAACCACAGAATCCAAAGTGTCGTAAATGTTGCTTTTTGGCCAGCTGCTTCTATGATTACACTGCATGCACGTATAGGCTGTCTTGTCAAATATTCTTGTGATAGCTTTATTTTAATGACAACAAATGGGTGGGGCCATAAATCAAGAATAAAGTTGTTAAGAATAAATAAACTTGTTTAAGAAAATCAAAGACAACCATTTCATGTGCTAAAGTCTTGTATGATCCTGGAAAAGATTTTTACCATTGTTTTTTTGTTTTGCTGAAATGCAATGTAAACACTCATTTTTGCCAACTTGAATGCAAATATTATTTAAGGGGTGGGGCCATAAATCAATATGAGATCAAAAAGGCCAACAGTGCAGCGCTATGGACTGTGGGTGTGTGTGTGTGTGTGTGTGCAGCGACCCCCTCTCATGTTCCATGCAGTCACTTCCTTCATGAATATGAAAATGAGAGCCGGTGGGAGTCTGACGTGCGACCATTTTGAGAGTTTCTACGGGCTTCATGTAAAGGAATATGATATTCCTATGTACACACACAAACGCATCCACGAGGCCCCGCGTGTGTTGCGATACCTCACAGCGTGCCGGGAAGCCGCACACCGAAGCGATTACAGGCCGGCATCGATCAGCCGCGCTCCGCTTTGGCCAGCGAGAGGCTCGGCAAAGTCACTCTGACTTCCGGGCACAACACATCGGCAGCCAAGGAGAGCTGGAAGACAAGAAGATTGGACATGAGGATGAAAGGACCGACAAGAAGAGCGTCAGGAAGTTGAAGGTGCATCGTGTACCGTGTGAGGGCTTCAGTAGGGGGCGAGACTGTCAGCAGGGTCAGCAGCCTGGTGCTGATTTCTGCTACTGTGCTGACGCCTACTGGTCAAAACAGGTCATGACATGGACAGGACAACAGGATGGTGCTAGTCTTACTAGCGACGCTCCTTTGAGATGCATTTCTTGTCTCTAAAAAGTAAAACTCTATTTCACACTTTCTAGATATACATTTCTTATGGGGTCACATTTCTTGTCTCTAAAAAGTAAAACTCTATTTCACACTTTCTAGATATACATTTCTTATGGGGTCGCATTTCTTGTCTCTAAAAAGTAAAACTCTATTTCACACTTTCTAGATATACATTTCTTATGGGGTCAATCTAACAAGGACATTTTATATTCATATTTTAACTTTCTCCCTGAAAAACCTTTTTTTTTTTATTTAAGACATTCTATTTGTAAGTGATCTATCACATACTTTGTAAGATTTGCTGTAACTCAAAAGTAGAATTACTTTGCAGATGGACCTCTAACCTCAAAAGTAGAATTGAACAGTGACATACTTTAGCCATTTGGTACTCCCAAAAATGGATTTGTTAAATGGAAGTAATCCAACAATTACATACTTTTTGAGGGCTAACATCTCAAGGGTAGAATTAAACAATCTCATACTTTTAACAAATTTCTTAGTCCACAAGTAGAATTTCTTAGCTCAAAAGTTGAATGAAATAAGGGCACCTTTTTGATCAATTAGGAAATTAGGATTCCTTACCTTATAATTGCCCTTAGGAATTACATACTTCTCAGATTTCTTACCTGAAAAGTAGAATGCATCAATGACATCCGCTTATCCGAGGACAGGTCGCAGAGGCGGTAGCTTTAGCAGGGACGCCCAGACTTCCCTCTCCCCAGCCACTTCATCCAGTTCTTCCGGATGAAGTGAAGTGAACCCCTTTGTACAGGCGCCGAACCGGGGGGCAATAAGTATACCCACACCTGCTCGGCGCCTCTCACCGTGGGCAACTCCAGAGTGGGAGAGAGTCCAACCCCCCTCGAGAGGACTGGTACCAGAGCCCAAGCTGTGTGTGGAGGAGAGCCCGACTGTCTAGTCAGAACTTGTCAACCTCACACACCAACTCAGGCTCCTTCCCTGCCGAGAGGTGACATTCCACGTCCCTCGAGCCAGGTCCCCGCCTTCGGCCACTGCCCAGCTCACACTGCGCCCGAGCCCTATGGCCCCTCCCACAGGTGGTGAGCACATGGGAAGGGGGACCCACGTTACCCTTTCAGGCTGTGCCCGGCCGGGCTCCATGGGCGCAGGCCTGGCCACCAGGCACCTGGCTTAGAGCGCCACCTTCAGGGCTGGCTCCAGAAGGTGTCCCCGGTGACCCACGGTCAGAAAAGGGAACCCTCCATCCATTTATTTTAGTCGTCATAGGGGGTCTTTTAGCCATGCTTTGTCTTGTCCCCCATCGAGGACCTGTTTGCCATGGGTGACTCTGCCAGGGGCATAAAACCCCAGACAACTTCGCTCCCAGGATCACTTGGACACACAAACCCCTCCATCACGGTAAGGTGACTGCTCAGGGAGGGGTCAATTACATTTTAAGATTTATAAACTCAAAAGGTAGAACTTAACAATTCCGTATTTTTTCGGTAGATTTCTACACTCAAACGTAGAATCTAACAGAATCTGACATACTTTTGAAATCAATCCCTACTTTTTTTGAGGCACAAATTAACAATTAGGCAGAAGTTCATGATTTCTTACCTCAAAAGTGAATTCAAAGTGGAAAAGAGAAAAGTGAATAAAAACAAAAGCGCAGTCCTGTGTTTGGTTTGTTTATTCAAAATATTACAGCTTGAAAAAGACTGAAGCTCGAACGATGTATTTGCGAAAGCTACGGAAAGCCCAGGCCACAAAGAGACGTAAGGAAGGCATGGAGCCTGAGAAGAAAGTGACAGCGGGCGCGTAGTATTCAGTCACTGGAACTCGATCCTGACCTGCGTGAAGCTTTGCTCCAGCTTGACCTGGTGCGTGACGGCATGCTCCCACAGCGCCTTCTTGTGCAGGAAGGCAGTGCCGCACTGCTCGCAGGCGTAGCTCTTGACCTTGCTGGCGTGCGTGCGCTGGTGCTTCTTCCTGTGGAAGGACAGCCGGAAGCTCTTGTGGCACACGTCGCACTGGAAGGGTTTCTCGCCCGTGTGGATGCGCATGTGCGACTTGAGGTAGCCCGACTGGATGAAGGCCTTGCCGCACAGTTCGCACTTGTACGGCCGCTCGCCCGTGTGGTAGCGGTTGTGCAGCCGAAGCTCGTTGGCGGTGAGGAAGGTCTTGCCGCACACGGTGCACTGGTACGGCCGCTCGCCCGTGTGGATGAGCTCGTGGCGCTTGAGCGACGCCTCCTTCATGAACTGCTTGCCGCAGTTGGCACACGGGTAGCGCACGCCGATGTGCACCTGCTCCACGTGGTTGGTGAGCTGCGGCTTGGTGCGGAAGGCCGCCTGGCACTGCGTGCACGCCCAGGGCCGCTCCTCCGAGTGCGTGCCCATGTGCACGGTGAGCTCCGACGCCGAGCGGTAGCGCTTGCCGCACTGCCAGCACAGGAAGGGCCTCTCGCCCGTGTGCTTGCGCTGGTGCACCGTCAGGCAGTTGGACGAGCGGAACCTCTCCGGGCACGTGTCGCAGGCGAAGGGGAACTCGCCCTTGTGGATGCGCTGGTGGACGGCCAGGTAGGAGAGCTGCACAAAGCTCTTGTCGCACTGCGAGCACGGGTACGGCCCGGTGAAGGCGTGTTGCCGCTCGTAATGCTCTCGCAGGCGGCGCATCAGCGTGAAGCTCTTGTCGCACATGGTGCACGCCATGGGCCGGTGCATCAGCTTGTGCCTCTCAAAGGCGGCGGCGTTGGCCAGGATCTTGCCGCACTCCTTGCAGTAGAGCGGGTCGTGGATCCTCTGGTGCACCTTCGTCGACGGGGACGTACACAAAGGCAAAGTCAACATTCAGAAAAATAATCAACTAGCTCAACAAGACAGCTCGTTAGTTAGTTAGTTAGTTAGTTCAACTTTTAGCCGGGGGGGGGGCGTCATACTACCAGCAAAAACCCTGTACACTATATCCACAGGATATGAATGAAGCAGACTCAATGCGAAATAAACAATAAACTCCAAACCAAAACCACACACAGAGCTACCGGAAAGGCCGCCGAGGGTCTCACCTTGAGCATGGTGACGCTCTTGAACTTCTTGTCGCAGGCGTCACATTTCAAGGCGTCGCGCAGGTCCGCCTTGCAGACGTCCTGGTGCTCCTTGAGTGCCGACAGGAACTCGAAATGCTTGCCGCAGTTGGAGCACCACACGGGGACCTGGAGCAGCGGCGCGGCTTGCTGCTCGTCGCCGTGGCTGGGCCCGGCCCGAGCCTCCTTCTTCCAGGAGAGGCGGGCTGTCTTGGGGTGGCAGATGGCGTAGATCTGGTGGCGTTTGAGGCCGTGCAGGTGCTTGAAACGCTTTTTGCAGTGCACGCAGTGGAAGGGCCGCTCCTCCGTGTGGCTCTGGATGTGGCGATTCAGCGTCTTGACGTTGTCGAAGGACCTCGCGCACACGGGGCACGCTTTGAAGGTTTTGCCGCGGGTCCGTTGACGGGTGGCCGGCTGGGCCGGCTGCGCGGGCTCCTCAGAGGTACCGCCAGCCTCTCCCGGGTTCTTCTCAGCTTCGGCCAGGATCTGCTCCACGCTCTTGCTGGCCTCCTCACGAACGCCCTCGTGGCCGAGGATGATCTGGTGCTTCTTGAGCGTGTCGCGGTACTTGAAGCCCTTATCACAGCTGACGCAGATGAAGGGGCGCTCCTCCGTGTGAGAGCGCAGGTGCTTGGCCATGTCGGCGCTGATCGGCAGAGTCCGGCTACAGACGGGGCACGTTTTTCCCTCGACGGGGGCTGGCAGCCGGGGATCGGGGCTCTGCTCTTCGTGCCTCTTCGCCGCAGGCCTCTTGAGCTCTTTGCTCTTGCAGAACTCCTTCTGGTGTCTTTTGAGGACGTAAGGGTTCTTGAACCTCTTCTCGCAGAAGGAGCACTTGTACGGCCGATCCTCCGAGTGCGACATCATGTGGCGCTCCATGTCCATCTGCCACGCAAAGAACTTCCCACATAGGGCGCAGTTTTTGTTGTCCGACATCTCCAGAGCCTCGTTCTCACCCACTTCGTCGTCCGCGTTGGCGTCGTCGTCGTCTTCGTCGTCGTCCCTCTCGTGGACGCGCATGTTGTGCCGGTTCATGTCGTACTGGTCGCGGAAGCGCTTGTCGCAGTGGGTGCACTTGTACTTGAGCTTGCGGTTCTCCGAGTGAGTCTCCTGGTGTCGCCGCATGGCGGCGGCGCGCAGGAAGCTCTTGTCGCACATGGGGCACGTCTTGTCGCTCGGGTGCTTCTTCCTCTGACGCTTGGCCGCCTCCGAGGAGGCGTCGTCGTCTTCCTTTTCCGCCCCGGTGGCTTTCCTCTTCAGCTGCAGACGTTTGCTTTGCTTGAGTGGCCGGAACGCTGCCGGCTTCAACGAATCGTCGTCGTCCGCTTCCTCCCGTTCTTCCTCGTCGTCTTCTTGAGGGGCAGGCTCCATCAAGTCGGGCGTCTGCTCAATGTGAATGTAGTCCAAGAGCGTGACCGTCTCGCCCTCCACCTGCACGGTGACGCAGCCTGCCATCTGCTCGGCGGGCGGCTGCATCTGGATGTGGTCGCCATCTATGACCACCTTCTCCAACTGCGGGAGGGCCAGTGAGGACAGGATGCAGTTCCCGAAGGAGGACGGGATGGTCTGAGAGTCGTCTAGTCAGGAAATGGACAAGCAGTGTAAAAAAATAAATAAATAAAAAATTGGGGGGTTTTTTGTTTTTTTTTTTCTGGGGGGGGTGCGGAGTGACTTTTCCACCGAGGAGACTCACCGGTTAGTTCAAAATGTTGGAGCGCAGCGTGTTGCAGGAGCGCCGCCTTCAAGTGAGGCAGGTCGGGGACCGAGTGGACGCACTCATCCAGGGCGCCCGGGGCGGCGCTCAGCATGGCGGCCGTCTGGACAGGACGCACGATATTACATCAACAATAATGAAGCACCCAGGCGTACTCGCATTGTTACTCGCCCCGAGGGTGGCTTGTGGCACATTTGCTCACAAAAGCGCTTCAAAAGTCTGGTTCTTTTGACACTATTTTCTAATGCAATTCTTTGACTCTCCAACTGTTTTAGATTAATGAAAAATGCATTTTTTTTAAAACATGCTGTCTTTGTATGACGTTACATTTCAGGCTGTTCTGGTGCTGTAGCTGGCTTTGGCATGCGCGACATTCATTTGAAAAACGCCCATGTATTTATACTACATGCATTTCACTGTGGTTCTAATACCTGCTGGATGTCCGGCACTGGAAGAAGCTTCTCCAGCCTGGAGAGAAAGTCCAGCATGAGAACCTGAAGAGCGCTGTCATATTCGGGTCCAAAGTCGGTAGGGAAAACATCCTGAAACGGGATGACCACAAAGTTGTTTCTTCTCTGTCTGATATTTTGGCAGCAAACCAAACAAACCTGGAAGAACCTGTCCCTCTCGTCGGGGTCTTTCAGGAGCAGCTCGATCTGATCCACAAAGTTGGATTCGGGGAATTGGACCTCGGCAAAGCACGGCTGGAATACGAGGGTGCACAGTTCAAGTGGACAATCATGCAAGCCGCTCATTTGATTTCCAGTTAAGAGGCGAACCTGAGCTGCCCACGTCGAGACGAGGCCCCCGATTCGGCTCAAGTGCATGTCGATGGTTTCCCTCTCTGGGATCGCCTCGGATCGACACAATTCCAGAACCACCTGCAACACACACAACCAAATACACGGTTTTTTTTGGTCCACTTCGCGAATATCTGATGCTTGCTTGTACAGTGCACCCCCCGCATACTCACGGTTTGGATTTAAAGACAAAACAAAACCAAAGCGCTTACTGATGGTTCATCCACTCACTTTTAAGTTGGGTTAAAAACTATAAAAACGCCCTCATCTTCCATCAGGCATTTTTTTCCTCTTACCCGCGCCCGGAGACCCAGCAGCAGCTGAGCCTTCTGGTCGGCATTCAAGAGTTGGGGTAAAATGTCCGTGATGGCGCTGACGAACTCCTCCACCGTGCCGTAGTCCCGCACGTCGCCGCGCCGCACCACCTGCCACATGGCGGCCGACACCAGGCGCAGAGGCGGGATGAAGAGACGGAGTGACGGCAGCAGGAGCGCAGAATCTGGAGACACACCATAGAAATGACCTCTCTTAACTAGTCAATTACATAATCCATTCATTTTATATACCGCTTGCCCGCATTTGGGTTCTATTTGTGTTGTGGACTAGTCGCCAGGACACCACAGGGCACATAGAGACAAAAACATTCAACCAATGAACAATTAGGGAGTTTTGTGAGCTGAGATTCGAACCCGTATCTTGCAACTGTGAGGCAGATGTGGTAACCACTAATGGTCCATTGAGCCTGTGACCAGTTCATTATTGTTAGGGGGTTGAGTTTTATTGAAAAGTCCATCTTTAAACGCAGAGAAACGGCAAATAAGCAGCAAGTCACTGCTGCTGCCTTCAGGGACACAAACGTGTCGTAATTTTAACACACTGGAACAGACGTCACTTTCGTGCATCAAAAGGTGGGTGCAACTGTGACGCAATACGCTGCTTTAGTGTGACAAAAAGTCGTTTATTCTTTAGTTTGACTTTCATATAATTTGACATTTGTGTTGTGTGTTTATTGTTGAAGCAACGCTTTAAAAAAGGAAGTCCCGTTTTCGGTTAACTTCCCAAACGCAACATGTATGACAGTTGGTAGAAAGATCATCAGTGGCTAAAACGATAGCTATGCTTGCTGGATTTCCTCTCATTTCGTCCGGCTAACATTGTAATACCGTAAACATATCGTGACATCTCTTAGCTTAGCATAACGAGCCGCCGCTAAGCTTCTTCCTGCTAAATTCTTAGCTCGCCTGCACCAAACCAGCGCCATCTCACAGCGGGCTACGCCATGTTGCGAATCGGGCGCACACACGACAAAAGAAAAGCCCGGACACTCGCCAAGAGTGACACGTCTGTCATTTGTGTTCGCTTTACCGTTTTCGCTGCGGTGGAAAGTGTCCATCTTGCCACGGAGGTCGTTGAAAAAGCGAGCAAGTTGACGTCGGGGTTCGATTGTGAGTCGGCGTCCGCCCGGCCCTGCGGTGCTAAGGCGGCGCGGCGCGGCGCGATTTTCTCTTCTGACTGCGCAGGCGTCGTCCTTCTCAGACGGTTTCTGTCGTCTTCAGTCAGCTGTCACTTGGCATTGGAACAATTGTCCACTAGAGCGTTATAATCGACCTTTGACTCGGGAATCAAACGCCCACGATGAGGTACATTAGCAAACTTTGGAAACGCTACTAAAGAGGAAACGCGGCTCTTCTTCGCTTGGGATTTATGCAGTGAAGTTATCGATCACTACCCTCTGCAGACCATATGGAGTATTGCACCAACTAAAACCCTATACACTTTTTCTAATTCAACTATTTTTAAAAGGTACCGTAACTAATGGGAAATAATTTGAGTCAAGAAAGCAGAAAGTTGATTCTAAAGCAGTATCGGACAGCCGTCAAAGGCAGGATGCAAACCTAAAAGCGGCTCCAAAAGAAGGAAAGGTGTGCAAATTAAAGAAGGGGGGGAAGCAGGACTGAGGTGAAAGCAAGGAGGAAAGAAAAGGAGAATGTAAGTATGCATGAATGAAAAAGTGTGACATAAGGAAGGAAGGAAAGAAGGCCGTCAGGGAGGAAAAGATGTCAGGAAGGAAAGCAAGGAGGAGAGAAGGTAGGAACAAAAGTCCGAAAGGATGGCAGGAACAAGAGAGGGAAAGGCTGGACTGTAGGTTTCAAGTTTCCATTTTATGGTCCCTTTAAATATGACATGATTAGTGACTCACGCGCACATAAAAACGATAGAATTCAACATATCGATGAAAATGTGGTCATTTATTGTCTGTCCACAAAACATGGAATGTGCAGCACGAGTGGAACATTCTCTTTGCCATAAGACTCAAACTGCATCCTTGCCTCTCACACCGTGTCTCATTTATGAGACGTTTTCATATTTATATACTGGATATCATTTGTACACTATACATGTTCTCCAAGGCAAGAAAAAAAAAAAAAAAAGAGGTCCATTTGCAGGGGTGGTAAATTATTTTTTTCCTCAAAATTATCAAATTGAACTCCTGGTGAATATTTCCACAGGGCTTCACTTTTCAAGACTTTTAGAATTTTACAGGGGGAAAAAAAAACCCCAAATCCATTGAATCCATTTTGTACAAAAGCTGTAACATAACATTTCGGCAGGCAAAGTAACAGCAGGACATACGACGGGAAGAACGGACGAACAAAGCGCGTCGTCAACAAGGGGAAGAACCGTGCGGGCCCACGCCGACACTGAGACCAGCACTTCTAGCAATAGCGTCGGAGCACCAGCAGAGGCGCAAGCGAGCAAACTAGAAAAGCCGCTAACGGCAACCAACCGGGAGCGACGTTCTACCATTAAAGAAGACAAAAGGTCGAGTAAGTGACTCCCGCTACGACGACTCGCCGGCGCATCTGCAGGAGAACAAGCGGCAATGCAACAAATAAAATAAAGTTTGATTGTGCTGAATAAAACTGGCGCAAAAAGTGCATGGCGTCATTAGAAAAAGAAAACATCGAGACCATTCAAACATTTGAGAATTCAACGGACATTGTGACTTTTCTATTTGAAAAATACTTCACGGTAAAATCAAAGTTACTTCTTCTCTTTGCGTTCGCTCATTTATCTTTACTGTTGGCGCTTCACATTTCTGCTACTGCAATAATACCTGGAAATATAAAATTGTTGAAATATTGCTTTTCATAGGATACCTTTTATGTGCACCAACAAAAATAGATGCAAAATTAAATCTGTATTGCGCTGCATGTACGAAAATAAAATAAGATTTCTCTCACTATTTACATCATTGAAGTGCCTCAATAAACAATTTATCTTGTACTGAATTATTGTTATGTTTTTTTTTGGTTGTCTGCTGCACCGGACACACTGCACATTTTGTAATTATTAATGACTTTAAAAAAATCTTTGTGAAGTTTCCATCCTGCAGCCACTTCATTAGGTACAGCTGCAGCTCAAAACCTGTCTCGCTCATCATCTTTCCATCCTTTCTTGATTGTTTTTGCTCAATTTCTTGATTTTGGTTTTCTGTTGGACTCGACATACTGCGCATTTTGATATATTGAGACTTATTGGAGGGTCCAGCCATGATAGTCAAGTCTATGAAATTTCATGCTGCTAAGTGTAAGGGGGCTGATATTTAAATAAGAAAAATGTGCGGCAAAGGTATGGAATGGCTGACATCCTGTCTCTTTTTGGGGCATAGCTTCTTGAGGCTTTTTTGTGGGTCTGCTCCTGAAATCGCTCCCAAATTTCACGTTGCCGAGTGAAACAGGCTACTGGGGCTGAATTTCCAAAACACGACTGAGGGCAAGCACATCGCTGGAAATGACCCCCAAAATGCCATTGTCACTTTTCAATCCCTTGTTAATCCTCTCGCTTGATTTCAACTAAGTGGAATATTGGGGGGTGGGGGGGGGGGGGGGACATCCAGCTGAAGCAAGATGGCGGCCGGCTACAGATGTGCAGCACACACACATTCAAGCCAGACACAAAAGTGCTTGACATGAGAACAAACGTGGTTCTATTTACACTTTGCATTATTTGAGTGGCGTCCTCCAGGCTGTGCATAAAAGGGCCTCATGCAAAAAAAATAAAATCGGGCTGGGGGGTTTCGGTAACACAGTGTCCCAGATGCAGAAGGCTTGGACCTGAAAAGGTTCCTCTGCCGGCTTTGCTACTAATCACTCGCGATCGGAAAAAACGACGTCACACCACCGAGCCTTTGGAGGCGGACAGGTGCATCGAGCGCACGCGAGAGGCCAGCGTCTTCTCAAGGTCGCGCAGGATGTCCGAGCGGAGGGCGGAGGGCGCGTCGGGGCCCGGGGGGGCCGGCGGGGGCTCGTACAGGAGCTGCTTGAAGGCGTCCAGCTCCACCAGCAGCGCCATGTTCTTCAGGAAGTAGCCCTCGATGAAGCACGTCAGCTCCGAGGCGCACAGGAACTGCACGGCGGACATAGAAGGCATACTTCAAGATAGGAAAACAACATTCTCAGGAGAATCAAGTTGCATTTCATGGCGAGGAGGAAAAAACATTTGCCTAGTGAGAATACATTTTTACAAAAAGATTTTTTCAAAATATACAAAAAGCAGTCATCGTTACTGAATGCTAAAGCAATCATTATGTATCAAATCGTAGCTGAAGTCCTTTTTCAAGAAAAAAGGTCAATTTGGACTTTGAATTGAATCTTGTCATATTTGGGCTTTTCTTCTCTAAAATATGACTGTCACAATTCATTAAAAAAAACTCCCAGAAGAAAAAAATAAATTAATGTTATGTCACATAAAATACAACATATAATAATACAAATTTGTATCTAAAAAAAATGTGACTTCTCTAAAAAATTAAATAGTTTAGTTTTTTGTCTTATGTGTTGGACTTTTTCTTCTCCAGAAAAAAAGAGTTTTGCAAGTTATATTATAATGAGAATATAATTATTAATATTGGAAAAAAAGAAAACTAAATCAAAATGACTTTCTCCCGAACTGTAATACATTTAATCGAAAAAAGCTTTCTTCTCCTAAGATTCCGTTTCATGCGAAATTGAAGTCATTGATTGAACTTTTTGCCCGCGGACTTCGTCCAAGCGGGGTTGCCGTACGACAGATTCGGCAGCGTGTGCGTATTAGGTCGGCACAGGGCCGAGCGCGTTCCTTCTGGACGTCGCCTGACCTTGGCGTGCTTGTAGAGGTCGACGCAGGTCTCCGTGGTCATGTTCTTGGAGCAGATGATCTCACAGTGTCTCTGAAGCGCCTCGAGTTGGAAGAACTTGGAGGCAGACAGCAGCTGCGCGACACAGGCGCCAATCCCAGTTATGCACGCTAACGCCAGCTAGCACACGCTAACACAATTGAAGGCCTCTTACCTCCATGACTTCAGTGTTGCGTATGTGCAAGAAATCGGTGCCTCCGCAGTAGAGATACTGCATGACCAACTGCAACACGGGACGGATACAAATCAGCGTTTCCTGCTTATTTGGGTGACTTGTTATCGCCACACTGCCCCCTAGCGGTTTGGAGTGAGCCTTACGTGGAATATGTTATATTTGACGTGGCTGATTTCGATGCAGGTGTTCTCGGCCGCTGGTCGGTTCTGCAGCAGCGACTTGAACCTGAAAGTATGCGTTGAATTAACGAGTTTGCAGCAGCTGATGATGATGATGATGATAATAATACAAAGAGAAGACTTTACCTGGGCGATGCGGTGAAAAGCAGAACTTTGTGTGCATAAAAGGGTTTCCCCTCCACCAGGAAGGTGACGTCCGACATCTCCTTGTTGTTGAGGAAGTGCGGGTCTGCCGATACGACCGCACAAAACGCCTCATTAGTCATCTTGTCTGAATGCTGAGAAACCAACGTGCTGCTCCACGACACGGCTCGCTAAGTGGTTGATACCGATGCTTTATGAAAACACAACAATTAGTATATTAAGGCTGCTAGTGGTGACTCAACGCTTGTGAATGTTTTGTCTGACCTCGCGGTGTTTGCTGTTTTATGGCGAGTCATCAAACTTAACCGCCATGCTACGCTAGCACGCAGTTAAAAAAACCGAAACAAAAGTCTCGCAATTTAACGCCGCCCATCTGTCTAGTATACATGGGCCAAATTTAGGAGCAATCGGACCAGATCTGTAGGAGGACTCTTTGAAGGAAAAAAAAAAAAAAATCAACTTTTGTCAGACAAAAGAGCGCAGTGACATTTAATGCGCATCTGGGGAGGAGCTTCCAGCATCTTAAAAGCTTTAACATTTCACAGAAAGCTACAAATAAGCATCTTCAGTTGGTCAGTCTGCCACGACAAACGAGTTCTATCTCTAAATGTCTTTTGCATCTTGAGCGTGTCACCTAAGCGCGAGGTCTGCTTCTTCTTGATCTCGGTCAGCTTGGGGATGGGGAAAGGACCGTAGCACTGCGTGAAAATCACAGACAGCTGCTGGCTGATCACCTCGTTCTGCGCACACAGACGCACACGCACGCACACACAACGCACGCGCACACACACACGTGCACGCACGCGTTAGGCTGTTAGGATAGATGGTAACATTCAATTTTGATTCATGCTGTGACAGTCTGCTTGCATTGAAGCCAAATATAGTTCCCCTTTCCTCTAAATTCATCACTTTTTTGAGTTTCTTTCTCTCAAATTATTACTTTTCATATTGTAAAATTAGTTCTTAGGTAGTGTAAAATGATGATTTTTCTGTTTAAAAATGTTTTGTTTTTTTTTCCCCCTGGTAAAATGTAGACTTTTTTTTTAACATCTGACATTTTTCTTGTAAAATTATGAATTTATTTATCGCAATATGACTTTTTGTTCTCGTAGAATTCTGATTTTATTCTTGTAAAATTACAACTTATTCTTGTGAAACAATGACTTTTTTCTTAAACAACTATGGCATTTGTCCTTGAAAAATGTTAACTTTACTTTAAGATGAAAGTAATTTGGACTTTTTTCTTGTAAAATTGTTTTTGGGGTAAAATTATGATTTTTCTCATCCAATTATATATTGATTCTCATAAACCTATGACTTTGCCCCCAATAAATCCAATCTTTACTTCCCCAGAATTTCAAGATAATTTTTCTTGCAATAATACAAAAATGTTCCCATGATTTTTCCACATAATACTATGACTTGTTTCATTTTTGACTGTCCCCCTAATTTTCCACACACTGTATTTCTTCATTCTTTTCAGCGCAAGCCTAAAAACTGGGAAAGTGGAGTTGGCAAATGCGGACCTTGCAGGATCGTAGGATGCGGAACATGAGCGGCAGACCGTGCGTGAGCAGCTCGTCCGTGTACTCGTCCTCGCCGATGCAGCCGAAGTCCTTGAGCAGACCCTGGATCAGCGGACGGCGCTGCTGCGCGAAGCAGGTCCGCAGCGACTCCAGCCACGTGTGCAGCGTCCACGGAACGCCTGCCCACAACAACCGCATCGACAGTCAACACGCGCGCACTGTCAAGGGCGGCCACGTTGACATCAATTGATCATATTGGAGCGTGAACGCGAGTGGAAGTAACGGAGAGGGAGTTCAAAGTTCTCATTTTTTTGAATGATATCTACTTTTTAAGATCATATCCCGCAGAAGTGGCACACCCGCAAATGTGTTGATAAAAAGGAGATCTGAGATTGTTAATTGGACTAATCTTATGGGAATAATGTCAAAATATTACCAGAAAAATATTACAAATTATGAGAAAGAAAGTAATAACATGGAGATTTTTTTATTTTATTTTACTTGAGTCAAATATTATGTTATAATATGAAGAGAATTATTATTTTGTTATTTTTTTAATTTAAGAGATTTTTGTTTTTCGGGAATATAAATATTAAGATAAATTAATTTTATTTCATGAGAACATACAGGTAATAATTATTTTCATTTGAAAGAAATAAAGATAAATGAGAAATTATCATTTTAAAAACTTGACTAGATTAAAAAAATTAAAATTTTAAAGAAGAATAAAGTCAGACTTAAGTAAAAGAGCAAAAATAAAGTCATCATTTTATAATTTTATTTAGATTTGAGTAAAATGTATTATTTATATTTTAGTAAATGTAATATATTTTAGGAAAATGATTATCCAACGAAAAATGAAAACAATTTTGACGAGAATAACAACGACAATGTCTTAAAAAAAATGTTGGCCCCCGAATGAATGAGAAAATGTTCCGCGAAAGCTGACCCGAGCTTTGCTAATGTCAGGCGGAGGATGAAACGAGCGCAAAATGCAGCATAACTACAGCAACTTATTGATGATGATGACGACAGTACAGTGGTGCCACGAGATACGAGGTTCATCCGTTCCGTAATCCCTCTTGTAACGCCAAACACTTATTTTTGCCCATGAATATGAATCGTTCTTTGCAGAGGATAAAGAATATAAAGTGTCTGTCTACATGTGTGACACATCGTTTGTGTTCAAATATCTGTTGCTTAAAGCGTAATAACATGGTGCTAGTTTCGTTAGCCCGTCTATGCCTCTTTGCTTTGTGTGTTAGCATTAAGCTAAGTTGTGACGTGAGTTGATTTCACTGCAAAAAAATCCCAAGTGGAGTCACTCGTATCTCCAGGCGCTGCTGTACGTTGTTAGCATAGCACGCGTGGGCGCACACGTGCGTGACGATGCCGGGCGTTAGTCTGACCTAAGCTGCGGATGTCGATGGTGATGTCCACATGGCCGTGCTCGGCGCTATGGTACATGGCCTCTCGCAGTGCTCGCAGCTTGGCCTTTCCTGGTCGCAGCGTCCCGCCGCCGCCGTTGGCTTGAGGGGCCGAAGTCTTCTGCGCGGACGCCGAGCCCTCGGCCAAGATCTCCTCCAGGGAAAGAACGTCACCTGTGTCCTTGTCCGACTGTGACAGGAGCTTCCGGAACACGTTCCTATGACCGCAAATTGCAAATTTGTCAAAATCCTGCAGAATATCACAAACTAAGAGAAGATTTCATTGAGGGATTCGGGTTGGTGTGACCTGTGCCCGTGCGCCGCCGCCAGGCTGAAGGAGTTCATGTCGCCTAGCGGCGCCGCCGAGATGCCGTTCCGACACGTCGTGCCCATCAAGGGGTCCGCGCCTCGCTCCAGCAGAAGACTCACCAGCTCAAAGTTACCTGCTCAGGTGGCAATAAAAAAAAATAATAATGTGAATATATAAAAAAATCTGAATAAAGTTGTCATATACTGCCTGCAGTTCCATTATTGTAGCCGGGAGGGCGCTTTGCGTTCTCTCTCTCCCCCCCCTCCCCTTCTCTGTTTTCAGCACCCGTCTCCAATCAGCCTTATCGCCACCGGTATATAAAGCTGCCTGCTCCAGGAAATCCTCGCCAAAGTATTGCAGTTACTTTCAGTGGTACCACGAACCTTTTAGATATTAAATTAAAATAAAATAAATAAAAAAATTTAAATAACAAAAAAAAAATTAATAGTTAAAATTAAATAAATAAATTAACTAAATAAAAAATAAATAAAAAAAAAAAAAAAATTTAATAAAACTATAAAATTTAACCTTTTAACAAAATAAAAAAATAATAAAAATTAATTAAAACCATAAACCCATCCCGTAGTCACCCTAGTCCCTCGTCCCTTGGTGGGGACGCCGGGGGTCTCCTTTTCCATGTTGTTCCCCCCGCCCCCCCCCCCGTGGTCCAGTGATTTGTTGTAATAGTGTTTTCTAATCTGGTGACAATATTATTGAGGCGGGTTCTGGGTCGCTGTTTTTGTGGGGGTACAGGGGTGGCCCTCAGGGGGCGGGGGGGGGGGGTGGGGTCCGGGGCGCACCGGGGTTGGCAAGACGCCAGGGGACAGGGGTGTCGCGGGGGGGCGCGGGGAAGAGTGAATGGGTTGTACATGGCGTAGGTAGAACTAGGGTGTAATGGGAAGTTTACACGTTGGGAAAGGTGGAAGCGGTGGAGGGAGGTGGGGGGGGGGTGGGGGGGCGGGGTGGGGGAAGAGGGGGGGATGAATAGGAGTAGGTGGGTTGGGGAGTGATTGTTGTGTATGTTGGGGTTGTTGGGGTTTTTTATGATGGGAAGTTGTATTGTTGGATGGTAGGGGTTATGGGATGGGGTTAATAGAATTATTTGTTGGTAATGTTTTTTTTGTGTTGGAGTATGGTTTTTTTGTTGTTTAAGTGGGGTTAGTGGGGGGTGGGGTATTATTTTTGATTTTGTGGGGGTTTTTTATGGGGTGTGGGGATGTGGGGTTTGGGTGTAGGTTGGTTTGTGGGTGGGAGGGGGTGATAGTTTTTGATTTGTGGTAATCAAATTAAGTATTTATGTGTGTTATGGTGATAAATAAAGTGAGAATATTACATGAAAAAAGAGACAATTATAAGACTAAAGCTGAAATATGAATTGAGTAGTTCACCAATTATGCATTGAGTAATCAGATGAAAATGTATTTTGCATTATTAAATGCAATAAAGTTCGATTGTCTGGCAACCAGTTCAGGGTGTACTGTACATCGCCTCCTGCCCGATGATAGCTGGGATTGGCTCCAGCAGTGAGGAGAAGCGGCTCAGAAAATGGATGGATGGAAACGCAATAACGTGCATGTGAGGTGCAGGTATTGTTTTTGTCCACTTGGAGTCACTATCCCAACGTTCTATTGTAGCATCTGTGACTTTTGAGTGAACTATATGTAACTCTATGCAATCCATATTTTCCTTTCAGTGATTGTCGAGCGTTTGGAACCAGCCAGCTGAGTTGGAAGAACTTGGACCAGCCAGCTGATCCCAACGCGACGCAACGTCGCACTGCAGGTCCCAAGTCGAAGCCAACAGTTAACGAGGTGCAACCGGAACTGAGCGCGCCGGAAGGTGTCGCGGTGCTGCCCACCTGCGGCGGAGGCCAGCTGGAGCGGCGTCTCCGTGTAGTTGTCGTCCCCATCCTGCAGCGAACCCTCCACGTTGGCCGCGTTGTCCAGCAACAACTGAGGCACCGACAGGGTATGAAAAAAAAAAAAGGAAAGAAATACACAAATATGGAAATGTTCCTGTCTTTAGAACATTTGGGGAATCTTCTGGAAGCATTGCCATCAATGTGTGTGGAATTATGGGGACACAATTGGTGGATTTGGAATCCATGCTAGAGCTACTGCCCCCGCAACTCGACCTCGGATAAGCGGTAGAAAATGGATGGATGGATGGATGGATAATATCTATCCATCCATCCATTTTCTGTACCGCTTATCCTCACGAGGGTCGCGGGCGTGCTGGAGCCAATCCCAGCTATCATCGGGCAGGAGGCGGGGTACACCCTGAACTGGTTGCCAGCCAATCGCAGGGCACAAACAAACAAACAACTAATTATAATATATGACATATATTTTATTGTATATGTAGATGTAAGGATAAAACTCTCAAACCTTTAAAAATACTCAAATTATAATTCAAAGCATGATTGCTGTTGTTGTAACACGTGTTCATAATAATTATAATTGTGCAATATTTCAAAGCTTACTACATTCTTTGGGATTTTCTGCATTTCTTTCCTATACGGGACAACAGTCGGCCCTCATTCGGGCGTCAGGGGTGTCGCTACCTGCACGACGGGGGCGTGCCCGTGCAAGACGGCGAACGTGAGCGGCGTCCCGCGGCGTGCGTCAGGGTAAACGGACGGGTGTTTGTGCACTGTGGCGGGCACCTGGGAAGTCACATTGCACGTTAACGGAGGCCAGCGGGGGGTGGGGGGGGGGGGGGGGGGGGCTGGGGGTGGTGGTGCTAGCAGGCCGGCCACAAGCAAAGCAATTGCAAGAAGTAGCAGGCGTAGCGTCGTTTAGATTAGCCGGAAACTGTCGCCGGGTGTTACGTCTACTTTATGGTTAATTTTTATTTTATGATATTTGCGGGTAAGCAGAAGCCATTGCTAAAAATATTAGTATTGCTAATATGTGTTAGCAGTCAGTTCATATCAGGTGACACCATTCCGCATCCTCGCTAATCAAAATACTCCCTTCCTGGGCTCTTGAGGCTTTTTTGTGCGTCCGCTAATGATAGACACGACTAAACTTTCTTTGAGGGCAGATTTTTTTCAGGAACTGTGGAATTTACCCTTTAGATGGCCCCTTCGAAGCAAATTGACAGACGTTCTGTGTTGACCTCTTGAGACATTTTTGTGGGTCTACTTATAATAGACATTCCTACCAAATTTCAAGTTGCTTGGTCAACCCGTCTTTGGGGGCTACATTAAAAAAGAAACTCCAAGGGGCAATGACCCCTTTGCCCACTTCAAAGCAAAATGACAGACCTCTCGTGTATTTCTGACCATGGGTTTTTCAGACTTTTTTTGTGGGTCTCGTCGTGATAGACATGCTTACCAAATTTCAAATTGGTAGGTCAAACTGTCTTCGGGGGCTCCATTAAAAACAAAACAAGGGCACATTGTAGATACGGTTTTCCTCAGAGGGCCATTACGATTCTAAACCCATATCAATGTTTAATCGCCTCATCATATTATTACACATAGACAACAAATTGATGGATAACTAGTTTTGAAATCAGAAGTCAAGGGTAACGGTTTATTCAACTATTGTTCAAGTAACTGTAAAAGGGGTTTGGAGGCACATTGGACATCCGGCGACTCGTTAAACACACTTGTTTATTAAACGTGCAGCGTGCTCTCTGGACTGCGGCGGTGATTCACACGCACTCTCGAGGAATGGCGACGATGCATTATTGATGAGCGGCAAAACAAACAAAAGAGCCCCACGCAGCAACGTAATTGTCACGCCGCACTTTAAGCGGGGCTCATCGCTCGAGCGGCAGGAAAGCGGCGAGCGGGAGGAACGGCGAGAAGCGCCTCACCTCGCTGTTGATGTCGGCACCGGCGTCCAGGAGCATTTGGACCATGGCCTCGTCGCCACGCACGCACGCGTACATGAGCGGTGTCATGCCCTGCAACACAACACACACACACACACAGTTAGTGAGTGTGTTAGGAAGGATGGTTCAATTTTGAAAGGTATATTTATCCATGGTCTGATTTTTGGGTGTTACAGTCTGCTTGCATTGGGGCCAAAATTAGGTCTGTTTTACTGTAAAGTCAAGACTTTTTTTTCTTGTGATACTAAGACTTTTTTTCCTGTAAAATTACAAGGTTTTTTTCTTGCTAAAGTCAGACAAATCTTCTTGGAGAATTTGTGTTTTTTCTTGTACAATTTGTAGCGTGTATTGGTTTGTATAAAAACGTACTTAATTTAGGAGAAAGGAATAAGCCAGAAGCGACGCTCGCATTACAAAGGGGTACCACGTCTCTTTTTAGATGTGTAAAACTTCAGGACAAAGTGACGAAAAACCTCTATGTCTCGTAATCTGAAAGTTGCTACAGGAAATAGATCAAAGTTCTCTCTTTTGTTGAACCCAAACACACAAATGATACAGGTAGTGGATTTTTATAGAACATTTAATGAGATCTAACAGGGGAACAATGCAGAGAAAAAGCAAAACAAAGGACAGACGAACATTGGTAAAGGAGACTGAAAGAGCTTGCAGTGACAATGCATAGAGCTGGGGGTTCCTCTTCTCGTTAATTTAAACCCAAATATGCACCAATCTGTACTTTAGTAGACCGCAAGTAGCTGGGGGCAATAACTCTCCACCGCCTGTGGGTGTCGCTCGTGTCCCATCCTTTGTCCCAGAGGTCTTCAGTTGCATTTCAAAGGACAAATGGTCCCTTTGAGCTTTGGTCTTGGCATGCGGGACCAGCGGATTTTCAAGCTTTTTCGGTCGGTATCTTGAGCTCTGCACTCGGGGGGGTCTTCTGACGACTGGGAGTCCAGGTTTCTGGGGTAGCTGCTAATTGATTTAAAGTCCAGGTGAGAAGTCAGGATTCCTGGTCTCTGGTTTTGATGAGCTCTTTCAGACTGGCTGGTAATTCATTCAGCGTCCGTGCGAGATAAACCAGGCATCCCCGTGACCGTCTGTCTCGGCAGGGAAGCGGAGACAGGGATGCAGTCCTAGTCCAAGGTTGGGGGTCATGGTGCCATCTGGCGAGACCATGTCCGTTACAAATTATGTTTCTCATGAGATGTTGACTTTTTCTCATAATTTTACAAGAAAAGAATCAGAATTTCATGAGTTTTCTCGTGAAAAGGCGGCACGGTGGGCGACTGGTTAGAGAGTCTGCCTCACAGTTCTGAGGACCGGGATTCAATCCCCGGCCCCGCCTGTGTGGAGTTTGCATGTTCTCCCCGTGCCTGCGTGGGTTTTCTCCGGGCACTCCGGTTTCCTCCCACATCCCAAAAACATGCATGCTAGGTTAAGTGACTACTCTAAATTGCCCGTAGGTGTGACTGTGAGTGCGAATGGTTGTTTGTTTGTATGTGCCCTGCGATTGGCTGGCAACCAGTTCAGGATGCACCCCGCCTCCTGCCCGATGACAGCTGGGATAGGCTCCAGCACGCCCGCGACCCTAATGAGGAGAAGCGGCTCAGAAAATGGACGGATGGATGGATGTTTGTTAAAATTTTGACTTTTTCTTGTCAAATTATGACTTTGTTCCTGTAAAATGATAATTGTTTGTCCTCAAAAAATTAGGACCTATTCATTATGATATCACTTTTGGACAATTGAAACAATTTGTTTTGTCAAATCAGTACTTTTTCTCATAAAATTAAGAATTGTTTTTTCTTGTAAAATAAGGATCTATTTTATCGTTGGGATATTCTGATTTTTTTGTAAAATTATAATATGACTTTTTGCTCGTGAAAATCAGAATTTTAATGTAAAATAGATTTTTTTGTTTTTTTTCTCTGTATAACTAAAAAAATATTTCCTGCATTATGACTTTTTTTCTTGTAAAATTAAAAAGTTTTTTCATGATTTATTTTCTGTTGAAAAAATGAGTCGTGAAATTAAAAAAAAAAAAAATTTAGCGTAAAATTGGCATTTCCTTCCTTGTGAAATTATGACTTTTCTCATAAAATTATGACTGTTTTTGAAAAACGTTATTTCTTGTAAAACTATGACTTTCATATTCGGAAATTCTGACATTTTTCCTTGTAAAATGATGCCTTTTTCTTGTGAAATTTGGACTTTTTTCCTTGTACAACAAAGGGGGCAAAAAGGATTGGCCTTCGTGTCGTCGGCGTCTGTGTTTCCCGCGTTTTTCATGGCCCTCCAACACATCCCGCTTCAGCCAAACGTCTGTTCCACTGGATTAAATGTTCCCCCATCAGGGTGACTCATTGCTTTGGCTAAAAAAGCAATGATCCTCACTGTGTCGCGCCACAACATTCTGCATTCAAATAGCTTTGTCTTTATTTCTATTGTACAAGTGGCGGCGACAACGAATAACTGGCAATCGGAAGGATCACGTTAATTATATGACTGTGCTGTACATTGCACTTGTGTTATTGTGGGCTTGTTTTGTTTCAATTCTGTGGATTACTTCTTGTTATTGTTTATTTCTAATGTGCAAGATGGCGGTCTTGAAGAATAACTGGCGAGGGAAGCCATCTTTCGGCAAGTGAAGGGCTACTCGGGCCTTCTGCTCAACCACAAAGCCGTGGAAGACAAACACTTGTTTGCGTGGGTGACTGCGACTTGGCGGCGCATACGTTGGCACGCGCCAGGAGAAGATGCTTCGCGTTCTCAACTCTTTGTGGTCTCGTTCCCGAAGCCAAACGGAATGAGTGACAGATAGCCGAGAGGCGACGTTGGCAACGTGGCCAGCACTTTCCCTCCTTCCACTCGGTGGCACCAAAGACATTTTGTTAGCCTAATATTATAATTGCGTGAAGCATATTTGAACGTTTTCAGAAAACAAGAGAAAAAAAACTCAACCAACAAAAAGAGTCCAGTTGCCTCACTTCAACCTTTGCGGATTACCATGACCTGATGACTGACAATCTACACACACACACACACATAGAAAACACTATTTTTATGCAAGCACATTGGTATTTTTATATTGCTATTGTGCCAGTGAGTTGAAAATGTCTTAGACAATGATGCTAAAAAACATTGTTTTTGTCCCCTTCGTTTTTTGGGTAGCACTTGAATCTGGGGTCCAAAAGCCCAAAACAATACAATAGAGTGGAGCCCCGCTATTCGTGGGGGAGAGGGACCGCGCCAGATAGCGAATAAGGAAAATCCGTGGACAATTAACGGCCCTTATATTTGCATTGGAATATTGCATTATTTTTTTTTTTAAACCCCACAAAATCTTGACCACAAGGAGATAAACCACCAATCACCATTTTCGAGGTTGGTTCCAACCCCA